>NC_050102.1:108778391-110028391 GCF_902167145.1 Zea mays
GTATATTTAGCTCATTTCTAAGCTTGCTAAAAGTTTTCCCATCTAGTGGCTTGGTAAAGATATCGGCTAATTGGTTGTGGGTGCTAACATAAGCAATTTCGATATCCCCTTTTGTTGGTGATCTCTCAGAAAGTGATACCGAATGTCTATGTGCTTAGTGCGGTTGTGTTCAACGGGATTATCCGCCATGCAGATTGCACTCTCATTATCACAAAGGAGAGGGACTTTGCTTAATTTGTAGCCATAGTCCCTAAGGGTTTGCCTCATCCAAAGTAATTGCGCACAACAATGGCCTACGGCAATGTACTCGGCTTCGGCGGTGGAAAGAGCTACATAATTTTGTTTCTTTGAAGCCCATGACACCAGGGATCTTCCTAGAAATTGACAAGTCCCTGATGTGCCCTTTCTATCAATTTTACATCCGACATAATCGGCATCGGAATACCTAATTAGATCAAAGGTAGATCCCTTGGGGTATCAAAGCCCAAACTTAGGAGTATAAACTAAATATCGCATGATTCTTTTCACGGCCCTAAGGTGAACTTATTTAGGATTTGCCTGGAACCTTGTACACATGCATACAGAAAGCATAATATCCGGTCGAGATGCACATAAGTAGAGTAAAGATCCTATCATCGATCGATATACCTTTTGATCTACGGACTTATCTCCCGTGTCGAGTTCGAGATGCCCATTGGTTCCCATGGGTGTCTTGATGGGCTTGCCATTCTTCATTCCAAACTTCTTAAGTATGTCTTGAATGTATTTGGTTTAGCTGATGAAGGTGCCTTCTTGGAGTTGCTTGATTTGAAATCCAAGGAAATACTTCAACTCCCCCATCATAGACATCTCGAATTTCTATATCATGATCCTACTAAACTCTTCACAAGTTGACTTGTTAGTATACCCAAATATAATATCATCAACATAAATTTGGCATATAAACAAGTCCTTTGCAACAGTTTTAGTGAAGAGAGTAGGATCGATTTTACCGACTTTGAAGCCATTAGTGATAAGGAAATCTCACAGGCATTCATACCATGCTCTTGGGGCTTGCTTGAGCCCATAAAACGCCTTTGAGAGTTTATACACATGGTTAGGATACTCACTATCTTCAAAGCCAGGAGGTTGCTCAACATAGTCCTCTTCCTTGATAGGGCCATTGAGGAAGGCACTTTTCACGTCCATTTGATAGAGCTTGAAGCCATGGTAAGTAGCATAGGCAAGTAATATACGAATTGACTCAAGCCTAGCTACAGGTGCATAAGTTTCATCGAAATCCAAACCTTCAACTTGTGAATATCCCTTTGCCACAAGTCAGGCTTTGTTCCTTGTCACCACACCATGTTCATCTTGCTTGTTATGAAATACCCACTTGGTACCTACAACATTTTGATTAGGACACGAAACTAAATGTCATACCTCATTCCTCGTGAAGTTGTTGAGCTCCTCTTGCATTGCCACCACCCATTCCGGATCTCTTAATGCATCCTCTATCCTATATGGCTCAATAGAAGACACAAAAGAGTAATGTTCACAAAAATGTGCAACTCGAGATCTAGTAGTTACCCCCTTGTGAATATCACCAAGAATGGAGTTGACGAGGTGATCTCTTTGAATTGCTTGACGGACTCTTGGGTGTGGCGGTCTTTGATCCCTAATTTCTTGTTCATCTTCCTTGTTTTCATTGTCTTTATATCCCCCTTGATCAATGTCCTCCTCTTGAGGTGGCTCATCCTCTTGATCTTTATCTTCATCAATTTGAGCCTGGTCCTCATCTTGAGTTGGTGGAGATGCTTGCATGGAAGATGATGGTTGATCTTGTTCTTATGGAGGCTCTTCGGATTCCTTAGGACACACATCCCCAATGGACATGTTCCTTAGTGCGACGCATGGAGCCTCTTCATCATCTAGTTCATCAAGATCAACTTGCTCCACTTGGGAGCCATTAGTCTCATCAAACACAATGTCACAAGAAATTTCAACTAATCCAGTGGACTTGTTGAAGACTCTATATGCCCTTGTGTTTGAGTCATAACCTAGTAAAAAGCCTTCTACTACTTTAGGAGTAAATTTAGAGCTTCTACCTCTTTTAATAAGAATAAAACATTTGCTCCCAAAGACTATAAAATATGAAACATTGGGCTTCTTACCAGTGAGGAGTTCATAAGATGTCTTCTTGAGGATTCGGTGGAGATATAACCGATTGATGGAGTAGCAGGCGGTGTTAATCGCCTCCACCCAAAACCAGTCCGGTGTCTTGTATTCATCAACCATGGTTCTCGCCATGTCCAATAGAGTTATATTTTCCTCTCCACTACATCATTTTATTGAGGTGTGTAAGGAGAAGAAAACTCATGCTTGATACCCTCCTCCTCAAGAAATCCTTAAATTTGGGAATTCTTGAACTCCGGTCCATAGTCGCTTCTTATCTTTTTGATTCTCAATCCGAACTCATTTTGAGCCTGTCTTAAGAATCTCTTTAAAGTCTCTTGGGTTTGTGATTTTTCCTGCAAAAAGAATACCCAAGTGAAGTGAGAGTAATCATCCACAATAACTAGACAGTACTTACTCCCACCGATGCTTATGTAAGCGATCGGGCCGAATAGGTCCATGTGGAGTAGCTCAAGTGGCATGTCGGTCATCATTATGTTCTTGTGTGGATGTGGACTCCAACCTGTTTTCTTGCTTGACATGCACTACAAATTCTGTCTTTCTCAAAATGAACATTTATTAGTCCTAAAATGTGCTCTCCCTTTAGAAGCTTGTGAAGATTCTTCATTCCAACATGGGCAAGTAGACGGTGACAAAACCAACCCATGTTAGTCTTAGCAATTAAGCAAGTGTTTAGTTCAGCTTGGTTATCATTAAAATCAACTAAATATAGTTGATCATCTAACACTCCCTTAAATGCTATTGAATCATCACTTCTTCTAAAGACAGTAACACCTACATCAGTAAATAGACAGTTGTAACCCATTTTGCATAATTGAGAAACAGAAAGCAAATTGTAATCTAAGGAATCTACAAGAAAAACATTGGAAATAGAATGGTCAGGAGATATAGCTATTTTACCCAAACCTTTGACCAAACCTTGATTTCCATGCCCGAATGTGATAGCTCTTTGGGGATCTTCATTTTTCTCATATGAGGAGTACATCCTTTTCTCCCCTGTCACGTGGTTTGTGCACCCGCTATCGATTATCCAACTTGAACAACCGGATGCATAAACCTACAAAACAAGTTTAGGCCTTGTTCTTAGGTACCCAAACGGTCTTGGGTCCTTTCACATTAGAAACAAGCACCTTGGGTACCCAAACACAAGTCTTTGGACTCTTGTGTTTGCCCCCAACATATTTGGCAACTACTTTGCCTGATTTGTTTGTTAGCATATAGGAAGCATCAAAAGTCTTAAATGAAACATTATGGTCATTTGATGCAGTAGGAATTTTCTTTTTAGGCATTTTAATATGAATGGTATGCCTAGAACTAGAAGCCTCATTTTTATACATGAATGTATGATGAGAAACATTGTGAGGTTTCCTAGCATGAATCTTCCTAATTTTGTGTTCGGGATAGTTTGCAGGATATAAAATGTAGCCCTCACTATCCTGAACCATGGGAGCCTTACCCTTAACAAAATTAGACAATCTTTTAGGGGCTTTGAGCTTGACATTGGATTGGTTCCCTTGTTGGAATCCAATGCCATCCTTAATGCCCGGGCCTCTCCCATTATAAAGCATACTACGAGCAAATTTAAATTTTTTATTTTCTAGTTCATGCTCGGTAATTCTAGCAGTTAATTTAGCTATGTGATCATTTTGTTGTTTAATCATAGCAAGATGATCATCAATAGCTTCAATATTAACATCTTTACATCTAGTACAAATGGTGACATTTTCAACAGTAGATGTAGATGGTGTGCAAGTGTTCATTTCATTAATCTTAGCATTTAGACTAGCATTCTCATCTCTAAGACATGAAATTGAGTCATTGCAAGCATTTAGTTTTTCAATCTTAGAAACTAAACCAACATTTTTATTTCTAAGACATGAAATAGAATCATTGCGTAGGCTAAGCTCCTTAGACAGATTTTCACATTTTTTCTATTTCTAGAGCATAAGCATTCTTCAATTTAACAAATTTTTTATTTTCCTTAACAAGCAAGTCCTCTTGGCATTCCAAGAGATCATCCTTCTCGTTAATGGTTTCAATTAATTAATTTAATTTTTTCTTTTGGTCCATGGTGAGGTTGACAAAGAGAGAAACTAAATCATCTTCATTTTCACTAGAGCTACCCTCATCACTAGATGCAGTATATTTGGGTGTGGCTCTAGAGTGTACCTTCTTTTTGCTGTCCTTGGCCATGAGACACTTGTGGCTGACGTTGGGGAATAGAAGTCCCTTGTTGATGACGATGATGGCGGCGTCCTCGTCGGAGGAGGAGTCGGTGGAGCTCTCGTTGGAGTCTCATTCCCGCCCCATGTGCGCCTTGCCGCCCTTCTTCTTGCAGTACTTCTTCTTTTCCATTTTCTTCTTCCCCTTCTTGTCGTTGTCCCTGTCACTTTCACTTGTATATGGACATTTTGCAATGAAATGACCGGACTTACCACACCGGTAGCACACCCTCTTGGAGCGGGGCATGTAGTCTTTCCCCCTCCTTTGCTTGAGGATTTGGCGGAAACTCTTGATGATGAGCACCATTTCCTCGTTGTCAAGCTTGGAGGTGTCGATTGGAAGCCTACTTGGCATAGACTCCTCCTTCTTTTCTTTCGTCGCTTTGAATGTGACGGGTTGCACCTCGGGTGTAGAGGTGGTGCCTTGCTCCAAGTTGACAATGTGTTTGGAGTCTTTGATCATAAGTTCAAAGATCACAAACTTGCCAATTACCTCCTCGGGAGACATCTGTTTGTATCTAGGATCCCCACGTATTAATTGAACTTGAGTAGGATTACGAAATACGAGGGATCTGAGAATAACCTTGACCATTTCATGGTCATCCCATTTTGTGCTCCCGAGCTTGCGCACTTGATTGACCATCGTCTTGAGCCGGTTGTACATGGCTTGCGACTCTTCCCCTTTGTTGAGGACGAATCGACCGAGTTCTCCTTCGATCGTTTCACTCTTGGTGATCTTGGTCACCTCGTCCCCTTCGTGCGCGGTTTTGAGGACGTCCCAAATCTCTTTCGCATTCTTTAACCCTTGCATCTTATTATACTCCTCTCGACATAAAGAGGCAAGGAGCATAGAAGTTGCTTGGGAGTTAAAGTGCCATATTTGGGCGGCCTCGTCCGAGTCGTAGTCCTTGTCCCCCACTTGTGGTACCTGCGTTCCAAATTCAACGATGTCCCAAATACTTTCGTGGAGTGAGGTTAGATGGTGTCTCATTTTATCACTCCACATACAATAATCTTCACCATCAAAATATGGTGGTTTGCCTAGGGGTACGGAAAGTAATGGAGCGCACTTTGAAATACGGGGATAGCGTAGGGGCATCTTACTATACTTCTTGCGCTCATGGTGCTTAGAAGTAATGGACGACTCGGTGTTGAAGGTGGAGGGTGACGAAGAGTTGGTCTCGTAGTAGACCACTTTCTTCATCTTCTTCTTGTCACTTCTCCGATGTGACTTGATGGAGGAAGAGGATTCATCCTTATACTTGTTGCCGAATTCCCTTGAGAGAGTCCTCCCCGAGCTTGTGGGCTTTTTGCCGGTCATGATCTCCCTCTTGGCGTGATCTCCAAACATCACTTTGAGTTGGTTAGGCTCTTAATGAAGTATTGGCTCTGATACCAATTGAAAGTCACCTAGAGGGGGGTGAATAGGCGAAACCTGAAATTTATAAACTTAAACACATACTAAAGGTCAAGGTTAGCGTTAGAATTAAATTCAAGTCTGAAAGATTATTTCTCTTGCTAGGAGTTGCTCAAAGAGTGCGGATGACGTATGGAAGCAAACTCAAAATAATACTAGCAAGGAAATGTTAGAGAGAGGAAAGAGGGCAAACAAATCAAGCGATAATCAGAGCGAGTAGACACGGTGATTTGTTTTACTGAAGGTTCGGTTCCAAAGAACCTAGTCCCCGTTGAGGAGGCCACAAAGGCCGAGTCTATTCCAACCCTTTCCCTCTCCCAAACGGTCACTTAGACCGAGTGAGCATTTTTCTTAATCTCACGGGTCACTTAGACCCCGCAAGGACTACCACACACTTAGGTGTCTCTTGCTTCGATTATAAGTCTCTTGAGAATAAAAAGGGAAAAATAAAAGACCAATCCAAGCGACAAGAGCAACAAAAAGAACACAATTGATCCTCTCATAAGCCCTAATGCACTAGAGTTGATTTTAGGACTGAGTGGATTGATTGCTTTGATTGTGTCTTGGAGTCTTGGGCTTTTGCTCTTGCAATGAATGAAGATTTCAGAAGGCTTGGATGAGAATGAATGAGGTGGTTGGGGGGTATTTATAGCCTCCCAACTACTTCTAGTCGTTGGCTGATTTCTGCTGGCGATGGGCGCACCGGACAGTCATTGTGCACTGTCCGGTATGCGCCACGTCAGCGCAACCGTTAGGGTTTGGAGCAGTTGATCGTTGGAGCGCCTTGTAGTCTTGCTGCACCGGACAATTCGGTGCCACACCGGACAGTCCGGTGACCTTTTGACTTTGCTGCTCTGACTTCTGCGCGGCACTGTTCATCACTGAACACTCTGCGCAGTCGACCGTTGGCACGCAGGGAGTCGTTGCTCCGCTGGCTCACCGGACAGTCCGGTGGCACACCGAACAGTCCGGTGGCACACCGAACAGTCCGGTGAATTATAGCGGAGCGCGGCTGGCAGAAACCCGAGAGTGGCTGGTTTCGAGGGCGCCTGGCTGGCGCACCGGATAGTGTCTGGTGCACCATTTTTTAGCACACTCTAAGACTTGCTCCATTTTTAATTGTGTCCCTAACTTGGATTTCTTTCTTGGTTTGTGTTGAACCTTATGCACCTGAGATAAATCATATCTTGACAAACTAGTTAGTCCATGTGGTTTGTGTTGGATGTCAACCACCAAAATCAATTATAGGAAATAGTTAGCCCTATTTCCCTTTCATGTAGTCTAACACTAGGACGTCGAATGTCCAAGGACCTGCAAAGTGCATTATTTCAGTTCCAACACATAGTTGGGCCTTAGGCGATCTCCAGCAACTCTCCTATCACATTTATAATATCTCTTATTTCAAACTCCACTCTGTAAATAGTGTTGTCTAAAGTGCAAAACCAGTGTTTTGCACGATCATATGCACAATTTGCTGGAAACTATGGACCTTATAAATAGAGGTTGTACAAGCCTGGGTAGAGTACCTTATCTTCCCAACTAAATATACACCCTAGTAAGCCCAAAAAATCTCCCACTAGCTTCTTCTAATAGTGACCCATCCAAAGCAAGATTGGGAGTGATCTCTAATAAATTGCATTGAGTGATTGCATCTAGTGGAGCTATTGATCGTATTGAGCTATATGATTCTTGTTACTCTTAGCAGTTGCCGCTACCAGACAGCTTGGAGGCAGCATATGATTGTTGAGGAGCTTTTGTGATTATTGCTAGCTTTGATCAACGTATTTGCAAGGGACTCTTGTGATCATCCCCGCAGAAGATTCACAAAGACCAACTCTAATGGAATGATGGCTTGATGGAGTGCTATCCTAGACTGATTCTTATGGTGCCTTGGATGGGCTTGACTTATTATGCCAATAAATGTGTGAATCATATAAGATTGGACTCGACATAAAAAGGATGTAGGTTGCTGGCAAGCAACCAAACCTTAAGGATAAATATTATGATAATATCTTGTCTCGTGCGTTTTGTATTGCGAAAGGATCTTGATGTCGACTATAGGGGGTGTTGCGGGCCTTCTCCTTCTGAAGGTCCTCAAAAACATAATTAACCATTTGCTTTCATCATAAGCTATTACAGGAAGCCTCCATGGCCGGTCTTCGACATCTTCATTTCCACTCTCTACATCAAAACTTTCACTATCGCTGGAGTTCTCAGACAACCCAGCCAGTATCTCATTGGTGATTTTCTTTGTGTTGGTCTTATCCATAGCTTCGCAAAACCGGCCAGTGCGGGGTTAGTGATCTTCTTCTCCTCAGCCATTCAGACGATGGTTGGGCAGATGCCGAAGCTCAAAAGTCAATCGAACTCGAGAAAGCAAAGAAAGTTAAAATAGCACACACAATACAAACAACTAGATAGCACGAAAAATACTCACAACATAGGTCTCTATATATACACTCAGAGCCCCACAGCTCGGTGGGTCCCACGGGTGAGAATGATTCGCTATTCTAGCGAAGGGAAGCTGTTTTTTTGGACCATCGGCTAAAGGTCTTCGTTCTCGTCGCAGTCTGAATTTGTTACAATAAAACAAATTAATACTGTGAGGGGCTACTATTGGGGGCCTTCTCCTTCCGAAGGTCTTCAAAAACATAATTAACCATTTGCTTTCAGCATAAGCTATTACAGGAAGCTTCGACTTTAGGATGCAAGCCTCTTCCTCATGACGAAGGCACACAATATGAAGATAGATCTAAAGAGGATAAGAGTAAACACCGAAGCTATCACCAGATGGACAGCTTCGGCTCACAACAGAGATGAAGTATAATGATGATGCTGAATGAAAGAGGAAAAGACTACTTAGTCCTTAACAACTTGTATTATGATCATATGTGAATATTGGGGACATAAATGTACTTTTACTCGGGTTGCATCCCATGCCTATAAATAGATGAACAGTAGCACCGTACTACTGTTCACGCGGAATTGTAATCACTCTCTCGCGTCTTCACCTTCGAGCAAGCCGAAGGTACCAATGTAATATGAATTCTGTTGATATTCATACATGTTTTATGGAATGCAAATATGAATAGATTAACGAGATGCAGTTACTACTTTCGTCCCTTTGCATTCCTATTTACATATTAAATGATGAAGATATGTCCTTCTTGAGCTTCGTCTGTTGATCATTATGCCCATGTGGAGATAATGCTTCGGAAGACGAAGGTCCATAATAATTAACAATTGTGTTGCCTTGTTGTTGATTCACAACATTTGAGAACAAGTGACCAACATTGGCGCCCACCTCCAGTGAACTCAAACGACCACCTTCGGCAAGCATTCACCTTCATCATGCCGCCGAAGAAGACAACAGCGCCAGGGGCTGCCCTGCAGCCACTGGACACAAATCAGGAGACACTCTCACTACGAGAAGCTAGGAGCCAGAAGAGAAAGGCTACCAGCCCAACACCTCAGGAGGAGGAGTTGGACCAGGAGATTAGGGACTTGGAGGCTATTCACCAGCAAGTGCAAAGGAAGAGAGAAAAGATGCTTCGGCTAGCCGACCTTTAGAGGAAGATCGACGAAGCTGCTGAAGAAATGTGTCATATTACTCAGGATGACCAAGGCTGAAGGCCTCAACACATGGAGCTTCGTCAAGAAAGCCCAATTAATGATGATGAATGGTATGATGACTTTCATCATGGTAACTTTGCTTTTGATGATGCTTCTCCTCTAGCAGCAGAGTTGCAGGCTACCCCGTGGCCACCATCTTACAAGCCACCTCAGCTCCCCATGTATGATGGGCACTCAGATCCGAAGCAGTTTCTAATGAGCTATGTGAAAGGGAAATGTGCCCTTGGGCCATTTCTAAGTATTTTGGTGATTGAGTGTCAACACAAGTGCTTAAATGTGAATCAATGCCCATGGATGAACAAAGTGCAAATCAAGAGCAAAGGTATGTTTCTAAGTCTTAGTACATTGGTTTTATGTACTAATATACTTGTCTAAGTATCAGAAACAGGAAGAAGAAGAAAAGAGGAGAGTTGGCTGTGTACAGCCAAAAGGCTGTTTCGGTCTGGTGCACCGGACAGTGTCCGGTGGTGCACCGGACAGTGTCCAGTGCGCCAGGCTGCCTCGGGCGAACTGGCCGCTCTCGGGAGTTGACTGGCGACGTACGACTAAAATTCACCGGACTGTCCGGTGTGCACCGGACTGTCCGGTGAGCCAACGGTCGGCCGGGCCAACGGTCGGCCGCGCGATCTGCGCGGGACACGTGGCCTAGCCAACGGTCGGAAGGGGGCACCGGACTGTCCGGTGTGCACCGGACATGTCCGGTGCGCCAACGGCTCCCAGATCTCCAACGGTCGACTGCGCTGTTTAAGGGAGGAAATCGGGCACCGGACAGTGTCCGGTGTGCACCGGACTGTCCGGTGCGCCCGACGACAGAAGGCAAGGATGGCCTTCTGGATTTGTTCTCAACGGCTCCTAGCTGCCTTGGGGCTATAAAAGGGACCCCTAAGCGCATGGAGGAGCACATCAAGCATTCCTACAACATTCCTAAGCACCAAGACATCGATTCCACGCATTTGGTTCATTGTGATAGCATCTAGAGCTCTTGTTGAGTTGTGAACTCATTGAGTTGTGTTGCGAGCTCTTGTTGCGACTTGTGTGCGTGATGTTGCTCTGATTTTGAGTCTTGTGTGCGTTGCTAGTTCTCCCTTACTCCGTATTTCTTTGTGAATCTTAAGTGTAAGGGCGAGAGGCTCCAAGTTGTGGAGATTCCTCGCAAACGGGATATTGAAAGGCAAAGCAAAACACCGTGGTATTCAAGTTGGTCTTTGGACCGCTTGAGAGGGGTTGATTGCAACCCTCGTCCGTTGGGACGCCACAACGTGGAGTAGGCAAGCGTTGGTCTTGGCCGAACCACGGGATAAACCACTGTGTCATCTCTGTGTTCGATCTCTTGTGGTATTGTGTTTTGTTGAGACTCCTTTCTAGCCACTTGGCAATCATTGTGCTAACACTTAACAAGTTTTTGTGGCTTAAGTTTTCAAGTTTCACAGGATCACCTATTCACCCCCCCCCCCCCTCTAGGTGCTCTCAATTGGTATCGGAGCCGTTCTCTTCAAGAAAGGGACTAACCGCCCGAAGAAATGGATCCTAAAGGCAAGGGGATGGTGATCAACGACAAGGAAAAGGAGTCCTTCGTCAACGAGCCAAGGGATGACAAGTCCAACGACTCGGGCTCGGGCCACAGACGCAAAGATGGGAAGAAGAAGACAAGACGCATCAAGGAGATCGTCTACTACGACAGCGATGAGTCTACTTCCTCCCAAAAGGACGACGACCACAACGAATACGAGAGAAAGAAACCGGTCAATTCGAACTTTTCTTTTGATTACTCTCGTATTCCTCAAAGTACTAATGCTCGTTTATTATCTATTCCACTTGGTAAACCTCCTCATTTTGATGGAGAGGACTACGGATTTTGGAGTCACAAAATGCGTAGTCACTTGTTCTCTCTCCATCCTAGCATATGGGAGATTGTAGAAAGTGGAATGCACTTTGATAGTACGGATAGTCCCATGTTTATTAATGAACAGATTCATAAAAATGCACAAGCTACTACTGTGTTGCTAGCCTCTTTGTGCAGGGACGAGTACCATAAGGTGAGCGGCTTGGACAATGCCAAGCAGATCTGGGACACCCTCATGATCTCATGAGGGGAACGATGTCACCTTACTCACCAAGATGGAGTTGGTGGAGGGCGAGCTTGGACGGTTCGCAATGATAAGGGGCGAGGAGCCAACTCAAACATACAACCGGCTCAAGACCCTTATCAACAAAATAAGGAGCTACGGAAGCACGCGATGGATGGATCACGACGTCGTCCGCCTAATGCTAAGGTCCTTTACTGTTCTTGATCCTCATTTGGTGAACAATATTCGTGAAAATCCTAGGTACACCAAGATGTCACCCGAAGAAGTACTTGGGAAATTCGTTAGCGGGCGAATGATGATCAAGGAGGCAAGATACGTGGACGACGCCTTGAATGGTCCGATCAATGAGCCGCAACCCCTTGCTCTCAAGGCAACGAGGAGCAAGGAGGCGCTACCGAGCAAGGTGGCGCAAGTTGAGGCGGCCGGGCTCAATAATGAGGAGATGGCCCTCATCATTAAGCGCTTCAAGACGGCGCTTAAAGGTCGCAAGGGACAGCCAAGCAAGACCAAGACAAAGGAGAAGCGCTCGTGCTTCAAATGTGGTAAGATTGGTCATTTCATTGCTAACTGTCCCGATAATGAAAGTGACCAGGAAAAGGGGAACAAAAGGGAGAAGAAGAAGCATTACAAGAAGGCCAAGGGCGAGGCACATATAGGAAAGGAGTGGGATTCGGATTGCTCCTCCTCCGACTCCGACAATGAAGGACTCGCCGCCACCGCCTTCAACAAGTCATCTCTCTTCCCCAACGAGCGTCACACATGCCTTATGGCAAGGGAGAAGAAGGTGAGTACTCGAGACTCCGCTTATGCTTCTTCTAGTGATAATGAGTCTAGTGATGATGATGACATAGACTATTCATGCTTATTCAAAGGCTTAGATAGATCTAAGATAGATAAGATTAATGAGTTGATTGATGCTTTGAATGACAAGAATAGATTACTAGAAAAACAAGAAGATCTTTTATATGAGGAGCATGATAAATTTGTTAGTGCACAAAATTCTCTTGCCCTAGAAATTAAAAGGAATGAAATACTCTCTGGTGAATTATCTACTTGTCATAAAACCATTTCTACTTTAGAAGGTGTCAACAATGATTTAAATGCTAAACTAGAAGTAGCAAATAAATCTAATTCTTGTGTAGAACATGTTGTAATTTGTACTAGGTGTAAAGATTTTGACATTGATGCTTGTAGTGAACACCTAGTCTCAATTTCTAATTTGAATGATGAAGTGGCTAGTCTTAATGCCCAACTTAAGACTAGCAAAAGCGAATTTGATAAATTAAAATTTGCAAGGGATGCCTATACGATTGGTAGACATCCCTCAATTAAGGATGGACTTGGCTACAAAAGGGAAGCCAAGAACTTGACAAGCCATAAGGCTTCCATCTCCGCCAAGGAGAAAGGGAAGGCCCCTATGGCTACTAGTGCTAAAAAGAATCATGCCTTTTTGTATCATGATAGGAGACAAACTAGAAATGCTTATAGGAGTTATAATGCTTACGATGATTTTTCTCATGCTATGTTTGCTTCTAGTTCTTCATATGTGCATGATAAAAATGTTGGTAGAAGGAATGTTGTTCATAATATGCCTAGGAGAAATGTTGTTAATATTCCTAGGAAAGTTAATGAGCC
The DNA here is from genome assembly GCF_902167145.1 of Zea mays. Lineage (NCBI taxonomy): Eukaryota > Viridiplantae > Streptophyta > Magnoliopsida > Poales > Poaceae > Zea > Zea mays. The sequence goes on from NC_050102.1 coordinate 108,791,561, forward strand.
TTCTACAATATATCATGCTTTGAATTCTTCCTTTGCAATTTGTAGAAAGGATAGAAAGGTGATTGCTAGGAAGTTAGGGGCAAAATGCAAGGGTGATAAAACTTGCATTTGGGTCCCTAAGACAATTGTGACTAACCTTGTAGGACCCAACAAGAGTTGGGTACCTAAGTCCCCAGCCTAAATTTGCCTTGCAGGTTTATGCATCCGGGGGTTCAAGCTGGATTATCGACAGCGGATGCACAAACCATATGACGGGGGAGAAGAAGATGTTCACCTCCTATGTCAAGAATAAGGATTCCCAAGATTCAATTATATTCGGTGATGGGAATCAAGGCAAGGTAAAAGGGCTAGGTAAAATTGCAATATCCAATGAGCATTCTATCTCTAATGTGTTTTTAGTGGAGAGTCTTGGATATAATTTGCTATCTGTTAGTCAATTATGTCATATGGGATATAACTGTCTATTTACAAATGTAGATGTGTCTGTCTTTAGAAGAAGTGATGGTTCACTAGCTTTTAAGGGTGTATTAGACGGCAAACTTTATTTAGTTGATTTTGCAAAAGAAGAGGCCGGTCTAGATGCATGCTTAATAGCTAAGACTAGCATGGGCTGGCTGTGGCATCGCCGCTTAGCACATGTGGGGATGAAGAACCTTCACAAGCTTCTAAAGGGAGAACACGTGATAGGTTTGACTAACGTACATTTCGAAAAAGATAGACCTTGTGCAGCTTGTCAAGCAGGTAAACAGGTGGGAGGAGCGCATCACAGCAAGAATGTGATGACCACTTCAAGACCCCTGGAGCTGCTGCATATGGACCTCTTCGGACCCGTCGCCTATCTGAGCATAGGGGGAAGTAAGTATGGTCTAGTTATTGTTGATGACTTTTCCCGCTTCACTTGGGTGTTCTTTTTGCAGGATAAGTCTGAAACCCAAGGGACCCTCAAGCGCTTCCTCAGGAGAGCTCAAAATGAGTTTGAGCTCAAGGTGAAGAAGATTAGGAGCGACAACGGGTCCGAGTTCAAGAACCTTCAAGTAGAGGAATTCCTTGAGGAGGAAGGGATCAAGCACGAGTTCTCCGCTCCCTACACACCACAGCAAAATGGTGTGGTAGAGAGGAAGAACAGGACGCTAATCGATATGGCGAGGACTATGCTTGGAGAGTTCAAGACCCCCGAGCGATTTTGGTCGGAAGCCGTGAACACGGCTTGCCACGCCAACAACAGGGTCTACCTTCACCGCCTCCTCAAGAAGACTTCGTATGAGCTACTAACCGGTAACAAACCCAATGTATCCTACTTTCGTGTTTTTGGAAGCAAATGCTACATTCTAGTGAAGAAAGGTAGAAATTCTAAATTTGCTCCAAAAGTTGTAGAAGGGTTTTTGTTAGGTTATGACTCAAATACAAAGGCGTATAGAGTCTTCAACAAATCATCGGGTTTGGTTGAAGTCTCTAGCGACGTTGTATTTGATGAGACTAATGGCTCTCCAAGAGAGCAAATTGTTGATTGTGATGATGTAGATGAAGAAGATGTTCCGACGGCCGCTATACGAACCATGGCGATTGGTGAAGTGCGACCACAGGAACAATTGGAGCAAGATCAACCTTCTTCCTCAACAATGGTGCATCCCCCAACTCAAGGCGATGAATAGGTCCATCAAAAGGAGGCGTGTGATCAAGGGGGAGCACAAGATAATCATGTGTTGGAGGAAGAGGCGCAACCGGCACCTCCAACCCAAGTTCGAGCGATGATTCAAAGGGATCATCCCGTCGACCAAATTCTGGGTGACATTAGCAAGGGAGTAACTACTCGATCTCGATTAGTTAATTTTTGTGAGCATTACTCCTTTGTCTCTTCTATTGAGCCTTTCAGGGTAGAGGAGGCCTTGCTAGATCCGGACTGGGTGTTGGCCATGCAGGAGGAGCTCAACAACTTCAAGCGAAATGAAGTTTGGACACTGGTGCCTCGTCCCAAGCAAAACATTGTGGGAACCAAGTGGGTATTCCGCAACAAACAGGACGAGCACGGGGTGGTAACGAGGAACAAGGCTCGACTTGTGGCAAAAGGTTATGCCCAAGTCGCAGGTTTGGACTTTGAGGAGACGTTTGCTCCTGTGGCTAGGCTAGAATCAATTCGTATCTTGCTAGCATATGCCGCTCACCATTCTTTTAGGTTGTTCCAAATGGATGTGAAGAGCGCTTTCCTCAACGGGCCAATCAAGGAGGAGGTGTACGTGGAGCAACCCCCTGGCTTCGAGGATGAACGGTACCCCGACCACGTGTGTAAGCTCTCTAAGGCGCTCTATGGACTTAAGCAAGCCCCAAGAGCATGGTATGAATGCCTTAGAGACTTTTTACTTGCTAATGCTTTCAAGGTTGGGAAAGCCGATCCAACTCTGTTCACTAAGACATGTGATGGTGATTTGTTTGTGTGCCAAATTTATGTCGATGACATAATATTTGGTTCTACTAACCAAAAGTCTTGTGAAGAGTTTAGCAGGGTGATGACGCAGAAATTCGAGATGTCGATGATGGGCGAGTTGAACTACTTCCTTGGGTTCCAAGTGAAGCAACTCAAGGACGGCACCTTCACCTCCCAAACGAAGTACACGCAAGATCTGCTAAAGCGGTTTGGGATGAAGGACGCCAAGCCCGCAAAGACTCCGATGGGGACTGACGGACACACCGACCTCAACAAAGGAGGTAAGTCCGTTGATCAAAAAGCATACCGGTCAATGATAGGGTCTTTACTTTATTTATGTGCTAGTAGACCGGATATTATGCTTAGCGTATGTATGTGTGCTAGATTTCAATCCAATCCTAAGGAGTGTCACTTAGTGGCGGTGAAGCGAATTCTTAGATATTTGGTTGCTACGCCTTGCTTCGGGCTCTGGTATCCAAAGGGGTCTACCTTTGACTTAGTTGGATACTCAGACTCCGACTATGCTGGATGTAAGGTCGATAGGAAGAGTACATCGGGGACGTGCCAATTCTTAGGAAGGTCCCTGGTGTCATGGAACTCTAAGAAACAAACTTTCGTTGCCCTATCCACCGCTGAGGCCGAGTACGTTGCCGCAGGACAGTGTTGCGCGCAACTTCTTTGGATGAGGCAAACCCTCCGGGACTTTGGCTACAATCTGAGCAAAGTCCCACTCCTATGTGATAATGAGAGTGCTATCCGCATGGCGGAGAATCCTGTTGAACACAGCCGCACAAAGCACATAGACATCCGGCATCACTTTTTGAGAGACCACCAGCAAAAGGGAGATATCGAAGTGTTTCATGTTAGCACCGAGAACCAGCTAGCCGATATCTTCACTAAGCCTCTAGATGAGAAGACCTTTTGCAGGTTGCGTAGTGAGCTAAATGTCTTAGATTCGCGGAACTTGGATTGAATTGTAGCATACTTGTATTTATGCTTTTGATCATGTTTCTTTCTGCATTTTGTTGCTTATTATGGTGCTCAAGTTGTACAAACACTCCCTGGACCTCACAAGTCCGTTGCAAAGTGATGCACATGTTTAGGGGGAGATGTGTTACAACTTGACCCTTTGAGACTAACCATGAGCTTGAGTTTGATGATTTAGTCTCAAAGAAGGATTGAAAGGGAAAAGGTGGACTTGGACCATGAAAGACTTCCACTGCACTCCGATGAGAGGGTAACTTATTCCAAGTTCATCTCATGAACTCTTATTGCCATTTGATCTTAATTGAAGACTTTGGTGAGGCAATGGGGTTATAGGGCCAAGATTGATCCCGTTTTGGTGCTTGATGCCAAAGGGGGAGAAAATAAAGGCCAAAGCAATAAATGGATCAGCTACCACTTGAGAAACTTTGAAAATAGTAGGATAGAGCTTTTGGTTTGTCAAAACTCTTGCATTGTCTCTTTTGTCAAAAGTTGGCCTCTTGTGGGGAGAAGTGTTGATTATGGGAAAAAGGGGGAGTTTTTGGAATCTTGAATCAATTTTCTATGGAAAACCTCTCTTTATGCCTCTACAAGTGGATTTGACTTAGAGATAGGATTTTGAGTTTGATTTGCAAAAACAAACCAAGTGGTGGCAAAGGATGATCCATATATGCCAAATTGAATCAAAATGAATTTGAGTTTTTATTTGAAGTGATATGGCACTTGTTCTAGTTGCTTTATGTTGTGTTGGCATAAATCACCAAAAAGGGGGAGATTGAAAGGGAAATGTGCCCTTGGGCCATTTCTAAGTATTTTGGTGATTGAGTGTCAACACAAGTGCTTAAATGTGAATCAATGCCCATGGATGAACAAAGTGCAAATCAAGAGCAAAGGTATGTTTCTAAGTCTTAGTACATTGGTTTTATGTACTAATATACTTGTCTAAGTATCAGAAACAGGAAGAAGAAGAAAAGAGGAGAGTTGGCTGTGTACAGCCAAAAGGCTGTTTCGGTCTGGGGCACCGGACTGTCCGGTGGTGCACCGGACAGTGTCCGGTGCGCCAGGCTGCCTCGGGCGAACTGGCCGCTCTCGGGAGTTGACTGGCGACGTACGACTAAAATTCACCGGACTGTCCGGTGTGCACCGGACTGTCCGGTGTGCACCGGACTGTCCGGTGAGCCAACGGTCGGCCGGGCCAACGGTCGGCCGCGCGATCTGCGCGGGACACGTGGCCTAGCCAACGGTCGGAAGGGGGCACCGGACTGTCCGGTGTGCACCGGACATGTCCGGTGCGCCAACGGCTCCCAGATCTCCAACGGTCGACTGCGCTGTTTAAGGGAGGAAATCGGGCACCGGACAGTGTCCGGTGTGCACCGGACTGTCCGGTGCGCCCGACGACAGAAGGCAAGGATGGCCTTCTGGATTTGTTCTCAACGGCTCCTAGCTGCCTTGGGGGCTATAAAAGAGACCCCTAGGCGCATGGAGGAGCACATCAAGCATTCCTACAACATTCCTAAGCACCAAGACATCGATTCCACGCATTTGGTTCATTGTGATAGCATCTAGAGCTCTTGTTGAGTTGTGAACTCATTGAGTTGTGTTGCGAGCTCTTGTTGCGACTTGTGTGCGTGCTGTTGCTCTGATTTTGAGTCTTGTGTGCGTTGCTAGTTCTCCCTTACTCCGTATTTCTTTGTGAATCTTAAGTGTAAGGGCGAGAGGCTCCAAGTTGTGGAGATTCCTCGCAAACGGGATATTGAAAGGCAAAGCAAAACACCGTGGTATTCAAGTTGGTCTTTGGACCGCTTGAGAGGGGTTGATTGCAACCCTCGTCCGTTGGGACGCCACAACGTGGAGTAGGCAAGCGTTGGTCTTGGCCGAACCACGGGATAAACCACTGTGTCATCTCTGTGTTCGATCTCTTGTGGTATTGTGTTTTGTTGAGACTCCTTTCTAGCCACTTGGCAATCATTGTGCTAACACTTAACAAGTTTTTGTGGCTTAAGTTTTCAAGTTTCACAGGATCACCTATTCACCCCCCCCCCCCTCTAGGTGCTCTCACTATGAAGCAACCATATCCTCATATGGGGGCAACACTGTTGTCATGGTGAAGTCCTTCGTCATGGCAGTCAGAAGTGTGGCTCAAACATGGTATTCTTCTCTTCGGCTAGGAACAATCACTTTGTGGCAGAAGCTGAAGGATATGCTAGTCACCAGCTTCCAAGGTTTCCAGACGAAGCCAGTGACTGCCCAAGCACTATTCCAATGTACGCAAGACCATGAGGAGTACTTGCAGGCGTACGTTCGAAGGTTCTTGCGCCTTAGAGCTCAGGCGCCTATAGTGCTTACTGAGATTTTCATTGAAGCCATGATCAAGGGGCTCAGACCAGGACCAACGGCACAATATTTTGCAAGAAAGCCACCACAAACCTTGGAGAAGCTTCTCCAAACAATGGACGAGTACATCTGAGCTGACAACGATTTTCGCCAGAGAAGGGAGGAAGCCTATAGGTATTCTAAGATGACCAGGGGCTTCGGAGGAAGGCTCCACCCTAGGCATGTCAGGATGATCCACAATCCTAGCTCAGGTGATGACAGAGGAAACCACACTCAAGGGCATCAGTAGAGCTCCCAGACTTCAGGGATGCAACAAAGCTCTTACAGGCCACCGGCTACAAGAGGCAGAGGAGGCAGAAGCTTTGGAGGAAGGTTCAAGTACCAGTCCAAGAGATTGTTCTGTTTATTCTGCGGGGAGGATAAAGGACATACAACAAGGATGTGACAAGTCATGATCCAGAAGCAAAAAAAGATAGCTGAAGCCGAAGCAAGGTAGAAACAGCTAAAGCAGGTCCTGTATACCGCTTCGTGCTATTCGCCATACATTCTCGAGTATGTGGGCAACCAACAGCCCACAACATCAGTTGCTTCGGCAAGCCACTCTTAAGCTGCATGGGTCCCGTTACCGCCACCACCACCTATGGCACTAGCCCTGACCCACAATCAGCAACTAGAAGGGCACCGCCAAACACAACAACAGTGTGACGCGCGTGAAGAATCTAAAGCTCGCACAGTCAACAGCATTGTGCCCGAGTCGAGGCACATTTACTGAAGTCACATAGGGGCTCCATGACAAAATTTTCATACCTAATGTACTCTTTACCTTTTTGTTCTTATGTTGCTCCCCCAAAGACAATGTAAGAAGGTTTAACCTTCGACCTGTTGTAAAAAATCTATGGTTACACCATCGAGTGTAACAGGAAAGTGAAGAAGCTCCAAAGTCATTCCTAAGGGAATGCAGAGCTAAAATACCACCTAAGTGAAAGGTGAAGAAGCTCCAAAGTTGTTCCTAAGGGAATGCAAAGCTAAAATACCACCTAAGTGAAAGGTGGAGAAGCTCCAAAGTCGTTCCTAAGGGGATGTAGAGCTTAAATGGCACCTAGGTAAAAGGTGAAGAAGCTCCAAAGTCGTTTCTAAGGGGATGTAAAGCTTAGCTCCAAAGTAGTTCCTAAGGGAATGTAGAACTGAAATACCACCTAAGTAAAAGTGAAGAGACTCCAAAGTCGTTCCTAAGGGGATGCAGAGTCTGCGTGTGTATTCGCGTGGTGTTGGGGGCCTTCCTACTCCGAAGGTCCTCAAAAACGTAACTAACCATATGTCTTCATTATGACACAGATTATTACATGAGGTTTCAGCTTTGGAATAGAGATCTTCTTCTACGACAAGAGTAGAGGCGTAACCCAAAGGTGACAAAAATGGGCGACGAAGCTATAGTCAAGGGACTTCGGCTCGGGTTGACGACGAAGACCAAATACAACAGTGACCAAAAAAGGATAAAGACTATTTAGTCCTTAATGATTTCTATTATAATTGTAGATGGTTGACAAGGACATAAATGTACTTTTACTCGGGCTGCGTCCCGTGCCTATAAATAGATGAACAGTAGCACCGTACTGTTCATGCTGGATTGTATTTACTTTCTCGCATCCTCGCCTTCGAGCAAGCCGAAGGTATCAATGTAATATTAACATTATTGATATTCATATATGCTTTATGGAATGCAAGAATAATTAAATCATTAAGATATGATTATCATATTCCCCCCCCCCCTTGCATTTCCTTTCATATATTAATATGATGAAGGTATGTCCTTCTCGACCTTTGTCTGACAGTCATTATATCCTTGAGAAATAATGCTTCGAAGGACGAAGGTCCTTAATGGTTAACAATTGTGTTGCCTTGTTCTTGATTCACAACATTTGAGAACAAGTGACCAACATTGGTGCACACCTCCGGTGAACTCACTTTCACAACCTTCGGCAAGCATTCACCTTCGTCATGCCGCCGAAGAAGGCAACAGTGCTAGGGGCAGCCCTGCAGCCACTGGACACAAATCAGGACGCACTCTCCCTGCGAGAGGCTAGGAGCTAGAAGAGAAAGGCCACTAGCCCAACGCTTCATGAGGACCAGCTTGATCAAGAGACCAGGGATTTAGAAGCAATCCACCAGCAAGTACAGAGGAAAAAGGAGAAAATGCTTCGGCTAGCTGATCTTTAGAAAAAAATTGACGAAGCAGCTGAGGAGATGCGTCATCTCACTCAAGATGACCAAGACCGAAGGCCCCAGCATAGGGAGCTTCGTTAAGAAAGCCCAATCAACAAAGATGAATGGTACGACGACTTTCATCATGGCAACTTTACTTTCGATGATGCTTCTCCTCTGGCAGCAGAATTGCAGGCTACCCCGTGGCCACCGTCCTACAAGCCACCTCAGTTACCCATGTATGATGGGCATTCGGATCCAAAGCAATTTCTGATGAGCTACGAGGCAACAATATCCTCGTATGGGGGCAATGCTGCTGTCATGGCAAAATCCTTCGTCATGGCAGTCAAAAGCGTGGCCCAGACATGGTATTCCTCTCTTCGGCCAGCGATAATTATATCATGGCAGAAGCTGAAGGACATGCTAGTCACCAGCTTTCAGGGCTTTCAGACAAAGCCAGTCACTGCTCAGGCCCTGTTTCAATGCACGCAAGACCATGAGGAGTACCTGCAGACATACGTCCGAAGGTTCCTACGTTTGAGAGCCCAAGCGCCTACAGTGCCCGATGAAATTGTTATTGAGGCCATGATCAAGGGGCTTCGGCCAAGACCTACAGCCCAATATTTTGTAAGGAAGCCACCACAAACCTTGGAGAAACTCCTCCAGAAAATGGATGAGTACATCCGGGCTGATAACGATTTCCGCCAAAGAAGGGAGGAAGCATACAGATTTTCTGAAATGACTATAGGCTTCGAAGGAAGACTTCATCCCAGGCATGTCAGGTCAATCCACAATTCCAATGCCAACGATGAAAGGGCCAACAATGCTTAGAGCAGTCATCACAGCTCACAGTCTTCGGGCATGCAACAAACTTCTTACAGACCAGCTCCGAGAGGCAGTGGAGGAAGAAGCTTCAGTGGAGGAAGGTTCGGTAATCAGCCCAGGAAGTTGTTTTGCCTTTTCTGTAGCGAGGACAAGGGTCACACAACAAGGACGTGCTAGGTCACGATTCAAAAGCAAAAGGAAATCGCTGAAGCCGAGGCACGATAGAATCAGCCGAAGCAGGTCCTCCATACTGCTTCGTGCTACTCTCCATATATCCTAGAATACGTAGGCCTTCAGCAAGTCACTCTCAAGCTTCCTGGGATCAACTACCACCACCCCCACCAAGAGCGCCTGCCCCAAGTCATGATCAGCAGCCAGAAGGGAATCTTCGACCTCAGCAACAACGCGACCTTCGGGAGCAGTCTGAAGATCGCACAGTCAACAGTACTGTGCCCTAGTCCAGTCATATTTACTGAAGATGGCACAATGTTTTGGCCAAAAGAAAGCCTCAACTCGTTTTATTTTCACTATTTTTTGCTTTTATATTTCCTTCACAAAAGACAATACAGGAAGGTTTAACCTTTAGCTCGATGTAATAAATATGTGGCCACACCATCGCGTGTCGCAGAGTAAATTTCGAAGCTCCAAAGTCGTTCCTAAGGGAGCGCAGAGTAAGTTCCAAAGCTCCAAAGCCATTCCTAAGGGAGCGCAGAGTAAGTTCCGAAGCTCAAAAGTTGTTCCTAAGGGAATGTAGAGCTAAGATGCCACCTAAATCAAAGGTGAAGAATCTCCAAAGTCGTTCCTAAGGGGATACAGAGATTAAATACCACCTAAGTCAAAGGTGAAGAAGCTCCAAAGTTGTTCCTAAGGGGATGCAGAGCTTAGCTCCAAAGTCGTTCCTAAGGGGATGCAGAGCTGAAATACCACCTAAGTAAAAGGTGAAGAGACTCCAAAGTCATTCCCAAGGGGTTGCAGAGTATGGGTCATATATCCGCGTGGTTTCCTACTTTCGGCACGAAGTGACATTCTGCATCATACCATCATATCATATTGCATAGCATCGCATCATACATCATTTTGCATCACTAAAAAGACATGGAGAAACAAAGGAAAGTTGTTCTCTCCAAAAAATCGACCAGATTATGAAAACGAATATTACAGCACAGGACATGTCTTCAGCATATACATTATACTGTGTGAAGCTGATCTTCGTCAGCAGTGACATAAGGACAATCTTTTTTCTTTGCGAAGCATGAAAAGAAGGGAAGGTGTTTTTTCGCCAACAGCTCAAAAATGGTATGTACGAAAGTTTCATGCATCACAAAGAAATATATTACATTAATGTACATACGGAAGCCTAATGTTTGGTTCTTACAGAAAACTAAAGCTAAATACATCCTCAAATGTACAAAGATTCTGTCTTCCTTCAACACTTTTTGAGCAGCTTCGTGTAACAGTCTGTCGATGACTTCATCAACGACTTCGTTAGCAATTTTCATTATATCCAAAGCTTCTTTCATGACTGGGTTGGCTTCAGGATTATACAGCTCCGGTGGTGGTGAAAGGTCAGCTGCAATAAAGAAAATGTTGGTTAATTTCGAAGCTAAAAGTGATCAACGAAGCTAAACCTCAATAAAAGTACCTATAATCCTAGCGTGTTCAGCAGCTTCTTCAGCTCGTTTAGCCTCTTCTCGACCATTGTGAGATTCTTTCTCATTCTTTCTAATTGCTTCGTCAGCCATCTCATGACCGCCCTTCATCCAAACATCAGAGTAAAACCTCCCGTCCAGCAAAGAGGCTTCGGCCGAAGGGTCCTTGGTGTCATCTGCTGAGAAGATGGATTTCTGGCTGGGCTGCGCCCTTAACATGTTCACAACCAGCTTTGTCTAAAATTGTTGCGACCCCTCGTGCACCGGTGAAAGCGCAGAAATCCCCATGATCGCTGAGTATTTCATCGAAAGCTTCGGCTTCTTCGCCGATCCACTGGATAACCCCTTCGGAATCACCGCGGATAAACTTCTGCTCCGAAGAGTATGCTCCCACCTTTGCAAAACTATTTTTAGCTTCTTAGCGCATTCCAAGGATATTCGTAGCATCTCTCCTTGGAGTCTGAAAGCTCTTCGATATTCTTTTCCACCCTTGATCTTTCCATTTCACTTATTTCCTGCTCCGCCTTTGCAACTTCAAAATTTTCATTCATTTCCACAAGCTTCTTCTTCAAATCTTCAATTTCGGCCTTGTGAGCTTTGGCTTGTGCATTAAGCTTGGCTTCGCTAGTTTTCACCCTGTCCACTAAGGAAAACAATATCTTATCCTTCTCGACAGCTTCATTCCTTAGTGAAATAACCTCTGACCGAAGGTTCCCAAGAGATATCTGACAGCTCTCATCTTCTGCTTCCTTTTGGGCCTTTAAAGCCTTACTTAGAATTAAACCCTAATAATAAAGATACATGAGAACATAACGATAGCAAGAAAAGCTACAAATATAGATAATTTCACAATAAAAGTATGCATACCTTCAAGCTATTATTATAAGCAATGCTATCTGTAAGATCGTCTTTTGACATTACAGATAGGCCGAGTTCAAGCTTCGGATATCCCATATTCTTCATCATTTCTCGGCAGACAGAGATCTCTTTATTGTTTGGTAGGCAATAGAGAAAATCGTCCTCTTCATTACCGCTATACACTAAGGATCCTAGCGGATACTTCAAATCCTTGGTGTATTGCCTTGCTTCGGCAATTTGCTCCTCCGACAATTGTTTCCCCGAAGCATGTCGCACAATAAACTCCAACTCTTGGGCAGGTGCTTCGGGGGCAGGAGACTTGGGCCTCTCAGGGGCACCTTCTCTCTCCAAAATTAGTGGTGCAGCCTCCGAAGGTCTTGCTTCAGCAAGAACTGAGGGTCCAACCTCGGAAATATCTTGCGCCATACCAGTTTCATCAGATTTCTTTAAAATTTCGCCTTCTATACTAGGCGCTTCAACAGAAGTAGGAGTTGATACTTTTACGGATTCCATGATAGCGTCTAGCACGCTGGCCATTCTCCTCTTCCTTGGAGTTGTCATAGGGATTCTTGATGCCTTCGGCAATTCCGCCTTGCGCGGTGGACTCAGAGCCTTCGGCTGTTCTACCGCCTTCTTCAGTTTTGGCTCTTCAGCTGGCCCGGTTTTAGCTTCGATAGGCACAGAGTGACTTGGTTCAGGAATAGAAGCAGACCTTTCAATTAGCTTCGGCACTTTGGTCGTTTCAATGCGTTTGGGCCGGTGCGTCAAAATTTTAACCTTCTTTGACCTCGGCGCACTAGAAGTCGCCGAGGTAGCAGTCTTTCTTTTCTTTCCCTGCTTTCGCGAAGGATAACAATAATCCGGATATACGAATCCAATGACATCAAACACCCTGTTCAGCCTTTTCTTGCCTCGAGCCCTGAAGGCCATCGTCATGGCATCATCTTCAGCCTTTGAGTAGGCTCCAAGCAATACATTGCCGGTTGCTTCTATGGCGTTTAACTAGTCATCATTTGGCTCATCAAACTGACTCCTGTATTTGAAGGTGTACTTCAGGTAGATTAAACCACCTTGGCTAGAGCCAGCAGTAGCCTCCTTCGGCATCTCCCACCCATTTGCAAGTGGCCATACTCTATAAGCAATGTGCTCCTAGACCAAGTCCCTTGTGCCTATGTAAGTGCATACTGTATTAAAAGCCGCCTGGCATGCTTGTATATCATTCCCATCCTCCCTTTCACTCAGATCATTCTTCACATAGAACCATTCTTGTATCCAGGCCCCCGGCCATCTCTTCCGTTATGTGGGAACCTGATAGCTTGCCTCAGAGCGAGGCACGAAGCTGTAACAACCGAAGTTGTTGTGATACTGCTCCTTTCTAGTAGCCTTCATCTCATAAGATAACTCATGGATGTTGCAGAAGCATTTTGCATTTGGCTCCAGTCTCTGGCTCCTCATGGCCCATATAAAAATACCCACCTTGATAATAGCTTTGGGAGTAAGTTCATGAAGGTAAATTTTGAAGGCTCTCAGCACTTCGACCAACAATTTATCCAGAGGGAACCGAAGCCATGCCTTCATGAAACTTCTATAAACTACCACTTCATCAGCTTCGGGCAGAGGGACATTATTCTCCCCTCCAATTCTCACAATTGAAATATCACAAAAGTACCTCCCCCTCATCGCATCAATCTTCCCTTGCTTAATAGTTGATTTCCCGAAGACAACATAGCCTGGTCTTCAAGGCCGATCTTCGGCATCTTCATTCCCACTTTCTACATTGAAACTTTCACTGTCGCTGGAATGCTCAGATATCCCAGCCAGCATCTCGTTTGCAATCTTCTCTGCGTTGGCTTTTTTCATAGCTCATAAAACCCAAACAGCGCCAGATCAATAATTTTCTTTTCTTCATCTATTAAGTCGATGATTGTTGAAATGCCAAAGCTTGAAGTCCAATTAAATTCGACAAAACAAGAAAGTTTAAAATGACAAGCGCTGTCATTAGTCTTCTATTGCCCCAGTGGCCCGAGCGGTGGTTGTGTAGATGGCCAACCAGCCCCCACGTCCTGCTTGGGCTCGGACTTGTCGACGTTGGAGACTTTGAAGTTGGGGGCCACTAGATGGCCCGGAGACGCGGAGTAAGCTCGGAGACCCCGCATGTGTGTTCTTGTTGGCGTTCGTGATGTTGGTCCCGGGGAGGGGAGTCGGTGGTGTGTCGTCTCGACCGTCCCCGGGTCGGGCCACTAGTTGAGGCCGCAGCTGACTCAACTCAGGTGGCGCGACTTCATGCCGAGACACCGTGGTCCCGGTCATACTCCTCCCGGCGCCTTATCTCATTTTCGTGCCGCCAGTCGCTCGAAGCGTTGATGGAGCTCCACTCGTCTCGTCGGCTGTTGATGGCGTGGCGTAGGTCGCTCGGGGGATGAGCGATGGGCAGAAGGTGATTAGCTGCTCGAGTAAGCAACCGCCGATAGCCTTCTGCGTCTGGAGTTTGCGGGAGGCCATCAGCTATCTGGGCCAGCACCCCTCCAACCTCACTCGGCGTGTTCATTGCGCGAGCTAAGTCGGGGTTCAGGTTTTGAGCGAAGAGAGGGTTCTCTCGGCGCAACCTTGCGCCTTGCTCGGCTTGCTCCCGCTCTCGGTCCTGAGCTTATCGGCGATCACGCTGGCAAGAATTCCGTATTTCTCGGTATACTCGCTCGTCGGGGGTTTCTCCCACTTCTAAAACTTCGTCCCGGGATACGGGCTGCGTCGGGTCCCGCTCCCCAGCCTCATGATGTCGCCGAACATTCTGGCGTCTGTTCCTTCGACGTTGTGCTTCACGCTGGGGAGGTTCTTCCCTTGTACGGTCGGCTCGTCATCAGAAATTGGAGACGACTCCAGTCTCCCCCCGATGAAGAGGATGTCAGGGTAGAAAGGAGTTGTCACGATGGTGTGTTTCTTTCCGTCCTCCTTTGAGGGCAAAGGTGCCGAAAAGAAAACTCGGTGAGGTCCCGTCCCCTTACTCGGGACATTTGCCTCTTTCTTTCTAGTGATCCGCATCCACTCCTTTGTGGGCGAGGTGGACAGCGGAGCTCTTCGGGTAGGTAAGCTCCCAATTCTTGGCTTGTAAGAGGTAATCTCCGCTTGGGGCGCGGGAGGCTGCGCCACCCGCTGTTCTGCTCCGGTTTTCCCGGGGACCTCCGAGGAAAGCTTCTTCTCCAGCGAGTCTGCTATGCGGTGCAGAGTTCCTTTCTCATCTACTATGGACGAGCTGGTTCCGAAGCAGAACATGGATCCATGGTGAAGAGCGATCTTGCACTGGGATGTGATGGCCATTGAGCTAGCTTGGATCAACGACACACCCCTACCTAGCACGCCAGCTATCGGTGTTTAGAGCCTGACCGCACACCCAGGGTTACCCCTCGCGGTGCTTTTGGGTAGGACGGTGCTGTCGACTGTACCTCAATGGTTCGTGCTAGGTGCACGAGAGATGGACAAGTAATTTTCTACAGGTTCGGGCCGCTTGGAGAGGCGTAATACCCTACTTCCTGGTGTGGATCTTTATGTGGTGGGTTACAAGTGAAGTCTTCTGGATGGAGAAAAGCTAATGAGATAGGTAAGTGGTCGATGGAAATGATGGGGTACCACCTAAGCCTTATATACTCGACCGTGGGACATTCCATGCGTACATGAGGATTATGTATATCCAAAATAATAGTGAACCGACTGAACTGGTCTTCCTATAATCTTACCAACTTATCCCTAATCCGCCCCGATATTCAAGGGCGCCGTACGCGGGAAAGTCGGGCGGTTGCTGCGGATAGCGCACGAGTCTGACGGGTTGCATGGGCCTGAGTCTGCTTCTTTCTCAGGTCGGCCCACTCCGCCAGTAGTTCTGACCCGGCCCATGAAGGGATGGCCTTACAAGGTAACTGACCCAAGGCCCCGCGCAAGGCCTTCTTGCCTTCTAGTGGACCCGAGGGATATCTGTCCCCCACATCGGCCTCCCCACTAATCCACTGAATAACTCCATTAGGGTCACTGCGGATGAAGTTTTGCTCGGAGGAGAAGGCTCCAACTTTAGAAAACTGTTTTTTAGATTTTTAGCGCACTCCATGGACATCTCATAGCATTTTCCTCGCCCGCGCCAAGCTCATCGATATTCTTTTGCGCTCTTGATCTTTCGATTTCGCATATCTCATGCTTCACCACTTCAACTTCAAACTTTTCTGTTGCTTCAGCCACCTTCCTCTTTAGTTCTTGTACTTCGGCTTTGTGAGCTTATGCTGAGCAGACATCTTGGCTTCACTAGACTTCAGCCTCTCGACCAGAGATAGCAAGATCTTATCTTTAGCGAGAGCTTCATTTCTCAAAGTTATAACCTCCGATCGAAGATTACTAAGTACCATTTGAAAGCTCTCGTCTTCGGCATCCTTTTGGGCCTTCAAAGCTTTACTCAGTATTAGACCCTGCAAAATAAAACAAGTGAGCAAACAACAAATGTAAGAACTCCTGAAAAATAGTTCGGAAAGTACTAAAACATGAAGCCAAAATTTGCAAACCTTCAAGCTATTGGAAGTAAGGCTGTCCGCAAGTTGATCCTTTGACATAGCAGATAAACCGAGCTCGAGCTTCGAAAATCCCATGTTGTTCATCATTTCGCGGCAGACGTTGATTTCCTTATTGTCGGGAAGGCAATAGAGGAAGTCATCTTCGTCATCCCCTCCGTATACCAAGGATCCTCGGGGGTACTTTAGATCCCTGGCATAATGTTCTACTTCGACAATTTGCTCTGAAGATAGCTGCTTTCCCGAAGCATGTCGAATAATGAAGTCTAGCTCTTTATGAGGTACTTCGGGAGCAGGAGATTTAGATTTCTCAGGAGCACTCTTGTTCACCAGTGCTATCGGTGCAGTTTCCGAAGGTGCAGCTTCGGCAGGAGCGTTGGCCGCGCTCGTAGCAACAGCTTCTCTTGCATCCTCAATTTGTTCGCTAGGAGCTTCGGCAGAGGAAGGAGCTGATGTCTTTACGGATTCCAAAACAGCATCTAGCACGCTAACCGTTCTCCTTTTTCTTGAAGTCACCATGGAAATACTTGATGGCTTCGGCAGTCCTATTGTAGCTGGTGGGCTCAACACCTTGAACTGATCTGTTGCCTTCTCTAACTTCGGCTCTTCGGCCGGGTCTGTGCTAGCTTCAATCGGCATAGGAGGACTTGATTCTGGGGCAGAAGGGACGACTTCTACATGTTCAATAAGCTTTGGCACATCGGCTATCTCAATGCGTCTCGGTCTACGTGTCAAGACCTTCACTTTCTTCGCCTTCGGCACGCTAGAAGATGCCAAAGCTGCAATTTTTCTTTTCCCCATTGTTTCCGAATAGGAAAGCAGTAATCAGGATAAATAAACCCGATAACATCAAAAACCCTATTTAGCCTCTTTTTTCCTTGAGCACCAAAGGTGACTATCATAGCTTCATCTTCAGCCCTTGAGTAGGCCCCAAGCTGCTCATCACTTGTTTCCTCTATAGCATCTAACCAGTCATCATTTGTTTCATCAAATTGACTTCTATATCGAAAGGTATACTTGAGATAGACCAAGCCATTTTGGCTGGATCCAGCGGCAGCCTCCTTCGGCATTTTCCATCCACTTGCAAGAGGCCATACTCTGTAAGCAATGTGCTCTTGAACCAAGTTTCTTGTGCCAATATAGGTGCACACTGTGTTGAAAGCCGCCTGGCATGCTTGCACATCATTCCCAAGTGCAATGAGTGGCCTTCTAATGCCGAAGCGAGACCATATAGAGCGTTGAATAATCCCTTTCACATCCTCCCTCTGACTCAGGTCATTCTTCACGTAAAACCATTCCTGCATCCAAGAGCCTGGCCACCTTTTCCAAAACTTAGGCACAGGGTAACTCACCTCAGATCGAGGCACGAAGCTGTAACAACCAAAATTGTTGTGATGCTGTTCTTTTTCGGTTGCTTTCATTTGATAAAACAGCTCATGAATATTGCAAAAGCATCTTGCATCTGGATCCAGTCATTGGCTCCTCATGGCCCAGATAAAACCCCTACTCTAATAAGAGCTTCAGGAGTAAGTTGATGAAGATATATTTCAAAAGTCTTCAGACTTCGACCAACATCTTATGCAGTGGGAACCGAAGTCCAGCTTTCATGAAGCTTTTGAAAATCACCACCTCATTAGCTTCGGGAAGAGGAACGGTATTCTCCCCTCCGACCCTCACAATAGAAATATCACGAAAGTATCTGCCTTTCATCTCTTCGATCTGCCCTTGCTTAACAGTTGACCTTCCAAAAACAACATGGCTCGACCTCCATGGTCGGTCTTTGACATCTTCATTTCCACTCTCTACGTCAAAAATCTCACTATCGCTGGAGTTCTCAGACAACCCAGCCAGCATCTCATTGGTGATTTTCTCCGCGTTGGTCTTCTCCATAGCTTCGTAAAACCCGGCTAGTGCGGGGTCAGTGATCTTCGTCTCCTCAGCCATTCAGACAATGGTTGGGTAGATGCCAAAGCTCAAAAGTCAATCGAGCTCGAGAAAGCAAAGAAAGTTAAAATAGCACACACAGTACAAACAACTAGATAGCACGAAAAATACTCACGACATAGGTCTCTATATATACACTCAGAGCCCCATAGCTCAGTGGGTCCCATGGGTCAGAATGATTTGCTATTCTAGCGAAGGAAAGGTGTTTTTTCGGACCTTCGGCTAAAGGCCTTCGTTCTCGTCACAGTCTAAATTTGTTACAATAAAATTGTAACACCCTGAATTTGGGGGTATAAAATCTCTTTTCTAATATCCAACAATGCAGGTGTTACCTTTATCTCCTCTTCCTTTTTGCTCTTTTCTTTTTGTTTCAATGTAGTAGGAGTTATTTGGATGTCGTGTATTAATAAAAACCCTAAGGGTATGATGGTTTTTGCATCATACTGGAATGCATTTATTTTTCTGTTTGGCGTATTGTCGTGGTATGTATTCATTTAATTTGTAGCTCTTTCTGTGTATAAATATGATTGTAGAGAATAGAAACAAAAGAAAGAGAGAAAAGGAAAAGAAATAAATGAATAAAAAGGCCCAACCCCCTCCCTTTCCCCGTGGCCCATTACCACGCCCCCCCAGCCCAGCTCCCCGGCCCACCCCGCTCCCCCCCCTTCCGTGGCCAGCAGCGCGCGCCCCTGACCCAATGCGTTGGTGCAGCACGCGTTTTTCCCCCGCGCGCGCGGCCCACTCAGCGCAGCGCGCCCCTCCCGATAAACCCTAGCGCCCGCGTCGCCGCATCCCCCATCCACGCGCGCCGCCGGGCCCACCTGTCAATCGGACGAGCGTCACCCACTGTTCATCTTCCCGAACTGCTCCGTCCGCCAAACGTGCCCCCACGCCCGCACTATTCCACCTTCTCCCTTGTTTCTCCCTTGCCGGTTCCATCGGGGGACCTTGCGAGCCTGGCGCAGTGGCTGGCGGCCAGGGCGCGGCCGGCTCGGCCCTAGCGTTGGCGTGCCCGCGGCTCGGACGCGCGCGCCGCCGACCCGCGACGCAGCCCCGCTCGGCGCGGTGGCCCTCGGCCCCAGTGGCTCGAGCGCAGCGGGCATGGCCCCCCCGGCAGCTCGGTCTGCATGGACAGCAGCTCGCGCGACTCCGGCGCGGGCGCGCGACCCTGGCTCGGCGTGCGGGCGCTCGGCCCTAACACGACGGCTCGGCAAGGCGGCCGGCGCGGCCGGCGTGGCAGCTCGCGGCGGCCAGCCCGTGGTGCCCCTGGCGCCCCGGCAAGGTGCACGGTGCCCGGCCAACCCGCCCGCGGCGCACTCGCGACAGCCTGCGTGGCTTGCTCGCGGCGGCCTGCGTGGCGTGGCTAGCCCGCCCGTGGCGCGGCTCGCAGCCATGGCACAGCAGCTGGCGCGGCGGCCCGCGGCTTGCCCTGCGCGACAGCCTGCGTGGCCAGTTTGCTCGGTCTCTGCCCGGCACGGCGGCTCGCGGCCAGCCAGCGTGACGCGCGCGGCCTTGCCCCAGCCCGCTGTCGAGCCCTCTCCTGCGCGCCTGTCCCGCGTACCCAGGCATCCGGCGCTGGCTCCCTAGTCCGTCGCGGTGTGCTCCCAGCGGGCCCTGGTCGGCATCTAGCCGTCGTGGTCGACCGAAAGGCCACCCTCGCTGAGCTCCTCCCATCGTGTTAGTTCTCATGTGCGTAGTGGAGAACGATAAGAAGAAGCAATCGTCCTGTTCGTGGACTGCGATCCATTTTCAAGCTTCAAGGGATCGACAGTCAAGCTTCAGCAACCAAGAGATCAAACTCTTCAAGTTCTACAAGTTTGAAGACCCTGAGCATCTGTTTGGTGAAGGCAAGTGTCCTCTAACCCATTATGTCCCATTTACTTTATAATTCACTGTTCCGCGTACTATAAACAATATAAGGATTGACTAGCTTTCTATTTACCTTGTCCTTGATTACCTTTTGGGTTACTATGGTTAGCTTCATGCTATTGCTTTACTTTAATCAATGAACATGATGTGAACACTTATGATACGATGTTGTTATTATGATTATGATGTTGGACTGGTGATACTTTAGGGGGCTCGAGCGGTTTCTCGAGTGCCTCTCCGTAAGGACCTGTTCATTGGATGACCGCCCGGGAAAACAGTGCAACCATGAGGGTGGAATGGGACGCCCTTAGCTGAATAATTAGAGGAACCGGGGTGTAGTTCGCTTCGCCGTCGTGCCGTTAATGAGGCTCGGTGTATGCGTCTCGCTCTGCCAAGGTTGGTTCGCCCCTTGGGGAGGAGTGCAGTGCATTTAGGAAACCTAACGGGTGGCTATAGCCTCGGGGAATCTTTGTAAAGGCTACATAGTGATACCCTGCTAGGCCACCTAGGTAGTGGTCAATGGGGAGTAGCTCTCTCCGGGCAGAAAGGGAATCATGACTTGTGGGTAAAGTGCGCAAACTCTGCAGAGTGTTATGAAACTGATATATCAGCCGTGCTCGCGGTTATGAGCGGCCAAGGGAGCTCCATTGATTAGAGATACTTGATCAGAGATGGTTGGTTTACATGTGGTGACGAGGATGATGGTTTTGATTATGATTTTGGTAATGGTAAGTGGTATTCTTTCCGTTTGGAAAGGGTACTTTGGGTTAAGAACTTTGGTTAATGCTAAAACCTGGCTTTCTACTAGTAATAATAACCTGACCAACTAAAAGCAACTGCTTGACTTAACTCCACATAAAGCTAGTCCACCTCAGCCAAACAGGACATTTGCTGAGTACGTTGATGTGTACCCACCCTTGCTTTCACAAAACACCAGGTTGCCTTTGGTGCAATCTATGCTCAGGTAAAGAAGAAGGAGAACGGTGTCGAGGCGGATCTCCAGGAGTTTCAAGACTTCGACGAGTTCGAGGATTAGGCTAGTGAGCTCCCCCAGTCAGCTGCCTGTGGTGGGTTGTTTACGTTGGCTACATTTCGATTCTGTGTACTTTGATTTATATAATGTAAATGGCTCTAGTCTGTAATAGTATTACTTACTCTTTATTGTAATTCGAAGCATTGTGCTATGATGAGTCATTTATGTAATCGTTGTGTACATGAATTACTGATCCTGGCACGTACATGGTTCGCATTCGGTTTACCTTCTAAAACCGGGTGTGACATAAGTGGTATCAAAGTCGTGATGACTTTAGGACTGCTAGCCTAGAGTAGCATTGGCCGTTTTAAGGACTTATTGACTGTTACTTCACCTCATCCTTGTTTCTGCTTCAAAAATATTAGTCACCTCGACTAATTCTATGTTGTGCTCCTATATGCCCCCTTGCCAAAAGTATTCTGTTCTAGCATGGTCTATACTTATCTCAATCCATTAGATCTGATCTCACTCTTGTGCTTGCGACATCCTTGTAGATGCCCCCTGACCATAGTTTTTTTTGTCTATTGGGATCCTTCCCTCTTCCGTCATTAAATTGCTACCCTTTGACCATCTTTATTCCCTTAGTATTGACATGCTTGTATCCCTAGATTCTTCAATACACTTTTTCAAATACTTACCTATGAAAACTCGGTTGCCTATTTTTACATTTCAGTTTATGTTTTCATGACCTTCCTATCTTTTGAGATCCCTTCCTATTTCGTTGTTAAGTCATTACCTTTCAACGATTTCTATTCCCTTGGTCTTAGTATGCTCGTGTCCTTGGAGTCTTGCATACTCTCATATTTTTATGTATGCTTATCTTTCATACCCCAATGACTGTTCAAGACATTTCATTCAATATATCCTTGACCACCCTTGTTTCTTAATGATCCATGAGTGATCATTTTATTTTGCACACCTGTGGTAATCTCGTTGTTTCCTTGTAACTCCACTCGGTAATGAATCTTTACTTCAACCCTTCTGTTGGAACCTTACCGATCTTACCCTTGATTGTTTTCTCCACTTTGTCGTTTCGCGAGTCTTGTCTTAACTATATCCTTTGTTATGCTTTTAATTATTATCATATGCACCCTTGACACCTCTATATCCTACATTGATGTTTGTCTCATACCTGCCCTTTAAAATCGCCCCTCTTTCGTCTCATACCTTCTTTCTCTTGGTCGTATCCTCTTCTTTGGCTCACGAGTTTGTAACCTCATCCTTTGTTGTGCTTTTGTTTCTTATTGCCTTTACCCCTCTCATCTCTCAATCTTACCATGGTGATTATGCTATGTTTGTTATCTAAAACCTCCAATCTCCCACCTTAGTTCAAGCGTGGTCTCTTACTTATCTCACCCGTGGTTATATCCTATACTTTACCTCTTACAAGACTTATCTTATCTCTATTCTTGATTGTACCTAGATTCCTGGCTTTTTATGCACATTTACCTCTTCCTTTATATCCTTGCCTATTATCACCTTTGACCCTTGACCTCTCTCCATATTTACCATGATGTTTACCTATTTTTAGCCTCACTTATTCCATTTCAATTCGAGAGTGTTGTTTTCCCTATCCCGCTCTTGTTCGTTTCCTTTCCCTTTGTCGCTTTGCAAGTCTTGTCTTACCTTAACTTCATCCTTTGTGGAGCTTTTGTTTGATATCATCCTTACCTTTGTAATCTGTAGATCTTGCCTTGATACTTATCTTAGGTCTGCTTGTTGAAATCCCCTCTTTTCTATCTCAATTCAAGAGCTATGTTTTACTTATCTCACCCTTGACTATATCCTCTTCTTTACCGCGTGTAGGCCTAGACTTAACTCCATTAGTTATTGTATTTGTACCACTTGCTCTTCTATGCCTTTATGTTTTCTCTTACACCCTTCTCCGTTATCGCCTTTAGCCCTTACAATATTTATGTCTTCTACCTAAATGCTTACCTTAAACTTATCCTTTAAATCCTCCCCTTTCTTTCAACCTAGTTTGAGAGTTGCGAGTTACCCACCTCTCCCTTGATTTCTTTTCACTTCTTGTCGCCTTACAAGTTTTGTTTCAATTCCATCCTTTGCTATGTGTTTTATTTGCTATCACCACCTCCTTGTCATCCATCGATCTTGCCTTGATACTCATCTTTATTATGGCTCTTTAAAATCTCCTCTCTTCCACCTCAATTGGAGAGTGGCTGTTTACCTATCTGGCCCTTGGACGTACCTCCTTCTTTTTCATTTGCAGGTCTTGTCTGAACTCCATCCTTTATGGTACTTATATCCTTGGTTATTATGCGCATTTACCTCCTCTTCTACATCATTGTCCGTTATCGCCTTTAAACCCTCGTGATATCTATGCCCTTGCCCTCATGCTTACTTGGAACCTACCCTTTAAAGCCTCCTCTTTTCCATCCATGTTCGAGGATAAAGCCTCATCTATTTCATCATTGACTGCTCCCTCTTCTTTGATACCTTGCAAGTTTTGTCTAAAATACATCCTTTGTTGTGTGTTTGTCCGTTATCACCTTAACCCTTGTCATCCCTCGATCTTTACTTTGATGCTTATCCTATACCTGCATTTTAAAGCCGCCTTCCCCATTTCAGTTCAAGAGTGATGTCTTACCCATCCCGCTCTTGTTCGTTCCCTTTTTCCTTTGCTACACCCAGCACAGTTTTAGGACCTGCTCGTTTTAATCTCAATCTACGTGGATTGGATGTGATTAAATGAGTTTAAATTCCTAGTAATCTCATCAATTCCAATCCACATGGAACGAGGATAACCAGAGAGAGGCTTTGTTTGGTTATTTAAATTCAATGTGGAGTAGAGTGTATTGTAATGAATTGTGATGAATTTTGACTTAGGAAATATCAGTTGATGTCAATAGCGCGACGACAGTGGAACAAGCAGAAGAGCAGCAACGTGGGATGCATTGGTACATGGCGGGCTTCTTCGTTGCCGCCGCGCGCGTCCAACCGGAGACAATCAGACAAAGCTTCGTGTTGGCCCCGGAACGAAGGAAGCAACGACGAGCCCGACGGGCCCCTTGCGGTTGCGGTTGCCGGCCGTCTTGGCTCTGCCACTCGCTTCGCGGGCAAGCATTCGCCGCCACGGCAAGCCCGTCATCCCTTGCTTCCCTCGCCCGCCGCCCGGGAAGAGGCCACATTCACATCACATCAGACCGATCTGATCGCCGGAGACACGTTTCGTGGCGTCGCCCGCACGTACCAACCGCCCCCGGCCCCGCCGGTGCCAAGCAAATCTTACGACGCGGGACACGGCCGGGGTCCTGTCGTCCTGCGCTGCTGCTGCTGCGTCTTCGTAGTCGACGTGAGCCGCGGCGGCCGCGGTTGAGGGTAACCACCCGTCCATCCAGCTGCATCGCAACCACTCCAACCAAAGGACGCGAAGAAGGCCGGCGTCCCTGATCTCCATCTCCATCTCCATCTAGTTAACGAGGTAGGCCGTGTCGGAACTGCTCCACCTTCTCCACGCCCGTGTGTCTCTTTCCAGATCAGGTTTGTGTTCATTGTCGTCTCCTCCCGTCCCCTTCGCTTCAGCTCAACCAATGCCAGTACAATCATCCTCGTGTGCTAAGAAAACATGACATAATTAAATCATTGCTTCCCTTCAAGCGTCTTTCCGCGTTTCCAACGCTTAGCCGCTAATCATCGCTGTCCACCCAATCAAAATTAAACACCATACCCGTGGCTCCGGTGCTTATTACAAAATCCAAGATTTTAAAACATCTATAGTATTTCGTTTTTTCTACTGTGTGACGCGCAGGGACACGCCGACCTGTCGCCTCGGATCCGGAGGACTGTTTGTTGTCAGATCTCACCGCGTTGGCCCAGTCAAAGCCCAGCCCAACCGATACCACGCCAGGGGTATAAAGCACCAGCCCGAGCAGGCGGCGAGATGCGGAAGTGGACGAGGAAGCTGGGCCACACCCTCTCCCGCATCGTCACGACCAAGCCGCGCTTCGCCTTCTCCCAGCCCAGGCCTAGGCCCAGGCCCAGGCCCGCACAACCCGGTCTGCCTTCCTCACAACCCGTCTCGATCCCGCCGCAGCCGCCGGAGCTTCCCCCCTTCGTCCCCACCGCCATGCCGCACCACGGCAGCCACCGCCCGCCGGCGCCGCCGCCGGGGGGCCCCGTGTTCCCGCGCGCAACGTCCACGGTGGTGCCCGACCCGTCCCGCTTCTTCGCGCCGCCGCTCCTCGCCGCGCCGCTCCCCACCAACTCCTTCTTCCAGAACTTCGTGCTCAAGAACGGGGACCAGCCGGAGTACGTCCACCCGTACTCCGTCCGCTCCCCCGGAGGCGCCGCTCTCGACATCTGCTACCCTTCGCGGAACCACTCGCCGTCCTTCGTCATCCAGACCTTCGTCCCCGACCTCACCGTCTCCGACGCCGCCGGGAGCGCGCAGCGCCACTGCGTCTCGGCTTTCGACGACCTCTCCGTCACGCTCGACGTCTCCCCGTCCCTCCGCGCGCACCTCGTCCGCGGATGCCCGTACGTCACCGTCACCACCACGGCCGGCGCCGTCGACATCTCCGTCGCGTCCGTCCATGCCTTCCTCGACGTCGCCTCCTGCGACGACTCCGGCACCAAGTGGCGCCTCGGGATGAACAGCGGCCAGACCTTCCTCCTCTACGCGTCGGCCCCGATCCGCCTCGCGCAGACCACCACCACGCAGCTCTCCGCGCCTGGCTTCGCCGGAGCCATCCGGGTCGCCTACCTCCCCGACGCGTCCATGGAGCCGGTCCTCGACCGCTACAGCCGCTGCTTCCCGACCGCCGGCCACGCGGCCCTGAGCCGGCCCTTCTGCGTCGACTACGCCTGGCGCAAGGACGGGCCCGGGGAGCTGCTCATGCTCGCGCATCCGCTCCACCTCCGCCTGCTCGCCGACGACTGCCCCGTGCGGGTGCTCGACGACTTCCGGTACCGGAGCATCGACGGCGATATGGTCGGCGTGGTCGGCGACGCCTGGGTCCTGCGCACCGACCCTGTTTCCCCGACGTGGCACTCGACCCGCGGCGTTAGCGAGGACGGCGTCGCCGAAGTGGTGGCCGCGCTGCGAGCTGACGTGGCCGGCCTCGCGTCCACCGCGATAACCACCACTTCGTCCTACTTCTACGGGAAGGCGATCGCGCGGGCGGCGCGGCTGGCGCTGATCGCGGAGGAGGTGGGGTGCCCCGACGTGATCCCGGCGGTGCAGCAGTTCCTCAAGGCCGCTGTGACGCCGTGGCTGGACGGCAGCTTCCAGGGGAACGGCTTCTTCTACGACGCCAAATGGGGCGGGCTGGTGACGCTGCAGGGGCTCAAGGACTCCGGCGCCGACTTCGGGTTCGGCATCTACAACGACCACCACTACCACCTGGGCTACTTCCTGTACGCCATCGCGGTGCTGTCCAAGATCGACCCGTGCTGGGGCCGCAAGTACATGCCGCAGGCCTACTCCATGGTGGCCGACTTCATGACGCTGTCGCGCAACAAGGCCGGCGCCAGCTTCACCCGCCTGCGGATGTTCGACCTCTGGAAGCTGCACTCGTGGGCCGGGGGCCTGACGGAGTTCGCCGACGGGCGCAACCAGGAGAGCACCAGCGAGGCCGTGAACGCCTACTACTCGGCGGCGCTTGTGGGGCTCAGCTACGGGGACGCGCACCTCGTCTCCGTGGGCGCGACGCTCACCGCGCTGGAGATGCTGGCGGCCCAGACGTGGTGGCACGTCCGGGAAGGGGAGGGCATCTACGAGGACGACTTCAGCGGGAACAACCGCGTGGTTGGGGTGCTGTGGGCCAACAAGCGCGACAGCGGGCTGTGGTTCGCGCCGCCCGAGTGGAAGGAGTGCCGGCTGGGGATCCAGCTGCTGCCCGTGCTGCCCATCAGCGAGGCGCTGTTCCCGGACGTGGCGTTCGTCAAGGACCTGGTGGCGTGGACGCTGCCGGCGCTGGCGAGGGACGGCGTGGGCGAAGGGTGGAAGGGGTTCGTGTACGCGCTGGAGGGGATCTACGACAGGGAGGCAGCGCTGACCAAGACCCGCGCCCTCAAGGGGCATGATGATGGCAACTCGCTGACCAACCTGCTGTGGTGGCTCCACAGCCGAGGCAGCGTCGTCGGTGACGGCGACGCTGGGTTCGGCCGCTGCTGCTGGTACCGCCAGTACTGCCACTGACGAAAGTGTGGTGACCAGCACGAGTGTGGTTGTTCATGTCTGCTTGCGGAGCAGAGCACGTAGATCAGTGAAGGGATGGAGTTGATACGTTGCAAAGTCATTGTGGTTGTTATTCGTTGATACTACACACTTCTATACAGTTGAATAAAGTCAGTCCTTTATGTGAAGCTTGATGATGCTATCTGTTACATGGATCTTGGGTTATCATAAATTTCTGGCTTGAGGAGATTGTTGGTTACTTAATTTTGATTCCTTAATGGCATTGAAAGACAAGGCAACATCTATCTTTTTTAATCTCTCACTCTCCAAGACAAGATAGAATAAAAGGATGAAAAGAATATTAAAGACAACATAAAACACAAGTTAAGCATATATCATGTGATTCAACCTTAAAAGCTATTATTTTTCTTCCCTTCTTTTATGTTTAACAAAAATTCACATGAATACCTTAAGTTCATAAAGTTACAAGAATAAGGTAAAGAAAGTACAACTTCATAGGTAGAACAATGAATTCCACTCTGACAAAATCACAAAAAGCATGTCTAAATCATGGCATTGTTCCTCTATTTATTAGCGCATGATACATCTTCGGTGAAATTACAATCGTATCCTCAAGCCTATTTATTTAAATCAGATATATTGAGGGTAATGTTGTCTTTTCCTCTCGCTGTCTTGATGAATACGTTTTGAAAACTTTTCATAATCTTGCTCGGCTTTGTTACTCATGCATGCACATTTGTATGTCCAAAGTTGTTGTCTTCGTGCCTGTGCCTATTAGAAGCTTCAGTTGAAACCGACCTTCTATATTACTCCTGCATCATATGAAATAAGATATAGTTGTTGAATTAGTGTTTTGAGAACCTTTGGGAGAAGAAGTCCCCCAACAGTAGACCCTCACGATATTAGTTCGTTTTTCATAATGAGCTTAGACCGCGAAATAAACGAAGGCCTTGTGCCGAAGGTCCGATAAATACCTTCCATGAACACGTTATTAAAAAAATGGAGAGTTGAAACGACGTGACTCCTGGCCTTCACCGCTTACGACATTTATTGCTTGCACCAACCTGCTACCATAAATTCCTCCGCCTTCGAAGCTCTCCTCTTGTGCTCAAGAGCTTTTGCAAAGCTTCGGCAATCTGCTGATGGCTAGGGTTCGTTCCAGTGCTAGATTAGCCACTGAGGGTGAAACACCAGATATCGTTGAGATGCCCCCTATTTCTGAGGTAATGAGGGCATCAGGTACCACTAAGCCAAAGGTCAATAAGAAGGGGATGTTGCAGAGGGGAGTGGTTCCGACGCTGAAGCTAGCAGCGGTGAAGAAGATCCCATCATACTTCGTCCCAACAAGTCGATCCACATTGAGTTTGGTGAGTCCATCGTGAAGCCTGAAGATCTTATTGTCCTAAAAAGGCTTGGATATATTGGTGAGAAGGAGGATGACATGATCAGGTTTCCCAGTATTGAAATTATTCTAGAGCCAAAGAGTGGTGACGTGGTTGTGTTTAGAAGCTTCTTCTGGATAGGGCTTTGATTTCTAATGTATGAAATGATTGCTGAAATCCTGAAAAAGTTTGAAATATTCATACATCAGCTGATGCCAAATGCAATCGTTAGACTTAGCATTTATATATGGGCCTTGCGGAGCCAGGGCATGAGTGCAAATGCCAAAGGTTTTTGCAGAGTTCACGAGCTCCATTATCAGACGAAGGTGAGGCCTTCATACAAACTGCATAACAACATCAGATGCTACAACTTTGCATATCGAAAGGATACTAAGACTCTGGTGCTAGGATATCGTGCTAAGTGGCCGAGTGGTTGGACGAGGGAATGGTTCTACATGAAGGCTGACAACAAGGGCGGGGAGAAGTTCAAAGATATTGTGATGAGCTCGATGAGGTTAAACTTCGGCTTAACGAGGCTAGTTTGCAACTTGGGTCTAGGCTCGCTAGCGCAAGTGGCTCAGATTACCTTTAGTACTGTGATTGAGCATATCAGTACTCGAGACTTTGTACAAGAATTCCTTTCCAACAAGTTATTCCCAACATTGCTAGTTTGCGGATGCCGAAGCTGAAGGAGGGAGTTGATAAGGGAACCCTTCTGAGGTTGTCCTATCGATTTAAGGAGCAAGCCATGTTCAAAATTTCGTGTACTGAGTGGATGGAAATAATTGAAGTGACGAGCAACATAATTTTTGGTAATTTTACGAAGAAATAAGACCAGCTAATGACCACATAGCCTTCGACAGTCAGGGAAAGCGAAGGTTAAACAGAGCCATTGATGCTTTAAAATTTGAGTACCCAGACTACACGAAAATCTCGGAAGAAGATGTTGCTGGTGTGAAAAGAAAGAGAACTGTTAGAATTTCAAAAAGGGAAGCAATAAGGTCCGTGGAAGAAAGAAAAAGGAAAAAATCTATTGCAAAGTTGAAGGCCAAAAAGGTTGAGGAAGTGGAGTCTTCTCACTTAGGAACAAAATTCGCCCTTCGAAAGAAACAAAAGGTGGCAAAACCTGATCGCACTAGCAAGAAATCTTCAGAATTAATGATGAAGAATACTTCAACTCCATCAGCCTCCATCTCTTGGGGCTACATAAATACTAAAGGTAATGACACGTTGTAACACCTTGAATTTGGGGGTATAAAATTTCTTTCCTAATATTCACCAAATTCAGGTGTTACTCTCTCATTTCTTTGCTTTCCTTCTCTTTTTCCCAAATAATGGAGAAATTATTTAGTTTTATATATCTGTAAGCCTAGTAAAATGAAACCATAAAAAGAATCCATGATTGTTGCATATCATGCCAAGACTTTTCTTATGTCGAATTGTTGTGTTTGTGCATCAATTCAAACTCATTAAATATATTTGAATCTTTAATTCAAAAACTATATTTGAATTCGAATAGGAATAGAGAAAAAGAAAAATAAGAAAAATGAAAGAAAAGCCTCCCGCAGCCTCTCCTAGACGGTCCATGTTTTCCGCGGCCCAACAGTGCGCCTACCCCGCCCCCGGCCCATTCGCGCGGCCCAGTGTGCCCACCTGGCGCAGTGCGCCCTTCCCCCCAAAACCATAGCGCCACCGCCGCCTGTGGGTGGGTCCCACCCACCAAGCCGCCGCCCGCCCATCTCTCTCCCTTCCTCATCTTCTCTCCATGCTTCCCCACGATCTCCCACTCAAGCACCAGGACGCGCTCATTCTCTCCTCTCCCAAATCGCCAGCGCCGACCCTCTCCCTCATCCCCGGGCGTGGCGTCCCGGCACGGGTGCGCGCGATCTCGGCGCGGCCAGCCCCCAGCGGCCAGCCTGCGCGGCCGGCAGCCTCGGACGCGGCGGCTCGCGGCCCACAGCGCGCAGTCAGCGTGGCTCGCGGCCAGCCCAGCGTTCCCCTGCTGGCGCGGCCTCTGCCCGGCGTGGCGACCCGATGGCCAGCGAGCGCGGCGTGCCCTAGCCTCGGCGCCATGGTCGGCCACTCGGCCAGGCTCCAGCCGCGGCATGGTCCCACCATGCCCTAGCCGGCATCCAGCCGTCGTGGTCGACCGAAAGGCCACCCTCGCCGAGCTCCTCCCGTCGGTTAGTTCTCATGTGCGCAGTGGAGAATGAGAAGAAGAAGCAATCATCCTGTTCGTGGGTGAGGTGGTTGTGGCCGCATGAGATCCCATCGTTTTGAACTGTGAACTAGTACGTATTCAATGTGTGTGCATCGCAAATACATTTGATCCTGTTCTGATTGTGGTAACTTCGTAATCATATCGAGTACACGTTAATAATAGTATTTTGTCGCATCACAGGTTTTGGCTAATTAATGGATTATTTGTTTGTCCAATGGTTGATAAAATGACATTCTAATTTAGTTATAGCTCGACTTGCTCTTTTATAAATACTCGTTAATGTGACTATATCAATGCAAATGTTGTGATTAATACTTTCTTAGTAGGAATGCGGTATCGATTAACGACTCTAGCATATCATCACGTTGTTAGCGCGATTCGCTATTCACGCACTTTAATAAAATCGTTCTATCACCTCGTTAATGTTAAATAAGTGAGTTCCTATTTATTTGTCGGTCGTTAAATTAGCAACTTAAATATAGTATTTGATATCTATTTACTATGTAGTATAAACCCAATATTGGTTAATAATTCGCGTGTGTCCCACGTGCTGTTCGCACGCGTTGTCACACATCATTTTTTTGTGCGTCGCGTGTGCTATTTACACGTGTCGCTCGCCTTGCCGCACGTCGTTAGCGCGTATCCCGCGTGTCAATCACGTGTGTCGCGCGACGTCTGTGCGTGTTAATAAATTGTTTTCACCTATAAATATGATGTATGTTAGTGACTCTCATGAGTCTTGCGCGTCATCGTGTTGTTTGCGCGCATAGTCACGTTGACTCGTGCGTGTCACGCGTTGTCGTGTGCGTTATTCCACGTGCCGTCCACACGCTGTTTCGCACAGTGTCGCGTGTCGTCACGCGTCTTTTGCACGTTGTCACACGCGTTATTAAATTGTTTTCGCTTATGATCATTCGTGTTAATTAATCACCTGTGTAGCTGTTAACTATTAGATTATTAAAATAATTAAAACTGAGCAATTGCGTTAATTTATATTTTATAAATGCCTACTAATATGATCATGCTGAAAATAAGTATTATAGTTAATACCCACTTTGCATAAAAGCGATATCATTAGCGATCCTTGCGTGTTATGCCTTTTCAAGATTTACTGCTTAAATGTAGCAAGTCCTATGTAATGTTTATAAAAATAATTTGATTACTTTTAAAGTTGTAATTAACATTTAACATGACTAATATTAGCTTAACTACTTTTTATTAATTTAGTATAAACGCGTCCCCTATTTAGTTTTTCTCGCCAGGTCGCGTGCGGTCGTGCTGTTTCACGCGTTACGTATTTTGTATCGCTCTGCTAATTCGTTCAGCTTAGAGTCGCTAATGTTATTTAAATAG
This sequence comes from Zea mays, assembly GCF_902167145.1. NCBI lineage: Eukaryota > Viridiplantae > Streptophyta > Magnoliopsida > Poales > Poaceae > Zea > Zea mays. The sequence continues at coordinate 108,823,344 of NC_050102.1, forward strand.
GAATTGTTAGTGTGGTCAGCTAATTAAAACTGTGCGATAGCTGTAGTTTCATTTTAAATAAATACCGATTAATATAATCAGGTCAAACTAAATGTTATGATTAATACTCGTTTAGTGTAGACGCGATAACTTCTCAATCGCCTCGCGTGACCGTAGTAACGTGCTCTATTTCGTTTTGTATATTTTATTATGTTTTTATTTGAATGGTGTAATGTTCTTATGCATATATATGTTTGTTTGTTTGTGCCTGTTTGTATTCTCTGTGCGCGTGAATAGATTGCGATCCATTTCCGAGCTTCGAGGGATCAAAGATCAAGCGTTGGCGACCAAGTGATCCAGTTTTTCGAGTTCCACGAGATTGAAGACCCTGAGCATCTGTTTGGTGAAGGCAAGTGTCCCTTGACCCATCTATGTCCTACTCATTTTATAATTCACTCCCCGCATTTACATAATTTATACCTAAGGATTGACTAGCTTTTGTTTAACTTGTCCTTGTTTACCTATGTGGGTTGGGCTATTTTGGTTTGACTTTATGCTAGTGCTTCACCCTAATCAATGAACATGATGAGATTATTTATGGTACACTGGTTTTCCCTTTTGATTATCATGATGATACTGTGACATTTAAGGGGACTCGAGCGGTTTCTCGAGTGCCTCTTTGTAAGGACTGGTTCGTTGGATGACCGCCCGAGAAAATAGCGCAACCATGAGGGTGGTATGGGATGCCCTTGGCCAAGTAATTAGGGAAGTCTTATGTTGGGTGCTGGTTTTGGTCATTGGGGAACGAAGGCATCTTTATGGCTCCTATATCCTCGCTCAGGGATCTAGGTAAGGGCATTGTCCCACGACTTTTTCTTGAGGGCAGAGGTATAGGTTTGGTACGTCAGATGGTCTCTATGCGATGATCATTTCCAACATTCGCATAGTGAGGACCCTAGGGAAAAGCCACGTAGTGAGACCCTGCAAGTTCACCTTGAAGTGATCAATGGGGAGTTGCGATCCTCGGGCAGAAAGGGAATCACGGCTCATGGGTAAAGTGTGCAACCTCTGCAGAGTATTATGAAACTGATATATCAGCCGTGCTCGCGGTTATGAGCGGCCAAGGGAGCTTCATTGATTAGAGACACATTGATCAGAGATGTTTTGTTTACAGGTGATAATGAGGATGATGGTTTTGATTATGATTATGGTAATGGTTTCTGGTATTCTTTCCGTTTGGAAAGAGTACTTTTGGGTTAACAACTTGGGTTGATGTTAAAACCTAGCTCTTAACTAGTAATAATTACCTGATCAACTAAAAGCAACTGCTTAACCTTAACCCCACATAAAGCTAGTCCACTACAGCCAAACGGGACATTTGCTGAGTATGTTGATGTGTACTCACCCTTGCTTTACACACCAAACCCCCCTAGATTGTCCACGTTGCAACCACTACTCAGGAGAAGATGAAGTCGTGGAGGAGGACTTCCAGGAGTTCCAAGAGTACGATGAGTTCTAGGCGTGGGTTAGCGGCAAACCCCCAGTCGGTTGCCTATGAAGGTCGTGTTTATCTATGTTTCGTTTTCGCACTTTGATAATTGTTATTGACTATGTGGATGTCTCGGACATCATGATGTAATTAACTATTACCCTCTTTTATGTTATTATTCGAGCACTATGTGATGATGTCCGATTATGTAACCGCTGTGTACGTGAATTGCTGATCCTGGCACGTACATGGTTCGTATTCGGTTTGCCTTCCAAAACCGGGTGTGACATAAGGTGACATGTCCCCTAACTTTTTATTCATTAAGCCCCTTGGGATCATACCCTGACTAGTCTGTTGTTGACGATGAAGGACGAAAATGTTGAAGAAGAAGCTGCTAAATCTTTGTCTGATGTAGTCGCAGAAGAGCCATAAAAAACACAGGCTGATGATGTGCCCCAAAAAAATTGTTGTATAAAGACAGTAATGAGGGTTGTTTACAAGACTCCTTCGTCAAAGGAGAAGAAAAGAAATTCAGATATAGATAAAAACATCAAAGTAAACAAGGAAACCGAAGCAAGCAAGAATGCTAAAGCGAGCAAAGACACCAAAGCAACAACCATGGCCTTTATTGATAAAATAATCAAAAAGTTGGAGCTTGAGAAAGCAAGTGAAGAGATAGCAATAATAGCAAAGGTTGCAAAGCGCAAAACAATTGGGAGGAAAACTTCGTCTGTTCAAGAAACTGAAGTTGGGGCTTCTTCTAGCAAGGAGACTACCATCGATTTTAGGCACATGTCTAGTGGAGAGTTGAGTGCTGAAGAAATATCTTGGTTAAAAGAGTTTGCTTTGGCGAGTGGGCACAAGCCTGATGCACTTCTTTTTGGTGGGGTTGATGAAGATATGCTGTAATGCATCCCTGACCTAGATGGGGCTAGGGTGGTTAATACTTTGACAAAGAGCATAGGTTTTTTTGAAGCTAGAGCACGAGCTAAGCGAGTTTAGGAGACAAAACATTGTCAGAAGCTTAGCTTACACAAGTATAAACGTAAGAACTTTAGCTGCATAATACGTTTTTACACCTTAGATGTATAATTTACTAAAGAGTTTTATTTTCTTGGGAAAATGTAGAGTTGTTTGTTGAGCATGGCGCTGAAGGTGCAACAAGATACTAAAGATTGAAAGATTGAATTTGTAATTTTGCAATTGAAAGCTGACATTGAAAACTTAAAGAAGCCAACCACAAAAAATCTTACAATTGAGTCATTGAATGCAAGTTTGGCCAAAGCTAAAAAAGCCAGGTTGTGAAGATGCTGAATCAGAGAAGAAGCTTCAGAAGCAAAAAGTTGAAGATCAGAAAAAAGAAATTCAATGTTTAACAACTGATTTGAAAAAGATTGAGACAAATCATAATGACAAAGTCTCTCGACTTCATCTTGAAATTGGAAATTTGAAGAAAGAAGCTAAAGCGAAGGATTGAGAGAACTCAAGGTTAATAGAAATTTTGAAAAATCTTCAAGAAAATTGTTTGATTGTTTCCCGATGCTCAAACGTGTTGCATGAGATTTTTCTCTCTCTATCAGAGTGACGTCTGAAGAAGCTAATTATGCCCTTGATGACTTACCTAGAGCGCTAAAGTGGGTGGAGGGTGAGATAGATGCTTTTGACGAGGTTATGAAGGGCAAGGTGATTTTTGTGCGTTGGTTGCCTCTCGAGGTACTTTGATTTTTAGAAGGCTAGCTACTCAAACCAGAAAACTATTAGCAAGACAATATTTGATATCTCTCCTAATGATATAATAGCAATATCTACCGAATCTAGCAGTGTGGGCAACAAGTTCATCACTCAGATATGGACGAAGGGTGGTAGAGATACTACTGGTGCCGAAGCTAGGGCACTTTTGGATGAGGTATGTTTCAAATGTTCTTTGATGATGTCTTGTAATTTCTTTCTCCTTCATGTACTGTTGGGGACTTGTTCTCAAATGCTATGAATCAAGAACAAGGCAACATAAAATGTTAAATATCAAAGCCCTTCGTCCTTCGGATCATTATTTCCTTTTGGATATAATGAATCTAGGACGAAGGTTATGAAGGACATACCTTCATGATCATGATAAAAGACGGAGAATATTCATACAAAATACAGAAAGTAACATAATTTCTGTAAACATTATTATTGATCTATTTCCATTTTTATTCCTTGTATAAACAATAGTAAATTACAAGTGTACCTTTGGCTTGAAGGAATGAAAATACAGACGTGACGCAAAAGTGAATGCCCAGTCCGTGTGAACAGTACGGGAATACTGTTCACCTATTTATAGGCACGGGTCACAGCCCATGCAAAATTACATTAATGCCCTTTACATTTATCAATAACTCTATAGTAATTCTTCGAGGTCTAATTTGGCTTTTCATCTTTAAGTCGGTTTCCTCTTCCTGCCGTTATGCCGAAGCTTTTCTGCACATAGCTTCGTGATCGTCTTATCCTTCGTCGTGATCGCCGTCCCAGTCAAGCTTCGTCTTAACCATGTTCTTGTATACTCGCAATCTGACTTCGAAGGTACCTGTTCACATATTTCTCTTGGAAAACATAGTCAAATTACGTTTTTGAGGACCTTCGGAAGCCGAAGGCCCTCAACAGTAGCCCCTCGCAATATTAATTTGCTGTAAAGACAAGTTTATATTGCGATATGGACGAAGGCTATGGGCCGAAGGTCCGAAAAAACACCTTTCTTTTGCTAGAATAGCAATAGTCATTGACAAGCGGGACCCTCCAGTTTTCGACATACTGGGCGTATAAATAAGGGCTCACCCCAAGTTATTTGGCACACTCTCTTGCCATCTATTCACCTGCTCAAAAAGCTTTCTGCCCACAGATATTTGACTGCCTCTCTAGTTTTAAGCTTCGGAGCCGAGAGACAGGATTTCCGAAGGGATGTCTGAGGAAAAGAAAGTTGCTGCCGAAGTGAAGCTGAGCCTTTCTGAGGAGAAAAATCTGGGCTTCATTGAATCAATAGCAAAAACAAATACAGAGAAAATTACTAGGGAGATTTTGGAGGGCTTGTCTGAAGATACTGGTGAAAGTGATAGTTATGATGTGGACAGCGGGGGTGAGGATTCCGAAGATCAACCATGGCGACCAAGCCATTCAGTCTTTGGAAAATCAACTATTGGGCAAAATCACCTTGAAAACATGAGGGGAAGATATTTTCGAGATATGTCCATCGTGAGGGCGGATGGCGGAGAGAGGACTGTGCCGACTCCCGAGGATAATGAAGTCGTAATCTTCCGAAGCTTTTTAAAAGCTGGGCTACGATTCCCTATAAGCAAGTTTGTGGTAGAAGTTCTGAAAATATATCAGGTTTACCTTCATCAACTTACCCCTGAAGCAATAATAAGAATGGGAGTCTTTGTCTGGGCTGTGAAGAGCCAGGGCCTAGAGCCAAGTGCGAAAAGCTTTTGCAATATACATGAGTTATTATATGAGACGAAGCCCTGGGGCAAAGAGCAATATCATAACAACTTTGGTTGTTACAGCTTCGGTGCTCGCTCTGGATCAAGCTGTCCTGTGCCAACCTTTCGGAAGAGATGGCCCGGGGAATGGATGAAGGAATGGTTCTATGTAAAAAATGATTTGAAGGTTCGATAAGATATTAAGGATATCATCATGTGCCCTATCTGGCAGCGCTTCGGACTCCGGAAACCGAAGGTAGAAATGGATGAAGTAGCCGAAGAATGCCAACGGGCCTTCGGCGTAGTCTGCTCTTTTATTGGGACAAGGGATTTAATACAAGAACATATTGCCTTCAGAGTGTGGCCACTTGCAGATAAATGGGAAATGCCGAAAGAAACTGTTAAAGAAACTGACGAAGGTGGGCTAGTCAGGCTGAAGTATACAATCAAGTTCGGAGACAAGTTCGTTGAACCAAATGATGATTGGTTAAAGAGCATTGAGACTGTGAGTGATGAATTGCTTGGGGTATATTCGAAGGCCGAAGACACTGCATTGTCAGCGGCCTTCGGAGGCCGAAAAAAGAAAAGACTCAATCGAGTATTTGATGCAATTGGTTTTGTCTACCCCGACTACCGCTATCCAGCGCGGGGGCAAAAAAGAAAAGGCACAACTTCTGCGAAAGAACCTGCTTCAGCTGCTCCTAGCGAGCCAGCGCCGAAGAGAAAAAGGGTAAAAGTTCTCACACACCGCTATATTGAACCAGCCACAGTGCCTGAATTCGCCGGTGAGACCTCTTCGGCCACCGAAGCTAAAGAACCAACCCTGCTGCCAGAAATCAAAGAGTTGGCCGAAGTGCCAGTAATAGAAAAGATGGAAGAACCAAAGACTGAAGAAGCAAAAACATCAACTGAGGGAGTAAAAATATCAGAAATTTTAAGTCCTTCAGGAGAAATTGAAGTAGTAAAAATTTAAAAGGGGCCAACATGACCCCGAAAAGAAAAAGAATGGTTAATGTGTTAGATGTTTTGGAGACAATTAAATCTTCAAGCATAACTCCAAAGAAGACTGCTGAAACTTCTGAAGCGTCTGCTGAGGCATCTGTTGCTGAAGCTTCGAAGCAACAGACTGGAACTGAAGCCGGTCCTTCAGAGCCAACCAAGGTAAAACCTTTGGAAACAGAAGAAACGAAAATTACAGAGGCAACCGAAAAAATGAAAATGTCAGAGCCAGTTTTGGTTGAAGAAATTGATTCTGCTGCCCCCGAAGCACCTTCCAAAATATACGACTATATTGTGCGACACGCTTCGGGGAAAAAATTATCCGAAGAAGAAGTTTTTGAAGCTAATCACTATGCCAAAGAATTGAAATATCCAAAGGGGGCACTAGTGTTCAATGGGACAAACGAAGATGACTTTCTATACTGCCTCCCAGACAACAAAGAATTATTCGTCTGTCGGGAGATGGCTAGAAGTATGGGGTTTCCGAAACTTGAAGCTGGACTCTGTGCTATGACGAAGGACGATCTTGCAGATAGCCTTGCATATAATAGCCTGAAGGTATAAGAACTTTGTGTTTGGAAATTTTATAATTTGCAAATCATTCTTTTATTCTTATACCAACTCTTTTACAAATAGGGTTTAATACTAAGCAACGCGTTGAGAGCGCAAAAGAATGCCGAAGACGAGAGCTATGATATTGCTTTCAACAACCTTCGATCAGAGGTTATTAAACTGAGAAACGAAGCTCTGGAAAAGGATAAAATTCTGCTTACATTGGTGGACAAGATAAAAGATGACGAGCTGCCTCAAAGGCCCAAGCCGAAGCCCAGAAACGCGAAATTAAAGATCTTCATAAACAGCTAGCTAGAGTTAAAGAAGAACGTATACTTAAAGAGACAAAACGAGAGCTTAGTGATCAATGGGCCAATCATTTAGAAATAAATGTTAACGAGCTTCGTGCCTCCCAGAGAAGATGCTATGTTAAATCCATAGAGTGTGTTAAGAAGATAAAATCCAGCTTCGCCAACGTTGGCGCATTCTCTAGCGAAGATAATTTCTCAAGAGGCAATCCCGAAGGTCCGATGGAATGGATCAGTAACGAAGCTGAGGCCTTCGAAGAAATCCTGAATAGCCGCGGAGACATATGTGCTTTTTCGGGTGCTAGAGGAATTGCTACTGTTTTGGAGAAGAAAGGTTGTGAACATGTAAGATCTTTAGCGCAATCCGAAGCTACTTTGTCCTCCGAAGACATTAAAGACCCCTCAGCCGAAGCAAGCATGATCGGCAAAAATTTTTTCACCGATATCTGGGACAACGGCGGCCGAGAAATGGCGCAAGAAATTATTCAAAAGAGCGAAAAATGCATCCATGATGCTAGAAAAGTAGCGGCGGCTGCCGAGAAAAGTACAGAGCCCGAAGGGCAAATAGGTATTAATTAGTGATTTTTATTATGTTATAATTTTTGATTCCAGACTTTGTTCTCGGTTTGTAATAGTAATATAGCCGTATCTTCTCTTCCCTCAGAGCCTGCTGAGACATCTCCGGGCCCCCACCCGAAGGGGGACGATGAAATTAGAAAAATGGCCGAAGCCATTATGGACAAGGTTGTTGACCAGTTACTGAACGAAGCTGCGGAAATAGTTCTTAAGGAGGATTGAATGCTATTGTAGAAACATTTGGAACATAACGTGTGTAATATATTGTAACTTTGAATGTAATATATAATCTATTTATAGTTTAATTCTTTACGATGCATGAAATTTGCATACATACCATTTTTTGAGCCTTCGGCGAAAAAACACCTTCCCTTCTTTTCATGCTTCGTGAAGAAAATCTTATATCACAAGAATTTGCATACTTCTCTGATGAAGAATATCCAAGCTTCGTGAAATATTCTCCGAAACTATAGAAAAGTTTTTTGTTGCCTCTCTAATGAAGCTACACTTCTTCTCGATTTATCTTGTGCCTTAGCACGATTTTCTCTTTTCCAAAATATTCTCCAAAGATCAATATTGTATCCCCTTCTTGTTCCACATGCAATATGCTGTATGATGCTTATGTTATGCAGAATGGTGTGATGATGTTATGTTATGCAAAATGATATTTGTGTCGTAGATACATATCCCTGCAATAGAGCACACACACTTATTATGTCAGCGTTGACTTTTCGCTGTAAGCCTCCCTTAGGAGCTTCTTCGCCTTTTACTTTCAGCGGAATCAGCGTTTATTTTTCGCTGTAAGCCTCCCTTAGGAGCTTCTTCGCCTTTTACTTTCAGCGGAATCAGCGTTTATATTTCGCTGTAAGCCTCCCTTAGGAGCTTCTTCGCCTTTTACTTTCGGCGGAATCAGCGCTGACTTTTTGCTGTAAGCTTAGAAAACTTACACTGCGCTCCCTTAGGAACGACTTTTTACTGCTTCGAATAGATTGCAGTGTGCCTCTTAGAACAAATTTTTGATAACTTTGAAAATCCTCCTTGTCAGCAGCTTAGGCCTATGGAGAAGATATATTTCTATTACAGAAAAAAGCGAAACTATTAGAGAAAATTGAAAGGCGATAAAAGACATTAAAACTACCCTTAATTGTTCCTTATTAAAAAGAAAATAATAGTGAATATGAAAATGCGAAAGAGCTACTGCTGGGGTAGGATATTTGTCAGTAAATATGCTTCGACTCTAGCACAGTGCTATTGACTGTGTGAGCTTCGGACTCCTCCCTGAAGTCCCGCTGAAGGTTATTGCGCTGACTCCCTTCTGGCTGCTGACCTCTTTGTGTTGGTGGTGGCGGTGGAGGCTGCTGCCAAGATGCTTGGGGTTGGCTTGCCGAAGCGACAGAAGCTGCAAGGTGGTTGCCTACATATTCTGGAATATAAGGCGAATGATACGAAGCAGTATGCATGACCTGCTTCGGCTGACTTTGTTGCCCTGCTGCTTCTGCTATCTCCTTCTGCTTCTGGATGGTAACGTGGCACATCCTGGTGGTATGGCCCTTGTCTTCACCACAGAATAGGCAGTAAATTTTTCTTGGCTGATCTCCAAACCTTCCCCCGAAGCCCCTGGCGCCTCTGCCCCTTGGCGCTGACGGCCGAAAAGAACTTTGTTGCTGCCCCGAAGCTTGTGAAGAGTATTGTGGCCTTTGCTACTGGCTCCCTCGATCATCACTTTGAGTGGAGTTATGAATTGACCTGACATGCCTCGGATGAAATCTTCCTCCGAAGCCCCTGGTCATCTCAGAGAACCTAAATGCCTCCTCCCTTCTCTAGCGGAAATCATTGTCAGCTCGGATGTACTCGTCCATTTTTTGGAGCAGCTTCTCCAAAGTTTATGGTGGCTTCCTGGCAAAGTATTGTGCTGAGGGTCCCGGTCGAAGTCCCTTAATCATGGCCTCAATGACAATTTCATTGGGCACTGTTGGCGCTTGTGCCCTCAGGCGCAGAAACCTTCGGACATACGCCTGGAGGTATTCTTCGTGGTCCTGGGTACACTGGAATAGAGCTTGAGCAGTAACCGGCTTCGTCTGAAACCCTTGGAAGCTAGTTATCAACATATCCTTCAACTTCTGCCAAGAAGTGATTGTCCCTGGCCGAAGAGAGGAGTACCAGGTCTGAGCGACGCTCTTGACGGCCATGACAAAAGACTTTGCCATGACTGCAGTATTGCCACCATACGAAGATATGGTTGCTTCATAGCTCATCAAGAATTGCTTCGGGTCTGTATGACCGTCGTACATGGGGAGCTGGAGTGGTTTGTAAGACTGGGGCCATGGTGTAGCCTGCAATTCTGTTGAGAGAGGAGAAGCATCATCGAAAGCAAAATTTCCATGATGGAAATCTTCATACCAGTCGTCCTCATTGTAAAAGCCTTCTTGATGAAGCTCTCTGCGCGGAGGCCTTTGGTTCTGATCATCTTGAACAAGATGACGAACCTCTTCCGAAGATTCATCTATCTGTCTCTGAAGATCAGCTAGACGAGCCATCTTCTCCTTTTTTCGTTGCACCTGCTGCTGAAGGATCTCCAGGTTTTGGATCTCCTGATCCAAGTCGTCCTCTGGAGGCGTTGGACTAGCGGCCTTTGAGAGCACCTAGAGGGGGGGGGGGGGGTGAATAGGTGATCCTGTAAAAACTTAAGCTTATAGCCACAAAAACTTGTTAAGGGTTAGCACAATAATTGCCAAGTGGCTAAAGAGGAGATCTTGCACAATACGACAATCACAAAGAATTCAACACAGAGAAGACACGGTGATTTATCCCGTGGTTCGGTCAAGTACAAAACTTGCCTACTCCACGTTGTGGCGTCCCAACGGACGAGGGTTGCAATCAACCCCTCTCAAGCGGTCCAAAGACCCACTTGAATACCACTGTGTTTTGCCTTGCTTATCTTTATCCCACTCGCGAGGAATCTCCACAAATTGGAGTCTCTCGCCCTTACACTTAAGATTCACAAAGAAGCACAGAGTAAGGGAGGGAAGCGACACACACAAATCCACAGCGAAATGCGCACACACACGGCCAAGAATCGAGCTCAAAGACTATCTCAAAGTTCTCACAAGAACGGAGCTCGAATCACTTAGAATGACAATCGGATGCGCAAAGACTGAGTGTGGATGATCAAGAATGCTCTAAGGTTGCTTGGTTATCTCCTCCATGCGCCTAAGGGTCCCTTTTATAGCCCCAAGGCAGCTAGGAGCCGTTGAGAGCAAATCCAGAAGGCCAATCTTGCCTTCTGTCGTCGGACGCACCGGACAGTCCGGTGCACACCGGACACTGTCCGGTGCCCGATTTATTTCCATAAACAACTCAGCCGACCGTTGCCGACCGTTGCAGATCTGGCGCACCGGACAGTCCGGTGCACACCGGACAGTCCGGTGCCTCCTTCCGACCGTTGGCCAGACCACGTGTCGCGCGCAGATTCTGCGGCCGACCGTTGGCTCGGCCGACCGTTGACTCACCGGACAGTCCGGTGCACACCGGACAGTCCGGTGCACACCGGACAGTCCGGTGAATTTTAGCCGTACGCCGTCGGCAAATTCCCGAGAGCAGCGTCTTCAGGTCGAGGCAGCCTGGCGCACCGGACACTGTCCGGTGCACCACCGGACAGTCCGGTGCCCCAGACCGAAACAGCCTCTTGGCTGTACACAGCCAACTCTCTTCTTTTCTTCTTCTTCCTGTTTCTAACACTTAGACAAATATATTAGTACACAAAACCAATGTACTAAGACCTAGAAACATACCTCTGCTCTTGATTTTCACTTTGTTCACCCATGGGCATAGATTCACATTTAAACACTTGTGTTGGCATCTAATCACCAAAATACTTAGAAATGGCCCAAAGGCACATTTCCCTTTCAATCTCCCCCTTTTTGGTGATTTATGCCAACACAACATAAAGCAACTAGAACAAGTGCAAAATCACTTCAAATAAAACTCAAATTGATTTTGATTCAATTTTGGCATACATGGATCATCCTTTGCCACCACTTGGTTTGTTTTTGCAAATCAAACTCAAATCTCTATCTCTAAGTCAAACACACATGTTGAAGCATAAAGAGAGTCATTCCAAAAGAGATTGATCAAAGATTTCAAAAACTCCCCCTATTTCCCATAATTAACACTTCTCCCCACAAGAAACCAACTTTGACAAGAGAGACAATAAGAGACAACAAAAGAGTTTAATAAAACAAAAACTCTATTCTACTATTTTCAAAATTTCTCAAGTGGTAGCTGATCCATTTATCGCTTTGGCCTTTATTTTCTCCCCCTTTGGCATCAAGCACCAAAACGGGATCAATCTGGGCCCCATAACCCCATTGCCTCACCAAAGTCTTCAATTAAGATCAAATGGCAATAAGAGTTCATGAGATGAACTTGGAATAAGTTACCCTCTCATCGGAGTGCAGTGGAAGTCTTTCATGGTCCAAGTCCACCTTTTCCCTTTCAATCCTCCTTCGAGACTAAATCATCAAACTCAAGCACATGGTTAGTCGCAAAGGGTCAAGTTGTAACACATCTCCCCCTAAACATGTGCATCATTTTGCAACGGACTTGTGAGGTCCAGGGAGTGTTTGTACAACTTGAGCAACATAATAAGCAACAAAATGCAAAAAGGAACATGATCAAAAGCATAAATACATGTATGCTACAATTCAATCCAGGTTCCGCGAATCTAAGACATTTAGCTCACTACGCAACCTGCAAAAGGTCTTCTCATCTAGAGGCTTAGTGAAGATATCGGCTAGCTGGTTCTCGGTGCTAACATGAAACACTTCGATATCTCCCTTTTGCTGGTGGTCTCTCAAAAAGTGATGCCGGATGTCTATGTGCTTTGTGCGGCTGTGCTCAACAGGATTCTCCGCCATGCGGATAGCACTCTCATTGTCACATAGGAGTGGGACTTTGCTCAGATTGTAGCCAAAGTCCCGGAGGGTTTGCCTCATCCAAAGTAGTTGCGCGCAACATTGACCTGCGGCAACGTACTCGGCCTCAGCGGTGGATAGGGCAACAGAGGTTTGTTTCTTAGAGTTCCATGACACCAGGGACCTTCCTAAGAATTGGCACGTCCCCGATGTACTCTTCCTATCGACCTTACATCCAGCATAGTCGGAGTCTGAGTATCCAACTAAGTCAAAGGTAGACCCCTTTGGATACCAGAGCCCGAAGCAAGGCGTAGCAACCAAATATCTAAGAATTCGCTTCACCGCCACTAAGTGACATTCCTTAGGATCGGATTGAAATCTAGCACACATGCATACACTAAGCATAATATCCGGTCTACTAGCACATAAGTAAAGTAAAGACCCTATCATTGACCGGTATGCTTTTTGATCAACGGACTTACCTCCTTTGTTGAGGTCGGTGTGTCCGTCAGTCCCCATCGGAGTCTTTGCGGGCTTGGCGTCCTTCATCCCAAACCGCTTTAGCAGATCTTGCGTGTACTTTGTTTGGGAGATGAAGGTGCCGTCCTTGAGTTGCTTCACTTGGAACCCAAGGAAGTAGTTCAACTCGCCCATCATCGACATCTCGAATTTCTGCGTCATCACCCTGCTAAACTCTTCACAAGACTTTTGGTTAGTAGAACCAAATATTATGTCATCGACATAAATTTGGCACACAAACAAATCACCATCACATGTCTTTGTAAAAAGAGTTGGATCGGCTTTCCCAACCTTGAAAGCATTAGCAATTAAAAAGTCTCTAAGGCATTCATACCATGCTCTTGGGGCTTGCTTAAGTCCATAGAGCGCCTTAGAGAGCTTACACACGTGGTCGGGGTACCGTTCATCCTCGAAGCCAGGGGGTTGCTCCACGTACACCTCCTCCTTGATTGGCCCGTTGAGGAAAGCGCTCTTCACATCCATTTGGTACAACCTGAAAGAATGGTGAGCGGCATATGCTAGCAAGATGCGAATGGACTCTAGCCTAGCCACAGGAGCGAAAGTCTCCTCAAAGTCCAAACCTGCGACTTGGGCATAACCTTTTGCCACAAGTCGAGCCTTGTTCCTCGTCACCACCCCGTGCTCGTCCTGTTTGTTGCGGAACACCCACTTGGTTCCCACAACATTTTGCTTCGGACGAGGCACCAGTGTCCAAACTTCATTGCGCTTGAAGTTGTTGAGCTCCTCCTGCATGGCCAATACCCAATCCGGATCTAGCAAGGCCTCCTCTACCCTGAAAGGCTCAATAGAAGAGACAAAGGAGTAATGCTCACAAAAATTAACTAATCGAGATCGAGTAGTTACTCCCTTGCTAATATCACCCAGAATTTGGTCGACGGGATGATCCCTTTGAATCATCGCTCGAACTTGGGTTGGAGGTGCTGGTTGCGCTTCTTCCTCCATCACTTGATCATCTTGTGCTCCCCCTTGATCAAGCGCCTCCACTTGAGGTACCTGTTCGTCATCTTCGGTTGGGGGATGCACCATAGTTGAGGAAGAAGGTTGATCTCGTTCATCTTGTTCCTGTGGCCGTACTTCTCCAATCGCCATGGTTCGTATTGCGGCCGTCGGAACAACTTCTTCATCTACATCATCACAATCAACAACTTGCTCTCTTGGAGAGCCATTAGTCTCATCAAATACAACGTCGCTAGAGACTTCAACCAAACCCGATGATTTGTTGAAGACTCTATACGCCTTTGTATTTGAGTCATAACCTAACAAAAACCCTTCTACAGCTTTGGGAGCAAACTTAGAATTTCTACCCTTCTTCACTAGAATGTAGCACTTGCTCCCAAATACGCGAAAGTAAGATACATTGGGTTTGTTACCGGTTAGTAGCTCATACGAAGTCTTCTTGAGGAGGCGATGAAGATAGACCCTGTTGATGGCGTGGCAAGCCGTGTTCACGGCTTCCGACCAAAAACACTCGGGGGTCTTGAATTCTCCAAGCATTGTCCTCGCAATATCGATTAGCGTCCTGTTCTTCCTCTCTACCACACCATTTTGCTATGGTGTGTAGGGAGCGGAGAACTCGTGCTTGATCCCTTCCTCCTCAAGGAACTCATCCACTTGAAGGTTCTTGAACTCGGACCCGTTGTCGCTCCTTATCTTCTTCACTTTGAGCTCAAACTCATTTTGAGCTCTCCTGAGGAAGCGCTTGAGGGTCCCTTGGGTTTCAGACTTATCCTGCAAAAAGAATACTCAAGTGAAGCGGGAAAAGTCATCAACAATAACTAAACCATACTTACTCCCTCCTATGCTCAGATAGGCGACGGGTCCGAAGAGGTCCATATGCAGCAGCTCCAGGGGTCTTGAAGTGGTCATCACATTCTTGCTGTGATGCGCTCCTCCCACTTGTTTACCTGCTTGACAAGCTGCACAAGGTCTATCTTTTTCGAAATGCACGTTAGTCAAACCTATCACGTGTTCTCCCTTTAGAAGCTTGTGAAGGTTCTTCATCCCCACATGTGCTAAGCGGCGATGCCACAGCCAGCCCATGCTAGTCTTAGCTATTAAGCATGCATCTAGACCGGCCTCTTCTTTTGCAAAATCAACTAAATAAAGTTTGCCGTCTAATACACCCTTAAAAGCTAATGAACCATCGCTTCTTCTAAAGACAGACACATCTACATTTGTAAATAGACAGTTATATCCCATATGACATAATTGACTAACAGATAGCAAATTATATCCAAGACTCTCTACTAAAAATACATTAGAGATAGAATGCTCATTAGAAATTGCAATTTTACCTAACCCTTTTACCTTGCCTTGATTCCCATCACCGAATATAATTGAATCTTGGGAATCCTTATTCTTGACGTAGGAAGTGAACATCTTCTTCTCCCCCGTCATATGGTTTGTGCATCCGCTGTCGATAATCCAGCTTGAACCCCCGGATGCATAAACCTGCAAGGAAAATTTAGGCTTGGGACTTAGGTACCCAACTCTTGTTGGGTCCTACAAGGTTAGTGCAAATTTCCTTAGGGACCCAAATGCAAGTTTTGTCTCCCTTGCATTTTGCCCCTAACTTCCTAGCAACTATTTTCCTATCCTTTCTACAAATAGCAAAGGAAGCATTTAGGGCATGATAAATTGTAGAAGGTCCATGAACTTTCCTATGAGCAACATTTCTTCTAGGCATATTGTGAATAACATTTCTTCTACAAACCTTTCTATCATGCACAACATGAGAACTAGAGGCAGTCATAGCATAAGAATCATAAGCATGTGAATCAAAGGCATCATAACTTCTAAAAACATTTCTAGAATTTTTCCTATCATGATACAAAAAGGCATGGTTCCTTTTAGCACTAGTAGCCATAGGGGCCTTCCCTTTCTCCTTAGCGGGAATGGGAGCCTTATGGCTTGTTAAGTTCTTGGCCTCCCTTTTGTAGCCAAGTCCATCCTTAATTGAGGGATGTCTACCAATCGTATAGGCATCCCTTGCAAATTTCAATTTATCAAATTCGCTTTTGCTAGTCTTAAGTTGGGCATTAAGACTAGACACTTCATCATTCAATTTAGAAATTGAAGCTAGATGTTCACTATACGCATCAATGTCAAAATCTTTACACCTAGTGCAAATCACAACATGTTCTACACAAGATGTTGATTTACTAGATTTTTCTAGCTTAGCATTTAAGTCATCATTAACACTCTTTAAAGTAGCAATGTTTTCATGACAAGAAGATAATTCACTAGAAAGTACTTCATTTCTTTTAACTTCTAAAGCATAGGATTTTTGTGCCTCTACAAATTTATCATGCTCATCATACAACAAATCCTCTTGCTTTTCTAAAAGTCTATCCTTTTCATTCAAGGCATCAATCAATTCATTGATTTTATCAATTTTATTTCTATCCAATCCCTTGAACAAACTAGAATAATCTATTTCATCATCACTAGACTCATCGTCACTAGAAGAATCATAAGTGACATCATTACGAGTGATTACCTTCTTCTCTCTTGCCATGAGGCAAGTGTGACGCTCGTTGGGGAAGAGGGATGACTTGTTGAAGGCTGTGGCGGCGAGTCCTTCATTGTCGGAGTCAGAAGAGGAGCAGTCTGAATCCCACTCCTTGCCTAGATGCGCCTCGCCCTTTGCCTTCTTATAGTTCTTCTTCTTTTCCCTCTTGTTCCCTTGATCCTGATCACTATCATTGTCGGGACAGTTAGCAATAAAATGACCAAGCTTACCGCATTTGAAGCATGATCGCTTTCCCTTGGTCTTAGCCTTGCTTGGCTGTCCCTTTCGACCTTTTAGCGCCGTCTTGAATCTTTTAATGATGAGGGCCATCTCTTCATCATTAAGACCGGCAGCCTCAATTTGTGCCACCTTGCTGGGTAGCGTCTCCTTGCTCCTTGTTGCCTTGAGAGCAATGGGTTGAGGCTCGTTGATCGGACCATTCAAGGCGTCGTCGACGTATCTTGCCTCCTTGATCATCATCCGCCCGCTTACGAATTTTCTGAGTACCTCCTCGGGCGTCATCTTCGTGTACCTGGGATTCTCACGAATATTGTTCACGAGATGAGGATCAAGAACGGTAAATGACCTTAGCATTAGGCGGACGACGTCGTGATCCGTCCATCGCGTGCTTCCGTAGCTCCTTATTTTGTTGATAAGGATCTTGAGCCGGTTGTATGTTTGCGTCGGCTCCTCGCCCCTTATCATCGCGAATCGTCCGAGCTCGCCCTCCACCAACTCCATCTTGGTGAGTAAGGTGACGTCATTCCCCTCATGAGAGATCTTGAGGGTGTCCCAGATCTGCTTGGCATTGTCCAAGCCGCTCACCTTGTGATACTCGTCCCTGCACAAAGAGGCTAGCAACACAGTAGTAGCTTGTGCATTTTTATGGATCTGTTCATTAATAAAAGAAGGACTATCCGAGCTATCAAATTTTATTCCACTTTCCACAATCTCCCAAATGCTTGGATGGAGAGAAAATAGGTGTGTACGCATTTTGTGACTCCAAAATCCGTAGTCCTCTCCATCAAAGTGAGGAGGCTTGCCAAGTGGAATGGGGAGCAAATGAGCATTTGAGCTGTGCGGAATGCGCGAATAATCAAAAGAGAAGTTTGAGTTAACCGTCTTTTGTTTGTCGTAGTCGTCGTCCTTGTGGGAAGAAGTAGACTCGTCGCTGTCGTAGTAGACGATCTCCTTGATTCGTCTTGTCTTTTTCTTCTTCCCATCTTTACGTTTGTGGCCCGAGCCAGAGTCGTTGGATTTGTCATCTTTTGGCTCGTTGACGAAGAACTCCTTTTCCTTGTCGTTGATCACGATTCCCTTCCCCTTAGGATCCATCTCTTCGGGCGGTTAGTCCCTTTCTTGAAGAGAACGGCTCTGATACCAATTGAGAGCACCTAGAGGGGGGGGGGGGTGAATAGGTGATCCTGTAAAAACTTAAGCTTATAGCCACAAAAACTTGTTAAGGGTTAGCACAATAATTGCCAAGTGGCTAAAGAGGAGATCTTGCACAATACGACAATCACAAAGAATTCAACACAGAGAAGACACGGTGATTTATCCCGTGGTTCGGCCAAGTACAAAACTTGCCTACTCCACGTTGTGGCGTCCCAACGGACGAGGGTTGCAATCAACCCCTCTCAAGCGGTCCAAAGACCCACTTGAATACCACTGTGTTTTGCCTTGCTTATCTTTATCCCACTCGCGAGGAATCTCCACAAATTGGAGTCTCTCGCCCTTACACTTAAGATTCACAAAGAAGCACGGAGTAAGGGAGGGAAGCGACACACACAAATCCACAGCGAAATGCGCACACACACGGCCAAGAATCGAGCTCAAAGACTATCTCAAAGTTCTCACAAGAACGGAGCTCGAATCACTTAGAATGACAATCGGATGCGCAAAGACTGAGTGTGGATGATCAAGAATGCTCTAAGGTTGCTTGGTTATCTCCTCCATGCGCCTAGGGGTCCCTTTTATAGCCCCAAGGCAGCTAGGAGCCGTTGAGAGCAAATCCAGAAGGCCAATCTTGCCTTCTGTCGTCGGACGCACCGGACAGTCCGGTGCACACCGGACACTGTCCGGTGCCCGATTTATTTCCATAAACAACTCAGCCGACCGTTGCCGACCGTTGCAGATCTGGCGCACCGGACAGTCCGGTGCACACCGGACAGTCCGGTGCCTCCTTCCGACCGTTGGCCAGACCACGTGTCGCGCGCAGATTCTGTGGCCGACCGTTGGCTCGGCCGACCGTTGACTCACCGGACAGTCCGGTGCACACCGGACAGTCCGGTGAATTTTAGCCGTACGCCGTCGGCAAATTCCCGAGAGCAGCGTCTTCAGGTCGAGGCAGCCTGGCGCACCGGACACTGTCCGGTGCACCACCGGACAGTCCGGTGCCCCAGACCGAAACAGCCTCTTGGCTGTACACAGCCAACTCTCTTCTTTTCTTCTTCTTCCTGTTTCTAACACTTAGACAAATATATTAGTACACAAAACCAATGTACTAAGACTTAGAAACATACCTCTGCTCTTGATTTTCACTTTGTTCACCCATGGGCATAGATTCACATTTAAACACTTGTGTTGGCATCTAATCACCAAAATACTTAGAAATGGCCCAAAGGCACATTTCCCTTTCAGCCTTCCTCTTTTGGCTTCGGGCCTCCCTAAGGGAAAGGACGTCCTGATTGGGGTCCAGCGGCTGCAGAGTGGCAACCCCTGTTGCTGAAGCTTTTTTCGGCGGCATGACGAAGGTGATGCTTGCCGAAGGTGTTCAAAGCTCAAGAAATGGAAGTGAGTTCACCGGAGGTGGGCGCCAATGTTGGGGACTTGTTCTCAAATGCTATGAATCAAGAACAAGGCAACATAAAATGTTAAATATCAAAGCCCTTCGTCCTTCGGATCATTATTTCCTTTTGGATATAATGAATCTAGGACGAAGGTTATGAAGGACATACCTTCATGATCATGATAAAAGACGGAGAATATTCATACAAAATACAGAAAGTAACATATTTTTTGTAAACATTATTATTGATCTATTTCCATTTTTATTCCTTGTATAAACAATAGTAAATTACAAGTGTACCTTTGGCTTGAAGGAATGAAAATACAGACGTGACGCAAAAGTGAATGCCCAGTCCGCGTGAACAGTACGGGAATACTGTTCACCTATTTATAGGCACGGGTCGCAGCCCATGCAAAATTACATTAATGCCCTTTACTTTTATCAATAACTCTATAGTAATTCTTCAAGGTCTAATTTGGCTTTTCATCTTTAAGTCGGTTTCCTCTTCCTGCCGTTATGCCGAAGCTTTTCTGCACATAGCTTCGTGATCGTCTTATCCTTCGTTGTGATCGCCGTCCCAGTCAAGCTTCGTCTTAACCATGTTCTTGTATACTCGCAATCTGACTTCGAAGGTACCTGTTCACATATTTCTCTTGGAAAACATAGTCAAATTACGTTTTTGAGGACCTTCGGAAGCCGAAGGCCCCCAACATGTACTAATACACTTACATTTTTGCAGGATGATGATGATGATGACGATGATGATGATGAGGGAGCTAAAGCTTAAGATGTAGCCACTAAAAAGCTTAGGGCTCTTGTTAGTTTACTTTGCTGTTACAAGATTGTAATGTAAGACTTTCGTAAATGTATGAAGAAGACTCAATGTGTTACCTTCTTTTATCCACATGCTTTGTTTTGGGTGAAACCAAATAATAATACTTTTGAGACGAAAGGTGAAAACACCTTCCCTTCTTTTCATACAGAAAGAAGCAACAAAATTTCTCAGATTACCTCAACTCGATGGTACTACTTATCGTGATTGGATGAAGTGTTCTTTGCTTAAATGACTCTACCTTTTATTCAAAGGTCTTATGATTTTTCTGTCAGATGCATGCTTGATGCCATGATGTTATGATGTCTACATGATGAAAAAATGCATATGCAAATGTATGTCGTGATGCAACAATGCATGCTTTGTTGAAGGTATGAAGATGAAGGTACGATAGAATATAAGACTTTGCATTCCCTTAGGAATGACTTTGAAGTCTTTTCACCTTTACTAGGTGATTTTTCCTGACTTTGCATTCCATTAGGAACAACTTCTGAGTCTTTTCACCTTTACTTGGTGCAGTGATCCTTCCTTCTGTAGAAGGACTTTGGGATCCATTTCTTTTCTCTTCTCTTTTCTACACTCGATGGTATACTTTCAAATTTATATTTTACATCATGGGCAGAATGTGCCCTTATATATGATGGGTCGAAACACATGTGTTACAAAGATGGCCCCGTTAAAAACATTTCCCCTTTCTGAAAGAAAAAAGAACCATGAAAAAAGGAAATTTTTTATAGTTGTTACACATAGTATCTATGTAGTTCATCTGCTTTCCATGATCTTCGAACTTCATTTCCATCCATGTCATTGAGCCTATAGGATCCTGGCTTGTTCAAAGATATAACCAGGAAAGGTCCTTCCCATTTGACTTTGAGTTTTCCTACTATTTCTAGGTTGGCTATCCTTCGAAGCACAAGATGGTCTGGTTTGATATTTTTCAATTTGACCTTTCTATTTCACCATTTGGTTGTTTCTGATTGGTGCTTTTTGATATGGTCTACTGCTTGCAGCCTGATCTTTTGAAATTTTTTGATTATCTTCATCCTCAACCAAAGCCATGGTTCGTACTGACCCCATTTTTACTTCTTCTATGGTTATGGCTTCATCTCCGTACAGATATTTAAAAGGAGTAAACCCTATGGATCTTGAGACCAAAGTATTATGGTTCTATACCACTTTGATCAGTTCTTCTGGCCTTTTTCCCTTTGGCAGATTGAAATGTGATCTCATTATTCCTAGTAGAATAATTCCATTTGCTCTTTCAACTAAGCCATTGGACTTTGGGTGCCTGACTGATGCAAAGTATATGTTTGTGCCAACTTGATTGCATAAGGACCTAAATGCTTCGGAATCAAACTGAGTTCCGTTGTTAACTGTTAATGCCTTTGGTACTCTAAAGCGACAAATGATGTTTTGCTGGTAGAATTTCTAAATTGTTGCCAAAATTATTGTGGCCAGGCTTCGATCCACTTGGAGAAGTATTCCATTGCTACCACATCATATCTTAGATTTCCTTGCGCTGGTGGCAATGGGCCGACCAAATCCATACCCCGTCTTTGTAATGGCCATGTTGGTTGAATTAACTGAGTTAATGATGAAGGTTGATTTTGGTCTCTAACACTTCTTTGACAATTGTCATAGTTTTTGACCAACTCTACTGCATCCGAAGCAGCCTTTGACCAATAAAAACCCTACCAAAACACCTATCCAAAAAGTGCTCGAGATCTGATATGCGCACCACATAAGCCTGAGTGAATTTCCTTCATCAGTTCTGGACCTTTGGCTCTTGAGAGGCATTTGAGATGGGGTGAGCAAACACATTCCTTGAAGAGGTCCCCTATATAGTTCTATATGGTCTTATTTTGGCTTGCATCCTCTTGATATAAGCTTCTTCATCTGAAGGATGATTGCCCTAGAGGAAATATATGATCTCTATTCTCCCATCCTCACTATGTGTTGGCGATATTGTCAGCACAACTCTCTCTATGAGTTCAACCAAAGGCGCTTTAAGGATCTCGAATAATACTTCGAGAGGAAGGGTTAGCCCCTAGGCCACTGACTTAGCTAATAGGTCAGCGTGTTCGTTGTCTCCCCTTGGAGTGTGTTTTACTGAGAAGCCTTCGAAAGAACCCTCCATCCTTCGGATCGTATCAAGATATTTTTCTAGCTTTAGGTCCCTTGCCCTGCTGCTCTTATCAACATGGCCTATTATTACTTGCTAATTTAAGCACTTCCCCTTTGACACCCATAGATTTAAGCTTCCACAAACCAAGGCGTATAGCTTTGTATTCCACAATATTATGGGTACGCTGATACTCCAACTTGGCTGCATACGAGGTTTTCATCTATGAAGGTGAAAGGAGAATTATAGGTGCCCCTGCTCCAAAGGAGCCCCAAGATCCATCAGAAAAAGGTGTCCATACTACTTCGTATGGAACAGATACTTCGTCTTGAGCCCTTGGCGTCCAGTCGACAATGAAGTCTGCCAATTCTTAGGACTGGATTGACGATCGATGTACAAAGTGAAAGGGAAATAGGGTCAAACCTTTTCCTAAATGATTTTGGTGGTTGAATTGCCCAACACAAATATTGGACTAACTAGTTTGCTCTAGATTATATGTTCTACAGGTGCCAAAGGTTCATCACAAACCAATGAAAAGATTAAAGTTAGGGTTCAAAAGAAAGGAGCAAAAGAAACCAAAGTGAATCCTGGTCTGGCGCACCGGACTGTCCGGTGTGCCATCGGACAGTGTCCGGTGCACTAGGGTGGATTGACTTCAAACTCTTCACCTTCGGGTTTTTGAGGCCGCGCTCCGCTATAATTCATCGGACTGTCCGGTGTGCCAGCGGAGCAACGGCTCCCCAACGCAACGGTCGACTCCAACGGTTGCCTGCAACGTGAATAGTGCACGAACAATTCACGCAGAGTCAGAGTAGCGCCATAAGGCGCACCGGACAGTGAACAGTGACTGTCCGGTGCGACACCGGACTGTCCGGTGGCCTAGGCTGTCAGAGCTCCAACGGTCGAAACCGTCAGAACCCTAACGGTTGGGTGACGTGGCTGGCGCACTGGACAGTGTCTGGTGGCGCACCGGACTGTCCGGTGCGCCCATCGACAGCAGCCCTCCCCAACGGCTGTTTTGGTGGTTGGGGCTATAAATACCCCCAACCACCTCTATTCAAGGCATCCAAGTTTCCAGCATATTGCATTCAATACAAGAGCTCTAGACTTCACTCTAAGACACAAACAAGAGATCAAATCCTCTCCAAAGTCCAAAACCACTCCAAACACTTAGTGACTTGTGAGAGAGAGATTTTCGTGTTCATTTGAGTTGTTATTGCTTGGATCGCTTTCTTCTTCCTCTTTCTTGTTCTCAAGACACTTGTAATCAAAGCAAGAGACACCAAGTTGTGGTGGTCCTTGTAGGGGTCTAAGTGACCCGGTTTGATTAAGGAGAAAGCTCACTCGATCTAAGTGACCGTTTGAGGGAGGGAAAGGGTTGAAAGAGACCCAGTATTTGTGACCACCTCAACGAGGAGTAGGTTTGCAAGAACCGAACCTCGGTAAAACAAATCACCGTGTCACTCGCTTTATTTCTTGGTTGATTTGTTTTCTCCCTCTCTTTCGGACTCAGTTTTATTTCTAACGCTAACCTCGGCTTGTAGTTGTGCTTAAAGTTTGTAAATTTCAGTTTCCACCTATTCACCCCCTCTAGGTGACTTTCAATTGGTATCAGAGGTCGGTACTTCATAGAGTCTAACAACTCGAAGTGATGTCAGGAGGATCCGCCAAGAGGGAGATGGAAACGACCACAAGCCACGGGAAGGCTCCATCGAAGGAGTCTGACGCCAAAGGAAGGGAGGAATCACCTCCCCGCGTCATGTCACACCGGAGTGGCAACAAGAAGAAGAAAATGAAGAAAGTGGTCTACTACGAGACCGATTCTTCGTCGCCTTCCACCTCTGGCTTCGACGCTCCGTCCATCACTTCTAAGCGCCATGAGCGCAAGAAGTTTAGTAAGATCCCCTTACGCTATCCTCGCATTTCCAAACGCACTCCTTTACTTTCCGTCCCATTAGGCAAACCACCGGTTTTGACGGTGAAGATTATTGTATGTGGAGTGATAAAATGAGGCATCATCTAACCTCACTCCACGCTAGCATTTGGGACATTGTTGAGTTTGGAGCGCAGGTACCATCCGTGGGGGATCAAGGCTATGACTCGGACGAAGTCGCCCAAATCCGGCACTTTGACTCCCAAGCCACCACTATACTCCTCGCCTCTCTATGTCGAGAGGAGTATAATAAGGTGCAAGGGGTTAAGAGTGCCAAAAAGATTTGGGACGTACTAAAGACCGCTCATGAAGGGGATGAGGTGACCAAGATCACCAAACGGGAGACGATCGAGGGGGAGCTCGGTCGATTCATCCTCAACCAAGGAGAGGAGCCACAAGCTATGTACAACCGGCTCAAGACCTTGGTCAACCAAGTGTGCAACCTCGGGAGTACAAAATGGGATGACCATGAAATGGTCAAGGTTATTCTTAGATCACTCGTATTTCGTAATCCTACTCAAGTTCAATTAATACGTGGTGATCCTAGATATAAGCTAATGTCTCTCGAGGAAGTGATAGGAAAGTTTGTGAGCTTTGAATTAATGATCAAAGGCTCCAAACAAATCGTTGAGCAAGGCGACACCTCCACACTCGAGGTGCAACCCGTCGCATTCAAAGCGACGGAGGAGAAGAAAGAAGAGTCTACATCAAGTAGGCTCCCCATCGACGCCTCCAAGCTCGACAATGAGGAAATGACACTCATCATCAAGAGCTTCCGCCAAATCCTCAAGCAAAGGAGGGGGAAGGATTATAAACCCCGCCCCAAGAAAGTATGCTATAAGTGTGGTAAGCCTGGTCATTTTATTGCTAAATGTCCATTATCAAGTGATAGTGACAGGGGCGATGACAAGAAGGGAAGGAGGAAAGAAAAGAAGAAGTACTACAAGAAGAAAGGTGGCGATGCCCACGTGTGTCGGGAATGGGATTCCGACGAAAGCACCATCGACTCCTCCTCCGACGAGGACGCCGCCAACATCGCCGTCACCAAAGGCCTCCTCCTCCCCAACGTCAGCCACAAGTGCATCATGGCAAAGGACGGCAAAAAGAAGAAGGTAAAATCTAGAGCCTCCACTAAATATACAACATCTAGTGATGATGGTAGCTCTAGTGATGATGAAGATGATTTGCTTGCCCTTTTTGCCAACTTAAACATGCAACAAAAAGAAAAATTAAATGAATTGATAGGTGCCATTCAAGAGAAGGATGAACTCTTGGATAGCCAAGAGGAATTTCTTATTAAGGAAAACAAAAAGCATGTTAAAGTAAAAAATGCTTATGCTCAGGAAATAGAGAATTGTGAAAAATTAACTAGTGAGCTTAGCATTTGCCATGACACTATCTCCAACCTTAGAATTAAAAATGCTAATTTGATCACTAAGGTTGAAAAGAGAAATGTTTGTGATGATCCAATTGCCAATCTTAAAAAAAGATAATGCTAGTTTAATTGCTAAGATTGACAAATTGAATGAATCAATTTCTAGCCTTAAGATTGAGAATGATAAATTAATTTCTAAGGCTAAGGATTTAAATGTTTGCAATGTTTCTATTTCTAATCTTAGAAATGAGAACGCCATTTTACATGCTAAGATTGATGAGTTAAAATCTTGCAAACCCTCTACATCCACTGTTGATTATGTTTCTATTTGCATGAGATGTAGAGATATTAATGTTGATGCTATTCATGATCACCTAGCTTTAATTAAAGAACAAAATGATCACATAGCTCAACTAACTGCTAAAATAAATGAGCATGAGATAGAGAATAAAAAAATTTAAATTTGCAAGAAGCATGCTCTATAATGGGAGACGCCCTGGCATTAAGGATGGCATTGGCTTCCAACAGGGAGACAATGTCAAGCTTAATGCCCCTAAGAGATTGTCCAATTTTGTTAAGGGCAAGGCTCCCATGGCACAGGATAACGAGGGTTACATTTTATATCCTGCTGGTTATCCTGAGCATAAAATTAGGAGAATTCATTCTAGAAAGTCTCATTCTGGTTCTAATCATGCTTTTATGTATAAGAATGAGACATCTAGTTCTAGGCATTCTATCCATGTTAAAATGCCTAAAAAGAAATCTCCTGTTGCATCAAATGAGCCTAATATTTCATTTAAGACTTTTGATGCCTCTTATGTTTTAACTAACAAATCAGGCAAAGTAGTTGCCAAATATGTTGGGGGCAAACACAAGGGCTCCAAGACTTGTGTTTGGGTACCCAAGGTGCTTGTTTCTAATGTGAAAGGACCCAAGACCGTTTGGGTACCTAAGAACAAGGCCTAAATTGTTTTGTAGGTTTATGCATCCGGGGGCTCAAGTTGGATCATTGATAGCGGGTGTACAAACCACATGACAGGGGAGAAAAGGATGTTCTCCTCCTACGAGAAAAACGGTGATCCCCAAAGAGCTATCACATTCGGGGATGGAAACCAAGGTTTGGTGAAAGGACTTGGTAAAATTGCTATATCACCTGACCATTTCATTTCCAATGTTTTTCTTGGAGATTCTTTAGATTACAATTTTATTTCAGTTTCTCAATTATGCAAAATGGGTTACAACTGTCTTTTTACGGATATAGGTGTTACTATCTTTAGAAGAAGTGATGATTCTGTAGCATTTAAGGGAGTATTAGAGGGTCAGCTATACTTAGTTGATTTTATTAGAGCTGAACTCGATACTTGCTTAATTGCTAAGACTAATATGGGTTGGCTCTGGCATCGCCGACTAGCCCATGTTGGGATGAAGAATCTTCACAAGCTTCTAAAGGGAGAACACATTTTGGGACTAACCAATGTTCATTTTGAGAAAGACAGGATTTGTAGCGCATGTCAAGCAGGAAAGCAAGTTGGTACCCACCATCCACACAAGAACATCATGATGACCGACAAGCCGCTTGAACTACTCCACATGGATCTATTTGGCCTGATCGCTTACATAAGCATCGACGGGAGTAAGTATTGTCTTGTAATTGTGGATGATTATTCTCGCTTCACTTGGGTATTCTTTTTGCAGGAAAAATCTCAAACCCAAGAGACCTTAAAGGGATTCTTGAGACGAGCTCAAAATGAGTTCAGATTAAGGATCAAGAAAATAAGAAGCGACAACGGTACGGAGTTCAAGAACTCACAAATAGAAGGATTTCTTGAGGACGAGGGCATCAAGCATGAGTTCTCTTCTCCCTACACCCACAACAAAATGGTGTAGTGGAGAGGAAGAATAGAACTCTACTTGACATGGCGAGGACCATGCTTGATGAGTACAAGACTTCGGACCGGTTTTGGGCCGAGGCGATTAACACCGCCTGCTACTCCATCAACCGGCTCTACCTTCACCGAATCCTCATGAAGACATCATATGAAATCCTCACCGGTAAAAAGCCCAATGTTTCATATTTTAGAGTCTTTGGTAGCAAATGTTTTATTCTTGTTAAAAGAGGTAGAAAATCTAAATTTGCTCCTAAGGCTGTGGAAGGCTTTTTACTTGGTTATGTCTCAAACACATGGGCATATAGAGTCTTCAACAAATCCACTGGATTAGTTGAGGTTTCTTGTGACATTGTGTTTGATGAGACTAATGGCTCTCAAGTAGAGCAAGTTGATCTTGATGAATTAGATGATGAAGAAGCTCCATACGTCGCTCTAAGGAACATGTCCATTAGGGATGTGTGTCCTAAGGAATCCGAGGAGCCTCCACAAGCATAAGATCAACCATCATCTTCAGATCAAGCATCTCCACCAACTCAAGACAAGGATCAGGCTCAAGACAATGAAGAAGAAGATGAGCCACCTCAAGAGGAGGACAATGATCAAGGGGGAGATGACCATGACAAAGACAAGGAAGATGATCAAGAAGAACAGGGTCAAAGACCACCTCACCCAAGAGTCCACCAAGCGATACAAAGAGATCACCCCGTGAACTCCATCCTCAGCGATATTCATAAGGGGGTAACCACTCGATCTCGTGTCGCTCATTTTTGTGAACATTACTCTTTTGTGTCTTCTATTGAGCCATACAGGGTAGAAGATGCCTTAAGAGATTCAGACAAGGTGTTGGCAATGCAAGAGAAGATCAACAACTTCACAAGGAGTGAGGTATGGCATCTTGTTCCACGTCCTAACCAAAATGTTGTAGGAACCAAGTGGGTATTCCGCAACAAGCAAGATGAGCATGGTGTGGTGACAAGGAACAAAGCCCGACTTGTGGCCAAGGGATATTCACAAGTCGAAGGTTTGGATTTCGGTGAAACCTATGCACCCGTAGCTACGCTTGAGTCAATTCGTATATTACTTGCCTATGCTACCTACCATGGCTTTAAGCTCTATCAAATGGATGTGAAAAGTGCCTTCCTCAATGGACCAATCAAGGAAGAGGTATATTGTTGGGGTCTTGTTCCCTTTGAGTAAGTTTGTAGTTGAAGTCCTAAAGATCTACCAAATCTTTCTTCATCAGATCACCCCCGAAGCCGTAATAAGGATGGGGATTTTTGCCTGGGCAGTAAGGAGTCAAGGGCTAGAGCCAAGCGCGAAGTGCTTCTGCAATATGCATGAACTTCTATACAAGACGAAGGCCATGGGTAAAGAACAATACCACAACAACTTCGGTTGTTATGGATTTATCGCCCGCCCCAACGCAAAGCCACCCGGTGCCAACATTTCGGAAAAGATGGCCCGAGGCCTGGATGGAAGAGTGGTTTTATGTAAAGAATGATTTGAAAGCAAGGGAAGACATTAAGGAAGTCATTATGCGCCCCATTTGGTCCCGCTTCGGCCTTCGAAAGCCGAAGGTCGAACTTGATGATGCCGCTGAAGCATGCCAGAAGGCCTTCAACACTGTCTCCTCCTTCATTGGCACCAGAGATTTAATTCAAGAACATATAACATTCAGAGTGTGGCCACTTGTAGAAAGCTGGGAAATGCCAAAGGAGACCATCACTAATTCTAACGAAGGTGATTTGGTGTGGCTGAAGTATACATTCAGGTTTGGGGATAAGTTTGATGAACCGAACGACGATTGGCTGAAGTGTATCGAGGCTACAAGTGATGAACTGCTTGGAGCATATTCCAAGATAGAAGATAATGCGCTGTCTGCAGCCTTCGGTGGTCGGGGAAAAAGAGAATGAACAGAGTTTTTGACGCCATTGGCTTTGTCTACCCCGATTACCGCTACCCGCTGCGAGGACAAGGGAAAAAGAGGAAAACTGCTGCTTCGGCCACCCCAGCTGAGCCTGTGCCGAAGGGCAAAAAGATGAAAGTTCTTACCCACTGGCCGCATTACATTGAACCGGTCATGGTGCCTGAGTTTGGCGCAGGGACATCTTCTGCTATGGAAGCAAAAGAAACTGCCCCACCTACACAGAATACTGAAGAGCTAGCTGTAATGCCGAAGGTGCCTACAGTCAAGGTAGTGGAAACAAAGGTTGATAAGGCTGAAAAGCCAGAAACTGAAGAAATAACGAAGATGCCAGAGGTTTTGAGCCCTCCAGTAAAGGCAACAGTACCGAAGGTACAAATGAGTTCTGTCGTAACTCCTAAGAGGAGGAGAATGGTAAATGTACTGGATGTGCTAGAAACAACCGAAACCTTGAATCCCGCTTCTATAGGGAAAGTTGCCGAAGCTTCCAAGGCGCAAATCGAAGCTGATACTAAGCAGGTAGAAGTCGAAGCTGCAGTAATTTAGGCTAAAACCGATGCTGGGCCTTCAGTGCCTGCTGAGACGAAGCTCGCCGCAACCGAGCAAAAGACCGAGGGAAAATCTCCAGATACTGGCATAGTTTTTGAGAAAAGTGTGGCCAAAGAATCCAAATCCCTTGCTCCCGAAGCACTCTCCGAAGATTTTGATTATATCATTCGACATGCTTTGGGAAAAAGATTATCCAAAGAAGAAATTTTGAAGCCAAACACTATGCCCGAGAACTGAAGTATCCGAAGGGGGCCTTAGTGTTTAACGGTACGGACGAAGATGATTTTCCTGTACTGCCTCCCGGACAACAAAGAATTATCCGTCTGCCGGGAGATGGCTAGAAGTATGGGTTTTCCGAAGCTCGAAGCTGGCCTTTGTGCCACGACGAAGGATGATCTCGCAGATAGTCTTGCATACAACAGTCTAAAGGTACAAAAGTTGTGAATTTTGAAGCTTATGGACTGGAATGAAGTCTTTTTATTCTTATGTTAATCCCTTATTCTGTCTTGCAGGGCTTAATACTTAGCAACGCGCTAAGGGCGCAAAAGAGTGCTGAAGACGAGAGTTGCACTATAGCTCTCAACAACCTCTGATCAGAGGTTATCAGGCTAAGAAACGAAGCCACAGAAAAAGACAAAATTATACTTTCACTGGTGGATAAAGTAAAGGAAGATGAAGCTACCTTCAAAACTCAATCTGAGGGCCAAAAAATTGAGATTGAAGACCTTCGGAAGCAACTAGCCGAAGCTAAAGAGAAATGCGCACTCGCAGAAGCTAAACGAGGAATTAGCGAATACTGGACAAATCATTTAGAGAAAAACGTTGAAGAACTTCGGACATCCAAGGAAAGATATTTTGAAAAATCCTTGGACTGTGTGAAGAAAATAAAAACCACTTTTGCCAACGTGGGCGCCTATTCTTCCGAAGAAAACTTCATACAAGGCGACCCCGAAGGCGTCATTGAATGGATAAGTGGGGAGGCCGAAGCCTTTGAAGAAATTCTAAGTGATCGCGGGGATGTTTGCACGTTCTTCGGTGCGCGGGGGATTTCAGCCATCTTGGAGAAGGCGGGGTGTGACCATATCAAGACCATGGCCCAAGGTGAAGCTGCCTTCTCTGTAGATGATACAAAGGACCTCTCAGCTGAAGCAAGTTTAATAGGCGAGAAATTTTATAATGACATCTAGGCAAATGGTGGCCGAGAGATGGCTCACGAAATTATGAAGAAAAGTGAAAAAGATATCCATGACGCCCGGGCAAAAGCAAGACAAGCTGAAGAAGCTCCAGAGCGTGAAAAACGTATAGGTATTGTTTCGTGACTTTGAGCTTTGGCATTTGTTTTTATAGCTTCGGACTGATTAACTTTTTTTTTCTTTTTTTTCAGCTGAACTATCTCCGCAGCCGGTACCGCTCGATTTCCTGGCCGATCCAGAAGCGAAGGAAGCACTGGGGGTCATTAATATGGCTGAATCTATTGTTGATGAAGTTGTTAACAAATTACTGCATGAAGTTACAGAGAAAGTTCTCAAAGAGGAATAACACTTATTGTAAAAACATTTTGAGATGATCAATGTACCTTTATTGTAACAAGACTGTAATATTTGATGTGTATAGCTTTGAATCTAATATGTAAATTATTGTAAGTCATTTCTTTGCGATGCATGAAACTTTACATACATACCGTTTTTGAGCCTTCGGCGAAAAAACACCTTCCCTTCTTTTCATGCTTCGTAAAGAAAAAAGATCCATGCTTTGTAAAAACATCCATGCTTCGTAAAAATATCCATGCTTCGTAAAAATATCCATACTTCGTAAACAAGGGATCCCTTCTTTTGTAACTGGGCTGATGAAGCTGTATTTCTCAAAGCTTATTTTGTGCCTTAGCACATTTTCATTTTTTCGAAGCATTCTCCAAAGGTCGTCTTCGTATTCAATTCATGCCACTGATGCGATATGATGTATGATGTGATGTTATGCGGAATGATATGATGATATGATGCAAAATGATGTTGATGCCGAAGGCACACACTCACACTCCCACACTTGGAACACAATCTCTTCATTCCCTTAGGAACAACCGAAGTCTCTTTGCCGTTTATTTTTCGGCTTCACCGCTTATTTTTCGGTGTAAGTTCTGTATCCCCTTAGGAACGTCTTTTGAACTTCTTCGCCTTCTATTTCGGCGGTATCACCGTTGAGTTTTCGATGTAAGTTCTGCATTCCCTTAGGAACGTCTTTTGAACTTCTTCGCCTTATATTTCGGCGGTATTTGGCTCTGCATTCCCTTTGGAACGACTTTTGAGCAGAAAACTTACACTGCGCTCCCTTAGGAACGAGTTTTTTGTAGCTTCATCAAAACTTACGCTGCGCTCCCTTAGGAACGTCTTTTTTGTAGCTTCGACGGTTTTATAGCTCTGCATTCCCTTAGGAACGACTTTTTGAGCTTCGGCAATTTTTGAGCTTTGTAAGTCTGTGAGGAAGATATATTTCATTTTAATAGAAGCAAAACTATTACAAGGAATTAAAACTAAATTTACATTACTTGTTCCTTATTGAGAAATAAAATGACATATAACGTAAAAATATTTCAGAGGTAGGATATCTCTCAATAAATGTGCTTTGATTTCGGCACAGTACTGTTGACTGTGCGAGCTTCGGATTCCTCCCTGAATTCCCGTTGCTGTTGAGAGTGCTGGCGTCCTTCTGGCTGCTGGCTTCGGGAATAGGTCGGTTGTAGTGGTGGTGGGGGTGGGAGTTGTGGCCAGGAAGCCTGTGGATGGCTAGCCGAAGCAACAGAAGATGAAGGATGATTGCCCACATACTCTGGTATGTAGGGAGAGTGACCCGAAGCAGTGTGCAGGACGTGCTTTGGCTGATTCTGCCGAGCTTCGGCTTCTGCTATCTCCTTTTGCTTCTGAATGGTGATTTGGCACATTCTTGTAGTATGGCCCTTGTCCTCACCACAGAATAAGCAGTAGATCTTTCTAGGCTGATCCCCAAATCTTCCTCTGAAGCCCCTGACGCCTCTGCCCCTTGGAGCTGGTGGCCTGAAAGAGCTTTGCTGTTGCCCTGAAGATTGTGAGGTGTATTGTGACCTCTGAGGCTGACTTCCTTTGTCGTCACTCTGAGTGGAGTTATGGATTTACCTAACATGCCTCGGGTGGATTCTTCCTCCGAAGCCCCTAGTCATTTCCGAGAATCTGTAAGCTTCCTCCCTTCTTTGGCGGAAGTTGTTGTCAGCTCGGATGTACTCATCCATCTTCTGAAGCAGCTTCTCCAGAGTTTGTGGGGGCTTCCTGGCGAAGTACTGAGCCGTAGGTCCTAGCTGAAGGCCCTTAATCATGGCCTCAATGACAATTTCATTTGGCACTTTGGGCGCTTGTGCCCTCAATCGCAAGAATCTCCAGACATACGTCTAGAGGTATTCCTCATGGTCTTACATGCATTGGAACAGGGCCTAAGCTGTGACTGGCTTCGTCTGAAAGCCTTGGAAACTGGTCACCAGCATGTCCTTGAGCTTCTAGACGTATGTCCCTGGCCGAAGGGAAGAATACCAAGTCTGGGCCACGTTCCGGAGTGCCATGACGAAGGACTTAACCATGATAGCTGCATTGCTTCCGTATGAGGATATTGTTTTGGGTCTGAGTGCCCATCATACATTGGTAGCTGAGGTGGCTTGTAAGATTGTGGCCATGGGATAGCCTGCAGTTCTGCTGCCAAGGGAGAAGCATCATCAAAAGTAAAGGTATCATGATTAAAATCATCATACCATCCATCTTCATTGAATAGGCCTTCCTGACGAAGCTCCCTGTGCTAGGGCCTTCAGTCTTGTTCATCTTGAGCAAGATGACACAATTCTTCAGTAGCTTCGTCGATCTTCCTTTGAAGATCGGCGAGCCGAGCCATCTTCTCCTTCTTCCTTTGCACTTGCTGATGGATGATTTCCATATCCCTGATCTCTTGGTCCAACTCCTCCTCCTAGAGTGTTGGACTGGTGGCTTTTCTCTTCTGGCTTCAAGCCTCTCGGAGAGAGAGAGTTTCCTGATTTGGGTCCAGTGGCTGCAGCGCAGCAGCCCCTGGTGCTGAAGATTTCTTCGGCGGCATGACGAAGGTCAGTGCTTGCCGAAGGTGGTCGAATGAGTTCACCCCACGGTGGGCGCCAATGTTGGGGACTTGTTCTCAAATGCTATGAATTAAGAACAAGGCAACACAAAATGTTAAAGGTTAATGCCCTTCGTCCTTCGAAGCATTATTTCCCTTAGGATATAATGATCTTCAGACAAAGGTTATGAAGGACGTACCTTCATCATCGTAATATATGTTAGCGAAAGAAGAAGCATGTGAGATATAAGAGACAATATGAATAATCATATAGCATTATTAATTCAACTTTATTATATCATCATGGATGAACTGAAATAATATTGAATTACATTTGTACCTTCGGCTTGATAGAGGAGGAAAATACAAGCGTGATGCACAAGCGAGTAGAAGTCAGCGTGAACAGTACTGGGGTACTGTTCATCTATTTATAGGCACTGAACGCAGCCTATGAGAAATTACATTCATGCCCTTTATATTTACTATTGACTTACTGACAACTCTATGAGGACTAGATAGCCTTTTCCCCTTTAAGTCAGTTCCTTTTTCCAACTTTTAGCTGAAGCTCCCCTGCACTTAGCTTCAGAGCAATTCCAGTCTTCGTCACGATCATGCTTTTTACATCGTATATGCTTTTAACCCGAGTTCAAAGGTACCTGTTCATATGTCACACTTGGAAGACATTGTTAAATCACTTGGAGCAATTTATGTTGATGATATCATATTTGGGTCTACTAAAAATCTACTTGTGAAGAGTTTAGTCGGATAATGATTCAAAAATTCGAGATGTCTATAATGGGGGAGTTGAAATATTTCTTAGGATTTCAAGTGAAGCAACTTCAAGAGGGCACCTTCATCAGCCAAACAAAATACATTCAAGATATTCTTACCAAGTTTGGAATGAAGGATACCAAGCCCATCAAGACACCCATGGGAACCAATGGGCATCTCGACCTCGACACAGGAGGTAAATCCGTAGATCAAAAGGTATACCGGTCGATGATAGGATCTATACTCTATTTATGTGCATCTCGACCGAATCTTATGCTTTCCGTATGCATGTGTGCAAGATTCCAAGCCGATCCTAAAGAAGTTCACCTTAGGGCCGTGAAAAGAATCTTGAGATATTTAGTTCATACACCTAAGTTTGGTCTTTGGTACCCCAAGGGATCCACCTTTGATTTAATAGGTTATTCAGATGCTGATTGGGCAGGGTGTAAAATTGATAGGAAAGGCACATCAGGGACTTGTCAGTTCTTGGGAAGATCCCTGGTGTCTTGGGCTTCAAAGAAACAAAATTCTGTAGCTCTTTCTACCGCCGAAGCCGAGTATATTGCCGCAGGTCATTGTTGCGCGCAATTGCTTTGGATGAGGCAAACCCTTAGGGACTATGGCTACAAATTGACCAAAGTCCCTCTCCTATGTGATAATGAGAGTGCAATCCGCATGGCGGATAATCTCGTTGAACACAACCGCACTAAGCACATAGCCATTCAGTATCACTTTTTGAGGGATCACCAACAAAGGGGAGATATCGAGATTGCTTATGTTAGCACCAAAGAACAATTAGCCGATATCTTTACCAAACCACTAGATGAGAAAACCTTTACCAAACTTAGGAATGAGCTAAACATTCTTGATTCTCGGAACTTTGATTGAAACTTTGCACACATAGCTCATTTATATACCTTTGATCATATCTCTTTTAAGACTATGACTAATGTGTTTTCAAGTGAATTTCTACTAAGTCATAGATTGAAAGGGAAATGGAGTCTTCGACGAAGACAAGGCTTCCACTCCACTCTATCGGTATTATTTACCCTTCGCCGTCACTCCACACCGCTCTCCACTTTGGTATAATCTTCACTCATATTCATGTTTACCATTGAGGAGAAAGTAAAGAGGGCTCTAAAGACTCCATTTTTGGCGATTAATGCCAAAGGGGGAGAGAGTATTAGCCCAAAGCAAAAGGACCGCACCACCACCAATTTCAAAGTTTAAAAATGAAGTTTTCAATTGGTATCTTACGATGAAATATTTAAAAGAGGATTTTTCAATTGGTTAGTATTTTTTAAATTGGTATAGTTAATCTTCTTTCAATTGGTAAAACCCTCTTGAACACTAAGAGGAGAATTTCATTCAGGGGGAGTTTTGTTTAAGTCAAAGGAAAAGCATTTGAAACAGGGGGGGAAAATTTCAAATCTTGAAAATGCTTCTTGCAATCTTATTCATATACCTTTGACTACTTGCAAAAGGACTTTGAAAAGATTTTCCAAAAGAATTTGCAAAAACAAAACAAGTGGTGCAAGCATGGTTCAAAATGTTAAAAGAAAGAAAGCAATCCATGCATATCTAATAAAAGTATAAATTAGTTTAATTCCAAGCAACATTTGCACTCACCTTATGCAAACTAGTTCAATTATGTTTTTATATATTTGCTTTGGTTTGTGTTGGCATCAATCACCAAAAAGGGGGAGATTGAAAGGGAAAAAGGGTCAAACCTTTTCCTAAATGATTTTGGTGGTTGAATTGCCCAACACAAATATTGGACTAACTAGTTTTCTCTAGATTATATGTTCTGCAGGTGCCAAAGGTTCAGCACAAACCAATAAAAAGATTAAATTTAGGGTTCAAAAGAAAGGAGCAAAAGAAACTGAAGTGAACCCTGGTATGGCGCACCGGACTGTCCGGTGTGCCACCGGACAGTGTCCGGTGCACCAGGGTGGATTGACTTCAAACTCTTCACCTTCTGGTTTCTGAGGCCGCGCTCCGCTATAATTCACCGGACTGTCCGATGTGCCAGCGGAGCAATGGCTCCCCAGCGCAACAGTCGAATCCAACGGTCGCCTGCAACGTGAACAGTGTGCGGACAGTTCGCACAGAGTCAGAGCAGCGCCAGAAGGCGCACCGGACAGTGAACAGTGACTGTCCGGTGCGACACCGGACTGTCCGGTGGCCCAGGCTGTCAGAGCTCCTACGGTCGAAACCGTCAGAACCCTAACGGTTGGGTGACGTGGCTGGCGCACCGGACAGTGTCCGGTGCGCCCATCGACAGCAGCCCTCCCCAATGGCTGTTTTGGTGGTTGGGGCTATAAATACCCCCAACCACCTCTATTCAAGGCATCCAAGTTTCTAGCATATTGCATTCAATACAAAAGCTCTAGACTTCACTCCAAGACACAAACAAGAGATCAAATCCTCTCCAAAGTCCAAAACCACTCCAAACACTTAGTGACTTGTGAGAGAGAGATTTTCATGTTCATTTGAGTTCTTGTCGCTTGGATCACTTTCTTCTTCCTATTTCTTGTTCTCAATACACTTGTAATCAAAGCAAGAGACACCAAGTTGTGGTGGTCCTTGTAGGGGTCTAAGTGACCCGGTTTGATTAAGGAGAAAGCTCACTCCATCTAAGTGACCGTTTGAGAGAGGGAAAGGGTTGAAAGAGACCCAGTCTTTGTGACCACCTCAACGGGGAGTAGGTTTACAAGAACCGAACCTCTGTAAAACAAATCACCATGTCGCTCGCTTTATTTCTTGGTTGATTTGTTTTCACCCTCAGTTTGTAAATTTCAGTTTCCACCTATTCACCCCCTCTAGTCGACTTTCACAAAGTCAATGACAAACTCATTAAGCTTAGTAGCCCACTTTCCAATTCTTCCAATTGCTTCTATGTTCTTTATGATGTCTTTTAATGGTTATGGCAAAGGTACAATTATATTGTATGATTGGAAATAACGCTGAACTTTCTAGAGGCCATTAGCACTACATATAGCACCTCCATTTTTGAATAATTCTTTTTGGAAGGACCTAGTACTTCTAAGACAAAGTACACTAGCATTTGTTTCATATATCCTCCTTATACCTTCTCTTGGACCAACTCTGCACTAACAACAGAATGAGAGCAAATATGTACAAGAGCAGGGGAGCCTCGGGCGAAGGTGTGGAGAGGGTCGTTAATTGGATTAGCTACTATGAAAGGGAAATGGGCTTAAAACATTTCCTATAATCGATTTTGGTGTTTGACATCCATCACAAACCATGTGGACTAACTAGTTTGCCTAGTTGTCAATTATCTCAGGTGCATAAGGTTCACAATAAACCAAGAAAGAAATTAAGTTGGGGACTCAACCAAAGATTGGAGCAAAGACTTGAAGTGGTGCTGCCAGTGGCGCATCGGACAGTGTCCGGTGTGCACCGTACACTGTCCGGTGCCCAGGCCGAGCACCCCATCAACTAACCGCTCTCAGGTTTTCCCTGGAGTCGCTCCACTAAAATTCACCGGACTGTCCAGTGTGCACCGGACCTGTCCGGTGAGCCAACGGAGCAACGGTATGATGCGCAAACGGTCGACTGCAAAAGTGAACAGTGCGCAGTCAGAAGTCAAAGCAGCGAAGCTAGAACGCATCGGACATGTCCAGTGTGCCACCGGAATGTCCGGTGCAGCTAGAAGACTTCAACAGTCAACCACTCCAAACCCCAACGATGCGCTGACGTGGCACACACCGGACAGTGAATAGTGCCCTGTCCGGTGCACCACCGGACTGTCCGGTGCACCATCGACAGCAACGACTAGAATAGTGGTTGGGGCTATAAATACCCCCAACCACCTCCATTCAAGCCATCCAAGTTTTCTGAACTTCACATTCAATACAAGAGCAAAGGCAATACTCCAAAGACACAATCAAAGCATTCAATTCCCTCCAAGCTCCAAAATCAACTCTATTTCTTAGAGACTTGTGAGAAGATCATTTGTGTTTCTTTTGTTGCTCTTGTCACTTGGATTGCTTTCTCCTTCCCACTCTTACTCTTCTAAG
Source organism: Zea mays (assembly GCF_902167145.1). Lineage (NCBI taxonomy): Eukaryota > Viridiplantae > Streptophyta > Magnoliopsida > Poales > Poaceae > Zea > Zea mays. The sequence goes on from NC_050102.1 coordinate 108,861,993, forward strand.
TGCTTTGTAAAGCTAGCAAGAGACACGTAAGTGTGTGGTGATCCTTGCGGGTCTTAGTGACCCAAGTGATTAAGGAGAAGGATCGATCGGTCTGGGAGATCGATTGAGAGAGGGAAAGGGTTGGAATAGACCCGACCTTTGTGGCCTCCTCAACAGGGACTAGGTTCTTTGGAACCGAACCTCGATAAACAAATCATCGTGTTCACTTGCATTGATCTTCACTTGATTTGTTTCCCCTCATTCCTCTCTATAAAGTTCCCTTGCTCATATTGATTTGAGTTTGCTCCCAAAGTCATCCGCATTGATTGAGCAACTGTTGGCAAGGAGAACTATCTTCCGCACTCCGATTTAATTCTAACGCTAACCCCGGGCATAGTGCGTGTTTAGGTTTGTACATTTCAGGTTTTGCCTATTCACCCCCCCTCTAGGCGACTTTCATACTGCTTCAAATCCTCGAAGGCTTGCTGCTGAGTTGGCCCGCATTAAAATAGTTTAGCTGACTTTAGTACTTCGAAGAACGACATGCTTCATTCTATAGACCTTGAAATAAATCTGTTAAGAGATGCAAGACTGCCTGCTAGCCTTAAGCGCCTTTTCTTGACTTCAGCAGCTCCATCTAAAGTATTTCCTCTATCCTATAAGGGTTGGCTTCAATTCCTTTTGTGGATACAAGACATCCAAGGAATTTTCCCTTCTTTACTCTGAAAATGCACTTCTTAGGGTTTAGCTTCAGTACAACCTTTTAGAAATTGGCACAGGCCTCTTGTAGATCTGAGATGTGGTCTTCTTGCTTCGTGCTTCTAATTATGATATCATCAACATATGTCAATACATTCCTGTTGATTTGTGTACTCAGCACTTTTGATGTCATTCTACTGAAGCTTCCACCAACATTCTTGAGCCTCTCAGACATTCGAAGGTAGCAATATGTGCCACTAGGTGTGATGAAGCTTGTTTGGGGCTCATCTTCCATCTTCATCTAGGTTTGGTGAGACCTTGAATAGAAATCTAGCAGACTCATGTGCTCCAAAGTGGCAACTGTTTCTACGAGGGAGTCTATTCTTGGGAGAGGGAATTCATCCTTTGGGCAGGCTTTGTTAAGATCTGTAAAATCAATGCACATTCTCCATTTTCTGTTTGCCTTCTTCACCATGACAATGTTGCCAAGACATTCTAGATAGGTGACCTCTCTAATTACTCCAGCACTAAGGAGTCTTTTTACCTCTGCTCTTGCACCTTCAACTTTATCATCTGACATTTTTCGAAGCTTCTATTTTCTTGGTCTTACACCATGATCCACATTGAGGGAGTGTTCAATGATATTTCTGTTAACTCCACACAAATTGTTGGCTGACTAAGCAAAGACATCTTTTTTGTTGAATAAGAAAATTTTCAGGTTTCCTTTTTATTCGTATGTCAGTTGTGATCCGAATAGTACTTTCTAATCGGCTACGTCTTCACAAAGAAGGAACGCCTTCGGCTGATCTGCTGAAGTTGTTTTATCTCTTATTTTCTTTTGTTGGGCCTATGTTTATCGATGTTGTGCACAACCTTAAAATCTATCTAGCTCCCTTTGCCCTTCTAGCATCTTCTTGACTCGCATGGATTGAAATAGGGTCTTAGTTGGACAATATCTTCATACAAAGGTTTGCCAAATGCAATACTGCTTCAAAGACATTCAATGTTCCTCTACCAATGATTGCATTGTAGGGGTATTCCATATCCATTATATAAAATACAACTTCTTTAGTTCTTATGTTGTGAATATAGCTGAATGTTACTGGCATTGATATCTTGCCAAATGTTTCTATTTGTTTTCCTCCGAAGCCACATAGAGAGTGTACTGTTTCTTCTAGTTCATTATCTAGTTCTTCCATTTACCTGAAGGCTTTTGCAAAGATGATATCTACTGCGCTGCCTATATCCACCAACACATTATGGACTAGGAATCCTTTGATAACACAAGATATGACCATAAAATCATTGTGTGGGTAGTCCTTGAGCTAAAGGTCCTCTTAGGAGAAGGTAATCAGAGTGTGAGACCATTTGGATTTGATGTAGGGTCCTTGGACTCCAACATGCTATACACTTCATTGAGCTTCTTTCTTCTGTCTCTTATTAGTTGGTTCAAAGCTTGATCCTCCCGTAATTGGGAGGATAAGCTTCTTCGAGCTTGATGATGAAGTGTTGAAACTTGCCATGCTCTTCATTAGTGTCATGATGAAGCTTCTCATGGTATTTGTGAGTTCACCGGAGGTGGGAGCCAATGTTGGTTACTTGATTTTGATCCCTGAAAGGCATCAAAAGACAAGGCAACACAATTAGATCAAGCTTCCTCTTCATCCTTTTTAATCTCTCATTCTCAAAGAGAAGATAGAATAAAAGGATGAAGATGAAAGGAAGCGATTAAATGAAATGAAAAGAATGATGAATACAACATAAAACACAAGTTAAACATATTTCATGTGATTCAACCTTAAAATATATTATTTTCCTTCCCTTCTTTTATGTTTAACAAAAAATCACATGAATACCTTAAGATTCGTAAAGTTACAAGAAGGTAAATAAAGTACTACTTTGTAAGTAGAATGATGAATTCCACTCTAACAAAAAGCGTCTCCAATGCATGACATTGTTCCTCTATTTATAGGCGCATGATACATATTTGGCAAAATTACAATCGTGTCCTCAAGCCTATATAATAAACTATAAGATATATTATGGGTAATGTAGTCTTTTCCTCTCGTTGTCTTGATGAATAAGTTTTGAAGACTTCTCATAATCTGTCTCGCTTTGTCACTCATGCACTCGTATTTGTATGTCTGAAGCTACCGTCTTCATGCTTGCGTCTATTAGCAGCTTCAGCTGAAGCCAACCTTCGATATTACTCCTGCAGCATATGAAACAAGATAAAAGATAGTTGTTGAATTGTTGTTTTGAGGACCTTTGGAGAAGAAGGCCCCCAACAAGAATCCAAAGGGGAATTCAAGGGGATCCATTGGGGAGGAATCCCCTTGCTAAATTTAATAGCAAGGGGATTCCTCCAATTCCCTGGTCACCAAAACAACTCTTACTATTTCAAAATACTCTAGTATTTGTATCCAATGTGCCACTGACCTCAAGGACACAAAGGCATGTTGTCAATACGAAACATTTAAGTGACTTGTAACACCCTAATTTTTGAACCAACAAAAATTTAAGATTTAGTTTAATTTGTTAAGATTTGAGTGGTTTAAAACCATGAATTATAGTTATATATATATATTGCAAATCAATTAAAATGAATCATAAGGTTGAATTGAGTGTGCTGCATTCATAGTGTTGTATAGTATTTCTGAGTGCAAAAGGTGTTTGAAACATGTTAATATATCTCGTAGAAGTCTTCATTAATTTTCGTATTTATATGATTATTTTTTTCTATTTTTGAAAAGAAAAATATATTTATTTGTGGTACTTAAACATCATTTTAAAATCTCCAAATATTTTCACTGAGTTCATTAGATGTCAAAACATTTCTAGAATTTTTGAAGCGATTTGGACATTTTTCGGCATTAAAAATGAATTTTTGTATTTTCTGAAATAGAAATCTTTGAAATTCGAATTTATCCAAATTTTGGATAAACTCAAAACAGCCCTACAAATACATGCCTCGCTTTCCCTCGATGAGTCCATCCCAAAACATAAAACCGTTTTTCCAACTTCAATCTACAACTCTCGCAAACATTCACCGAAGTTCGAGTTCCTCGTCAACTCCGGCGGAGGCCTTCTTCTCTGGTGAGCCCTCTATTGCCCTTCTCCATATTCTTTCGTTTTCACAGATTATAGTGCGTGATTTTCTTCCCCGAAACATTAATCTTACAACCCCTTTTTTCCTTCCATTTGGCCACACGTGCCCTAAGCCCCCACATACGTTGAAGACCCCCCACCCTCGACATGAAGAGTAGCCCACCTAGGTGGTGCCTTCGCTTCATGAAAAAAGAGAAACAAGAAGGTACCCAAAATAGATCTAATCTACTTCCTTTGTTCTAATTTATAATTCATTTGACTTTTTACCCTAAGTTTGATCAAGTCGTCTTATTAAAAAAATTCATAATTACTATAACTTTTTACTATGCTATTGTTTAGCATATAATATACTTTAATTTTGGCTTTGAATTTTTCAGTTTGTCGCGAAAATTTTGAATTATAGGAGCCGATCAAACTTAGTCCAAAAAAGTCAAACGAAATATAAATTGGGATGGAGGGAGTATTAGATATATAAGATTTCATTTGTTAGATTCCATCTACTATATCTATTAGATTCTATAAGTTAAATCCCATATATTAGATCCTATATATTAGATCCAATCTGTTAGATCTCATCTGTTAGAAATATCGCACAAAAAAATCTTGTTTTACCCATAAATTCTTTGTTTTAACTTTGATTTTAGTGGTTCTTGAACCTACAGCCTTGCCTCGATGCATAGAATAATATTACACATTTATTTTCTCTGTTTGGTGTAATGTTATTTTTAATTATTATTTGCATGTTTGTTTGTACTGTTGCGAATAGACGGGCGAGTGTGTGTTAATATGAAGATCAACATATTTGAAGATTCTGAGAAGCATGTTATCATAAGTAAAAGGTAAGTGTAAAAGGTAAGTTGTGTCCTTGATCATATTCTTTGACCTAATAACATATTATGGTTCTGTTAATCATCGTGGCACTGTTAGGTTAACTTGATGGGACCTAATAGGTTACCTAGTTTTGTTTACCCTACACCTTGCATACAAATGAATTATTGGGTAGTCTTGCTTTGCTCTACCTGTTTTTGGGATTAATGTTTCCTACAAATTATGATCATGCTTTACTATTATTGTTGGTTTAATTATTGTTCATGATAAGACTACCTTGTTAATTGGAACATGGAGAACCACCCTAAACGATAGTGCTACCACGAGGGTAGAATGAGATGCCCTTGACCAATTAATTAGGAAAACTAGTGTTAGTTAATCCTTTTCAAAAAGGGGAAAGCGGGGAGTGAGGAGCTGCCGATATAGGGAGGTTCTCGGATGACCATGCTGCGATGACTTTTTAGATGAGGGATTCCTATATCGCCCCTCCTGCCTGAAACCGTAGCGGGTTTCCTCATGCTAGTGAAACTTTATAAATGCCTCGAATTGTGCCCTCACTAGCTCACCTTGGAAGTGTTTAAGGCTCCACACTATCTGAGGCAAAAAGGACACATGGCTTGTGGGTAAAGATGTACAACCTCTGTAGAGTGTAAAACTGATATATTGGTCATGCTCACGGCCAAGAGCGGCTTAGACCCTCACATGAGTAATTTATGTAATTAAACTTAACTTGACATGCATTTGCATTGTGGGTATTATTATTATTTATGATCTCTCATTTGATGACATATATTTATACTTATTAATTGCTAATAAAATTTTGATCAACTTAATTAAAAGGAATGCTCAGCCTTAAACACATTCCTTGGCAAGCCTTACACTATACTTTTACCCACACATGCTGAGTGATGAATGTATGAGAGTTCACTTTTGCTAAAATCACACTAGGTGAAGAGCAGGAACCGCCGGAGACGGACTTGTGCGATGAGTTCGATGAGATCTAGGCGTTATCTCCCAGTTAACCGCGTATGAGAAGATAGTTATCTTAGTTTAATTTATTCTATTATTAATTATTTAAGTCATTCCCGTTATGTAATAAAGATTACGATATTTGTCTATATACACTAGGTCATTGTATGTATGGAATTTGATTTTGGCTCACATACGAGATGCATATAGATTTACCCTTAAATATGGGTGTGACATGATTTCCACAATATTACGTGTAAGAGTAAAAATAGAAAGTTTTCAACTAAAGCAGGCATTTGGCTATTGAGCGCTCCTCCCACCGAGTAGCACAATTGGAATGGCAGGAGACGAGCAGAGCAAGTGTGGCGCTCTATGCTAGATCTGAGCATAGACAGCTCGACTTGATCAACTCGATCTCATCTATCTAGAAAAAACCCAATCTAACTCGATTTTAAAACCCAGGCTGTCAGATCTTGGTCCAGTGGCCATATTCACGTACCAGTTCGTAAAATAAATGATTTAATCTGGGTCGCCTGTTTCATATCCAGCGGCCGAAATCCAAGGTACCCTTCAGTCTGAGTTTATGCTAAAGAGTCCTTGGGGTTTTACCGAAATAAGCCGACATCCACCCTGTGTTAGGAATCATTAAGCTGGGTCCAAAAATTTACAAAACCGACCCTGCACTCTTAAGTATTAGAACTGCAGACCACAATTTTTTTAGGAAAATAATAAAATGAATTCCGAAATTGTTTTTAAACATGAAAATAATACAATAATCTTAGTTAATCCATATCTTATTTATTTTGACTCTTTTTGACCTGTTCCAGTTATTTTAGCTTCATAATAATATTGCCTACATATTAACAACATTATTTTTATCATGTCACATGCTTTCAAACATAACTAAATACTTGTTTAAACCCGCGTTTAGTAAATTAACCATAATCTGTATATAATTATTTGACTAAAATATAATTTCTAATCAAGCTATAACTTAGATTGAAGTTGAATTAGTAATAAGTCAGAGTAGGCGCCAGAAGGCGCACCGGACAGTGAACAATGACTGTCCGGTGCACCACCGAACTGTCCAGTGGCCCCACATGTCAGAGCTCCAACAGTCAAACCCTAACGGTTGGGTGTCGTGGCTGGCGCACCGAACAGTGTCCGGTGTCGCACCGTACTGTCCGGTGCGCCCGTCGACAGCAGACTTCCCCAACGGCCACTTTGGTGGTTGGGGCTATAAATACCCCCCAACCACCACACTTCAAGGCATCCAAGTTTTCAGCCAACACATTCAATACAAGAGCTAGTGCATTCAATACAAGACACAATTAGAGTAAATCAAAATCTCTCCAAGTCCCAATTCCACTCAAAGCAATTAGTGACTAGAAGAGAGAGTTTTGCCGTGTTCTTTTGAGCTCTTGCGCTTGGATCACTTTTCTTCTTCCTCTATTCTTGTTCCCAAGTTCTTTGTAATCGAAGCAAGAGACACCAATTGTGTGGTGGTCCTTGTGGGGACTAAGTGTCCCAATTGATTGAGAAGAGAAGCTCACTCGGTCTAAGTGACCGTTTAAGAGAGGGAAAGGGTTGAAAGAGACCCCGTCTTTGTGACCACCTCAACGGGAAGTAGCTTTGCAAGAACCGAACCTCGGTAAAATAAATCACCGTGTCATCCGCCTTATTTGCTTGTGATTTGTTTTTTCGCCCTCTCTTTCGGACTCAATTATATTTCTAACACTAACCCCAGCTTGTAGTTGTGCTTAAACTTTATAAATTTCAGATTTGCCTATTCACCCCCCTCTAGGCGACTTTCAATTGGTATCAGAGCCCGGTACTTCATTAGAGCCTAACCGCTTGAAGTGATGTCGGGAGCTCACGCCAAGAAGGAGATGGTGACCGGCGAGAAGCCTGCCACAAGCCACGGGAAAGCTCCATCGGGAGAGTCCGGCAACAAGAAGAGGGAGGAATCACCTCCCCGCGTCAAGTCGCACCGGAGTGGCGACAAGAAGAAGAAAATGAAAAAAGTGGTCTGCTACGAGACTGATTCTTCGTCGCCTTCCACCTCCGGCTCCGACACGCAGTCCGTCACTTCTAAGCGCCAAGAGCGCAAGAAGTTTAGTAAGATCCCCTTACACTACCCTCGCATTTCTAAACGTACTCCATTACTTTTCGTTCCAGTAGGCAAACCACCAGTTTTTGACGGTGAAGATTATTGTATGTGGAGTGATAAAATGAGGCACCATCTAACCTCACTCCACACTAGCATTTGGGATGTTGTTGAGTTTGGAGTACAGGTACCATCCGTAGGGGATGAAGGCTATGACTCAGACGAAGTAGCCCAAATCCGGCACTTCAACTCCCAAGCCACTACTATACTCCTCGCCTCTCTAAGTCGAGAGGAGTATAATAAGGTGCAAGGGTTGAAGAGTGCCAAAGAGATTTTGGACATGCTCAAGACCGTGCACGAAAGAGATGAGGTGAACAAGATCACCAAGCGGGAAACGATCGAACGGGAGCTCGGTCTATTTATGCTCAACCAAGGAGAGGATCCACAAGCCATGTACAACCGGCTCAAAACCTTGGTGAACCAAGTGTGCAACCTCGGGAGAACCAAATGGGACGACCATGAAATGGTCAAGGTTATTCTTAGATCACTCGTTTTTCTTAACCCTACTCAAGTTCAATTAATTCGTGGTGATCCTAGATATAAACTAATGTCTCCCGAGGAAGTGATATGAAAGTTTGTGAGCTTTGAGTTGATGATCAAAGGCTCCAAACAAATCATCGAGCGAGGCGCCACCTCCACACCTGAAGTGCAACCCATTGCCTTCAAAGCAACGGAGAATAAAGAAGAGTCTACATCAAGTAGGCTCCCCATCGACGCCTCCAAGCTCGACAATGAGGAGATGGCTTTAATCATCAAAAGCTTTCGCCAAATCCTCAAGCAAAGGAGGGGGAAGGACTACAAGCCCCGCTCCAAGAAAGTTTGCTACAAGTGTGGTAAGCTCGGTCATTTTATTGCAAAATGTCCATTGTCTAGTGATAGTGACAGGGGCGACGACAAGAGGGGAAAGAAGAAGGAGAAGAAGAGATACTACAAGAAGAAGGGCGGCGATGCCCATGTTTGCCGGGAGTGGGACTCCGATGAGAGCTCCACCGACTCCTCCTCCAACGAGGACGCCGCAAACATCACCATCAACAAGGGTCTTCTCTTCCCCAACATCGGCCACAAGTGCCTCATGGCAAGGGACGTCAAAAAGAAGGTAAAATCTAGAGCCTCCACTAAATATGTAACATCTAGTGATGAGGATAACTCTAGTGATGATGAGGATAATTTGCTTGCTCTTTTTGCCAACCTCAACATGTAACAAAAGGAAAAATTAAATGAATTAATAGGAGCTATTCATGAGAAGGATGAACTCTTGGATAGCCAAGAGGACTTTCTAATTAAAGAAGATAAGAAGCATGTTAAGGTCAAAAATGCTTATGCTCAGGAAGTAGAAAAATGTGAAAAATTAACTAGTGAGCTAAGCACTTGCCATGATACTATTTCCAACCTTAGAAATGAGAATGTTAAATTAATTGCTAAGGTTGAGGATTTAAATGATTGTGATGATTCTCTTGTCAAACTTAAAAATAATAATGCTAATTTGATTGCTAAGATTGACAAGTTGAATGAATCAATTGCTAGCCTTAATATAGAAAATGATAAATTGATTACTAAGGCTAAAAATTTAAATGTTTGCAATGATATTGTTTCCAATCTTAGAAATGAAAATGTCATGTTACATGCTAAGATTGATGAATTAAATGTTTGCAAACCCTCTACATCCACCATTGAGCATGTTACTATTTGTACTAGATGTAGAAATGTTAATGTTGATACTATTCATGATCATCTAGCCTTAATTAAACAACAAAATGATCACATAGCTCAACTTAGTGCTAAAATCAATGAGCATGACTTAGAAAATGAAAAATTTAAATTTGCTAGAAGTATGCTCTATAGTGGGAGACGCCCAGGCATTAAGGATGGCATTGGCTTCCAACAGGGAGACAATGTCAAGCTTAGTGCCCCTAAGAAATTGTCTAACTTTGTTAAGGGCAAGGCTCCCATGGCTCAGGATAACGAGGGTTACATTTTATATCCTGCTGGTTATCCCGAGCACAAAATTAGGAGAATTCATTCTAAGAAGTCTCACTCTGGCTCTCATCATGCTTTTATGTATAAGAGTGAGGCATCTAGCTCTAGGCAATCCACTCATGATAAATTGCCTAAAAAAACTTCTATTGCATCAAATGAGCCTATTATTTCATTTAAGACTTTTGATGCTTCATATGTTTTAACTAACAAATCAGGCAAAGTAGTTGCCAAATATGTTGGGGCCAAACACAAGGGCTCAAAGACTTGTGTTTGGGTACCCAAGGTGCCTGTTTCTAATGTCAAAGGACCCAAGACCGTTTGGGTACCTAAGAACAAGGCCTAAACTTGTTTTGTAGGTTTATGCATTCGGGGGCTCAAGTTGGATCGTTGATAGCGGGTGCACAAACCACATGACTGGGGAGAAAAGGATGTTCTCCTCCTATGAGAAAAACCATGATCCCCAACGAGCTATCACATTCGGGGATGGAAATCAAGGTTTGGTTAAAGGACTTGGTAAAATTGCTATATCACCTGACCATTCTATTTTCAATGTTTTTCTTGTAGATTCATTAGATTACAATTTTCTTTCTGTTTCTCAATTATTCAATATGGGCTACAACTGTCTATTCACTGATGTAGGTGTTACTGTCTTTAGAAGAAGTGATGATTCAATAGCATTTAAGGGAATGTTAGAGGGTCAGCTATACTCAGTTGATTTCAATAGAGCTGAACTCGACACTTGCTTAATTGCTAAGACTAATATGGGTTGGCTCTGGCATCGCCGACTGGCCCATGTTGGGATGAAGAATCTTCACAAGCTTCTAAAGAGAGAGCACATTTTAGGACTAACAAATGTTCATTTTGAGAAAGACAGGGTTTGTAGCGCATGTCAAGCAGGAAAGCAAATTGGTGCCCACCATCCACACAAGAACATCATGACGACTGACAGGCCGCTTGAGCTACTCCACATAGATCTATTCGGCCCGATCGCTTACATAAGCATCGGCGGGAGTAAGTATTGTCTTGTAATTGTGGATGACTATTCTCGCTTCACTTGGGTGTTCTTTTTGCAGGAAAAATCACAAACCCAAGAGATCTTAAAGGGATTCTTGAGACGGGCTCAAAATGAGTTCGGATTAAGAATAAAAAAGATAAGAAGCGACAACAGGACGAAGTTCAAGAACTCTTAAATTGAAGGCTTTCTTGAGGTTGAGGGCATCAAGCATGAGTTCTCTTCTCCCTACACGCCACAACAAAATGGTGTAGTGGAGAGGAAGAATAGAACTCTACTTGACATGGCAATGACCATGCTTGATGAGTACAAGACTTCAGACCGGTTTTGGGTGGAAGTAATCAACACCACTTGCTACGCCATCAACCGACTCTACCTTCACAGAATCCTCAAGAAGACATCCTATGAACTCCTCACCGGTAAAAAGTCCAATGTTTCATATTTTAGAGTCTTTGGTAGCAAATGCTTTATTCTTGTTAAAAGAGGTAGAAAATCTAAATTTGCTCCTAAGGCTGTAGAAGGTTTTTTACTTGGTTATGACTCAAACACAAGGGCATATAGAGTCTTTAACAAGTCCACTGGACTAGTTGAAGTTTCTTGTGACATTGTGTTTGATGACACTAACGGCTCTCAAGTAGAGCAAGTTGATCTTGATGAGCTAGATGATGAAGAGGCTCCATGCGTCGCGCTAAGGAACATGTCCATTGGAGATGTGTGCCCTAAGGAATCCGAAGAGCCTCCACATGCACAAGATCAACCATCTTCCTCCATGCAAGCATCTCCACCAATCCAAGATGAGGATCAAGCTCAAGATGATGAAAATGAAGATCAAGAGGAGGACAATGATCAAGGGGGAGATGCTAATGATCAAGATAAGGAAGATGATGAGGGTCCAAGGCCGCCGCACGCAAGAGTCCACCAAGTAATACAACGAGATCACCCCGTGAACACTATCCTCAGCGATATTCAAAAGGAGGTAACCACTTGATCTCGTGTCGCTCATTTTTGTGAACATTACTCCTTTGTGTCTTCTATTGAGCCATACAAGGTGGAAGACGCATTAAGGGATTCGGACTGGGTGTTGGCAATGCAAGAGGAACTCAACAACTTCACGAGGAATGAGGTATGGCATCTTGTTCCACGTCATAATCAAAATGTTGTAGGAACCAAGTGGGTCTTCCGCAACAAACAAGATGAACATGGTATGGTAGCAAGGAACAAAGCCCGACTTGTGGCCAAGGGATATTCACAAGTCGAAGGTTTGGATTTCGGTGAAACCTATGCACCCGTAGCTAGGCTTGAGTCAATTCGTATATTACTTGCCTATGCTACTTACCATGGATTCAAGCTTTATCAAATGGACGTGAAGAATTCCTTCCTCAATGGACCAATCAAGGAGGAAGTCTTTGTTGAGCAACCTCCCGGCTTTGAAGATAATGAGTACCCTAACCATGTTTATAAACTCTCTAAGGCGCTTTATGGGCTCAAGCAAGCCCCAAGAGCATGGTATGAATGCCTAAGAGATTTTCTTATCGCTAATGGCTTCAAAGTCGGAAAAGCCGATCCTACTCTCTTTACTAAAACAATTGCAAATGATTTGTTTGTATGCCAAATTTATGTTGATGATATTATATTTGGGTCTACTAACAAATCTACTTGTGAAGAGTTTAGTAGGATCATGATTCAAAAATTCGAGATGTCTATGATGGGGGAGTTGAAGTACTTCCTAGGATTTCAAGTGAAGCAACTCCAAGAGGGCACCTTCATCAGCCAAACGAAGTACACCCAAGACATACTCACCAAGTTTGAGATGAAGGATGCCAAGCCCATCAAGACACCCATGGGAACCAATGGGCATCTCGACCTCGACATGGGAGGTAAATCCGTAGATCAAAAGGTATATCGGTCAATGATAGGATCTTTACTCTATTTATGTGCATCTCGACCGGATATTATGCTTTCCGTATGCATGTGTGCAAGATTCCAAGCCGATCCTAAGAAAGTTCACCTTAGGGCCGTGAAACGAATCTTGAGATATTTAGTTCATACTCCTAAGTTTGGCCTTTGGTACCCCAAGGGATCCACTTTTGATTTAATAGGATATTCAGATGCTGATTGGGAAGGGTGTAAAATTGATAGAAAGAGCACATTAGGGACTTGTCAGTTCTTGGGAAGATCCCTGGTGCCTTGGGCTTCAAAGAAACAAAACTCAGTAGCTCTTTCAACCGCCGAAGCCGAGTACATTGCTGCAGGCCATTGTTGCGCGCAATTGCTTTGGATGAGGCAAACCCTTAGGGACTATGGTTACAAATTAACCAAAGTTCCTCTCCTATGTGATAATGAGAGTGCAATCCGCATGGCGAATAATCCCGTTGAGCACAACCACACTAAGCACATAGCCATTCGGTATCACTTTTTGAGGGATCATCAACAAAGGGGGGATATCGAGATTGCATATGTTAGCACCAAAGAACAATTAGCCGATTTCTTTACCAAGCCATTAGATGAGAAAACTTTTACCAAACTTAGACATGAGCTAAACATTCTTGATTCTAGGAATTTTGATTGATGTTTTGCACACATAGCTCATTTATGTACCTTTGATCATCTCTCTTTCATGCGCTATGACTAATGTGGTTTTCAAGTGTATTTCATGCTAAGTCATAGATTGAAAGGGAAATGTAGTTCTTCGGCGAAGACAAGGCTTCCACTCCACTCCTTCAAATTATCTCCACTTCACCGTCACTCCGCACCGCTCTTCAATTTGGTATAATCTTCACTCATATATTGTTTGCCAAAGGGGGAGAGAAAGTAAAAGGGCTTATATTTCACTCACAAGTATCCGTTTTTGGCGATTCATGCCAAAGGGGGAGAAAGTATTAGCCCAAAGCAAAAGGACCGCACCACCACCAATTTCAAAAAATGTAGTCTTTTCAATTTGTATTAAAGAAGTTTTTCAATTGGTATCTTATTTTTGATATAATTTCAAATTGGTATGACCTCTTTCAAAATTAATATCTAAAACCCTCTTGAACACTAAGAGGAGAATTTTGTTAAGGGAGAGTTTTGTTTAGTCAAAGGAAAAGCATTTGAAACAGGGGGAGAAAATTTCAAATCTTGAAAATGCTTCTCAAAATCTTATTCATATACCTCTGACTCTTTGCAAAAGACTTTGAAAAAGAATTTCCAAAACATTTGCAAAAACAAAACAAGTGGTGCAAGCATGGTCCAAAATGGTAAAATAAATAAAGCAATCCATGCATATCCTTTGAATGTATAAATTGGTTTAATTCCAAGCAACCTTTGCACTTACCTTATGCAAACTAGTTCAATTCTGCACTTATATATTTGCTTTGGTTTGTGTTGGCATCAATCACCAGAAAGGGGGAGATTGAAAGGGAAATAGGCTCACACCTTTTTCTAAATAATTTTGGTGGTTGAATTGCCCAACACAAATAATTGGACTAACTAGTTTGCTCTAGATTATAAGTTCTACAGGTGCCAAAGGTTCAACACAAACCAATAAAAAGTCCAAGGAAGGGTTCAAATAAAAAGGAGCAAAGAAAACTAAAGGCTGCCCTGGTCTGGCGCACCAGACAGTGTCCGGTGCACCAGGGAGATCAACTCCGAACTTGCCACCTTTGGGTTTCTGGGATTGCCTCTCCGCTATAATTCACCGGACTGTCCGATGTAGCACCGGACTGTCCTATGTGCCAAGCGGAGCAACGGCTACTGCGCCAATGGTCGTCTGCAAAAGCAACAGTGAACAGTGAACAGTGCACGCAGAGTCAGAACAGGCGCCAGAAGGCGCACCGGACAGTGAATAGTGACTGTCCGGTGCACCACCGGACTGTCTGGTGGCCCCACATGTCAGAGCACCAACGGTCGAACCCTAACGGTTGGGTGTCGTGGCTTGCGCACCGGACAGTGTCCTATGGTGCACCGGACTGTCCGGTGCGCCCGTCGATAGCAGACTTCCCCAACGGCCACTTTGGTGGTTGGAGCTATAAATACCCCCCCAACCACCACACTTCAAGGCATCCAAGTTTTCAGCCAACACATTCAATACAAGAGCTAGTACATTCAATACAAGACACAATTAGAGTGAATCAAAATCTCTCCAAGTCCCAATTCCACTCAAAGCAATTAGTGACTAGAAGAGAGAGTTTTGCTGTGTTCTTTTGAGCTCTTGCGCTTGGATCGCTTTTCTTCTTCCTCTATTCTTGTTCCCAAGTTCTTTGTAATCGAAGCAAGAGACACCAATTGTGTGGTGGTCCTTGTGGGGACTAAGTGTCCCAATTGATTGAGAAGAGAAGCTCACTCGGTCTAAGTGACCGTTTGAGAGAGGGAAAGGGTTGAAAGAGACCCGGTCTTTGTGACCACCTCAACGGGGAGTAGGTTTGCAAGAACCGAACCTCAGTAAAACAAATCACCGTGTCATCCGCCTTATTTGCTTGTGATTTGTTTTTTCGCCCTCTCTTTCGGACTCGATTATATTTCTAACACTAATCCCGGCTTGTAGTTGTGCTTAAACTTTATAAATTTCAGATTTGCCTATTCACCCCCCTCTAGGCGTCTTTCAGGTGGCACACCGGACAGTCCGGTGAATTATAGCGGAGCACGCCTGGAGAAACCTGAGAGTGGCTAGTTGGAGTCTGTACGGTCCTGGTGCACCGGACAGTCCGGTGCGCCAGACCAGAGCACACTCGGTTTGTTTGCTCCTTTGAATTTGATCCCTAACTTCAATCTTTTATTGGTTTGTGTTGAACCTTTATGCACCTGTAGAACATATATTCTAGAGCAAACTAGTTAGTCCAATATTTGTGTTGGGCATTCAACCACCAAAATTAATACTGGGAAAAGGTTAACCCTATTTCCCTTTCAATCTCCCCCTTTTTGGTGATTGATGCCAACACAAACCAAAGCAAATATATAAGTGCATAATTGAACTAGTTTGCATAAGGTAAGTGCATAGGTTTTTACTTAGAATTAAACCAATTTATAATTTCATTAGATATGAATGGATTGCTTTCTTTTATTTGACGTTTTGGACCACGTTTGAACCACTTGTTTTGTTTTTGCAGATCTTTTTTGGAAAATCTTTTCAAAGTCTTTTGCAAATAGTCAAAGGTATATGAATATGATTGCAAGAAGTATTTTCAAGTTTTGAAATTTCTCCCTCTATTTCAAATGCTTTTCCTTTGACTAGACAAAACTCCCCCTGAATGAAATTCTCCTCTTAGTTTTCAAGAGGGTTTCAATAGATATTAATTTTGAAAATCTATCTTTAAATATACTAATTTGAAAATAACCATCCCAATTGAAGAGATTGTCATAACAGGATACCAATTGAATTTTAAAACAATATCACTTGGATACCAATTTGAAATATACCAATTAAAAATTTTCGAAACACAACTTTACAATTAGGTGGTGGTGCGGTCCTTTTGCTTTGAGCTTAATACTTTCTCCCCCTCTGGCATTAATCGCCAAAAATGGAGACTTGGAGAGCCCTAGTTACTTTCTCCCCCATTGGTACAAGTAAATATGAGTGAAAGATTATGCCAATTTGAGAGTGATGTGGAGTGACAGTGAAGGGTAAATGATACCGTTAGAGTGGAGTGGAAGCCTTGTCTTTGCCGAACACTCCATTTCCCTTTCAATCTACGACTTAGTATAGAAATATACTTGAAAACACATTAGTCATACCAAATGAAAGTGATATGATCAAAGGTATATAAATGAGCTATGTGTGCAATGTTTTAATCAAAATTCCGAGAATCAAGAATATTTAGCTCATTCCTAAGTTTGCTAAAGGTTTTCTCATCTAAAGGTCTGGTAAAGATATTGGCTAATTGTTCTTTGGTGCTAACATAAGCAATCTCGATATCCCCCTTTGTTGGTGATCCATCAAAAGTGATACCGAATGTCTATGTGCTTAGTGCGGCTGTGTTCAACGGGATTATCCGCCATGCGGATTGCACTCTCATTATCACATAGGAGAGGGACTTTGCTCAATTTGTAGCCATAGTCCCTGAGGGTTTGCCTCATCTAAAGTAATTGCGCACAGCAATGGCCTGCGGCAATGTACTCAGCTTCGGCGGTAGAAAGAGCTACTGAGTTTTGTTTCTTTGAAGCCCAAGACACTAGGGATCTCCCTAGAAACTGACAAGTCCCTGATGTGCTCTTCCTATCAATTTTACACCATGCCTAATCGGCATCGGAATATCCTATTAAATCAAAGGCGGATCCCTTGGGGTACCAAAGTCCAAACTTAGGAGTGTAAACTAAGTATATCATGATTCTCTTCACGGCCCTAAGGTGAACTTTCCTTAGGATCGGCTTGGAACCTTGCACACATGCATACGGAAAGCATAATATCCGGTTGAGATGCACATAAATAGAGTAAAGATCCTATTATCGACCGGTATACCTTTTGATCTATGGACTTACCTCCCGTGTCGAGGTTGAGATGCCCATTGGTTCCCATGGGTGTCTTGATGGGCTTGGCATCCTTCATTCCAAACTTGTTAAGTATGTCTTGAATGTACTTTGTTTGGCTGATGAAGGTGTCGTCTTGAAGTTGCTTGACTTGAAATCCTAGGAAATACTTCAACTCCCCCATCATAGACATCTCGAATTTTTGTATCATGATCCTACTAAACTCTTCACAAGTAGATTTGTTAGTATACCCAAATATGATATCATCAACATAAATTTGGCATACAAACAAATCTTTTGCAATAGTTTTAGTAAAGAGTGTAAAAATCGGCTTTTTCGACTTTAAAACCATTAGTGATAAGGAAATCTCGCAGGCATTCATACCATGCTCTTGGGGCTTGCTTGAGCCCATAAAGCGCCTTTGAGAGTTTATAAACATGGTTAGGGTACTCACTATCTTCAAAGCCAGGAGGTTGCTCAACATAGACCTCTTCCTTGATTGGTCCATTGAGGAAGGCACTTTTCACGTCCATTTGATAGAGCTTAAAGCCATGGTAGGTAGCATAGGCAAGTAATATACGTATTGACTCAAGCCTAGCTACGGGTGCATAAGTTTCATCAAAGTCCAAACCTTCGACTTGTGAATAACCCTTGGCCACAAGTCGGGCTTTGTTTCTTGTCACCACACCATGCTCATCTTGCTTATTGCGAAATACCCATTTGGTACCTACAACATTTTGATTAGGATGTGGAACTAAATACCATACCTCATTCCTTGTGAAGTTGTTGAGTTCCTCTTGCCTTGCCAGCACCCAATCCGGATCTCTTAGTGCATCCTCAATCCTATATGGCTCAATAGAGGACACGAAAGAGTAATGTTCACAGAAATGAGCAACTCGAGATCTAGTGGTTACCCCCTTATGAATATCACCAAGGATGGAGTTGACGGGGTGATCTCTTTGAATTGCTTGGCGGACTCTTGGGTGTGGCGGTCTTTGACCCTGAATTTCTTGTTCATCTTCCCTGTCTTCATCTCCCCCTTGATCATTGTCCTCCTCTTAAGGTGGCTCATCTTCCTAATCTTCATTATCTTGAGCCTGTTCCTCATCTTGAGTTGGTGGGGATGCTTGCATGGAAGATGATGGTTGATCTTATGCTTGTGAAGGCTCTTCGGATTCCTTAGGACACACATCCCCAATAGACATGTTCTTTAGCGCGACACACGGAGCCTCTTCATCATCTAACTCATCAAGATCAACTTGCTCCACTTGGGAGCCATTAGTCTCATCAAACACAATGTCACAAGAAACCTCAACTAATCGAGTGGATTTGTTGAAGACTCTATATGCCCTTGTGTTTGAGCCATAACCAAGTCAAAAGCCTTCTACAACCTTAGGAGCAAATTTAGATTTTCTACCTCTTTTGATATGAAACATTGGGCTTTTTACCGGCGAGGAGTTTGTATGATGTCTTCTTGAGGATTCGGTGAAGATATAACCGGTTGATGGAGTAGCAGGCGGTGTTAATCGCCTCGGCCCAAAACGGGTCCGGTGTCTTGTACTGATCAAGCATGGTCCTTGCCATGTCCAGTAGAGTTCTATTCTTCCTCTCCACTACACCATTTTGTTGAGGTGTGTAGGGAGAAGAGAACTCATGCTTGATGCCCTCGTCCTCAAGAAATCCTTCTATTTGTGAATTCTTGAACTCCGTCCCATTATCGCTTCTTATCTTTTTGATTCTCAATGCAAACTCGTTTTGAGCTCGTCTTAAGAATCCCTTTAAGGTTTCTTGGGTTTGTGATTTTTACTGCAAAAAGAATACCCAAGTGAAGCGAGAATAGTCATCCTTAATAACTAGACAGTACTTACTCCCGCCGATGCTTATGTGAGCGATCGGGCCGAATAAATCCATGTGGAGTAGCTCGAGCGGTCTGTCA
The DNA here is from genome assembly GCF_902167145.1 of Zea mays. NCBI lineage: Eukaryota > Viridiplantae > Streptophyta > Magnoliopsida > Poales > Poaceae > Zea > Zea mays. The sequence goes on from NC_050102.1 coordinate 108,881,109, forward strand.
GTTGACATTTTGTTTTTGTGTGGATGATGGGCACCAACTTGCTTTCCTGCTTGGCATGTGCTACAAACCCTGTCTTTCTCAAAATGAACATTTCTTAGTCCTAAAATGTGTTCTCTCTTTAGAAGTTTGTGAAGATTTTTCATTCCAACATGGGCTAGTCGGCGATGACAGAGCCAACCCATATTAGTCTTAGCAATTAAACAAGTGTTGAGTTTAGCTATGTTCTCATTAAAATCAACTAAATATAGCTGACCCTCTAACACTCCCTTAAATGCTATTGAATCATCACTTCTTCTAAAGACAATAACACATATATCTATAAAAAGACAGTTGTAGCCCATTTTGCATAATTGAGATACAGAAAGCAAATTGTAATGTAAAGAATCTACCAGAAAAACATTGGAAATAGAATGGCCAGGTGATATAGCAATTTTACCAAGTCCTTTCACCAAACCTTGATTTGCATCCCCGAATGTGATAGCTCGTTGGGGATCTTCGTTTTTCTCGTAGGAGGAGAACATCCTTTTCTCCCCTGTCATGTGGTTTGTGCATCTGCTATCTATTATCCAACTTGAGCCTCTGGATGCATAAACCTGCTGTGGGGGACGGATATCCCCCGGGTCCACTAGAAGGCAAGCAAACCTCGTGAAAGGCTTTGGGCCTATTATCTCGCAAGGCCGTCCCTTCGTGGGCCAGGGGAGGACTGCTGGTGGAACGGGCCGGCGCGAGGAAGAAGCAGACTCGAGCCCAGGCGACTCGTTGGATTTAAGTGCTATCCACGGCGCCGATCCTATTCTCCCGCGCAGCACCCTTGGATGTCGGAACAAAATAGGGATAAGTCAGTAAGATTATAGGAAGATAAGTTCAGTCGGTTCACTATTACTTAGGTACACATCGTCATCATACACGCATGTAATGCCCCACGATCAAGTATATAAGGCCTAGGGGGTACCCCATCAGATTCATCGACCATCTACTTAGCCCACTAGCTTTCTCCATATAGGAGACTTCCCTTGTAACCCACCACATAAAGATCCACACTAGGAAGGAGGGTGTTACGCATCTCAAAGCGGCCTGAACCTGTAGAAAATCGCCTACCGTCTCTCATGTATCTCGCACGGACCATTGAGTTATAGTCAACATCACCGTCCTACCCAAAAGCACCGCGAGGGGTAACCCCGGGTGTGAGGTCGGGCTCCAAACACCGACAGCTAGCGCGCCAAGTAGGGGGTGTGTCGTTGATCCAAGCTAGCTCAATGGTTGTCACTTCCCAATGCAAGATCGCTCTCCGCCCTAGATCCGTATTCTGCTTCTAGACCATCTCATCCGTAGCAGATGAGAAGGGAATTCTGCACCGCATAGCGGATCCACCAGAGAAGAGGCCTTCCTCAAAAATCTCTGAGAAAGTCAGAACAAGACAGCGGATGGCGCGACCTCCTGCGCCCTAGACGAAGACTACCTCTTGCAAGTCGAAAGCCGGGAATTCACTTGCCCAAAGAACCCCGTTATCCACTTCACCAACAAAGGAGTGGACATGGGTTACAAGAAAGAAGGAAGCAAGCGTTCCTGGAACGGAGCTTGGCTGAGCCGTCTTTCCGGCACCTTCGCCCTCAAAGAAGGACGGAAAGGAATTCGCCACCGTAGAAACTCCTTTCTACCCTGACGTCCTCTTCATTGGGGGGAGATTGGACTCATCTCCCATCTCCGACAATGAGCCAACCATGCCAGGGGAAGAACCTCCCCAGCGAGAAGCTCGACGACAAAGGAACAGACGCCGGAATATTCAGCGACATCACGAGGCTAGGGAGCGAGACCCAGCGCAGCCCGTATCTCAGGATGAAGTCTCGGAAGTGGGAGAAACTCCCGATGAACGAGTCTTCAAAGAAAGGAGGAATTCTCGCCGACGTGACTGCCTGCAAGCTCAAGACTGGGAACGAGAACAAGATGAATAGGGTGCAAGGTTACGCCGAGAGAACCCTCTCTTTGCTCGGAACCTGAACCCTGACTTTGCTCGTGCAATGAACACATCGAGCGAAGTCGGAGGAGTGTTGGCTCAGATAGCTGATAGCCTCCCACGGACTCCGGATGCTAAAGGTTATCGGCGGCTGCTCACTCGGGCAGCTAATCACCTCCTACCCCTTTCTCATCCCCTAAGTGACCTGCGACACGCCATCAACAGTCGCTGAGACGCGCGAAGCTCTATCAACGCTTCGAGCGATCGTCGACACGAGAACGAGATAAGGCACCGGGAGGAGTACGATCGGGACCATGGCGTCCCGGCTCGAAGTCGCGCCACCAGAGTTGAGTCGGCAGCGGCCTCAACCAGTGGCCCGATCCGGGGACGGTCGAGACGACACATCACCGACTCCCCTCCCTAGTACCGACACCATGAACGTCGAAAGGAAGACACATGTGGAGTGTCCGTACTTACTCCGCATCTCAGGGCCATCCAGTGGCCCCCGAACTTCAAGGTCTCCAACGTCGACAAATATGAGCCTAAGCAGGACCCTGGAGGCTGGTTAGCCATCTATACGACCGCCGCCCAGGCCGCTGGGGCGACTGAAGACGTGATGACTGCATACTTGCCCATCGTTCTTGGGCAGGATGCATTGCAGTGGCTACGACATATGCCGCGACACTGCATCGACGATTGGAGTGACTTCAGTCGGTGTTTCATCGCCAACTTTTAGTCTCTCTTCGATAAGCCGGCGCAGCCATGGGACCTCAAATCCATCAGGCGCTGAGGCGATGAAACACTTCGGTCGTACCTTAAGAGGTTTTAGACCATGAGAACCGCATCCCTGAGGTCACTGAGGCAACAATGATTGAGGACTTCTACCGAGGATCTAATGACTCAGCCTTCGTCTGAGCCATACTGCAGAAAGCGTCGACCACCTCCGAACAACTGTTTCAAGAAGCACAGCTCTACATCACCATTGACGAACGAGCCCAGGACCTCATCGAGGGAGCAAAACCTGCGCCACCAGCACCACGGCGTGACGCGAACCAGCAGCCCGACAAGCGTTGGGAGAAGAGGCCCCGTGAAGAGGTCCATGCCACCGGACCACCCGTCTCTCGTGCCCGAGGGGCACCCCGTGGAGGCGAATGGACACTCCACGACATTCTCGATGCCCAGTGCCCGTATCACAAGGACATGCGCCATACCCTGCGGAACTGCAGAGACTTCAAGCATTCTATCGGGAATGGCCGACCATTCCAGCCTCTACCACCTCCCCCACCACGAGGAGGGCCTGGTGAGCCCCGACAGCCTCAGCAGCAGGAAGGGGGAGGGGGTGGAGCGTTCCCAAGAGTTGATGGGGAGGTCAACGTCATCTTCAGAGGACATGGGTCACAAGAGAACAGAAGGCAACAAAAGCTCAATGACCAACAGGTCCTGGTGGCAACCACTAGTGCCCCAGCTCCCTATCGATGGTCAGAGCACATAATCACCTTCAGTCGAGCGGATCAATGGCTTAACTTCGACCATCCTGGCAAGTACCCGCTCCTCGTCGATCCGGTGATCTGAGAGAGCAGGGTAAAGAAAGTACTAGTGGACGGGGGAAGCAGCATCAACGTTACCTTCCCCCGTACGCGTCCTGGGCTTGGGGGTTGCACTCAAAGACTTCACCGAGTCAGACACCCCTTTCTTCGGCATTGTGTCGACCGAAGGTGAATACCCGCTCGGGGACATCAACATGCCCGTCACCTTTGGAACTCCAGAAAACTATAGAACCGAGTTCCTAAAGTTCGAGGTGGCAAGTTTCGACTGCGGATACAACGCCATCATTGGCAGGACAGGATTGGCAAAATTCATGGCCATTCCGCACTATTTGTACATGGTATTGAAGATGCCAGGACCTCAAGGGATCATCACCATGCGCGCTGACTTCCAAGGCGTCGCGGAATGCTTTCGGGGAGCTATCCAGGCGACCCTCACTACTAAACCACCGGCGACTTCCTCCACGCAGGCGAACACAAAGCCTGAGGAAGACCTCGCAATACCCGCGAATGAAGCTCAAGCCGTGACCTCTATGCGGCCATCTGAGGAGACAAAGAGGATCAACCTAGGCTTCGCTGATGAACGCAAAACCGCCATCATCAGCTCCAGCCTCGACGACAAATATGAAAGCGCGCTCGTCCGATGCCTACAAGATAACTGAGACGTATTCGCATGGCAACCTGCGGATATGCTGGGAGTCCCAAGAGAACTGGCCGAGCACAAACTGAAGGTCTATCCTCAAGCAAGGCCGATTCGACAAAAATTGTGTCGTTTCACGCCTGACAAGAGAGAAGCTATTCTCACCGAGTTAGCTCGCTTAGTGGCAGCAGGGTTCATTAGAGAAGTAATGCATCCTGAGTGGCTAGCAAATTTTGTTCTTGTACTCAAAAAAATAAAGTGGATTGGCGCATGTGCGTCGACTATACCGATCTCAACAAACAATGTCCGAAGGATTCCTTCGGACTCCCCAGAATAGATCAGGTGGTTGATTCGACCGCTGGATGTTCTATGTTGTCCTTCCTAGACTGTTATTCTAGATACCATCAGATCAGTTTGGCAAAAGAGGATGAGGAAAAAACTGCATTCATCACCCCGTTTGGAGCTTTCTGCTATACCTCCATGCCGTTCGGCCTCAAGAACGCGGGAGCGACTTACCAAAGAGCTATTCAAACATGCTTAGCCGATCACTGGGGCAAGCGGGTGGAAGCTTATGTCGATGACGTGGTGATCAAAATAGAAAACTCAGAAAACTTCATTGAAGATTTGCAGCTGGTCTTCAATAGCCTAAGGCGATACTGGTGGAAGCTCAATCCAGAGAAATGTGTCTTCAGAGTACCAGCATGGAAGTTACTCGGATCCATTGTTAGCCACCGAGAAATTGAAGCCAAACCAGAAAAAATTGAGGCCATCATGAGAATGGAAGCGCCGCGACCACAGAAAAAGGTACAGAGGCTTACTGGATGCATGGCATCCCTGAGCAGGTTCATATCATGGCTAGGCGAGAAAGGCATGCCATTCTACAAACTGCTCAAAAAGGTGGACAAGTTTCAGTGGACCACAGTGGCATAGGAAGCTCTAAAGGCACTGAAAAAGTTCCTGACTACACCACCAGTACTCAAGCCACAACGCCGAGCCACGCCGAATTAGCCAGCAAAAGATCTGATGTTATACATCTCCTGCATGACTCATGTGGTGAGCACCACGTTAGTAGTCGAGCGGGTGGAGGAAGGACATACATATCCAGTGCAGCATCCGGTCTACTTCATCAGCGAAGTTCTCGAGCCCTCAAAAATGAAGTATCCCCAAGTTCAGAAACTGCTATACGTGGTACTTCTAACCGCTCGCAAGCTCCATCACTACTTTGACGACCACAAAGTCATATTAGTCACCGAATTTCCAATAGGGGACATTCTTCACAACAAAGAAGCTATCAGAAGGATAGCCAAGTGGGCCTGCGAGCTGGGAGCTCATGAAATAGAGTTCCGACATCGCACGGCAATAAAGACTCAAGCACTGGTTGACTTCGTATCAGAATGGACTGAGCATCAGGTCCCAGACAACCCGGAGGCTACCGAAGTATGGCAAATGTACTTTAACGGCTCGCTGAAGCTATAGGGAGCAGGTGCAGGAATCCTCTTCAATGCTCCTGGAGGTGAACAACTCAAGTATGCACTCTAGTTATTATTTCTAGCATCAAATAATGTAGCAGAATATGAAGCACTGATCCATGGGTTGAACATCGCCATCTCACTAAGCATTAAGAGGCTGATGGTATATGAAGATTCACTAGTGGTCATAAGCCAGATAAATAAAGACTGGGATTGTACGACTAATTCCATGGGCAAGTACTGTGCAGCCGTCTGAAAACTAGAGGACAAATTCGAAGGGTTGGAGTTCCACCATGTGGAAAGAGACCGCAACGCAGCATCAAACACGTTGTTAAAGCTGGGATCCAGTCGGGCCCAGGTCCCACCCGAGATCTTCGTCCAAGAAGTATCATGCCCGAGTATTCTCTCAGATCAGGCAGAAGAATGCAACACCTTGAGCCAACCAGAGTTCAACCCCAATGACTGGAGAGAGCCCATCATCAAGTACATAAAGAATGAAGAAGAACCGGATGACAAGGCTACAGCAGAACGCATCGCAAGGCAGTTGGCCCACTACACCCTCATAGGGGGCACACTTTACACAAGGGGTGCGACGGGAGTCCTCATGAAGTGCATTCCCTCGACTATTGGGAAGCAGCTATTGGATGAAATCCATGCCGGACAGTGCGGAGTACACGCAGCCTTCAGAACTCTGGTCGGGAAGGCTTTCAGATCTGGTTTCTATTGGCCAACATCGAAGAGTGTTGCTGTCGAGTTAGTCCAGAGATGTGAAGCTTGCCAATTCTTATCAAAGCAACAATATTTACCTACACAACAACTGCAGACTATTCCTGTAACATGGCCATTTGCATGCTGGGGGTTGGATATGATCGGACCTTTCAAGAAAGCTCAGGGAGGCTATACTCACGTGTTGGTTGTCATTGACAAGTTCACAAAATGAATAGAGTATAAGCCCATTGCCTCTTTAACCTCAGCCAAGGCAGTAGAATTCATACAAGACATAATATTCAGGTTTGGGATACCGAATAGCATCATTACCAACCTAGGATCCAACTTCGCGAGCTCTAAATTCTTCGACTTCTGCGAGCAACACAGCATCCAGATTAAGTATGCATCAGTAGCGCATCCAAGAGCCAACGGCCAAGTAGAAAGGGCCAACAGAATGATACTGGAAGCGCTCAGGAAGAAAGTGTTTGACAAGAATGAAAAGCTTGCAGGAAAATGGATCAGAGAGCTGTCATATGTGGTTTGGAGCTTGAGAACTCAACCTAGTCGAGCTCTACATGGAAATACCCCATTCTTCATGGTTTATGGTTCAGAAGCAGTGCTACCCACCGACCTAATATTTGGGGCGCCGAGGTTGACCTTCGAAAGCATAGCCGAAGCAGAAGCTACCAGGCTATTGATATCCTGGAGGAAAAGTGATTGAACACAGTAATTCAATCGGCCAGGTACCAGCATACCTTGAGGCGTTATCATGATAAAGTTGTGCGGCACCGGTCCTTTGAGTGGGGGACTTGGTCCTTCGCCGAATTCTAACGGAGGAAGGACGGCACAAGTTGTCACACCATGGGAAGGGCCGTTCATTGTATCAGAGGTTACTCAGCCAGGATCATACCGACTTACTCAAATGGATGGCACGGAAGTGGGTAACTCATGGAACATAGAGCATCTTAGAAAGTTTTATCCTTAGCGAAGCCTCAAAAGCTCTCGAAGCAACATTGTACTATGTAATCGGGGGACTTCATCATCAATAAAGTTTTCGTTTTCAAAGGCATTCAGACTCTTGACTATCAGCTGACTTCGATTTGATTAGACTTGAAATCAGCACGCTTACTCAACTTAGGGTGACCACTATACCCTACTAATGAAGCAATCGTCTTAAGTCGGTAACGACTTAAGATGGTGCGACATGCTCACTCTTACTCGACTTTGGGTGACCACTATACCCTACTAACAGAGCAATCGGCTTAAGTCGGTAACGACTTAAGACGGTGCGACATGCTCATGCTTACTCGGCTTAGGGTGACCACTATATCCTACTAACGAAGCAATCAGCTTAAGTCAGCGACGACTTAAGATGGTGCGACATGCTCATGCTTACTCGGCTTAGGGTGACCACTATACCCTACTAACGGAGCAATCGGCTTAAGTCGGCGACGACTTAAGATGGTGCAACATGCTCACGCTTACTCGGTTTAGGGTGACCACTATACCCTACCAACGGAGCAGTCGGCTTAAGTCAGCGATGACTTAAGTCGGTGCGACATGCTCACGTCTACTTATCTTAGGGAGACCACTGTGCCCTACCAGCCAGGCGATTGGTTTAAGTTGAAAACGCCTTAAAACCAGCATGACACACTTGCTTTCACAATTGTTCAGGGTGACCACTATACCCTAACGACAAAACAATTAGCACTCCAAGAAAAAAGAATGTTTTACTTGTTGGCACCAGGGGCATGTTCTGGCGCCCTGTCCGCAAAATATTCGAGTTCTAACGCAACCATCACACGCACACAGAATTCATATTACATCAAGTGTTTTGTAGGACATCACTGCATCGAAACGTCTTTGCCAGCAATGTCTTTCGCAGGAGCAATGGAAGAAGAAGGACGACTCGAAGCATCAGGCGCGGCCTTGACATCAGCGACAATATCATCAGGCACCACGACGCCGGGCCTCCTCAACAAGATCCGTCCAGCGCGAACGACTTTGTCCATAGCCTTGTCGCACTGAGCTTTCAAGACGGCGTAGTTGTCCTCTAAAGCTTTGACAGCCAGTCGAGTGGTTTCTAGCTCCTGTGTGATAAGCTTCTTTGAAGCATGCAGATCCCTGATGGTGGAATCCTTGGTCGATAACAGCTGTCCAAGTCACCGAACCTCATCTTGGGCTACTTGCAGCTCATGACGATGATGATCTAGGTCTGACATCGTGAAGCGGTGGCTCCTCTCCAATATGGTCAAGGAGTTACTAGCGTCACGGTATAGCCTGTCCAGATTGTCGCGAGAGGCTGCGAGTACTCGTTTCTCCTCCTACAAACAAGAAACAACGTTCAGTACCCAATCAACAATAACATGGCATAGTCAACCAAGGGAGTTTACCTCCTGTGCCATTCTTTCAGAGTCAAGCTGGGCAATGAGGGATGAATTCAAAGAGCGTGCACCGTCCAAAGAAGCAGAGGTCTGGGCCAAGTCGGCTTGACTTGAAGAATATTTCTCCTCAAGGTTAGAGCACCGTTGTGCCATATCCTACAACACAACTGAAAGGGGATGCATAGCTAAGAACAAGTTGACCAATAAAACAACTAGATAAGCTGCAAGATCACTAACCAGCATTTGACGCCTTCAAGTCGTCGATCTATTTCTGGAGCAGCAATGGGTTCCACTGCATCAGAGACAGAGCTTATTTGGGAACAGCAGCACCGCAGGATCTCAGCTAGGCAGATATTCCATCAACAAAAGCCTGTGATCATAGACAGATGAGCAGAAGAAAGATAATTCGCTAATATGAACAACATAAAGCAAGAGGCCAACTCACCTAAAGCTTGGAGAGGAACAGTGGTAGACCCAGGGCAGGAGGAGTTGAGTCATGGCTCGACGAGGGAAGATCAATAGGAACGATCTACAGGGCACTATCCAGGGTAACCTCAGCCCCACCAGCAGACAGCAAACTCCTTGCATCTAGCTCGACGACCTCTAAGGTGACTTGTCCGGTTGAAACTGTGGAAGCACGAATCACCGTCGCCCCATCTGACCGAGGTGGGGATGACCCAATGTGGACGTCCATGGAGGCGTGGGAAAGAGAGCCCACCTAAACACCCTCGAGGGCTGGGTTGTAGCTTGCACTACCCACCAGAGCTAGATCACTACCAGAAACACCCTCTGGGGCTGGGTAACTGCCAGCACCACCTTCCAGGGCTGGGCCTTCTACAGTAGCCACCTCTAAGGCTGAAGGCTCCTCAGCCACCTCCATGGGAGTCAGGTGACTCAGACCAACGTATCGGCATGGAAGGCTGCCCTCCAAAGTCGATGATGCGCGGGACACCGCTCGGGTTACCTCTTGCCCAGCAGAATCAAGCAAGGAAAGCCCACTGTCTGGGACCTCTGAACTGACGACCGGGATATCATCTGCAGGTGGCTCGGATAGCATATCTTTGGGGACGACTTCCTCCAATACTTGATCAAAGTCTAATATTGAATGAAGACTAACAGGAGCCGACAAAGCTGGAGAAGGAATATCACTACCTCCTCGCTACCTCTATAGTGCCGACTGTTCTTGCGGATCAGCGGGACTTCTTCTTCTTCTTCCTCTTCGTCCTTGTCAAATATGCAAACAACAACCTGTGCACGAGCACAACCCTTGGCATCAACCTTAGGAAGGGCCTCTACCACTACATCATCAAGAGCCGGAGCAGAAGGGCCTGCACCCTGGTCCAAGCATGACAGTCGCCGAAGTCGCTTCTTCTTCCTTTTTCCTCAACAGGTGCAGTCGGGTGGCTCACTCGGCATGGACGCTTTGGACGGGCACCCTCGGGTTTCCGAGTCTCCACCTCTTCACCAAGTTCTTGCCCAGCTGTGATAGCCATTAGCTCGGCGTGGGTCGAGTCAGATGATTCCCCAGCCAGCAAACTAAGCACAACATCTATCTCCACGTCGTCAGTGCTAGCTGGCATCTCAAAATGAGTCCGCTTCTCATCCTCTAGAAGACTCCGAAGTGGGGCAATCAGAGCCTCAATGTCCTCAGGAGAGGGTCGTAATCTAAGACACAGGATACCATCACAAGCAGGAGGGTTGGACACAAACTCAGAAAATGACCTAAGTGGTGGCAGGTTCCTGGCAGAATAGGCCACAGGAGCACCAGCATTTGAAACTCTACCCCTCAAGATCATGTCCAGTCGGCTCATCAGATCTTCAGTGAGAATTTTCCTGTTCGTCACCCGGGTAGAATCATTGACACCACTGTACAAATAAGCAGGGTACGCCCTATCCTTCAAGGGTTGGATGTTCTTGAAAATGAAATCAGCAACCACAGCCTCAGCAGTCAGACCTCTATCCTTCAGCAAGCAGACCTCGGCAAGTAGTACGTTAGCCTCTGCTATCTTTGAAGGAGTCGGAGATTCTATCTAGCTCGGTGTGCGAACATCTGGCTGCCTCCCTGACCAGGGCGGAGGGACTTGCAGTAATTCTCCACAATGAACCACTCAAGGCACCACCCTTTAATGTTGTCCTTGAGGGGAATGTCGAGGTACTCTGCTTTCCTCCCGTGACGAAGTTCCAGACTTGCGCCACCAACAAGCTAGTGCTGTCCCCCAGCCATTCCGTGCCGATAATGATAAAGGTATTTCCAGAGACCAAAATGGGGGAGAATCCCAAGAAAGGCCTCACATAGATGTACAAAAATGGAAAATTGCAAGATGGAATTAGGGTTCAGATGAGTCAAGTTCAATTCGTAGAAATCAAGGAGGCCGCGGAAAAAGGGAGAGATGGGAAGAGCAAGACCACAAATAAGAAAAGGGACGTAAACGACAGATTCATGAGTATCCTCTGTTAGAACGGTGACCCCGCGACAAATTGGCCAAAAGTAGAGCACTTTCGGAAGCAAAACCCCAATGTCGACAAGATGAAGGAGGTCAGATTCTGAGATAACGGACATGTGGTTACCCGCGAATGGCAACTGGCTGTTGGGGTCGATGGGCGGGATGATTGCCGCAACAGAGCTTTGCCTCTTCCATTTTGGCGCCATCGCAGTCTTGTCGGTGGAACGAACAGGAACAAGATCTCAGGGAAGCAGAGGAGTGGTCCGAGGCGAAAATGTAAAGCTAGGGCTCAGAAATCAAAAACGCACGTCGGTGCGAGTATAAATGGGGTTTCCCGGGTCAGGCACTATTTATAAAAAGTGCCAAGTCATTACTCGGGAAAGCAAAACTTCAGGCATGGCTCGGCGGTTACCTCTAAAACACCGGCAGCGTCAGATATCACTCGACAGTTACCTCTAAAACGCCGGTAGCATTGAACATGACTCGGCGGTTACCTCTAAAACTCTGGTATCATCAGCCATCGCTTGGCGGTTACCTCTAAAGCGCCGGCAGCATTGAACATGACTCGGCGGTTACCTCTAAAACGCCGGTATCTGTGGTGGAACTGCCCGAATTATTCCGACTTAAGTGCCTAAGTCCCGCCTTAAAGACTAGACCACACTTAAATGGGAATAACCCGTCAATCCCTCGGATCTAGTCCGACGAGGCCACTGACAGGATCAAGTACCACAATCTCACTCGAAGGTGAGTCACAGAGCAAATACAATAAAGCATAAAACCATACATTAAGGAGTATTAAGTTATTACATCATCATCGGAGTTTTTGCAAAAGTAATCATCATTGTTCGAAGTGCAGCGGAATAAAACTAACGGTAATTAAACAGAGAGATGGGGAAGCTTGTCCCATCACTCCTCATGCTCCTCCTCAGCCGAGGCAGGGTCCCACTCGACAGTCCAACCCGATGGCAAGATGGACGGCCAAGTCACTCCAGCAACCATGTCCTCCAGAGAACCTGTAAAATTATGCCACAAGCAAGGCTGAGTATACTAATACTCACCTAGACTTACCTGGTGTGAGGAGTCTACTCCTCTACCTCTAGACATGCAGCTGTTTGGCTGTGGGGTTTGGTTGCCAAAAGCACTAGCTGAGTTTCTAAATCAAGTTTTAACTTTGTCAAATTTAAGTGTGACTCTCTTAAGGCTAAAAGTGTACTATCTACTCATACATGGTATCAAACATATTTAGCAATCCACATCTTGTGTCGACTCATCACATTTCCACTTGTTATTCAATGTAGCAGCATGGATCAAGCAGTCTCATTAGCTGCGAGAAGCAGACGGTTCGAATCGAGTTTTTATCCTTGCAAGGTAAACCTAAACACACGATATGCAGGGGCACTCCGTCCCCACACACATCAACCGTCCCCATCGATTCCCCGTCAGCAGAGAGGGGCTCACCGCCTTGGCGTACAATGCCTCACTGACCCCGACTGCCGTCGTGCAGTGCCGCACTTGTACCCACCATAACCGGAATGGGAGACCTCGTCTTAGGTCGCGTGAGGAGGGCAATCTGCTGCCAGGTTGAATCAGGTACTAGGCTTACCGATTTACCATATTTCTCGGTATATGTTTAGTACGTTCAAACGCTTGACTCATGGTACCACACCTTAATCCTTATTCCAATTTTCATCCCGTGGACAACCAATCCCCATGGATTGTTGTCCACAACCCAGCATCATTATGATAAGAAGTGGATACAACCAATTTCCTGACCTCGCGCGAGTGCTAGAAAAATCACTCGACTTCTACCGAGATCCTAATTAATAAAGCAGCTACTCGACCTAGCATACTAGTATTCATCTCAAAAGGAATCCTGAGATCATGCAACTAGGGTTTCAGTCAACTCCTACACCTAAGTGCACAATCGATCCTACAATCATTAAGTATAGTAAAATAGCATAAATAACAGGTTATGCATAAACCGGGGCTTGCCTTCCAAAGCAGTGGCAGGTAGATCCTCTGGTGCAGGCTCTGGTGCTGGATCCGGGGCTACCTCCTGAGCAGCTCCTTGCTCCGGCACGAGGACGTACTCTCCGTCAGCGAGGTTACAGTCTATCGAAATGCAATGAATATGTATGTCATGATTATGCAGGATTTAATAACATTATGCTAAAGGAAGAAAAACTAAGTTAGTTGGCAACTTAGGGTTTTCTTGGTCATACGTGGCTTTTAGTGGTTTATGCTTATCACTCTAGGTTTAGGTTTTGTTAAGGATAAGCACAGTGGATTGGTATTTCCTTTATATATTTCAGTGGACAATTTACAAAGGGTTTTAGGATGACACTAATTTCCATTATTCATTTTCCCTTTCTTTATTTTCTATTTATGAATTCTAGTGTAGGTTTGAACTACAACAGTGAATTAACTTTTTCCAAAAATTCTGTAAAAATTACAGTGGCTTGCCATTGGTCAATATAGCCTATTCTAGGAATTTGAGGTTCAAAATAAAAAGGCTATGCTCTAGACAAAAATAACAAAAGTTGTGTAAATGGGCCACTTTGCACTACAACTCTTAATTAGGGGTGGGTTCTGTCCTAAGGGTTATTTTTGTTGGCATCTAACAGTAATAATAAGCTTCTGTGCCAAAAATCACAGAAAGCTAAGGGATGGTTATTTAGTTTTGATTTTCCAAAGTTTAATGCCAAAAGGCACTTTCCACTACCTTGTTATTTGAAAAATGTCAAACAACAGATTTCATATTTTTCCTATGTTCTTCATAACAAAAGATTAACTATCCCAAAGGTTGGGGTGTTTTCACCTTGGGGTTATTTTTGTAGGGTTTTTCTAAGTTTTCCTTGTTTTCTTAAAATAAAAGGTATCCTATTTATTTTATACTAAACCAGGGTATAATCAATTTTTCTAGTAAACTACATTGAATAAGTATACTAATAAAAATATGGGGGCTCCCTGGTTCTTTATTTAAATCACCTTTCCTATTTTCTTTAACCTTAAGCATAATGTAAATAAATGGAAAACTCTACCTTAAGGGGGTGTATAGAGGGGTTTAGCATTTTTAAATAGGTCAGTAGGTGGTCATGTACTTCTCCAAATTTTCTTAACCTCAGTTAAATAGTGCAACTATTTTTCTTCCTATTATTTAGCTTTTGGCCAAATCAGTATTTAATTCAGAATCCTAAAGTTTTCTGTAGCACATAGGGGTTTTATATTTTTCTTCAGTAGTTTATATTATTTTAGATCTGACAAAATTGGTTTGACTCAATTGGGATGAATAAAACAGAAGATATGAATTATTCAAGTGTTGTTTAAATTTTAAATCAGATTTAATTAAAGGTTTCCTGGAAAACCACTTTGCACCGAAGTCCTCGGGTTATTTCCAAACTAACTCTCTCAGTTATACACCTGCACTACTATTCATCCGAGTCACTGACATTGCGCAAAACCCCCTAGCTTTCTCTTCTTCTCCCCCGCGGTCCTTCCCTAGGTTTAAACAGTACCCGCGAGAAAGAAAAGGGTGGCGCGGCTTAGCGGCGGCGAGAGAGGTCCGGCGAGGGGCGGGGTTGGCTCCGGGAGGTCCTGGCGGTCACAACGGTGTACGGCTCGACGGCGGGGGTGGCCGGAATCGTCCGGTCCACGTGCGCAGGCAGGTGCTCTCGTCGGCGGCAGGTTCTCCGGCCAAACCACGGCGATCTAGTTCAATCCAATGGCACGGAGAGCTTCACGGGGTGACGTAGAGGCTATGTGCACAAGGAATCGAAGAATGGAGCAGAGGATTACCCGGTCTACGCTCGCCGGTGGTCGGGTGGAGTCCGGCGACCGTGGACTGGCCTCTCCGGCAAAGCAAACTCTGATTCCTCGCTCGGGGAGCTTCACCGAGGTGTGCTCAGTCTTCTCCGAGGGCTGGACGGGGTTGGGAAAGGTCCTGCTGGCCGGTCTACGGTGGCAGGGGGATCGGGCGGCCGCGGGCACGCCGTGCACGGGCAAACGCCGGTGGTTTTGGGCTCCGGTGAGGTCGAGCGCGTGCGGAGGGGTACGGTCAAGGTCCCTGGGGGCTTTATAGGCACTGGCGTGGGCCATGGCGCCGGCTGGGCTTTGGCGCGACGCGGGGCACGCGGGGCGCGCGTCGGGCGTGCTCTGGCGAGCCCAGAGTGCGTCGAACACGTGGCCGTTGTTTTCTGCCCTTGTTCTTGCGCCTGTTGAGCAGCCAAACGTGCGAATCTCGCCCTATGGCTTGTGTAAGATTTCTTCCCTGCACCTAGGGCTACCTAGTTTATGTAAGTTCCAAGGGACGATCGGGTCTGGTTTAGAAGATATGGTGGCGCCAAGTCTTGTCTGTCTGCACTGTTCAACCCGAGACAAAACAGGTGTCAACTCGTGTCAAACGGTCTTGGCTTGGGTTCAAACTCTTCCAGGGGGTTCTTTAGATATTTTGGCTCCTTTTTGTTATTTAGACCCTGGGGTTTTGGTGCCATTAGCTAGGTGAACACCTCTGATCTCTAGATAAGGGCTGATTTTGGACTTAGAGGGAATGGGGGTGAGTCCATAGTGTTCTCCACTTGGGGCTGATTTAGGGGTCTTATAGGGGTCTTTTTGTAAAGTTCCTTTACTGTCTTTTGTAAACATTTTGGTACTCTTAAACTTTGGTTAAGGTTTAAATTATGAAATGTGCATTTGCTTGATCTTTCTCTCAACTAAAGGCTTTAAGAGAGAGGACCCAAGGTTCAATCCTACCTTGCCCAAGGTGATATTGCCTAAAAGCTTGGGTAATGCTTTGGCCCTTAGCATTTCTTAAACCACTCATGCTTCCAAGGTCTTAAGTGCTCCCTCTCCTCCAAGTCTTAACCACATGTGATAATAGGTATATGTGTCATTAGGAAGCCAGCCCTTGGTAACACCTGGGGTGTTACAGCCCTCCCCCCTTAAAGGAATCTCGCCCCGAGATTATAGGGGGTGCTATGAAGGTGTGCTGGTGTGTTACCCTTCCCTTTATCCAAGTTTCTCTTATTATCTGCTCTTCGAATGTCATTCTCTTTGCAACTTCAGAAGGAAGTCCTTTTTAAGTTAAATCCACAACTTAGACTACCCTTGTCATCTAAGTTTTTCTTATAGTTGTATTCAAAAGGGCAGGTGGGGGTGGGGTTTTGGGTTATGTACCGACTCCTTTGGGCAGAAAGTCGGGGAAGCGAGAACGTAGAAAATCCTCAGTCTCCCATGTAGCTTCTTCTACTGAATGGTGACTCCACTGAACCTTATACATTCTGATCGACTTTGCCCGCGTTGATCTCTCCTTCTGATCCAATATCCTGACGGGGTACTCTTGATAGGACAAGTCTAGTTCTATCTCAATGTCTGGCTCAGGTAGCACTTCAGTGGGTAGGCGGACACATTTCCGCAACTGAGATACATGGAACACATCATGAACAGCTGACATGTTGGGTGGCAACTTCAATTGATAGGCTACAGGTCCACAAGCCTCCTTGATCTCGTAGGGTCCAATGTAGCGAGGAGCTAACTTGCCCTTGATCCCGAATTTCTGGACACCCTTGGTGGGTGACACCCTAAGATAAACATGCTCTCCCACTTCAAACTGTAGAGGCTTCCGCCTCTTATCATGATAGCTCTTTTGCCTGGCCTGAGTAGCTTCTAAGTTCTTTGTAATAACTCTGACCTTTTCCTCTGCTTCAAGTACCAAATCTGGCCCAAATATTTCCCTCTCTCCTGCTTGAGACCAATTCAGCGGGGTCCTACACCTTCTCCCATATAAGGCTTCCAAAGGTGCCATCTTTAGGCTGGACTGGTAGCTGTTATTATAAGAAAACTCTGCCAAAGAAAGACACTTGTCCCAATCTTTTCCGTAGTGCAGCACACATGCCCTTAACATGTCTTCCAAAATCTGGTTTACCCTTTCTGTCTGGCCATCTATTTGAGGATGGTATGCCGAGCTTCGTACTACATGGGTCCCAAGTGATTCCTGCAATTGTTCCCAAAATCGTACCACAAATGGTGCTCCTCTGTCTGAGACTATAGTCCTTGGTATTCCATGCAAACGAACTATCTGGTCAATGTAGATCTCTGCATACTTCTTTGTCCTGTGGGTGGTGTGTACTGGCAAGAAATGAGCGGTCTTGGTCAACCTGTCCATAATAACCCAAATAGAATCATGGTGCCTGGAGGTATTGGGCAATCCCACGATAAAGTCCATGCGAATGTCCTCCCATTTCCAAGCTGGTATGGGAAGGGGTTGCAAAGGGCCTGCTGCCTTCAAATGACTAGCTTTGATCCTCTGGCAGGTGTCGCACTCGGATATGTACTTGGCAATTTCCCTCTTCATTCTGGTCCACCAGTATAAGGATCTGAGATCATGGTACATCTTGTTGCTGCCCAGGTGCATGGAGAATTTTGAAAGGTGAGCTTCATCCAGTATCTTCTTTCTGAGCTCAGGGTCCTTGGGAACAACCAATCGATCTCCAAACCATAAAATTCCCTTGCTGTCCTGATGGAAGCACTTGTATTTCTCTGCCTTCTGCTTGATCATGTCTTTGATAACCTGAACACCCTTATCTTCAATCTGTGCCCTGACTATTTGCTCTTGTAATGTGGGCTCCACCGAGATATAGTTTAAGTCACCTGAAGAAACAACTTCCAGGTTTAGCTTGCACAATTCATCACACAGGGTGGTAACTCTCGCATCCATGTTCATACAATTGCACTGAGCCTTTCTGCTCAAGGCATCTGCCACAACATTAGCCTTGCCGGGATGGTAATGCACCTCCAAATCATAGTCCTTAATTAGCTCTAACCATCTCCTCTGCCTCATGTTAAGATCTGCCTGAGTGAAAATATATTTGAGGCTATTATGATCAGTGTAAATGTTATAGTGAGCTCCCATCAAGTAATGTTTCCATATCTTGAGAGCATGAACTACAGCTGCTAACTCCAGATCATGTGTAGGGTAGTTCTGCTCATGGGGTCTGAGTGCTCGGGAAGCATAAGCAATTACTCTATTATCTTGCATTAAGACACATCCCAATCCAGTACCAGAAGCATCACAATAAACTTCAAAGGGCTTGGTGTTATCAGGTTGAGCTAGCACTGGGGCTGTTGTCAAATGTTGCCTTAGTGTATGAAAAGCATCTTCGCACTTTTGGCTCCAATTAAATTTGACTCCCTTCTTTAATAGTTCAGTCATTGGTTTGGCAATTCTGGAGAAATCCGGAATAAATCTTCGATAATACCCTACCAATCCTAGAAAACTCTGAATCTGCCTCACTGTAGTCGGGGGTTTCCAATCCATCACCTCTTGTACCTTCTCAGGATCAACAGATATCCCATCCTGAGAAATTGTGTGACCCAAGAATTTAATTTCCTTCAGCCAGAACTCACATTTAGACAACTTAGCATAAAGATGATGATCACGTAGCCGCTGAAGCACGATGTGCAGATGCTCAGTATGTTCATCTTCATTCTTTGAATAGACCAGAATATCATCAATGAAAACGACCACGAACTTGTCCAACTCTGGCATGAATACTGAGTTCATCAAGTACATGAAATAAGCTGGGGCATTTGTCAACCCAAAAGACATCACCAAAAACTCATAAAGCCCATATCTGGTTGAGAAGGTCGTCTTGGGAATATCGCTGGCACGGATCTTGATCTGATGGTAACCTGAGCGAAGATCTATCTTGGAGAACACCTTGGCTCCCACTAACTGATCAAACAGAACATCAATGCAGGGCAGTGGGTATTTGTTTTTGATAGTCACCGCATTGAGAGGGCGGTAATCGACGCACATTCTCAAACTCTCATCCTTCTTCATCACAAATAAAGCAGGACATCCCCAAGGTGAAGTACTTGGGCGAATGAACCCCTTGTCCAACAACTCCTGCAGTTGCTTTTTCAATTCTGCCAATTCCGCGGGAGGCATCCTATACGGTCTCTTGGAGATAGGAGCGGTCCCGGGTTGCAACTCAATGGCGAACTCAATGTCTCTATCAGGTGGCATTCCTGGCAATTCATCCGGAAAAACATCTGGGTAGTCACAGACCACTGGGATCTTTTCCACTGGGGATTCTATCATAACGAAAGCACAAGAACGGGTACAACCTTGATCAGGCAAATATAAAACAGTCTCTCCATAAGCAGGGGAATGAATTTCAATGGCCCTTGCTGCAATATCCAATACTGCCTAATGCCTGGTCAACCAGTCAGTTCCCAATATAATATCCACGCTATCCAATCCTAAGATGAGAAGGGTGGTTCTAATCACAAGACTACCAAATTTTATAGGCACTTGCCTGTTGATTTGGTAGGTGGCAACCCTGCCTCCTGGTGTTGAAATTGTAATGCTCCCATCGGTGTGGTGAAAGGGTAACTGACACTTGGCACTAAATTTGGCACTGATAAAACTATGCGATGCACCAGAATCAAAAAGAATAATAGCAGGATAATTCAAAACTGTAAAGATACCAGTCATGACGGGTGCTCCCTCTGGAATATCAGCCATGGTGGTGAAGTTCAGCCTGCCCTGCCTCACTTGCACCTTTTGTCTCTTGCCTTGATTCTGATTAACATTCTGCCCCTGCCTCCGCTGGTTCCTGGGGCAATTCTTGGCATAATGTCCGGTGTTGCCGCATGTGAAACACCTGTTGTCATTTGCCTGGCGATACTGCTGCTGCTGTTGATTATTCCTCTGAGCTGGAAACTGGGTACGGTTGGGTGCCTGCTGCTGCTATTGTGGTCGGATCACCCATCGCCCTTGCTGCTGCTGAGGCCCCCTGTTCTGAGTGTCATACACAATCCTGAAACGTTGTGGCTGAGCTGAAGGTCCTGCCACAGGGGTCTTCCTCTTCTTTTCTGCCTGACGAGCGGTGATACAATCCTCCTGGGAGATGGCCATGTTGACCAACTCATTATAGCTGTTGGCCCTGACGGTGTTGAGACGGTCACAGAGCTTAGTGCTGAGCCCCCTCCTGAACCGGTCTCTCTTCTTCTCGTCCGTATCTGCATGATACCCGGCATACTGGCACAAGTCATTAAAAGCCTGAGCATACTGCAACACTGTCCTGTTGCCCTGAGTGAGTGCCAGAAACTCGTTGAGCTTTCGGTCCATAATTCCGGCTGGTATATGGTGCCCCCTGAAAGCTGCCTTGAACTCTCTCCATTCCACCTCTCGGTCATCTGGCTGCATAGCAAGAAAATGGTCCCACCAAGTCCTTGCGGGTCCGCGAAGCTGCTGGGTGGCAAACCTGACCTTAGTGACCTCTGAGCAAACTCCATGGAGTAGCGGGAATTTGGATTCCACTACTCTCAACCATACATCTGCATCCAGTGGGTCTTCTACCCTGGTGAACAATGGTGGCTGGGTACTAAGGAACTCTTGGTTTGTAGCTGCCGCGGGGTGACGCTGATGATCTCCACCACCATAGTGCTGAGGTGGTGGCTGACGCTGAGCTAGCTGCCTCAAGATCTCATTCTGCTGAGCCATTAGCTCCTGCAGAGTAGGAGGTGGTGGCGGCGGTGGAGGAACGCGCTCATTCTGACCACGACGCGCTCTCCCGGCCATCTGAAAAATCACATATATTCTCAATAACACATCTTCAAGTTTAAGGTTTAATCACGGTGAAAGAGTCAAAAGGCGAAATTGATAGATTCTTGCATAAACATAAAGGATTTCAGAAGGCATAAACTTTTCTTCCCAAATTAAGACTAACATCATCCATCAACCATGCTTCCAAAAGAGTTTATCATGATTACATTAATGGCCCAAAAGACTCAACTCTATCTAGCCTAGTACCCCAAGGGTGCACAAGCTAAGCTAGCTTTGAGGAGTCCCACCATTACCGACTTCTAGCCCTACTCCTGATACCTAGTGAGCGAACGAGGCAACATTCGACTCTAGGGAAGGTGGTCTCCCTGAACCAGCAGTGTCCAGGCTGGAGGCAGGCTCCTCTCCTCCCTCAATGTCGACGTCCTCGTTAGCCTCCATATCCTGGATCTCCTGGTGATGCATATCCAGGTGCTCATTAGCCTCGGCAAGCTGCTGTTGGGTGTTGATAAGCTGATCCTCGAGAACCTCGATGGTGTTCTCCCTGGTCCCCACTAATTCCTCCAGCTCTTGGATCTCATTGGACAACTGCTCCACCTGCAAGTCCTTTTCCACCATCTCAGTGGACAAATCAACCACAAGCTCCTCTCTGTTGTTCAGGGTGATCCTAGTTGCTTCCAATAGTGCCATCAGATGGGACATTGCCTCACCACGCATCACCTGCAGACGGTACAGGGCATTCATGCACCGCACTGTCAAGTGAGCAGTCTGGCCTGGGTAGATAGCCCAGATGTCCTTGGCATGCTCCACCCGATCCTTCCACATTGGGTCGTCCTCCTTCTCCGCAGGGAACAAGCCAATGGGGTGGGTGGACAGCTCCAAGGGATGGAATCCGCAGAAAGTGGTCAACCCGTGCAGAGCAATCGCCTCGATCGTGTCCTCAGCCCGGTATCCAAAGGACTCAAAGTCCAGCGAATGCCAGCCTGGCTGCAGGGGATGAGGCTCCAAGGTCATCCTCACCCTACAGCGGGGCACTCGGTGCTTCTCGAACTGCTGCACCGCGTACTGAGGAGGTGTCGTGTATCCGGCCCCCTAAAGTACCTCCCACAAAATACGGGGAAAGCCCTCTCGTGCAAGCCCGTCAGTGTGGGACAGTGCATTCTCGTCGTCTGAGGATCCGTGGGATGTCATCTGTGTACGGTTAAGCGTAAGTAAAAGAAAAAGAATTATAAAAAGAAAAAAGGGGAACACAGCTCAGCCTCTCTCTAAATATAACAATGGTACTGGGGTACTTAGTTGGTCATCATTTTGTATTAAAGTCCTTACTCAATTATCCATTTGTTTAATTTAAGAATGCATGCTAGTCCTGAACGACCTCACATCAATGTAAAGGGAATAGGAAAGGACTCCCATCCCTTATAGTAGCCTGTAGGGCTTAATCACTTAGCCACCTAACTACCCATCTATCATCCTAAGGCTTCACGTCCTAGGTCTATCCTGATCGTCCTACGATCTATCCAACATTGTTTCTATCAAGTTTTACTTCGGAAAAGGATGGTATTTATATTTTATTGATTCCTCTGTGGTGGTACAAGCTCCGATACCAGTTGTGGCGGAACTGCCCGAATTATTCCGACTTAAGTGCCTAAGTCCTGCCTTAAAGGCTAGACCACACTTAAATGGGAATAACCCGTCAATCCCTCGGATCTAGTCCGACGAGGCCACTGACAGGATCAAGTACCACAATCTCACTCGAAGGTGAGTCACAGAGCAAATACAATAAAGCATAAAACCATACATTAAGGAGTATTAAGTTATTACATCATCATCAGAGTTTTTGCAAAAGTAATCATCATTGTTCGAAGTGCAGCGGAATAAAACTAACGGTAATTAAACAGAGAGATGGGGAAGCCTGTCCCATCACTCCTCATGCTCCTCCTTAGCCGAGGCAGGGTCCCACTCGACAGTCCAACCCGGTGGCAAGATGGACGGCCAAGTCACTCCAGCAACCATGTCCTCCAGAGAACCTGTAAAATTATGCCACAAGCAAGGCTGAGTATACTAATACTCAACGAGACTTACCCAGTGTGAGGAGTCTACTCCTCTACCTCTAGACATGCAGCTGTTTGGCTGTGGGGTTTGGTTGCCAAAAGCACTAGCTGAGTTTCTAAATCAAGTTTTAACTTTGTCAAATTTAAGTGTGACTCTCTTAAGGCTAAAAGTGTACTATCTACTCATACATGGTATCAAACATATTTAGCAATCCACATCTTGTGTCGACTCATCACATTTCCACTTGTTACTCAATGTAGCAGCATGGATCAAGCAGTCTCATTAGCTGCGAGAAGCAGACGATTCGAATCGAGTTTTTATCCTTGCAAGGTAAACCTAAACACACGATATGCAGGGGCACTCCGTCCCCACACACATCAACCGTCCCCATCGATTCCCCGTCAGCAGAGAGGGGCTCACCGCCTTGGCGTACAATGCCTCACTGACCCCGACTGCCGTCGTGCAGTGACCGCACTTGTACCCACCATAACCGGAATGGGAGACCTCGTCTCAGGTCGCGTGAGGAGGGCAATCTACTGCCAGGTTCAATCAGGTACTAGGCTTACCGATTTACCATATTTCTCGGTATATGTTTAGTACGTTCAAACGCTTGACTCACGGTACCACACCTTAATCCTTATTCCAATTTTCATCCCGTGGACAACCAATCCCCATGGATTGTTGTCCACAACCCAGCATCATTATGATAAGAAGTGGATACAACCAATTTCCTGACCTCGCGCGAGTGTTAGAAAAATCACTCGACTAATACCGAGATCCTAATTAATAAAGCAGCTACTCGACCTAGCATACTAGTATTCATCTCAAAAGGAATCCTGAGATCATGCAACTAGGGTTTCAGTCAACTCCTACACCTAAGTACACAATCGATCCTACAATCATTAAGTATAGTAAAATAGCATAAATAACAGGTTATGCATAAACCGGGGTTTGCCTTCCAAAGCAGTGGCAGGCAGATCCTCTGGTGCAGGCTCTGGTGCTGGATCCGGGGCTACCTCCTGAGCAGCTCCTTGCTCCGGCACGAGGACGTACTCTCCGTCAGCGAGGTTACAGTCTATCGAAATGCAATGAATATGTATGTCTAAAGGAAGAAAAACTAAGTTAGTTGGCAACTTAGGGTTTTCTTGGTCATACGTGGCTTTTAGTGGTTTATGCTTATCACTCTAGGTTTAGGTTTTGTTAAGGATAAGCACAGTGGATTGGTATTTCCTTTATATATTTCAGTGGACAATTTACAAAGGGTTTTAGGATGACACTAATTTTCATTATTCATTTTCCCTTTCTTTATTTTCTATTTATGAATTCTAGTGTAGGTTTGAACTACAACAGTGAATTAACTTTTTCCAAAAAATCTGTAAAAATTACAGTGGCTTGCCATTGGTCAATATAGCCTGTTCTAGGAATTTGAGGTTCAAAATAAAAAGTCTATGCTCTAGACAAAAATAACAAAAGTTGTGTAAATGGGCCACTTTGCACTATAACTCTTAATTAGGGGTAGGTTCTGTCCTAAGGGTTATTTTTGTTGGCATCTAACAGTAATAATTAGCTTTTGTGCCAAAAATCACAGAAAGCTAAGAGATGGTTATTTAGTTGTGATTTTCCAAAGTTTAATGCCAAAAAGGCACTTTCCACTACCTTGTTATTTGAAAAATATCAAACAACAGATTTCATATTTTTCCTATGTTCTTCATAACAAAAGATTAACTATCCCAAAGGTTGGGGTGTTTTCACCTTGGGGTTATTTTTGTAGGGTTTTTCTAAGTTTTCCTTGTTTTCTTAAAATAAAAGGTATCCTATTTATTTTATACTAAACCAGGGTATAATCAATTTTTCTAGTAAACTACACTGAATAAGTATACTAATAAAAATATGGGGGCTCTCTAGTTCTTTATTTAAATCACCTTTCCTATTTTCTTTAACCTTAAGCATAATGTAAAATAAACGGCAAACTCTACCTTAAGGGGTGTACAGAGGGGTTTAGCATTTTTAAATAGGTCAGCAGGTGGTCATGTACTTCTCCAAATTTTCTTAACCTCAGTTAAATAGTGTAACTATTTTTCTTCCTATTATTTAGCTTTTGGCAAAATCAGTATTTAATTCAGAATCCTAAAGTTTTCTGTAGCACATAGGGGTTTTATATTTTTCTTCAGTAGTTTATATTATTTAAGATCTGACAAAATTGGTTTGACTCAATTTTGATGAATAAAACAGAAGATATGAATTATTCAAGTGCTGTTTAAATTTTAAATCAGATTTAATTAAAGGATTCCTGGAAAACCACTTTGTACCAAAGTCCTCGGGTTATTTCCAAACTAACTCTCTCAGTTATACCCCTGCGCTACTATTCATCCGAGTCACTGACATTGCGCAAAACCCCCTAGCTTTCTCTTCTTCTCCCCCGCGGTCCTTCCCTAGGTTTAAACAGTACCCGCGAGAAAGAAAAGGGTGGCGCGGCTTACCAGTGGCGAGAGAGGTCCGGCGAGGGGCGGGGTTGGCTCTGGGAGGTCCTGGCAGTCACAACGGTGTACGGCTCGACGGCGGGGGTGGCCGGAATCGTCCGGTCCACGTGCGCAGGCAGGTGCTCTCGTCGGCGGCAGGTTCTCCGACCAAACCACGGCGATCTAGTTCAATCCAATGGCACGGTGAGCTTCACGGGGTGACATAGAGGCTGTGTGCACAAGGAATCGAAGATGGAGCAGAGGATTACCCGGTCTACGCTCGCCGGCGGTCGGGTGGAGTCCGGCGACCGTGGACTGGCCTCTCCGGCGAAGCAAACTCCGATTCCTCGCTCGGGGAGCTTCACCGAGGTGTGCTCAGTCTTCTCCGAGGACTGGACGGGGTTGGGAAAGGTCCTGCTGGCCGGTCTACGGTGGCAGGGGGATCGGGCGGCCACGGGCACGCCGTGCACGGGCAAACGCCGGTGGTTTTGGGCTCTCCACTTGGGGCTGATTTAGGGGTCTTATAGGGGTCTTTTTGTAAAGTTCCTTTAATGTCTTTTGTAAACATTTTGGTACTCTTAAACTTTGGTTAAGGTTTAAATTATGAAATGTGCATTTGCTTGATCTTTCTCTCAACTAAAGGCTTTAAGAGAGAGGACCCAAGGTTCAATCCTACCTTGCCCAAGGTGATATTGCCTAAAAGCTTGGGTAATGCTTTGGCCCTTAGCATTTCTTAAATCACTCATGCTTCCAAGGTCTTAAGTGCTCCCTCTCCTCCAAGTCTTAACCACATGTGATAATAGGTATATGTGTCATTAGGAAGCCAGCCCTTGGTAACACCTGGGGTGTTACAGTATCATCAGCTATCGCTCGGCGGTTACCTCTAAAGCACCGACAACATTGAACATGACTCAGCGGTTACTTCTAAAACGCCGGTACCATCAGCTATCGCTCGGCGCTTACCTCTAAAAACGACGGCAGCGTTAAGAACATGAATGAACTGTAAAGCGGTTAAACAGAAAAAGCAGCAATGGCAATGTTCACTGGAAGCATCTAAAAGCTTTTCATTAATATTGGGGGGTTACATAAACTCAAAGACTGACTCATTATGAGCTGGTCGTTTTCCCCCTATCTTCTACTACATTACATTACAATACTTTACTACTTACACTACACTATACTACTAACTACTACTACATTATTCTACTAATACTACCATTACTATTAACTATCTATACTACTACTTAAACCAGTGGCGCATTGCCACTGGCCTTGCCACCGCCGCTGCCGCTGTCGTCGCCTTCACTGCCCCTACCGCCGTCGTCATCGCCTCCTCCGTCGTCACCGTCGTCGCTGTCGCCGCCTCCACCACCGCCCTCGTCGTCGCTATCGTCACCGCTCCGCTCCTCGGACGAGCTGAAGGAGTCCTCCTCATCAGAGGAGACCTCCAACTCATCCGACCCCTCGAGCCCGGCGCGCTCGATGGAGCGAATGTACATCCACACCTCCGCAGCTATCCCCTGGGAGTCGTCCGAGTCATCGGACGACGTAGGGGGAGAGGCGAGGGCCAGCGACCCTTCGGACTCAGAGGAAACCTCCTCCTCCGTACTCAGAGTCGGCGAAGTCCTCCGAGGGAGGACTTGGATCGTGCTTCCGCTTGTCGCTGACATGATGAGGCAAGCCTCGACCTCTCCTTCCCTTGGCCATGGTCGGATGGAAAAGAAGACAAAGGGAGAAGAGAGTAGCAAATGATCAAAGGATGAGCGAAGAGAACATGGTGCAAGCAGGCTATTTATAGAGGGCGGGGTGACCGTCCACTTCCTACCACGCTCGTCGAACGGTCGCAAGTATTCAATAAGCAATTAAAGCCGCCTGAAAATGAGTTAGGCAATAGACGTTGCTTCGCGTAACACGACACCATTTGAACTAAGGTCAACTGCTCGGGCGATATGATTACACCCCGCGGTCACATCAAGTTACTACTCCAGGACAATGTGCTAAACACTCTGCGAACCAAGACATCCCTTGGTCACACCCATTGGGGGGGACGGCCAGGAATTTTCAATAGATTTTCCGAACAAGTCATATCCATACAGTATATGCAATGAATGTATTGAGACAGAAGGAAGAGATCGATAGAGATAGAAGGAAATCCTAATATAACTACTGAACTGCAAGTCTAGTCAGCAAAAGCATTGAAGCATAGAGCAGGGTGAAGACCAGCCAAGAGCCATCTACCAGACGTCCAATCTGTCACCGATCAAATAAATTTCAAACCTAACAAGGCATGGGCAGAAAACATTGTTTGAATTCGCAAGAGCAAGAAATGAAGAAAAATGATGTTTTCTAAAGCATGAGACGAAGATAAAATGCTGATTTCTAAAGCATAAAATGAAGATCTTTAAAAGGATTATTTTCAAAAATCCATTCAAAGCTCGGGGGCTACACCCATTGGGTGCACCTCCGGTGCACCCAATAGATCTTTTAATTCCAGAAGACATAACACCGATTTCTAATGCACGGAATGAAGACTTTTGAATGTTTTCAAAGAACCTACTCAAAGATCCAAATGCTGACTTCCAAAGCACGATCTGATGACAAAATGTTGATCTCCAAAGCACCGAAGGAGGACCTTTGAAGGCTGTTTTTCACTGAGTCACTCAGAGTTCAAAAGTAACGTTCAATATGTGCACCTTTGGAGCGCCCATCACTAGAATGGAAATCAAGCCATAGAGTCGCGAGCTAGACCTGGAATCTTTGGGCTGATTATTTCAAAATCAACTCAAAGATTGGGGGCTTGTGGGGGACGGATATCCCTTGGGTCCACTAGAAGGCAAGAAGGCCTCGCGAAAGGCTTTGTGCCTATTATCTCGCAAGGTCGTCCATTCGTGGGCCAGGGGAGGACTGCTGGTGGAACAGGCCGGCGCGAGGAAGAAACAAACTCGGGCCCAGGCGACTCGTTGGATTTAACTGCTATCCATGGTGTCGATCCGATTCTCCCGCGCAGCACCCTTGGACGTCGGAACAAAATAGGGATAAGTCGCCAAGATTATAGGAAGATAAGTTCAGTCGGTTTACTATTACTTAGGTACACATCGTCATCATACACGCATGTAATGCCAAATGCCCCACGGTCAAGTATATAAGGCCTAGGGGTTACCCCATCAGATTCATCGACCATCTACTCAGCCCACTAGCTTTCTCCATACAGGAGACTTCCCTTGTAACCCACCACATAAAGATCCACACCAGGAAGTAGGGTGTTAAGCATCTCAAATCGGCCCGAACCCATAGAAAATCGCCTGTCGTCTCTCGTGTATCTCGCACGAACCATTGTGTTACAGTCAACAGCACCGTCCTACCCAAAAGCACCGCGAGGGGTAACCCCGGGTGTGCAGTCGGGCTCCAAACACCGACACCTGCAAAACAATTTAGGCCTTGTTCTTAGATACCCAAACAGTCTTGGGTCCTTTGATGTTAGAAACAAGTACCTTGGGTACCCAAACACAAGTCTTGGAGCCCTTGTGTTTGTGAGAGCACCTAGAGGGGGGGGTGAATAGGTGATCCTGTAAAACTTAAGCTTATAGCCACAAAAACTTGTTAAGTGTTAGCACAATAAATACCAAGTGGCTAGAAAGGAGTCTCAACAAAACACAATACCACAAGAGATCAATCACAGAGATGACACAGTGGTTTATCCCGTGGTTCGGCCAAGACCAACGCTTGCCTACTCCACGTTGTGGCATCCCAACGGACGAGGGTTGCAATCAACCCCTCTCAAGCGGTCCAAAGACCCACTTGAATACCACGGTGTTTTGCTTGCTTTTTCTCAATCCCGTTTGCGAGGAATCTCCACAACTTGGAGCCTCTCGCCCTTACAATTGAAGTTCACAAAGAACACAGAGCAAAGGGGGAATGAGCAACGCACACAAGACTTCAAAAGATCAGAGCAACAACACGCACACAAGTCGCAACAAGAGCTCGCAACACAACTCAAAGAGTTCGCAACTCAACAAGAGCTCTAGATGCTATCACAATGAAACGAATGCGTGAGATCGATGTCTTGGTGCTTAGGAATGTTGTAGGAATGCTTGGTGTACTCCTCCATGCGCCTAGGGGTCCCTTTTATAGCCCCAAGGCAGCTAGGAGCCGTTGAGAACAAATCTGGAAAGCCATCCTTGCCTTCTGTCATCGGGCGCACCGGACAGTCCGGTGCACACCGGACAGTGTCCGGTGCCCGATTCCTTTCCTTAAATGGCGAAGCCGACCGTTGCAGATCTGGGAGCCGTTGGCGCACCGGACATGTCCGGTGCACACCGGACAGTCCGGTGCCCCCTTCCGACCGTTGGCTTAGCCACGTGTCGCGCGCAGAATCCGCGGCCGACCGTTGGCCCGGCCGACCGTTGGCCCGGCCGACCGTTGGCTCACCGGACAGTCCGGTGCACACCGGACAGTCCGGTGAATTTTAGCCGTACGCCGTCAGCAAATTCCCGAGAGCGGCCTCTTCGGCCGAGGCAGCCTGGCGCACCGGACACTGTCCGGTGCACCACCGGACAGTCCGGTGCTCCAGACCGAAGCAGCCTTCTGGCTGTACACAGCCAACTCTTTCTTTTCTTTTTCTTCCTGTTTCCAATACTTAGACAAGTATATTAGTACACAAAACCAATGTACTAAGACTTAGAAACATACCTTTGCTCTTGATTTTCACTTTGTTCATCCATGGGCATAGATTCACATTTAAGCACTTGTGTTGGCACTCAATCACCAAAATACTTAGAAATGGCCCAAGGGCACATTTCCCTTTCAATCTCCCCCTTTTTGGTGATTTATGCCAACATAACATAAAGCAACTAGAACAAGTGCAATATCACTTCAAATAAAACTCAAATTTATTTTGATTCAATTTGGCATATATGGATCATCCTTTGCCACCACTTGGTTTGTTTTTGCAAATCAGCCTCAAAATCCTATCTCTAAGTCAAATCCACTTGTAGAGACATAAAGAGAGGTTTTCCAAAGAAAATTGATTCAAGATTCCAAAAACTCCCCCTTTTTCCCATAATCAACATTTCTCCCCACAAGAGGCCAACTTTTGACAAAAGAAACAATGCAAGAGTTTTGACACACCAAAAGCTCTATCCTACTATTTTCAAAATCTCTCAAGTGGTAGCTGATCCATTTATCGCTTTGGCCTTTATTTTCTCCCCCTTTGGCATCAAGCACCAAAACGGGATCAATCTTGGCCCTTTAACCCCATTGCCTCACCAAAATCTTCAATTAAGAGCAAATAGGCAATAAGAGTTTAAAGATGAACTTGGAATAAGTTACCCTCTCATCGGAGTGCAGTGGAAGTCTTTCATGGTCCAAGTCCACCTTTTTCCCTTTCAATCCTCCTTCGAGACTACCTTATCAAACTCGAACACGTGGTTAGTCTCAAAGGGTCAAGTTGTAACACATCTCCCCCTAAACATGTGCAGCACTTTGCAACGGACTTGTGAGGTCCAGGGAGTGTTTGTACAACTTGAGCACCACAATTAGCAACAAAATGCAGAAAGGAACATGATCAAAAGCATAAATACATGTATGCTACAATTCAATCCAAGTTCCGCGAATCTAAGACATTTAGTTCACTACGCAGCCTGCAAAAGGTCTTCTCATCTAGAGGCTTGGTAAAGATATCGGCTAGCTGGTTCTCGGTGCTAACATGAAACACTTCGATATCCCCCTTTTGCTGGTGGTCTCTCAAAAAGTGATGCCGGATGTCTATGTGCTTTGTGCGGCTATGTTCAACAGGATTTTCCGCCATGCGGATAGCACTCTCATTATCGCATAGGAGTGGGACTTTGCTCAGATTGTAGCCAAAGTCCCGGAGGGTTTGCCTCATCCAGAGTAGTTGCGCGCAACACTGTCCTGTGGCAACGTACTCGGCCTCAGCGGTGGATAGGGCAACGGAGGTTTGTTTCTTAGAGTTCCATGACACCAGGGACCTTCCTAAGAATTGGCACGTCCCCGATGTACTCTTCCTATCGACCTTACATCCAGCATAGTCGGAGTCTGAGTATCCAACTAAGTCAAAGGTAGACCCCTTTGGATACCAGAGCCCGAAGCAAGGCGTAGCAACCAAATATCTAAGAATTCGCTTCACCGCCACTAAGTGACACTCCTTAGGATCGGATTGAAATCTAGCACACATGCATACACTAAGCATAATATCCGGTCTACTAGCACATAAATAAAGTAAAGACCCTATCATTGACCGGTATGCTTTTTGATCAACGGACTTACCTCCTTTGTTGAGGTCGGTGTGTCCGTCGGTCCCCATCGGAGTCTTTGCGGGCTTGGCGTCCTTCATCCCAAACCGCTTCAGCAAGTCTTGCGTGTACTTTGTTTGGGAGATGAAGGTGCCGTCCTTGAGTTGTTTCACTTGGAACCCAAGGAAGTAGTTCAACTCGCCCATCATCGACATCTCAAATTTCTGCGTCATCACCCTGCTAAACTCTTCACAAGACTTTTGGTTAGTAGAACCAAATATTATGTCATCGACATAAATTTGGCACACAAACAAATCACCATCACATGTCTTAGTGAACAGAGTTGGATCGGCTTTCCCAACCTTGAAAGCATTAGCAAGTAAAAAGTCTCTAAGGCATTCATACCATGCTCTTGGGGCTTGCTTAAGTCCATAGAGCGCCTTAGAGAGCTTACACACGTGGTCGGGGTACCGTTCATCCTCGAAGCCAGGGGGTTGCTCTACGTACACCTCCTCCTTGATTGGCCCGTTGAGGAAAGCGCTCTTCACATCCATTTGGAACAACCTGAAAGAATGGTGAGCGGCATATGCTAGCAAGATACGAATTGATTCTAGCCTAGCCACAGGAGCAAAAGTCTCCTCGAAATCCAAACCTGCGACTTGGGCATAACCTTTTGCCACAAGTCGAGCCTTGTTCCTCGTCACCACCCCGTGCTCGTCCTGCTTGTTGCGGAACACCCACTTGGTTCCCACAACATTTTGCTTCGGACGAGGCACCAGTGTCCAAACTTCATTGCGTTTGAAGTTGTTGAGCTCCTCCTGCATGGCCAACACCCAGTCCGGATCTAGCAAGGCCTCCTCTACCCTGAAAGGCTCAATAGAAGAGACAAAGGAGTAATGCTCACAAAAATTAACTAATCGAGATCGGGTAGTTACTCCCTTGCTAATGTCACCCAGAATTTGGTCGACGGGATGATCCCTTTGAATCATCGCTCGAACTTGGGTTGGAGGTGCTGGTTGCGCTTCTTCCTCCATCACGTGAACATCTTGTGCTCCCCCTTGATCACACGCCTCCTTTGGATGAACCTGTTCATCATCTTGAGGTGGAGGATGCACCGTTGTTGAGGAAGAAGGTTGATCTCGTTCATCTTGTTCCTGTGGCCACACTTCTCCAATCGCCATAGTACGTATAGCGGCCGTCGGAACATCTTCTTCATCTACATCATCACAATCAACAACTTGCTCTCTTGGAGAGCCATTAGTCTCATCAAATACAACGTCGCTAGAGACTTCAACCAAACCCGATGATTTGTTGAAGACTCTATACGCCTTTGTATTTGAGTCATAACCTAACAAAAACCCTTCTACAGCTTTGGGAGCAAATTTAGAATTTCTACCCTTCTTCACTAGAATGTAGCACTTGCTCCCAAATACACGAAAGTAAGATACATTGGGTTTGTTACCGGTTAGTAGCTCATACGATGTCTTCTTGAGGAGGCGGTGAAGGTAGACCCTGTTGATGGCGTGACAAGCCGTGTTCACGGCTTCCGACCAGAAACACTCGGGGGTCTTGAATTCTCCAAGCATCGTCCTCGCCATATCGATTAGCGTCTTGTTCTTCCTCTCTACCACACCATTTTGCTGTGGTGTGTAGGGAGCGGAGAACTCGTGCTTGATCCCTTCCTCCTCAAGGAACTCCTCCACTTGAAGGTTCTTGAATTCGGACCCGTTGTCGCTCCTTATCTTCTTCACCTTGAGCTCAAACTCATTTTGAGCTCTCCTTAGGAAGCGCTTGAGGGTCCCTTGGGTTTCAGACTTATCCTGCAAAAAGAACACCCAAGTGAAGCGGGAAAAGTCATCAACAATAACTAGACCATACTTACTTCCCCCTATGCTCAGATAGGCGACGGGTCCGAAGAGGTCCATATGCAGCAGCTCCAGGGGTCTTGAAGTGGTCATCACATTCTTGCTGTGATGCGCTCCTCCCACCTGTTTCCCTGCTTGACAAGCTGCACAAGGTCTATCTTTTTCGAAATGAACATTGGTTAGACCTATCACATGTTCTCCCTTTAGAAGCTTGTGGAGGTTCTTCATCCCCACATGTGCTAAGCGGCGATGCCACAGCCAGCCCATGCAAGTCTTAGCCATTAAGCATGCATCTAGACCGGCTTCTTCTTTTGCAAAATCAACTAGGTAAAGCTTGCCGTCTAATACACCCTTAAAAGCTAGTGAACCATCACATCTTCTAAAGACAGACACATCTATATTTGTAAAT
This sequence comes from Zea mays, assembly GCF_902167145.1. Lineage (NCBI taxonomy): Eukaryota > Viridiplantae > Streptophyta > Magnoliopsida > Poales > Poaceae > Zea > Zea mays. Next base: position 108,914,853 of record NC_050102.1, read on the forward strand.
AGACAGTTATATCCCATATGACATAATTGACTAACAGATAGCAAGTTATATCCAAGACTCTCCACTAGAAACACATTAGAGATAGAATGCTCATTGGAGATTGCAATTTTACCTAGCCCTTTTACCTTGCCTTGATTCCCGTCACCGAATATAATTGAATCTTGGGAATCCTTATTCTTGACGTAGGAGGTGAACATCTTCTTCTCCCCCGTCATATGGTTTGTGCATCCGCTGTCGATAATCCAGCTTGAACCCCCGGATGCATAAACCTGCAAGGCAAATTTAGGCTTGGGACTTAGGTACCCAACTCTTGTTGGGTCCTACAAGGTTAGTGCAAATATCCTTAGGGACCCAAATGCAAGTTTTGTCTCCCTTGCATTTTGCCCCTAACTTCCTAGCAACTATCTTCCTATCCTTTCTACAAATAGCAAAGGAAGCATTTAGGACATGATAAATTGTAGAAGGTCCATGAACTTTCCTATGAGCACTAACAACATTTCTTCTAGGCATATTGTGAATAACATTTCTTCTAGCAACCTTTCTATCATGCACAACATGAGAACTAGAAGCAGTCATAGCATAAGAATCATAAGCATGTGAATCAAAAGCATCATAACTTCTAAAAGCATTTCTAGAATTTTTCCTATCATGATACAAAAAGGCATGGTTCTTTTTAGCACTAGTAGCCATAGGGGCCTTCCCTTTCTCCTTAGCGGGAATGGGAGCCTTATGGCTTGTTAAGTTCTTGGCTTCCCTTTTGAAGCCAAGTCCATCCTTAATTGAGGGGTGTCTACCAATCGTGTAGGCATATCTTGCAAATTTTAGCTTATCAAATTCGCTTTTGCTAGCCTTAAGTTGAGCATTAAGACTAGCCACTTCATCATTCAATTTAGAAATTGAAACTAGATGTTTACTACAAGTATCAACATTAAGATCTTTACACCTAGTGCACGTTTCAACAATTTCTACACAATATGTTGATTTACTAGCTACTTCTAGTTTAGCATTTAAGTCATCATTAACACTCTTTAAAGTAGCAATATTTTCATGACAAGAAGATAATTCACTAGAAAGCACTTCATTTCTTTTAACTTCTAAAGCATAGGATTTTTGTGCCTCTACAAACTTATTATGTTCATCATACAACAAATCCTCTTGCTTTTCTAAAAGCCTATCCTTTTCATTCAAGGCATCAATCAATTCATTGATTTTATCAATTTTATTTCTATCCAATCCCTTGAACAAACTAGAATAATCTATTTCATCATCACTAGACTCATCGTCACTAGAAGAATCATAAGTGACATCATTACGAGTGATTACCTTCTTCTCTCTTGCCATGAGGCAAGTGTGATGCTCGTTGGGGAAGAGGGATGACTTGTTGAATGCAGTGGCGACGAGTCCCTCATTGTCGGAGTCAGACGAGGAGCAGTCCGAATCCCACTCCTTGCCAAGATGAGCCTCGCCCTTTGCCTTCTTATAATTCTTTTTCTTCTCCCTCTTGTTCCCTTGGTCCTGATCACTATCATTGTCGGGACAGTTAGCAATAAAATGACCAAGCTTACCGCATTTGAAGCACGAACGCTTCCCCTTGGCTTTGGTCTTGCTTGGCTGTCCCTTGCGACCTTTAAGCGTCGTCTTGAATCTTTTGATGATGAGGGCCATCTCTTCTTCATTAAGTCCGGCCGCCTCAATTTGTGCCACCCTGCTAGGTAGCGCCTCCTTGCTTCTTGTTGCCTTGAGAGCAAGGGGTTGAGGCTCGTTGATCGGTCCATTCAAGGCGTCGTCCACGTATCTTGCCTCCTTGATCATCATCCGCCCGCTTACGAATTTTCCGAGTACCCCCTCGGGCGTCATCTTCGTGTACCTGGGATTCTCACGAATATTGTTCACAAGATGAGGATCAAGAACGGTAAATGACCTTAGCATTAGGCGGACGACGTCGTGATCCGTCCATCGCGTGCTTCCGTAGCTCCTTATTTTGTTGATAAGGATCTTGAGCCGGTTGTATGTTTGCGTCGGCTCCTCGCCCCTTATCATCGCGAATCGTCCGAGCTCGCCCTCCACCAACTCCATCTTGGTGAGTAAGGTGACATCATTCCCCTCATGAGAGATCTTGAGGGTGTCCCAAATCTGCTTGGCATTGTCCAAGCCGCTCACCTTGTGATACTCGTCCCTGCACAAAGAGGCTAGCAACACAGTAGTAGCTTGTGCATTTTTATGGATCTGTTCATTAATAAACGAAGGACTATCCGAGCTATCAAATTTCATTCCACTTTCCACAATCTCCCAAATGCTTGGATGGAGAGAAAATAGGTGTGTACGCATTTTGTGACTCCAAAATCCGTAGTCCTCTCCATCAAAGTGAGGAGGCTTGCCAAGTGGAATGGGGAGCAAATGAGCATTTGAGCTGTGCGGAATGCGCGAATAATCAAAAGAAAAGTTTGAGTTAACCGTCTTTTGTTTGTCGTAGTCGTCGTCCTTGTGGGAAGAAGTAGACTCGTCGCTGTCGTAGTAGACGATCTCCTTGATACGTCTTGTCTTCTTCTTCTTCCCATCTTTACGTCTGTGGCCCGAGCCAGAGTCGTTGGATTTGTCATCTTTTGGCTCGTTGACGAAGGACTCCTTTTCCTTGTCGTTGATCACGATTCCCTTCCCCTTAGGATCCATCTCTTCGGGCGATTAGTCCCTTCTTGAAGAGAACGGCTCCGATACCAATTGAGAGCACCTAGAGGGGGGGGTGAATAGGTGATCCTGTAAAACTTAAGCTTATAGCCACAAAAACTTGTTAAGTGTTAGCACAATAAATACCAAGTGGCTAGAAAGGAGTCTCAACAAAACACAATACCACAAGAGATCAATCACAGAGATGACACAGTGGTTTATCCCGTGGTTCGGCCAAGACCAACGCTTGCCTACTCCACGTTGTGGCGTCCCAACGGACGAGGGTTGCAATCAACCCCTCTCAAGCGGTCCAAAGACCCACTTGAATACCACGGTGTTTTGCTTGCTTTTTCTCAATCTCGTTTGCGAGGAATCTCCACAACTTGGAGCATCTCGCCCTTACAATTGAAGTTCACAAAGAACACAGAGCAAAGGGGGAATGAGCAACGCACACAAGACTTCAAAAGATCAGAGCAACAACACGCACACAAGTCGCAACAAGAGCTCGCAACACAACTCAAAGAGTTCGCAACTCAACAAGAGCTCTAGATGCTATCACAATGAAACGAATGCGTGAGATCGATGTCTTGGTGCTTAGGAATGTTGTAGGAATGCTTGGTGTACTCCTCCATGCGCCTAGGGGTCCCTTTTATAGCCCCAAGGCAGCTAGGAGCCGTTGAGAACAAATCTGGAAAGCCATCCTTGCCTTCTGTCATCGGGCGCACCGGACAGTGTCCGGTGCCCGATTCCTTTCCTTAAATGGCGAAGCCGACCGTTGCAGATCTGGGAGCCGTTGGCGCATCGGACATGTCCGGTGCACACCGGACAGTCCGGTGCCCCCTTCCGACCGTTGGCTTAGCCACGTGTCGCGCGCAGAATCCGCGGCCGACCGTTGGCCCGGCCGACCGTTGGCTCACCGGACAGTCCGGTGCACACCGGACAGTCTGGTGAATTTTAGCCGTACGCCGTCAGCAAATTCCCGAGAGCGGCCTCTTCGGCCAAGGCAGCCTGGCGCACCGGACACTGTCCGGTGCACCATCGGACAGTCCGGTGCTCCAGACCGAAGCAGCCTTCTGGCTGTACACAGCCAACTCTTTCTTTTCTTTTTCTTCCTGTTTCCAATACTTAGACAAGTATATTAGTACACAAAACCAATGTACTAAGACTTAGAAACATACCTTTCCTCTTGATTTTCACTTTGTTCATCCATGGGCATAGATTCACATTTAAGCACTTGTGTTGGCACTCAATCACCAAAATACTTAGAAATGGCCCAAGGGCACATTTCCCTTTCAGTTTGCCCCCAACATATTTGGCAAATACTTTGCCTCATTTGTTAGTTAAAACATATGATGCATCAAAAGTCTTAAATGAAATGTTAGGCTCATTTGATGTCGTAGGAGTTTTCTTTTTAGGCATTTTAACATGAGTAGAATGCCTAGAGCTAGAAGCCTCATTCTTATACATAAAAGCATGGTGAGAAACAAAATGAGATTTCTTAGCATGGATTCTCCTAATTTTGTGTTCGAGATAATCAGCAGGATATAAAATATAGCCCTCATTATCCTGAATCATGGGAGCTTTGCGCTTGACAAAGTTAGACAATTTCTTAGGGGCATTAAGCTTGACATTGCTTCCCTATTGGAAACCAATGCCATCCTTAATGCCAGGGTGTCTCCCATTATAGAGCATGCTTCTAGCAAATTTAAACTTTTCATTTTCAATTTCATGCTCATTAATTTTAGCAGTTAATTGATCTATATGATCATTTTGTTGTTTAATTAAAGCAAGGTGATCATGAATAGCTTCTACATTAACATCTCTACATCTAGTACAAATAGCAATATGTTCAACAGTAGATGTAGAGGGTTTGCAAGATTTTAATTCCTCTATCTTAGCATTTAAAATTGCATTCTTATCTCTAAGACAGGAAATAGAATCATTGCAAACATTTAAATCTTTAACCTTAGAAATTAAACTAGCATTTTTAGTTCTAAGGCTAGAAATTGATTCATTCAAAATTTCATTTAAACTAGCATTTTCATTTCTAAGATTGGTAATTGAATCATGGTACATGCTAAGCTCCTTAGTCAAATTTTCACATTTTTCAACTTCCCGAGCATAAGAATTCTTCAATTTAACATGTTTTTTGTTTTCTTTAATAAGGAATTCCTCTTGGCTATCCAAAAGTTCATCCTCCTCATGAATGGCTCCTATCAATTCATTTATTTTTTCCTTTTGTTGCATGTTAAGGTTGGCAAAAAAGAGTAAGCAAGTCATCTTCATCTTCACTAGAACTACCCTCATCACTAGATGTAGTATATACTTGAGGGTGGTTCTAGTTTGTACCTTCTTCTTTTTGCCGTCCTTTGCCATGAAGCACTTGTGGCCGACATTGGGGAAGAGGAGGCCCTTGTTGACGGTGATGTTGGTGGCATCTTCGCTGGAGGATGAGTCGGTGGAGCTCTCATCGAAGTCCCATTCCCGACACACATGGGCATCGCCACCCTTCTTCTTGTAGTACCTCTTCTTCTCCTTCTTCTTCCCCCTCTTATCATCGCCCCTGTCACTATCACTAGACATGGGACAATTAGCAATAAAATGACCGGGCTTACCACATTTGTAGCACACCCTATTGGAGCGGGGTTTGTAATCTTTCCCCCTCCTTTGCTTGAGGATTTGGCGAAAGCTCTTGATGATGAGTGCCATCTCCTCGTTGTCGAGCTTGGAGGCGTCGATGGGAGCATACTTGATGTAGACTCTTCTTTCTTCACTTCCGTCACTTTGAATGCGACGGGTTGCACCTCGGGTGTGGAGGTGCCGCCTTGCTCCAAGTTGACGATGTGTTTGGAGTCTTTGATCATTAATTCAAAGCTCACAAACTTTCCTATCACTTCCTCGGGAGACATTAATTTGTATCTAGGATCCCCATGAATTAATTGAACTTGAGTAGGGTTATGAAAAACAAGGTATCTTAGAATAACCTTGACCATTTCATGGTCATCCCATTTGGTGCTCCCGAGGTTGCGCACTTGGTTGACCAAGGTCTTGAGCCAGTTGTACATTGCTTGTGGCTCTTCTCCTTGGTTGAGGACGAATCGACCGAGCTCCCCCTCGATTGTCTCCCGCTTGGTGATCTTGGTCACCTCATCTCCTTCGTGTGTGGTCTTTAGGACGTCCCAAATCTCCATGGCACTTTTTAACCCTTGCACCTTATTATACTCCTCTCGACAAAAGGAGACAAGGAGTATAGTTGTGGCTTGGGAGTTAAAGTGCCTAATTTGGGCGACCTCATCTGAGTCGTAGCCCTCGTCCCCCACCGTAGGTACCTGCGCTCCAAATTCAACAATGTCCCAAATGCTTGCGTGGAGTGAGGTTAGATGATGCCTCATTTTATCACTCCACATACAATAATCCTCACCATCAAAATATGGTGGTTTGCCTAATGGAACGGAGAGTAGAGGAGCGCGCTTAGAAATACGGGGATAACAAAGTGGCATCTTACTATACTTCTTGCGCTCATGGCGCCTAGAAGTGACGGACGTCGCGTCGGAGCCGGATGTGGAGGGCGACGAAGAGTCGGTCTCGTAGTAGACCACTTTCTTCATCTTCTTCTTGTCGCCACTCCGATGCGACTTGATGCGGGGAGGGGATCCGTCCTTGGCTTTGGTGCCGGACTCCCTTGATGGAGACTTCCCGTGGCTTGTGTCATTCTCGTCGGTTTCCATCTCCCTCTTGGCGGATCCTCCCGACATCACTTCGAGTTGTTAGACTCTAATGAAGCACCGAGCTCTGATACCAATTGAAAGTCGCCTAGAGGGGGGTGAATAGGCGGAATCTGAAATTATAAACTTAAGCACACACTACAAGCCGGAATTAGCGATAGAATTAAATCCAAGTCTGAAAGAGAGGGGAAAACAAATCAACCAAGAAATAGAGCTTATGAACACGGTGATTTGTTTTACCGAGGTTTGGTTCTAAAAGAACCTAGTCCCTGTTGAGGTGGTCACAAAGACCGGGTCTCTTTCAACCCTTTCCCTCTCTCAAACGGTCACTTAGACCGAGTGAGCCTTTTCCTTAATCTCCTGGGTCACTTAGACCCCACAAGGACCACCGCACACTTAGGTGTCTCTTGCTTCGACTACAAATCACTTGAGAAAAGAAATGAGAAAGGAAGAAGGCAATCCAAGAGGCAAGAGCTCAAAAGAACACAAAATCTCTCTCTCACAAGTCACTAAGTGTTTGAGATGAATTGGGGACTTGGAGAGGCTTTGATCTTTTGAATTGTGTCTAGGAGTGAATGATAGAGCTCTTGTAATGAATGTGATACTTATAAATCTTGGATGCTTGGGGTGGTGGTGGTTGGGGGTATTTATAGCCCTCAACCACCAAACAACCGTTGGGGCAGGTTGCTGTCGATGAGCGCACTGGACAGTCCGGTGTGCCAGCCACGTCACCAAACCGTTAGGGTTCTGGAGCTTTTGACCGTTGGAGGCTTTGTCCTCTAGTGGCACCGGACAGTCCGGTGCCGCACCGGACAGGCACTGTTCAGTGTCCGGTGCGCCTCTGTCCTGCGACTCTGACTCTGCGCACTGTTCCTTACTATTCATCTTATCACCGCACTTTTGTAGTTGACCGTTGTGTGAAGTAGCCGTTGCTCCGCTGTCACACCGGACAGTCCGCTGTCACACCGGACAGTCCGGTGAATTATAGAGGAGCACGCATGGAGAAACCCGAGAGTGGCTAGTTGGACTCTGTACGGTCCTATCGCTGTCTGGTGGCACACTAGACAATCCGGTGCGCTAGACCAGAGCACACTCGGTTTCTTGCTCCTTTGAATTTGATCCCTAACTTCAATCTTTTATTGGTTTGTGTTGAACCTTTATGCACCTGTAGAACATATATTCTAGAGCAAACTAGTTTGTCCAATATTTGTGTTGGGCATTCAACCACCAAAATTAATACTGGGAAAAGGTTAACCCTATTTCCCTTTCACTATGCTTCCTTCGTCCTAAAATCGTAGCAAGTTTTTTTCATGCTAGTGAAACTTTGGAAAGGCCTCGTAGCATCCCTACGCAACCGCACCTCAGTAGTGTGGTATTATGCTTGGCCAGCATATGCGTTGTTGGTTGCAAAGGTCTCTAAGCTTTTACGCAGCTTTGACCCGCTGATTTGGATATCCGTCGGATTCTGACCCAACGGAGCCAGGTATGGATACATGTTTTGACCCGTGGGTCTGACCCGAATCCAACCCGAAATCGGGCGAGCATGGATTAGGATATTACATCCACTAGCGGGTTATTAGTTGGATATCCGAAATCCAATCATAGTGTATTACATAGCAAAGAACAAACCCTAACACTATGAGCCTCACGCCTAACACTTCGAATCCCCCAATGTTGGTCGCCCCTTCTAGCCTTGCTGACTTCTTGCGATGTGCCTCGTGGCCCCTTCCAAGTGCCATAGTCCACATAGGCCACAGCACCGTTGGCAACTGGCCCTTCCAAGCTCTAGTGACCCTAACCACGACCCCGTAGGCCCATAATAATTCTTTTATTAAGTTTTAATTTTGTATGATGGTGAATTGGAAAGAAATTTGATTAATTATGCTATTCAATTGTTGAAAAATGATTTTGTCTTTCATATCCGACGGATATCCGAAACTCGTCCGAAACCCGCTGGGCACGGGCATGGATACAAAATTCTACCCGCGGGTATGATTGCGGATGGATATTGGTTGCAACTCTGGATATGGTTGCGGGTGGATATTTGCAATATCTGACCCGGATCCGATCCGTTGCCAACCCTAGTGCGGAGGATCGTTGTCGTTATATGATGTATTTATTTAGCTGTTTTGTGCAGAACTTCTATTATATAATAAAGACGTGACATTGATTTTTGTACCCTGAGTCATCATATGTGTGAGATTTGATCCTAGCACATATTTGAGATGCATATGGATTTGCCCTTAAATCCAGGTGTGACACATCACCCCCTCGTACTCTTCGGATTGAACAAGTCCTAGAAGCATCTATGTCACCAACAACTAAGAGGGTCAGCCATGCCATGATGTTTGTTCCGTCGGTACTGCCATTCTCATTATAGGATGAGCTCTTCATGACCTTTGGCAACTCCGCTCGGTTGCCTAGAGTTGACCAACGCTTCGTCAGGACCTTTTTATCACGCTTAGTCTTCCTAGGAGAAGTGCTATGAATGAAGGAGGACCTGCTCTGGCTTTCTGCAGAGATAAATCGAGAATGGGTGGAAGAGAGAAGGTTGAAGACAAAGGCAGTGAAACTCACAACCTAGTCTCATGCCTAGCCGAGTATCAAGGTTACCACCACAAGATATCTTGTATGACCAAGAGTAGGGGTGAACAGCATCCCTTAGGTTAGTGGATCACCACTTAACTATTTTCCCTGTATCCAAGACTAACATATGTCTAGTACGAGACATGTTCTTCTTCATTTTTATTTCTTTTTGTAGATACCATCTTATCTACAAGAGATTTCATCCTAGTAAGATATTCTAGCATAGTCATGTACCTTTTCTGGTTGTTGCTAGGCAACCCTCGTGTTCATAGTCCTTGCGCTAGACTATGACACATATGTCTCCTAGAGCTTAGACCACACCATTTGGGGTCTTGTAGGTTTAAACTTGACTCATGACTTCATGAATCATGGAGGTCATGAGGAAACTCAGGACTTGTTGCTCAAACGTCGCCCATCACGTGTACTCTAGATTAGGTTCCCCTAATGAATCATCGCCTTTCTTGGTGTTGGTATTCTCTTTTGGTGCAACAGTCGAGCAATCGAGGTAGCCCTATAGCTTCACACCACTAAGGATAGGTAGAACATGCACATTTCAGTGCACAAAGTTGTGCTTGGTAAGCTTCACTGCCATGGATTGATCATGGAGGGGTGTTGGCACAATAGAGAGAGATGAGCGAAGGAGTTGACTCTGTTTACCATGTAAGAAAACATGACACTAGGTTTAAGCTATTTTCCCTAACCTATTAGGCAGAGGAGTTGGCTTAGGCCTCGCTCTATTATAGAATAGCCATGTAGCACCTAATCTGATAGGGTCATAGCTTGATATACAAGCACATTCTATTCTAACACATCCTTAACTACCATAAAAGATACAAGCAGATTGTATTGGGCATCCAATATATTTAGAATATAACTAATGATCTCATCATCTTCAATTTTTCCTGTGCTATAGCCATCTCTTCAACGAGACTCCCGTATCACTCCTTGCATGCTCTATCCTCTAGCCTTTCAGACCACTGCCCGATCCTCCTATCAAGCCATGAAGGTCCACGAAGGCCACTAATGTTTAAATTCGTTAACTTCGGGATTAAGCTACCTAGATTCCAGGAAACGATGCTACAAGTTTGGAATGCGCCAACCATACAGAGCCAATGCACAGATTAAGTCACAAACTCCATAACACGACTTCTGCTCTAAAAATGGAGTCGGTCCCTTCTATCGGATGTCAGGCAAAAATTCTAGATGGACAATGAAGTCATTATGAGAATAGGGAGTTAACGGAGGCAGAATTCTCCCTAAGGGCTGATTTGGTGATCCCTAGGGGATCCATAGGGGAGGAATCCCCTTGCAATTCAATTTTGAATAGCAAGAGAATTTCTTCCCCTCGAGATCCCCGGTCACCAAATCAGCACTAAGAGGGAGGCTTACAAAACGAGTTCTGGGATGGGCGGCCATTGAAAAATCCCAGAAGAAACAGTGCTCACGAATCTCATACCTGGAAGAGGGCGATGCCAACACTTGCTTCTTCCATTTGCGAGCAAACGAAAGAAGGCGAAGGAACTTCATACATTGTCTGCGCCATGAACAACGATGGGCTTTTGACCATGAAAACAAATCAAACGTCATGCAGGGTTACTTCGAAAGCTTAATGATAGACCCTATGTCCCGAACCTATGATCTAAACTGGGAAGCGCTTCATTTTGACCAAATTGAGCTATCTGCGCCGGAGTCGCCAATATCACAGGAAGAAGTTTGGAACGCAATCCTCTACCTGCCGCAAGACAAGGCCCTAGGCCCAGATGGGTTCACAGGTATCTTCTACAAAGTGTGTTGGCAAACCACCAAAGGAGACCTCATGGCTGTAATTGAATCCTTCCAAAACCAGCGCTGCAACGATCTAAACCTCCTAAACAAAGCAAACATAGTTCTCATCCTGAAAAAAGAAGGAGCAAATGCATCACGGACTACCGCCCTATCAGCCTCATCCACTCGGTGGCTAAGGTTATAACAAAGATCCTAGCACTCCGGCTAGAACCTCTCATGGATAAACTAATCTCGCAATCACAAAGTGAGCTATTATCATCATGACGTGGTGCATCTGGAGGTGCAGAAACAATTGGATCTTCAACGAAATTCCCCCTTCGGTTTCTGAGTGCAAGGCTATGTTTAGGAGTGAAATTGTCTTATTATGCCATCGAGTTAAGCCTATTCTTAAGGAAGATATTGCATCTTGGTTGCTCAATTTAGGGCTGTAACTCTTCCCCCTCTGCTCCGTCTTCCTTCCTTTTCTTTGTAATTTTCCTCTTTCTCCCTAAACTCAGTTCTTTTGATTTAATAATATTACTGTAGGTCCTTCCTACAGTACCTTTACTTCAAAAAAAACAAAGTGCATTCATAAAAAACGGAGCATCCACGACAACTTCCTCTATGTGCACAATCTTGCCAGGTGCCTACACAAAATCAAGGAACCGACTCTCCTAATCAAACTGGACACTTCTAAGGCATTCGATTCTATTCGTTCACTACAAGACATATAGCCTTCTATGACAATACCTTGTGACTATAGATCAAAATATCATAAGTCTCTCATATTTATGACATTTTGTAGGGGTTGATTGAATTCAATGACGAAAAGAAAATGTGCCATTAAGACCAACACAAAATCGTCATAAAACATGGAAGATGCCATATTTGTGACGAATGCTCTTACAATGTCGTGACGATTAGTTAGTGTCACTATTTCATGACAATGTTGGTCGTCATAAGTTCTCAAGTTAATTTCAAAGAAAAAAATATAGGCTCCACTACAAGTAATGAAATAAATAAAAATGGTAATGAACCAAGTTTAAATATTAATTCTTGTTTATATAAAAATGGATTAAAGTTGAATTTCCTACATATATTTTTCATAAATATATTCGTAAAGCCTTAAATCTAATATATTCATATAATTTTCATAAATATATTAGTAAAGACTTAAATCTAATATATTCATGAGAAATTTGTTATACAATAATAGCTAAAATAATAATCAAACTGCAAAAAATAGAAACATCTTTAAAAAATTGGACTTGGTTGTTGGAACAAAAAAAGTCGACCACCTAATATTATTTAGCAATTGAGGGTTGAACTTAGTACCTAATAGAACCATTTTCAAGGTCACACCATGAAGTCAAATGAAGGATCATGCTTAAGATACCATACAAGTCACACCATCAAGTTATGTTTATTTATAGGTCCAGGATCTTCAGGTTGAGCTTGAGAATGAGAAGCAAGAAAAAACAAAACTTCGACAAGTGTTGGATAACTTGAAGACGGAATCAGAAACTTCAAGGGTAAAACATTATGAGAAAATAGAAGTTGTAAAGATGACATCACAAGAAATGCACGTCCTCCTTTGTTAACTGCTAAGCTTCAACCAGGGCCAGCACAATCCAGGGCCATAAAGTTTCTAAGCCCCCAACTGTGAATTATTGTAGTATGTTTCTTCTTTGAAAATTGGTTATTGGTTGAACTACGTCGGGTTGTTTTATCAATAATTGGTTGCTAGTTTTTTACAAGTAGGACTTAGTGGCTCCAAGTTTGTTGATTTTTGTTACTGGTAGCCTAAAGTTTTGTTGAACAATGTTGCTTCTTGCTAGATGTATTGTGACCTATGAATTGGAATTTGTCTGCCACAATTTTGGTCATTAGATATGTAAATTTTGTGAAATATGTCATGTGAACATTTGTATGGTTGAATGAAACCAAAATTGGGCCACAAATTTTGATAATATAAAATAGTATTCATTGAAAATTATAAATTAGATTTAATGAGGCCACAAATTTGGTCTAGCACTAACATGCGACAGTTTATATATTATGACAACAAAATTCATCATTGAAAAGTGCCCTGTCATATTGATAAACGTCATAATCATTTGTCGCATGAGCTCCACATCACCAGTGCGCTGCTTATTAGTGACGTTTTCGTTGAAGTAATGACAATATGTAAATGTCACAAAATCTACGACGAAGTAGAATCGTCATAATTTTAATGACAGAAAAACTTCAATTCATCATAGAACATGTTTAGCCACGTCACATAGATGACAAACAAAAAACGTCACACAAGCATCATAGATTTCAATATATGACATATATTCACATATCAATGACAAAAGTTGAATGTCATAGAAGGTAAGCTGTGTTGTAGTGGTTGGGACTACTTGCTGGATCTCATGTGACACGGAGGTTTCCCTACGCGATGGCGCATTTGGATAACGTCGTCATAACGTCTTCTACCTCCACAATTATGCTAAACGACATCCCACTAGACCCAATTTTCCATGGGCGGTGTCTACGACAAGGTGATCCTCTATCACTCTACTTTTTGTGCTAGCAATGGACCCCCTACATCGCCTCCTTGATGCGGCAATCGAGAGAGGCCTTCTCAGTCGCATAAATTGTAGAGCATTTCACCTTAGTCTATGTATACAAACACTCTTGTTATCTTTGTTAAACTGGTTTATAGCGACATTCTTGCCATTAAAGATATTCTTGCAAAATTTGGGGCAACATGCCTGCAGACCAACATAGCCAAAACCAATGTTACATCGATCGAATATCGACCTTGCAAAGTTGCTCCGCGACATGCCAATAAACACATCAATCTTTCCCAATCAAATACATTGGGGTTCCCTTGTCACCTGCACACCTCAAAAAAGTTGATTTTCAACCCTTAATCGACAAGGTTGCTAGCAAATTGTCCACATGGAACGCCAAAAATCTAACTCAAACGGGAAGGGTTTGCCTTACCAAAACGGTTCTCTCCTTGCAGACTATTTATCTAATGATGACCATTAGATCGACAAGAAAATTTATTGACGAGATTGACAAACTCCAGAAGCGCTTCCTTTGGGCAAGAGACAGTGCCATGACAGGTGGAAAGTGCAAAATTAACTGTAACGCCCTGAATTTGGGGGTAGAATTTTTCTTCTTTTATACTCACCAAATTCAGGTGTTACTCTCTTTTCTCTTCCTGTTTTGCTCCTCCTTCCCAATTTCAAAGCGGTATAGTGACTAGTGTTTGTATCGTGTGTGAACAAAAACCTATGTTGTCATGGGTGTTGCATCATGCCGAAGCACATTTCTTTTGTCTGATATTGTGTTTAATCGCGCGTTCGTCTTGTCTCGTTGCGGATTTTGTTTTGCGTTTGGTCTCCGATCTATGGTTGTGCGTGTCGTGGGATTTTGACCCACGACACGACCCAGCCCGGCCCTGGCCTGATCTGGCCTAGCTCGGCCCAGCCCTGGCCCGTGCGCCCCTGCCCTCCCCATGTGCGCCCCCTCCCTTCTCTCCCTTTCTCTCATTCAATTTCTCCAACGCAGCAACTTCCTCTCCTCCACCTCTCTCTCTCCCCCGTTGTGCCCTAGGTTTTGGAGACGGAGATCGCCGGATTTGGACCCCGAGGTGAGCTCCCCTCCCCTTTTTTCTCTCTTCCTCTTCCTCCCCTTCCCTTCGCGCGCCCCCTTCTTCTTCCCTGCGTGCGTGTGCCCCTGAAGCCCCTGTGCGCGGCTCCACGGCCTCCCCGTGGCGCGGTCCCTCGGCCCCCCTCGGGCGCGGCCCCCCGGCCTCTCGGAGGCGCGGTTCCCCAGCCCCCCTCGTGCGCGACCCCGCCCTCCCCCCCCCCCCCCCGCGGCGTGCGGCCCCGTCCCGGCCCCCCGTGCGGCGGTACGGTCCCCTCGTTCCCCCTCGACGCGGCTTCCCCATCCCCGGCAGCTCGGCCCCGGCGCCCTTGAGCGTGGCTCCCCGGCCCTTGAACGCGGCCCCTCGGCCCCCCACGCGACGATTTAAAATTTGGTTTATTCAATTTTAAATTTGGTTTAGTCGATGTGCTGCGTCGCGCGCTTCGCCGCGCGACGATTCATTTTAAATTCGCCTTCATTCATGTGCTGCGTCGCACGCTTCGTCGCGTGGCTAATTAATTCGATTTTAGATTCTATTAATGTGCTGTGTCGCGTGCTTAGTCGCGAGACGATCTATTTTAATTTCAGATTATTTAATGTGTGGCATCGCGCGTCCAGTCGCGCGACGTTTCGTTTTAAGTTCAGTTTGAATAACGTATGCCATCGTGCGCTTCGTCGCACGACGCTTGACGTTATTTTCATAATTAATTCAAGTGTCTCGTGACGCGCTCCGTCACGCGACGAGTCGTTTAATTCTTAATTCAGTCTAAGTGTTGTGTCGCGTGTTTCACCGCACGACAATCCTTTTAAATTTACTTTGATCTGTTTACAATGATTAAATACGGAACATGACTTTATCCTATGCATAACGCTATGTCCAAATTAATACCATTCTATTTAGATGAGTACTTTGATTTATAGTCGTGTAATGTGATCGCTCTTCGACCCATAGCCTCGACCGTTACTCTCTCTTTCTCGCTTAGTCGTAGGTGTGAGCCCTGCGCCGAGCGTTCGTTTATTTATGATATTTTATTGCATGGTGTACTATTCTTTTGTATTAAAGTTGTGGAATGTATGTTTGAACTCATATAGATAACGGTCAGTTGGTGGAGTCCGAAGGAGTTGCAGGTGAAGACCCTGAGCAGCAGTCGGTTGGTTAAGGCAAGTATCCCTTGACCCATCTATGTCCTACATATTCTTATAATTCACTCCCCGCATTTACACAGTTTGTACCTAAGGATTGACTAGCTTTTGCATGTCCTTGTTTACCTATTTGGGTTGGGTTATTTTGGTTTAGCCATATGCTAGTGCTTCACATTAATCAATGAACATGATGAGATTATCTATGATACGCTATTTTCCCTTTTGATTATAATGATATACTTGTGGCATTTAAGGGGACTCGAGCTGTTTCTCGAGTGCCTCTCCGTAAGGACTAGTTTGTTGGATGATCGTCCAGGAAAATAGTGCAACCATGAGGGTGGAATGGGATGCCCTTAGCTAAATAATTAGAGGAACTGGAGTGTAGTTCGCTTCGTCGTCGTGCCGTCAATAGGGCTCGGTGTATGCGGCTCGCTTTGCCAAGGTTGGTTTGCCCCTTGAGGAGGAGTGCGGTACATTTAGGAAACCTAACGGGCGACTACAACCTTAGGGAATCTTTGTAAAGGCTACGTAGTGAAACCCTACCTGTTCACCTTGGTAGTGTTTAAGGGATTGATCGGCCCGAGGCAAGAGGGAATCACGGCTTGTGGGTAAAGTGTGCAACCTCTATAGAGTGTTATGAAACTAATATATCAGTCGTGCTCACGGTTATGAGCGGCCAAGGGAGCTCCATTGATTAGAGATACTTTGATCAGAGATGTTTGGTTTACAGGTGATGAGGATGATGGTTATGATTATGCTTATGGTAATGGTAAGTGGTATTCTTTCCGTTTGGAAAGGTTACTTTTGGTTCAATAACTTGGGTTAATGCTAAAACCTAGCTTTCTACTAGTAATAATAATCTGATCAACTAAAAGCAACTGCCTGACTTAACCCCACATAAAGCTAGTCCACTACAGCCAAACAGGACATATTGCTGAGTATGTTGATATGTACTCACCGTTGCTTTACACACCAAACCCCCCAGGTTGTCAGCGTTGCAACCACTGCTCAGGAGAAGATGAAGTCGTGGAGGACTTTCAGGAGTTCCAAGAGTACGATGAGTTCTAGGCGTGGGTTAGCGGCAAACCCCCAGTCGTCTGCCTGTGTAGGCCGTGTGTATCTACGTTTCTTTTCCGCACTTTGATAATTGTTAAAGACTATGTGGATGTCTCATACATCATGATATAATCGACTATTATACCTTCTTTTATGTTATTATTTGAGCACTGTGTGATGATGTCCAGTTATGTAACTGCTGTGTACGTGAATTGCTGATCCTGGCATGTACATGGTTTACATTTGGTTTGCCTTTTAAAACCAGGTGTGACATAGGTGGTATCAAAGCCGTGCTGACTGTAGGACCGCTAACCTAGTGTAGAATGGTCGTTCTAAGGATTATAGACTCCTATTATCACCTTGACTTTGGTATCCCTTCAAAAGTTGGTCATATCGACCAAAACTATGTTCTACCATATATATTATACCTTGCTGAAAATTTTGTTTTATTCTAGTTCCTAATTCTTTTATGGTTTACTTGCTGGTCACATTAGCTCTGTTCTCACTCTTATGCTTACGGTGTCTTTTGTAGATGGCTCGTCTTAGACACACTGCACGGAAGTCAGTCATTCCTTTTTTGCCTTCTCGTTTCGCGGAGCGTTCGCTTTGTCGTCCGGTGACTGGTCAGTCTAGCTATTTGAAGAGGCTGCACCACCTCCTGCATGAGGAGCAGGAGCGTCGGCGACAGGAGTTGGAGCAGCAGGGCTCTTCTTCCTCGCTTCAGCAGGAGGTAGAGTCTGTGAGGAGCTGCTCTCCGGTGCCCCCGCTGGAGGCGCCCCTTGCACCACCACTGGGCATCCCAGCCACTGGAGTAGCTACTGGAGGAGACCCAGACGACGGGGGTGACGACAGCAGCTCGAGCCACAACACCGACCTTTCAGAGAAGCAGGAGCCGGAGGGATGGGTTGCTCGACCCATCACTCGTGACGCCGCTCGCGGGTGTCACTTTCACGATGCGCTCGACACCTTGCTACGCCAGGCACTTGACCGGCGTACCTGGTCTATCGAGTATCGTTGTGTTGTCTTTCACCACAGTCACGGGGTTTACCCGGACCGCTGGGAGGTGACTTGCTTGGTGCGTCGTCCGGAGAACAGTCTCCGGGGTGCAGAGGTTTGCTCAGAACACTGCTCTGTTTCTGAGCGGGACTCAGCTGAGGCGGCCATGCAAGATGCCGCATGGCGTGCGCTTTTGCACTATTGCTTAGTGTTCGGTGGGGTGGTCGATGGTCTTAACCTAAGGTATTACCCTCGCCGTCCATCGGGCAGCACAGGAGGCGTGGTTGTCTCACCTGTCGGTGAGGACAATCCTAGGTTGAGCAGCACAGTCAACCGAGCCGCCATGCTAAACATGGAGCTGGACCATGCTTTAGATGAGCTGAGTAGGGCTCGTGCTGAGGTTGCCCAGTTGCGGGCTGAGCGCGCGCAGCATCGTCACCTAGAGGATGGTTCTCCCGCCCCCGTCGGGACTCAGCACCCGTACCGCTCACCTCAGCGTGGACACCATGCTTATGGTAACCCCGACTGCAGTACCAAGATAAATTTAGAACCATAGATCGTCAGCGTCGGATCTTGTAATTAATGCTTAAAAATAGGAGTTATAGTCCTAGTCTTAGTCATACTCTTAGTTAGTCTTAGTTAGACAGGGTAGTTTGCTTATCCTGTGTTTTTATGTTTGTCATGATGAACTATGATGGATTTGGATCTTTGTAATGACTGTTGCCATAGTGTGGGCATCCCCTGCACCTTGGTTTACCTGTTAAATGTTAATAAAATTAGTTATCTAGTTGGGAAGCCCTTTTATTCTACTTTCCTCTTTATCTGAGAAGCTGTGTTTGCCTGTGTTGGAAATCAGTGAAGATGTTCATCTATTTAGAATTGTGGAAGAATTTTATACTCTTTTCTTATGTTGCAAGTTTGCAAGATCAGTTCTGATGTGTGATTGCATTCTGCAGATGTCAGACAACAGGCGTAGAAAAGGAAGTCGTGCTCAGCAGGAGCAGGCAGCACCGCAGGATGAGGCACCCCAGTAGCAGTAGCCACCACTGCCCCCGATGACGATAGAGCAGATGTTCTTAATGTAGACTCAGGCAGTTCAAGCCATTGGTCAGACTCTGGCCTCTATTCAGCAGCAGCAGCCCCCACCTCAGCCTAAGATGCCTCAGATGCCCAGAGACAAGCATGCTGAATTCATGAGAGGTCATCCCCCAGTGTTCGCTCACTCTTCTGACCCCATGGATGCTGAAGATTGGCTGCGTACCATGGAGCGGGAGTTGTACACCGCTCAGTGCGACGACAGGGAGAAAGTTTTGTATGGTCCCCGTCTATTGAGAGGAGCAGCTTAGTCTTGGTGGGTGTCCTACCTCGCCACCCACGCCAACCCCGACACCATCACTTGGGAGGAATTCAGAGACAATTTCTGCCAGTACCATGTTCCCGCATGTCTGATGATAGTGAAGAAGGAGGAGTTCCTGGCGCTCAAGCAAGGGCCCATGTCTGTCAGTGAGTACCGAGACAGGTTTCTGCAGCTGTCCCGCTATGCTCCTGAGGATGTCAACACAGATGCCAAGAGGCAGTATCGTTTCTTAAGAGGCTTAGTCGATCCCCTGCACTATCAGCTGATGAATCATACCTTCCCCACATTTCAGCATCTGATCGACAGAGCAATCATGATAGAGAAGAAGCGCAAGGAGATGGAGGATCGCAAGCGCAAGATCAGTGGGCCTCAGCCTGGGAGCAGCAATCACCCTTGTTTTTGAGGCAACTCGCCTCAGCAGTTCAGGCGAATCAGCGCCCGCCTCAGCAACAGTTTCAGAGGCAGTACCCTCAGCACCAGCAGCAGAATCGCCAGAACAATCAGTCAGGAGGAGGTCAGTTCCAGAGGCAGAATCAGCAGGCACCTCGCCTCCCCACCCCAGCAACCAACCAGAGCAGTCAAGCAGCCCCAGTTCAAGCATGGAAGCAGAGCATGTTTCCATTGTGGAGAGCAAGGCCATTGGGTGATGCAATGTCCGAAGAAGGCAACCCAGCAGCAGTCAGGCCCTAGTGCCCCAGCATAGTAGAATGTGTCTCAACCTGGAGCAGGCAACCGCTCCCAGCCACGCTACAACCATGGGAGACTGAACCACCTGGAGGCTGAAGCAGTTCAGGAAACACCCGGCATGACAGTAGGTATGTTTCTAGTCGACTCCCATATTGCAGAAGTGTTATTTGATACTGGAGCAACGCATTCATTTAGTACTGCATCATGGGTAGAAGCACATAATCTTCCAATCACTACCATGTCAACCCCCATCCAAGTTGACTCAGCCGGTGGTAGAATTCGAGCCGATAGCATTTGCTTGAATGTAAGTGTGGAAATAAGGGGGATATCGTTTCCCGCTAATCTCATAGTAATGGGTACTCAGGGAATAGATGTCATTCTAGGGATGAATTGGCTAGATAAGTACCAAGCAATTATCAGTTGTGATAAGAGGATAATTAAGTTGGTGTCCCCACTAGGAGAAGAAGTGGTAGCCGAGTTAGTCTCACCTAAACCAAGGAAAGGAGGTTGTCATCATATGGCTATTGATAGCAAGGAGCCATATTCACTCGAGACTATCAAGGTTGGGTCCGAATTCCCAGATGTGTTCCCGGAAGACTTACCAGGTATGCCACCTGAGCGGAAAGTTGAGTTTGCCATAGAGCTTCTTCCTGGCACCGCCCCCATTTCTAAAAGAGCTTGTAGGGTATCTAGACCAGAGTTGGTGGAACTTAAGAAGCAGATCGATGAGCTATCAGAGAAAGGTTATTATATAAGGCCAAGCACCTCTCCTTGGGCCACCCCTGTCCTTTTCGTGGAGAAGAAAGATGGCACTAGGAGGATGTGTATCGATTATCGAGCTCTGAATGAGGTCACAATCAAGAACAAGTACCCCTTGCCCAGAATAGAAGATCTATTCGACCAGTTGAGAGGAGCCAGCGTGTTCTCAAAGATAGATCTGAGGTCAGGTTATCACTAGCTCAGGATTCGACCTTCAGACATTCCAAAGACGGCATTCATTACCAAGTATGGGTTGTATGAGTTCACTGTTATGTCTTTTGGTCTAATGAATGCACCAGCCTTCTTCATGAACCTTATGAACAGTGTATTTATAGATTATCTTGACAAGTTTGTGGTGGTATTTATTGATGATATTCTTATATATTCTCAAAGTGAGGAAGAACATGTGGATCATTTGAAGATGGTATTACAGAGATTGCGAGAGCACCAGCTATTTGCAAAGTTGAGTAAGTGCAAGTTTTGGATCAATGAAGTCCTGTTATTGGGTCACATAATAAACAAAGATGGATTAGCTGTGGATCCAAAGAAAGTGGCAGACATTCTGAATTGGAAAGCGCCAACAGATGCCCGAGGAATCAAGAGCTTCATTGGAATGGCCGGATATTATTGGCGATTCATTGAAGGGTTTTCAAGGATTGCGAAACCGATGACAGCTTTGCTAGCCAACAAAGTGGAGTTCAAGTGGACCCAGAAGTGCCAAGAAGCCTTTGAGGCGCTGAAAGAGAAGTTTTCTACAGCGCCAGTCTTAGTCTTGCCTGATGTGCACAAGCCATTCTCAGTGTATTGCGACGCTTGTTACACTGGTTTGGGATGCGTGTTGATCTAAGAGGGAAGAGTTGTAGCTTACTCATCCCGATAGCTAAAGGTTCATGAGAAGAATTATCCGATCCATGACCTAGAGTTGGCCATAGTGGTTCATGCACTGAAGACATGGAGGAACTATCTGTATGGACAGAAGTGTGACGTCTACACAGACCACAAGAGTCTGAAGTACATATTCACTCTGTTGGAGCTAAATATGAGGCAACGAAGATGGTTAGAGTTGATTAAAGACTATGAATTGGAAATTCATTACCACACAGGCAAAGTGAACATGGTAGCAGATGCCTTGAGCAGGAAATGTCAAGTCAATATGATGGTCGCTCATCCGATGCCTTATGAGTTGGCCAAAGAGTTTGAAAGGTTGAGCCTTGGATTTCTGAACAGCATGCGAGGAGTGACATTTGAGTTAGAGCCCACTTTAGAGCGGGAAATCAAATAGGCACAGAAGAATGATGAGAAGATCAGTGAAATACGGCAACTGATTCTTGAAGGCAGAGGCAAAGATTTTCGGGAAGATGCAGAAGGTGTGGCATGGTTCAAGGATCGTTTGTGTGTTCCTAATGTCCAGTCTATTCGGGAATTGGTCCTCAAGGAAGCTCATGAGATAGCTTATTCCATACAACCTGGAAGTGAGAAGATATATCAGGATCTGAAGAAGAAATTCTAGTGGTACAAAATGAAAAGGGAGATCACAGAGCATGTGGCTCTATGTGATAGTTGTCAGAGAATCAAGGCAGAACATCAGAGGCTAGCTGGATTGTTGCAACCGTTGCGAATTCCTTAGTGGAAATGAGATGAAATCGGGATGGACTTCATAGTCGGATTGCCTCGCACTCGAGCCGGCTATGATTCCATTTGGGTAGTGGTGGACTGCTTAACCAAGTCAGCCCACTTCATACCTGTCAAGACTAGCTACAGTAGTGCAGTATTGGCAGAGTTGTACATGTCCCGGATCGTTTGTCTTCATGGTGTGCCAAAGAAGATAGTGTCAGACAGATGAACGCAGTTCACCTCTCATTTCTGGCAGCAATTGCATGAAGCCTTGGGTACACATCTGAATTTCAGTTCAGCTTATCATCCGTAGACAGACGGTCAGACTGAAAGAACTAATCAAATCCTTGAAGATATGTTGAGAGCATGTGCGTTGCAAGATCAGTCCGGATGGGACAAGAGATTGCCTTATGCAGAATTCTCCTATAACAATAGTTATCAGGTCAGCTTGAAGATGTCACCATTTCAGGTGCTTTATGGAAGGAGTTGTAGAACTCTATTGCAATGGGATCAGCCTGGAGAAAAGCAAGTGTTTGGGCCAGACATTTTGCTGAAAGCTAAAGAGAACATCAAGATGGTTTTGGGAGAACCTGAAGATAGCGCAATCAAGGCAGCTAAGCCATGCAGACAAAAGGAGAGAGCTTAGTTTTGAAGTCGGAGATTTTGTCTACCTGAAGGTATCGCCTATCAGAGGAGTCAGAAGATTTGGAGTCAAAGGCAAGCTAGCGCCCCGGTATGTTGATGTGTACTGACCCTTGCTTTACACACCAAACCCCCCAGGTTGTCAGTGTTGCAACCACTGCTCAGGAGAAGATGAAGTCATGGAGGAGAACTTTTAGGAGTTCTAAGAGTACGATGAGTTCTAGGTGTGGGTTAGCGGCAAACCCCCAGTCAGCTATCTGTGTACGCCGTGTGTATCTACATTTCTTTTCTGCCTAGGAGGTGTTGTGGGATGGATTCGTTGAATCTAGAAAAACTATCCAGAGCACTGATCAGTTTGAGATGGCTTTGGTGGGGACTCTGGTTCCCTACGATAAAACATACAGACTCCTCTTTGCGGCATGTAGTACCATTCAAATCGATAATGGTCGAAACACAAGTTTCTAAACTGTCACGTGGGCACAGGGGCGACGTTCGAAAGACTTTGCGCCTCTCCTGTACGCACGAACCATGAAGAAGTCTTTGACCGTTGTCGAGGCCTTTCACAAGAACAACTGGATCCATGAAATCAACCCGAGACATGGATTGAGCATACACCAGCTATAGGAAATCGTTGCTTTATGGAACATGGTGCGAAATATTGATTTGCATCCTAACTAGGAGGACAAAGTCACATGGAAACTAACAACATGTGATGAGTACACAACATCAGTGTACAATGGTCAGTTGCTAGGAACATGCAAAGTGCAAATTCTTCGCGTGGCTACTCCTACAGAATTGATTGTGGGCGGCAGACAGACTGGCAACATAGTCTCATATGCCCCTTGTGTCGAAGATATCCGGAAACAGCACAACATCCGATGGCGGAGTGCATATACACGAGAAGAGTGTGGGCCCAAATCGCAATTTGGACTAAGTAGCAGGGCCTGCACCCAGCAGGCCAGCAAGATGGCGGTGGACGTTGACACCCTTAGAATGGTGGGCATTAGGGATGGCAATGGATGTCATTTATCCGCGTACCCGCGGATAAAAAACCCATTGGGCACGGTTTTGGGTACGAGTCTGTACCCATGGATACGGATACGGATAGCACTTGATATCCACGGATATTTTTAAAACGGATATGAAAAATCAATATCCATACCTGAATATCCGAATATCCGTTAAAATTACACCTATCCCACAGGCCCACGGGCCACATCGCCACAGCCCACAACGCCACAAGCATTCTCCAGGCTCCCGGGCACAGAGCGCAGATCTCCAGCTCGTCCTCAGTCCCTACATCGCTGACTCCCTGCGCAGCTCGTTCTCAGTCCCTGCATCGCTGACTCCCTGCGCGCCTGGCCGCCTTCGGCTTGCTCCCCTCAGTCCCTGCGTGTGCTACCTCCCCTCAGTCCCCGGCTCCAGCGCGGTTGTCCCGGTGTAAAGTACAGGTTATTCCAGATGCAACGACTTGTTGATTGTTTTTTCACCCAAATGCAAGTACAGGTTATTCCAGATGCAACGACTTGTTGATTGTTTGAATTTGCTGGATTTATATATTTTGTATGTGTAGTGGGCAAACGGATATATCCGCGGATATCCGTTACCCGCGGGTAACGGATGTGGATACTGTTTGTTATCCATGGCGGGTAACGGGTACGGGTTTGGATATCGGATATAAGTCGCGGATATGGATGTCCAGAGACACTATCAGCGGATATTTTACCCGTTGCCATCCCTAGTGGGCATCCACAACAACCTCGATGCACAATGTTAAAGTAGGTCGATCTTTGGCCCTCATGATATCGTGGGGAATTTGGATGGAAAGGAACGTCCGAGTCTTTAATAATAAGGAAACACCAGCCATGATTTTAGCCACAAAACTCCATCAGGAGATGGTCTCCTGGATTAGCCGGAGCTAAGTGCTTAGCAAGTGTAGCCTCACGCGATTAGCTTCATCAATTTCTTGTTCTCCGACCGGTTAATCCAGATGTAATGTATCTCCTTCTTCATCTAAGCGTAATAAACATAAGCCAAATATTTTTTTTTATTTTCCCTTGAAAGCTAAGATCGAAGATATATAATCCATGACATTGCTTGAGGTGAGAACATCTCTATCACTACCTTCCAAACCTTTGAAGCATATTCGAGGGAGGCAACAGGAACTACTGGTCATAGAGGAGATAGGAGAGGAAATATGATAACACTTGTTGATCCTATGGCACCCTAGTTGACAGAGACATGATTCTCTATGTTTTCCTTAGATTTGTCTGCCTTCTCAATCTGGATAAACTCAAACAGACCGATCAAACAAGAACACCGCAAACAACATGCAAGACTTGGGCTCGCCACACCAGGAATTTATCGCGACTAAGCTTCTTTGTAACTCAAATTGAGACAAAAATTGATGGTGATAAACTCGATGAAACTGTGGCAAGGGGAGAGGAAAAAATTGCAATCGCAAGATGAATATTGTAGGAGTAAGATCTGATACCATAAAAATTATTGTAAGGGCTTAAACCCTTAAGGTTGTCGATACCTTCACTATGTATGAATATACAATAGGAAACGAAATCCTATTATATCCAACATATATCTCAACACACGTAAATACGTTGTCTAGGATTAATAACCACTATGTAGCTATAAACTTTACTATAAAACTCGCACGACACCTCTAAATCTTCGAAAGCAGATTCGCCATAGAAGCACGGGGCTCATAGAAGGCCTCCAGTGGCACTTTTTTGGGTATGGTTAATCCAGCTCCCTCGGTCATGTCAACAAGATCATCTCCTACTCTTTCCCAATTGAAACACTGGATCATAGTCCCCAGAGCAAGTCCTACCATCTGCGTGCCCAAATTCTCCCCCGGGCATCGTCTCCTTCCCATACCAAATGGGTTGAACATCTTGCCTTCACTGTTCTCACCCAGGAACCTACAAACAAAACAGAATAGATATTCATCATCAAGCATACCTCTCTGGTAGCTAGATGTGTAACAAACAGATATCCAACATTTAGTAGTCCACATGTGTAACAAACAGAAAACGGCAGTAGTACTTCGGTAGCTAGATGTGTCATGCATACCTCTCTGGCATGAAGCTTCCAGGTCTATCCCAAATCTCAGGGTCCCTATGTATCGCGAACGTATTGACTAGGAGCATTGTCCCCATGGGTACGTGAAATCCGCTGACCGTGCAGTCATTTGCGGATTCATGAGGAAGAAGAAGGGGCGTCGGCGGGTATAGACGCAACGTCTCCATGATGATGCACCAAAGGTATTGCAGCTTCGGGAGATCGGCCGCCTCGATTAGGCGTGCTGGTTGCCCTACGCATGCGTCTATTTCTTCTTGAGCCTTCGCCAGCGCGCCAGGGTTGTTTAACAGGAGGGACATCGCCCACTCCACTGCGTCCGCTGAAGTACTTGTTCCAGCTTCGAGGGAACTCTATTAAAAAGAGAGAAATACAACTTAAAATTACACCATTACTACTTTATGTTTGTAGGAATTAATTTATTTTGGAATATAGACAGTATTTGGCAATTAGTGACACATGTATATGCCTTGTACGTCCGTGTTCAAATTTTACAGAATATAAGTCCCTTTTTAAAACCTTTTCAAAATATGGTGCAAGATCTGGCTTTCGATCAGTAGTGAGATAAATTTTAGTGAATAAATGCTCAGGCCAATATTTTGTCTATGGTTTTAGAGATAAGAAACAGTATGTTTACAATTATGTCAATATCAGAGGCACGCATCTTTCTTCTAGAGGATCCAGACCATGAACTCCATGCATGAAACTTCATATTCTGACATTGGATCGTGAGCAAGATTTCAGCGGTGCTTTTCACAGCAAGCCGAATACTCCTCCAACTATTGCCGGGCGCGTTGTCAGACAGATATGAATAGGGATTAGGGACATGATAGATCAGTATGCTTGGAGATATAAATAGGGATTTTTTCCCAGAAGATTCATCGTAAAATAAGAAGCAAATACCCAGTAGGAAAGGAGGTGATTAGTGATTACTGACAATGCACATGGTGCGGATGAGGTTGTCCGGGCAGGCGTCGGGGTCCTCGTTCTGCAGCGTAAGCAGCACTCCGATCATGGTCTTCCGTGCCTGCGGCTGCGGGCCATTCTCCATCTCCTTCCTCTGCTCCTCGATCAGCCCCTGCAAGAACTTAGTCCGGCTTTCCCGCAGCCGCCACAGCCGGCGCCCCACTCCGCCCACGTCCAACCACCGTGCCCACGCCGGCAGGAAGTCCCACACCGTCGACGCGCCACTCAGCTCCATGGTCTCCTCCACCATCTCCCTGAACCACCGCGCCTCCTCGCTCACCTCCGCCTCTGTCTCGTTCTCCTTCCCGTCGCAGCCGTAGTACCTCTTAGCGCACACCATCCCCATCATGGCGTTCATCAGCAGCTCGAACAGCCGCGACTTGAGCTCCACCCGAGCGCGTCGCACGCCGTTGCGGGCCGTGGGGCGGTAGAGGCCCCGCACCATGGCCCGCGTCTCGCGCTCGTGCACGTCGGCGAACTGCTGCACCCAGTGCACGGAGAGAATATGGGTGACGGTGATGCGGCGGACGCGCCGCCAGTAGGGTCCGTAGTTAGAGGTGCCCATGGTGGTCCAGTCGTAGGAGAGGATCCGGCCTGACGGCAGACGCGGCCGGTTGGCGAACGCCACGTCGAGCGTGGCCAGGCACTCCTTGGCGGCATCAGCCGACGACACGACGATGACGCGGCGGGAACCGAACCAGAGCTGGAAGACAGTGCCGTGGCGAGCTGCGAGGCACGCCAGGGTGCGGTGGAGGGGCCTCTCGAAGAGGTGCAGGTGAAGGTGACCGATGACAGGAAGAGCCATCGGCCCCGGCGGGTACTGGGGAGATCCACGTCGTACAAGTTGCGCTAGGGCGAGAAGCAGCGGGAGTAGGAGGAGAGTGACGACCGCGAAGGCGTTCGAGGTATCCATGGTGGACTACTCAGATCACACCGTGGAGTGAGAGTGTGAGACTGGGAGCGAGGAAACTTTATAGGCTGCTACCTGCTTGATCAATAACCTCTATCATTGATGCTTTGGTGGCACGTGGCATTGTAGAAGGAATTGTATTTGGGCCCCCCGCGGCCCCACAGCGTTGGCAACTTGCCATTAGCTTCAAGTGATGATAGAATAGGAATGAGACAACAATTGTGAGATATTCACATGGTGATTCTTAAGAAGGGTTCTAAGGGGTAACACGAAGACTACAAGATAAATAAGGGCTAGTTTGGAAACTCAAATACTTTTAGGATCCCTGCCTTTTTCTATGATAAGCAATCCATGTGGATATCATTTAAATAACACATTTAGTTATTTGTGGATGGTTTCCCTACCCTAGGTTTGGCTCCCTTTGGTTCCAAACTAGCTCTAAAAAATTGAGAAACTTTAGAGTGATAGTGTTAGACTCATAGGACTCACACATAGTGATAGATTATGTGTCAAGGGAGATTCTATTGAGACCCATATGAAATCATGATGTAATGTCAATGTGATTGGAGATCCTGTGGGGGTGTGACTATTAAGTTGTTGTCATCTTATTGAGAGAGAAAATGTGTTGATGCTGAGATGGGTCTCGAATCATACACCAGCAAGAGCTAGATCGCCTGGTTCACACAAACCAACGAATACAACTGTGGCAGAACCACCCGAATTATTCTAGCTTAAGTGCCTAAGTCACGCCTCAGGGGCCGTAACGCACTTAAACCGGAATAACCCGTCAGTCCCTCAGATCTAGTCTGATAGAGCCACTTAACCAGGATCAAATTCCACAATCTCACTCGAAGGTGAGTCACAGAAGAAATACAATAAAACAGGAAACCTCAAATTAAGTGCTGAGTTATTACATAAATCGGAGTTCTTGAGTAGCCATAAAGTTCACAAAATAAAGTGCAGCGGATAATCGATGTCATCGGTAATGAGGAAATGGGCAAGGCCTAGCCCACTACTCCTCATGCTCCTCTCCTGCCGGAGCAACATCCCACTCGACCGTCCAACCCGGTGGCAGGGTGGTAGGCCAAGTCACACCATCAACTACATCCTGCATGGTACCTGCAAAAATGGTGCCACAAGCAAGGCTGAGTATACTAATACTCAGCTAGACTTAACCGGTGTGAGGAGTCTACTCCTCTACCTCTAGACTATGCAGCTGTTTGGCTGAGGGGTTTGGTTTGCCAAAAGCACTAGCTGTTTCTAAAATCAATTTTTAGCTTTTCAAGTTCTACCATCATTAACTTAGCTAGATTTGCTCCTTCTAAGCATACATGGTAACAAGCAATTAGCTCAATCAACAAGTTATCTCATGTAATCCACATTTCACTTCTTACTCGATGCAGTACAAGGAATCAAGCAGTCTCATTAGCTGCGAGAAGCAGACGATTCGAATCGAGTTTTAAAACCTTGCAAGGTAAACCTAAACACACGGCATGTCAGGGTACTCCGTCCCCACACATGACAACCGTCCCCATCGATTCCCCGTTCGCGTCCAGGCCTCACCGCCTTGGCATACAATGCTCCACTGACCCCGGCTGCCGCCGTGCAGTGACCGCACTTGTACCCACCATAGCTAGCATGGGAGACCCTGTCTCAGGTCGCATGAGGGATAAAGTCCGCGCCCGGCTTCACTC
Source organism: Zea mays (assembly GCF_902167145.1). Lineage (NCBI taxonomy): Eukaryota > Viridiplantae > Streptophyta > Magnoliopsida > Poales > Poaceae > Zea > Zea mays. The sequence goes on from NC_050102.1 coordinate 108,944,154, forward strand.
AGGTACTAGGTTTACCGGTTACCATTTTTCCCGGCATGTGCTTAGTACGTTCAAAAGCTTGACTCAGGTATCCACACATTAATCCTTAATTCATTTTTCCCGTCTCATGGACAAGGCATCCTCCCTGGATCCAAGTCCACGGACCAACATATATCCCATTATCAAGATGAATACAATCAATTCCTGACCTCGCGCGAGTGCTAGAAAAATCACTCGACTTCTACCGAGACCCTGATTAGCAAGCAGCTACTCGACCTAGCATACTAGTATTCATCTCAAAAAGGAATCCTAAGTTCATGCAACTAGAGGTTTCAAGCAACTCCTACACTTAAGTGCACATTGCAATCCTACAAGCATTAAGTGTAGTAAAGTAGCATATAATAACATGGTTATGCATAAAACCGGGGCTTGCCTTCAATTGTTGGGGCTGCGGGGAGATCCTCAATAGCAGCCTCTGAAGCCTGCTCCTGGTCCTACTCTTGGACAGGTCCTTGCTCGGGGATGAGCACGTACTCTCCGTCGGCAAGATTACAATCTAATGAATGCAATGCGTAAGATATATGCATGATATGATATGCGCTTTAGAATTTACAACTTTAAAGATGTATGGTCTTTTTTTTTGAATTTAAACAAGTTAACCTTGCTTATGTAAAACCCTTTAGTGGTATACTTGGTAAATTGGGTTAGTTTTAATGGGATGAGGTTTATTCCTTCTTCTCTTTTCTTTTATTCTCTTTAATGTTTTGGAGTAGGTTTGAACTACAAGTTGCTTTTATAAAATTCTAAAAATTCTGCAAAAATTACAGTGGCTTGTTACTGGTGTATGATTCTCTGTCACAAAATTTGGGGTTCAGAAAGTGAATGGTTTTCTCTGGACAAAATTACCAAATTTTAGGGCAGAAGGGGTACTTTGAACTACAACTATTATTTAACAGTGGGTAATTCTTTAAAACTTATTTTTGCTGGCTTTTAGGTGTCATAACATGACTTGATACAATTTTCTAGTTACTAATACCCTTTAATTATTTTCTTATGGTTTTCTCAAGTTTTTAGCCAATAGGTGCTTTCTACTACCACTATATTTGAAAAACATCAAACAACAGAGTTCTTATTCTTCTTAGTTGGTATTTTGCGCAAGAGCAATCATTCTGAAGTTTGGCTTCTTTTTGCTTAAGGGAAGGGGTGGTTTGCATTATTTAAGTCAAATGGCCTTTCTCACAAATTACTAGCAAAAGGCATGGGTTCACTTCTTTTTCATGAGTTTGTATTTTTCTCTGGTGGTTTATCTCATCATGGACTTAGCAAATTTTTGGTTGCCCAATGCCACATTATTTGAGGTTGTTTATGATTTATTGGGAAAATGCCTTATTACCACTTTGTATTTATTTTCCTTACTTAAAAAGTTAGGCTGGGGTGCTCTGTATTTTTGTAGTGGGGCTCTGGTGGTTATGAGTTCACTGGATTTTTGTTAACCACTTTAGTTATAGTTTTGCAATCCTAATAATTGATTTTCAGTCTTCATAAGGCTAATTAAAGCATCTTAATTAGAAACTGGTCCTAATTAATGGTCTCTGCATTTTTCCTAGGTTCTTTGTTGCATAAGTAAACTAGGAAAAATATTACTAATCACTGTTCAACATTTTCTAATGCTTTTCTGATTTTCTCTAAGTTTTGGACAAAATGGCTTTAAATGAATAACTACATCATAATCTCTAATGCTGGGGCTCCTACTATTTTTAAACAGTGTATAATTAAGGTATAAGCATCTACAAATTTTCTTAAGCTCAGCACAAAAGAAAAACTAATTTTCCTTAATTAAACAAGGTTTAGGGGGTTTCTGTTTTTAATTTTAAACTCTAAAATTTAGAACAGAAAGCACACGGTTCACTATTTTTAAATAATAGATCATAATATTCCAGAGCTAGCAAAATTGGTTTGACAGCTTTTCATTAAGATTTCATCAAGTTATGGATTTTCTAAGTTCTCTGGTTATTTTAAAAGAATAACAGAATTGATTAAATGGAAATCCACTTTGCACTGGGGTCCCTGGCGGTTTTTCTAGGTTTTCCTCGCGAATCAGTCCTTAGGTTACTATTCACATGAGTCGCTGACATTACAGAAAACCCCTCGGGTTCTACAGAACCTAACCCGAGGTCCTTCTTCTACCTCAAACAGTAGCCGCGGCGAAGAAAAGGGCGGAGGGGCTTACCGGCGGCGAGACTGTTCCAGTGAAGTGGTCGAGGACGAAGGGGAGGTTGCGGGGATCACAACGGTGTGCGGAACGCCGTCGGAGATGACCGGAGTCGGTCGGTCCACGCGCGCAGGCGGGGATGCTCGTCGGCGGCGAGGAGACCGGCCTGGTCACGGCGAGGTAGTTCAATTAAATAGGTCAGGGAGGTCCACGGGTTGCCAGAGAAGACATGAGTGAAAGGAATCGGGCGGAGACTCACTGGATAGCTCGGTCCACGCGCGGCGGCGGAAGACCGAAGTCCGGTGAGGTTGATCTCGGGCCTCCGGTGAAGTCCGGTCGGGTCCGAGGGCTTGGCAAGCTTCACGGGCTACTGGCGGAGCTAGCCGAAGCACTGGTTGGGCTTGAGGGTGGTTGGAGTGGGCTGGCCACGGCGGCCGTAGCTCTGGCGGCAATGGCGGGCGGAAATGAGCTCGCCGGAGCTAAGGAACGGTGGCTGGCCGGTGAGGGTGAGTGCGGGGCGAAGAGAGGTGCGCCCGGGGAGGCTTTATAGGCGCGGGCGGGCACGGCCGAGGGCGTGGGCGCGCGGCGGACTTGACCGGACGCCGGGGCGAGCGCGCGCGCGGGTTGGGCGAGCTCTGGCGTGCCGACCAGGGTCGAACACGTGTGCTCGTGCGTTCTGCCCAAGCTCTGGCGCGTGTGGTCGCTCATCCGAGCCTGCTCTCGCCTTGGCCAGTGCACGAAACCTCTTCTCCTCCCTACAAGCTACCATTCTTGTGTGGAGGTCATAGGATTTTGCCTACTGGTTGCAGAGATATGGAGCCAGGAAATCTGGTCTGTCTCCCTGCCCAAACCCGAGGCAAATCCCAAGTTTTGTCGTGTCTAGGGCTCGCGTCCCAATGCCATCTTGTGGCACACGACAGAGGGGTTAGTTAGACACAATTTTGTCAATGGGGCCATTAGGATTCGAGTTAGGGATCAAGGTGAACATCCCTGATCTTTGGCTCAAGGTCTGAATTTCAGAATTCTGAAATTCAGAATTCCCAATGAGTCCCAACAAAAGAAGCTTGATTTGGGGGTTTTCTTGAATTATTTTGGCTAAGCTCTCTCAATCTTTCTTGTTGTTTATCAAATATACTTTAACTTATATAATTGGCTCAACTCAAAATTTTAAACTTTTCATCCCCTTTTTCTTATTTTCTTGAATTTTGCTCATGGGGCTCACTTAGGGTTCTTAATTAGGGTTGCACATTCTTATCTTTTCAAAGACTCAATTGTTTTGATCATGACACTTTTAAGTACATACTTGGTGAATTCTTTATTACTTAAGTTAATTTGATGCTCATGCTTACTTTGATTTACATAAAATGATGGTTTTTGGTTGGGCTTTTCAAGAGAAACCCTAGGTGACACTGGGGTGTCACAGCCTTCCCCCCTTAAAGGAATCTCGTCCCGAGATTCGGGCCAGAGTCCTTCCGAGGTGAAGCGAAGGGTGAGACTGATAGGAAAAGGGTGGGGATTGTTATTATTAGGGCAAAACTGCTCTTCGAATGTCATTCTCTTTGCAACTTCAGAAGGAAGTCCTTTTAAGTTTTACTTAATAGTTACTTCATTCTGAATTAAGATCATATTTTTGGAAATTAGATTCGAAAGGCAGGAGGAGGGGTTGGGGGTGATTACATACCAGCTTCCTTAGGTAGGCAATCGGGGAAGTTGGATCTTAGGAATTCCTCGGTTTCCCAAGTAGCTTCCTCCTCTGAGTGATTACTCCACTGGACCTTGAACATCTTGATCGATTTAGCCCGAGTTGATCTTTCCTTGCAATCCAGAATCTTGGAGGGGTACTCTTGGTACGAGAGATCTGGCTCTATCTCCAATTCTGGCTCTGCTATGATCTCAGTCAGCAATCGAATACATTTCTTCAGCTGAGATACATGGAATACACTGTGAATGGCAGACATCTTTGAAGGTAACTTCAGCTTGTATGCCACGGGTCCACATGCTTCTATGATCTCATAAGGTCCAATGTAACGAGGGGCTAGCTTGCCTTTGATCCCAAACCTCTGCACTCCCTTGGTGGGTGATACCTTGAGGTATACAAAACTTCCCACCTCGAACTGGAGAGGTTTCCTTCTTCTATCATGATAGCTCTTCTGCCTGGCCTGAGCAGCTTCTAGATTCTTCCTGATTAGCTTGACCTTCCTTTCGGCTTCAGTCACCAAATCAGGTCCAAAAACTTCTCTTTCACCAGGCTGAGACCAATTGAGTGGTGTCCTGCACCTTCTTCCATAGAGAGCTTCAAAAGGTGCCATCTTTAGGCTGGATTGATAACTATTGTTATAAGCAAACTCTGCCAAGGAGAGGTGCTTATCCCAGTTCTTGCCACAATCGATCGCACAAGCTCTCAGCATATCCTCCAGAATCTGGTTTACCCTTTCCGTCTGACCATCAGTCTGTGGGTGGTAAGCTGAACTCCTGATTAGCTTGGTTCCCAAAGACTCTTGCAATTGTTCCCAAAATCTGGCAACAAATTGGGCTCCTCGGTCAGAAACAATGGTCCGAGGTAATCCATGCAAACACACGATTCGGTCAATATACAATTCTGCATACTTCTGAGCCTTATCAGTGGTGTGCACAGGAAGAAAATGTGCCACTTTCGTCAACCGGTCCACAATAACCCAAATCGAATCATGATGACGAGAGGTGTTGGGTAGACCCACAATGAAATCCATGCTGATGTCGTCCCACTTCCACGAAGGTACGGACAGTGGTTGCAAAGCTCCAGCGGACTTCAAGTGGCTTGCCTTTATCCTCTGACAGGTGTCACACTCTGATACATACTGGGCTATCTCCCTCTTCATTATGGTCCACCAGTACAAAAGCTTCAAATCATGGTACATCTTGGTGCTTCCCGGATGCATAGAGAATTTGGAGAGATGAGCCTCATCCAAAATTTTCTTCTTGAGATCCTGGTCCTTAGGAATTACCAATCTGCTTTTGAACCATAACACACCCTTTTCATCCTGGCGGAAACAATTATACTTCTCAACCTTCTGATGGAGATTTTTCTTGATAATCTGCACTCCTTTGTCACTGAGCTGGGCCATGATAATCTGGTCTTGCAAAGCTGGCTCAACAGCAATGTGAGACAAAGAACCAGAAGGAATCACTTCAATTTGCATCTTGCTCAACTCATCACACAAGGTGTTAACATGAGAATCCATCAGAATACAGTTGCATTGCAACTTCCGACTCAAGGCATCAGCTACCACATTAGCTTTCCCTGGGTGATAATGGACCTCCAGGTCATAATCCTTGATCAGCTCTAGCCATCTTCTCTGCCTCATGTCAAGATCAGCCTGAGTAAAAATGTACTTAAGGCTCTTATGATCAGTGAAGATGTTGCAGTGGGTTCCCATTAGATAGTGCCTCCACATCTTCAATGCATGAACCACTGCTGCTAACTCAAGGTCATGAGTAGGATAATTTTGCTCATGAGGCCTGAGTGCTCTTGAGGCATAAGCAATGACTCGATTGTCTTGCATCAAGACACAACCTAGCCCGGTGCCAGAGGCATCGCAATACACATCAAAAGGCTTGCTGCTGTCGGGTTGCGCCAATACTGGTGCTGTGGTCAGATGCTGCCTTAATGCATGGAAGGCATCTTCGCACTTCTGACTCCACACAAACTTGACCTCTTTCTTCAGCAACTCAGTAATAGGCTTCGCAATTCGAGAGAAGTCCGGAATAAATCTTCGGTAATAACCAGCCAATCCCAGAAAACTCCGAATCTGGCGAACAGTTGTTGGTGGCCTCCAGTTCATCACCTCTTGCACTTTATCAGGATCAACATCTATTCCAGCCTGAGAGATAGTGTGACCCAAGAATTTGATTTCCTTTAGCCAAAAATCACACTTGGATAACTTGGCATAAAGGTGGTGCTCTCGCAGACGTTGAAGCACTACATGCAAATGCCCGGCATGTTCTTCTTCGTTCTTCGAGTACACCAGAATATCATCGATGAAAACCACCACGAACTTGTCCAATTCCGGCATGAAAACAGAGTTCATCAGATACATGAAATATACTGGCGCATTTGTCAGCCCGAATGACATTACCAAGAATTCATATAGCCCATATCTGGTTGAGAATGCCGTCTTCGGAATATCACTTGCTCGTATTTTGGTCTGGTGGTAGCCAGAGCGAAGGTCTATCTTGGAAAACACCTTAGCCCCGACCAACTGGTCAAAGAGAACATCAATACGAGGCAAAGGATACTTGTTCTTGATAGTTACCGCATTAAGAGGGCGGTAATCTATACACAGCCTCAAGCTTTCATCCTTCTTCTTCACAAACAGCGCTGGACATCCCCAAGGCGAAGTGCTTGGGCGAATAAATCCCTTGTCCAGCAACTCTTGCAACTGCTTCTTCAACTCTGCCAACTCAGCGGGTGGCATTCGGTAGGGCCTCTTGGAAATTGGGGCCGTTCCCGGTTGCAACTCGATGGCGAATTCAATATCCCGGTCCGGTGGCATCCCTGGCAATTCATCAGGAAAGACATCTGCATACTCACAGACCACTGGGATCTTCTTTAGGGGTAACTCCGTCATAGAGAAAGCACATGACTGAGAAGAACCCTGACTAGGCAGAATCAAAGTGAAATTCCCGTAGAAAGGAGAATTAACTTCCACGGTACGACTGGCTACATCAAGCACAACTTGGTGCAAGGTCATCCAATTTGCTCCTAAAATAATGTCCACATTTTCCAATCCCAACACAAGAAGAGTGGTTTTGACAATGTGGCTTCCCAGTTGAATAGGCACACTTTGGTTTAATTGATTAGTTGCAATTTTACCCCCAGGTGTGACTATCATGAATGACCCTTTTGAGTGAGAGAATGGCAGTTTGCAATTAGCACTGAACTTTTGGCTAATGAAACTATGAGATGCACCAGAATCAAACAGAATTAAAGCAGGTCGATTATAAACTGAAAAGGTACCGGTCATGATAGGAGCTCCTTCTGGCACTTCCTCTAGAGCAGTGAAGTTGAGCTTCCCTTGCCTGACTTGCACCTTCTGCTTTCTTCCCTTGTCTTGATTTGGTGCTGGCATCTGCCTCTGCTGGTTCCTGGGACAATTCTTGGCATAGTGGCCCACATTGCCACAAGTGAAACACTTGTTCCCATTGCCCTGGCGGAACTGCTGCTGCTGCTGAGGCTGATTGTTTCTTGGGGCGGGAGCTGGATAGCGGTTGGGTGCCGGCTGCTGCTGCTGCTGAGGTGGCCTGATCACCCATCTGCCTGCCTGCTATTGAAAACCCCTGCTCTGATTGTGAGAAACAATCCGGAACCTCTGAGCCTGAGCGGATGGTGCTGCCATTGGTGCCTTCCTCTTCTTCTCTGCCCGGTGAGCAACAATGCAATCCTCCTGAGAGATGGCCATGTTGACCAACTCATTGAAGCTATCAGCCCGGACAGTGTTGAGTCGTTCCCGCAGCTTGGTATTGAGACCCCTGCGGAAGCGATCCCTCTTCTTTTCATCAGAATCAGCATGATACCCTGCATACTGGCATAAGTCGTTGAAGGCTTGCGCATACTGCAGTACCGTGCGGGTTCCTTGATTAAGGGCCAGAAATTCATTCAACTTCCGATCAAGAATGCCAGCTGGAATGTGGTGTCCTCTGAAGGCAGTTTTGAATTCCTCCCAAGATACTTCACGATCAGCGGGGAGCATAGCACGGAAGTGGTCCCACCAAGTCCGAGCAGGGCCGCGAAGCTGCTGTGCGGCGAAGCGAGCCTTGGTCTCATCAGGGCAGTCTCCCGTGAGGAGGGGAAACTTGGACTCGACGACGCGAAGCCACACGTCGGCGTCCAACGGATCCTCTGCCTTGGTGAACAAGGGCGGCTGCGTGCTCAGAAACTCCTGGTATGTTGCCATAGCCGGAGGTCGCTGATGCTGGCCTCCACCATGATGCTGAGGGTGGGGCTGGTGCTGCAAGAGCTGTCGCAGAATTTCATTCTGCTGGGCCATCAGCTCCTGCACTGTGGGAGCTGGAGGAGGTGGCGGGGGAGCTTGCTCATTTTGCCCGCGACGCTGCCTCGCTGCCATCTGAAAACAGAGATTGTCGCCATTGTTATCCCAATTCACATTTCCGAACGACAAGATATCATCTCATATGGAAGGAAAATGCCATAATCATAATATTAGGTTCGAAATGAAGATAACAGGGTGACAAGGATCCCACAGATATCAAAAGTTTACAGGGTTACATTAATCAGGGGAAGGTACCCACAAGCCTAGTCCAAAATGTGATACTACTAAGCTCGCATAGGTTTCTATCCGCCTAAAAATGTCAAAGCGACTGCTTAACCCTGAGCGGTGGAAGCGACACTGGATACGGGTGAAGGAGGTATCGCGGAGGTAGTCCCATTGGCACCAGGGGCTGGTCCTAGCTCCTCGGGAGCCTCTTCTCCCTCGCTTCCTGCTTCATTGGCCTCCATCTCCAGGTGGTGCATGTCCAAGTGGTCATTGGCTTCCTCAAGTTCCCTCTGCACGTCGTGAAGCTGGTTCTCCAAGACATCAATAGTGTTATCTCGGATCTCCACTTGCTGCTCCAGGGTGGTGATACGCTGGCTCAGCCTCTCCACCTGCAGATCCTTTTCCACCAACTCTGTGGATAGGTCGACCACAAAATCTTCCCGACTGTTGAGAGTGAGCTTGGCAGCCTGAGCGGTGTTAGCAAGAAGTGTCATAGCATCGCTCTGAAGGGCCTGAAGGCGGTACAGCGCACTCATGCACTGAACAGTGACCCTCCCAACCAAGTCAGGATACATTGCCCACACATCCTTCACATGGCTCACGCGGTTACACCACATGGGATCATCCTTCTTCTCAGCAGGGAAGAGTCCCAAGGGGTGCATCACCATCTCCAGGGGATGGTAGCCACAGAAAGTCGTCAGAGTCTTCATGGCTGCTGCCTCAACGGTGTCGTCCGTCCTGAGTCCAATCGTCTCAGTGTCAAGAGAACGCCAACCCGGCTGAAGGGGATGAGCCTCCAAAGTTAGCCAGACCTGACAACGAGGTACCCGATGCTCCTCATACAACTGCACCGTGTACAAAGGGGGCGTAGGGTAACCGGTGGAGTTAAGCACTTCCCACAAGATGGAAGGAAAGCCATCGCGAGAAAGGAAGTCAGAACTGAAACGAGAGTCTCCTCCACTGGCGGGGGTGGGTGAATTCATCTGCGGAAGGGAATCAAAGATAAAGATTATGGTGGAAGGAAGAAGAAAAAGAGAGCCCGGATGATTCTAAAGAAAAGGGGTTAGCTCAAATTTTAATTCCTCTTTGTGTTTTATAATGCATGCATGCTGAAAGAAACGTTGCCTCTCAAAAAGGAAATAGGGTGCCTTTTTAGGGCATCCAAAAATATAAGTATTGGCCCACAGGGCCTAATTAATTAGCCACCTATTTCTCCCTCTATGCCTAAGGCCTTTCGTCCTAGGTCTAGCGGTCTAGTCCTGACGATCCGTAACAGTTTCTAAGCAAGTTTTAGGTTTTGAAAATTGGTATTCATGGTTTATTGTCCTTCTCTGTGGTGGAATTTGCTCCGATACCAGCTGTGGCAGAACCACCCGAATTATTCTAGCTTAAGTGCCTAAGTCACGCCTCAGGGGCCGTAACGCACTTAAACCGGAATAACCCGTCAGTCCCTCAGATCTAGTCTGATAGAGCCACTTAACCAGGATCAAATTCCACAATCTCACTCGAAGGTGAGTCACAGAAGAAATACAATAAAACAGGAAACCTCAAATTAAGTGCTGAGTTATTACATAAATCGGAGTTCTTGAGTAGCCATAAAGTTCACAAAATAAAGTGCAGCGGATAATCGATGTCATCGGTAATGAGGAAATGGGCAAGGCCTAGCCCACTACTCCTCATGCTCCTCTCCTGCCGGAGCAACATCCCACTCGACCGTCCAACCCGGTGGCAGGGTGGTAGGCCAAGTCACACCATCAACTACATCCTGCATGGTACCTGCAAAAATGGTGCCACAAGCAAGGCTGAGTATACTAATACTCAGCTAGACTTAACCGGTGTGAGGAGTCTACTCCTCTACCTCTAGACTATGCAGCTGTTTGGCTGAGGGGTTTGGTTTGCCAAAAGCACTAGCTGTTTCTAAAATCAATTTTTAGCTTTTCAAGTTCTACCATCATTAACTTAGCTAGATTTGCTCCTTCTAAGCATACATGGTAACAAGCAATTAGCTCAATCAACAAGTTATCTCATGTAATCCACATTTCACTTCTTACTCGATGCAGTACAAGGAATCAAGCAGTCTCATTAGCTGCGAGAAGCAGACGATTCGAATCGAGTTTTAAAACCTTGCAAGGTAAACCTAAACACACGGCATGTCAGGGTACTCCGTCCCCACACATGACAACCGTCCCCATCGATTCCCCGTTCGCGTCCAGGCCTCACCGCCTTGGCATACAATGCTCCACTGACCCCGGCTGCCGCCGTGCAGTGACCGCACTTGTACCCACCATAGCTAGCATGGGAGACCCTGTCTCAGGTCGCATGAGGGATAAAGTCCGCGCCCGGCTTCACTCAGGTACTAGGTTTACCGGTTACCATTTTTCCCGGCATGTGCTTAGTACGTTCAAAAGCTTGACTCAGGTATCCACACATTAATCCTTAATTCATTTTTCCCGTCTCATGGACAAGGCATCCTCCCTGGATCCAAGTCCACCGACCAACATATATCCCATTATCAAGATGAATACAATCAATTCCTGACCTCGCGCGAGTGCTAGAAAAATCACTCGACTTCTACCGAGATCCTGATTAGCAAGCAGCTACTCGACCTAGCATACTAATATTCATCTCAAAAAGGAATCCTAAGTTCATGCAACTAGAGGTTTCAAGCAACTCCTACACTTAAGTGCACATTGCAATCCTACAAGCATTAAGTGTAGTAAAGTAGCATATAATAACATGGTTATGCATAAAACCGGGGCTTGCCTTCAATTGCTGGGGCTGCGGGGAGATCCTCAATAGCAGCCTCTGAAGCCTGCTCCTGGTCCTCCTCTTGGACAGGTCCTTGCTCGGGGATGAGCACGTACTCTCCGTCGGCAAGATTACAATCTAATGAATGCAATGCGTAAGATATATGCATGATATGATATGCGCTTTAGAATTTACAACTTTAAAGATGTATGATCTTTTTTTTGAATTTAAACAAGTTAACCTTGCTTATGTAAAACCCTTTAGTGGTATACTTGGTAAATTGGGTTAGTTTTAATGGGATGAGGTTTATTCCTTCTTCTCTTTTCTTTTATTCTCTTTAATGTTTTGGAGTAGGTTTGAACTACAAGTTGCTTTTATAAAATTCTAAAAATTCTGCAAAAATTACAGTGGCTTGTTACTGGTGTATGATTCTCTGTCACAAAATTTGGGGTTCAGAAAGTGAATGGTTTTCTCTGGACAAAATTACCAAATTTTAGGGCAGAAGGGGTACTTTGAACTACAACTATTATTTAACAGTGAGTAATTCTTTAAAACTTATTTTTGCTGGCTTTTAGGTGTCATAACATGACTTGATACAATTTTCTAGTTACTAATACCCTTTAATTATTTTCTTATGGTTTTCTCAAGTTTTTAGCCAAATAGGTGCTTTCTACTACCACTATATTTGAAAAACATCAAACAACAGAGTTCTTATTCTTCTTAGTTGGTATTTTGCGCAAGAGCAATCATTCTGAAGTTTGGCTTCTTTTTGCTTAAGGGAAGGGGTGGTTTGCATTATTTAAGTCAAATGGCCTTTCTCACAAATTACTAGCAAAAGGCATGGGTTCACTTCTTTTTCATGGGTTTGTATTTTTCTCTGGTGGTTTATCTCATCATGGACTTAGCAAATTTTTGGTTGCCCAATGCCACATTATTTGAGGTTGTTTATGATTTACTGGGAAAATGCCTTATTACCACTTTGTATTTATTTTCCTTACTTAAAAAGTTAGGCTGGGGTGCTCTGTATTTTTGTAGTGGGGCTCTGGTGGTTATGAGTTCACTGGATTTTTGTTAACCACTTTGGTTATAGTTTTGCAATCCTAATAATTGATTTTCAGTCTTCATAAGGCTAATTAAAGCATCTTAATTAGAAACTGGTCCTAATTAATGGTCTCTGCATTTTTCCTAGGTTCTTTGTTGCATAAGTAAACTAGGAAAAATATTACTAATCACTGTTCAACATTTTCTAATGCTTTTCTGATTTTCTCTAAGTTTTGGACAAAATGGCTTTAAATGAATAACTACATCATAATCTCTAATGCTGGGGCTCCTACTATTTTTAAACAGTGTATAATTAAGGTATAAGCATCTACAAATTTTCTTAAGCTCAGCACAAAAGAAAAACTAATTTTCCTTAATTAAACAAGGTTTAAGGGGTTTCTGTTTTTAATTTTAAACTCTAAAATTTAGAACAGAAAGCACACGGTTCACTATTTTTAAATAACAGATCATAATATTCCAGAGCTAGCAAAATTGGTTTGACAGCTTTTCATTAAGATTTCATCAAGTTATGGATTTTATAAGTTCTCTGGTTATTTTAAAAGAATAACAGAATTGATTAAATGGAAATCCACTTTGCACTGGGGTCCCTGGCGGTTTTTCTAGGTTTTCCTCGCGAATCAGTCCTTAGGTTACTATTCACATGAGTCGCTGACATTACAGAAAACCCCTCGGGTTCTACAGAACCTAACCCGAGGTCCTTCTTCTACCTCAAACAGTAGCCGCGGCGAAGAAAAGGGCGGAGGGGCTTACCGGCGGCGAGACTGTTCCGGTGAAGTGGTCGAGGACGAAGGGGAGGTTGCGGGGATCACAACGGTGTGCGGAACGCCGTCGGAGATGGCCGGAGTCGGTCGGTCCACGCGCGCAGGCGGGGATGCTCGTCGGCGGCGAGGAGACCGGCCTGGTCACGGCGAGGTAGTTCAATTAAATAGGTCAGGGAGGTCCACGGGTTGCCAGAGAAGACATGAGTGAAAGGAATCGGGCGGAGACTCACTGGATAGCTCGGTCCACGCGCGGCGGCGGAAGACCGAAGTCCGGTGAGGTTGATCTCAGGCCTCCGGTGAAGTCCGGTCGGGTCCGAGGGCTTGGCAAGCTTCACGGGCTACTGGCGGAGCTAGCCGAAGCACTGGTTGGGCTTGAGGGTGGTTGGAGTGGGCTGGCCACGGCGGCCGTAGCTCTGGCGGCAATGGCGGGCGGAAATGAGCTCGCCGGAGCTAAGGAACGGTGGCTGGCCGGTGAGGGTGAGTGCGGGGCGAAGAGAGGTGCGCCCGGGGAGGCTTTATAGGCGCGGGCGGGCACGGCCGAGGGCGTGGGCGCGCGGCGGACTTGACCGGACGCCGGGGCGAGCGCGCGCGCGGGTTGGGCGAGCTCTGGCGTGCCGACCAGGGTCGAACACGTGTGCCCGTGCGTTCTACCCAAGCTCTGGCGCGTGTGGTCGCTCATCCGAGCCTGCTCTCGCCTTGGCCAGTGCACGAAACCTCTTCTCCTCCCTACAAGCTACCATTCTTGTGTGGAGGTCATAGGATTTTGCCTACTGGTTGCAGAGATATGGAGCCAGGAAATCTGGTCTGTCTCCCTGCCCAAACCCGAGGCAAATCCCAAGTTTTGTCGTGTCTAGGGCTCGCGTCCCAATGCCATCTTCTGGCACACGACAGAGGGGTTAGTTAGACACAATTTTGTCAATGGGGCCATTAGGATTCGAGTTAGGGATCAAGGTGAACATCCCTGATCTTTGGCTCAAGGTCTGAATTTCAGAATTCTGAAATTCAGAATTCCCAATGAGTCCCAACAAAAGAAGCTTGATTTGGGGGTTTTCTTGAATTATTTTGGCTAAGCTCTCTCAATCTTTCTTGTTGTTTATCAAATATACTTTAACTTATATAATTGGCTCAACTCAAAATTTTAAACTTTTCATCCCCTTTTTCTTATTTTCTTGAATTTTGCTCATGGGGCTCACTTAGGGTTCTTAATTAGGGTTGCACATTCTTATCTTTTCAAAGACTCAATTGTTTTGATCATGACACTTTTAAGTACATACTTGGTGAATTCTTTATTACTTAAGTTAATTTGATGCTCATGCTTACTTTGATTTACATAAAATGATGGTTTTTGGTTGGGCTTTTCAAGAGAAACCCTAGGTGACACTGGGGTGTCACAACAACAAGTAACTAACACTTTTTGTGACAACTAGTTTTTTCCAGCAAACTGACAAGGAAATAATCCAAACTTTTGTTTGAGAGGGCCCTTGTCAGGGCAAGTATGTCGCCGAATCGCCCTAGGTCAGTCAACGAGTCTAGGGCATCATCCTCGGTCATTAGATCAAGATATGAACAACATCATAGGATTAGAAAAATAGGAAAAAAGAGTACTAAATGTAAAAAGATTGATTGTGTGTTAGATACCTCAATTGACCATGCATCTCGTATTCTATAGAGTAGGGGTAGTCTTATTCCACTAGAAAAATAATGTTGTACAATTATCATATCGCTTTATAGAATTTTCTTTATATTGGGCCGAAGTTAATCATGGGCCTCCTAAAAATGCCCTAAGTCTAATTTGAATGTCAACATCTGCCCCATGTTTCGAAGTGTAGTTTTTATGTAAACCTAAAAATATAAAGCACCAAACAACACAATGCTAAACTCATTGCTATTCAAGATCTAAGGATGATATATGCATTATTATTATAGGGGCGATATGTGTATATTGGTCATTGTTTGAACATCACATGTGATTCTCTTGATGGTGGATCACCTTATAATGTGTTTAATATGTGAATACCAACTTCTTTGACCATTCACATGAAACTTCCCATCTTGGAGACTATCTCCCAAACTTGTAGCTTTTCATCTTTCTTGTTGTGTGCTCAGGCGACATGAGCCTTTTTCCATCTCTTAGAGTTAACCTCTACTTTTATTTTGATAAGCTTGATCAAAGCATTGCTATTTGACACGTCCTAGCCATAAACTTATTCAACCCACTTTGCAAGATAATATGTAGCAACCAACATGAATCAATGCCCTTCTGATGCAAGGAATAAACATGAATGTCTCCCATATTAGCCTTTGCTTGATCAAAATCCAAGCACTTAAGCAACAAGCCTTTGGTGGTTCTTTGATATAGCATGTATGCAAATCAAATATAAATACATTCTACCAAAGATATTAATCACCTTCGGCACTTGGATGGTAAATAGTTTATAATAGGAGTCCTCCAATCACCTATATTAGCCCCCAAACTCATTGGAATACATTTGGACATGATTTGGATTCATTTCTTTCTTTTGCATAGTCTCCTTTTAATATGAAATTTATGTCCCATGATGTTAAAGCTTAATGCTTCCTAAGCCACTATGTTAGGCTTATTGTTCTCATGCTTTGAAATATGCCAATTTTTGTGATTTCAAGACATTTATCTAGATAGAAATTAGGCGATCCTTCGAACATTAAAACATAAGAATCATAATGGATTATTGCAATATTCTCAAGCCTAATAGAGAACTCACATTCGACTTGAATGATGGCACAAAGGCACTTTAGTCATATTTTCACATTCATAAGATAAATTTAAAACACCTATGTCATGCCCCGTGGGCCTTAAAGCCATCAAAATAGTTTTATGTAGGCTCTTATCGTAGCACGATGGTTGGAATTACTCACTAGCTATATTTTTGCTAAGGGTGAAAGGAAAGAATCAGTGATATGACTTCATTGAAGAGTATGCATAACTAGAGATGAATTCAAGCTAGACATAGGTAGAGAATATGAATGATCCCATGACCAATATTTTTCATGATTTGGTGCAAACCCCAACTTGGCAATTGTTTGTTAAATATTCTTCTCTCGTTTGCTTCCATTGCACCACTTTCTTGAACACCATCATTGTGAGCTTGAATACTTATTTAGGAACCCATGCCAAGACCTATTATCTCAGTTTCTCTGCACTAAGCTTCCAGAACTTTTTTTCTTGCCACTTTGATAAACCAACTGAGCATATCAATTTTGTTTCCGGGTTGGACAATGGCAAGTCTTTCTTGATTTTGAACTATCTCACCTTCTTTTGTTTAGATTTGGTACTTATAATATCAATAGATTATCCTCCTATGTCTTTACTATGAATAGTTAGATCTTTTAGCAATGTAAATGGCTTTTCAATAGTTTCATTTAGATTTGATCTTTTATCCTTGTGGTTATCTTTTTCACATGATAAAGTTGCTTTGCCACTTTCTTGTTTGGTTGAACTCCAAACTGATTTTGATGAAAATGTCTTTTACAACATGATGATCTCTCTAGATGTTTAGAAGATGCATATTGTATGTAATGTTCTATAAAATATAGTGGAACATGTGCCTCTTTAATAAACTAGCCCCAAGATGAATAAGGATGAAAACATATGAGTTCTCCTCTATATGACATAAAAATGACTTTGCTTTGTGGAAAATTTTGATGACTGAACCTTTCTTCTTATATTTCCTTCCTATATTTAGCTAGAAGTTCATAGAAACTAAGCTTTGACCTTTTACTCCTCTTCCAATCACGACCTTTACCTACATCAGCTCTATGGACATACTTATTATCCCCATCTTTATAGACATGCGACAATGGAGGATCTTGAGTCGATTCCCCTTGATCAGTGGGATCAATCACCCTTTCCTTAGTTAGACAGATTCTTTCTATCCCTCTATGTCTACTAAAATTGTGATGACCTTCATGTCTTGTGGAATATATCTAATTTGTAGTTCATGGATAACAACCATGTGTCGACTTAAGGGATCCACATATTTCTCTTGGGCATTTGAACCTTGAGCTTTGAGTGAATCAACTAATGGTAGCCAATTAAAAACATATTTTGCATCAAGACCAATTGAATCCAGTTGGTCCATTTGTTGAGTTTCAAAAAATCTCAATCGTCCTTTATCAATGGCCAATTAGATCACTTGATGAAACATATCAAAATTAGAAGTATTATGATCAAATAAATAATGTCACTTCAATTATTTTTCTAACTTTTGAGGTGATGGCAAAACTTTGTGATCAATGATTGTAATAAAACTTTTTTTGGGTAAGATATCAAATATATGATCACAAAATTTAAACTCAAAGGTATACATTGATTTATTTAGTTACTCATTTATGGAGTCAACTTTAAAGCTAGGCAAACAAATAGCTCAGATTTGATATCAATCCATGTAGCCACACCTTTGCACTTGTCTCTCTTGCCGAATGTTCTATAATTGATTATAAAACCAACATTGATTTATGTAATTTTTTAAACCTTGGTCTTGAATTATTAAACTAAAATAATTACACAATTTGTGTCTCATATAGGACCAAGTATTAGTTGGATTTTTAAAAAAGTGAAGTAATCCACATAGATACATAATGCTAAGTAAACTTGAGGAAAGATTTAACTTTGATAAAATATTGTCATTGGACTCTCAATAGAGAATGATGTGTTGGCTGATGTAATCTAAGTTCATTTCATTATTGATAAGTAAAGTACCTTCCTCAATTGGCCCTTTAACATTACTAGTACGATTATTACTAATAGATGTATCAATTGAAACAAGATGACAATGGACATTTTGTAAATTACTTATACTTGGTACATTATTAATAAAAGGGGATGTACAAGTCCTTGATTTGAGTAGTGTCATGCCATCTAACACCATGATAAGCCACTAGCTGCCAACACTCTGATATTTGCTTCTTTTCTTTAGGGGTTTCATATTTAGTGACTTGGTGTCGGTGTTTGGTCCTGACTACGCACTTTGGGGTAGCCCACACAGTGCTTTTGGGAGGATGGAGATGTCAATCGTTGCTCGATGGTACGTGCAGGGGCATATCGAAACACGGGGAATTTAGACATATTCGGGTCGTGCGAATACGTAATACCCTATGACCTGTGTGGTGCTGAGTGTTGGATTGCTCTGAGTTTGCGGATTACAGGTGATTGCAGGGCGAAAGATGGAGTTACCTCTCGATCTAATGGAGTCTCTCCTTTTATAGGGGTACCTTTTCAGCCTTATATAATAGATTGAAGAGATATCCCGATTACATATCATTGAGTCTATCCGAGTCGACCTTCCTCTGCTACAGGTGGGCCGAGTGCTGCGACACTCAGTTCCCTTAGGCGCTTAGTAGATATGCTCCAACTAAGAGACAGTGAGCACGGCTAATATATTAGTTTTACACTCTATAAAGGTTGTACATCTTTACCCACAAGTCATGTATCCCCTCTAGCCTAGGTTTGCATGGCCCGTATTCACTTCCATGGTGAATGGCTAGGGATCCACTATGAGGCCTTTACAAAGATCCACTAGTGTGAAGATAATCTACTAAGGTTTTAGGACGAGGTAAAGCACATATCTCCTTTGACTGGAAAGCTACCATAAAGCAAATTAGTCCGAGAATCGGTCCATACTCCAGTAACGCCTCCCCTCTTGCCCTTAAAGTAAGGAAAACCCATAACTAGCTTCCCTAATTATCTAGTCAAGAGTAGATCCATAATAATTCTTGTGGTTGTATGATTTTCTCGAGTGGTCGCTCCATGTTCCAATTAAATATAATGTTCTTGTACCAACAAATAATATACCACAAGAATAACATATCACAATAATAAATTATTATCCACATTTCTTAGGTAACAACATCCCCATAACTCAAGTAAAGCACTAGCATGACTACCCAACATAAAGTAAACTCAGGTATAAACAAGGTATAGGGAAAACAAAACTAGTTATCACTTAATAGGTCCCATCAATTTAACCTAACTGTGCATAGCATTGATTAGAATATAAAAGTAAATATTGCATAGGACCAAAGAATGTATTCAAGGACATAACTTGCCTTTTAAAAGCAAACTCATGTTGCTTAGAGTCTTCATAGAGTTGGACTTTAGATACCTCAAACAATTGCTCTTTTAATCATAGCATAAATACAAAAAAGCAAAATATGAATAAAATAACAGTACACCAAATAGAGAAAACATATGCATAAAATAAATATATGCATCGAGACGAATCCATAGGCTCAAGAAACACTAAAATTAGAGTTAAAACAAAGAAGTTATGAATAAAACAATGTTTATGAGTTTTTTTATTAAAAAATTAGCTACTAGAGACTTAATTGTGAAAACTAAGGGCTTCTACATAATTATGCATATAAACCGAAGGTCCCAGGTGTAAAACTACTTAGCCTAGACTATAGGTTTAAAATCCAAAGATCTCGGGGTCTAAACAACAAATTTCAAGATCTAACTATATTCAAACTTGAACTGCGTATGACTGCAGAGCTAAACCCGAAAACATCAGGGTCTATTTTGAAAACCACTCGATTGTTATAATATGGGTACGCCCTGGACCGATCATTCCCCAATCTACGACCAATATCGAATATCCTGAACCAGTTGTCCCTATTCTAATCTCGGTCATTCCTACTGAGATCAATAGTTGAGGCACCTTCCTCTATCAGTGGCACCTTGGTGATGGTGCGCCTACCGCAGCGGGGTGCAAGGTGTGCTGGCAATACAGTGTGCAAACTCAGTCATGGGGGAGCACAAAACGATATGGAGAAGATGAAAAAGCAGTGGGGGATGCTCACCAGCGACGACGACGAGGACAGAGCCGACCATAGCGCGGGGTGGGGCGGCACAGTCGAAGATCTTGAACTCCTATGAGGGACCACCGGCTATCCGAACGATCTTGCACTCGATAAACCTCATGCACATGCTCCTCTCGCTCTGGGGAGCCTCCTAGCTACACTCCGAGGATCGCTTTGTTGACGACGAACTCGATAAACCTCATGGACACACATTTGAGTTACGATAGCTTTGTTGAAGGCGAGAACTCATGGCCATGGCCGCACGTGAACTTGATGGCAGATGCTACAATGATAGGATGAGTCAAGGGAGATGTTTTGGCTGGGTTATATACTCACGAGGATCGAATCCATGGCAAGCGGAGCTCGGCCAGGGCTTCACGACTCGAATAGAGAGATGGATCTGACCACTAGGTCCCACAACACACAGCAGCTGCGGCGAGCGCTCATGTGCGGGGTGTGTCCCCGAGAGGGAAACAGATTGACCAAAAATACGCTTTTGGCGTGGCGCATCTGCGGGCGAGCGACTGGCAGCACGAGTGGGGTTCTGGGTATGGGCATTTCGACCCATGCGACCGAGAGGAGGTGCGAGCTAGGTCGGCTGAGAGAGCTGGCTCGCGAGTAGAGGAAGGAATTTTCATTTTTACTGTATGTTTTCCATGTTCAAATTTAATTTCGAATCCAAAATAAATAATTCAAATTAAAATAAACAAAACAATGCTCGAGCATACAATGCATAATATATTTTTTATCCACTCATTTATTTGTTTAAGAAAATAATTTAAATGAATAGTCCACACAAAAGCACTAATTCAAGTAAATATTTTTGGAGAACTTTATTTAATTCTCAAAAAAACTTGGGTGTTACACATAAACACTTTACAATTTGTTTCACAAAATGATTTGGAAAGCCGAATGATTATGGGATCGATCGATGAAAGCCACGTCCATCCAGAGGATCGGCCTGGCAGCGCCGAGGCGTCCGCAAGCTCTGGTGAGTAGGGATTGTCCCTCGCCGCTCCTCGATGGGCTAAACTATGCCCCTGGAATAGAGTTGCAACATGTTGTTTGGAATAGATGGAACCTTCGCATCCATGACCAATCGGGTAACTCCTCGACCTTCCTTCTGGTTGTTTCCTTTGGCCGTTGCAAATGACGTCTCTCCTCTGGATCAATGGGTTTTCTTCTGCAAGCAGTTATTGGTGGATTTGTTGCCTCCTTCGATTGGTGCAGCTTTCGGATCGTGTCTTTCGATTCTCGGTTTGTTCCAAGAAAGTGGGGATTATTATCTATAATTTGAGATCGTTTGAGTGTGATGAATTCAGATTATTTTTCCATCTATGGAATTTTGGTGGCCCCAATTGGGCTATGGAATATCGTGATTTCTGTCTTGAAGATAAATCTTCGTGGGCTGAGGTTCAAAGAAATGGTAAAGTTCATCGTTCTTATTCCCAAGCCGTCAAATCAAATGTTCTATCAGGGGCCAACCGCATCCCGCTTGGCAAGAGGATTAATCATAATTCTGATTTCCATAGCCCGGTCCGTGTTCATTAGAGGAGAATGGTTTTTCACAGGATTTCTTATTCTCACTCAAAGTCTCGTGCGTATTTCTCGTAGATCAAGCATTAGTTTCCCAGTTTTTAGGATTCTTCTTCGCGGAAATTCAATGGTAATCATTATGGCAGATCATTGCATAAAAATTCAAATCTGGTGGGCTATTCTGTTTCTCCGGGCCCTTTTCATCCTTTAAAGCACCCTATGTTGTTGGGCCGGCAAAAGAGACGTGTCTGGAGGCCCAAATTATCCTCTCTTGGTAACATTCACGGGTTCATACCTGAAGGTTATCATCTACATGTAATGAGATCAACAGCCATGATTTTGGAATCCCCCTAAGAAGACTCCATTAATTTCTCCTCAGCGAGTTTTGGGTGCAGGCTTCCTTTCTAAAAATATTCATCTAATCCCTTTACAAAGAACATTTTTTAAATATCGGATGTCTCTTACCATTCCTTGTGGTTCCGTCAACCGTCTGTGCACATTACTGGTGGGCCCAAGGTGTTTACTTCATTTGCGGAGTTTTCCAAGGAGGTTCTCAAGGCAAGTGTCCGTCCAGCTTCTGGCGGTGCGGACTCTTCAGTCATGCTCGAACTCTTGCTTGGCAAGAAAACCCTCTCCTCCTCTCCTCTCCTAGAGCACTGCTGCCCTCTGCGCTCGGACCAGTCACCGGATTCTTCAATGGTGTATCATCGAGTTGACCCCACGCCTTTTCTTCCACAAGGCTTCGTCACAGAACATATTCAGCATCGGGAAATCATGGTACGTGTCGTCACTCGTTTTCAACCCACTGTTCATGAAGACTGAGGCATTGTTCGTGTACAACCTTTACCTGATCAAGCTCTAAACTTTGATGATATTGCTGACCTTGTTCGAGATTACCTAGTGGGGCTTCTTAGATTAAGTGTTAGAGATATTCAGCGCTAGCATTTGGGCCAGGCATTGGTCAGGTTCAGAAATGTTTTTGACAGGGATAATCTGGTCAACTTGGGGCCACAAGAAGCTATGTGGTTTACTTTCTCGCTTATTCGACACAACGAAGCCTAGAATTGTAGGGCGCTCAATTTCAATAGAGACTGTTGGCTTATGTTATTGGGGTTTCCATTTGATTACTAGATGCAAGAACATATTTAGAATGACTTTGGATCCTTTGGTAGAGTTATAACGTGGGACGCTGATAGAGCAAATCTCACAAGGCTTTTAGTAAGAGCCCGTGTCACTTCCCTAGAAGAAATCCCGTAATTTATTGTTTTCAGTGTTGCAGAAGGCTTTCAATGTGTTTCCTGGACGGTTCAATGCGAAACCATTCAACAGAATATGTTAGGTGGAATGCCTGAAGATGAAGAAGAAGTTCCTCCATAACCTTAAAATGGTCATCAACTACCAGTTGAATACATGGGTTTGGGTCAACCTGTTGCTCCTCCTGGGTTGGATCTCAACATCCCGCTAGTGCAAAATGGGGATATTTACGAAGCTGAGGGTTAGGATGCTTGGCCTGCATAGGAACAGTTTCAGCAGCACAATGTAATCCAACAAATGCAGCAAGAGGGTGAAGAAGAATCCATTAGCATGCAACTCTCAGGTATTGAAGATATACAATCTTCAGATAGCTCGGTGGGATAGGGGTTTAAGATATTCATGCCTGTGCACCCTCCTAATCCTATTGTTGAAGCACAAGAGGAGCTTGACTTGATGATTGATCAAGAAGTCCATGAAGTTCAAATACCGACGGTCTTGGCTCTACCTGCTGCTCCTTTCAAAGGGAATGAAAACCTTCCAAAGGGGACCAGGCCCTAGTGGCCTAGGAGTAGGGTCTGATACCTGTTAATGGGAATAATTATTTGCAGGTGCAAGTTCTTCACATGCAGTGGGAAAGTTCCCCTGAAAGTATCCATGAAAGCATCTTCAATGAACACACGATCAATAAAAGGTTGCACACGTGGAATAGTTCCATTGAAGGCATGTGTTATGACAATAAAGTCCTAATTCCAAAAGCTTGGGTGCATTTCTTTACTCAGCACCTGATGGAGCCTGGTACTTTTGATTGGGCCAAAAAGTTCCTCTGCTCTGGGGCACCCTTGGCCCTCATTGACAAGGACATTGATTATGTGCACTTGTCAATCCCTAAAAAGTGCCCTGCAAAGGTTGGTCAGTCAGAGGATAATATAAAAGATTAGGGGCCTCCAAAAAAGAAGAAGACTGCAATAGTTGACACGGAGGTCAGAAGAAGCACCAGACTTCATGAAAAATCTGGGGGCTTCATTCATCCTAGGCACCTTCATAGTGCCTACCCCTCGTGTAATATCCCCTCTATTAATCCAAAAATTTGTAAGGTGGATAAAGATTTGTGCTCAGAAGATGCACTCTCTGCCACCAAGTCAAAGTTGGGAGCAATTCAGTGCCCATGCAAGCCTTCCTCCAGTTCCAAGACCAAGCCAGTTAAAAAGAAAGATGACAAGAAGAATGGGTCTGAGAAGAAAGGGCCTCGGGGCCCTGACATGGAGTATAGCCAGGTTGCTCTGCTATGCCGTTTTTGCTTGTCGCAATGGCGTCATTCTGGTGTCTTTGTTTTTTTGCTTCCCATGAATAGGAAAACTTCATGTCTGGTGGGGTCTCACATGCAAACTGGTTTTTTATCTGCATGTGTGTTCTTTTGGCTTGTCACATATCTGATAGGTGGCAATCTAGCACTTTATCCTATGTCTGTAGGGTCATTATTGTGGCGGAAAAACTGCCCGAATTATTCTAACTTAAGTACCTAAGTCCCGCCTTAGAGGCTAGACCACACTTAAATAGGAATAAAACGTCAGTCCCTCAGATCTAGTCCGACAAGGCCACTAACAGGATCAAGTACCACATACTCACTCGAAGGTGAGGCACAGAGCAAATACAATAAAGCATAAAACCTTACATTAAAGAAGTGCTTAAGGTTATTACAACATCATCGGAGTTTTGCAAAAGTAGTAATCATTGTCCTGGATGCAGCGGAAACTAACTAACGGTAAATAAAAGGGGGGATGGGGAAGCTTGGCCCATCACTCCTCATGCTCCTCTCCTGCTGAGGTAGGGTCCCACTCGACTGTCCAACCCGGTGGCAAGGTAGACGGCCAAGTCACCCCAACAACCATATCCTCCAGAGAACCTGTAAAAATTATGCCATAAGCAAGGCTGAGTATACTAATACTCAACTAGACTTACCCGGTGTGAGGAGTCTACTCCTCTACCTCTAAACATGCAGCTGTTTGGCTGAGAAGTTTGGTTTGCCAAAAAGCACTAGCTGAGTCTAAAATGAAGTTTTAGTTTTTCAGATTTTAGTATGATCCCTCTTAAACTAGATGAGTACCTAGCTACTCATACATGATATCAAACATGTTTAGCAATCACCTTTTGCGAGTCAACTTATTTCCACTTCTTACTCAATGCAGTACAATGGATCAAGCAGTCTCATTAGCTGCGAGAAGCAGACGATTCGAATCGAGTTTTAACCTTGCAAGGTAAACCTAAACACACGACATGGCAAGGCACTCTGTCCCCACACACATCAACTGTCTCCATCGATTTCCTGGCAACAGAAAGAGGCCCACCGCCTTGGCGTACAATGCCTCACTAACCCCGACTGCCGTCGTGTAGTGACCGCACTTGTACCCACCATAATCGGAATGGGAGACCACGTCTCAGGTCGCGTGAGGAGATCAATCCGTGGGCAGGTTCACTCAGGTACTAGGCTTACCGATTTACCATATTTCTCGGCATGTGCTTAGTACGTTCAAACGCTTGACACAGATATCCGCACATTAATCTTTATTCCAATTTCGTCTCGGAGACCATGCATCCCCATGGATCCGTGTCCACAGACTATCATCATTCTGTTATAAAAAATGGATACAACCAATTCCTGACCTCGCGCGAGTGCTAGGAAAATCACTCGACTTCTACCGAGATCCCTAATTAGCAAAGCAGCTACTCGACCTAGCATACTAGTATCCATCTCAAAGGGGATCCTGAGTTCATGCAACCAGGGTTTTAGTCAACCCCTACACTTAAGTGCACAGTACAAGCCTACAAACATTAAGTGCAGTAAAATAGCATATATATATATATAATGGTTATGCATAAAACCGGGGCTTGCCTTCAAAAGCTGGGGCAGGCAGGTCCTTAGTAGTAGGCTCTGCTGCTGGCTCCGGGACTACCTC
Organism: Zea mays; assembly: GCF_902167145.1. Lineage (NCBI taxonomy): Eukaryota > Viridiplantae > Streptophyta > Magnoliopsida > Poales > Poaceae > Zea > Zea mays. The sequence goes on from NC_050102.1 coordinate 108,969,751, forward strand.
CTGAGCAACTCCTTGCTCCGGAATGAGGACGTACTCTCCGTCAGCGAGATTACAATCTATTGAATGCAATGAATAAGATACATATATATTAATGATGTGTCAATTTAGTAATTACTAGGTATGGTGAAACAATATTAAAACAGTGGGTAAACAAGGGTTTCTTTATCAGATGGTGCCTTAAGTGTTCTCTACACACCTATCTTAGGGTCTTGAGTGAACTTAAAACTTTTAATCATCTCCTTTTATGTTTTATTGGACTCTTAGGGAGATTTAGTTTTATAATATTAATTTATTCCACAATTCCCCTTTTACTTTCTATTTATGCTTTTTTTGAGTGCTCTTGAACTACCACGGTGATTTAGAATTTTCCAAAAATGTTACAAAAATTACAGTGGGTAAACATTGGTCTCTGTAGTTTATTATACAAATTTGAGGTTAGAATTAATTCAAATAAACCTTGGGAAAAAATGATAAAAGTGAGGGTAGAAGGTCACTTTGCTCTATAGCTCTGATTTAGGTGAGGGTTCTAGATTAAAAATTATTTTTGCCAATATCTATGGGTAATATTAGGTCTCTGTGCCAAAAATCACAGAAAGTGACCTAATAGTTACTTAGTTGTGATTTTCTAAAGTTTAATGTCAAAAGGGCACTTATAACTAACTTGTCATTTGAAAAATATCAAACAACAAAACTTATATTTTTCCTAGATTCATACTAGCATATTAGTAGTTATCCTAAGGATTAAGGTGGTTTCTCTTTAGGGTTATTTTTCTAGGATTTTTCTAAGTTCTTATTATTTTTATGAAATAAAATGTGGTGCATTTCTTTTGTGCTAACAGAGGGTTCAAAAAAGTTTCTTGTGAACTATTTCACTTAAGAAAGCTAGGAAAAATGAGGTTGCCCTCTGGTTCTTATTTTTCATTCCCCTTTTCATTTTCTTAAGGTTTGGACCAAAACAAGTTTTTGTGGTTAATCCTTCTTTAATCTAGTATACTGGGGAGTTTAACATTTTTAAACAGGGTAGTTAGTAGTTAAGTATGTCTCTAATTTTTCTTACCCTCAGTCCCAAAGTATTTCTATTTTTCCTCTATTTATTTAGTTTTGAGCAGTATACTTATTTAAATTAAAACTCTAAAAAGTCTTGCAGTACTCAGGGTGTTTGTTATTTTTCCTAAGTAATTCATAATATTTAGGACCTAGCAAAATTAGTTTGACCAAATTTGGTTGGATAAAATTCAAGTTATAAATTTTGCAAGTTCTGTACTCATTCAAAGAATAAAACTTAAAAGGTTTAAGGAAAACAGGTTTGCACCGAGGCCCCTGGGGTTTCTTTAACTATTCGTTTCAACGGTGCCCCTGTGGAACTGTTCCCCTGAGTCTTTGACCTCGCAAAACCCCCCTGGCTTTTCTTTCTTTCAACCTGAGCTCCTTCCCCACCGTAACGGTGACCGCGGAGAGGAAAAAGGGTGGCGCGGCTTAACAACGGCGAGGGAGGTCCGGTGGAGGGCTGGGTGAGGTCCGAGAGGTCCTGGCGGTCACGTCGAGGTGCGGATCACCGACGGCGATGGCCGGAATAGGGCTGGCCACGTGCGCAGGCGGTCGGGCTCGTTGGCGGCATGTGCTCCGGCCTACTCACGGCGGTAGGGTTCAATCAAATGGCATGGGGAGCTTCATTGGATGCTATGGATGCTATAGGTACAAGGAATCGACGAATGGCTTACCGTTGGGCTCGGTCTACGTGCGACGACGGTCGGTTGATGTCCAGCGTCACCGGTGAGGTGATGTCCAATCCGCGGCTCAGGGAGCTTCACTAAGGTCTGGAGAAGCTAGCCAAAAGGTTGGACGGGGTGGAGGATGGCTGGCTTGGCCGGTCTATGGTGGTTGTGGCTTGCGCGGCCGCTGGCACGTGGTTCTCTAGGCAAACGCCAGCGAACTCGTGCTCGGGCTGGGTCAGGGACGCGCGGGGGTGTATGACCGAGACCGATGTGGGCTTTATAGCCGCGGGCGTGGGCATGGGCACGGGGTTGACATGGCGCGGGGCTGCGCGCGCGGGCCGAGCGCCGAGGGCGTGCTCTGGCGTTGCCAGGGCGCGTCGAACACGTGGTCGTGTTCATCTGCCCAAGTTCTTGCGCCTGCAGAGCTCCCAAACGTGCGAATCTCTCCAAATGTCTTGTGCAAGATTTCTTCCTGGCACCTAGAGCTAGCTAGTTCATGTGAGTTCCAAGGGAAGATCTGGCGTAGCTTAGAAGATATGCTGGCACCAAGTCTTGTCTGTCTGCACTGTTCACCAACGACAAAAATAGATGCCAAACCGTGTCAAATGACCCTAGTTTGGTTTCAAATTTTTCAGGGGTGTGCCTTGAGTAGTTTGGCCACTTTTTGTTATTTGGACCAAGTGGTTTTGGCGCCAGCACAAGGGTGAACATATCTGATCTTTAGGCTAGGGCTGATTTGGGACTTAGAGAAATTTTGATGGCTCTAGTGTGCTCTCCACTTAGTGAATTGTTTTGGGGTTTTTGTTGGGCCTTTTTGTAAAACTTCCCTTACTACATTTTGTAGCTTTATTAATGTACTTCATTTTTGGTAAAGGTTTCATTTCATGATTTAGCCATTTGCATAATCTTTTCCCTTTTATCCAATGTTTAGGGTTTAATGGCTTAAGAGGGAACTTAGGGTTTTAGAATCTTTTTCATGAGTGAGAATGTATGAAGGCTAGGGTATCTCTCTTATTATGATCAATACTTAGCTTAGCCATGATTCTAAAACTTTTAGTCCCTTCACTTTCCAATTTAGCATATTGGATAAATAGGCCATAGGTGTGTTCTTTTGGCCAGGGCCTTGGGTAACACCTAGGGTGTTACAATTATCTCATGGACTTTTTTCATTATGGCTGTTGAATGGTGGATTTAGGGGACTATGCTTCCCTTTATCATATATTTGCTATTTTTGGGATCCTACTTTAATCCTTGGATTGAACTGATAAGTAAAAGGAAATCTCTTGTTGCAAGACATTATGTGGATTACTTCTGGCTTATTTGGCTTAATGTTCGCCCCACGACTCATGTCAGTTCAAACACACACTACGTGTCTGTTCCAGTTTCTATGATTCATAAAATCTTTATAAATGATGAATAATCAAGGAGAATGGAAGATTCTGGTTCATAATATTAGGGGTATTAACACACCAGAAAAATGGAATTCCATGCGTAATAGAATTGTGGAAACTAAATGTGACATAATTTGCTTTCAAGAAACAAAAAAGGATTTTTTTGGTGAGTCTTACATTCGAAATTTCTGCCCTAGAAAATATGATGGTTTCTGCTACAATCCCTCAGTTGTCTCTTCTGGTGGCCTGATCACTATCTGGCAGGAAAATAAATTCTATGGAGATCAAATTTTTCACAATGAGTATGCACATATGGTTAGATTCAAATCCAAAGTACTAACTAGGAATTGTATCTGGTTAACATTTATGCACCCTCTACTGCCACCGGGAAAATGGAGTTTCTACATTAGTTCTCTAACTTTAATATTAGCCTAGAACAATCTATTATTTTTCTGGGAGATTTCAATCGTATTCGTAACATGTACAATAGAAACAAGCCTGGGGAAGCTTAGCTTTGATGCTCGAGTTTAATAGCTCAATTAGCCAACTTGGCATTCTGGAAATTGCCTTGAAAGGGCAATCCTTCACCTTGTCTGACAAGCAACAACACCCGCTCTTGGAGAAACTGGACTAGTGTTTCATGACACAAGAATGGGTATCGCAATTCCTAGGCACAAAAGCTCGTACGCTAGAAAGAGACGTGTCGGACCATGTTCCTTGGATAATTGAAATCAAGACATGTATCCCAAAACCCAACATCTTTTGATTCAAAAATTACTGGATACTGCATGATAATTTTCTCTTGGTTATGCAAGACACTTGGAACCAATCGCTATACCAACCAGACCCAGCAAGGAGACTTATGGCCAAATTTAAAAGAGCAAGAAAAGCCTTGTCTAAATGGTAGAAGCAGCTTCCTAAGCTGGCTAATACAATTTACAATATCAAGCTCATTATTCAGTTCATTGACTTAATAGAGGAGACCAGGGACCTAACTGTCCAAGAGTGGAACCTCAGAGACATTATCACATGTCACCTGCAAAATTTACTAGAACAACAAAAAGTATATTGGAAATAGAGATGTAAAATCAAATGGGACGAGTGTGGAGATGCAGGGACAAAATTTTTTCATTCCACTGCATCTATCAGACACAACCATAACTTCATTGCTACAATTCAAGATGACTCAGGCAATATGTTATCTGGACATGAGGCCAAGGCTAAAACTCTATGGGAGGCTTATAAAATTAGACTTGGTACAAAAGGGGAATCAGTAATGGTATTTGACCTGAATACGGTCTTGCAAAGCTCTCAAGATCTCGACATTCTAGAGGCCCCATTCTCTGAAAATGAAATTAACTCAGTAATTGTAAGCCTCCCTAATGGCAAGGCCGCGGGCCCTGATGGTTTCAACAGTGATTTTCTCAAAAAATGTTGGCCAATCATTGCTCAAGACTTCTATGATCTTTGTAAGAGTTTTCATGCTAGAGAGATCTGTATACAAAGCATTAATGGGTCACACATCACATTAATACCAAAGAAATCAACACCTATGATGGTTAGTGACTACATGCCTATTTCTCTGCTTAACACTAGCATCAAGATTGTGAAAAAACTACTTGCCAATGGACTACAAAATACTATTACCAAATTAATACACAAAAACCAATATGGATTCATCAGAGGGCGCACCATACAAGACTGTCTGGCCTAGGCCTTTGAATATATTTACATGTGCAAGAAATCTAAGAAGCAAATGGTCATTCTTAAACTCGACTTTGAAAAGGCGTTTGATAAAATAAAACATAATGCCATGTTGGAGATTCTTCGGCATAAAGGCTTCGGAACAAAATGGCTGAAATGGATGGATATGATCATGAGCTTGGGGACCTCGTCTATCATGTTGAACGGAGTTCCGAGAAAAACGTTCCATAGCAAAATGGGTGCTCGCCAAGGAGACCCACTTTCTCCTCTCCTGTTTGTTCTTGCAGCGGATCTCCTTCAATCTATCCTCAATAAAGCAAAAGACGTTAGAATCATTCAGATCCCCTTAAGCACATCCCCAAATCAAGACTTTCTAGTTATCCAATATGCTGATGACACAATTTTGATCATGGAGGCTTGCCCTAGACAACTTTTCTTCCTCAAAGCTTAGCTAAACTCATTTGCTACCTCCACAGGACTCCATGTTAATTACCAAAAATTAAACATTTACTCGATCAATGTGTCAAATGAAAGAATGGAGATACTAGCCAAAACCTTCAATTGCAAGATTGGTACCTACCCCTTCACTTTATTTGGGACTGCCGATGGGATTTACAAAGCCAAGAATAGACTCTTTTCTGCCCCTGATACAGAAAATTGAAAAATGCCTATCAACAACCTCCTTGTTCTTATCACAAGCGAACAGACTACAGATGGTAAATGCAGTCTTCACCTCTCTTCCCACATTTTACCTCTATACGCTCAAGATTCCTAGTACAGTCATAAAGCAAATTGATAGATATAGAATACACTTCCTATGGAGAGGAGCTGATCCCAATGCTACTCACCCAGCCCAGGCAACATGGCATTTAGCTTGCAGGACGAAACGAAAAGGAGGTCTGAGAATATTAGATCTTAAGAAATACAACGAAGCCCTGCAAATGAAAATACTGCATAAATTTCTTAACAAACAAGATATACCATGGGTCCAACTGATTTGGAGAAATAGATACAACAATGGATCGCTCCCCCCAGATGGCAATAGTGGTTCATTCTGCTGGAAAGATGTTCTGAAGAACCTTTCGACATTCCTTGAAATATCCAATATCAAAACAGGCGATGGAACCACAATACATCTCTGGCATGACAGATGGAAGGGCACCCCATTATGTGACAAGTTCCCAGAATTGTTCTCATACTCAGTGAATACAAACATAACTCTAAACTAGGCAAAGATGGTACCGATGATTGAGGATCTGTTCCATCTACCGCTATCGGCCCCCACATGTGGGAAAATGCTTATACTAGTCACAATGTTTCATGAAATGGAACTATCAGACATGCCGGGCAAATGGACGTGCGCTCACAATACATACACGTACTCATCCTAGAGGGTTTACAAACTTTTTCACAAAACCCTGGAAGTCGCGGATACCTTTGCCCTAATCTGGAGAACAAAATGTCAGCCTAAACAAAAACTATTCTTTTGGCTCCTCCTGCATGACAGATTGAACACGAAACATGTGCTCAAAAGAAGAAAGATGGACTTGGACTCATATACATGCAAAAATTGCATACGATAGAAAGAAAAAACCTGGAATCATCTCTTCCTACGTTGTAGCTTTGCCAAAAGATCCTGGAAAATTGTGGGGATCACACCAACACACTCGACTAACCCCCACCTAGCGGTCAGAGGAATAAGAAGGAATCTGGCACAACCATGGTCCATGGAGACAATTATCACCATGATGTGGTGCATTTGGAGGTGAAGAAATGGTTGGATCTTTGAAACCACCCCTCCCACTATCCAGGGGTGCAAAAATATCTTCGCTCAAGAAATGACCCTCAATAGCTATAGAATGAGCGCAACGATGGCAGACAATGTTAGACAATGGTTTCAATCATTTTAATTTATCAAATATGTAATCTGTAAAGCAATCATATGAAGCAATAAAAATGAATACTGTAGGAGATTCCTATAGTAGATTTATTCAAAAAATTGATTTGGAAAAAGGTGAGCTTTGCCAAAGAAAAAGAGACTTGATTTAAAAAAATAAAGTGAGCGATTATCAACAACACTACCTAGAGCGAGACAATTGGGACTCATTGGTTTAATAGGGCCCGCAAAGAGTTTGGCCCAGCTAGTATAGGTGTCAGCAAGAAGGACCATCTTGTCCCTCATAAGGATCGATTTTTTTTTCATGTTGCCTAACTTTATAAGTGCAACCACTCGAGACTATATAAGTGGTCTCTTGATTTAAACCCGCATAAGCTAGCTCGAGGGTTACAGAAGGCAGAGCAGCACCAAGAGGAAAAGAAGGCGATAATTTTTTAGTCCTGATATTGGACGCAGGGGTACGGTGGACTTGTTCCTCTCAGTGTAATCACTAGGGTGATGCCATGTAGGGGATAATTGGGCTTTGGGAATCGAGCCTCAAGACGATGATAGCTTTAGAAATTGGACTTGTGGGTAAAGTGTACACCTCTGTGCAAAGTTAAATATCTATTCAAATAGTCCATGTCCACTGGTATGGATGAGTTACATCTTCATTCTAACAACTAGTGTTTTGTTTTAAAAAATGTTTTCGAAAGGTCTGGTGGTTGATCAGTGAGCTATGGAGGACGGTAAGTCTAGTACAACTTTTGGTTTTAAAATTAAAAACCGGTGGGAAATTATTGATATTCGTAGATATAACACCTCATCCACTCTCGGACCGGTGGTACTTACTCCTAGCAGCCCTTTAGGACCATAGACCATCCCCACATGCCAACACGTGTCTTTTGTGCGCACTTTGTCCTCACTCATGCACACCCGAGAAGACTTCCCGATCGATCACCCATCCCAAGATTGCTCTAGGCCAAGCACGCTTAACCCAGAGGTTCTTTTGAGTTAGGCTTCCAAAAAGAAGATACACCTTATTAGTACGGGTACTCTTTTAATTCTATTAAGCCTTGGACCGGGATATCACCATCCACTGGGGCTAGGATATCACAATCCACCCCCTTAGAAGACTGACGTCCTCGTTGCCAACCCCAAGCCAGGAACCTCCCCCCTTGGCCACGTCTGTATGTCTAGTGTCGTCATATGTCATGCCATATGACCACTACGGGCCCACATGTGCCATGCGCCATATACCCGAACCCCTAGCCCACACACGCCCATGAAACCACGAGGGTCGGCTCTAATACCATTTATAACACTCCCTCCACTCCTAGACAGGCGGTACTCACTCCTGGCAGCCATCTAGGACCATATACCATCCCCACAAGCCAATATGAGCCTTTTGTGTGTACTTTGTCCTTACTCATGCACACCCGAGAAGACTTCCCAATCAGTCGCCTATCCCTAGATTGCTCTAGGCCAAGCACGCTTAACCCAGAGGTTCTTTCGAGTTAGGCTCCCAAAAAAAAGATACACCTTATTGATATGAGTACTCTATTAATTCTATTAAGCCTTGGGCCAGGATATCACCATCCACCGGGGCTAGGATATCACATTGGATGGTTTAGTCTAAGGGATTTTGTTTGAAATTGGAAAATTTTCTGGACCTTTGGGGGAGAATGTACTTATGGCTTTACAAAACAATCCTACATCAAAAATGGCTTTTTTTGCAAAATACCCCAAGCTCCACTCACTCAATGCATGTATTCTAGAATCCTCACTCCGTGTGTGAAGGTCGACTGCTGAGTACATAAGTATTCACCCTTACTTATTTGTTGTTTTTAGAGAAGAAACTCCACCAACAAGACATGTAATAGATAGGCTAACTTCCCAACCACGCATGTGGCATTTGGGCCATTGATTTGTTCTAGTGTGTATGTTAGACTATTCGATTTTGTTAAGGAACATACCATAAATAGATTTGAGATACCACAGACAATAACAACTAATCAGGGGTCCATTTTCATCTTAGAGGAGTTCAAAAAATTTGTAGAAGAAATGGGAGTCACCCTGATTCAATCGTCACCATACTATGCCCAGGCCAATGGACAGACCAAGGCCTCAAACAAGAGCTTGATCAATCTAATCAAGAAAAAGGTTGACGAATACCCAAGGTAGTGGCACGAGAAGCTAGCCGAGGCATTATGGGCGTATAATATGTCCGGACATGGAAAATGAAGAATACACTAAGGCATTGTTCGTTTATTCCCATTATACATGGATTGGATGGGATTGGAAAAAATTTAGAAGAACTTTGACTTGCTTGGGATTTAAACCCACCCAATCCCACTCAATCTACATGGATTGAGTGCTAACCGAACAAGCCCTAAACGGGCTAGTGTACGGCTAGGAGACCATGCTGCCATGAGGAATTAACATCTTTTTAAGGCATATAGCGTTCCAGGATGATTTAACAACCTGTGAATATGCCGCAATGATCAATACCAACACATAAGACTTGGTGGAATTAAGGTTATGGCTCCTGGAGAAAATCAATGAGAATAAAGCCAAGGTTGCTCGCTCCTACAATAAAAAGGTTAGGACCAAGTCATTCTTGACTATTGACCTCATTTGGGAACTAGTGTTGCCTCTTGAGACCAAGGATCCGATCTATGGGAAGTGGTCCCCCAATTGGCATGAATCCTATTGCATCGTGGCGACAGCTCTAGGTAACTCCTACCGCATATAAACTTTAGAAGGCATCAGATTTAGCATGAATATTAATCACAAATATTTGAAGAAGCATTATCCAAGCTTATGGATTAGAGCCTAAGAGAGAAGTGCCAATGACTACCATTGACCAAAAAGTATTCAATCGATGTTTTAACATCGCCTTTAGAGAGAAAATAAAAAAATGAGAGGCCAATGTATTTGTTGAGCACCATTTGTGACACTAAGCATGACCGGATGGTCTGGTCCTTAGGCCCAAACGGTCCGGCCTACGAACAGTCCGCTCTTAGGGGCGGACAGTCCGCGATTAGATTAGATCAGACGAATTAAGCTTCTATCTCCACACATGTTTATCCCTCTAAACTCATAGGAGTTGTTGGAGGACGCCTAGGAATGGGTCCAAACCTCCCCTTATGTATTTGACGGGGTACGGTCGATTGATAAATCAATAATCGAATCAAATATATATATATATATTTCATTCCTTTACTTTTTTTCCTAGGAGTAGATAGTAACGTAGCCTTCTTCACCTCTCTTCGACTCAACGTCGTCTAGAGGCGTCTTGGGTGGCTTGCTAATCCTAAGACAAACCCTAGGATCTCTCCTCCCTGATAGGGTCCGTGCTAGGGGGTTAGATCCAGGGGCTATTGGCGAATGCCGCCACCTTTGCGCACACGAGGATCATCCACCCACTAGGCGCGGACCGTTCGACTCAACGCAGAGAAGACTCTGCTCGTGCCGAAGGTCATGGACCGTCTCGGCCCTAGGCTATGAACCATCTGCTCTGCCGTAGAGAGCACCGCCGCCGGTACACCTCGTAGTGATTGGCACCCAGATCGGCACCAACACACTTTTTGGCGACTATGATAGGGACAAGGCGTTAGGATCTATCAGATCAGTCCTCAATGACCGGTTCAAAGGATAACCCTTTCCAATGAACATGATCAGCTTTGACGATAAGAAAGTCCTGGTTCAGCCTAGTGCGACTGATAAGGGCAAAGGCAAAGAGATCATCATCAATGACCCACGGGAGGCCAACGAAATCACCAAAATTTCTTCGAGGAAAGTGGTTGCAGAGAAGACCCTAGATGGAGGGGAGACATTGAAGATCACTATCCTGGCCTCCAATGCTGGGGGACAGGTGCAGACAGACAGCCAAGAGCAGCACCCTATTCTGTGCACCGTGGACGGTCTGGCACGCAGGCACAGAAGGTCTAGGACACCACCAGATAGTCCGGACAGATCTGGTAGACGGTCTGGCCATACCCAGGAGCAGCGACGACCACGTACCATCAAGCCACGACGACCAGAAATAGGTACGTGGAGGACAAATGCGTCTAAAGCATTAGGTCGACTAGTAAAGGCCGGTCCAACCTTTGATCAATTGTTATCCAAATATGTAAAAAAGAAGGTCGACCCTAGCAATCAGCCAACAAAATGAACCCATTCACCTCCCCATGAAAGACAGGTGGGATATATTGAGTCACCTAAGAACAATGACCAATTAATATCCAATGTACCTACATGGACACCTCCACCACCATATCCACCTGTGTCGTATCAATATGCATACCTACCACCACCCTATGTCCCAAATCAAATGTGGGGCGTGCCACCATATCCATATGGGATGCCACAATACCTCGCTTGGGGGGCACCCCCAAACTTCTATATTTGATAGGTTAGCACCACTAGTGCAAGATCGATTGAGTTCACCTCAATCTGGTCACCAGGCGCAGGTCCAGCAAGGATGTCGGACTAATTAGCCACAATGGCCGACTAATCTAGCAGGGGGCATGGAGAGAAAATATCCACGAGCGCACCTACTAATGCCAAAACAACAATAAATGGAGATATCATCAAGATAGGAATAACATATGTCGTTATATAGGGCAATAATTAAGGACCGGTGATTTTTCATAAATCTGCCAAGACAGATGAGGGAAAATACATAGGAACCACTATTAAGACATTCGACCCAAAGTACTCCATGCCCCGATAGTGCCCATCAGGACTAACACGTTCTCAAAAGCGCAAAATTGCAGCACCTAAGAGCAAAAGAAAGTAGAGAAAAGGAGGCACAAAAAATATTTAATGATACACATCCACAGTACCCACCACCACAGAAGAGGTGGAAACCAAAGGCCACCGAAGCAACTCAAGCGACACAAAACTAGAAAACGAAACAACAGTTGTGCTCCTATAGCTACCGTGGATAGTCTGGCTCTAGCAGCCGAACCGTTTGAACCAGGCACGGACCATCTGACCCCTAAGGCACCTCAAAAGGAAGCCACCAACGATGCGCCAACACCCACGGATGAGGAAAACGTCGATGAGGACGAATTACTTGGAGAGGACCTGGTCGACTATGAAACCTCTCCCGAGCACTCAGGTATGGATGTTAATGTGATTACATTATCAACCGATTACACTATTATCGGTGACGATGAACCTGCATTTGCTCAATTTGATTTTGGCCCTGAAGTGGCCGTCTTCACCAAACCAAAAGAATCAGTCAATCATTTACAACTACTCTTTGTGCGTGGTCGTATTGTTGGAGTACCGATTGGTAGAATGTTGGTAGATGGTGGGCAGCCATGAGTTTAATGCCTTACTCGTTGTATAGAAAATTAGGGAAGCGGGATGATGAGCTAGTCAAAACTAATATGACAATCAGTGGTGTTGGGAGCGACAGTTCAATCAAGGCTAAGGGAGTCACACATGTTGAATTAACCATTTGGACAAAGACCCTCGTTGTTGCTTTCTTCATCGCCGAAATAGAAGGAAATTAAAGTATGTTCTTAGGTAGAGATTAGATCCATGCGAATCAATGTATACCTTCTACTTTACATCAAATGTTATTGCAAAGGGTGGGAGATGATGTAGAAAAGGTACATGTTGATGCATCGGCTTGCCTTGTTGTAGCTAATGCCCCTGTACTTTAGACCTATGAGACTACCACCTGTCTCATAGGAGTTGATTTTTCTGATTACCGGTTCATAAGCATAGATAGAAGAGGGTTCATCCCTGTAATACTAGAGCCGATGGAGAATCGGCTAAATCATAAATAAGGTTAAAATGATAAATGAATCCATAGATAAGATTGCCTGGACGAGGACGGTCCGACCCTGAGACCGAATGGTCTGAGGAACACTAGAGAGCGCCATACAGCGAAGATCCTGCAACGGACAGTTCGGCCTCTAAGGTCGGACAGTCCGACATTCTCATTGAGAGCACCTAGAGGGGGGTGAATAGGTGATCCTGTAAAAACTTGAAACTTAATCCGCAAAACTTGATTAGGAGTTAGCACGAATAAGCCAAGTGGCTAGAGAGGAGAGCTTGCACAACACGATAACCACAAAGAGATCAACACAGAGATGGCACAGTGGTTTATCCCGTGGTTCGGCCAAGTCCAACACTTGCCTACTCCATGTTGTGGCGTCCCAACGGACGACGGTTGCAATCAACCCCTCTCAAGCGGTCCAAAGACCCACTTGAATACCACGGTGTTTTGCTTTGTTTACTATATCCCGTTTGCGAGGAATCTCCACAACTTGGAGCCTCTCGCCCTTACACTTGATGTTCACAAAGAAGCACGGAGTAAGGGAGGGATGAGCAACGCACACAAGACACGAAATCAGAGTACCAACACGCACACAAGTCACAACAAGAGCTCACAACACAACTCAATGAGTTCACAACTCAAATGGAGCTCTAGTTGCTATCACAAAGAATCAAATGCGCGGAATCGAAGTCTTGGTGCTTAGGAATGCTTAGAGAATGCTTGGTGTACTCCTCCATGCGCCTAGGGGTCCCTTTTATAGCACCAAGGCAGCTAGGAGCCGTTGAGTGCATTCTAGGAAGGCAATTCTTGCCTTCTGTCGCTTGGCGCACCGGACAGTCCGGTGCACCACCGGACACTGTCCGGTGCGGATCTCTTTCCTTATTTGGTGAAGCCGACCGTTGCAGTCGTGGAGCCGTTGGCGCACCGGACACTGTCCGGTGCACACCAGACAGTCCGGTGCCCCATCCGACCGTTGGCACTTGCCGCGCGTCGCGCGCGGATTCCGCGGCCGACCGTTGGCCCGGCTGACTGTTGGCTCACCGGACAGTCCGGTGCACATTGGACAGTCTGGTGAATTATAGCTGTACGCCGTTAATCACTTCCCGAGAGCAGCAAGTTCGCCTGAGCCAGCCTGGCGCACCGGACATTGTCCGGTGCACCACCGGACAGTCCGGTGCACCCAGACAGAGCTGACTTTGGCTGAACAAAGCCACCTTTAATTTCAACTTGATTTTTCCTGTTTCCAGCACTTAGATACAATACATTAGTCTCTAAAACAATGTACTAAGTCTGAGAAACATACCTTTATACTTGATTTGTACTTTGTCCACCATTTAACACTTAGGCACTTGTGTTGGACACTAAATCACCAAAATACTTAGAAATGGCCCAAGGGCACATTTCCCTTTCAATCTCCCCCTTTTTGGTGATTTATGCCAACACAACATAAAGCAAGTAGAACAAGTGCAAAATCAATTCAAATAAGAACTCAAAATTGTTTTGATTCAAATTTGACATATATGGATCATTCTTTGCCACCACTTGGTTTGTTTTTGCAAATCAAACTCAATTTCCTATCTCTAAGTCAAACACACATGTTGAAACATAAAGAGAGATATTTCACGAGAAATTGATCAAGGATTCAAAAACTCCCCATTTTCCCCATAATTAAGCCTTCTCCCCACAAGAGACCAACTTGACAATAAGAGACAAATAGGAGTATTTTGACAAACAAAAACTCTAACTCTACTATTTTCAAAATTTTCACAAGTGGTAGCTGATCCATTTATTGCTTTGGCCCTTATTTTCTCCCCCTTTGGCATCAAGCACCAAAACGGGATCAATTTTGGCCCTTTAACCCCATTGCCTCACCAAAATCTTCAAATAAGAGTACAAAGGCAATAAGAATATGGAGATGAACTTGGAGTGAGTTACCCTCTCATCGGATTGCAGTGGAAGTCTTGTATGGTCCAAGTTCACCTTTCCCTTTCAATCCACTTTTGAGACTAATTCAAGTAAACTCAAGCACATAGTTAGTCTCAAAGGGTCAAGTTGTAGCATGCCTCCCCCTAAATAAGTGCATCACTTGCAAATGGACTTGTGAGGTCCGGGGATCATGAGTACAACTTGAGCACCATAAATAAACAACAAAATGCATAAGGGAACATGATCAAGGCATAAGACACATGTATGCTACACATCAATCCAAGTTCCGCGAATCTAGGACATTTAGCTCACTACGCAGCCTGCAAAAGGTCTTCTCATCTAAAGGCTTGGTAAAGATATCGGCTAGCTGGTTCTCGGTGCTAACATGAAACACTTCGATATCCCCCTTTTGCTGGTGGTCTCTCAAAAAGTGATGCCGGATGTCTATGTGCTTTGTGCGGCTATGTTCAACAGGATTATCCGCTATGCGAATAGCACTCTCATTATCACATAGGAGTGGGACCTTGCTCAGATTGTAGCCAAAGTCCCATAGGGTTTGCCTCATCCAAAGTAGTTGCGCGCAACACTATCCTGCGGCAACGTACTCGACCTCAGCCGTGGATAGGGCAACGGAAGTTTGTTTCTTAGAACTCCATGACACCAGGGACCTTCCTAAGAATTGGCACGTCCCCGATGTACTCTTCCTATCGACCTTACATCCAGCATAGTCGGAGTCTGAATATCCAATCAAGTCAAAGGTAGACCCCTTTGGATACCAGATCCCGAAGCAAGGCGTAGTGACTAAATATCTAAGAATTCGCTTCACCGCCACTAAGTGACATTCCCTTGGATTGGATTGAAATCTAGCACACATGCATACACTAAGCATAATATCCGGTCTACTAGCACATAAATAAAGTAAAGACCCTATCATAGATCAGTATGCCTTTTGATCAACGGACTTACCTCCTTTGTTGAGGTCGGTGTGTCCGTCTGTTCCCATTGGAGTCTTTGCGGGCTTGGCGTCCTTCATCCCAAACCGCTTGATCAAGTCGTGCGTGTACTTCGTTTGGGAGATGAAGGTCCCATCTTTGAGTTGCCTCACTTGGAACCCAAGGAAATAGCTTAACTCGCCCATCATCGACATCTCAAACTTTTGAGTCATCACCCTGCTAAACTCTTCACAAGACTTTTGGTTAGTAGAACCAAATATTATGTCATCGACATAAATTTGGCACACAAAAAGATCACCATCACAAGTCTTAGTAAAAAGAGTTGGATCGGCTTTCCCAACCTTGAAAGCATTAGCAATTAAAAAGTCTCTAAGGCATTCATACCATGCTCTTGGGCTTGCTTAAGTCCATAGAGCGCCTTAGAGAGCTTACAGACGTGGTCGGGGTACCGTTCATCCTCGAAGCCAGGGGATTGCTCCACGTACACTTCCTCCTTGATTGGCCCGTTGAGGAAAGCGCTCTTCACATCCATTTCGAACAACCTGAAAGAATGGTGAGCAGCATATGCTAGCAAAATACGAATGGATTCTAGCCTAGCCACAGGAGCAAAAGTCTCCTCAAAGTCCAAACCTGTGACTTGGGCATAACCTTTTGCCACAAGTCGTGCCTTGTTCCTTGTCACCACCCCGTGCACGTCTTGTTTGTTGCGGAACACCCACTTGGTTCCCACAACATTTTGCTTGGGATGAGGCACCAGTGTCCAAACTTCATTTCTCTTGAAGTTGTTGAGCTCCTCCTGCATGGCCAACACCCAGTCCGGATCTAGCAAGGCCTCCTCTACCCTGAAAGGCTCAATAGAAGAGACAAAAGAGTAATGCTCACAAAAATTAACTAATCGAGATCGAGTAGTTACTCCCTTGCTAATGTCACCCAAAATCTGGTCGACGGGATGATCCCTTTGAATCGTCACTCGGACTTGAGTTGGAGGTGCCGGTTGTGCTTCTTCCTCCAATACATGATCATCTTGTGCTCCCCCTTGATCATACGCCTCCTCTTGATGAACCTGTTCATCGTCTTGAGTTGGGGGATGCACCATTGTTGAGGAAGAAGGTTGATCTTGCTCATTTTGTTCCTGTGGCCGCACATCTCCAATCGCCATGGTGCGTATTGCG
This sequence comes from Zea mays, assembly GCF_902167145.1. NCBI lineage: Eukaryota > Viridiplantae > Streptophyta > Magnoliopsida > Poales > Poaceae > Zea > Zea mays. Next base: position 108,986,288 of record NC_050102.1, read on the forward strand.
GCCATTGGAACGTCTTCTTCATCTACATCATCAAGATCAACAACTTGCTCTCTTGGAGAGCCATTAGTCTCATCAAATACAACGTCGCTAGAGACTTCAACCAAACCCGATGATTTGTTGAAGACCCTATACGCCTTTGTATTTGAGTCATAACCTAACAAAAACCCTTCTACGGCTTTGGGAGCAAATTTGGAATTCCTACCCTTCTTCACTAGAATGTAGCATTTACTCCCAAAAACTCGGAAATACGAAACATTGGGTTTGTTACCGGTAAGTAGCTCATACGAAGTCTTCTTGAGGAGGCGATGAAGGTAGACCCGATTGATGGCGTGGCAAGCCGTGTTCATGGCTTCCGACCAAAAGCGCTCGGGGGTCTTGAACTCTCCAAGCATCGTCCTCGCCATGTCTATAAGCGTCCTATTCTTCCTCTCTACCACACCATTTTGCTGTGGAGTGTAGGGAGTGGAGAACTCGTGCTTGATTCCTTCCTCCTCAAGATACTCCTCCACTTGAAGGTTCTTGAATTCGGACCCATTGTCGCTCCTTATCTTCTTCACCTTGAGCTCAAACTCGTTTTGAGCTCTCCTTAGGAAGCGCTTGAGGGTCCCTTGGGTTTCAGATTTATCCTGCAAAAAGAATACCCAAGTGAAGCGGGAAAAATCATCAACTATAACAAGACCGTACTTACTTCCTCCTATGCTTAGATAGGCGACGGGTCCGAAGAGGTCCATATGAAGTAACTCCAGGGGTCTTGATGTTGTCATCACATTTTTGGCGTGATGAGAGCTTCCCACCTGTTTACCTGCTTGACAAGCTGCACAAGGTCTATCTTTTTCGAAAGTAACATTAGCTAGACCTATCACATGTTCTCCCTTTAGAAGCTTGTGAAGGTTCTTCATCCCCACATGTGCCAAGCGGCGATGCCACAGCCAGCCCATGCTAGTCTTAGCAATTAAGCATGCATCTAGACCGACCTCCTCTTTTGCAAAATCAACTAAATAGAGTTTGCCGTTTAATACACCCTTAAAAGCTAATGAACCATCACTTCTTCTAAAGACAGACACATCTACATTTGTGAATAGACAATTATATCCCATATTACATAATTAACTTACGGATAACAAATTATATCCAAGCGACTCAACTAAGAATACATTAGAAATGGAGTGCTCATTTGAGATTGCAATCTTGCCTAAGCCTTTAACTTTGCCTTGATTCCCGTCACCGAATATGATTGAATCTTGGGAATCTTTATTCTTGACGTAGGAGGTGAACATCTTCTTCTCCACCGTCATGTGGTTTGTGCATCCGCTGTCGATAATCCAGCTTGATCCCCCGGATGCATAAACCTGCAAGGCAAATTTAGGCTTGGGTCTTAGGTACCCAACTCTTGTTGGGTCCTACGAGGTTAGTGACAATATCCTTAGGGACCCAAATGCAAGTTTTATCTCCCTTGCATTTTGCCCCTAGTTTCCTAGCAATCACTTTCCTATCCTTTCTACAAATCGCAAATGAAGCATTGCAAGCATGATAAATTGTAGAAGGTTCATTAATTATTTTCCTAGAAACATGAACAACATTTCTTCTAGGCATGTGATTAATAACATTTCTCCTAGCTATATTTCTATCATGCATAATAGAAGAACTAGAAGCAACCATGGCATGAGAATCAAAAGCATCATAACTTCTATAACCATTTCTAGAATTTCTCCTATCATGATACATGAAGGCATGGTTCTTTTGAGCACTACTAGCCATAGGGGCCTTCCCTTTCTCCTTGGTGGAGATGGAAGCCTTATGGCTTGTTAAGTTCTTGACTTCCCTCTTGAAGCCAAGACCATCCTTAATTGAGGGGTGTCTACCAATCGTGTAGGCATCCCTTGCAAATTTTAGTTTGTCAAATTCACTCTTGCTAGTCTTAAGTTGGGCATTAAGACTAGCCACTTCATCATTTAATTTAGAAATGCAAACTAGGTGTTCACTACAAGCATCAACATTAAAATCTTTGCACCTATTGCAAATCATAACATGTTCTACACAAGAGTTAGATTTACTTGCTACTTCTAGTTTAGCATTTAAATCATTATTAACACTTTTTAAAGTAGAAATGGTTTCATGACAAGTAGATAGTTCACAAGAAAGCATTTCATTTCTTTTAACTTCTAGAGCAAGAGAATTTTGTGCACTAACAAATTTATCATGATCTTCATATAAAAGGTCCTCTTGTTTTTCTAGTAATCTATTCTTATCATTCAAAGCATCAATCAATTCATTAATCTTATCGATCTTAGTTCTATCTAAGCCCTTGAATAAGCATGAATAGTCTATTTCATCATCATCACTAGACTCATCCTCGCTTGAAGAAGCATAAGTAGTATTGTTTCGAGTACATACCTTCTTCTCCTTTGCCATGAGGCATGTGTGATGCTCGTTGGGAAGAGGGATGACTTGTTGAAGGCGGTGGCGGCGAGTCCTTCGTTGTCGGAGTCGGACGAGGAGCAATCCGAATCCCACTCCTTTCCAAGATGTGCCTCGCCCTTTGCCTTCTTGTAGTTCTTCTTCTTTTCCCACTTTCCACTCTTCTTTTCCTGGTCACTATCATTATCGGGACAATTAGCGATAAAATGACCAATCTTACCACATTTGAAGCAGGAGCGCTTCCCCTTCGTCTTGTTCTTGTTGGGGGTGCTCCTTGCGACCCTTTAGTGCCATCTTGAATCGCTTGATGATAAGGGCCATTTCTTCCTCATTAAGCCCGACCGCCTCAACTTGCGCCACCTTGCTAGGTAGCGCCTCCTTGCTCCTTGTTGCCTTGAGAGCAATAGTTTGATGCTCTTGGATTGGACCATTTAATGCATCGTCGACGTATCTAGCCTCCTTGATCATCATCCGCCCGCTTACGAACTTTCCAAGGATCTCCTCGGGCGTCATCTTCGTGTACCTAGGATTCTCACGAATATTGTTCACAAGATGTGGATCAAGTACAGTAAAGGACCTTAGCATTAGGCGGACGACGTCGTGGTCCGTCCATCCCGTGCTTCCATAGCTCCTTATTTTGTTGACGAGGGTCTTGAGCCTATTGTACGTTTGGGTTGGCTCCTCCCCCTTATCATCGCGAATCTTCCGAGTTCGCCCTCTACCAACTCCATCTTGGTGAGCATGGTGACGTCGTTCCCCTCATGTGAGATCTTGAGGGTGTCCTAGATCTGCTTGGCATTGTCCAAGCCGCTCACCTTATGGTACTCATCCCTGCACAATGAGGCTAACAACACAGTAGTAGCTTGTGCATTTTTATGAATCTGTTCATTGATAAATAAAGGACTATCCGAGCTATCAAATTTCATTCCACTCTCTACTATCTCCCATATACTAGGATGGAGAGAGAACAAGTGACTACACATTTTGTGACTCCAAAATCCGTAGTCCTCTCCATCAAAATGAGGAGGTTTACCAAGTGGAATGGAGAGTAAATGAGCATTGGTACTTTGAGGAATACGAGAATAATCAAAAGAGAAGTTTGAGTTAACCGTCTTTTTTTTTCTCGTAGTCGTTGTCGTCGTCCTTTTGGGAAGAAGAGGACTCGTCGCTGTCGTCGTAGTAGACGATCTCCTTGATGCGCCTCGTCTTCTTCTTCTTTCCATCTTTTCGTTTGTGGCCCGAGCCCAAGTCGGTAGGCTTGTCATCTTTCGGCTCGTAGACGAAGGACTCCTTCTCCTTATCATTGATGACAATCCCCTTGCCCTTAGGATCCATCTCTTCGGGCGATTAGTCCCTTTCTTGAAGAGAACGACTCTGATACCAATTGAGAGCACCTAGAGGGGGGGGGTGAATAGGTGATCCAGTAAAAACTTGAAACTTAATCCGCAAAACTTGATTAGGAGTTAGCACGAATAAGCCAAGTGGCTAGAGAGGAGAGCTTGCACAACACGATAACCACAAAGAGATCAACACAGAGATGGCACAGTGGTTTATCCCGTGGTTCGGCCAAGTCCAACACTTGCCTACTCCACGTTGTGGCGTCCCAACGGACGAGGGTTGCAATCAACCCCTCTCAAGCAGTCCAAAGACCCACTTGAATACCACGATGTTTTGCTTTGTTTACTATATCCTGTTTGCGAGGAATCTCCACAACTTGGAGCCTCTCGCCCTTACACTTGATGTTCACAAAGAAGCACGGAGTAAGGGAGGGATGAGCAATGCACACAAGACACGAAATCAGAGTACCAACAAGCACACAAGTCACAACAAGAGCTCACAACACAACTCAACGAGTTCACAACTCAAATGGAGCTCTAGTTGCTATCACAAAGAATCAAATGCGCGGAATCGAAGTCTTGGTGCTTAGGAATGCTTAGAGAATGCTTGGTGTACTCCTCCATGCGCCTAGGGGTCCCTTTTATAGCACCAAGGCAGCTAGGAGCCGTTGAGTGCATTCCAGGAAGGCAATTCTTGCCTTCTGTCGCTTGGCGCACCGGACAGTCTGGTGCACCACCGGACACTGTCCGGTGCAGATCTCTTTCCTTATTTGGCGAAGCCGACCGTTGCAGTCGTGGAGCAGTTGGCGCACCGGACACTGTCCGATGCACACCGGACTGTCTGGTGCCCCATCCGACCGTTGGCACTTGCCATGCGTCGCGCGCGGATTCCGCGGCCGACCGTTGGCCCGGCTGACTGTTGGCTCACCGGACAGTCCGGTGAATTATAGCCGTACGCCGTTAATCACTTCCCGAGAGCAGCAAGTTCGCCTGAGCCAGCCTGGCGCACCGGACACTGTCCGGTGCACCACCGGACAGTCCGGTGCACCTAGACAGAGCTGACTTTGGCTGAACAAGGCCATCTTTAATTTCAACTTGATTTTTCCTGTTTCCAGCACTTAGATACAATACATTAGTCTCTAAAACAATGTACTAAGTCTGAGAAACATACCTTTATACTTGATTTGTACTTTGTCCACCATTTAACACTTAGGCACTTGTGTTGGACACTAAATCACCAAAATACTTAGAAATGGCCCAAGGACACATTTCCCTTTCACTCATAGACAGTCTGGCCCCTAAGGCTGGACAGTCCAGTAGCTACCAGAGAGGGCAACAGAGTCGGTTCACTATCGTGGACGGTTCGGCCTCTGAGGCCGGACAGTCCGCAACTGTGCACAGAGCCTCGAACTCTGTTGAGGTAAGCACGATAGAGGAGTTTAGAGATCTCGACAAATTTGGACAGGGGTTTACATCGACCGATCCTTTGGAGAAGATTGACTTAGGAGATGGTAAAACTATAAGGCCAACTTTTTAAACAAGACCCTAGAACTTGATCCTAGGGATGAAATGATTGACTTATTAAAATAATATTTTGATTGCTTTGCTTGGAGCTACACTGAGATGCCATGATTTAGCCGAGAGCTAGTGGAACATCGGTTACCTATTAAGCCTGGTTTCATGCCCTTCAAGCAAAGACCAAGGTCTTTTCGTCCAGACTTACTCCTTAGGATCAAGGACGAAATTCACCGGAACATCAGGAAGCATTTGGTCTTATTAAAAATTATTTGTCTTCGGTTCCAGTATTGAAAGCACCAAAAATTGGAGTACCATTCAGATTATACATTGCGGCCGAAGATAAAGTTATTGGAGTTGTTCTTACTCAGGAAACCGGAAGAAAAGAACATGTTGTGACCTATGTAAGCCAGAGACTGGTGGATGCTGAAACAAGGTACATCTTTGTTGAGAAATTATGCTTATGCTATGCATGCACGAAACTTAGATGTTATATGTTGTCTAGTACTTGCACTGTTTGTAGACAAATCGATGTGATTAAATACATGTTGCAAAACTCAATTGTGGGTGGTAAATGGGCTTATGCACTTATAGAATATGCTTGGATTATGAATCATTAAAATCTATGAAAGGCTAGGTTGTAGCAGATTTTATTGTAGAACATCGGATTGGTGATACTCAGGAACTAGACATATAATACCTCACTATTACTACCTAGACTTTCTATTTTGATGGATCAGTTTGTAATGAGGGACAAGGGATTGTGAAAGAGAAATGGCCTCAAACATTTCCTATAATCGATTTTGGTGTTTGACGTCTATCACAAACCTTATGGACTAACTAGTTTGTCTAGTTCATCTTTTCTCAGGTGCATAAAGTTCACATACACATATAAGGAAAATGACCTTGGGGCAATTCTACAAGTTTGGAGCAAAACAGATTTGCACCAGCCTGTGGCGCACCGGACTGTGTCCTGTGCCCAAGCTGGCGAGCCCAGCAAACTAGTCGCTCTCGGGAAAACGCAGCGCTCCTCCACTAAAAGCATCGGTTTGTCTGGTGTGCCACTGGACTATCCGGTGAGTCCACGAGCAACGGTCGACTTTGCTAACGATCGACTGCCACGACAGTATGAAGCGTCAAAAGGTCAGAAATAGTCTGCGATGTCAGGTCGCACCGGACTATCCGGTATACCATCGGACTGTCTGGTGCACCACAAGGACATATGACTTCAACGGTCAACACTTCCAAACCCCAACGGTCGGCTGACGTGGCACACACCGGACAATGAACAGTGCCATGTCCGGTGTGCACCGGACTGTCCGGTGTGCCCATCGACAGACAGAACATACAACGGCTAGAATAGTGGTTGGGGCTATAAATACCCCTAACCACCTCCATTCAAGTCATCCAAGCTGTCCACTCTCAACACTCAATACAAGAGCAAAGAATACACTCCAAAGACACATTCAAAGCCTCCAAATCCTCTCCAAGTGACATAATCAAGTCAAGTGATCAAAAGTGTTTAGTGACTTGAGAGGGGGTGATTTGTGTTTCAATTGTTACTCTTGTTGCTTGGTTGCTTTCTTCTTGTCCTTCTAAACTTTCCAAGTGTTTTGTAAAGCAAGCAAGAGACACCTAATTGTGTGGTGATCCTTGTGGGGTCTTTGTGACCCGTGAGATTAAGAAGAAGCACTTGACCGGTCTAGATGACCAATTGAGAGAGGGAAAGGGTTGAAATAGACCCGGCCTGTGGCCTCCTCAACGTGGAGTAGGTTCTTTGGAACCGAACCTCGGGAAACAAATCGTCGTGTCCATTTGTGTTGATCTTCACCATTCGATTTGTTTCTTCCCTCTCCCCTCTCACTAAAAGTTCTCTTGCTTATATTGTTTTGAGTTAGCTCCCAAAGTTATCCGCATTGATTGAGCAACTCATAGCAAGAAGAACTATCTTCCGCACTCTGAATTCACTATTATTTATTTCTAACCCTAACCCCGAGTGAAGTGTGTGTTCAAAATTTATAATTTTCAGGTTTTGCCTATTCACCCCCTCTAGGCGACTTTCAGGTTGACATTGTGCTTGTTTCACCAAGGAATGCATCTTTTGACTTCTCTAGCCGATTGAAAACTTATTGCACTAACAATCAAATCGAATATGAGGCCCTCTTATTCGATTTAGAACTTTTAGATTATATGGGAGTAAAACATGTGAGGGAATTTGGTGATTCTCAGCTAGTTGTCCAGCAAATTATAGAGGAATATCAATGTTTTGATGGCACTTTAATTAGTTGTCTCGAAAAATGTTGGGACATAATCCGTTCTTCTGACGAATTCGATATTTGACATATATCTAGAGCTGAGAATTGCATAGTTGCGCAAGATGCACTAGGTTATTAGATAAAGCGAGGGAGGTTTCACAATTCTGAAAGTCCGATAACTGGTGTTGCGCCAAATTCCTAGGACACAGACTGTTTGGGCTACATAGCCAGACCGTCCGCGGTAGGCTCGGACCGTCCGGGCAGGGAGTCTAGACCGTTTGATGGTACCAGGGACGTGCCCTTAATCAATTTGGCTAACAATATAGCCGATGCAATTGATTGGAGGATGCCTAAAATTAATTACCTATGTACCCAATGTTAGGACTGACATGAATGTTCGGCGTACAACTTTCAAATATATTTTAATTGATAATGAACTTTACCGCTGAACTATTGACGATATCCTACTTAAATGCTTGGGTCCAGATGATGTTATCTTAGATATGGCCGAAGTGCATGAAGGAATTTGTGGGACCCATCAATTGGCTCCAAAGTTGAAGTGGTCGTTGAGAAGATTTGGCTTCTATTAGCCTATTATGATAGCTGATTGTTTTAAATATTACAAAGGATGTCAAGTATGTCAAAAGTTCGGTGACCTACAGTTAGTCCTCGTAGTCGAACTACATCCTATTGTCAAACCTTGGGCCTATAGGGGGTGGGATTTGGACTTTCTAGGAGAAATTCATCCTTCATCATCAAGAGGACATCGGTTTGTGTTGGTTGCCATAGATTACTTCACCAAATGGACTGAAGCCTTTGCTCTGAAGAACATGACACATAAGGAGGTGATTGAATTTATAACTGAGCATATCATTCATAGATTCAGGATTCCCCAAACTTTGACTACATACTAGGGACCACAACAGCACTGTATATCACTTTCGGCGGCTGCTGTTATTTTCGGCGGCCAGGAGGTGGCCGCCGAAAATAAGTAAATAATTTCGGCGGCAGGAGCAGACCGCCGAAAATAAGGTTATTTTCGGCGGCCGTGTCAGAAGCCGCCGAAAATAAGACTGTTTTCGGCGGCTTCTGACACGGCCGCTGAAAATAACCTTATTTTCGGCGGCCAACGCCCTAGCCGCCGAAAATTATGTATTTAAAAATACCCGGTTCCTTCTTCCTCTGTTCTGTTTCTTCTCCGTCGCATTTTTTCGCCGCCGCCGCTTCCTGGCCGCTCGTGCGCCGCCGTGGCTCGCCCCACCGCGCCGCCTCTCGTCCCGCTGCGCCGCCCCTCGCCCCCCCGCAGCGCCGCCCCTCGCCCCCCCACAGCGCCGCCCCAAGTCCCACCGCGCAGCGGCGCCCCCTCGTGCCGGCCCACCGCGCAGCGGCGCCCCCGGCCCGCCGCGCCGCCCCAAGTCCCCGCCGCGCCGCCCAAGCCCCCGCAGCGCCGGCCCAAGCCCCCGCAGCGCCAGCCCTCGCCCCGCAGCGCCGGCCCCCGCCCACCACGCCGCAGCGCCGCCCGCCCGTGCCCTCGACGTGCCGCCGCCAAGCCCGACGCCTTGCCAGCCGACGCCACCGACGCGCCGTCGACCACGCCGCGCTCTGCCCCGTCCCGTCGTCGACCTCGACTCTCGTCAACCTCGCCTTCATTAAGGTATTTTATTTTGCGTATTTTATTTTGTATTTTCGGCGGCCTTTTATTTAATTGCCGCCGAAATTAGTATATTTTTGTATTTGTGTTTGTTGATTTGTGTGTTTAATTAATATTATTGATTAGTGCGTTTGTATATGTGTTATATGTTTAGGGAAGGCATATGGTATATGTGGAATGTATTAGTGGTATATGTGTTTGTTGATTAGTGCGTGTGATTAGTGTTATTGTTTAGTTCGAGACATATTGTATATATGTGGTATATTTGGTTTAGTAAAGACATATGTGGTATATGTGTTATATGTGGTTTATTCTTATATTGTTTAGTGGCAGCGAGGTCATGCTGCCGAATTTTTTTTTGGTCCTGCTATCTTGCTGTGGGTTTAGAACCTATTCTTGCCTGTACATATATATAGGACCGAAACCATTAACGTAGTTGAATAATGTTTTCACGATATGGTTCGGTTTAACAGTCTCAGGCATGGCTGAAGATCGTGCATGGATGTACAATGGCTGGAGTAGAAATGGACGTCATTCTGATGAGTGGGTAGCCAAGACCAAAGATTTTGTGGACCACGTATTCGCCTTGTCCTTAACCGGCACTGTCAGATGCCCTTGTAGGCGTCACGAAAACAGTATATTTCTTAAGAAGGAAAGAGTTAGCCTAGATCTTTGTCAGTTTGGATTTATGCCCGGATATGAGGTGTGGGAACATCATGGTGAGGTAGTACCCAACCAGAATGTAGAAGATGAGGAGAACAATGATTGGGCTGGCGATGATGCGATGCATGAGATGCTAGATTCGCTACGTCCAGAATTCAACCTAAGCTCCGAGGATCCTGCCACACCAGAGGTTTCTAGATTTTTTAAACTACTAAAAGACTCTGAAGAGCCGTTGCATGAACACACAGATGTGAGTATACTCGCTTTTGTGACTAGGCTCATGGCCATTAAGTCCAAGTACTTTTTCTCGAACAATTGTTACAATGAGATTTTAAAGTTATTAGGAGATGTGCTCCCAAAGCCCAATAAGTTGCCTAAAGACATGTACCAATCAAAGACAATTATCAAAGGTCTCGGTATGGATTATGAGAAGATTGATGTGTGCAAAAATAATTGTATGCTTTTCATGAAGGAGCATGCGGAAGAGAAAAAATGTCTGAAATGTGGACAATCTAGATTTGTGGAAGTTGTTAATGATGAGGGTGAGAAGGTGATGACAGATGTTGCACATAAGCAGCTCCGCTACTTGCCACTAACTCCTCGAGTGAAACGGATGTTTCTATCTAAAAAAACCGCTATGCACATGCGATGGCACAAAGAAGGTGTCCGTGATAACGATGACCTAATCGTGCACCCTTCAGATGGGGATGCATGGAAGGCTCTTGACACGTTTGATCCCGAGTTTGCAGCTGATCCGAGGAATGTTCGAATCGGCCTCGCGACCGATGGCTTCACACCTTTTGGTCAAATGGCATCATCATACTCATGTTGGCCCGTCTTTGTTATTCCATACAACCTTCCACCTTCTCTTTGTATGAAATATGAATTTATATTTCTTTGCTTAATCATTCCTGGCCCAGACTATCCTGGAAAGAACCTCAATGTCATGTTAAAACCCTTGATTGAAGAGTTGAAGGAGCTTTGGAAAGGTGTTGAAGCATACGATGTTTTTACAAAACAGATATTCAAACTTCGAGTTGCGTATTTGTGGTCGGTGCATGACTTCATGGCGTATGCTATTTTTACCGGTTGGAGTACACATGGTAGATTGACATGTCCATATTGCGGTTCAGATACAGATTGCTTCCGTCTTGCTCATGGTGGAAAGATCACTTACTTCGATTGTCATCGACGCTGGTTGCCCAGGAAACACCCCTTTAGGAGCGATAAGAAAAACTTTATAAAGAACACTGTGGTCACCAAAGGTCCGCCTAAACGTCTTAACGCGGCAGAAATATATGCTCAGCTGAACAACCTTGTCCTAAATGAAAAGGGGGACAAGTACGAAGGATTCGGAGTGGACCACAACTGGACACATATATGTGGTCTCTGGGAGCTCCCTTATATGTCGTCATTGATTCTTGTGCACAACATTGATGTCATGCACCAAGAAAGTAATGTTGCTGAAGCCCTCATACACACCTGCATGCATTTTGACAAAACAAAGGACAATCTGAAAGCTCGAAGAGATCTAGCAATGCTTTGTGACCGACCAACCCAAGTGCTCAATGACAACGGTAGGCCGCCCCGTGCCTTGTTCTGTCTTACCTCTAAAGACAAGATCGAGGTAATGAGATGGATGAAAAAAATTAAATTTCCCGATGGTTATGCTGTGGGCTTGAAAAGAGTTGTGAATTTGAAAACGGGAAAACTAACTGGGTTAAAGAGCCATGACTTCCATATATTAATGGAGAGGATTATCCCTGTCATGTTTCGTGGTTATATGCCCGACGCCATGTGGCAAGCAATAGCTGAGCTAAGTTATTTCTACAGGCAGATCTGTGCTAAAGAAATAAGTAAAAATATGATGGAGAAGTTGGAGAAACAAATACCAGTGTTGTTATGCAAGCTAGAAAAAATATTCCCACCTGGATTCTTCAATCCGATGGAGCATCTACTTATTCACATTCCATATGAGGCAAAGGTTGGTGGACCTGTACAATATAGGTGGATGTATCACATTGAACGTGCACTAAAAAACCTGCGAGGCATGGTTCGAAATAAGGCTAGAGTAGAAGGATGCATCGCTGAAGCTTTTTTGCTAAAGGAGGTTTCATACTTCACGAGTGTGTATTTCGCAGAGGAACATAATGTCTATGCTGCTACCATGCGATACAATGTCGATGAGGAACCTCCTGTCAGTGATCTAAACATTTTCCAATGGAGAGGCACAAGTACTAGTAAGGGCACGTTCTACCACCTTAGCATGGATGAAAGAATGTCCGCCTTGCTATACATGTACTCTAATATGGAAGAGATGGAGCCATATTTCATGTAAGTCTTTATTTTACCCCTTAATTTCTTTACCAAAGGAGCCATATTTAATTACTTATTTGTCGTACAGTAAGTTCGACGAGGAAAATTGGACTTATTCCCATCAGCCTACAAGCAAACAACTAGATACTATGCGACGACATGGGAGGCAAGGAAGACCTAATTTTGTTGACTGGTTTCGCGAGCATGTAAACTCTCTATATTCCTTACTTTCATGTCATTTAGCCTTTTACGCGAGGTAGTCATTTGAACTGTATATTATTTGCAGTGCACAAAGACTCCTAACATACACGAGGACTTGAGACAGCTATCTTATGGGATGGTCACTTGCAGAACATTTGGTCGATACGATGTGAATGGCTTTCGTTTTCGTTCAGACCAATTTGAAAAGTCTCGTCCTCGTGCAGCCACACGTAACACTGGAGTTCTGACTAGGGCACTCGATGCACTCGGCAGAGAAACTAATTATTATGGCATCATTCAAAACATCCTAGAGTTTAATTTTGCAGGGAACAAACCTTTGAAATTAGTATTCTTTCTATGTGATTGGTTTGACAGCACTAATGGTATTAGACAAAGTCAATATGGTATAACTGAAGTAAAGCACAAGGAACGACTTCGAGGCCATGATAATTTTATCCTTGCACACCAGTGCGAGCAGGTCTACTATATGTCATACCCAAATCCGAAGTTTGAAGCATGGTGGGTAGTTCATAAGGTGAACCCTAGGGAACGTTTACATACTCCTTGCATTGCTGGTTATCAATTCGAAGATGAACAGGCCGATGATGTTTATCAAGAAGAAGAATTGCCAACTACTTTTACTATCGATGAGGGTGTTGCACTGAACTCACTAGTCGGAGACCGTAACGATGTCACTACTGATGAGTGTGTTGCACCGAAACGAAAACGAAATCCAAGGAACAAAAAAGCCACATTGCGAGCTTTGGATCGAAGAAGACTCCTTGATCGTGATTCTGATGAATTTTGATGTGTAATGCAAAATTTCATATTATGTGATGTATTATTTGATTTTTTATTAGTTCACTTAATTTTATGGAGCTAATACATTTAATGTTTTTCTATTGAACAGGATGAGTGGTAGGAATAAACCAAAGCGCACTGCTAGGGGGTTTCTTAATGCGGCTAGCAGGATACTCCCTGGTGCACGTTCCCTTTTCCAAGGGAGTTCTTCTAGCCAGAGCAGACAGGAGGCGTTGCTGAGACACGCTCGGCCAGAACTACGTGATACACCTATCGCTCTACAACGGAGTACCGATGTAAATGTTTATGTAATTGATCTTATTTGTCAGTCACTTGTGTAATTGATCTTATGTAAATGTTTATGTAAATTTTTACGTGTCTCTATTTCATGTGCATAGGAATAGGAGGACGACGAGGAGGAGGTGCAACACCATGAGGAGGAGGACGAGGACGAGCAGGCCCATGAGGAGGATGACGAGGAGGACGAGCAGGCCCATGAGGGCATAGATGCTGAGGCGGATGACGATACCACCGAGGCTCCTGTCGTTCGACGAAGGGGCACTCAGAAGGGCCACTTTGTCCTACCTCCGTCAGCGCCTGCACAATCTGAAGCTCGAGTACTGATCATCCCGGTTGGTGATAGGTACTCACGTTTGGCCACTTTGTTCTTACTTATTTGTTTATTTTACACTATATATATGACATGACTTTCTTGTTTTTTGTCATGCAGCCAATGGGAAGACACGTCATTTGACGGTCGAGGTCACCATAGACAGGTTAATCAAGTCTTAGGTAACCTCTGTCGTCTACATAACCCAGGAATTGTCACCGACCCGAAAGGTGTGGTGGTTCCTTGCACTAGCTGGTCGCACTTCGCACTAGCTCCACATGCTACATATGGAACAGCTCAAGGCGCCGTCAAGCACGACTTTTGGGTAATTTTTTCGAACTAACATTTATTAGTTGTTTCAACCTAACATTTATTAGTTGTTTTTGAACTAATTTTATTTTCGATGTTGGACAGAGACGCTATCGTGTGGAACCTGAGGCTCAAGAGCATGCAGACCGAGTATTAGAGAAAAATGCGAAAAAGGTGTGCAGGGATGCATTTTCCAATGCTCGTCTACAGGTTGTGAACGCGTACATGAAGCGCCGAGGTCATTCTATCAACAACTTTCGACAATATTCAGATGTCTACTTGACTGTAGACCAGTACATGGAGGTAAAAATCTAATTTAACAACTCATTCAGATGTGAATGTAATTTTGAGCTAACGCTTTATATGCAGGTAACTCTTCCATGGATGGAACACCGGCCGCAGGCTTACAAGGCTTTGTGTGAGATATGGGCTTCGCCCGAGTGGATTGAGAAGTCAAACAGAAATCGACATAGGCAGCGCCATCAGCAGGACGAGGACGATGATGAGGTCGTAGTCAACCATACCTATGGGGCTGATGGACACATTCGGTTGGCTAAGCGAATGGTGAGTATGTAGTATTCTGTTTTACTCAGAAATGAAACAGGATTGAACTCATATATTTGCAGGAGGCTCAAACTGGAGTTGTCCCGAGCCCAATCGATGTTTATAGGAGAGGGCATCGAGCGAAAAACAGTGAAATCTCCGATGAGCTGTGTAGTCAAGCGGCTGTTGAGCGTATGGTTAGTTGTTGTTATGATTAATGTTTTCTTCCCATATAGCTATAAATTACATGTGTGCTGAACCTTCATATTGTATTGCAGGAGACATACGGGCAGGAGATGGTTAAGAAGTATGGAGAAGACTACGATTGGCGAGGAGCGCCTACCATCGACGCTGAGGTTGTGCATTCACTTGGAGGCAAGGCGCATGGACGGTATGAACTTGTGAATTGTTTTCAATAATATTGGAACTACGACCGAATAGCTAATTTTCTTGTTCTTCAAGATATTCTATGTTTACCGGTGTTATCGATTCGACGGAGTTGCGTTCTCGTGGCGGCTCTTCGTCGCAGGCGGGCTGTGGTAGTAGCAGCCGTAGTCGCCGCTCTGTATCTAGCATGGAGGAAGCTATGAGGGAGCAGCAAGAAAAATTTCGTGAAGAGATGCGGCAATAACAAATGGCATTTCTCCAACAGCAATCAGAGTACATGGCTGCTTACAACGCACAGGCGCAACAAGCAATGAACGTGAGTGTCTTATTTATTCTCAACACGCTCGATATTGGTTCTATAACTAATATATTATATTTGCAACAGTCTTGGTTTCCACAGCAAGCACAGCAGCAACCATTTGTTTTCCCTCAATTTCAGCCGTCGATGCCTCAGTGGGGATTACATGCTCCGCCACCTCCACCTCCACCTCAGGTTATTCAATTTAGTTAAGACTTGTCGTTTGTATCAACCTAATTGTCAAATCTTTACTAAACTTGATTTTGTAGGGATCCGGGGTCATGGGCCACAACACGCCACCACCGGTCATACCAGCACCAGGAGGAGCTTATGCAGGGGAGGGAGCTTATGCAGGAGAGGTTAGTTTGAGAAACAATTTGTTTGAATAGTCGTTATACATGTAACTGTAGCCGTTATTAATGTCATCTTTTTTTTAGGATCCAAACCCGTTACACGACTTCGTCGACCAGTTATTGGCTTCTGGAGGTAGTGGACACAACTCCAACGACCCTAATGTGTGATTAAGTTAGCTTTGTGCCGCACTGTTGTCGGCGTTTCGAGACAGGGGGGTCCCTAAGCCGACGAGTGAGTGTGCTGCGTGCCCCAGCCCAGATGGGTCGAGCGCGTGGGCGAGCGCGAAGGGGGGAGAGGCGAGGCGGCCGGAGCCGAGCGTGAGAGAGGTGGAAGTCCCGCGGCCTTCGTGTTCGTCCCGCGCCCAGGTCAGTTGCGCTTGCAGTAGGGGGGTTACAAGCGTCCACGCGGGTGAGGGAAGCGAGCGGCCCCAAGAGAGCGCCTGTCCCGTCCTCGGTCCCGCGCGGCCAACCTCCTCTGAGAAGGCCCTGGTCCTTCCTTTTATAGTCGTAAGGAGAGGATCCAGGTGTACAATGGGGATGTAGCAGAGTGCTACGTGTCTAGCGGAGGGAGAGCTAGCGCCCTAGGTACATGCCAATGTGGCAGCCGGAGAGATCTGGGCACCCTGCTGGCGTGATGTCGTGGCTGTTGGAGGTGCGGCGGAGCCTGATGGAGGGACAGCTGTTGGAGCGGTCGAGTCCCTGCTGACGTTGTCCTGCTTCCGTAAGAGAGCTAGGGGCCGCCGTCGTCATAGAGCTTGTGGAGCGCCATCATTGCCTCTCTGGCGGAGCTGGCCGGATGAGACGCCGGTCTTGTTCTCCGTGACCCGAGTCGATTCGGGGTGGGATGATGATGGCGCCTCCTGTTGACGTGGCGGTCTGTGCCCTAGGCAGGGCGACGTGGGGTTTCCTCCGAAGCCGAGGTTGAGTCTGCCTTCCGTTGCCGTGGCCGAGCCCGAGCCAAGGGGTCGGTCGAGGCGGAAGTCGTTCGGCCGAGGCCAGGGCGGAGTCCGAGCCCTGGGGTCGGGCGAGGCGGAGTTTCGTCGTCTTCCGGGTCTTAGCCCGAGTCCGAGCCCTGGGGTCGGGCGGAGCGGAGTTCGCCGTCTTCCGGGTCTTAGCCCGAGTCCGAGCCCTGGGGTCGGGCGGAGCGGAGTTCGCCGTCTTCCGGGTCTTAGCCCGAGTCCGAGCCCTGGGGTCGGGCGGAGCGGAGTTCGCCGTCTTCCGGGTCTTAGCCCGAGTCCGAGCCCTGGGGTCGGGCGGAGCGGAGTTCGCCGTCTTCCGGGTCTTAGCCCGAGTCCGAGCCCTGGGGTCGGGCGGAGCGGAGTTCGCCGTGGCGCCTTTGGCGAGGCCTGACTGCCTGTCAGACTTACTCTGCCGAGTGGCGCTGCAGTCGGAGTGGCGCAGGCGGCGCTGTCCTTCTGTCAGACTGGCCAGTGGAGCGGTGGAGTGACGGCGGTCACCTCGGCTCTGCCGGAGGCGCGTGTCAGGATAGAGGTGTCAGGCCTCCTGTGCGTTAAATGCCCCTGCAATTTGGTCAGTCGGTGTGGTGATTTAGTCAAGGTTGCTTCTGAGCGAAGCCAAGGCCTTGGGCGAGCCGGTGATGTGTCCGCCATAAAAAGGGGGCCTCGGGCGAGACGGAAGTCTCTCGAGGTCGGCTGCCTTCGGCCGAGGCTAGGCTCGGGTGAAGCGTGATCGAGTCACTCGTGTGGACTGATCCCTGACTTAATCGTGCCCATCAGGCCTTCTCATCTTTATGCTGATGGGGGTTACCAGCTGAGAATTAGGCGTCTTGAGGGTACCCCTAATTATGGTCCCCGACAGTAGCCCCCGAGCCTCGAAGGGAGTGTTAGCACTCGCTTGGAGGCTTTTGTCGCACTTTTTTGCAAGGGGACCAGCCTTTCTCGGTTGCATTTCGTTCCGGTGGGTGCGCGCGAGCGCACCCGCCGGGTGTAGCCCCCGAGGCCTCGGAGGAGTGGTTACACTCCTTCGAGGTCTTAATACTTTGGCTGGTCTGGTCGTTCCCTCATGCGAACTGGCCGTAGCCCGGGTGCACGGTCGGGGCCCAAGCTCTCGGGCTGGTATGTTGACGCTGTCAACGATTTGGCCGGAGCCGGTTTTTGCGAGAGCAGCCCCCGAGCCTCTGCACAGGGCGAGAGGACGATCAGGGACAGACTCGGCTTTTTACATACGCCCCTACGTCGCCTTTCCGCAAGGAGGAGGGGGGGAGTACGCCATGTTACCCTCGGTGGGCACCGAACATGGTGTCTCCGGTGAGCTGCAAGCGGGTAATCCGAGTGGACGTCCGTGCCCCGTTCGTTGGGGGTCGGCTAGGGGCCCAGAGGCACGCCCAAAAGTACCTGCGGGTGATTTGCCGGACCCGGTCCCCTGGCGACGGGGTCCGAGGGCTCGATGCCTCCCTCCGATGGGATTCCGTTACAAGATCGTTCCCGCTGGTCTCGGAAATGTCCTAGGGTACCTCGGGAGCGCAGCCCGAGCCTCGGTTATGTATCGAACGTACCCCTGGTCATCCCTCGCTCGATGTCTGAGGCGACTGTGAACCCTTCGGGGGCCAGCCTTCGAACCCCTGATCAGTAATGGGCGCGGAGCCCGAGTAGCCTGAGGCGGCCATGGAGCCCTTCGGGGGGCTGGCCTTCGAACCCCTGACCAGTAGTGGGTGTCGGGCCCACGCGATCTGAGGCGACTGTTGAACCCTCGGGGGGCCAGCCTTCGAACCCCTGATCAGTAATGGGGGGCTCGGAGCCCGGTTCCTTCGCGGAGAAGGATCCCTTTCGGGGTATCCCCCTTTCCCGGTCCCTGTTGCAAGAGATAGAGAAAGAGGAAAACAGAAAAGGATACGAATTCGGACGATGTGGCGTACCTTTTCTGAAGCGGTTATTACGGCGAAGGTGAAGCGTCGCGCGCTCCTCCCGCCAGAGGCGCCGCGTGTCCTGCCGTGGAGTTAATGCGACAGGGCGAGTGGTCGGCGGGGCGGCCGTTACGCGTGTGCGAGCCGTTTCGAGGAACGGCTGTGCCGCTTCACGTTTTTCGAATCCTGTGTCCGGTCCAGGTGGCGTGCTGGAAACGGTTTTGCCCTGGCCTTCATATACTCGAGAGGGGGCCCGGTGACGGTTCTTCACTCTGCTCCCTTCTTTTTCCTTCAGGTTTTCGCTACCCGGGAAACTTTAGCCGGAGGAGAGAGAAACCGCCTTCCCTGCCCCCCGCGCCGCCATCTTCTCCATCTTGGTGATGGCGGACCGAGTGACTATAATCCCCCCGCGCGACCCGTGGCCCTTCTCCATGGTGACGGCGAGTGATCTGGAGGAGCTGGTCGGCGAAGGTTTACTCCGCCCCCTCACCGACAAGCAGCGGCCGGAGTGGATTCCTCCCGTGGGTGGAGCCGCTCCGTCCCCACCGCCGGGGTATGTTGTGAGCTTCGTCTCCTTCCATGAGCGGGGATTTGGTGCGCCGGCGGGCCGCTTTATGCGGGCCATCTTATTCCACTACGGGGTGGAGTTGCACAACCTTTCCCCCAACTCTATCTCGCAGGCCGCTATTTTCGTAGCGCTATGCGAAGGGTACTTGGGGATTGCTCCCCATTGGGATTTGTGGACTTACTTCTTCCTCGCCGAGCCTTTCGCCTTGTCGACGGGGGAGAGGAGGATCCGTGCAGCGGTGCGGGCCGGCGGCTGCATTCTCTTGTTGAGGCAGTCGCGGGCGTCGCAGTACATTCCTGCCATTCTCGCGTCTTCGAACAAGGGGTGGCAGCGCCGGTGGTTCTACCTCCGGAACGACGGTGAGTTGCTCCCACCATTTTCCCAGCGAGTAGTTACAGCTGCCACCGACGCCTGGCGCCACGGGACCCCGCACGAGAGGCAGAAAAATCTCGAGCCCCTTCTCCAGGCCCTGAAGGAGTTGCGGGAGGGGGGACTTACTGCTGCGGGAGTGATCGCCGCCATTCACCGTCGGAGGGTGCTCCCATTGGCGGAGCGGCGGCTGTCGCTCTGGGAGATGACCCCGGAAGCCGACTGGGAGGGCTCACGAATGTCCCCTGATCCTCTCCCTTTCGACGCCCTCCAATGGCGGGTGTCGGCCGCGATGGGGAAGCCGGACCCCCACGCATACTCCCAGCTTCGAATGCGCCCCGATCAGGGGTGCGTGACTTTGGTGAGCGTTTGCTCCTCCCTTCTTCGTATGTCTTGTTGCTCCAGGTCCTTATGATCGGGTTCCTTTCTCCCCTCCTTTTAGGATGTGGGGTGTCACAAACCCTCCCTGCCACGGGTCCCGGAGGACGCGGTTGACCGTGCAGCACGGCGGGTTGCCGCGGAGGAGAAGAAGAAAAAGAAGGACGCGGAGAAGGCCCGGGCTCGTGAGCGGAGGCGGGCTCGGGACGCCTTGGAGAAGCGCCGCCGCCAGCAGGAGAGGGACGGACTCCCGAGGGAGCCATCGCCGGAGACGCCTGACGACGATGATGACGACGATGATGATGATGATGACGGCATGGCCGCCCGTCTCGGCCTCAGCCTCGGCCTGGGGTATGGCCAAGAGCCGTCGAGCCAGCCCCCGAGCGAACCGACTCCGTCAGCCCCCGAAGTCGGGGCGTCGGGCTCCCGACCCGAGGCGCGGGGGCGAACCGAGAGGCCACCTGACCCCTCCGCTGAAGTAGTTCCGGAGGTCCAGACCAAGGCGTCTGTTTCCCAGAGGCCGCCGCTTGTGCCGGTAGCGGACGGGAGTGACCCTCAGGTCGTCGCTGCCGTGCCCGGGGAACCTGTCTCCCAGGCGCCCCAAGCGCCAGCGAAGCGGACCTCGGCGGCCGTTTCGAGAGCCGGGCTCCAAGAAGGCTCTCCCCAGGCGCGGTGGATCATGGCCCGGAGTGGGTGAGTACCTCGGAATGTCTTCGTCTTGGCCTCCCATTCGTATGTTTTGGTTGTGATCCCCTTCCTTTTTTATCCAGCAAGCGAAGTCACGGCCAGACCGACCTGGCACCCCGGAAGGCCCTCAAGACGGCGCCGAACTGTGCGGCCAGCGCCATTCGACCGACCCTCTCGCAGGGTACCCCGACATCGGGGGTTCGGGCGTCGCCAATCTCGGAGGAGCGGGCTCCCGAGGCCGGCTCTTCAGCCGAGGCGGCGATCGTGGTTGAGGTGGCGGCTGACGCCCACGCGGCTCTGAGTTCGCCTGTCGTGCCGGTCATGCCGGCGTCTGCCACCGTCGAGGCTGCCGCCGTCCTTGTCGAAGGGTGTCCAGCCGCCGCCAGCGCTGGGATGGCTGATGCGTCGGTGCCCAAGACCCCAGAAGAGGTGGGCGCGGTCGCGCAATCTGTCCAGCCGGGCGACAGCCTCCTCGCTGTGCGGCGGAGCCCCGAGGCCCGGCGCCCGTTGCTCCGATTCCGGACCCGCGAGGCCTCGGACCCCGTCTTCGTTCTCGATGATGAGCAGGAGGACCAGTCCTGGGGTGAGCTCCGCGAGCGCGCAGAGGCGTCGGTGGGGTCGCTCCGGGCGTCGCTGGAGGTTTTCTGCAGAGACGTCCCCAAAATCCTCCAGGTAGCGTTTTCGGGCGTCCCTTTCTTCCTTCTGTGTAATACTCGCTGTAACGCCCTGTTTCCCTTTCCCAGGATCTGACGGACCGGAGCGCCGCTAAGTCGTCGTTCATCCGCCGTGAGGTTGATGTCTGGGGCTCGCTGCGATCCCTGAGGTCTTCGCTCGCCGGGGCTACCACGCGCCTTTCTCAGCAAGATGCCAAGGTGGCGGATCTCCAGCTGCTATGCGCCGACCTGAGAGCCGAGGCGGCAGCGGCGCGTGCGGAGGCGCAACAGCAGCGATCGGAGCTCGCCCGGGTCGTCGAGGAACGGAACCGACTTCAAGACCGGGCCGCCGAGGCCGAAAGCCGAGCCGAGGCCCTCGCGGCTGACTTAGCTGCGACCCAAGTCGCAGCCTCGGAGCACCGTGCCCGAGCCGGGAGTACGTCTTGGTCCTCCCTAGTTCTTTTTCTTGTCCGTTTCCCTTGCTTGTGCTTGAGGTATTTCTCCTGGCTACTTGCAGAGCTTGAGTCCGCCCTTGATGAGTCCGCCAAGGCGCTTGCTGAGGCGCTTGCCGGGGCCGCCGAGCAGAGGGAGGCGGACCTTGCGGCCATGTCCGAGGCCGTCTCGGACTTTTACCGTGCCCTCGGCTCTGATGACGTCCCTTCAGGAAGCTCCCCTCAGAGCCGCCTTCGAGGCTTGGGTGGTCACGCCCGCGGCAGAGTCCGCGAAGCGCTACACCATGGCGTCAGGCGGGCCTTCGCCGTGCTCGCTTCTCACTATGTTGTGGATCTGGAGCGGGTTAGTGAGGGGTACTGTCTTCCTGACGAAGACGATGCTGCTCTAGCGGAGGTGCAGCGGCTTGACGCGGTTGCCGCCGGCCCGAGCGCGGTGCTGGCGACTACCTTTGAGGCGGAGGTCCTTCCTCCTGCGGCGTCACCGGAGGTCGAGATGGACCCCACCGATGGCGGGGGTGGAGTTGAAGGCGCGGCTCCTTCCCAAGGCGGCACCTGATTCTCGCTTGAACAGTTTCTTGTTGAACGTGTGTCTCACCACGGCCGCTGAGGCCTGAACACTTTTGTCTTTCTTGCATGGAGTCGTACTCTCCTCTCTTTCCGTCTGCATGTTCGTCCTAGCTCGTCGATAATAGAGTGGCTTCTCGAGTTGGACCATTCTTCGTGGCAGGTGATGAGTGAGGTATCCCTAACCCGGAGGTACGGGAGTTCCTCGGCTCAATCGGCCTTGCCATTTTCATGAACCCGCGTTCGCTCCTCGAGACCCGGCTTCTGACATAGCCAGGAGAACGTAGCTGGGAGAACGCAAGAGGCCCCCCCTTTTTTGATTTAAAAAGATCTTGACGCAGAGGGGTTCCCCCTTTTTAGCCCCCGAGGGAGGGTCGGGCTCCGCCATGGCGAGGCCGACCCTTCCTTAATGATCGAGGCGCAGAGGCTGCCTGACGGATCGGGCCCCGGCCCGAACATCCAGCGAGTGCTCGGCGACATCCCTCAGTATGTCGGGCATGTCCGAGGGACTCCACGCAAAGACGTCGGCGTTTGCGCGGAGAAAGTCGACGAGCACTGCTTCCTATTTGGGGTCGGGCCCGGAACCGATCCGGATCTGCTTGGTGGTGTTGCCACTGGGGTCGAGGGGGACGGCCTTGACCGTCTCCGCTGGCTCGAAGTTGCCGGCATGGCGCTTCACGTCTGGGACCTCCTTGGAGAGGTTCTCCAGGTCGGCGATGAGGGCCTCGGACTCGGCGAGGGCCTCGGCGTACTCCACGCACTCCACGTCGCATTCGAACGCGTGTTTGTACGTGGGGCCGACGGTGATGACCCCGTTGGGGCCCGGCATCTTGAGCTTCAGGTAGGTGTAGTTGGGGACGGCCATGAACTTCGCGTAGCATGGCCTCCCTAACACGGCGTGGTAGGTTCCTCGGAACCCGACCACTTCGAACGTCAGGGTCTCCCTTCGGAAGTTGGAGGGTGTCCCGAAGCAGACTGGGAGGTCGAGTCGCCCGAGGGGCTGGACGCGCTTCCCAGGGATGATCCCGTGGAAGGGCGCAGCGCCTGCTCGGACGGAGGACGGATCGACGCGCAGAAGCTTGAGGGTCTCGGCGTAGATGATGTTGAGGCAGCTGCCCCCGTCCATCAGGACCTTGGTGAGCCTGACATCGCCGACAACGGGGTCGACGACGAGCGGGTATTTCCCCGGGCTCGGCACATGGTCGGGGTGGTCGGCCCGGTCGAAAGTGATGGGCTTGTCGGACCAGTCTAGGTAGACTGGCGCCACCACCTTCGCCGAGCAGACCTCCCGGCGCTCTTGCTTGCGGTGCCGAGCCGAGGTATTCGCCGCATGCCTTCCATAGATCATGAAGCAGTCGCGGACCTCGGGGAACCCCCCTGCTGGGTATTCTTCGTTCTTGTCGTCGTCGTGGGCCCTGCCACCCTCGGCGGGTGGCCCGGTCCTGTGGAAATGACGCCGAAGCATAACGCACTCCTCGAGGGTGTGCTTGACGGGCCCCTGATGGTAGGGGCACGGCTCCTTGAGCATCTTGTCGAAGAGGTTTGCACCTCCGGGGGGCTTCCGAGGGTTCTTATACTCGGCGGCGGCGACAAGGTCCGCGTCTGCGGCGTCGCGTTTCGATTGCGACTTCTTCTTGCCTTTCTTCTTGGCGCCGCGCGGAGCAGACGCCTCGGGAGCTTCTTCCGACGGGCGGCCCTGGGGCTGCTTGTCCTTTCGGAAGATAGCCTCGACCGCCTCCTGGCCGGAGGCGAACTTGGTGGCGATGTCCATCAGCTCGCTCGCCCTGGTGGGGGTTTTGCGACCCAGCTTGCTCACCAGGTCGCGGCAAGTAGTGCCGGCGAGGAACGCGCCGATGACATCCGAGTCGGTGATGTTGGGCAGCTCGGTGCGCTGCTTCGAGAATCGCCGGATGTAGTCCCGGAGCGACTCCCCCGGCTGTTGCCGGCAGCTTCGAAGGTCCCAGGAGTTCCCGGGGCGCACGTATGTGCCCTGGAAATTGCCAGCGAAGGCTTGGACCAAGTCGTCCCAGTTGGAAATCTGCCCCGGAGGCAGGTGCTCCAACCAGGCGCGAGCAGTGTCGGAGAGGAACAGGGGGAGGTTGCGGATGACGAGGTTGTCGTCGTCCGTTCCGCCCAGTTGGCAGGCAAGGCGGTAGTCCGCGAGCCACAGTTCCGGTCTCGTTTCCCCCGAGTACTTTGTGATAGTAGTCGGGGGTCGGAACCAGGTCGGGAATGGCGCCCGTCGGATGGCCCGACTGAAGGCCTGCGGACCGGGTGGTTCGGGCGAAGGACTCCGATCCTCCCCGCTGTCGTAGCGCCCCCCACGCCTGGGGTGGTAGCCTCGGCGCACCCTTTCGTCGAGGTGAGCCCGACGGTCGCGTCGATGGTGCTCGTTGCCGAGGTGGCCCGGGGCCGCAGGCGCGGTGTTGCGCGTGCGCCCGGTGTAGACCGAGGCCTCCCGCATGAATCGGGAAGTCGCGGCATGAGGTTCCGAGGGATATCCTTGCCTCCGGGATGCAGTGCTCTCGGCCCGCCGGGCCGCAGCGCCTTCCAGGAGATTCTTGAGTTCTCCCTGGATTCGCCGCCCCTCGGTGGTTGACGGCTCCGGCATCGCGCGGATGAGCATCGCTGCGGTCGCCAGGTTCTGACCGACCCCGCTGGATGCGGGCGGCGGCCTGATCCTGACGTCGTTGGCGACGCGGTGCTGGAGACCTTGGGGCAGATGACGTATTTCTCCGGCCAGGGGTTGGCCCACCCATGCCTGTCCGGCGTCCCGACGGATCGGCTCAAGCGCCCCTGTTCCCTCGTTGAGCCTGGCCTGCGCCTCGCGGACTTGCTCGAGTTGTGGGTTGTAACCCCCCGCCGGAGCGGGGACCACAGCTAGCTCCCGTGGGATGTCGGCGCGAGGCACCGGCCTAGGGAGATCACCATCCTCCGGCATGCCAAGATGGTTGCCTTCGGTGGGATCCCCTAGCTCGATGTGGAAACATTCGCGGCTTGGGCCGCAGCTCTCGTCACCGAGGCTGCGGCTTCCGTCGGAACGGTCGGATAGACAGTAGTCACATGCGGTCATGAAGTCCCGCATGGCACTGGGGTTGCCATGTCCGGAGAAATCCCAACCGATGCTGGGATCGTCATCTTCCTCGGACCCGGAGGGCCCGTAGGTCGAGACGTCCGTCAGTCGGTCCCAAGGCGACCACATACAGAACCTCAGTGGGGTTGCACTCGCCTCAATGAGAGCGCCCGCCAAAACGAGGTCGTTTGGCGGGTTGAGGCCGAGTCGAAATGACGCAAGATGGGAGTTAGTCGTTACCTTTTGGTCGACGAGGAGCGACGTAGTCACATCGGGGACTGGTTGCGCCGTCGTCTCTGGTTCGAGGGCGACGTCCTGCAGGCTTTCCGCGAGCGCGCCGGCGTCGTCTTCTTGCTCGGGGTCAGCGTGCCGCGGGGGGACGGCGCTTGCCTCCGTCTCGAACGCGAGGTCGACGTCCGGCGTGCCTTCCGTCGGGGCGTCGGGGGCGTCGATTCGCTCGACGGCCAGCGAAGCGTGGCCTCCCGTCTGGCCTTGACGGCCCCGCCTCCTCCTCCGTTGGCGGGGGAGAGAACGGAGCGAGCCCGAATGTTGCTCTTCCACCACGCGGGGTAGACGTCGTCGATTCCGCCGCCGGCGGGCGGGTTGTCGGCCGCCATTGTCGTAGTCGCGCGGCGGTGGAAGAAGTGTCATGTCGTAGCTGCCGTCGAAGGACATGAACTCAAGAGTCCCGAAACGAAGCACCGTCCCGGGCCGGAGAGGTTGCTGGAGACTGCCCATCTGGAGCTTGACGGGGAGCTGTTCGTCAGCACGCAGCAGGCCCCTACCTGGCGCGCCAACTGTCGGCGTTTCGAGACAGGGGGGTCCCTAAGCCGACGAGTGAGTGTGCTGCGTGCCCCAGCCCAGATGGGTCGAGCGCGTGGGCGAGCGCGAAGGGGGGAGAGGCGAGGCGGCCGGAGCCGAGCGTGAGAGAGGTGGAAGTCCCGCGGCCTTCGTGTTCGTCCCGCGCCCAGGTCAGGTGCGCTTGCAGTAGGGGGGTTACAAGCGTCCACGCGGGTGAGGGAAGCGAGCGGCCCCAAGAGAGCGCCTGTCCCGTCCTCGGTCCCGCGCGGCCAACCTCCTCTGAGAAGGCCCTGGTCCTTCCTTTTATAGTCGTAAGGAGAGGATCCAGGTGTACAATGGGGATGTAGCAGAGTGCTACGTGTCTAGCGGAGGGAGAGCTAGCGCCCTAGGTACATGCCAATGTGGCAGCCGGAGAGATCTGGGCACCCTGCTGGCGTGATGTCGTGGCTGTTGGAGGTGCGGCGGAGCCTGATGGAGGGACAACTGTTGGAGCGGTCGAGTCCCTGCTGACGTTGTCCTGCTTCCGTAAGAGAGCTAGGGGCCGCCGTCGTCATAGAGCTTGTGGAGCGCCATCATTGCCTCTCTGGCGGAGCTGGCCGGATGAGACGCCGGTCTTGTTCTCCGTGACCCGAGTCGATTCGGGGTGGGATGATGATGGCGCCTCCTGTTGACGTGGCGGTCTGTGCCCTAGGCAGGGCGACGTGGGGTTTCCTCCGAAGCCGAGGTTGAGTCTGCCTTCCGTTGCCGTGGCCGAGCCCGAGCCAAGGGGTCGGTCGAGGCGGAAGTCGTTCGGCCGAGGCCAGGGCGGAGTCCGAGCCCTGGGGTCGGGCGAGGCGGAGTTTCGTCGTCTTCCGGGTCTTAGCCCGAGTCCGAGCCCTGGGGTCGGGCGGAGCGGAGTTCGCCGTCTTCCGGGTCTTAGCCCGAGTCCGAGCCCTGGGGTCGGGCGGAGCGGAGTTCGCCGTCTTCCGGGTCTTAGCCCGAGTCCGAGCCCTGGGGTCGGGCGGAGCGGAGTTCGCCGTGGCGCCTTTGGCGAGGCCTGACTGCCTGTCAGACTTACTCTGCCGAGTGGCGCTGCAGTCGGAGTGGCGCAGGCGGCGCTGTCCTTCTGTCAGACTGGCCAGTGGAGCGGTGGAGTGACGGCGGTCACCTCGGCTCTGCCGGAGGCGCGTGTCAGGATAGAGGTGTCAGGCCTCCTGTGCGTTAAATGCCCCTGCAATTTGGTCAGTCGGTGTGGTGATTTAGTCAAGGTTGCTTCTGAGCGAAGCCAAGGCCTTGGGCGAGCCGGTGATGTGTCCGCCATAAAAAGGGGGCCTCGGGCGAGACGGAAGTCTCTCGAGGTCGGCTGCCTTCGGCCGAGGCTAGGCTCGGGTGAAGCGTGATCGAGTCACTCGTGTGGACTGATCCCTGACTTAATCGTGCCCATCAGGCCTTCTCAGCTTTATGCTGATGGGGGTTACCAGCTGAGAATTAGGCGTCTTGAGGGTACCCCTAATTATGGTCCCCGACAACTGTGTTGTAATGAACTATTTGTGGACTTTATGTTTGTATGGACTATTTGTGGACTTTATATTTGTATGGACTCAAGTTTTATGTTGTGAACTCAAGTATGAATTTTCTGTTATTGTATGGAATTTCTGTGATTGTATGAAATTCTGTTATTTTTCGTTTTTTTTCAATTTTTTTGCTCTGAAATTAGTAATTTTCGGCGGCCCCCCTGGCCGCCGAAAATAAGGTTTTTTATTTTCGGTTTTTTTTTATTTCCGGCAGCTGGCTCCCTGGCCGCCGAAAATAGCTTATTTTCGGCGGCCAGGAAGCCAGCCGCCGGAAATAAGCTATTTTCGGCGGCCAGGGCCTGGCCGCCGAAAGTAAAGCCTTATTTTCGGCCAGTTTTTTTTGGCGGCCAGGAGCCGCCGAAAATAAGCCTTTTGCCGCCGAAAATAGCTTATTTTCGGCGGGAACTGGCTTATTTTCGGCGGCTCCTGGCCGCCGAAAATGACTGTAGCTGTTGTAGTGGACTTCTTTTATGTCAAAGGAGGTATGTGAGTTTGCTGAATTATATAAGATCAAGTTGCTAAATTAATCTCCATATTATGATCAAGCCAATGGATAGGTCGAGTCTAGTAACAGGACATTGATTAGCCTTATAAAGAAGAAGATATCCGATTATCATAGGCATTGGCATAAGGTTTTGTCCGAGTCTTTGTGAGCTCATAGAATATCTAAGCACTGTGCTACTAAAGTCACTCCTTTTGAGCTTGTTTATGGACAAGAAGTTGTTTTGCCTGTGGAGATAAACATAAATGTTGTTAGGTGTGCCAGGCAGAACGATCCAGCAGTCGGAGATTAATATAACTTGATGATGGACAATATTGATGAAGTAACCGACAAGAGATTGGTGGCTCTAGGAGATATCGAGAAAGACAAGATTATGGTTGCTAAAGCTTACAACAAGAAGGTCAAGGCTAAATCATTCCGGGTTAGACACCTCGTGTGGAAGACTGTCTTGCCACTAAGAAGCAGAGACCAAAGTTCGACAAATGGTCACCAAGCCAGGGAAGGCCCTTACAGAATCACACAAGTTAAAGCTAGTAATGCCTACATGTTGCAAACTTTGCAAGGTGAGAACCTACCCAAGGTGCTAAATGGTCATTTCTAAAGCAATATCATCCTAGTATGTGGCAAGATGCTTAGGAAAACCGATGTTGTCACATCGAGTTGATTCCAGCCTGCACTAGTGCTCTTGGTTCGCTCAGATTCCCCAAAAGGCAGTGCATGTGTTGAGCACCATTTGTGGCACTAGGCACGGCCAGACGGTCTGGTCCTGAGGCCCGGACGGTCCGGCCTCCGTACTGTCTGCTCTTAGGCGCACACAGTCCGTGATTAGATCAAATCAGGCGAATTAAGCTTCCATCTCCATGCATGTTTATCCCTCTGAACTCTTGGAAGTTGTTGGAGGACGCCTAGGAACGGGTCCAGACCTCCCCCTTATATATTTGAAGTGGTACGGCCGGTTGATCAATAAACAATCGAATCAAATCAATATATCTTCTGTTTCTTTACTTTTGCCTTAGGAGTAGACAATAACGTAGCCTTCTTCACCTCAATCTTTACCTCTTTTCGACTCTACGTTGTCTAGAGGCATCTTGGGTGGCCTACCGATGCAAAGACAAACCCTAGGATCTCTCCTCTTTAACGGGGTCCCTCCCGTGGTGTCAGATCTAGGTGCTGTTGGCGAACACCGTTGCCTCTGTGCACACGTGGACCTTCCAGCTACTAGGCGTGGACTATCCGGCTCAACGCAAAGAAGACTCCGCTACTACCGCAGATCGTGGATCGTCTGGCCCTAGGCCGCGGATCGTCCGCGCTGCCGCAGATAGCATCGCTGCCGGTACACCTCGCGGTGATTGGTGCCTAGATCGGCGACAACAATATTACCATCAGTCTAAAAAGCATTTAGTCGATGTATCATCATCACCTTTAGAATAAAAATACATATGTGAGAAATTAGAATAAGGAAGAAGAAGAAAAAGGCAAGCTGATGTAGCCATCGTTGTTAAAGAGATATGCATACTTTGACTTTTACTCATGAGGCAAGACCATAACACAGTTACAGGGAAAGAAAGTTACATACATGATCGATTTCAGGGATAGAAGTCAGGTACAGGTGGGAGCATGATGTCTCATGGACCATTTATGATTGTGGCAAGAAATTCTAGAGCGTGCGGAGTGCCGATCACTGGTGCTGAACTGTTGATCAGCTTCATGGATGGTGGCGCGGTCCTTCTCGTTGTCGCCACTCATGATCTACTGGCTCAAGGCTTCAATTTCTTCCAACATTGTCACCATGCTCTCGATCAAAAGTTGCTTTTATTGCTTAAATTTAGCAACTCTCGTTTCTCCAGATTGGATGACTTTATCTACTATGAGTAGTTCGGCCTCAAGTGTCTAGATCCATCATTCCTAATCTGTTTTCAAGGTCCACAAATGATGCCTGCTGGTTCAGCATGCTGCATTTCTTGACGATAGCGGTCTTTAAAGGCGCCTAAGCCTGACGAGCAGTGATACCGGTGGCTTCTTCCACTTGCCAAGACCTCGTCGCGGTTCAACAGGAAGAACAACGAAAGAAATCGGTCCAAACATTGCTTGGATAGGCTCTGTCGCTCTGATGTTTGCAGTAACTCCTCTATTGAGGCATCAACATCAAGCAAATCCACTATTTGCTAAAGTTGGGCCGAGGATGATGATGACTCTATAAACTGGTTTTACCCATTTGATGCAGGAAGGGTCGAAGGCCAACCATGAAGCAAAGTCGAAGGGTTGATGTATGCAAAATTTTAACTAAATCGGAGTTTGATTGGGTCATTTTTGTCTCTTGAAGCTATGGTTCAGGCTGCTGGCAGCAAACAGCCGCAGCACTGCCCGTGCGTAGAGCAGCATTGGTGGCCCAGCAATACCGGCGCATCATTATCGAGCTCTCCTGTACCTCACTGTTTCAAGTGCTTTCGAAGTTTCGGATGTCTATTTTACGGTGTTTTTGCTTGGGCACTTTCTTTCATTTCTGTCGGAGTAGAATCCTCAATTTTCGGATTTTGGAATGTTTCACTCATGCGCTTGATTTTGGTTGCTTCGGTTGCTCCTTTGTGTTTATCAATCATGGGCTCGAGAGCATCTCATTTGTGGGTTTTGGTGTTTTGTGAGATTGGATAAGGATTTGGTGTTTTGGTGTTTTGAGAGATTGGATAGAGAGTGTTTTGATCCTTATCATGACTCGCGCAGGGGCTCCTTTAATTCAGGTTTACTGCTAAAGCTCAATTCTGTACTAGTCACGTCACCCTTTTTTCTTTATATTATCTAATGTCTTTATATCTTTTACCGTGTAGGGCTGGACAAAATACTCGTGGCTTGCCGACTCGTTAAGTTCGTGGTTAGCTCAGCTCAGTTTGGCTCGTTTAAATTTTTTCACGAGCTGAGCTAGCATCCTAGCTCAGTTCATTAACGAGCCATATCGGTTTATTAACTAGCCAGCTCATGAGCTAAACGAGCTATCACATTTCAGCAAAACAAAACTATATACATATTATTTACGTAACAATTGATGAACATGTTATATGTACGTGTGATGTCTATTGTTAGAAATTTAGGCATTTTCAGTTTTAATTTAATCCAGAAAAACAGTGTGATATATGTGATGACATATATATGCATGTACGTATAACTACTCGCATAAACAGCAAACATCAATAAAACATGCACAAATACGAAGAACAGAAAGCACCCTGTGGAGGGACCCATGCTCAAGGTATCAGTGGCTCCATTCACACGAGACATCTCGTGTTCGATGTAGCCGTACAAAGTCGATGCAGAAAGATGTACGCAATGCAGTCCCTCGAACGGTCACCGGAAGAAGAACAGCAACACAAAGACGACGAAGAACAGGATGTAGACGAAGCACATAAAACGGACGGTCATCACTCCAGATAAAATGTGCAACCATTTGAAAGAAATATTCTGACCAAGGTCCGATCGGCGGCCACGAACCACGAGCCACGAGCCAGGCGAGACGCACACGCGGCAGTCCTTCATTATTTTCTCGACTTCTCAATAGATTTAAGTTGATTGATTTGTCTTTTAAACTTCTAATACGGTGCTAATTTATTAGTACACCATAATATTTAAAGTGGATCATTAGCATTGACTATTATTGAATATTAATTGTCCAAGCCCACATTTATCCAACATCTATGGCATATGAGTTAAACTAATGATTGATGAATTGATCTGTGCGAATATAAGTGTTGGTAAACTGCTGAACATGTGTGTGAAAATAATGAATTGATGAGTGACGGGTTGTGTTAATTTAGTGTTACATTGATGTGGTCTATGAAACTATGAGTATAATAACTATTTTATATTGTTAAATTAGTTTAAAATTAACTAAAAATGATTATTATACACATATTTTTAGGCTCTGACTCACAAGCTAAATGAGCCAGCTCCGAGATGGTTCTGTAGTTCGTTATCTTAACAAACCAGCTCGAACGAGCCGAGCTGGCTTGATATCCACCTCTAACCCATGACACCAGCCCTACCCCATGACACCTGCATATCATGATTAATGAATTATCTTTGTCATGACCTGATCAACGTAGCTTTCATCTACATATTATTCCACCGTCTATGCAAACTAATCAATCATTCATACGTGTCACAGAGATAATTCAATCCCTTCAGTTTTGCTTCCTATATACGTCATCTAGATCCTTGGCCACATTTATTTTTTGCATCATACATGGAGAATTAATATGCGGACCATGCATTTTAACACTTATTTTATATTGTGTCAGCGGTGTATTATCTAATTATCCTTATTTCTCTGACACTGCACGTAAAATTTTATTATTAAAGTAACTTATTAATTTGTTTGGCTTTGTATATCGATATTCTTTTTTCCTTGTCCGACCATCTACTGTATGTTATATATGCATCTACTTTTTTATTTATAATTTTTGAAAACTAAAGGCTTGCATATCTTTTTATCTGTATTTATATTTTTGATGATTTTTGCGCCCTTATCATCGTAGCAGCATAAACCATCGATTTCTACACCTTTTTTCGGTCTCAATATTTGTTGTACTGTTTTTCTTATTTGCACTTATCTCTACTCATTTAAAACATCAGTTTCGTGTGTGGTGTGTCACGTGCCAAAAGCATAGGTCTATTTCCCTCGCTTCATGCTTAACAATGGACCTAATGCGTTGTTATACCAGATAGGTCATAAGAAACCACTTAAGCTCAACACGACAGAAAGACACACAACACAGCGCTCCCACGTAATACCACCTCGCTATCTGAAGGATGACAAGCGACTGAACGAGCTACAAAAAAGGGAGTAAGACTCCTTTTCAACTCATCTTTCTCAGCCTTTTGGCTAAGACAAAATGTAATATTTGTTCTTATTATCAGTTCAATGTCTCATATGTGGACCATATGTTCACTTTAATATTAAATTTATTTTTTATAGGTATCAAATATAATTATGTGATGCAAGTCTCTACTACTTTAAAACACCAGTTTCATTCATCGTGCGACATTGCGAAGCGCGTAGTTAGTTTGGTCCTCTCCTCGCTTCTCGCCTAACAATGGGCTATAGTACCATCTCGCTAGCTGTAGGAGGATGAGCGACCGAGCAAGATATGAAAAAAGGGGGGTGATGCTTCTTTTCAACTCATATATTTCTCAGCCTATGGCTAAGATAAAATATAATATTTGTTGTTATCAGTTTAATATCTGATATCTGGACCATATCCACTTTAATATGAAATTTGCGTTTTATAGGTATTAAATATGATTGTACTGTCGTAACGCACGGGCATTGTAGTTTGTTTGGATATATGGGTGTGTTGGACGGTTGTGACCCTTAGGCGAGATTCATTTGTGGACTTGAAGATCAATATATCAAGACGTGCCACTACTCTCTCGGTAAAAGGCAAGTGTTTCCTTGGCCATCTTAATGTTCCATTCACTTAAATTACTGGCATTGTATCTTAATATGTGAGCCTAACACTACTGGATTTAGCGGCTTTGCCTAGTACCACCGACACTCCACAAAGCTAGAAATATACTCGGCAAATCGTTTATCGAATGCCACACTTGACAAAGGGTACGTGACAAAAAAAAGTCAACGACAAAGAACTCTTTGCCAAGTACTTTATCGAAAACTCGGTAAATGTAAAACACTCGTAAAAAAGCACTAAAATCGAAAAAACCGAAAAAACAAATTTTTTTAATTGGGGGAGGCACCCATCTGCCAGCAAAAGTCATGACCGATGTGATATCAAGTTATGACCTCCTTCTCACGTGTGACCTCTTTTATAACTCTATCCTTATCTCGTTGTGTCTAAATTACATTTTTTTTCTTCCTCACATAATATAACAAACCGAGTGTAAATTGATTGTTTGATACACTAGATTAATTCAAATCAAAGGTTATCAACTAAAAGTTGCATAACTTTTTGAGGTCTACAAAAGACATATATATAAATTTTGTGACAAATTTACATTTGTTTTGTTATATGAAGAAATGACCAAAACAAAAAATATACACCTTGATGAGTTATAAAACTTTGTAGTTGAAAACTTTTTTATTTGAATTAATTTACTGCTTCAGAATGTGATTTGAAAATTGTTTTTGGCTAGTGTCGAAAAAACACTCGGCAAAGAAGCTCTTTGCCGAGTATTTTTTTCCGAGCGTTTTTTGGTTGGCACTCGACAAAGAGCTTCTTTTTCTAATGCCCAAAAAACACACGACAAAACACTTGGCACACGGTAAAGAGCCAGATTTCAGTAGTGTAAGGATTACATTTATATTATTGTTCGTGATACCTGGGATTTATGAAAGGGTAGAATGCTTAGACATTTTACCTTCTACTTATAATGAGGTATTGGGTAGATGTATAACTTGATGTTAGGGAGTGTTTGGTTTTTAGGGACTAATTTTTAGTCCCTCAATTTTATTATATTTTAGTCTCTAAATTGTCAAATAGAGAAACTAAAATAATGTTTTGGTTTCCGTATTTGGTAATTTAGGAACTAAATAGAATAAAATGGTGTGACTAAAAATTAGTCCCTAGAAACCAAACACCCCTTACACTTGGTTGATTGTGATGCAACTGTGAATCATAATACTATGGAGTAATCATTCAAAAAATTAGTACAACCATAAGAACAATATGACTTTAGTTTTGACAAAGTAATATGGGTCTATGTTTATATTTTTCTAATATATATATTCTCTAGGAGTTTCAGGACTTCGACGAGTTCGAGGATTAGGCTAGCGATCTCCACCAGCCACCTACCTGTAGGGGTGATAATGGATCGTGATCCAAATGCTTCTTCATAATTTATTAGGGCTCTAAATTATTTATAGTTCAAAAATAAATAGAAATAAGGCTCGATCCTAATCCGATAACGTGGCTGTCGGAGAAGTGCTTGAGCCCTGCGTAGGCGATAACGTGGCCGTCGGAGAAGTGCTTGAGCCCTGTAGAAGTACAGCTGTTGGTGCTGCTGGAACCTTGCTGACGTTTCCCTGCTTTCGTAGGGGGCTGAGAACCGTCGTCGTCATGGACGCATGCGGGGAGCCATCATTACTCGTTACCGGGGCGAGCCAGATGGGACGCCGGTCTTGTTCCCCGTAGCTGAGCTAGCTAGGGGTAGGGTAATGATGTATCCCCCATGGCGCGGTCGGTCCGAGCCCAAGGTCGGGCGAGGAGGAGACTTCTCCCGAGGCCGAGCACTGAGGTCGGGCGAGGCGGAGACCACCTTTCGAGGCCGAGGTTGAGGCCGAGCCCTTGGGTCGGGCGAGGCGGAGACCACCTTCCGAGGCCGAGGTTGAGGCCGAGCCCTGGGGTCGGACGAGGCGGAGCATCCTCTTGCGCCTGAGGCTGAACTTGGCTGTTGTCAGCCTCATCCTGGTGGGTGGCACAGCAGTCGGAGTGGAGCGAGCGGCGCTATTTTCCTGTCAGGTCGGTCAGTGAAAGGGCGAAGTGACTGCGGTCACTTCGACCTTGCCGACTAAGGCACGCGTGTCAGGATAAGGTGTCAGGCGATCCTTGCATTGAATGCACCTGCGATACGGTCGGTTGGAGAGGCGATTTGGCAAGGTTGCTTCTCGACGAAGCCTGCTCGAGTTGGGCCTCGGGCGTGCCGAGGGTGCGCCCACTGCCTAAGGAGGCCCTCGGGCGAGACGTAACTTCGTCCGGGGCTACAGTTCCAGCCCGAGGCTGGGCTCGGGCGAGGCGAGATTGCGCCCCTTGGGTAGACAAAGCCTTGACCTGAATCGTGCCCATCAGTCTCTGCAGCTTGTACTAATGGTGGTTACCAGCCGTGTTTAGGAGTGTTGGGGGTACCCCTAATTACGGTACCCGACAGTAGCCCCCGAGCCTCAAAGGGAGTGTTGGCACTCGCTTGGAGGCTTTGCCGCGCACTTTTTTGCGAGGGGACCGGCCTTTGTCGGTTACACTTTGTTCCGGCGAGTGCGCGCGAGCGCACCCGCCGGGTGTAGCCCCCGAGGCCTCGGAGGAGTGGTTTGACTCCTCTGAGGTCTTAATGCCTTTCGTGATGCCTTGGCCGGCCTGGTTGTTCCCTCATGCGACCTGATTGTAGCCCGGGTGCATGGTCAGGTTCCGAGTTTTTAGGCTGGTTTGTTGACGCTGTCAACGGTTTGGCTGTAGCCGGGTTGCGAGAGCAGCCCCCGAGCCTCTGCATGGAGTGAGAGGACGATCAAGGACTGTCTCGACTTTTATTATACGCCCCTTCGTCGCCTTTCCGCAATGAGGAAGGGGGGAAAGCGCCATGTTGCCCTCGGAGGGCGCCGAACATGGTGTCTCCAATGAGTTGCTAACGGGTGATCCGAGTGGACGCTCGAGCCCCGTTCGATAAGGGTCGGCTAGTGGCCCAGAGGCGCGCTCCAAAAGTACCTGTAGGTGATTTGCCGGACCCAGACCCATTCGATAGGGTCTGAGGGCTCGATGCCTCTCTCTGATGGGATTCCATTACAAAATCGCTCCTGCTGGTCTCGAAAATGTCCTAGGGTACCTCGGGAGCGTAGCCCGAGCCTCGGCCATGTAACGGACGTACCTAGAGTCATCCCTCGCTCCGCGTGCTCTGGGGCGGCTGTCGAACCCTTCCGAGGGGCCAGCCTTTGAACCCCTGATCAGTAGTGGGCGCGGAGCCCGAGTGCTCTGAGGCGGCTGTCGAACCCTTCCGAGGGGTCAGCCTTCGAACCCCTGATCAGTAATGAGCTTGAAGCCCAAGTGCTCTGGGGCGGCCGTCGAAACCTTCCGAGGGGCCAGCCTTCGAACCCCTGATCAGTAGGAGGGCTCGGGGCCCGCTTCTTTCGCGGAGAAGGATCCCTTTCGAAATATCCCCTTTCCCGGTCCCTGTAGCAAGAGAGATAAAGGGGAAGAGGAAAAGGATATGAATTTAAACGGCGTGGCGCACCTTTTTTGACGCGGTCATCATGGCGGAGGTGAAACGACGCTCGCTTCGCATGCCAAAGGTGTCGCTTGCCCTGCCGAGGAGTTAATGCGATGGGACGGGCGGTTTGCTGGGCGGCCGTCGCGCGTGCTCGAGTCGTTCGAGGAACGGAACACGGGCACGTCGTCTTCACGCCGTGGGAGAGGGCTCCCCTGCCGCTCCAGGAGGGGACGCGAGCCTGCAGGTGATTTGACCGCTGCTTCCGCTCATCTGCTGCCGCCATTACTGCCGGTCCACTTTTGGCCATATCAACCATCGTGCCTCCTCCCGCGGCTGACTGGCCTGTGATCGTTGTGCTCGATTGGCACTGTTGGGCCGTGCACAGGGTTGCCTTGAGTCGCGGTACTGGTTCCACAGTCGAGAAGACGCGGTATTGGCGCAAGTGGCGGTGCGGTATCTTGCACGCAGTAACTGGCGCGCCGGTTACATGACGTGTGGGCCTGGGCCTCCATGCTGGATGCGACGAAGCCGAAGGGGTGCGCCACTGCGGTGTGGTTGCACGCCACCTGCACGGTGGTCCGCCCTTTCGACCGCTGGTTTCGGCGAGGATGGAGGAGTGCTTGTAACCGCGGGGTGGTTACACGCTCCGCGTGCGGCGGTTTGGCTTCTTCTGTTTCGGGTCAGCTTGCATGACGTGTGGGACCCAGCCCCCGTGTCGTAGGGGGAGGACCCTAGAGCACGTCGGTGAAGACTTTGCTCGCGACGCTTGGGATGCAAGTGGGGAGAGCCGCCTTTTTAAAAAAGGGTCGATCCCCCGGGCGGTGGACATGCCTTCGTACTCCCCTCATGCATCGCGCCCTTCCACCTTCCGAGCCCCCGGATGGGGGGCACCCGCGTTGCCTTCGTCTTGCTGCCGTTGGAGGAGCGCGACCTCACGGGGGTTGGCACCCTTCAGCCATCGCTCGGCTTCAAGGATTTTCATCATGCAGCCCGGCTGCATTCCCTCACCAATGGTCATCCAGGATGATGACCACCAGTTCGGTGGTGGGGAGAAGCAAGCCGGGCTGCGGCCTCTGCCTCGCCCTCAGCTTCAAGGATCTTCATCATCCTTGCTATGGTGGAGGGAGAGCTGAGTCGGGGTTCTACCTCCCGCACGGGCCGGCAGGCCGCCTCTTCCTTCAGCATTTAGGGGAGACGGCGCTCATCGGCCTTGTGGAGGGGGGCGAACTCCGACAACGCGGGACCGGTCGGCCGCAAGCGTCGTCAGCTCCAGCGTGCCTGGCTCGCTAGCTCAGCTGGCTCTGCCGTGGCCTCTGACGCTGCATCTTGCCGCCTGATCCGGGCGTGGCCGTCCATCTACCGCACGGGTGACTATTGCGCCGTGCGCACCGGGGGATTGTCCAAGACGTCGTACGCCGTATGGGCGGCGTTCGTGTTCTTCGATTTTCTTGTCCTCACTCCGGCACGACGCCTCCGCGCGGAGGTCAGTGCCTGCCCGTCCGCGAGGACTTGAGAGGGGATCTGCCGGTGCAGGCTGGGGCGGCCGCCATTCGTTGGTGTAGCGTTGGCGTGCAGGTGGGCGCTGTCGTCGGTGCCGAGGTGGTGGTCGCCAGAGGAGGTTTCTCCGCCGACGAGACCATCAGCGTGACCCGCGGTCAGACCTCCGGCTCTTTGGCTTTGATGGCTTGTCCTCGCCCCTTGAGTGGGGACGTGGGTGAGGGCCTTCTTACATCAGTGTTTGCCCTGAGGTCATCGCTGCTGCTGTTTAGCCGCCCGAGGCAGAGGTCATTGTCGATGCTGGTGCAGTGGTCGCCGGCGAGCCACCTGGAGTTTGTTGTCCCGCAGGCCCTCCGGTGTGGAGGTTGTTCATACCCACGGGAATGGAACCGGAGTCCCATTTGTAATGGCACCCTGAACATGGGTGTTTGTTCATTGTGGCTGTCGAGGCCTAAACATCTGGGTATTTGGGCGTGAAGCCGTGTTTCTTCCTCATTTCGAGCACTAGGACTCGCCTGTCGGCTAGCTGAACTGCTTAACCAAGTGTGAGTTGCCCTACGCGGAAGGTGACGAGTGAGGTATCCGTATCCCCGAGGCGTAGGAGTCCCTCGGCTCGGTCGGCCTTGCCACTCAAGGCCTCTCTTGCTCAGTTATAGAACCTTCAGCCGCTCTGCGATGAGCTGGAGCCGGAGGCAGCGGCGTCGGCGTGGACAGAGGCGGAGTCGACTCAAAAAGAGGCTTCGTCGGCCCGGGAGCATGTGGCTTCCCTAGCCGAGGAGGTGCAGCGGTGACGGCAGGAACTTGGCCAGGTCGTCCGCTTGCGGGACCAACCCTGGGGTCATGCTGCCGAGGCCGTGAGCCGGGCTGAGGTCCTCGGGGGACAACTAGCTGAGGCTACGGAGCGGCTAGCCGAGGCATCTGCTCGGGCCGGAACCCTTGCGGAGAACCTGACCGTGAGGGCCCGAGCGCGGTGCTGGCGTCCTCCTCCGAGGTGGAGATCCTTCTGTCCGAGTCCCCGTCCGAGGCTGGGCTAGGATCTACTGAGGGTGGAAACGACGCTGAGGGTGCTGCTGCTCCCTCTGCCGATGTCTGAACCTGCAGGAACAGTTTGTCTGTAGTATGCGTATGTTTTTTTTCGGCGGCCGAGGCCTAAACATCTTATTGTCGTGTTATAAAGCTGTGTTTCCTTTCCTCTTGTTTCGAGTATCCGGACTTGTTCGTCGGTAGCAGAATCGCTTATCCGAGCGAGAGTTACTTTTTGCAGAAGGTGATGAGTGAGGTATCCGTATCCCGGAGGCGTAGGAGTCCCTCGGCTCGGTCAGCCTTGCCGCTTACTGAGAGCACCTAGAGGGGGTGAATAGGTGATCCTGTAAAACTTCAAAACTTAAGCCACAAAAACTTGGTTAAGTGTTAGCGCAATAACCGCCAAGTGGCTAGAGAGGAATCTTCAACAAAACACAATAACCAACAAGAGATCAATCACAGAGATGGCATAGTGGTTATCCCGTGGTTCGGCCAAGACCAACACTTGCCTACTCCACGTTGTGGCGTCCCAACGGACGAGGGTTGCAATCAACCCCTCTCAAGCGATCCAAAGACCCACTTGAATACCACGGTGTTTTGCTTGCTTTTCTCAATCCCGTTTGCGAGGAATCTCCACAACTTGGAGCCTCTCGCCCTTACACTTGAAATTCACAAAGAAGCACGGAGCAAGGGAGGGATTAGCAACGCACTCAAGACAAGAAATCACAGCAACACCACACACACAAGTTGCAACGAGAGCTCACAACACAACTCAATGAGTTCACCACTCAACTAGAGCTCTAATTGCTATCGCAAAGAATCAAAGGCGCAGAATCAAGGTCTTGGTGCTTAGGAATGTTGTAGGAATGCTTGGTGTGCTCCTCCATGCGCCTAGGGGTCCCTTTTATAGCCCCAAGGCAGCTAGGAGCCGTTGAGAGCAATCTAGGAAGGCTGATCTTGCCTTCTGTCGACTGGTGCACCAGACAGTCCGGTGCACACCGGACACTGTCCGGTGCCCGATTTCTTTCCAAAAATGGTGCAGTCGACCGTTGGCAGCCTGGGAGCCGTTGGCGCACTGGACATGTCCGGTGCACACCGGACAGTCCGGTGCCCCCTTCTAGCCGTTGGCTCGGCCACGTGTCCCGCGCAGATCGCGCGGCCGACCATTGGCTCACCGGATAGTCCGGTGCACACCGGACAGTCCGGTGCACACCGGACAGTCCGGTGAATTATAGCCGTACGTCGACGATGAATTCCCGAGAGCGACGAGTTCGCCTGTGAACGGCCCACCGGACAGTCCGGTGAATTATAGCCGTACACCGCCGTCGAAGTCCCGAGAGCAGCCTTTTCGCCAGAGTCAGCCTGGCGCACCGGACACTGTCCGATGCACCACCGGACAGTCCGGTGCTCCCAGACTGAGCATATTTTGGCTGCTCGAGCCAAGGCATTTTTAATTGGATTTTTCCTGTTTCCAGCACTTAGACACAATA
Organism: Zea mays; assembly: GCF_902167145.1. Classification (NCBI taxonomy): domain Eukaryota; kingdom Viridiplantae; phylum Streptophyta; class Magnoliopsida; order Poales; family Poaceae; genus Zea; species Zea mays. The sequence goes on from NC_050102.1 coordinate 109,027,337, forward strand.
CATTAGTCCATAAAACAATGTACTAAGTCTGAGAAACATACCTTTATCCTTGATTTGTACTTTGTCCACCTTTTTACACTAGGGCACTTGTGTTGGACACTAAATCACCAAAATACTTAGAAATGGCCCAAGGGCACATTTCCCTTTCAATCTCCCCCTTTTTGGTGATTTATGCCAACACAACATAAAGCAAGTAGAACAAGTACAAAATCAATTCAAATAAGAACTCAAATTGTTTTGATTCAATTTTGGCATATATGGATCATACTTTGCCACCACTTGGTTTGTTTTTGCAAATCAAACTCAAATTTCTATCTCTAAGTCAAACACACATGTTAAGACATAAAGAGAGTCATTCCAAGAGAAATTGATTCAAGATTTCAAAAACTCCCCTTTTTCCCATAATCAATACTTCTCCCCACAAGAAGCCATCTTTTGACAAGAGAGACACTAAAAGAGTTTTGACAAACCAAAAGCTCTATTCTACTATTTTCAAAATCTCTCAAGTGGTAGCTGATCCATTTATCGCTTTGGCCTTTATTTTCTCCCCCTTTGGCATCAAGCACCAAAACGAGATCAATCTTGGCCCTTTAACCCCATTGCCTCACCAAAATCTTCAAATAAGAGTACAAAGGCAATAAGAGGACGTGAGATGAACTTGGAATTAGTTACCCTCTCATCGGAGTGCAGTGGAAGTCTTTCATGGTCCAAGTCCACCTTTTCCCTATCAAAACTCCTTTGAGACTAAATCAAGCAAACTAAAGCAAACGGTTAGTCTCAAAGGGTCAAGTTGTAGCACAACTCCCCCTAAATATGTGCATCACTTGCACAAGGACTTGTGAGGTCCGGGGAGTGTTTGTACAACTTGAGCACCACAATAAGCAACAAAATGCAGAATGAACATGATCAAAGGCATAAACACATGTATGCTACAATTCAATCCAAGTTCCGCGAATCTAAGACATTTAGCTCACTATGCAGCCTGCAAAAGGTCTTCTCATCTAGAGGCTCGGTAAAGATATCGGCTAGCTGATTCTCGGTGCTAACATGAAACACTTCGATATCTCCCTTTTGCTAGTGGTCTCTCAAAAAGTGATGCCGGATGTCAATGTGCTTTGTGCGGCTGTGCTCAACAGGATTTTCCGCTATTCGGATAGCACTCTCATTATCACATAGGAGTGGGACTTTGCTCAGATTATAGCCAAAGTCCTGGAGGGTTTGCCTCATCCAAAGTAGTTGCGCGCAACACTGTCCTGTGGCAACATACTCGGCCTCAGCGGTGGATAGGGCAACGGAAGTTTGTTTCTTAGAGTTCCACGACACCAGGGACCTTCCTAAGAATTGGCACGTCCCCGATGTACTCTTCCTATCGACCTTACATCCAGCATAGTCGGAATCTGAGTACCCAATCAAGTCAAAGTTAGACCCCTTTGGATACCAGATCCCGAAGCAAGGCGTAGCGACTAAATATCGAAGAATTCGCTTCACAGCCACTAAGTGACACTCCTTAGGATCGGATTGAAATCTAGCACACATGCATACGCTAAGCATAATATCCGGTCTACTAGCACATAAATAAAGCAAAGAACCTATCATGGACCGGTATGCTTTTTGATCAACGGACTTACCTCCTTTGTTGAGGTCGGTGTGTCCGTCAGTTCCCATCGGCGTCTTTGCGGGCTTGGCGTCCTTCATCCCAAACCGCTTTAGCAAGTCTTGCGTGTACTTCGTTTGGGAGATGAAAGTGTCGTCCTTGAGTTGCTTCACTTGGAATCCAAGGAAGTAGTTCAACTCGCCCATCATCGACATCTCGAATTTCTGCGTCATAACCCTGCTAAACTCTTCACAAGACTTCTGGTTAGTAGAACCAAATATTATGTCATCGACATAAATTTGACACACAAAAAGATCACCATCGCAAGTCTTAGTAAAAAGAGTTGGATCGGCTTTCCCGACCTTGAAAGCATTAGCAATTAAAAAGTCTCTAAGGCATTCATACCATGCTCTTGGGGCTTGCTTAAGTCCATAGAGCACCTTAGAGAGCTTACACACGTGGTCGGGGTACCGTTCATCCTCGAAGCCAGGGGGTTGCTCCACGTACACCTCCTCATTGATCGGCCCATTGAGGAAAGCACTCTTCACATCCATTTGGTACAACCTGAAAGAATGGTGAGCGGCATATGCTAGCAAAATACGAATTGATTCTAACCTAGCCACAGGAGCAAAAGTCTCCTCAAAGTCCAAACCTGCGACTTGGGCATAACCTTTTGCCACAAGTCGAGCCTTGTTCCTCGTCACCACCTCGTGCTCGTCCTGTTTGTTGCGGAACACCCACTTGGTTCCCACAACATTTTGCTTGGGACGAGGCACCAGTGTCCAAACTTCATTGTGCTTGAAGTTGTTGAGTTCCTCCTGCATGGCCAACACCCAGTCCGGATCTAGCAAGGCCTCTTCTACCCTAAAAGGCTCAATAGAAGAGACAAAAGAGTAATGCTCACAAAAATTAACTAATCTCGAGGGAGTAGTTACTCCCTTGCTAATATCACCCAATATTTGGTCGACGGGATGATCCCTTTGAATCGTCGCTCGAACTTGGGTTGGAGGTGCCTGAGGTGCTTCTTCCTCTTCAACTTGAACATCCTGTGCTCCCCCTTGATCATGCGCCTCCACTTGAGGTACCTGTTCGTCATCTTGGGTTGGGGGATGCACCATAGTTGAGGAAGACGGTTGATCTTGCTCCAATTGTTCCTGAGGCCGTACATCTCCAATCGCCATGGTGCGTATCGCGGCCGTTGGAACGTCTTCTTCATCTACATCATCAAGATCAACAACTTGCTCTCTTGGAGAGCCATTAGTCTCATCAAATACAACGTCGCTAGAGACTTCAACCAAACCCGATGATTTGTTGAAGACCCTATACGCCTTTGTATTTGAATCATAACCTAATAAAAACCCTTCTACAGCTTTGGGAGCAAATTTAGAGGTTCTACCTTTCTTCACAAGAATATAACACTTGCTCCCAAATACATGAAAATAAGACACATTGGGTTTGTTACCAGTTAGCAGCTCGTAAGAAGTCTTCTTGAGGAGGCGGTGAAGGTAGACCCTGTTGATGGCGTGGCAAGCCGTGTTCACGGCTTCCGACCAAAAGCGCTCGGGGGTCTTGAACTCTCCAAGCATAGTCCTCGCCATATCTATGAGCGTGTTGTTCTTCCTCACTACCACACCATTTTGCTGAGGTGTGTAGGGAGCGGAGAACTCGTGCTTGATCCCCTCCTCCTCAAGGAACTCCTCCACTTGAAGATTCTTGAATTCGGACCCATTGTCGCTCCTTATCTTCTTCACCTTGAGCTCAAACTCATTTTGAGCTCTCCTTAGGAAGCGCTTGAGGGTCCCTTGGGTTTCAGACTTATCCTGCAAAAAGAACACCCAAGTGAAGCGGGAAAAGTCATCAACCATAACTAGACCATACTTACTTCCTCCTATGCTCAGATAGGCGACGGGTCCGAAGAGGTCCATATGCAGCAGCTCTAGAGGTCTTGAAGTGGTCATCACATTCTTGCTGTGATGTGCTCCTCCCACTTGTTTACCTGCTTGACAAGCTGCACAAGGTCTATCTTTTTCGAATTGCACGTTAGTCAAACCTATCACGTGTTCTCCCTTTAGAAGCTGGTGAAGGTTCTTCATCCCCACATGTGCTAAGCGGCGATGCCACAGCCAGCCCATGCTAGTCTTAGCAATTAAGCATGCATCTAGACCGACCTCTTCTTTTGCAAAATCAACCAAATAAAGTTTGCCATCTAGTACACCCTTAAATGCTAGTGAACCATCACATCTTCTAAAGACAGACACATCTACATTTGTAAATAGACAATTATATCCCATTTTGCATAATTGACTAACAGATAACAAATTATATCCAAGCGACTCGACTAAAAACACATTAGAAATAGAGTGCTCAGACGAAATAGCAATTTTACCTAACCCTTTTACCTTGCCTTGGTTCCCATCACCGAATATAATTGAATCATGGGAATCCTCATTTTTGACGTAGGAGGTGAACATCTTCTTCTCCCCCGTCATATGGTTTGTGCATCCGCTATCGATAATCCAGCTTGAGCCCCCGGATGCATAAACCTGCAAGGCAAATTTAGGCTTGGGTCTTAGGTACCCAACTCTTGTTGGGTCCTACAAGGTTAGTCACAATTTCCTTAGGGACCCAAATGCAAGTTTTATCATCCTTGCATTTTGCCCCTAATTTCCTAGCAACTATCTTCCTATCCTTTCTACAAATAGCAAAGGAAGCATTTAAAGCATGATAAATTGTAGAGGGGCCATTCATAACTTTTCTAGGAACATGAACAATATTCTTTCTAGGCACATGATGAATATTTTTCCTAGGCATATCTCTACCATGCATATAGGAAGAACTGGAAGCATACGTGGCATAGGAATCATAGGCATGTGAATCAAAAGCATTACAACTCCTATAAGACTGTCTTCTATCATTGTACATAAAAGCATGGTTCTTTTTAGTACTACTTGCCATAGGGGCCTTCCCTTTCTCCTTGGCGGAGATGGGAGCCTTATGGCTTGTTGAGTTCTTGGCTTCCCTCTTGAAGCCAAGCCCATCCTTAATTGAGGGGTGTCTACCAATCGTGTAGGCATCCCTAGCAAATTTTAGTTTATCAAAATCACTTTTGCTAGCCTTAAGTTGGGCATTAAGACTAGCCATTTCATTATTTAACTTTGCAATAGAAGCTATGTGTTCACTACAAGCATCAATATCAAAATCTTTACATCTATTGCAAATAACAACATTTTCTACACAAGTTGTTGATTCACTAGCTATTTCTAACTTAGCATTCAAATCATCAGTAATGCTCCTTAAGCTAGAAATTGTCTCATGGCAAGAAGATAATTCACAAGAAAGCATTTCATTTCTCTTAACTTCTAAGGCATGAGATTTTTGTGCTTCTACAAATTTGTCATGTTCTTCATACAACAAGTCCTCTTGTTTTTCTAAAAGTCTATTCTTATCATTCAAGGCATCAATCAATTCATTAATTTTATCTACCTTGGTTCTATCTAGGCCCTTAAATAAACATGAATAATCTATTTCATCCTCATCACTAGATTCGTCCTCACTTGAGGAAGCATAAGTAGAGTCTCGAGTACATACCTTCTTCTCCCTTGCCATAAGGCATGTGTGACGCTCGTTGGGGAAGAGGGATGACTTGTTGAAGGCGGTGGCGGCGAGTCCTTCATTGTCGGAGTCGGACGAGGAGCAATCTGAATCCCACTCTTTGCCAAGATGTGCCTCGCCCTTTGCCTTGTTATAGTTCTTCTTCTTCTCCCTCTTGTTCCCTTGATCCTGATCACTATCATTGTCGGGACAGTTAGCAATAAAATGACCAAGCTTACCACATTTGAAGCATGAGCGCTTCCCCTTTGTCTTGGTCTTGCTCGGCTGCCCCTTGCGACCCTTTAGCGCCGTCTTGAATCTTTTGATGATGAGGGCCATTTCTTCATCATTAAGTCCGGCCGCCTCAATTTGTGCCACCTTGCTAGGTAGCGCCTCCTTGCTTCTTGTTGCCTTGAGAGCAAGGGGTTGAGGCTCGTTGATTGGACCATTCAATGCGTCGTCCACGTACCTCGCCTCCTTGATCATCATTCGCCCGCTTACGAATTTTCCAAGGACTTCTTCGGGCGACATTTTGGTGTACCTGGGATTCTCACGAATATTATTCACCAAATGAGGATCAAGAACGGTAAAGGACCTTAGCATCAGTCGGACGACGTCGTGGTCCGTCCATCGCGTGCTTCCGTAGCTCCTTATTTTGTTGATAAGGGTCTTGAGCCGGTTGTATGTTTGGGTTGGCTCCTCGGCCCTTATCATCGCGAATCGTCCAAGCTCGCCTTCCACCAACTCCATCTTGGTGAGCAAGGTGACATCGTTCCCCTCATGAGAGATTTTGAGGGTGTCCCATATTTGCTTGGCGTTATCTAAGCCGCTCACTTTGTGGTATTCATCCCTGCACAATGAAGCTAGAAGAACAGTAGTAGCTTGTGCATTCTTATGAATTTGCTCATTAATGAACATGGGACTATCCGTACTATCAAAGTGCATTCCACTCTCTACAATCTCCCATATACTAGGATGGAGAGAGAATAGGTGACTACGCATTTTGTGGCTCCAAAATCCATAGTCCTCCCCATTAAAGTGTGGAGGCTTGCCGAGAGGAATGGAGAGCAAATGTGAATTTGAACTTTAAGGAATACGAGAGTAGTCAAAAGAAAAGTTCGAATTGACCGGTTTCCTTCTCTCGTAGTCGTTGTAGTCGTCGTCCTTTTGGGAAGAAGTAGACTCATCGCTGTCGTCGTAGTAGACGATCTCCTTGATGCGCCTTGTCTTCTTCTTCTTCCCATCTTTCCATCTATGGCCCGAGCCTGAGTCGGTAGGCTTGTCATCCTTCAGCTCGTTGACGAAAGATTCCTTCTCTTTATCGTTGATCACGATACCCTTCCCCTTAGGATCCATCTCTTCGGGCGGTTAGTCCCTTTGTGAAGAGAACGGCTCTGATACCAATTGAGAGCACCTAGAGGGGGGTGAATAGGTGATCCTATAAAACTTCAAAACTTAAGCCACAAAAACTTGGTTAAGTGTTAGCGCAATAACCGCCAAGTGGCTAGAGAGGAATCTTCAACAAAACACAATAACCAACAAGAGATCAATCACAGAGATGGCACAGTGGTTATCCCATGGTTCGGCCAAGACCAACGCTTGCCTACTCCACGTTGTGGCATCCCAACGGATGAGGGTTGCAATCAACCCCTCTCAAGCGGTCCAAAGACCCACTTGAATACCACGGTGTTTTGCTTGCTTTTCTCAATCCCGTTTGCGAGGAATCTCCACAACTTGGAGCCTCTCGCCCTTACACTTGAAATTCACAAAGAAGCACGGAGCAAGGGAGGGATTAGCAACGCACTCAAGACAAGAAATCACAGCAACACCACACACACAAGTTGCAACGAGAGCTCACAACACAACTCAATGAGTTCACCACTCAACTAGAGCTCTAATTGCTATCGCAAAGAATCAAAGGCGCGGAATCGAGGTCTTGGTGCTTAGGAATGTTGTAGGAATGCTTGGTGTGCTCCTCCATGCGCCTAGGGGTCCCTTTTATAGCCCCAAGGCAACTAGGAGCCGTTGAGAGCAATCTAGGAAGGCTGATCTTGCCTTCTGTCGACTGGTGCACCGGACAGTCCGGTGCACACCGGACACTGTCCGGTGCCCGATTTCTTTCCAAAAATGGCGCAGTCGACCGTTGGCAGCCTGGGAGCCGTTGGCGCACTGGACATGTCCGGTGCACACCGGACAGTCCGGTGCCCCCTTCTAGCCGTTGGCTCGGCCACGTGTCCCGCGCAGATCGCGTGGCCGACCGTTGGCCCTGCCGACCGTTGGCTCACCGGACAGTCCGGTAAACAACGGACAGTCTGGTGAATTATAGCCGTACGTTGACGATGAATTCTCGAGAGCGACGAGTTCGCCTGTGAACGACCCACCGGACAGTCCGGTGCACCACCGGACAGTCCGGTGAATTATAGCCGTACACCGCCGTCGAAGTCCCGAGAGCAGCCTTTTCGCCAGAGTCAACCTGGCGCACCACCGGACAGTCCGGTGCACCACCGGACAGTCCAGTGCTCCCAGACTGAGCATATTTTGGCTGCTCGAGCCAAGGCATTTTCAATTTGATTTTTCCTGTTTCCAGCACTTAGACACAATACATTAGTCCATAAAACAATGTACTAAGTCTGAGAAACATACCTTTATCCTTTATTTGTACTTTGTCCACCTTTTTACACTAGGGCACTTGTGTTGGACACTAAATCACCAAAATACTTAGAAATGGCCCAAGGGCACATTTCCCTTTCACTTACATGCACTCTTACTCGTTCGCAGGATTCTGTTATCGATATAGTCGAGAAGGCACGAAAGTCGTTCTGGCAGAAAAGTTTTCCAAGCGTTAGGACTTGTTTAGCAGCATGATCGCTTGTCCGAGCGTGAGTTACTTATCGCGGAAGGTGATGAGTGAGGTATCTGTATCCCGGAGGCGTAGGAGTCCCACGGCTCGGTCGGCCTTGCCGCTTACGTGTACTCTCGTCGTTTTTAGGACCCCGCTATCGAAGCAGTCGAAAAGCTCGAAAGACGTTCTGGCAAAAGACTTTTTCGAGGAAAATTTTGACGCAGAGGGGGTTCCCCCCTTCTAGCCCCCGAGGGAGGGTCGGGCTTTGCCGAGGCAAGGCTGATCCTTCCTTGGCGGTTATACTTTATTCGTGTATGTAAAGAAAAAATGAGGTATATGAACGACTTGAAACATCTTAAGGGTAGAAGCGATGTAGCTGTTGGATGTTCCAAGCGTTGATGTAGACCTCGCCTCGATCGTTGGCCAGCTCGTATGTTCTGGGCTTCAAAATCTTGGCGATGATGAACGGCCCTTCCCAAGGAGGAGTAAGCTTGTGGCACCCTCGGGCGTCTTGCCGCAGCCGAAGTACCAAGTCTCCCACCTGGAAGCCTCGGGGCCGAACCCCTCGGGCGTGGTAGCGTCGTAGACTGCTGATACCGCGCCGAGTGCAGTAAGGCCACGTCCCGAGCCTCTTCCAGTTGGTCCAGTGTGTCTTCTCGGCTGGTCTGGTTGCTTCAGTCGTCGTACACCTTTGTCCTTGGGGAACCGTATTCTAAGTCTGTGGGTAAGATAGCCTTAGCCCCATAGACTAGAAAGAACAGCGAGAAACCCGTGGCTCGGCTCGGCGTCGTCCTCAGACTCCAGACCACCGAGGGTAGCTCTTTCGTCCACCGCTTGCCGAACTTGTTGAGGTCGTTGTAGATCCTTGGTTTAAGTCCCTGTAGAATCATACCGTTGGCACGCTCCACCTGCCCATTCGTCATGGGGTGAGCTACGGCGGCCCAGTCCACACGGATATGGTTGTCCTCGTAGAAGTCTAGGAACTTCTTCCCAGTGAATTGTGTGCCATTATCGGTGATGATGGAGTTCGGGACCCCAAAGCGATGGATGATGTTGGTGAAGAACGCCACTGCCTGCTCGGACCTGATGCTGGTTAGGGGTTGGACCTCGATCCACTTGGAGAATTTGTCGATGGCGACCAGCAGGTGCTAGAAGCCCCCGGGTGCCTTCTGCAAGGGACCGACGAGGTCTAGACCCCACACAGCAAATGGCCAGGTGATGGATATTGTCTGCAGGGCCTAAGCGGGCAGGTGCGTCTGTCTTGCGTAGAATTGACACCCTTGGCAGGAGCGTACAATCCTAGTGGCGTCGGCCACCGTGGTCGGCCAGGAGAAGCCTTATCGGAAGGCGTTTTCCACGAGGGCTCGAGGTGCTGCGTGGTGATCGCAAGCCCCCGAGTGTATTTCTTGCAATAGCTCCTGTCCTTCGACGACGGATATGCATCGTTGGAGAATGCCTGAGGGGCTGCGGTGGTAGATCTCCTTTTCATCACCCAGTAAGACGAACGACTTGGCGCGCCGCGCCAGTCGCCGAGCCTCAGCCTTGTCGAGGTGTAGCTCTCCTCGGTGGAGATATTGCAGGTACGAGGTCTGCCAGTTTCGATTTGGTGCAACCCCATTCCGCTCTCCCTCGACACGCAGGGCCTCACCTTTGGCGGCCGAGGGTACCTCGGGCTGGGCCGAGGCCTCCTCGGGCTCGGGCGTGTCGTCGATCTTGACGGAGGGTTGATGTATGTCTCTGGAGAAAACGTCAGGGGGAACCGTTGTCCGCCCCGAGGCTATTTTCACCAGCTCATCCACAGTCTCGTTGTACCGTCGAGCGATGTGGTTGAGCTTCAGCCCGTAGAACTTGTCTTCCAGGCGTCGAACTTCGTCGCAGTAGGCCTCCATCTTCGGGTCGCGGCATTGGGAGTTCTTCATGATTTGGTCGATGACAAGCTGCGAGTCGCCACGAGCGTCGAGGCACCGAACCCCTAGCTCGATGGCGATGTGCAACCCATTAACCAGAGCCTCGTACTCGGCCACGTTGTTTGACGCCGGGAAATGGAGGCGCAGCACGTAGCGGAGATGTTTCCCGAGGGGTGAGATGAAGAGCAGGCCTGCACCGGCTCCTGTTTTCATCAGCGACCCATCGAAGTACATGGTCCAAAGCTCGGGTTGGATCGGAGCTGTTGGCAGTTGGGTGTCGACCCATTCAGCCACGAAGTCCGCCAAGACTTGGGACTTTACAGACTTTCGAGGAGCGAACGAGATTGTTTCGCCCATGAGTTCCACTGTCCACTTTGCTATCCTACCTGAGGCCTCTCGGCACTGGATGATCTCCCCCAGGGGGAAGGATGACACCACAGTCACCGGATGAGAGTCGAAGTAGTGTCGCAATTTTCGCCGCGTTAGAATTACTGTGTATAGTAGCTTCTGAATTTGCGGGTAGCGGATCTTGGTCTCGGATAGTACTTCACTGATGAAGTAGATTGGCCTCTAGACGAGCAGTGCATGCCCTTCTTCTCGTCTCTCGACTATGATCGCGGCGCTGACCACCTGAGTGGTTGCGGCTACGTAGATCAAGAGGGCTTCTCCTGCAGCGGGGGGCACCAAGATGGGCACGTTTGTAAGGAGTGCCTTTAAGTTTCCGAGGGCTTTCTTGGCCTCGGGGGTCCAAGTGAAGCGCTCGGCATTCCTTAAGAGGCGGTACAAGGGTAGGCCTTTTTCGCCGAGGCGCGAGATGAAGCGGCTCAGAGCCGCAAGGCATCCCATGACCCTCTGTACTCCTTTCAAATCTTTGATAGGCCCCATGTTGGTGATGGTCGCGATTTTCTTCGGGTTGGCCTCGATGCCCCACTCGGAGACGATGAACCCCAGGAGCATGCCTCGGGGGACTCCAAAGACACACTTCTCGGGATTGAGTTTCATGCCTTTCGCTCTTAGACACTTGAATGTCGTTTCAAGGCCGGAGAGGAGGTCGGAGGCTTTCCTCGTCTTGACAACGATGTCATCGACGTAAGCCTCGACCGTTCGACCGATGTGCTCTCCGAACACGTGGTTCATGCACCTTTGTTATGTTGCACCTGCATTCCTCAAGCCAAATGGCATAGTAGTATAACAGTACATGCCAAAAGGTGTGATGAAAGAAGTCGCGAGCTGGTCGGACTCTTTCATCTTGATTTGGTGATACCCTGAGTAGGCGTCGAGGAATGATAGGGTTTCACACCCAGCAGTGGAGTCCACAATTTGATCGATGCGAGGCAGAGGGTAGGGAACCTTCGGACATGCTTTGTTTAGACCAGTGTAGTCTACGCACATCCTCCATTTCCCACCTTTCTTTTTCACAAGCACATGGATAGCTAGCCATTCGGGATGGAATACCTCTTTGATGAACCCTGCAGCCATCAGCTTGTGGATTTCCTCGCCTATGGCTCTGCGCTTTTCTTCGTCGAAACGGCGCAGAGGCTGCTTCATGGGTCGGGCACCGGCTCGGACATCCAGTGAGTGCTCGGCGACATCCCTCGGTATGACGGGCATGTCCGAGGGACTCCACGCAAAAACTTCGGCGTTCGCGCGGAGAAAGTCGACGAGCACTGCTTCCTATTTGGGGTCGAGCTCGGAGCCGATCCGGACTTGCTTGTAGGCGTCGTTGCTGGGGTTGAGAGGGACGGACTTAACCGCCCCAGCCGGTTCGAAGTTGCCGGTGTGGCGCTTCGCGTCAGGAACCTCCTTGGAGAGGCACTCCAGGTCGGCGATGAGGGCCTCAGATTTGGCGAGGGCCTCAGCGTACTCCACGCACTCCACGTCGCATTCGTACGCGTGTCGGTATGTGGATCCGACGGTGATGACCCCGTTGGGGCCTGGCATCTTGAGCTTGAGGTACGTGTAGTTGGGGACGGTCATGAACTTGGCGTAGCACGGTCTCCCCAGCACCGCGTGGTAGGTCCCTCGGAATCCGACCACCTCGAACGTGAGGGTTTCCCTGCGGAAGTTGGAGGGAGTTTCGAAGCAGACGGGCAGATCGAGTTGTCCAAGGGGCAGGACGCGCTTCCCGGGGATGATCCCGTGAAAGGGCGTCGCACCAGCCCGGATCGTGGACAAATCGATCCCCAAGAGCCCGAGGGTCTCGGCGTAGATGATGTTGAGGCTGCTGCCTCCGTCCATGAGGACCTTGGTGAGCCTGGCGTTGCCGATGATAGGATCGACAACGAGCGGGTACCTTCCTGGGCTCGGCACGCAGTCGGGGTGGTCGCCCTGGTTGAAGGTGATGGGCTTGTCGGACCAGTCCAGGTAGACTGGCGCCACCACCTTCACCGAGCAGACCTCCCGGCGCTCCTGCTTGCGGTGCCGAGCCGAGGCGTTCGCCACTTGCCCACCGTAGATCATGAAGCAGCCGTGGACCTCGGGGAACTCCTCTTCCTTGTCGCCCTCCTTCTTGTCGTTGTCTTGGCCTTTGCCATCTCCCGCTGGTGGCCCGGCCTTATGGAAGTAGCGCCAAAGCATGACACATTCCTCGAGGGTGCGCTTGACGGGACCTTGGTGATAGGGGCACGACTCCTTGAGTATCTTGTCGAACAGGTTGGCCCCCCCGGGAGACTTCCGAGGGTTCCTGTGTTCGATAGCAGCGACAAGATCTGCATCGGCGGCGTCGCGCTTCACTTGCGACTTCTTCTTGGCCTTCTTCTTCGTGCCCCGCTGGGCGGACGCCTCGGGGACGTCTTCCTGGTGCCGTCCCTGAGGCTGCTTGTCCTTCCGAAAGATGGCTTCGACCGCCTCCTGACCAGAGGAGAACTTGCTGGCGATGTCCATCAACTCGCTCGCCTTGGTGGGAGTCTTGCGGCCTAGTTTGCTCACCAGGTCTCGGCAGGTGGTGCCGGCGAGGAACGCCCCGATGACATCCGAGTCAGTGATGTTGGGCAGCTCGGTGCGCTGCTTCGAAAACCGCCGGATGTACTCTCGCAGGGATTCCCCTGGCTTCCGGCGGCAGCTTCAGAGATCCCAGGGGTTCTCAGGGTGCACGTACGTGCCCTGGAAGTTTCCAACGAAGGCCTTGACCAGGTCGTCCCAGTTGGAGATCTGCGCAGGAGGCAGATGCTCCAGCCAGGCCCAGGCAGCGTCGGAGAGGAACAGGGGGAGGTTGCGGATGATGAGGTTGTCATCGTCCGTTCTTCCCAGCTGGCAGGCCAGTTGGTAGTCCGCAAGCCACAACTCTGGCCTTGTTTCCCCCGAGTACTTGGTGATGGTAGTCGGGCCCCGGAACCGGGTCAGGAACGGCACCCGTCGTATGGCTCGGCTGAATGCTTGCAGACCTGGTGGTTCGGGCGAGGGGCTCTGATCCTCCTCGCTGTCGTAGCGTCCCCCACGCCTGGGGTGGTACCCTCGGCGCACCTTCTCGTCGAGGCGGGCTCGACGGTCGCGGCAGTGGTGCTCGTTGCCGAGGCGACCCGAGGCTGCAGGCGTCGCGTCCCACGTGCGCCCAGTGTGGACGGAGGCCTCCCGCATGAGTTGGGAAGTCATTGCGCGATGCTCCGGGGGGCACCCTTGCCTTCGGGAGGCAGAGCTTTCGGCTTGTCGGACTGCGGCATCTTCCAGGAGATTCTTGAGTTCTCCCTGGATACGCCGCCCCTCGGTGGTGGATGGCTCCGGCATCGCTCGGAGTAGTATCGCCACTGGAGCCAGATTCTGGCCGACCCCGCTGGAGGCTGGGGGCAGCCTTGCCCTGGCATCGTTAACGATACGACGCTGGACGTCCCGGGCCTGATGACGCGCTTCTCCGGCAAGTGCCCGGCCTGCCCACTCCTGCTCGATGTTTTGCCGGAGCTGCACAAGTTGCCCTACTTCCTCGTCGAGCTTGGCCTGCATCTCACGGATTTGCTTGAGCTGTGTGTCCTGACCCCCCGCAGGGACTAGGACCACAGCTAGCTCCCGTAGGATGTCAACGCGAGAAATAGGCCCAGGGGGATCGTCATCCTCCGGCATACCGAGGTGGTTGCCTTCGTCGTGACCCCCTAGATCGACGTGGAAACATTCGCGACTTGGGCCACAACCCTCGTCGTCAAGGTTGTGGCCATCATCAGAGCAATCGGAGAGGTAGTAGTCACATGCGGTCATGAAGTCTCGCACGACACTAGGATCACGGAGCCCGGAGAAATCCCAACCGGAGTCGGGACCATCCTCTTCCTCGGAACCCGGAGGCCCGTAGGTTGAGACGGCCGTCAGTCGGTCCTAAGATGACCACATATGGTACCCCGAAAGGTTAGGATATGCCTTTACGAAAGCGCTCACCGAAGTGGGGTCGCTTGGTGGATCGAAGCTGAATCTAAAAGGCACAGGATGGAAAACGGACGGTACCTCTTGATCGATGGACGGTGACGAAGTCACGTCGGGGACGGACTGCACCGTTATCTCAGGTACAAGGCTAACGCCCAACAAGCCCTTCGCGAGTGTGCTGGTGTCATCTGTCCGCTTGGGGTTGGCACATTGCAGGGAAACGACATCCGTCGTTGTCTCAGGCGAGAGGACAACGCCCGACATGTCCCCCGCTGGGGTGCCGGTGTAACCGACTCGCTCGACAGCCGATGAGGTGCCGCCTCCTGCCTAGCCACGGTTGCCCCATCTCCTCCTCCTGCGGTGAGGAGGGTGGTGGGACAAACCCGGATGCTGCTCTTCCGCCACGGGGGGAAGACGTCGTCGAGTTTGCCGCCACCGGGCGAGCTGACGACCGTCGTGGTGCTGTCGCGCTGCGGGGGGAGGAGTACCATGTCATAGCTGCCGTCGAGGGACAAGAACTCGAGCCTCCCAAAGCGGAGCACCGTCCCGGGCTGAAGAGGTTGCTGAAGGCTCCCCATCTAGAACTCAACGGGAAGTTGTTCGTTAACACGCAGCAGGCCCCTACCTGGCGCGCCAACTGTCGGCGTTTCGACCCTGGGGGGTCCCTAGACCGATGAGTAAATTTGTCGCTGCGTGTCCCAGCCCAGATGGGTTGGCGCGAGATGGAACACAAGGGGGAAACGCGACTCGTGTTATCCTGCGCCAGGGGGATGTGCTCGTAGTAGGGGTTACAAGCGTTCGCGAGAGAGAGAGAGTGAGCCTGTTCGTTAGCTCGTTCTCCCGCGTGACCCTCTCGCATGAAGGCCGTGGACCTTCCTTTTATAGATGCAAGGAGAGGGTCCAGGTGTATAATGGGGGGTGTAGCTAGGCGCTAACGTGTCCGGCAGAGAGGTGCTGGAGCCCTGTGTACATGCCAACGTGGCTGTCGGAGAAGTGCTTGAGCCCTGCGTAGGCGATAACGTGGCCGTCGGAGAAGTGCTTGAGCCCTGTAGAAGTACAGCTGTTGGTGCTGCTGGGATCTTGCTGACGTTTCCATGCTTCCGTAGGGGGCTAAGAACCGTCGTCGTCATGGACGCATGCGGGGAGCCATCATTACTCGTTACCGGGGCGAGCCAGATGGGATGCCGGTCTTGTTCCCCGTAGCCTGAGCTAGCTAGGGGTAGAGTAATGATGTATCCCCCATGGCGCGGTCGGTCTGAGCCCAAGGTCGGGCGAGGCAGAGACTTCTCCCGAGGCCGAGCCCTGAGGTCGGGCGAGGCGGAGACCACCTTCCGAGGCCAAGGTTGAGGCCTAGCCCTGGGGTCGGGCAAGGCAGAGACCACCTTCCGAGGCTGAGGTTGAGGCCGAGCCCTAGGGTTGGGCGAGGCGGAGACCACCTTCCGAGGCCGAGGTTGAGGCCGAGCCCTAGGGTCGGGCGAGGCAGAGCTTCCTGTTGCGCCTGAGGCTGAACTTGGCTGTTGTCAGCATCATCCTGGTGGGTGGCACAGCAGTCGGAGCGGAGCGAGCGGCGCTGTTTTCCTGTCAGGTCGGTCAGTGAAAGGGCGAAGTGACTGCGGTCACTTCGACCTTGCCGACTGAGGCACGCGTGTCAGGATAAGGTGTCAGGCGATCCTTGCATTGAATGCGCCTGCGATACGGTCGGTTGGAGAGGCGATTTGGCCAAGGTTGCTTCTCGACGAAGCCTGCTCGAGTTGGGCCTCGGGCGTGCCGAGGGTGCACCCACTGCCTGAGGAGGCCCTCGGGCGAGACGTAACATCGTCCGGGGCTACAGTTCCTGCCCGTGGCTGGGCTCGGGCGAGGCGAGATTGCGCCCCTTGGGTACACGAAGCCTTGACCTAAATCGTGCCCATCAGTCTCTGCAGCTTGTACTGATGGTGGTTACCAGCCGTCTTTAGGAGTGTTGGGGGTACCCCTAATTACGGTACTCAACACATACATTAAAAAATGACAATTGTAAAAGGTCTAATGATGAAAATAAGTTTTAGTTTACAATATGGATTCCACTATTACCTTATGATCTTTGACTCTCTTTACCATTTGCTCAACTTAGTCTCTTAATTCATCTGTAAACAGGTTGTTTGCCAATTTATTATTTTTTAACCATATTAGTAGCTCTCCACAAATCGTCTCCATCAAAATAATACTTTTGACTATACAGACCAAGACATATTCTCTTTTCAAGGTACACCACTTTACTGGACATAGGAAAAGAAACATACTTCATATATGAATTTTCCAAAATATGTATGTAATTTTGTTGTGTAAAAACAAATGCATTATTATACCTTGCAGGGAAGCTTCCACACGATTCCGACTGCATATTTGATCGAAACGGCTCAAGTCAACAAAAAAGGACATTGTTTAAACTAAAACTCGAGTCAAATTGATGTAACATTAGGGGTTACCTGATCGTGATGTGCGACGACTAACACGATCGCTAGAGAGGAGTGATACGATCGGTGGCTCAGGGGCAGGTGCGTGTGTCCGATGTCAGAGGATCGTGTTCGACGCCTAGGTGCGGTTTAGCATTGAGACACACAACCTATGGTGAAGCAAGAACTCAAAAAAATGCATTTCATTTCGCATTTCAGTTTCACTAACTGGACAATTGAATTTGTATATAGGATTAATAAAATATTTCACTAAACAATTTGTAAGGCACAATGTATACCACAAATTGATCTAAAATGAAGGAAGTATTTCACTAAACAATGTGTACGACACATATCTAAAATAAATGGAATAATTCATGTTAAATTAAATCATAAACCCTAATTCACATTGATTTTATCTTGAAACTAGTGTTTCCTTGGCCTATAATATAATGTGTGTTTTGGATAAATATTACACAAGAATCCGAAGACAAACCCCTAGATGATATATCACAGTAATTCGAAGTCGTTAGCAACCTTACCAGCAATCCGAAACCAACAACAACCTTTGGATCGAGCGACTATTTAGAGTCCTTGGATGAAGTGGGGATGGTGACTGTGCTACAGAAGATCGACGAGGGCGACATGGAAGGCTCCAAGTAAGGAATGAATGCAGGAGCACAACCACGCCGCGGGAGCACTACAGTAAAAGGAACAATTTCCGACGGCCAAAGCCGTCGGACGTAAGGATTGAACCTTCGGAGATAACCTATCTCTGACGGCATCACCCTATGTTCGACGGTTTTAGGCCGTCGGAGATAAGGCGTCGGAAATAGCCTTATCTCCGACGGCCGCCGTCGGAAATAACCTATCTCCGACGGCCGCCTCGGCCCGTCGGAAGAAAAAAAGGTCAACCGTTTTACCGACCAGCTGTGGGTCCCACCACGTTATGTCCGACGGCCTAACTGTAGCCGTCGGACATAAGTGAGCCCTTATGTCCGACGGCCTTATAAACCGTCGGACATAAGTGAGCCCTTATGTCCGACGGCTACAGTTAGGCCGTCGGACATAATATATTTCAGAAGTTACAAAAAATTCTGTTTTTAAAAAAACTGACATTTACAAAACAAAAACAGATTTCATGCACATACATACATTCACAATCACAAATATACACATTCACATAAGTATTCACATTCACAATCACAAATATTCTCACATAAATATTAACATTCACAAATTTAACATCAACATATAGGTTGCAAAGTGTTTCAAACAAGTGTTGCAAAGTGTTTCACAAATTAACATCACGACACTTCAATCATATCCATCGCCTGGATGGTTCGAGTAGCCACCTCCTCCTGCTGGACTATGCGTGTTGAAAAGGTTATTCACCCACGAATGCGATCCATCGTCTTGACCAGACACTTCAATCGTACGCCTCTACTCCTTCCCACAAAATTTTCAATTCTTCAATCAGGGGTCTCATCATCACATCGATCTTTGTTCCAGGATGATCCGGACCAGGTATTACAAGACACAAGAAAATAAATTCATATTTCATGCAAAGAGCTGGTGGAAGGTTGTATGGAACAGCAAAGACGGGCCAACATGAGTAGGACGTTGCAGTTAGATTGAATGGCGAGAAACCATCTGTTGCCAAACCGAAGCGGACATTCCGCACTTCATTAGCAAAGCTGGAATCAAAAGCATCTAGTGCCTTCCATGCATCTGTATCAGCTGGGTGCACCATGACATTTGGATTCTCACGTACCCCTTCTTTGTGCCACCTCATGTGTCTGGCTGTATTCTTAGAGATGAACAAACGTTTCAACCGAGGTATAAGAGGCATGTAACGAAGCTGCTTACGTGCAATCTTCGTAGTCACGGTCAAACCATCGTCATTTTCAACCTCAACGAATCTACGCTCACCACAAACAGTACACTTCTTCTCACCCGCGGTCTCCTTCCAGAAAAGCATACAATTATTATCACAGACATCGATTTTTTCGTAGTCCATACCGAGCCCAGATAACAACTTTTTGGACTGATACATGTCCTTTGGCATCTTGTGATTCTCCGGAAGTACATCACTGATCAAGTTCAAAAGCTCCTTGTAGCAGTTGTTTGAGAATGAAAAATTAGACTTAATAGTCATAAGTCGAGTCACAAATACAAGGACGGTCACTTTTGTGTGCTCATGCAACGGCTCTTCGGCAGCTTTAAGGAGCTCAAAGAACTTCTGAACCTCAGGTGTGTAGCTGGATCCTCATACTCGGTGGGTTGACCGGGGTTCTCCGAATCGACGGTTAGAAGCTCATGGCGTACATCGTCAAGCATCTCTTCCATCCTATCGTAGTCCTCCTCTTCATGTGACTGAACTTCTGATACAATACAAGGAGGTGGGTCCTCACCATGGTGCACCCACACCTCATAGCCTGGCATATAACCGTTCTTGCAAAGATCTATCGACATAGTCCTCCTGTCAAGGAAATAAATGTTCCGACACTTGGTACAAGGGCACCTAACATCGGTTCCAGTCTCTGACCGAGCAAAAGCACGGTCGAGAAACGCGTCAGTCTTGGCAACCCACTCACTTGATAGAGCACCTCTTTTCCTCCAAGCTTCATACATCCATCGACGATCCTCCTCCATACTAGATACGAGATGTTAACTTGATTAGTTAAGTTAATCACGCCTCTAATCTAATAAACCACACTAATACAAGGAAAATAATTTAACGGGACCCTAAATCTTATAAAATAACCTTATTTCCGAGGGCATAATAATTACCCTCGGAAATTAATAATTTAAATTATATAGACACCACTACATAACATTATCATGGGTGACAAATCATATAAAATGACCTTATTTCCGAGGGCATAATAATTACCCTCGGAAATTAAAAATTAAAATTATCTAAGCACCACTAATTAAACGAAAACAAACTAAATTAATTACATAATCAAATTTCGCCATATAATCAAATTTAGGCCCTCGGATATAATAAGATAAACATTATTTAACATACTAACTATTAAATAACAACATTGGAAACTACAAAACAATATTAATATATACAAAATAATATATTAATATTTTGTATTAATATATTAAATACATTAATATTAAATACCTTACACCGGCGGTGTGGGCGACGGGGCGAGCGGGGCCGCGGCCGGCGGATGGCGGCGGGCGTCGACGGCGGGCGGGTGGGGCGGCGACGGGCGTCGACGGCGGGCGGGCGGTGCGGCGGGCGTCGACGGTGGGCGGGGCGTCGACGGCGGCGGCGGCGAGCGTCGACGACGGGCTGGGCGTCGACGGCGGCGGGCAGAGACAGAGAAGAGAGCGGCTGGGCGTCGACGGCGGCGGGGCAGAGACAGAGAAGAGAGAAGGCGAGCGCGCGTGAAAATGAATCACGCGCCGGGCCGAGACCGTGTTAAAAAACCTTATCTCCGACGGCTACGCTGCCAGCCGTCGGGTATAATCTTATGTCCGACGGCCTCGTACATAGCCGTCGGAGATAAGTTGATATTTCTGAGAGCCCATGGTGGCCGTCGGACATAAGATTATATCCGACGGCCTCGTAGGAAGCCGTCGGATATAAAGTGACCGTCGGATATTCGTCAGTTTACTGTAGTGGAGAGTGGTGGCGGTGTCTATAGAGAGGTGAAGCAGGCTAGCGACGCAGCGTTTGGTTCGGATCTACAGAGGTGGTGGGAGATATATAGGACGCATATTAGTGTCAGTTCTTGTTCTTGTGCAAAGTGGTACTAAAGCTTTGTTTTAGTACCAATTCTTTTTTAAAACCGGTACTAAAGACTAAAGTTTAGTACCCGTTCTAAAATAATCGGTGCTAAACTAATTTTGACGAGAATTCTAATTGCACGGGTAAGAAAGAAAATCTCATTTAGTACCGATTTTATAAAATCCGTTCAGTTTTGCTGAACCATAAAAAGAAAGAAAAGAGGAAAAATAAAAGGGTCTTTAATCTTAGGCACTGTTTCAATCTCAAGATATAAACTTTAGCAGCTTTTTTAGCTGCTTTTAGCCATTTGGTGATCTAAACAGGAGAGCTAATAGTGGTGTGATAAAATTTAGCACATATTATCTTATAAGCTGCTCAAGAGATGCTAAAAGTAGCTAAATATGGTTCAGAGAACCCCATTTCCACTCATACCCTCTAACCTCACTCTCTCTCTCCGCATTAGGGACATGTGTGTCTTTTTATTCTAATATGTTAAACTTTATTATAGTAGTCTAAACATTTCAAAGAGCTAAACTTTAGCACTTCAATTCATATGGCTAAAGTTTAGTAGAAAGCTAAAGTTTATCCCGTGAAATTGAGACGGGGCCTTATTTGGTCTTAATCCCTAATTTGCAGTTCAAAAACCAGCACTGATAAGATTTTCCAGTCCAAGACAGAAGCTCGGTTGACATCTACCTCTTTTCTTTACCTACCTTGTAGGCTGTATTTTTCCTTTAACAGCTACCGGAATATTATTGTAGTTAATTAATTCAGTACTAATCTTTGTCATGACCTAATCGACGTACCTATCATGTCCACATTATTTGACCGTCCATCCGCACAAACCAATCCTCCATACGTGTTCCGGATATGATCCAATCCGTTCAGTTTTGCTTCGAATATACGCCATCTATATCCTTGATCACATTTATTCTTTGCATTATAGTTGGACAATAAATACTCCGACTGCTAGAAACTGATGATGTTTTAATACTGATTTTTGTATTGGGGTTAGTATTTAATTACTCTTACTACAATGCAAAAAATTATTATTAAAGTGACTTAGTTTTTGGGTTTTGCATATTATTATTCTTTATTCCTGTATATCATAGATATAGATTTGGCATAGGGCAAGTGAAGATTTTAATCCCCGTAGATATAGATTTGTGGGAAATTCTTTCTCCATTGGGTATGTGGGTATGGTAGAGAAAAATAGAATCCGAACCCGATTACGAATGAGTAATATTCTGTCAGTAAAATTAGGTGTGCATCACAATTCGCAATAAAACTAACAACCAGTCCTACCTCTCCCAACACTTTTAAGCACCCATTAGTCTGTGTGTCACTTTGTTTTTGTTGTTTTACATGGTTAAACAATGTTTTCTTGTTACATGGCAGATTTATTTGTGATGTATTGTTGTTTGGTGTCGTTGTTTTGCATGATTAAACAATATTTTTACTTACAAGTCAGATTTATTTGTGATGTATTAAGGTTTGGTGTCGTGTGGCTACTAATGTCATATAAAATATAATGGGGTCATGTTTTTGTAGCCGAGGATGGAAATCCATTGGGGACCTGATACCCGAATGAGGATGGGTCGTTTTTTCTATTTTTGCCCTTTTCAGGTTTTATTTTTACAAATATGTCATTTCTAGTTTCAATTGAAAAATGGACCCTTATGTCGGCGTCATCATTGTCGCCGAGAATACACAGGTCGGCGCCATTTACTTTGGCGCCTAGGTACCTGCCACGAGTACTAGCATGGCGATAGTGTAACACCCGGGCTTTAAGGAACAAAGTCGGGTGCATCATATATATGCGCCAGAGAAGACAACACATATAATAACAAAGTGAATATAGATAAATGTCATAAATATCATAAATGTACTTATTACATAGCAGAAGTCTTACAAAAATAAATGATAAAATAAGCGAACTAAGTATTATTCCTTGGCGCCACAAAGCTGACTGGGAGACGCCACCTAGATCAAGTCAAAAGCCTCAGTGTTAGGCGGCTCCTTCGACCACCTGTTCTTCTGCAGAGGGGGGTGTGAGACAGCAAGAGTGAGCTCACACATGTTCATCACTCAACAAGTTGTGGGGAATAATGTGCATGAACTCACCAAAGGTGGGAGTTCATGTGAAGTGTAAGGCTGATCAATAAGATAAAGGTTGAAGCTGGGCATTGCTTTTATATGTTGGTCAAAATTTTATTAGCAGTTACTAAGTGTAAGTAAATACCAAACCATAGTAATAATAAGTAAAAGTAATAATAAAATAATCCCAATGCGATGCAAATGACAAATTAAGTTTAAGTTCCATAAATTAATCATGTGAGTGTCCGAGCCGCTCATGACCGTGAGCACGGCTAGTATACCAGTTTTACACTCTGTAAAGGTTGCACATCTTTACCCATAAGTCGTGTTACCCATTTTCCACGGAGTTGATCAGACCCAATACACCTCTACCAAGGAAGCAAGGCAGGGTACCACTACGAGGCCTTTACAAAGTTCTACTAGTTTAAGAAAACCCGCTACAGTTTATAGAAAGCTCCAGTGCAGGAATCCCTCGCCTGACTGCCATCGCAGCAAAATCAACCCAAGGACCTCCCTACACTGACCACTCCCCTACTGCCCTTGCCCCTTTCGGGTAAGTTAGTCATCCACTAGCTTTCCTAGTTAATCAGCCAAGGGCGTCCCATTAAACCCTTGTGGTAGCACTATTTTCCCAGGTGGTTCTCCATGTTCCCATTAACATAATGTTCTTATCATGAACAGTAAATAATGAACAAATAATAAAAAGTGTAATCATGAGTAATGAATATCTCTATACCCAAAACCACATAAAACAATAGCATGTACTACCTAAAAATTTAGTAGTAAAACCAGTGGTGAAACAAGGTATAAAGATAGTCAAAATTTAGGGCAATCTATTGGGTCTCATCAAAATTAACCTATGCAGATCATTATGATTAATAAGAACATGACTGGGTAAAAGAAGTGATCAAGAGCACAACTTGCCTTTAACGAGCTCCTGCTCAGCAGTCTCTAACAGCTGAACCTCAGGATCCTCAGTAGCTTACTCGTCTACTCGCATCGATACAATACATACATAGTATAGCAAAAATTAACATCACACCAAACATGTAAATAAAATACACAATAATAATCTAGACATTAAAATAAGATCATAGGAACTGGAATCATTAAATTTGGAGTCATAGATTTTAAGTTATGAATTTTCCAAGGTTTTATGTGCTTGATATATGATTAAGTGAGACGTAAATTTTACTATTGTTTTCATGTCAAAACAGTGCAACTAATGGATAAACAATAATATTATAAAATTATAGAAATTGGAATGGGCCAAATTGGAGTTCATATGAATTTCCTACAAATTAAACAAGTTTTAACATTTATTTATGCATTAAAAATCGATTTCTGTGATTATTTCCTATTTTCCCAAGTCTCTGGATCGGTCCTCAAATACAGAAAAGTGCAGGGGCCACGGGGTGAGAATCCCCAGGCACAGTGAACAGACCCAGTGAATTGCGGATTAATTTTATAAAAACAGAGGGGTTCTTATGCTATTCGGCCCTGGCGAAGGGGTATCGGCCAACACGGGCCATCCGATCAAGTCTGGACGAACAAGATTGGATCCGAATCAACCCAAACAGGTACGCAACACTAGCCTTACGATCTGTGATCAACGGACCGCGTTCAACATAACCGAGATCAACACGCCACCCTCGGATCATGGATCTACGGTCGCGCGCGCTCGGTCGAAACGGTACGCTCGGCTTCTAATCTAAACCGTAGGGAACCGATCCAACGTCCCACGTTGCCTCTCCTACCTCCAGCACCGAACCACGGCGGTGCTGCACAGGGCCACGACGGAGACGCCATAACCGGGACACCAATCGTGCCCCATGGTGAACCGCTACTAGTCCTGATGCGCGCAAAATGAAATTGACACGATAACGAGTTCGGTTAAGGGATCTATACCGAGAATCGTGTGCGCAGACGGGTTGTCCACGAGTTTAGGCGACCCGGCGGCGTTCCCTCCACACCGGCGAGCGATTACGGCTTAAGCGGACGCCAAATCTGCCCAAAGACTCCACGGACGGCTTCCCTCAAGCTCGGTGCCAATTCTTGACCCGATCACAGGCTTTGGACGACTACGGGGAGAAGAGTTCGCGGTGGTGGCTATATCCTTCCGCACGCCACGCGGTGGTGTAGTGGATGTCGTGGTGAGTGGGTTACGGGGAAGAAAGGAACGAGCCTCGATTTGCGGCCAGCTTTATGGACGCGCGGGTGACAGAGACACCACAACGGTCCCGCCATAATGGCGCGGACGGTGAGCACGCAGCGGCAGAAGAAGCGGACTCGACTCAACAAACCGAGAAGACGACCGACCTGACCCGTGGGGCCCACCAGATAGAGAACGCGGAAGTGTACCAGCGACGACCGCCGACGCTCGAGTGAAGCGACGAAGAACGGGGAGGCTGACAGTGGGCCCACCCCGTCAGCGTGGAGAAACGGGCGCCAGGCTTTCCGGGTTGGGCCTGCGCGGAGTGCTGGGAGGGCTGCGTGGTAGGGGAGGTTAGATGGGCCGATGTCACACCCGTTTCTAAGGGGCAGAACCGGGTGCATAGCATATGTGTGCCAGGATCTATTTCCACACATATGTTGACGTCACAAGTGTAATATATCAAAAGAACAATGCATAAAAGCGTAAATAACGATTATATTACACTTTGAACAAACATAATGTCTTAACCTTTATTCATCAAAGTACAGGGAAGCAAGGACATCCATCCACAGGAAGATGACCGGGGTTATCACTAGACTAGCATCCATGGAGTTCAGCATCATATCTTCATCTGCAACTTCTGATCAAAATTAAGCAAGGGTGAGCTCACTTATGGTCGGGGCTCAGCAAGTGGGGGATAAACTAATGCAGGTATAACAAGGTGAGGCTAAGGTTGAGCAGTAAGCATTTTAGTTGGTCAACATTTTATTAACAACACCTGTCTTACTAATAAGTGTGAATCCCAAGTATTCCCATTAAGCAAAGATACAAGAGTATTTCAAAAACACTTAAGTGAAACCACTTAAGCAAACCATTGGCAGATCATCGGATCTCGATTTATTTCCATCTTCAAGTTCAATTATCATGTGAGGAGTCCAGGCTGCTCATAACCGTGAGCACGGCTGATATATCAGTTTTACACTCTGCAGAGGTGGCGCATCTTTACCCATGAGTCGTGATTCCCTTCTAGCCCGGGTTAGCTAGACCCGTATTCACTTCCGAGGTGAATGGCCGGGGTCTCACTACGAGGCTTCTCCCTAGAGTCCTCATTACGCAAATGCTGGAAATGATCAAACTGCATAAGGCACACCTACCGTAACCAACTTATAGTCCAAACTACAGGGTAAAGCTTTGGGAACTATGCCCGTATCCAATCTGCCTGAGCCGGAACTATAAGAGCTTGCCAGATGCCCCCGTTCCTGTCGACCACGACCAGCACCCAACATAAGACTTCCCTAGTTATTTAGCCAAGACCAGAGCCATGATAGTTCTCATGGTAGCACTATTTTCCCGGGTGGTCACTCCATGTTCCAATTAATATGCAATAATATTGTTTAACCATCGGGTTAACAGCAATAATGTAAACTTACCATTTTGGAACATTAGTATCATAAGCGGGAGTGACTGCATAAAGTTAAGTTGTAGCAATAGCATAGCTACTTGATTAAATCATAATCCCAGGTTAAACAAGGAGTAAGGTTGGAAAGGTTATCTAAATAGGTAACCCGTCAAGTTATGCATATATATCCAAAAGAGTAAACTTTATTAAATGTATTGTTTGGGATCAAACAGAGTATGCAGAGGGAGAAGTCCACTTGCCTTGCTTATTGAAAACTTGAGGTTCTTCCACGGATCGGAATAAATCTTGATTCTTAACTACTAGATCAACCACTGAATATCACACAAACAAACAAGAAGAACAAACACCACTCAATAACATACAACATTCATCATACGTAAAGCTAAAAGAAAGCCTAACGAAAAGAACGTTCGTTTTTCAAAAACAACGCAAGTAATGGTTATAATAAGTAAGTATTCTTTTCAAAAATGTGTGATCTATACTTTATAAAACAAGACATGAGCTTAAAAATATCTTAATTAAAATATACAAATATTAGGTTCACCAATTTAATCTTTTATAAAACGTCATACACGATACGTGTAAGATAAACGGTTCATAAGATGATAAAACACGTTATAACGATATTAAACTTTTTTTAACCTTTTAGAAAAGATATAAGTTATATATCTAAGGTTAATGCGTTATAAAATACATTATTAATTTTAGAAGCGTTATAGAACGTATAATAAAACATTTATTTGAAAGGATCTTAAGATATAAGCCTAAACAAGCTTTATGTGAAAAGATCATTAAACCAAATAATATCTTTATATTTTTATTAAGAATACACCTAGCTTAAATAGATTTTATGTAAGAGATAATGAAACAATTAATTATCTCCACTTTTACAAAGTCTATGTTATTATAGATAATGGTATATTTATAATCAATACATATACTAACAATTTAATTATAAATATAACATGAGCACTAATTCCTTTATTTTATCCTTTAGTAAAAACTTAGTGATATATATAAATAATATGGATTCAATTTGATGAACAGATTAATCACGCCTATATTACTAGTTATGCACAAATTGACTATAGATTTGATTAATAATTATGAGAAATGATAAGTAATCTATTAGTTCTCTTTGGTTCTAAATTAGGAACACTTGGTCCAATTCATTAAAAAGGAAACTATGTTCAACAATATTTAATCTGTTATTTTAGTTATGTGGGTGAATTAAGCTATATTAATATTATTAGAAATCCCTATCTGGCATATTCATATCTAAATATGAAATACTTAATATAAATCTAAATCATAAAAAGGTAATCCTATAGTTGTTTATTTAGTACATTTGATTAAGAAAAAGTGACCTATAAATATTTTTAACTTCATGATTAGAAACTATGCATAAATTTATTATAACATCACAAATCAGATTTAAATTATGAAAGCGTGTGAACAGTTTGAAACAATAATTAAAATTTCATATCGTATAATTGTGAAACTAACGAAACTGTTTCTATTTTATTTGGGTTTCTAATATATATTTTATAATAAAAACTGTAACAAGGACCTACACATAAATAAAGGTAGATTAATAATTTAAAAACTATAGATTATAACAAACATAATACAGACTAATTTTCAAAAACATGTAAATTGTTTAAAATGCTATTATAAAATATTTTACCCAAACTTCTGAATCTGATCAGCATAAAAACTAAATTATTTGAACTCTAAATAATTGCTTACTAAACCAAAAATTATCTCGGAGCTAGAACACGATTAACCAGAGTCGATAAGGGGTAGCAAGGAAACTTCACCTTCTACCACTGTTAAGGCCACGATGTGCAGGCGCAGGAGCTGAACGAAGAGTTCGGCGTCACAGGGCACAGACAAGGGAGTCGCGGCGCGGTGGCGAGGCTTTGGACAAGGATCTCTGGTGGCGAGGACTCAGCAAAGTGCTGGTGGTGTGGAGACAACCATGCAGTGCGAGCAAGGCGCAAGGACACCAGCGATGAGGGTGACCAGACTACGACGTTGGTGTTGCGTCGTAGGAGAATTGGTGCAGCTTCGGAGTCGCGGACATAGCAGTTGGCTTCCTGCAAACGTCACAGTGGCGAGGCTCTGGCATGTGGCGTGGCACAACGGCGTGCAAAGTGGAAGAAGGAAGCGAGCGCAGCCCTATTTATAAGCTAGGGATGGGATTTGCAGGTGGCTTGATAGCCATTGAATTAGCACAACGAACCCCGCTGAAACGCTCGCAGTGAAGGGCACCATTAATGGCGGCAGCAGTTACTGTGAGGAGAAACGGGCGTTCGTGAGTGGAGGAAGGGAAGTGGGAACGGACATCCGGCTGCTGATGCTCCATTGAACGAGAGGAGGCGAGAGGCTAGGAGACAGCAGAGCCGACGGCGCTTGGCGACCGTGCGGTTGCAGCGAGGCCAAGCGACGACTGCACTGTGAAGAACGTAGAAGAAGAACAACAGTGGGACCTGTCTGCAGTTAAAGAAATGAGCGAGAGGGAGAGAGACACGTACTATTGCTGGGCTGGGATTCTGTTTTTTTCTTTAGATCGTGTGTTTGTCTTTTTTTATTTTCTTTTTCTTTTATTTATTTATTTCGAAATTCATTTTTCCTTTTTTAATTACTATTTTTTTATTATTTTTATTTTAGAATATATATACAATTAATGTATTCCAAAAATTCATAAATTAACAAAAAATATTATTAACATGTAAAAAGTTTCTAGCAACTTATTATATATATTTATTTAGCGAAAGAAACTCCGCCCAAGAAATAAATCTAAATAACAAATTTATACTTGAATACATTTAAGGATATTATCAACACTTCAAAAATACTTATTTTAATAACTCACTATTATTTTATAACATGAGATTTTCTTGCCAAATTAAATAAAAAAAAATGGATACACCAAACAAAATTTAAGCCTCGGCATGAATGCTTCAAACACTGGTAAGATTTTAATACTCAAGAAATTGTTTAATTTTCTTATATCACCATTTCATTATTTTAGAAACAAAATTATTCTTCCTTTCTATTAAAAACTAATAAATTATCTGGATTGCTTTTAGGTGATGGATTTAGGGTGTTACAGCCGAGTCCGGCAATTGGGCCCACGCGGTGGATTCCTGATTTTCTTTATTCTTTTCTATTCCCTTCCAATTACAACTTCAATTCCACTTTAAATTCAAAATTTGTGGCAATTTCATCTTCAAATTTATATGTTATATTCCTTTGAACATAATATGGATAAATTTTATTTATTTACAATTTATTCTGTTTTGCATAGTATTTTCTCTCTTGCTTTATATACATTATTTCCAATTTCCTAAAGTGCACCTTTTTAGTTAACTTCAAATTCTCAACTCAAGTATTATATATTATTATTATTATTTTAAATGCACAAACAAATAAGACCCAACATGATGCATAAGTTGTTTATGTGCCACTTGCTAATTATTCATTTTTAAATGTGGTTTTTCACATGTACCAATGAGTAAAGGCAACACACATAGGGAAAATAATCTCATTTCTTATGCTTTAACAAATTTGGGTATTACAAATCCTACCCCCTTACAAAGAATCTCGCCCTCGAGATTTAGGAAGGACTAGGGAAAAGATGGGGAAAGTCTATGTGAAGCTCTTCTTCTCTCTCCCAAGTAGCTTCATCTTCTCCATGGTGACTCCATTGCACTTTGCACATCTTTATAACTTTATTCCTTGTAACTCGAGTCAAAGTGTCAAGAATCTTGATAGGATATTTTGCATACGTCAGATCATCTTGAACACTAAGATCCTCCATCGATAGTTGTTCCTCAGGTACCCTGAGGCACTTCTTTACAGGTGGGACACGTGAAAGACATCATGTACATCTGACAGGTGGTCGGGTAGTTCTAGTTGATATGCAACTTCTCCCACTCGCTTTAAGATCAAGAAAGGTCCAATGAAGCGAGGGGATAACTTTCCTTTAACTTTAAATCTCCTCATACCCTGGATTGGTGACACCTTCAGATACACATGATCACCCTCCTTAAACTCCAGTAGTCTTCTTCGGGTATCAGCATAGCTCTTTTGCCTTGATTGCACGATTTTCAAATTCTCCCTTATCATTCGCACTTGTTCTTCTGCCTATTGTATAAGTTCAGGCCCAAAGAACTGTCTTTCACCAGTTTGATCCCAATACAGTGGAGTCCTGCACTTTCTACCATATAGAGCCTCAAACGGTGACATCTTCAAACTGGCCTGTTAACTATTATTATAAGAGAACCCCGCATATGGTAAGATCTTATCCCAACTACCACCATGTTTAAGAGCACAAGCTCATAACATATCCTCTAGCACTTGGTTAGTCCTCTCTGTCTACCCATCAGTTTGAGGATGGTAGGTCGAACTAAAATTTAACTGTGTATCCAAGCTCTCATGCAACTTCTTCCAAAACCGAGAGGTAAACTGTGATCCTCGGTCAGAAACGATCTTCTTAGGCACTCCATGTAGGCAAACTATCCGAGTCATATACAATTCTGCTAGCTTTGCTCCTGTGTAATTAGTCCTCATAGGTATGAAGTGAGCCACTTTTGTCAGTCTGTCCACAATTACCCAAATAGAGTCATACCCAGTAGGGGTGTGGGGTAGTCCAACAATGAAATCCATGCCTATTTCTTCCCATTTCCACTCGGGTATCTTAAGCGGATGCAATAGTCCAGCTGGTCTTTGATGTTCGGCCTTGACTCTTTGACACACCTCACACTTAGCCACATGAGCAGCAACATCTCTCTTTAGCCCATACCACCAGTACTTTTGCTTCAAATCCTGATACATCTTAGTGCTACCAGGGTGGATAGAGTAATCAGAATCATGGGCTTCCTTCAATATAGTCTCACGAAGGCTATCAATCTCCGGAACACATATCTGGTCCTTGAACCATAAAGTGCCTTGCTCATCCTCCGTGAATTCTAGACCCCTACCTTCCGTAATCAGATCCTTAATCTCTTGAATTTTAGCATCACTAACCTGACCCTTACGAATTTCTTGCTCCAAGGTAGGTTCCAATTAAATGGTAACTCCTTCAGTGTGTGTAACAATCCCTAGGTTGAGTCTCCTGAAATCCTCAACAATCCCATCAGGTAGCTGGGCAACAATAGCGGAATGAATGTGCTCCTTCCGACTCAGGGCATCTACAACCAAATTTGCCTTGCCCGGGTGATAGTGAATCTCCAAATCATAATCCTTAATAAGCTCCAACCAACGACATTGCCTAAGGTTGAGATCCTTCTGAGTGAATATATACTTCAAACTCTTATGATCCGTGTACACTTGGCACTTGGTTCCCATAATGTAATGTCTCCATATCTTAAGTGCGTGCACAATGGCTGCCAGTTCTAAATCATGAGTGGGGTAGTTCAATTCATGTTTCTGCAACTGACGAGACGCATATGCAATCATGTGTCCTTCTTGCATAAGCACACATCCCAATCCTTGGCCATATGCATCACAATAAGTCAAATCCCTTTTGTAGATCTGGCATAACCAACACTGGTGGTGACATCAATCTCTTCATTAATTGACCAAAGCTTTCTTGGCACTTCTCGTCC
This sequence comes from Zea mays, assembly GCF_902167145.1. NCBI lineage: Eukaryota > Viridiplantae > Streptophyta > Magnoliopsida > Poales > Poaceae > Zea > Zea mays. Next base: position 109,059,085 of record NC_050102.1, read on the forward strand.
CACTTAAACTCTCATCCCTTCTCCAGAAGCGAGGTCATAGGCTTAGCAATCTTAGAAAATCCTTCAATAAATCTCTGATAATATCCTGCAAGTCCCAAGAAACTCTGGATCTCCATAACTGTAGTGGGTATGCTCCATGCCATTATCTCCTTGACTTTAGCAGGATCCACTGATATTCCTCCATTAGATATGATATGTCCAAGGAATGTCACCTCGTCAATCCAAAACTTGCATTTGCTAAACTTGGCGTAGAGTTGATTATCTCGTAGCTTCTGTAGCACCAATATTAGTTGTTCCTCATGATCACTATCACTCGGAATAAATAAGAATATAGTCGATGAATACTACGACGAATCTGTCCAAATACTCCATAAACACCTTATTCATCAAATTCATAAAATAAGCTGGTGCATTAGTTAATCCAAACGACATAACAGTGAACTCATATAATCCATATCGGGTTGAGAAAGCCGTCTTGGGGATATCCGATGGTCTAATCTTCATTTGATGGTATCTTGATCGGAGATCAATCTTCGAGAACACCATTGCACCTCTCATCTGATCAAATAAATCCTCAATGCAGGGTAACATATACTTGTTCTTCACAGTAACATCATTAAGGGACCTATAATCCACACACATCCGCTGTGATCCATCCTTCTTCTGTACAAATAGAACCAGCGCTCCCCAAGGTGAGTAACTCGGACGAATGTACCCATCCTCTTGTAACTCTGTTAACTACTTCTTCAGTTCCTTTAACTCTTCTACAGACATCATGTATGGCCGTTTAGAAATAGGAGCAGTTCTAGGTAAGAGATCAATAACAAACTCAAGTTCCCTATCTGGTGGCATCCCTGATAACTCCTCTGGAAAGACATCCAAAAAATCCCTAACCACATGGATGTTGTCACCAACAAACTCCTCAGCTATAAAGAACATCACACGTCTAGAAGAGGTGGTTACTGCAATTTCAACTTGAAATCTTTCTCCTTTAGGGCTGGTGAGTTCTACGATACCCCTACCACATAATATAATGGCCTTTGCTTTCCTTAACCATGACATACCAATGATCAGATCTATACTGCTTTCCTCTAATACTATAGCGGTAGCCCGGAATTCTCTTCCCATAATTGTTAATGTCAATCTATGTGTCATGTGATTTGCCTCAACAGGCCCTTTAGGTGTGATTACTATCATTGGTTTTCTCATATTTAGCAGTGGTATCTCATTTGTGTTGGCATAACGAGCAGACATAAAAGAATGTGTAGCACCAGAATCAAATAATATTGTTACAGGAATTGCATTAATATAAAAACATACCCAGTGCGATGTCAGCACCATCAGGAGTAGCATCTGCGCTGACTTGATTAACCCTGGCTATAGAGTATCCCTTGCTAGGAGTTTGTTGCTTGTTCTTAGCTGGTGTACCAGAATTACCTACCGGACAAGCATTAGCATAGTGCCCAATCTGACTGCACTTGAAGCATGTAGGGCCTGTCTTCTATCCTGCAGACCTTGTCGGGGTGCTAGTGGGAGCAGCCTGACGAGTGGGAGGTGTCCGTGGAGACCCCTGTGGAGTGTACTGAGCTGGGCGTGGTCCTCCTCCTGGACGAGTTGGTGTACCCTGTGGTGGAACGTAGCGAGGACGAACACTGCTGCTACCCTACCCCTGTGAGATAGCCTTCCTCTTCAAGTCTCCCAGTCGAACACGCTTGTGTTCAATAGTAAGAGCCTTATCAAGTAGCCTCTGGAATGATGGAAATGTATGGGCAACCAATGCATACTGTAGTGGCCCATTGAGTCCTTCTGTGAAGTGCTCCTGCTTCCTTTCATCATCTGCCACCTCATTAGGAGCATATCTTGACAACAAGATGAACTTGTCGCGGTACTCGCTGATAGACATGTTGCCTTGCTTCAATGACAGGAACTCCTTCTTCTTGATCTTCATCAATCCAGCAGGAATGTGGTAGTTTCTGAACTGAGTTGTGAATTCTGCCCAAGTAATAGTGTCAGCAGCATCATGGGCAGCAACATAAGAATCCTACCAGTCAGCAGCAGGACCTGTCAGACGACCAGAAGCATAAAGAACCTTCTCCCGGTTAGAGCATTGGGTGATGTTGAGCATCTTCTCAATTGACTTCAGCCAATCATCAGCATCTAGTGGGTCCGACGAACTAGCGAAGGTCGGCGGCTTGTGACTCATAAATTCTCGGTGCTTGTCCCGAGGTGGAACTAGTGGTGGTGGAGACAGTGGTGCTTGTTGCTATTGATGTTGTTGTTGTTGTTGCGCCCTTCTCTCTTGTCGTATCTCCTCTCGCTCCTAGCGCATTTCCTAGCGTATATCCTCTCTCTCCTGATGCATCTCCTGGCGTTCCTACCACATCTGCGCGTGCATATCCGCCATGGTATCTACCATCTGTTGCATCATCCTCATCTGAGCTGCAACTGTTGGGTCAACTCCGACTGGTGGAGGCGTGTGGTGGAGGATCCATCTCTACTGGTTGTGGCTGGGGTTGTCTAAATATCCTCCGAGTGTGTCGATTGGGAGGTAGCTCAATTCCACCACCCTTACTGGTATTGACCATCTGAGTTAGAAACATATGGTAAGAGAGAATAATAGACAAGGTAGGTGATTACGAATCAAGTTACTTTGGGGGATTTATTAGCTAAGCCAATTGGTGTTTTACCTACTAAAGTTATTTCATTACCTTATGGTGGTACATGCTAAGATGTCCATATATAATATTTCAATCAATCCAAGAAGCAAATCAGACATTTATCATCACGACAATCAACCAACATTTTTAAATAGAGGAAATAGTTTTAATTTTGTCTTAGGCCTCCTATCTCTTAAGAAGGTCATTAATGTAGGATTCCAAGGTGTGAAATCCATCTTGTCTCATAGTAGAAAAGGTAAGAATGATCAGAGTAAAGCAGCAAAAGGTGAGATAGGATCAAGATAAGATGAGTATAGAAAGAATCAGAGTAAGGTAAGTAGGTAAGGGTTTGTCCATTTCTATCTAGGTTTCATCCTACAGTCAACATTTCCTCTGATACCACTTCTGTAACACCCAGGCTTTAAGGAACAAAGCCGGGTGCATCTCATATATGCGCCAGAGAAGACAACACATATAATAACAACGTGCATAGAGATAAATGTCATAAATATCATAAATGTACTTATTACATAGGAGAAGTCTTACAAAAATAAGTGATAAAATAAGCAAACTAAGTATTATTCCCTGGCGCCACAAAGCTGACTGGGAGACGCCACCTAGATCAAGTCGAAAGCCTCAGTGTTAGGCGGCTCCTCTTTGACCACCTGTTCTTCTCCTGTGGGGGGTGTGAGACAGCAAGAGTGAGCTCACACATGATAATCGCTCAACAAGTTGTGGGGAATAATGTGCATGAACTCACCAAAGGTGGGAGTTCATGTGAAGTGTAAGGCTGATCAATGAGATAAAGGTTGAAGCTGAGCATTGCTTTTATAAGTTGGTCAAAATTTTATTAGCAGTTACTAAGTGTAAGTAAATACCAAACCATAGTAAAAATAAGTAAAAGTAATAATAAAATAATCCCAATGCGATGCAAATGACAAATTAAGTTTAAGTTCCATAAATTAATCATGTGAGTGTCCGAGCCGCTCATGACTATGAGCATGGCTAGTATACGAGTTTTACACTCTGCAGAGGTTGCACATCTTTACCCACAAGTCGTGTTACCCATTTGGCACGGAGTTGATCATACCCCATACACCTCTACAAGGAAACGAGGCAGGGTACCACTACGAGGCCTTTACAAAGTTCCAATAGTTTCAGAAATCCCGCTACAGTTTGTAGGAAGCTCCAGTGCAGGAATCCCTCGCTTGACCACCATCGCAGCAAAATCAACCCAAGGACCTCCCTACACTGACCAGTCCCCTACTGCCCTTGCGGGTAAGGTAGTCATCCACTAGCTTTCCTAGTTAATCAGCCAAGGGCGTCCCATTAAACCCTTGTGGTAGCACTGTTTTTGGGGGTGGTTCTCCATGTTCCTATTTTCCCAAGTCTTTGGATTGGGCCTCAATTACAGAAAAGTGTAGGGGCCACGGGGTAAGAATCCCTAGGCACAGTGAACAGGCCCAATGAATTGCAGATTAATTTTATAAAAATAGAGGGGTTCTTATGCTATTCGGCCCTAGCGAAGGGGCATCGGCCAACACGGGCCATCCAATCGAGTCTGGACGGACGAGATTAGATCCGGATCAACCCGAACCGGTACGCAACACTAGCCTTACGATCTGCGATCAATGGACCACGTTCAACATAACCGAGATCAACGCGCCACCATCAGATCATGGATCTACGGTCACGCGCGCTCGGCCGAAACGGTACGCTTGGCTTCTAATATAAACCGTAGGGAACCGATCCAACATCCCACGTTGCCTCTCCTACCTCCAGCACCGAACCACGACGGTGCTGTACAGGGCCACTATGGAGACACCATAACCGGGACACCTATCGCGCCCCACGGTGAACCGCTACTAGTCCTGATGCGCGCAAAATGAAATTGACACGATAACAAGTTCGGTTAAGGGATCTATACCGAGAATCGTGCGTGCAGACGGGTTGTCCATGAGTTTAGGCGGCCCGACGGCGTTCCCTCCACACCGGCGAGCGATTACGACTTAAGCGGTCGCCAAATCCACCCAAAGACTCCATGGACGGCTTCCCTCAAGCTCGGTGCCAATTCTTGACTCGATCCCAGGCTTTGGATGACTACGGGGAGAAGAGTTCACGGCGGCAGCTATATCCTTCCACACGGCATGTGGTGGTGCAGTGGATGTTGTGGTGAGTGGGTTACGGGGAAGAAAGGAACGAGCCCCGATTTACGGCCAGCTTTATGGACGCGCGGGTGACAGAGACACCACAACGGTCCCACCACAATGGCGCGGCCGGTGAGCACGCAGCGGCGGAAGAAGCGAACTCGACTCAACAAACCGAGGAGACGACCGGCCTGACCCGTGGGGCCCACCGGACAGAGAATGCGGAAGTGTACCAGCGACGGCAGCCGACGCTCGAGTCAAGCGACGAAGAACGGGGAGGCTGACAACGGGCCCGCCCCGTCAGCGCGGAGAAACGGGCACCTGGCTTTCCGAGTTGGGCCTGCGCGGAGTGCTAGGAGGGCTGCGTGGTAGGGGAGGTTAGATGGGCCGAGTCCAAAAATTGGGCCCACGCAGTGGATTCCTAATTTTCTTTATTCTTTTCTATTCCTTTCCAATTACAACTTCAATTCCACTTTAAATTCAAAATTTGTGGCAATTTCATCTTCAAATTTATATGTTCTATTCCTCTGAACATAGTATGGATAAATTTTATTTATTTACAATTTATTCTATTTTGCATAGTATTTTCTCTCTTGCTTTATATACATTATTTCCAATTTCCTAAAGTGAACCTTTTTAGTTAACTTCAAATTCTAAACTCAAGTATTATATATATATATATATATATTATTATTATTTTAAATGCACAAACAAATAAGACCCAACATGATGCATAAGTTGTTTTTGTGCCACTTGCTAATTATTCATTTTTAAATGTGGTTATTCACATGTACCAATGAGTAAAGGCAACACACATAGGGAAAATAATCTCATTTCTTATGCTTTTACAAATTTGGGTATTACAGACAGTGTGGCGCCCACGTGGCAGGTGGGTTGGCGCCAAGATCCATGGAGTCGAGGTCGACACCATGGATCTTGGCGTCGACCCTATTTATACGGGTCCACCTGGTCGCGGCGGTTCGTCTCCTCTCCTCTCCCAAAAAATCGCCCACGCCTCCCATATGTCGCGCCTCCCCCGGCTCGTCGCGCCGCCGCCACCGCCTCTCCATCGCGCCCCGTGCCACCAACCACACCTCGCAGCCCCTCTCCGTCTCCCGCGTCGGTGCCTCATCACGTCGCCGCTCGGTTGCCGGCCCACGCCACCATGCCCACCACTCGGCCGCCGCACTGCTGCTGTTCCCCACGGCCGATTGACGTCAATCTCATTGTCGTCTCGCGTTCACCTTAGTATGTAGTTAGTAAACTTGTTAGTTTTGTTATTGATTTAGCTACCTATGTATATGTTGGTTTTGTTATTGTTAATTGATGCAGGTAAATGTGATGAATCTTAATGTGATGCATGTAATGAATGCCACATGAATTTTAATGTTAATGTGATGCATATGATGAATGTCGTCCTGTTTTCCAATGTGATGAATGTGATGAATGCCACGTGAATTTGCAGGTTTTAGGAACCTCCCCGTGCAGGGGAGGTGCTGTCGAATTTTTTTACTTATGTCCTTTTTTACAGAGAGGAGATCGTCTAACACCATCGCCAACGTTTTCCTTACTCCATTGAGACCTTAGGTATAACCTTTTTTTCTTGATTACTTAGTATTTAGTAGTTGGTTAGCAGTTCATTATTATTAGTAACTCGTTTTTTGTTATTAATTAGCTAGTAGTTAGTTATTAGTTAGCAATTATTTATTATTTTTATTTAGTTAGTAGTTAGGTATTAGTTAGTAATTCGTTATTAGTTAGTCATAATGGCTGGGGTTAGGCACTAACCATCATAATTAGTTAGTTAGCAAGTCGAGGCTGCACCGATCTTGGATCGAGTGGTACTGGTTCAAACTTGTCATGTTCGTTTTGAATTCAAAATAACATGATAACTATGTAATTGTCATTGATTACTTTTGCAGGGTAACACACTAAAACGCTCAATACAGGATATTGAGTGGATTAGTTCGAACGTGGGCGACGACGGCATGCGTACCTTCTTGGAGGTAAGTTTCTTACCAGCCTTCATAGTCAATTAGTTTAAACTTATGTTCTACAACATGCTATTGGTTCATAGCGCTTGTCTACATGACTACATAGAGTGGTCGCTCGTTGTGGTTGCAGCAACGCCATGCCACAGTACGTACATGTCCCATCCATTGGTGTGCCTGCGAAGGGTACCTCAACACACACAGCTGTGATGCCTGCATGCGAAGGATTTGTCTATGACAACCTTCCAGACGAGATTGGGCCTTCTCATCTCCCAGATGCTCCGTTGGCATAACCTTCGCAACCATAAGAGTGTAGGCGCCACCGCTCGCTGGGCAGTTACACTACAGGCACCGCCGCTCTATGTAAGGCTAAGACTAGAAGGCATTGACGGTTCATCTTTGACATCTATTGTCTTTGGTTGAAATGGATGCATGAAGACTTTATAGAGTTCCATGGATATGGACTGATTATGGGCTTTGTGTTATGGACTTGTATGATTATTTATGATATGGACTTGTATGAACTGAACGGATTTGTATGACTATGGACTATTATGGACTTGCATCGACTTGTATGGAGTTATATGATATATATTTCTATATTTGCATATGTTGGATTGATATAATTTGTTAATGTGAAATATTTCTGTTGAGAGCATAAAAAATATGGGAAACTCTGCCGATTTTTTAATCTTTTTTTAATTGACATGGAAAACTAGATGTATGTAGTCTTTTCAGAAGTATCTAGCTTTTTCAGAAGTAAATAGCCTTTTTAGAAGCATCTAGCCTTTTCAGAAGTACCAAGCTTTTTCAGAAGCATCTACACATTTTAGAAATGTCTAGCCTTTTCATAAGCATATAACCTTCTCAGAAGTATCTAGCCTTTTCAAAATCATATAGCCTTTTTAGATGCATCTAGCCTTTTTAGAAATATCAGAAGTATCTAGCCTTTTAAGAAATATTAGAAGTGTCTAGCCCTTTCAGAATAGTCTATGGCATCTAAGGTTTATAGACTTTGCTGAAGACGTCCAATACAACGCATACTAACTCGATCTCGGTCTATTTATACGCGGACCTTCCTGCATTTGGTTCATTGTGCGAACCAAAGGGAAGTTAGCAGTACAAATGTCTTTTGGGTCATCTCGAGGAAAGGGTTTTGGAAATGAGAGAGCAAAGGGTGTGGGGAAGTGACCTCCAATTGGTTATGATGGGCCTCTTGGCCTCAATTATTTTAAGGAAGCAGCATATGAATTTTCAGTTCAAAGTAAAAGGGATTTCAATAAGGAGGTTCAGCTTAGGTCTTACGATAACATAAGAGAAGATTGGTCAAAGTGCATGCATGGTGAGGATTGCTTGGTGCAGACGTTCATCGAGGGGGATTGATGGAGGCCGTCATTTCTTCAGATGTCCTTATGAATATGTAAATATTAATTCTAATCCTTCATTCCATATGGTTTTGTTGTCCAGTTAAACTAACTTTACACATTTGTAAAACATTCATTGGTCCAAGAGAATTGTGGGTTCACTCGGTGAGTAGATCCTCATCCTATTTTTCCACATGTGAAATACGTATCCTGCCTACAGAATAGGATATTCGATCTAGAGAGGGAAGTCAGCACCAGAAACGAGGAGGAAGAGGGACACAACAACAATGGTGGTGGTGGTTCGTAGGTGCAACTATGCCCAGATTCATATTGTTGTTGCCCTTGTCACAGCAATAATGGTGGTCCACCACCTCCTCCACCGTAGCCACAGCAGCCATTAGGAGGATACTATGGAGAAGACTCCACACAATTCGGAATGTGGGAGCACTACTAGTAAGGACAATGTTATTTAGTTTAGACAACTCTTATGTACCAATGTTTGGTACAATTCCTCACATTTCATTTCGAGTGTTTGTTTATTCTCTGTATCATTTGCTTTAAGTCTTCTTCATCAATTGCTTTAAGTCAGCAACTTGTTATTTCAAGTGGCAAAGTAAAATATGAGTACACACGACATCTAAACCACTACAAAATGCATTAAATACAACCATCAATAAGAAGTCCATAGCATATGAACTACATTGGAATGCATAATAAAAGTTCATTACTAAATAACATTGTTCAATACTAAAAAATTAGAGAAGCATAAGAAGTCCATTGCTACATAACATCATAGAAGCACCTAGACTAATGAGGGCAACGAGGCCATTTTCTCTTGCGACAAGCATCGGGGTTATCCTCCATTGTCTGCTTTGCACGACATTCACGCTCAAGCTTCTTCTCCTTCTCCTCCCCGGATTCAGCAACACATCTCATTTCCTCCTCTTCTAACTGTTGTTTCTCGGTTGCAAGCTACTCGTCATTTCTCAATCTTCTCCTTGTCCTCAGCATCCCACTTCTTAAGATTTTCCAACCACTCATTGTCTTTCTAGGAGATTTTTGTGTTAATCCACTGCTCAAAATCACAAAGCGGTGGAGGAGTCTACAAAACATGCAATGGTTAGTACCAAAACAAAACATGCATCACTTCATATGAAATTGATAACTATTTAACAAAATATTCTCACAATTAAATTCATCTGGCGTTGAGCAATCATTGGCTCAAATGCATAGTTAGCACACATCCAATACCTCTGTTGATAGGTGTCTTGATCCTTAGACGTGTCAACCTTGCAAGGATCATCACAAAAACAAATAGGCACTAGAACACCGCTTGGCAAAGGTAGTGGGTCGAAGGCAGTTTCGATCAAAGGACCTTTACTAAAATTCGATATGTTTTATAAGAATTAGAAATATTAGTTATTACATTTTATACAACACTCATCTTTGTTTAGCAGATTTACCGCGCCTAGACATCCTACAAATCGATAATATGAAGATTATAAATGATTCAAAAACCCTAACCCTAATAATCAGAGACAAAAGGGCACACCAATAAAGAGAAAAAAGTGAGGGATATTACCTTGTCACTGAGGAAAAATGGATCGATCACAAGTTTTCATGAAATAAGTGGCTGATCTAGGTTATGTTTGTTGTTTGGAAGAGGAAAAATAACTAGATCAACAAGATACGAAGAACTGGCTGCCGAAGCATGTACTTATAGCCCGTAGATCTACGCTAAGATCCATGGCGCCTACCTAGGCGCTAATTGCTTTGGCTCCTACCTACGGGCCACGTTAGATCCACGTTGGAGTCGATGCAGAAATATAGGCATCAAAGTAATTGGTGTCGATACATGATAGATCCGCGCCAATAGTGACGGCGCCGACCTAAGGGTCCATTTTTTTAATTGAAACTGGAACATATTTGTGAAAATAAAACCCGAAAAAGGCCAAAATCGAAAAAAGACAGTGAGAATGGGTATGCGATGAATCTTATACCCATAATGGATATGGGTATGGGGATGAAGATGGAGTGTCCTAAACCCGGTGGAGAATTCCCTATTAATGGATATGGGAGCTGAATCTTGTCTACAGGAAGAAAAATATGCCCTTGCAGCTTCTCACGATAACCTTGATAGGTTGTATCGCGATGCCAACAATTCTTTGACTATCTTGGAGAGGAGCCATCGCTTTACCATGGCAGACTTGGATAATCACCGTTACAAGCTTCAAGAGTACCAGGATGAACTCATTCGTGTTAGGCACTTGGTGTCAAGCAAAGATTCTGTCATCAAGGATCTGCGCGCTTCCAAAAGATCAGTCGTCCAGGAGCTAGAAGCTGCTCGGCTGGCTGTTAGGGCTGGTGAAGACACTTCTACCACCTTGAAGGCTCAACACGACAAGGCTATGGACAAAGCCATTCGCGCAGGGCGGATCTTGATGAGAAGGCCGGGTGTGATTGTATTAGAAATAGGGTCAATGTGCTCGAATATTCTATTAGAAAATGTTCTCGGTACTAAACGCTATTATTATTTTTCTGTTGTTTGAATTCAACAGTCGTTATGATTGCAGAAGTAAGTGCAGTGTGATGGTTTTGAAACTTCCTCCTATTTCGCGGGGCATGGAGATCGCCCTAAGACGAGCAATCGAGAACGTGCTTATGCTGAATCGAGTAGTCGCGAGCATGTCGTGCTGATTTAAGTCACTACCGACTTAAACCGACTGCTCCGTTGGTAGGGTCTAGTGGTCACCCTGAGTTAAGTAAACGTGAGCATGTCACATCGCCTTAATTCATTATCGACTTAAGTCGATTGCTCCGTTAGTAGGGCATAGTGGTCACCCTGAGTTAAGTAAGTGTGAGCATGTCACACCGCCTTATGTCATTGCCGACTTTATCCGATTGCTCCGTTAATAGGGCATAGTGGTCACCTTGGGTTAAGTAAGCATGAGCATGTCACACCTCCTTAAGTCATTGCCGACTTAAGCCGATTGCTCCATTCGCAGGGTATAGTGGTCACCCTAGGTTAAGTAAGCGTGAGCATGTCACACCGCCTTAAGTCGTTGCCGACTTAAGCCGATTGCTCCGTTCGTAGGGCATAGTGGTCACCCTGAGTCGAGTAAGCATGCAGATTGACAATAAACAATTCGAGTGCCTTTGAGAATGAAGTCATTTTATTGATGGTGTATCTCCCAATTACAGAATACAATGTCGTCCCAATAGCTTTTGAAATCTAGCTAGGGGTAAAACTTCCTGAGATGCTCTATATTCCATGAGTTCCCTATTTCCGTGCCATCCATTTGAGTAAAATGATATGATCCAGGCTGAGTGACTTCTGCTACTATGAATGGTCCTTCCCATAGTGGCGACAATTTGTGTCGTCCCTCCCCCGTTAGAATTCGGCGGAGGACAAGATCTCCCACTGCGAAGGATCGATGCCGTATGGACTTATCATGATAGCGCCTCAGAGTCTGTTGGTACCTAGCTGACTGAATCACAGTATTTAACTGTTCTTCTTCTAGTATATCAACATCCTCGAGTCTAGTAACTTCAGCTTCAGCTATGTTTTCGAAGATCATTCTTGGCGCCCCAAACTTGAGATCAGCCGGTAGCACTGCCTCTGAACCATAGACCATAAAGGGGTGTTTCCATGCAAAGCTCGGCTAGGTTGAGTTCTTAGGCTCCAAACCACATACGGAAACTCTCTGATCCACTTTCCTGCGAACTTTTCATTCTTGTCGAAGACATTCTTTCTGAGTGCTTCCAATATCATTCCGTTGGCTCTTTCTACTTGCCCGTTGGCTCTTGGGTGCGCTATTGATGCATATTTGATCTAGATGCTTTTTTGTTCGCAGAAATCAAAAAACTCCGAACTAGTGAAATTGGATCCCAGGTCGGTTATGATGCTGTTCGGTATTCCGAACCTGGATACTATGTCTTGTATGAATTCCACTGCCTTAGCTGAAGTTAGAGAAGCTATGGGCTTGTACTCTATCCACTTAGTGAATTTGTCAATAGCAACCAGTACATGAGTGTATCCTCCTTGAGCCTTCTTAAAGGGTCCAATCATATCCAGTCCCCAGCACGCGAACGACCATGTTACAGGTATGGTTTGCAGTTGCTGTGCTGGTAGATGCTGCTGTTTTGATAAGTATTAACAAGCTTCACATCTCTGGACTAACTCGGCTGCATCACTCTTTGCCATTGGCCAGTAGAAACCAGACCCGAAGACCTTCCCAACTAGAGTCCTGGATGCTGCGTGTATCCCGCATTGCCCAGCGTGGACCTCATCTAGCAATTGCTTCCCAGTAGCCGAAAGAATGCATTTCATGAGGACTCCTGTCGCGCCCCTTCTGTATAGTGTTTCCCCAATGAGAGTATAGTGAGCTGACTGCCTTGCAATGCGCTCTGCTACATTTTTGTCATCCGGCTCCTCCTCATTCCTTATATATCTGATGATTGGTTCCCTCCAGTCATCAGGATCTGACTCTGGTTGGCTCAGAATATTGCAATCTTCCGCCCGATCTAATGGAATGCTCGGGTGTAGTACTTCTTGGACAAAAACTCTAGGCGGGACCTGAGTCCGACTGGATCGTAGCTTTGACAATGCATCAGCTGTCGTGTTGCGATCTCTCTCCACATGATGAAATTCCAGCCCTTCAAACTTGTCTTCTAGCTTTCGGATGGCAGTGCAGTATTTCCCCATGGAGTCATTCGAGCAATCCCACTCTTTGTTTATCTAACTTATGACCACCAGTGAATCCCCATATACCATCAGTCTCTTGATGCCCAGTGATATGTCAATGTTCAGTCCATGAATCAAAGCTTCATACTCTGCCGCATTATTGGACGCTGAGAATAGTAACTGAAGAGCATATTTGAGCTGTTCACCTCCAGGTGCAATGAAGAGGATTCTAGCGCCTACCCCCTGCAGCTTCAATGAGCCATCAAAATACATCCTCCATTCTTCTGTAGTTTCCAGGTTATCCGGCACTTGTTGCTCGGTCCATTCTGATACGAAGTCAACTAGTGCTTGAGTCTTGATTGCAGTGCGAGGTCGAAATTCAATGTCGTGAGCTCCTAGCTCGCAGGCCCACTTGGCTATTCTTCCGATGGCTTCTTTGTTGTGGAGAATATCCCCTATTGGAAATCCGGTGACTACTATGACTTTGTGATCGTCAAAGTAGTGACGGAGCTTTCGTGCAGTTAGAAGTACTGCATACAATAGTTTCTGAACTTGAGGATATTTCTTCTTCGAGGGACCCAGGACTTCACTGATGAAATAGACGGGATGTTGTACTGGGTACGCATGTCCTTCTTCTGCTCGCTCGACTACCAACGCGGTGCTCACCACGTGAGTCGTGCAGGAGATGTATAGCAGCAGATCTTCAGCTGGTTGACTCGGTGTGGCTCGGCGCGGCGGTTTTAGCACTGGTGGTGTTGTTAGGAATTTCTTCAGTGCGTCTAGAGCTTCCTGAGCCTCTGAAGTCCACTGGAACTTGTCTACCTTCTTGAGCAACTTGTAGAACGGTAGGCCTTTTTCTCCTAGCCTTGATATGAACCTACTTAGAGCTGCCATGCATCCAGTAAGTCTTTGTACTTTCTTCTGCGATCGTGGTGCCTCCATTCTCATGATAGCCTCGATCTTTTCTAAATTAGCTTCAATTCCCCGGTGGCTGACAATAAACCCAAGCAATTTTCCTGCTGGTACTCCAAAGACACACTTTTCAGGATTAAGCTTCCATCGATATCGCCGCAGACTATTGAAGACCAGCTGTAAATCTTCAATGAAATTTTCTGAGTTTTCTGTCTTGATCACCACATCATCCACATAAGCTTACACACGCTTGCCCTAGTGGTTGGCTAAGCATGTCTGAATGGCTCTCTGGTACGTTGCTCCAGCGTCACTACAACCTTTTAGGCCTTCTGTGACATAATTATTATGTCACTAACTAGTGTTTATTTGTCACAGGTTATGTTTTGGTGACGTCTTTGTGACGAAAAAGCCACCGTCACAGAAGGTGCGTGTTAAATAGCCTACTATGACGATGATCAAAAAATCGTCATAGATTCTATGACGCATACCAGCTTCGTCACTAAATCTATGACACTCTATTTCATCATAAGTGCCCTTGAAAACGTCACAAATCGTACTGACATGCATTGCCATGTGGCTAATAGTGATGACGTGGTATGTGATGTGGCAAAACCTTTATGACGAAAATATTTGTCATAGATTCAATGACATGGCAAGTCACGTGGCAGATGACGTGCCAAAATTATTGTGACAAAGAATTTTGTCACAAATTGGAAGGTGTTGCCCACTTACGTGACAATGCATTTGTGAAAAAAATCGTCATAAAATGTGATGACATAGCAAGTGATGTGGCAAAGCATTTGTGACAGATACAATTGTCATCGCAAGGAACACATCATATGCATTCATATCATCATAGAATATTACACATCACAACCAAAATATCATATGAATTTGTTCAACACAAATATTTCATCTAGCATAGAATAATATAACTTTAAAACATATATCTGCAAATCCTTTAACTTAAAATCCAAAACAAATCCAATAACTTCAACTCAAAGTATTAAACATTAATCATAATTTAAAATGATCCTATAACTTTAAATCTAGAGCTGTAACTAGCCAATATAGCAGCCATAAGGCTGCAAGTCCTATAGTGGTCAACCAGAATTAAGATGGAGGCACTTGGCCTCGATTGAAGCTTAATAATTGATGAAGGAGGTTGTTATTTTTTTCCATCGACCTCTTCATACTATCAATGGTCTCCTGAGATGATTGTGCTTAAGCCTTCAAGGTTTCCACTTCTTCCTGAAGGCCATCTTTTTCTTGCTTCTCGATCTCCATTTCATCCTGAAGTTGTTGAGCCATTGCAGAAACAATCGTTGTGGAGCTTTTCTTGGAGGCGGACCGAAGACCAACATTGCGTAAAAACACACTGGAGCCCGGTAGCACATTAGAAACAACTTCTGTAGGAGATGTTGGTTGTTGTCCATCCTGAAATGGCGCTGCTACCATTTCTTCCATGTGAACCTAATATAAAATTTAAAGGTTATTCATCAGTACAGTATACCACAAGGTGCAAGTTGTGAGTACAAACATGAAAGGAAAACAAGCACTTACAATATCTTTCTGAACATTTTCACTAAAACATTTCTCCTTGAAAAGATCTATTGCATTAGGTTCCGCATCCTTATATTTTTCTTGCTTCTGAAATGATATACAATGAGTCCGGTGAGAATGGAGGTCTTGAAATAAGATACAGGTAGGATTTCAAAATAACAATTAAAAATGCATTTTAGATATGAATAGTGCTAAAGCACTTAAATAAAACAGTAAATGAAGCAGTCAGGAACAACTATATGAGCAAACAGAGATGTTAATTTGTGCTTTGGTATACAGAAACAGAAACAGAGATGTTACAGTCGATTACTGCATATCTAAATGCTTTAGCAAGCTATACATATATTTAAATGCTAGAGAGATGTTAGAGTCTATTACAGAAACAGAGATGTTAGAGTCGAATACATAAATAGAAAAACAACAAGCTATACATTCTCTGTTATTATTGTCCTGTCTATTCAATACTTGATGAATATGTAAATGGACTTTTTAGAGAAAGAGCATGAGGAGCTGCACAATGCTCAAATAAGGAGGATCAGGATACTTGTAGGTAACGTAGCTACAACCTAAAACATTATAGCTTGGTGGATGAACTGTTAGTCAACTATTAACACTACAATAAAAATGATATAGGAGACATGGTCTCTGATTAATGGAGGCAAGCACACGTAATAACCACCTCTTTAAATGGTTATGGGTGTTCATTTGTAGCATTACACATTCATAGATTATTCCACTATGCACATAAAATAAAGGTTGTTGCATAATCAAGAAATGTAAGTGAACACAAATGAAACAACCAGGGGCAACATTACACATTCACGTATCATTCAACTATGCAGATAAGCAAACAATGGTTATTTTCTTACCAATATAATAGCCTTTGCAATGTAGGATTGAGAGCCTGTGCATTGTTGATATTGTACTTTTTCACGATTAAGTTTGTTCTTCACACAACTTTCCTTTTGTTCCCTTTAGTGATTTGGATTGGAATCTTGATTTCCAGTCCTCTGCTTAACGATTCAAGTTGCCTGCCCATACTTTTTCTCCTTGGTTTGAATTCTGTTGTTTGTGGTCATGCCAAAAAAGTGTACATTATCTTACACAATTAGTGTCAAATATAAATAATTATAATTGTATAGACACATACTGTTTTTATAAGAGTAATGTTGCATATAACTAAACATTAGGTGTGATAAAACATAATACAACATATGAATAATTGAGTTCAAATTGAAGTTGTACACAAATGGGGGTGAGTATAGGTTCTCAATATATATTTGTGACTCGCCAAAATCATTCATGGTATTATCCTAGTAATGATAGATACTGCAATCCAAAAAGTTAAGATGCCCACTTGCCTTGATTCCATTGTGGTTATCACCCTCCTCCTGTATCTGGGAAGTAGGTTGTGCAACAATATCCATGTTTTGGAGGGGCTCATCGTTTGTGGCAGTACTGGAACTAGGTTGGGTAGGAACAATAAGGTTGTGGGTCAAATCATGGTTTGTGGCAGCACTTGAACTGGGCTGTGTAGAAACATTTAGGCTATGGGTAGACTCTTGGTTTACTTCAATAACTCTTTGTCTAGTGACTCTAACTGGTCATTCCTACACAGGTGCCATAATTCTTTTATTTCCTCTTGTTACTTTTGTTGACATCTATTCACCATCATTGGAGATGTGGGTAATGACACCCTTACGAGCTTGGAATTCCTAAATATATGTACAACACAATAAGCATATTCATATCAAATTATTTGCGAACCCAAAAGTAATGATAAATAATGTGAGGAAGCTAAGAGAGTAATCAGTACCATGCCAACCTCCTCTTCACCAGAATCCTCACCATTCTCACCATCATATAAAGAACTTGATTCCTAGGGACTGCCTTGTTTGTTGTTTGCAGTTGTTGCGGTGATCATTATCTATAATTGTCCAAGGCCTAGCCGTTGAAACAATTGATTGTTCTTCATTATATTCACAGCCCTCATTTTCTCGTATTCAGTACGAGGGTCTTCTGTAGATTTAAAATGTAAATTAATAAATGAAAAAAGTATCGAACATAATAAAGAAGATAATGTAATGCATCAATTATATTCAACACTTGATATCTTGTGTCAATTTCTTGGTTGGTCCAAAACGTTATATATAGAAGGATAAAGTTCTCCACCCAATGTTATAAACTCCTAAACTTTGATTAACACCACCCAATGTTAAAAAAACATCCTGTCTGGTTTGATAATGAATAAAATCGACCTAGCTATGCCCAATTGAAAAATTGTATTCTAAAATAGTGAGCATTTGCAATTGGCGCATATAGCCAAGAGATCTAAAGCTACAAGCAACCTTATTAGCAGGAAATGCAGGGAACGGTAGACACACGCAACATCTTAACTGATCACACCATGGTAGTAGGCAAGCAGCTAGATACTAAAATAGCTAGAAGTTTCTAGTATATATGTGACATGAGCAGCCGCAATCTACATCGTGAATCTACCTAGATCCAAAGCTTATGGAGGTTTGGGGTTGGGCAGGAAGCAGGTAGCGCGGAGAAGTCGTCGTGTGTACGCCAACGATAGCGAGCTCCTTCTCCCTGTCACCGGTGGAGAATTTTTTGAGCGAGGAGGATGCTGAAGGCTCAGAGCGAGTCATTCACGCGGACACAGTGGAAGGCAACAGTAGGCGGAGGTTGTGGTAGGAGATGGCGAAAGCTGCTAGTGGAGACAGTGAAGGCAAAGGAGGTGGCGCTGCGATGTTGAGGGCGAGTCAGGCGACAGAGAAGAGGAGGCGACGGATGGTGGAGGCATGGGTGGCGGGAAGGTTGGGGACAGAGCTCATGAGTCGCCATGGCCATGAAGGAGAAAAAGCTTCCCAAACCTAGATCCCACTGCTTCACAAAGTGACAAACAGAGAGGAGCAACTAAACAAAATTACCTTTGGAATTTCGTGGGGAGGTCACCGGATCACGGCAACCAACTGCTATGAGGGAGGGTGAGGAAGAGAGGTTAGGTGAAGAAGATAGGTATTAAATAGCTTCTGATGCACCTATTAAATAGCAATGATTTTGCTGCCGATGCAGCTAAGTTTTGTGTCTGATCAGAGCTTCTAATGCAGAGCTTCCGATGCAGCTAAGTTTTGTGTCTACCAAAATGTTTGAATCAATTCCATTTCATTATGTTTGTCATATGGGCATCTCATATCTGTATGGATATGATGAGTATTACACCAATTTGAATTGTGTGATGCGTACTCTACTAATTGTAAAAGTTCAATAGAAAACAGATGAACATGGCAGGTTATTTGTTGTCTTTTTTTTCTAATCATGGATATTTTCTTCCATTCTGTTCAGCCAACCTTGGTTTTAGAAAACATTATACCACTAATGAAAATTATGCCTATTGCTAGCCGATCAAGTATAAGAGAATCTCAAGTAGACTTCCAAACATTATGTGATAATTCAAATCAATTAATACATGTCATTTTATACCCAGTGATCCCATCATACCAAAAAGATCATAAAAACTACAAATGCTGAAGGAGTAAAGGATGATGAAAAATGAGGCTCTGATGAATAATCAAATGGTGTAATGTACAATGAATTACTACAAACACAAAGCATGCCATCAGTTGTAGTTTTAGGGCTGCAAATGTGTAAGTTTGACTTTGCCCTCTCCAAATGGTGTAATGTACATATGAGTACTACAAATCTAAAAATCTGTAAGTGTGTCATCTAGTTTTATCTTCTACTCACCTTGTTTTTTTGATTTATTAGTGATAAGAATTTCATCATTGGTTATATTCTATTATTGTTAGCTAAAGTGAGACCAGAGACTTATGTTTTTGGCTTAAGTTTAGTAGTGATCACTTTCCTATATGGGGCTTCAGGCCATTCGTCATTCCCTTTTACAATAGACTTGGAAATACCCTGCAATCTGCCTCATATCAGTCTCATTGTGCTACAAACAATTCAGAAACTGCATTGTTCATATTCGTTTGTACCCTGAAACTGTTGCATCGATCTTATAATAAATGACAATCTTGCATTCCTAAGACAATTCAGAAGTACATGTCTCTTATTGGAGTACCATAAAGCACACGCTACAAATAAACTATCCAATACAACCTTTGCACATGACTGCTTGAATGGCAGATTAGCCAGATATGCAAGACATGGAGCAGTCAGCCCTTTGATAGCTCGCTACAGGCAGAGTCTTTGTCGAGGAGATAGAAAAGGGACGAGACTTGGAGTTATCGAATCCAAGAGTGATTGGAATTTACCTGGGGTTTCACTTGTGCATCGTTGCCCCTTCCTCCCTGGAGGCATCTGCACCAAATCAGATGGAGAGGCTGAAGGATTGGAGGCTACGAAGCCGCTAGTTCCAAGGATGGGAAGGTGAATTAGGCACGGAAGGGAACTGATTTGGCACTAGCGATGGGTGGAGGATTTACCGGATCTCATAAACGTGCGTGGGGGGGGGGTTTGCTGCCGACCTGCCGTTACCAATTTTGGTGGAAAGGCTGCCATTTTTTAGGGGCGACTAAATGATTTTTTTTTCTCTTCCACACATTCTATTATATATTTGTAAAGAATGCAAGCCAAAGGCCTAGTAGTATAATGACGCAACTGACGAGAGCAGTTAGTTAGTTATTAAGTGTTTTGTTTTAGTAACTAAAGGTAGTTTATGTGTATGAACGACTATTATGACGAATGAGCTTTCATACAATTGTCATAATTATGGTGTACAAGAAGCTATGACAATTTATTATTATGACAAACTCATATTGTCATATATCATCGTCACAAAACGCATCTTAAAATGGGTTATGACAGTTTTAATGACAATGGTTATTTTTTGTCATTAAACTTAGATGTCTCATAGAAATCGTCATAAATAAAGAGATTTAATGATGATTCTCACTCGTGTCATAGCATATTTGTCACAGAAGGTCACATTTGTTGTAGTGCGTTTTTGAGGCCAAACGACATGGAGGTATAGCAGAAAGCCATGAACGGGGTGATGAATGATGTTTCTTCCTCGTCTTCTTTTGCCAAGCTGATCTGATGATACCCGGAATAGCAATCTAAGAAAGACAACATAGAACACCCAGCGGTCGAGTCTACCACCTGGTCTATTCTGGGAAGTCTGAAGGGATCCTTCGGACAGTCACTACACGACGGTTGATCTTTAGCGACCCTTATTTGGGACCGACGGTTGGTCGCTAAAAGTTATGGACCGACGGTTGGTCGTTAAATGCGTTTATAGCGACGGTCTGTGGGTCGCTAAAAGTCTAAAAATTTAACGACTTATGGTCGGTCGCTATAGAGGTAAGTGTGTGACTGATGGTGGGTCGCTATAGAGGTACGTGATTTTTGTGTTTCTTATTTACTCACAAAGCCCATCTCAAACAAACGAAACCCTATTCCACGCGCGCAGCCGCCGTCACTTGTCCCATGGCCACCCCCTCCCTCAGCCATGGCGGGTGCCGCCGCCACTGCCCACTGCTCACTCAGCCGTCCGCCCTAGCCGCTAGGTTAGCCGTCCGCCCGTCGCAGGTACAGCGCCGCCACTCACCGCAGGCACATCGGCACGGCGCCTCCGACCAAATCGAGCGGCTTCACGGCGCCACGGCCTCCAGGCTCCACGCACGGGCACATCTCTCTTATCCTGTTTTCCACCGCCCTTGGTATGTTCCTGAAGACACCACCGCCCAGCCCTATCTCTTGCACGCACCTCATCTTCTCCATCCCCTCCCCATCTCTGACCTTCCCAAGCTAGTCGAAGGTTTGAAGCGTCTAGCAAAGTCCGATCCTATGGTTCTCTGTACAATGGAAGAATCTGGTGAGCATATCATTGCTGGAGCTGGTGAGCTTCATCTTGAGATTTGCCTGAAGGATCTGCAGGAGGACTTCATGTGTGGTGCTGAAATTATTGTTTCCCCACCCGTCGTCTCCTTCCGTGAAACGGTTCTTGAGAAGTCCTGTCGTACTGTCATGAGCAAGTCTCCCAACAAGCACAACCGTCTGTACATGGAAGCGCGCCCCTTGGAGAAGGGTCTCGCTGAGGCCATCGATGACGGCCGTATTGGCCCACGTGATGATCCGAAGGTGCGCTCCCAGATCCTTTCTCAGGAGTTTGGGTGGGACAAGGACCTGGCCAAGAAGATTTGGTGTTTTGGACCTGAGACCACTGGCCCGAACATGGTTGTCGATATGTGTAAGGGAGTACAGTATCTCAATGAAATCAAGGATTCTGTTGTGGCCGGTTTCCAGTGGGCATCGAAGGAGGGTGCACTGGCTAAGGAGAACATGCGTGGAATTTGCTTTGAGGTATGTGATGTCGTTCTTCATGCTGATGCTATCCACAGGGGTGATGGACAGGTCATTCCCACTGCCAGGAGGGTCATCTATGCTTCTCAGCTCACGGCCAAGCCAAGGCTGCTGGAGCCAGTGTACCTGGTGGAGATCCAGGCCCCAGAAAATGCACTCGGTGGTATCTACGGTGTTCTGAACCAGAAGAGAGGTCATGTCTTTGAGGAGATGCAGAGGCCGGGCACCCCGCTCTACAACATCAAGGCTTACCTCCCTGTCATCGAGTCCTTTGGGTTCTCCAGCCAGCTGAGGGCTGCAACCTCTGGTCAGGCGTTCCCCTAGGCTGTCTTTGACCATTGGGACATGATGGGCTATGATCCTTTGGAGGCTGGCTCCCAGGCTGCTCAGCTGGTGCTAGATATCTGCAAGAGGAAGGGTCTCAAGTAACAAATGATCCCACTTTCTGAGTTTGAGGACAAGCTCTAAATTTGTGGTTGTTGGAGACACTGTTACAGCTGCCGGTTCAATCGTCAATTGGTTTTACTGTAAATGCAGTGTGTGCTGCTGTGCTGACAGTCTGATGCTCTATTTTAATATCTGTTAAGCTATCTCCAGCATCTTACTCATCCCACCCGTCCATCCCACCCCATATCTTAAACTTCATGCTGTAAACAATATAATCTACAGTGATTTGCATGGACATATGATGGTAGCAGATGAGACAGAGTTGGTATGTGTGGTCTTGTAAGTGGTTGTATATTTATTCCCAGTGTGTTGCTCACTTCTGATGCTCTGCCTGATCTGTCCG
The DNA here is from genome assembly GCF_902167145.1 of Zea mays. NCBI lineage: Eukaryota > Viridiplantae > Streptophyta > Magnoliopsida > Poales > Poaceae > Zea > Zea mays. The sequence continues at coordinate 109,081,523 of NC_050102.1, forward strand.
AGAATTTCACCTTTTGTTGGTTTGTTTCCTTGCCTTTTCCACCAGGGAGGAATGTCTTATTGGAACCTGGTTTGGGAAAAAGAGTATTGAGGTAAAAGTGTTATCCAGAAATTCAATTTTGTTGTGATTTTTTTGTGTTTCCGGTTGATGCTTGTACCAATCTCTGACTTTCTAGAACATAGTTGCCTAATTTTAGTTGTCATCTTTGAAGTTTGTAAATAAGATCTGAAAGATTTGAAGTACCAGATAACACCGATTTCATGTTCTTGGTGTGTGAACTAAAACCAAAAGGTTACCTATGCTGTTTGTGCATATTAATGAGATTCTGGATAACCTTATGCTTGTTGGTTATGTAGTCTTCAGTTATCTTGTTAAATCAACTTGAACAATAAAGGCTTTTTTTCCCAATTCTTATCCAGGAGGATAGGCTAATAGCAGTTTCACTTGCAAGCAAGATGGTTGAATCTGCTAAGTTTCAGGCTGTCCAAGTAACTTACTGATTTTATTTAATTAGAATTGTTAAACTGGATATAGACCCTTTTGTCTTCTCTAATTTATGCTTCCTTTCTAATCAGGCACGCTTTTATGAGGGGAAAGAACCGATTCAGTTCTTTGTGATTATCAATCAGTGCGGGAGTGATGTCGTTGTGGTGCTTTTGAACCTATTATTAGAATGCATCAGTCAAACTCGCCTTCAGTCTAGTGGCGGTGTACTCCCATTTCAACAAACTGTAAATGATCTAGTTGTGAATGATATTATAATTGTGATGCTTTTGTGAATATATAATTGTGGTGCTTTTGTGTTTATGTGATGGATCTATGACTGTGGTATACTGATTAACTGTGTATGTCTTTATGATTTGTGTATAAAAATCTATGATTTGTGGTGCTTAATTAAATATATATTATTATTAATAGCAACTGTAAAAAGAGCGACTTTCTATTGGTTGCTAAATGTATAGTATGATGACTTACGGTTGGTTGCTAAATCTATAGTACAGCAACCCACGGTTGGTCGCTAAATATACAATATTAGCAACGGACGGTCGGTCGCTAAAAAGATGTCGGTCGCTAAAGCCTTTAGCGACGGCACTTACAGCGACCATCCTTATGGGTCGCTAAAAGTTTTTAGCGACCAACCATAGGTCGCTGAAGGCCGTTTTAGCAACCAACCGTAGGTCGCTGTAAGTGAACCGTCGTGTAGTGAGTGTTTGTTGAGATCCGTATAGTCGACGCACATGCGCTAATCCACTTTATTCTTTTTTAGTACAAGAACAGGATTTGCTAACCACTCAGGATGTAATACTTCTCTAATGAATCCTGCCACGACCAAGCGAGCCAGCTCTGCATGGATGGCTTCTCTCTTGTCGGGCGTGAAACGACGTAATTTTTGTCGCATCGGCCTCGCCTAGGGGTAGACCTTCAGTTTGTGCTCGGCCAGTTCTCTCGGGACTCCCGGCATATCCGCAGGTTGCCATGCGAATACGTCTCGGTTATCTTGCAGAAACTGGACGAGCGCGCCTTCCTATTTGTCATCCAGGCTGGAACTGATGAAGGCAGTCTTGCGCTCATTGGTGAACCCGAGGTTGATTCTCTTGGTTTCTTCAGTCGGCCGCATAGAGGTCACGGCTTGAGCTTCATTCGCGGGTACCGTGAGGTCTTCCTCAGGCTTTGAGTTTGCCTGCGCAGAAGAAGTCACCGATGGTTTGGTGGTGAGGGCCGCCTGAATGGCCACTCGGAAACATTCTACGGCGCCTTGGAAGTCAGCGCGCACAGTTATGATTCCTTGTGGTCCTGGCATCTTCAATATCATGTACGTATAATGTGGAATGGCCATGAACTTCGCCAATCTAGGCTTGCCGATGATGGCATTGTATCCGCAGTCGAAGTTCGCCATCTCGAACCTCAGGAACTCGGTTCTGTAGTTTTCGAAGTTCCAAAGGTGACCGGCATGTAGATGTGTCCTAGTGGATATTCTCCTTCAGTCGGCACGATGCCGAAGAAAGGAGTGTCCGACTCGTGGAGCTCTTTGAGGGGAACTCCCGAGCCTTGAAACATCTGGGGGAAGGTGACGTTGATGCTACTTCCCCTGTCCACTAATACCTTCTTTACCCTGCTTTCTCGGATCACCAGATCGACGAGGAGCGGGTACTTGCCCGGGTGGTTGAAGTTGAGCCACTGATCCACTCGAGTGAAGGTGATCGGGTGTTTGGACCATCGATACGGGGCGGGAGGACCAGTGGTCGCCACCAGTATCTGACTGTCGTTGAGCTTTTGTTGCCTCTTGTTTTCTTGCGACCCATGTCCGCCGAAGATGACGTTGACTTCTCCGTCGACGCGCGGGAATGCTCCGCCTCCTCCCCCCTCCTGTTGTTGGGGTTGTCGAGGTTCTCCAGGTCCTCCTCGTGGTGGGGGAGGTGGCAGAGGTTGGAAGGGTCGGCCGTTACCCACGGAGTGCTTGAAGTCTCTGCAGTTCCGGAGGGTGTGGCGCATGTCCTTGTGGTATGGGCACTGGGCATCGAGGATGTCGTCCAGCGACGTTCGCCTCCACGAGGTCCTCCTCGGGCGCGAGAGGCGGGTGGTCTGGCAGCGTGGACTTCTTCATGAGGCCTCTTCTCCCAACGTTTGTCGGGTTGTTAGTTCATGTCGCGTCGCGGTGCCGCCGGTGCAGGCTTTGCTCCTCTAATGAGGTCCTGAGCTCGTTCGTCGGCAGTGATGTAGAGGTCGGCTTCCCAGAATAGCTGCTCGGAGGTAGTCGGCGCCTTCTGCAGTATGGCTCGGACGAAGGCCGAGTCATTAGATCCCCGGTAGAAGTCCTCGATCACTGCCGCTTCCACGACCTCAGGGATACGATTTCTCATGGTCTGAAATCTCTTGAGGTATGACCGGAGAGTTTCATCCCCTCGGCGCTTGATGGATTTGAGGTCCCATGGTTGTGCCGGTTTGTCGGAGAGAGATTGAAAGTTGGCGGTGAAGCGTCGACTGAAGTCGCTCCAGTCATCGATGCAGTGTCGCGGTAGGTGTCGCAGCCATTGCAGTGCATCCTGCTCGAGGACGATAGGCAAGTATGCGGTCATCACATCTTCGGTTGCCCCAGCAGCTCGGGCGGTGGTGGTGTAGACGGCCAACCAGCCTCCCAGATCCTGCTTAGGCTCGTACTTGTCGACGTTGGAGACATTGAAGTTAGGGGGCCATTCAATGGCCCTGAGGCGTGGAGTGAGCGCCGACACTACACACGTGTCCTCCTATCATCGATGATGATGTCTGTCCCGGGGAGGGGATTGTTGTCGTGGTGCCTCGACCGTCCTCGGGTCGTGCCACCAGTCGAAGCCGTTGCCGACTCAGTTCTAGTGGCCTGACTCTACGCAGGGATGCCGTGATCTCGATCATATTCATCTCGATGCCGGATCTCATTCTCGTGTCGTCGTTCGCGTGAGGCGTTGATGGAGCTCCGTGCGTCTCGCCGACTGTTGATGGTGTGTCGTAGATCACTCGGTGGATAAGCGAGAGGTAGAAGGTGATTAGCTGCCCGAGTGAATAGCCGCCGATAGCCCTCGGCGTCCGGAGTCCGTGGGAGGCCATCGGCTATCCGAGCCAATACTCCACCGACCTCACTCGGTGTGTTCATGGCTCAGGCGAAGTCGGGGTTCAGGTTTCGTCCGAAAAGAGAATTTTCTCGGAGTTGTCTCACTTCCTGCTCAGCCTGCTCTTGAGCTTGCCGATGATCACGTCACCGAGAATTCCTTCTTTCCCTAAAGACCCGTTCTTCTGGAGTTTCTCCCACCTCCGAGACTTCATCTCGTGATACGGGCTGCGCCGGGTCCCGCTCTCCATCTTCGTGATGTCGCCGAATATTTCGGCGTCGATTCCTTCATCGGTGAGATTCTCGCTGAAGAGGTTCTTCTCCTGGCGCGGTTGGTTCATCGTCGGAGATGAGAGTTGATTCTACTCTTCCCCCGATGAAGATGGCGTCGGGGTAGAATGGGACTGTCTTCATGGTGAGCTTCTTCCTGTTCTCCTTTGAGGGCGGAGATACCAGAAGAGCAGTTTGATCCCTGACCTTGTTCGCCTCCTTTCTCCTAGTGATCTGTGTCCATGTCTCTATGGAAGAGGTGGATAGCGGAGTTCTCCGGGTTGACGGACCCTCTGCCCCTGGCTTGCAGGAGGGAGTCTCTGTTCGGGGCGCCGAAGGTTGTGCTTTCTCCTGCTTCGCTCCGGCTTTTTAGGAGTTTGTTGAGGAAGTCTTTCTCTCCGGTGGATCCGCGATGCGATGTAGAGTTCCTTCTTCATCTGCCACGAATGAAATGGTTCCGAAGCAGAATGTGGACCCGGGGCGGAGGACGATCTTGCGCTGGAAAGTGATGGCCACTGAGCTAGCTTGGATCAGTGACACACCCCCTACCTGGCGCGGCAACTGTCGGTGTTTTGGGTTCGACCGTGCACCCAGGGTTGCCCCTCGATGTGCTTTTTGGAGTAGGACGGTGTTACCGACTGTAGCTCGATGGTTCGCGTTGGATGCACGAGAGATAGTGGACAATTTTGTACAGGTTCGGGCCGCTTTGATATGCGTAATACCCTACATCCTGGCGTGAATACTTTGTGTGGTGGGTTACAAGGAGGTTCTCTAGTATCGAGGATGTTAGAGAACTGGGTGGATGGCTAAGTAGTGAGATATATCTTTGAGGGGATGCCCCCTAGGCCTTATATACTCGACCATGGGGCATTACATGTGGATATGATAATAATGTGAGCCTAAGTAATAGTGAACCGACTGAGCCTATCTCCCTATAATTCCGTCGACCTATCTCCGCTCAGTTCCGATGTATGAGGCCCCTGCGCGGGAAGGTCGGATCCTTGTTGCAGTTGCCGTTCAAACTCATTGGACCGTCTAGGCCTGTGTCAATCCACTTTACCGGACGTGCCTCCCTAGGCCCACGAAGGGATGACCTTGCGAATTATTGGGCCCACAGGCCTTTTGCGAGGTCTTTTAGCCTTCCTGTGGACCCGGGGGATATCTGTCCCCCACAATTAACAACTCTAGTTAGACCTGATTAATTGCATCACCGTTAGGATTACGAAGTCAACATTGAGAGCTTAAATATAGATAGTGGAGCCTTTTCCATTATCGTCATGTGTGTGTCACACTCTATTTAAGAAAAGACAACCAAATACAAAACATGTAAGTGATAGGGTCAATTATATATATATATAAGAGAGAGAGAGAGAGAGAGATTGTTTGTATATTAGGAGCCCTGGGCTTCCAATAATTAGAGGAAGCCCAGGCCAGACAGTGCAATCCAGTCGAGCCGGACCAGGTCCAGACGTCTATAAAAGAAAATCCGGAGTGCTAGGGTTCATTTTTTTCACACCCCATCCCGATTCATTAGCGACGACGGTTGCCCGATAGCGCACGCGGCGGTGGACCCCCGGCCGGTGGCTGCGGTGGCCGCGGCTCCTCGACCTCGATGTGCGGTGGTGGCAGTTCCTCGATTCGGAGTAGAGGCAGTGGTTCCCAGGCCGGCGCGCGGTGGCTCCCCGATCCAGAGGGCGAGCGACAGTAGTGCCCTTGTGCGGGCAAGCGGCGGCATCCCCGGGGCCCCGAGGCGGCGGCACTTCCAAGGCCGACGAGCAAGCGGCACCCCTCGATGTACGAGTAGCGACGGCGACACACGAGGCGCGAGGTTCGAGCGGCGTCACGGAAGGTGCGAGGTGCGCGCAGCGACGATCGCGCATGACATCCTCCGATCCGGCGCAGTTCGGGCGGCCCGAATGACGACATACATCTATGCTTATGTCGTCGACGACGTCCTCCGGCGACTACCTCCTCCGATTTGTGTTTTCTTTTTGATTATTGTGTTTTATGCCTACCACATGTATTATTTACGCTAAAAACTGTACGATTTTATGTTTGAACACGAAGTTCGTATATCAGTTTGCTGCATGCATATTTTTTGTATGCACATTGGAAAGGCAATTCCTTGATTTATGTTGTTCGTAATTACCATATAAAAATCAAATCATTTATGTTCGTAAATGCCATATTTGTAAGTATTATGCGACGTTGTATAAGAATTTATGCTCTAGGTGACTCATGTCATCCAATTTTTTGCGCGCATGAACTGAAAAGAAAAATATAATCCAAAATTTGCGCGCATGCAATGGAAACTCCCACGATTTGTCATAATTTTTGGATTTGTATAAAAATAGAAATCGCATGCATGCGGTTGTCATATTTTTTGGATCTATCATAAAAACATGATCGTAATAACAACCTACTAGAGTTATCAACCTCTCACGTTGGCTCGGTATTTACGCTTATAATTGAGAGATTTTATGCTCAAAACTTAAGGTTTTTACACTCCAACCTGGAGATGCGTCCACCCGTGAACAACATGGCATATTTTTTACGCAGTGTACTGAATTGCATAAATACCTACACCGTGTAGTATAATTAGTATCAGTATATATCATAAATTAGTTCTAATGTGTTTAGCTGTATGGCTGTTGGAGAGATCATATATTTATGAAGGAAATAAAACATTAAATACGATTTTTTGTTTCTATGCATGCAATTCATTTCCTTTCATTGTACATTTTTTCATCATAAATTCGTGTGCATGCGGCTGGTAACAGATTTTTACGCAGTATACCGAATTGCATAATTATCTACACAGTGTAGCATATTTAGTATCAATATATATCATAAAATGGTCCTTACTAGTCTAGCTGCATGGCTGTTGCAGCAATCCTAAATTTATGTAGAAAATAAAGCATTTAAAACTAGAAACCGCCACACATATCTTTCCTAAATTTACGCGCATGCAAGGGAACGTGTTTGACTCATGCATGCATTGGTCAAACATGTTCCCTTGCGTGCGCGTAAATTTAGGAAAGATATATGTGGCTGTTTGTATTTTTAAATGTTTTATTTCCTCCATAAATTTAGTATCGCTATAACAGCCTTGCAGCTAGACTCGTAATGACCATTTTATGATATATACTGATACTAAATATGCTACACTGTGTAGATAATTATGCAATTCAGTATATTGCATAAAAATCCGTTATCGGTTGCATATGCGCACGAATTTATGATAGAAAGAATATGCAATGAAAGGAAATGAATTGCATGCATAGAAACAAAAATTGTATTTAATGTTTTATTTCATTCATAAATATAGGATCCCTCCAACAGCCATGCAGCTAAACGCATTAGAACTAATTTATGATATATACTGATACAAATTATACTATACGGTGTAGGTATTTATGCAATTCGTTACACTGCGTAAAAAATCTGGCATGTTGTTCACTGGTGGACGCATCTTCGGGTGGAGCGTAAAAACCTTAAGTTTTTAGCATAAAATTCCTCAATTATAAGCGTAAATACCGAGCCAATGTGAGAGGTTGATAGCTCTAGTAGGTTGTTATTACGATCCTATTTTTATGGCAGATCTGAAAATATGGCAGCCGCATGCATGCGGTTTCTATTTTTATACAGATCCAAAAATTATAGCAAAATCATGGAGTTTCTATGCATGCGCACAAATTACGAACAACATAAATCAAGGAATTTCCTTTCCAATGTGCATGCAGTAAACTGATATACGAACTCTGTGTTCAAGCATAAGATCGTACGGTTTTTAGCGTAAATAATACATATGGTAGGCATAAAACACAATACTCGAAAAGAAAACACGAATCAAAGGAGGTAGTGGCCGGAGGACGTCGTCGATGACACAAGCACAAATGTAGGTCGTCACGCGGGCCGCCCAAACTGCGCTGGATCGGAGGATGTCACGCGCGATCATCGTTGCGCGCATCTCGCGCCTTCCGTGACGCCGCTCGCTCGAACCTCGCGCCTCATGCGTCGCCGTCGCGACTCGCACATCGACGGGCGCCGCTTGCTCGCTGGCCTTGGAAGTGTCGCCTCCTCGGGGCCTCGGGGACGCCACCGCTTGCCCGCAAAAGGGCCCCGCTGTCGCTCGTCCTCTGGAACGGGGAGCCGCCGCCACCGACCTGGGAACCGCCGCCACTACTCCAGATCGAGGAACCTTCGCCACCGCGCATCGAGGTCATGGAGCTGTGGCAACCGGCTGGGGGTCCACCGCCTCGCACACTCTGGGGCAACCACCGTCGTCGCACGCGATGTCGCTAATGAATCGGGGTGGAGCATAAAAAACTGAACCCTAGCACTCCGGGTCCTGTTTTATAGACGTCCGGACCTGGTCCGGCTCGACCAAATTGCACCGTCCGACCTGGGCTTCCTCTAGTTATTGGAAGCCCAGGGCTCTTAATATATAAACTATATATATAGCGACTTCATGAGGGAAAGTATCATCACATAACATTTTAAATAAATCATATAAATAAATCATTATGGACCAAAAGTCTTAATAGAAGCGAATTAATCTTAACGGATAACAAGTATAACTAATAAACCTGAAGCCCTATAGGCAACATGACTGGTGGGTCACCATCCAAATAGTCATCATAAACCTGGAACTCTATATGGATCCTTGATGTTTTCTATCCCCAACTAAGCGGCGGTTGCTGAAAGAAACAGGTGACGCCTAAGAGGGGGTTGAATTAGGACTTCTAAAACTTTTTTCTAAACTAGGTCACAAATAAATCCCTAGAGCAAAACCTATGCAATTAATCAAACTAGAACGTACAAACTAGGTTCTGTCTAAGTGTTGCTATCTCTACCGCAATGGCTAAGTTTCAATCTACAACAATATAAGTATAAATACAAGATTGAAACTTAAATGCATAATATAAATGTGGAAGCTAAAGAGAGAGGTAGAGATGCAAACTCTCGTGGATGACACTGTTATTTTTACCGAGGTATCCGGAACCACGCAAGGTTCCTACTAATCCTCATTGGTGCCCCTACGCAAAGGGAAGCCCACGCGAGGGTCAAGCACCACGGTCGAGTGACTCCATAGAGAGTTGCGGGCCTTCTCCACGCGCAAGTGGTGCTCCGCTTCCGGCTCCTCTCGGATGCTCCCCGCCATCTCTACTATCGAGCTTCCGGCCGAAACATCGCATGCCTCGTTCCCTCCAGTAGACGGTGGCAGCCGTGACACAAACACAGTTGTCACGGTCTCGCAAGACTCTCACCCCACTCGGTACAATTACAATGGCTCGTGCAAGAGCCGAGGGGTTGTGTGGTTTTTCTAAACTCACTCAACTAACTAGGATTCACCTAGAGCAAGTGCTAAAGCGGTCTAACTAACCTAAGCACTTCGCAAAGTACCTATGCTAATCATCGAGTGATTCTATTAAGCACTTGGGTGTATGAGCACTTGGGAATGTCTATTATATGCCTTGGTATGTTGCTTGGGATCCCACACCTTGGAATGGCTGGTTGGGGTGTATTTATAGCCCCCAACACACAACTAGCCGTTGGAGAAAAGTTGTGCTCTCTGCGGCACACCGGACGGTCCGGTGGGATCACTGGACAGTTCGGTGCCCCTATCCGGTGCGCCTGGCCGTTGGATCTGACATCGCAGGTGACCGTTGGCATGCAGGCTTTTTACATCGGACAGTCCGGACTTCACACCAGACGGTCCGGTGATCTTTTCTCCACAGTAATCTGGAACTAGCCGTTGGGCTATAGTTCCTGGTGCACCGGACAGTCCAGTGTGTGGCACCGGACAGTCCTCCTGGCAACATTTCCTTCGTTTCTTGTCTTCACTTGATCTTCATCATGTCTTCTTTTGAGGTGTTGCTTTCCTCAATGCCTTAGTCCAAGTTACTTTAGCATCATGTGAGCTATAAACACAAACACTAACAAACACATTAGTCCATAGGTTATGTTTATCATCAAACACCAAAACCTATTTAGCAGAATGGCCAGGGTCCATTTTCCTTACAATCTCCCCCTTTTTGGTGATTGATGACAACATAACCAAAACAAGCAAATGTTACAAACATTTGAATGAAAATATGCAATCTACTTATTAGGATGCATGTTTGTCCCCACAATGTGATATTATGGACTTAAGCCTTCCCCTAACTCCATAATTCACTTACTTACTATTTTATACCAAAGATCCAAAACCACTTGAAGGATCAAAATTTTAATTTGGTGGTGTTTGATGTTTGATACAATTTTCATTTCTTTGGTCCCTAAACTTCTCCCCCTTTGGCATCAACCACCAAAAAGGAAGACATTAAAAGTATGTAGGAAGCAAATAAGACTTGCCCTCATAAAGGATTTGTTAATTAATACCAATTGAAGCACCAAATTGTTACTTCCCCTAAATGAGTGTTATCCTTTAGAAAGAACTTTCTCCCCCATTAGAGACAAAAAAAGACTCCCCCTAACAGAGATCTTCTACTTAAGAAAAAACATGTGAGAAATGGAGGTGCTGTAAGGCCCAAAATCTGTGTAAGAAAAAAATTATTAATGATAATAAAATAAATATATGAAGAGATAAAATAGTAAATTCAGATATCTCAAATTATACTTGAGTATTGAAAACTGAGGACGGAATTTTGAAAGCCAAGAACTATTTTGGAAAACTAAGAACCATTTTTAGAAAAGAAGAAATAGAAAATTTTTCTATTCAACTAAATGATTAAGCATATTGTTAAATGATGCACTATAAGCATTTACATGAATATTAACTATAAATGACTCAAAGTCGGGACTAGATCTTCTTTTAAATCTAATACGTAAAAATTTAAACTCGGAAAATAAGTAATAGAGAGAATATTCCTTGCTTGAATATTACCTTTAGAGGGTCAAGATAAATTAATAAAATGAACTTTGCATCCCATGATGGAGATTTACTTGTGCATAAATTGGAAATTTAGAGATTAAACTTGTGCATAAATTGGAAATTTAGCCTCACTCCCCACCGCGCGCGCCTGGGCTCGCTGCAGCAACCGTGGGACCTACTACGCAGCCCCTAATACTCCACGCCGGCCCACTCCTGGCCTCCTCGGCGCTGACTGGTGGGCTGAAGACGTCAGCCTCTTCTCATGTAAGTCTGGTCGCCCTTTTGGCGAGGAAGACTCTTGTTAGTTGTCGTTCCTACTCATGTTCCCGGCACACCGCGGACGGGATCCGACCTTGGGTGTTGCTGCTGCGCCTGCAACCAGTGAGGAGAGAGAGAGGCCTGAGAGATAGTGAAAGCCTGCCGCCGGGTTCCTTGCTTCCATAATCATACGGGGGAACTGGCGTGCGTCAACGGAGAGAGAGAGAGAGCGCTGCCAAGAATCCTGTCGGCCGAAGACCTTGCGCCATCACCTATCATCTGGCCGAGCACTATGGTGCCCTCGTCCTCCACCAGCGGCACCGCCGACCTGATGGCGCTCGTGCAGGGGTACACGCCTGAGGACCTCATCGAAGTACTTCATCACCGGATCGACGTGCACTGTGGGCAGGAACCCTCTTGAAGCCTAATCTCTGGTATGGCCATGCCCCATGGACTCGCCCCAAACCACGCTATGCTTAGCTCCTGTCGAATCGGAGTGCCCGCGGCGTGGGAGTGTGCCTGGGTGTTCGGTTATGGAGCCGTCATGCTGGAGTCATGTACAACTCTGGCCGATGTTGTCGGGTAATGGGTGGTGCTGGGAATTGGGCCAGGCCGGGCCAGCCCAGCCCAAGCCTGTCGTGCTTCGTGTCAAACAGGTTCGGGCTAGAAAAGCCCAAACAATTGTTGGGTCATGCCGTGCCAGCCCGAAGTGTAAAAATAGGGCCCGGCCCAACCCTAAACCACGTCGTGCCTTCGTTGGGCAGTGCCGGCCCAAGCCCGGCCCGTATATTTGACCACATAAAATGAAAATATTATAACCATATAAAGTTCATAGCTTACTAAATTAAAGATATTAAACAATTATAACATCATTTAACTACATAAACTCCAAATATAACAACAATATAAACTCGATATCTTACTAAATTAAAGAAATTAAATAGATTGGGCTTCATTAGGCTGTGCCGGCCCAAGCCCGGCCCATCTATGCGGGCTGTGCCGGGGGCCCGATGGGTCGGAATTTGAGGCCTGGCCCAGACCCGCCTTCGGGCCGTGCTAGCCCGGCCCATATTATTTCGTGTCGGGTCGTGCTTTGGGCTCTTATTTTCGGGCTGTGCTCGTGCTGGCCCGAAAAGCCCGGCCTAAACTCCCCCTAACAGAGATCTTCTACTTAAGAAAAAACATGTGAGAAATGGAGGTGCTGTAAGGCCCAAAATCTGTGTAAGAAAAAAATTTATTAATGATAATAAAATAAATATATGAAGAGATAAAATAGTAAATTCAGATATCTCAAATTATACTTGAGTATTGAAAACTAAGGACGAAATTTTGAAAGCCAAGAACTATTTTGGAAAACTAAGAACCATTTTTAGAAAAGAAGAAATAGAAAAGTTTTCTATTCAACTAAATGATTAAGCATATTGTTAAATGATGCACTATAAGCATTTACATGAATATTAACTATAAATGACTCAAAGTCGGGACTAGATCTTCTTTTAAATCTAATACGTAAAAATTTAAACTCGGAAAATAAGTAATAGAGAGAATACTCCTTGCTCGAATATTACCTTTAGAGGGTCAACATAAATTAATAAAATGAACTTTGCATCCCATGATGGAGATTTACTTGTGCATAAATTGGAAATTTAGAGATTAAACTTGTGCATAAATTGGAAATTTAGCCTCACTCCCCACCGCGCGCGCCTGGGCTCGCTGCAGCGACCGTGGGACCCACTACGCAGCCCCTAATACTCCACGTCGGCCCACTCCTGGCCTCCTCGGCGCTGACTGGTGGGCTGAAGGCGTCAGCCTCTTCTCATGTAAGTCTGGTCACCCTTTTGGCGAGGAAGACTCTTGTTAGCCGTCGTTCCTACTCATGTTCCCGGCACACCGCAGACGGGATCCGACCTCGGGTGTTGCTGCTAAGCCTACAACTAGTGAGGAGAGAGAGGCCTGAGAGATAGTGAAAGCCTGCCGCCGGGTTCCTTGCTTCCATAATCATACGGGGGAACTGGCGTGCGTCAACGGAGAGAGAGATAGAGCGCTGCCAAGAATCTTGTCGGCCGAAGACCTTGCGCCATCGCCAATCATCTGGCCGAGCACTATGGTGCCCTCGTCCTCCACCGGCGGTGTCGCCGACTTGATGGCGCTCGTGCAGGGGTACACGCCCGAGGACCTCACCGAAGTACTTCATCACCGGATCGACGTGCGTTGTGGGCAGGAACCCTCTTGAAGCCTAATCTCTGGTATGGCCATGCCCCGTGGACTCGCCCCAAACCACGCTATGCTTAGCTCCTGTCGAATCGGAGTGCCCGCGGCGTGGGAGTGTGCCTGGGTGTTCGGTTATGGAGCTGTCATGCTGGAGTCATGTACAGCTCCGGCCGATGCTGTCGGGTAATGGGTGGTGCTAGGAATTGGGCCAGGCCGGGCCAGTCCAGCCCAAGCCCGTCGTGCTTCATGCCAAACAAGTTCGGGCCAGGAAAGCCCAAACAATTTTTGGGCCATGCCGTGCCAGCTCGAAATGTAAAAACAGGGCCCGGCCCAGCCCTAAACCACGTCGTGCCTTCGTTGGGCAGTGCCGGCCCAAGCCCGGCCCGTATATTTGACCACATAAAATGAAAATATTATAACCATATAAAGTTCATAGCTTACTAAATTAAAGATATTAAACAATTATAGCATCATTTAACCATATAAACTACAAATATAACAACAATATAAACTCGATATCTTACTAAATTAAAGAAATTAAATAGATTGGGCTTCATTGGGCTGTGTTGGCCCAAGCCCGGCCCATCTATGCGGGCTGTGCCGGGGCCCGATGGGTCAGAATTTGAGGCCCGGCCCAGGCCCGCCTTCGGGCCGTGCTAGCCCGGCCCATATTATTTCGTGCCAGGCCGTGCTTTGGGCTCTTATTTTCGGGCTGTGCTCGTGCTGGCCCGAAAAGCCCGGCCTAGATTCCCAGTACTAGTAATGGGTAGGCGGCGTTCTGACCGTAGGATCATCGTGGCCGTGTAGGATTTGTGTAGTGGCGTCCGGGCTTTTTTTCGGGCTTGGATGGCGAGCTCTGACCAGCATGCTGCCGCGGCTATGGCACTCGGTCGCGGAGGGTGGCTGAGGAGAAAATAGCGACGGAACCAGTGGAGGAAGATGGTTGTATGTCGTTGATCTCCCTTTAGGCGGTGCAGATTAGAAGGCAGAATAACCCTTGGGTCAAATTGATCCGTGCCGTGGATTTGGATCCAACGACCTCTGGTTAATCTCGCCCACATAAAATCCTTATCGTTGATTGCGGATCCGGTGACTGTGGTTGCATACCGGTTCGTGGGGCACCAAGATCTAATCTGAACCACCGATTACAGATCGTGCGACCAGAAGCAGCTCCATACCCCCTTGGCTGCGTCATTTTGCAGATGAAACCCTAGTTTTGTTAGAAATAAACCCACAGTCCGCTATAGTTGTGCACTGAGTCTAGTAAATCTTGCGCCGAGCCCCTGCGATTCTCAGTTTTTGGTGCACAGTCCAGATAGTTGAAATAACAGAGAAATTAAATTTGGAATGGATTTTCAATGTAAAAATAAATGCTAGAACTGGTTTAATTTATAGAAAATTCATATTAGGCGCAAGATTGATTATATGCATTCTAATTTCTATAGTTTTATAATATTATTGTTTATTAATTAGTGCCACTGTTTTTACATGGAAGTCACATTAAAATTTATTTCCTAATTAATCTTATATCAAAAACATAAAACCTTAGGAAATTCATAACTCCTCCGTTTTAACTCCGATTTGATCCGTTCAAGTTGCGTTAGTTTCGTATAAATATTTCCCATGCAGTAGCAACATTGATTATATGATACCCCATACTTTTATATTAGGTAACTAATTTAACTAATCTATGTTTTTCTGGATTAGCTTATTTTAATATTAATATAGTATTATGATTTTATGGTTATAATTTGGTTAGATGATCTTTAATCAAATAATGACTTAGATTAAAGTTGAGATAATTGTTTATAGGATAACCTCTCCTATGATTTATACTAACCAATTTATAATATAGTTTAATATTTTAAATCACATAGATCTTCTATAAAATCATAACTCCTTAATCGTAACTCCGATCTTAGTAGTCCTCGATCCCGCGATCTCGTAGCAACGCATAGATTATTATTATTCAGTTTGTACTTATGTTTGGTGTGATGTTAATTTTATACATACCATGTTTGTTTGTATTGCTACGACTAGCAGTGAGGTCACGAGAATCTGAATAATCACCCTGGTAACTGAAATCTCAAGTGCCACGCAAGTTGTGCCCTTGATCCACTTTTGTTACCCAATAATATTCTTTATTATCACTATTCAATGCATAGGTTTAATTTTGATGGGACCCAATAGGTCACCCTAGTCTGTTTATCCTGTTTACCTTGTTTACCCCTGAATCACTTGGGTAGTTTTTGCTATTGCTTTATATGGTTTGGGTTAATATTTCATTATATCCATGTTCCAATTATTCTGTTATTTTACTTATGTTCATGTCAAGATCATTAATGTTAATTGGAACATGGAGCTTAACTTGAGAAACACGTGCCACCACAAGGGTTTAATGGGACGCCCTTGGCTGACTAATTAGGAAAGCTAGTGGAAGACTACCTTACCCGAAAGAGGCAAGGGCAGTAGGGGATTGCATGCAAGGAGGTTCTCGGGTTGATTTTGCTGCGATGGCGGTCAGACGGGGGATTCTTGCAAGTGCTCTTCCCATAAACTGTAGCGGGTTTTCGGGAGCTAGTGGAACTTTGTAAAGGCCTCGTAGTGGATCCCTAGTCATTCACTTCGGTAGTGTCTAAGGGCCTTGCAAACCCTGGCAACATGGGATACACGACTTGTGGGTACAGGGTACAACCTCTGTAGAGTGTAAAACTGGTATACTAGCCGAGCTCACAGTCATGAGCAGCTCAGGACTCTCGCATGATTAATTTATGGAACTTAAATTCAAATTGTCATTTGCATTTGCACGGGTTTATTAATAATTTTGTTCTATTATTATTATTACGGTTTGTATTTACTTACATTTAGTAATTGCTAATAAAATTTGACCAATTTATTAAAAGCAATGCTCAGCTTTAACCCCTATTGTTGATTAGCCTTACACTTCATGAGCTCTCACCTTTGGCGAGTTCATGCACATGAGCGATGAACATGTGTGAGCTCACTCTTGCTGTCTCACACCCCCCCCACAGGAGAAGTACACGTGGTTCAAGAGGAGCCATATCGAGGAGTTCGTTTTGATCTAGGTGGTGTCTCCCAGTTGACTTTCTGGCGCCAAGAATGGATTTTAGATCCTGTTATATTTATCTTTTATTTTGTAAGACTTCCGCTATGTAATAAGTGCTCTGATTATATTGTGACATTTATCTCTATACACTCTGTTATTATATATGTTGTCTTCTTTGGCGCATGTATGAGATACACCCGGCTTTGTCCCTTAAAGCCCTGGTGTTACAGGTGCAAGACATTATTTGAATATACTAACTTCCCTTATGCATATGTAACAAAATATGAGTCAACAATATATACATTTATAGCAGCATGGGAAGTATGAGATATGAAATATAGTCTAATCAAATATTGGAGAACACTTGTAAATGATACTAAATGTATTCTCAAAGATACCAATTGAAAGTCAATGGCAGACCAATTGAAGACCAATGGTAGGCTTGTGAGACATAAGAATTCTTGTAGATTTGTAGTTGAAGCTTGTTGTGTTTCTCCGAGGACTTCATTGTCCTTATAATGAGACTACTACTTGAAATAGACTTGAAAAAGGTATTAGTCTCAAATCTTAGATTATAGAGTAACCCCCTGAAAGTGTGCATACAAGTTTTGAATACTTATAGGAGACATGCACTTTGATTTTGATATCAAGAGGGGCAAACTATCTATAATCCGAGCTTTGGCACATATAAGTTAAATGATATCATTTGTAGGATAAAAGCTTTTGAAGCATTAGTATCATTTACTTAGGGATGTTAAATAAGCTATGTGTTGTGCTTAATTAAGCATTTTAAACCATGTAGATTTTCTCAAAAATATGAATTGAGAACGAGCGATCCTACCATGTGATTTACCTAGTGTACATGCATTGTTAATCTAAAGTAAGTACCAAATGAAACACTAGGCATGAAAGGTAAAACTAGATACAAGAAAATAGATATGCATATCTAAAAAATGAGAAATACAATAAATCTAGTTACCTTAGTCATGGGCGGGGAAATTTGGGTCCAAAGTATTCTCTAACTCACTTGGCAATAGACTTGATCCATTATGATGTATCCCATACATCCCAATTTTGTCAAGTCTCCAAATTTCCCATAGTTCTTCGGACTCATCACTTTCCTTTCGAGATCCAAACCTTCTTGGTGCTTTTCATGGTTGAAATTATTTACTTTGGCACCCAGATGCGTTTGGCCCCTTTCCATTTGTTGGCTTGCTTGTTGTCCTTGATTGCTATCACCTTTCCATTCTTTTTCTTCTTGATCAAATATGGTGTAGTAGTCTTTTTGTCCACCTTGCTGATGTAGGTGTTGGAGACTTTGCTTGTTGGCATTTGCTTGAGCTTTTGCTTATCCCCGGTCTTCGCCTTGCATTGGAAAGACTTATGGCCTTCCTTGTGGCATAACCTACAAATCACAATTTCGGCCTTCACAGGCTTGTTCACTCCCGCAGTGGTGTTATCCTATGGAGGTTGGATTTATTTGGCTTTGCCTTTCTTGTCATACAAAGCCTTCCCAAGGTGAGCCACCTCTTGCTTTAATTGCTCATTCTCCAATGCAATCTCGTTCGAACATGTTTCTATAACAACATTCTTAACAAGAACTTGATCGCAGGGGTTAGAATTATCAATTAAATCAAAGAAAGAAGTAGAAGCATCTTTCTTAATAATTTCTGGAATTTTAACTAAGGATGCCTCTGGGGTGCTACCAATGTTTCTTAGCTTAGTAGTTAGCTCATTATTGTGTATGCTAAGAATTTCCATTTTCCCTAGCAAATTTTCTTGGGAGCTAGCTAACTTAGCCTTAAGTTTTTCATTTTTTTAATAAGACCATCATTGGTAGCAATGGATGGAGCACTAGACTCTAATTTCTCAATTTTAGTTGATAGCTCACAATTCAAATTTTGCAAATGTTTCAAAATTTTATAGCAAACTTTTGTAATCATTTTAAGAGCTAATCAACTTATTTTCAAAGTTTTCAGTTGAGCCTTTTGCTTAGTGCAAACATTTTGAAAAAATTTAACGGCTTTTGCAAGCTCATCTACGGAGGGCTTTCCCTCACCTTCATCGTCACTACTACTTTCATCACTAGAGGATGGAATACTCATTTTACCTCTTGCCATAAGGCACTTGCGTGATGACTGTGATGAGCGAGATGAGGACCGGTGGCTGCGCGCCCTTGGAAGTTCATCTTCGCTTAAAGAATCGTCCCAAGTTTTGACACTTGTTAGGGCCTTGCCTTTGTTCCTCCTCTTTTTGGGTTCGGCCATAGTTGGACAGCTGTCCCTAAAGTGGCACTTCTCCCCACACGTGAATCATCCTCTCTTTCTTTGGTTTTTCCTGTCAATGTTAAAGATAAGATCTTCTACCAGCAGGGGCACACCCATTAGATTAATATTGCGGATCATCCCCATTACCTTTTCGACGCGTTGGATTGTTTCTTCGTCCTTGGAGGATGATGTTGATGGTTGATTATCTTCACCATCATCACTTTCTTCTTCTTCCTCTTATTCACTTGAGGAACTTGGAGTGGGAGCCTTCTTTTTACCCTTCCTTTCATCACATACAAAAACATATGGCCTTAAGAAAGTTGGATCCTCTCCCCGACACATTTTTCGCTACATCTCAAAGGCTGTGATTTTCCCAATCACAATGGTCGGGGTCATTGTACTCAAGTCCTCCATGTTGTGAAGAATAGTGATGATGCTCCCATATCTTTGTTGTGGTAGCAGGGAGATAATCTTCCTCACAATGTCTGCATCGCCTAGCTTATTAATGCCAATGGAATTAATCTCATTGATGATTAGATTCAAACGAGAATACTTGTCTCTAACAAGCTCATTATCCTTCATAGCAAAAGAATAATACTCATTTAAGACTAGGCAATGTTTTTGCTCACGGACATTTGATGTGCCATCATGGAGCTCATGTAATTTTAGCCAAATCTCATTGGCAGTTTTCAATCTAAAAACTTGATTAAATATATACATGCTAAGAGATTCATATAAGCAATTTTTGACTCTAGCATTTAAATGAATTTCTTTTTCCTCACTCGTGGTGAGTTTCTCGGGATTTTTGGGTGGTTTCATACCATCACGAGTGACTCCCCAAACACCAGAATGAGCCAAAACGTTTCAAATGAGCCAAACCAGGCTCTAATACCAATTGAATGAAACGGGTGACGCCTAAGAGGGGGTGAATTAGGACTTCTAAAACTTTCTCTAAACTAGGCCACAAATAAATCCATAGAGGAAAACCTATGCAATTAATCAAACTAGAATGTGCAAACTAGGTTCTGTCTAAGTGTTGCTATCTCTACCGTAATGGCTAAGTTTCAATCTGCAACAATATAAGTATAAAGACAAGATTGAAACTTAAATGCTTAATATAAATGCGGAAGCTAAAGAGCGAGGTAGAGATGCAAACTCTCGTGGATGACGCTGGTATTTTTACCGAGGTATCTGGAACCATGCAAGTTTTTGACTAATCCTTGTTGGTGCCCCTACGCAAAGGGAAGCCCACGTGAGCACCAAGCACCATGGTCGAGTGACTCTGTAGAGAGCCTTAGGCCTTCTCCACGCGCAAGTGGTGCTCCGCTTCTGGCTCCTCTCGGACGCTCCCCGCCGTCTCCACTATCGAGCTTCCAGCCGAAATGCCGCGGGCATCGTTCCCTCTGGTACACGGTGGCGGTCGTGACACAAACACGGTTGTCATGGTCTCGCAAGACTCTCTCCCCACTCGGTACAATTACAATGGCTCACACAAGACCTGAGGGGTTGTATGGTTTTTCTAAACTCACTCAACTAACTAGCATTCACCTAGAGCAAGCGCTAAAGCGGTCTAACTAACCTAAGCAATTTACAAAGTACCAACGCTAATCACCGAGTGATTCTATTAAGCACTTGGGTGTATGAGCACTTAGGAATGTCTATTATATGCCTTGGTATGTTGCTTGGGCTCCCACACCTTGGAATGGCCAGTTGGGGGTGTATTTATAGCCCCCAACACAAAACGAGTCGTTGGAGAAAAGTTGTGCTCTCTGCGGCACACCGGACAGTCCAGTGGGGTCACCGGACAGTCTTGTGCCCGTGTCCGGTGCGCCTAGCCGTTGGATCTGACATCGCAGGTGACCGTTGGCGCGGAAGCTTTTTACACCGAACGGTCTGGACTTCACACCGGACAGTCTGGTGGTCTTTTCTTGACAGTGCCACCTGGAACTAGCCGTTGGGCTACAGTTCTTGGTGCACCGGACAGTCCACCTAGCAACACTTCCTTCGTTTCTTGGACTTCACTTGATCTTCATGATGTCTTCTTTTGAGGTGTTGCTTTCCTCAATGCCTTAGTCCAAGTTACTTTAGCATCATGTGAACTATAAACACAAACACTAGCAAACACATTAGTCCACAGGTTATGTTGATCATCAAACACCAAAACCTATTTAGCCAAATGGCCCGGGGTCCATTTTCCTTACAGTTGCATTAGATGAAATATAGTTGTGATAGGAATCACAAGTGTAAGTATTTGATGTACTCAACAAGTGACATTAAAGCAAAACACCCACACACATATATGAGGTTGTGGTAGAAATGTCAAATGTTGACCGGAGGCCACAGTCGTCCCTGTGCACCACGTCAAACCAGGCAAGCAGGCGCATGCATGCATGGGCGGCGCGTCCCCTCCCACCACCAGCGCCCATTAGTTCCTATTTTTATGGAGCATGCATGTGATTTCTATATTTATGCAGATCTGAAAATTATAACAGCATGGTAGTTTTCATTGCATGCACATAAATTTTGGATGACATTTTTGTTCACACTGCATGCACGCAAAAATGGGTGGCAAGTATCGCGCAAAAATCCTAATATTTGCCCAACCAACAGAACCACGGAAATTGGGGTGCATTTATCGTAGGCATAAAAATCTGGCATGCGGCACACTGGTGGACCCATCTACATATCTGAGCATAAAAACCTTTAGTTTTGATCGTAAAAACCCTCAGTTTTGAGAGTAAATACCGATCCAACGTGAGAGATATTGATAAAATTGATACGTTGTATTAAAGATCATATAAATCCTCAAGTTTGGGCATAAAAATAGTGTTGATACAACGTTAAATGTTGGTTTACTCCGAATCAATAGCCCCACATCCATGCGTCCCCCATAAATCAAGGGATTTGATTAGATGAGTTGATTAGGTCATTTAATAAGGTGAGTTGATTAGGGAATTTAAATTTTCTATGGCAGTAACGAACACTATAAAATCAAGGGATTGCATGCGCGAAATTTTATGGAAACGTGGCAAATGACCTTATTCCCGGGAGCAGTTACCTTTTTTGAGAATTTTTGTTCCATTGTGTACGTGTATGTCGTAAATATCTTATATATATGGCTTAAATAGTAGGAACTCCTTATACACACTGGATTAGGTAAGAAGATAATGCATAAAATCAATAAACGTTTGCGTAAAATATGAATGGAAATATGATAAACATACAATAGATGGATGGGGAGCCACAAACTGAAATATATGTTGTAAACACCTAATGCTAATATATTGTGACGTGCCATATCTCGAGGACGACGATGCCCCGACTGATGGTCCTCGTCTATAACACCCTAAAATATTGTCTTGGAGATTCGAAAAGTTCTTCGAAATATTTTTTATTAGAAATGCCTTTAATAAGGATTTTATTAGCTTTGTAATTATTTTTCTTAAAATAAATAAATGATAGTATTAAATTTCAGTTTTTCAAAGTTATACTTAGTTCTTGAAACATGAATTTGAAATTTAAAATTAACTAGAATACATAAAAAATTTAAATTATTTATATGGGTGAATTAATTTTTCATGGATTATATATTAGCAATACCCAAAGGAATGAAATAATTAAATACAAATAAGACTTTGAATTCATGCTAGAGTTTTTGTTGGTGCATTTTGTTATTTCTGATGAAACCTTCCTCTATAGGACAAGCATCGCCTTTGGCACCCAAGACTTTGCCACCTCGGAGGCTCGGACGGAGGATGGTAATCCAAAGCTTATCATCTCTATCGCGTATCGCCCATCAAGCACCGACAAATCAAGGAACCACTAGTCGGTTGCCAGTTCGTTGCCATGGCTTACAACAATATCCACATAAACTATCTATAAAAAATCAAGATCTTTTATTGATTGTCTTCGCTCTCTATAGAATATTTTTTTTGATTTGGCTAACTGATGTTATTGTTTACTCCAT
Organism: Zea mays; assembly: GCF_902167145.1. Taxonomy (NCBI): domain Eukaryota; kingdom Viridiplantae; phylum Streptophyta; class Magnoliopsida; order Poales; family Poaceae; genus Zea; species Zea mays. The sequence continues at coordinate 109,104,023 of NC_050102.1, forward strand.
GCAATATGTCTTGCTACAACACGGCCAATGAAGTGAGCGATTAGAAAAGAGTTCACAACGACTGACTGAACGAACAGAGATTATAAAATGACCAAATAAGAGAAAGTTTGTGAGCTCAAGTTTCTAAAATAAGTCACACGAAGTCAAACTTATAAAAAAGATAGATCAAAATATAGAGTGATTGCTAAAGCCAGGCATCAATAAAAACTGTATGCGCTCCATATAAATTATGCTACTTCTTTTCAATTACTAACGTTTAAAACTAACAAATAACCTTTCATTTTACTGTTAGTGTGACAAATCATTGTTGCTCCATACAATTCAGCAACCTCAAACACCATGGAGTCTATTGCGCCAATGTGGTCTCAGAAACGACCAAATGCTTGCAAGAACCAAGAACGTTGTACCGTGTTTGGGCTGTAGCCTCGGCCCGTAGTGCTGGCCCGGCCCGATACGATTATATTTTTTTATTTTACAAAAAACATATATACATATATACAATTTATATTAAATATTAAAAACATTTGAGCATGATGTTCTACTGGTTAGACAAGCTCACCCAGTGTCTCCCGCCCTTCTTCCATCAGGGCATGGGTTCGAACCCCACCTCCTGCACCGTTTTTAAACATTTTACGCTGATTTAATCAAAAGGACCGACGGGATAACGGGCTGGCCCGGCACAGTCAACAGGCTGGCATGACATTCCTGGGCCAGAGTTGTGGCCGCGGGCGTCTGGCCCGTGCCAGGCCGCCGTTTGGCCATCTATAGGCATGCAGCGGATTAATTTGAAATAGCTATGAGGGGTTATTTGTAAAAAGATGACACGGGATGACCGATGAAACTGGTGCTTTAAGTATAGTATAGATATAAGGCCCCTACCATAGCCACGCTATAGGTTGTCGTAGGGAGAGCTAGATTCATGGTCCATTATTGTGCAACAGGCAGGCCAGATTAATGAAGGCCACGATGCAGGGGTGGACCCATAGGGGGGTCCTGGTGGGCCCTAGCACACCATAAGCCAAGCCCACCGGGGACCCCACCCGGCCACCCCGTTCGGTCGACGGACCCGTTCGGTCGACGGCCGTTCCAACTTCTCTCCGATCGTTCGGCTTCTCAGTTCCCACAACCACAAGGCCACAACAAGACGGTTGTTCCTGGTGGCTGGCTTCCTGCGCGGCCACAAGACGATCGTTCTTGCGCCTACGAGGCTGTTCCAAGCGACTGGCGACCTGGCTTCCTGCCCGTCTCCGGTGGCTGCTCCGACGGATCCTCTATCGCCCAATCGCCCGAGTACTAGACGGTAAAAGGAACCGCTGGGTTATACCGCGCTTCAGTTTATGAAACTGGTGGTTTCATTTTTTTTGTTGAATTTTGTCTAACGCAATGTATGTGTCTATATATATTGTTGTTGATTTTTGTCTTATTGATTGTTGATTCACTACCATTATTTTTGTAGTGACTAAAATATGAAGAAGCAGGGAGATATTGCCTCTCTTTTTCGCAATCATGCTGCAAAGAAACAGAAGTTTATTGCTTCTTCATTATCTCCGGATGTTACTCAAGCATCGACACCTAAAGAACAAGAGGAAGAGAGGATAAATGAAGAAATTGTGAATTCATTGCCATTTGCACGGCCACCACCAACACTTTATGATGTCAGCCATCTTCCACATGATCTAGGTGAAATACAACCTATTGCAAGTTACCATGCTAATGATCACGATGCAATTCGAAGAGCATATATTCTTAGAGGTCCATTTCAACCATATTGTAACGCCCTGAATTTAGGGGTATAATTTTTCTTATCTAATACTCACCAAATTCAGGCATTACTCTATTTTCTCTTCCCGTTTCGCTCCTTCTTCCAATTTTCAAAGTAGTATAGTGACTGGTGTCCGTATCGTGTGTAAACAAAAACTTAAGTTGACATGGGTGTTGCATCATGCCGAAGCATATTTATTTGTCTCATGTTGTGTCTGATCACGCGTCCGTCTCGATTCGGTTTTCGATTCGCGCTTTTCTTTCGATTAGTGGTTGTGCGTGCACTGGGTTTTCGGCCCAGCCCCTGGCGCCCCCACCTCCCCCCATGCGTGCACCCTCCCTCTCTATCTCATTTTCGTTTCCCGTGCAGTAACTTCCCTCTCCCTCTCTTCCACCTCTCTTCCACCTCCTTGCCCTAGGTGTGATCCGGTGGACGGTTATCGCCGATCGTTGGATCCCAAGGTGAGCTTCCCCTTCCCCCTCCTCTCTCCCTCCCTCCCCTTCTCTCTCCCCTTGGCGCGCGGCACCCCTGCCCCTGCCCTTCGACGCGGGGCCCTGGCGGCGCCCCTGCCCCCTCCCTTGTCCACTGCCCCCATCCGGCCTCTCCCCCGTAGGCGAGCGGCCCTCGCGGCCCCCTCGCGCATGGCTCTCGTGGCCCCGGCGCAGCTCCCTGTCTGCCGCCTCGTCCGGCCTCCCCCGCCGGCATGTGGCCCTCGCGGCTCCCTCGCGTGTGCGCCCCTCGCGGTCGTCGACGCGGCCCTCTGCCCGCCCCCGGCGCGGCCCTTGCGGCTCGCCTGGCGCGACCCCGTGCGTGCGCCGCCCCATTCCCACGCGCAGCCCTAGCACGCGACGTTTAAAATTCCATTTGATTAGTTTTAAATTTAGTTTAATTAACGTGTTGCGTCGCGCGCTTCGTTGCATGATGATTTATTTTAACTTAAGATTATTTAATGTGTTGTGTCGCGCGTTTAGTCGCGCGATGTTTTGTTTTAAATTCAGTTCATGTGGCGTATGCCGTCGTGCGCTTCGTCGCGTGACGCTTTACATTATTTTCATATTTAATTCAAGTGTTTCGTTGCCCGCTTCGTCGTGCGACGATTCATTTCATTCAGTTTAGTCTAGATGTTGTGTCGCGCGCTTCGCCCTGCAACGACTCATTTTATTTTCAGTTTAGTTTGTGCGTGTTGTCACGCGTTTCGTTGCGCAGCAACACGTCCCAATTTTTGGTTTAGTTCGTGTGTGCCGTCGTGCGTTTCGCCACGCGACAATCCTTTTAAATTTACCTTGAATTGTTTATAATAATTAAACGCATAGCGTAACTTTATTTTATGCATAGCGTGATTGTCAAATTATTATGGTTATGTTTAGGCAAGTACTTTAATCCATAACAGCTTAACATAATCGCCTTTCGACCGTAGCCTCGACCGTTGTTTTCTATTTGTCACTTAGTCCTAGGTGCGAGCCCTGCGCCAAGCATCTGCTTATTTGTTATATTCTACTGAGTGGTGTATTGTTCTTTTTGTATTAAAATCGTGGAATGTATGTTTGAACTCGTATAGATAACGGTCAGTTGGCGGAGTAGTTTGCTTATCCTGTGTTTTTTATGTTTGTCATGATGAACTATGATGGATTTGGATCTTTCTAATGACTATCGCCAGAGTGTGGGTACCCCTTCACTTTGGTTTATATGTTAATGTTAATAAAATTAGTTATCTAGTCGGAAATCCTTTTATTCTAATTTCCTCTTTATCTGAGAAGCTGTGTTTGTCTGTGTTGGGAGTCAGTGAAGATGCTTACCTGTTCAGTATTGTGGAAGAATTCTATATTATTTTCTTATGCTGCAAGATTTGCAAGATTAGTTCTGATGTGTGATTGTAATTCCGCAGATGTCAGACAACAGGCACAGAGGAGGGAGGCGTGCTCAGCTGGAGCAGCAAGCACCACAAGATGAGGCACCTCAGCAGCAGTTGCCACCGCCGCCCCCGATGACAATAGAGCAGATGTTTCTGATGCGGACAAAGGCAGTCCAAGCTATTGGTCAGACTTTGGCTGCCATGCAGCAGCAACAGCCCCCACCTCAACCTCAGATGAAAGTGCAGATGCCTCAGATGCCCAGAGACAAGCATGCTGAATTCATGAGAGGTCATCTCCTAGTGTTCGCTCACTCTGTTGACCCCATAGATGCTGAAGATTGGCTGTGAACCGTGGAGCGGGAGTTACACACCGCTCAGTGTGATGACAGAGAGAAGATTTTGTACGGTCCCCATCTGTTGAGGGGAGCAGCTCAGTCTTGGTGGGAGTCCTACCTCGCCACCCACGCCAATCCCGACACTATCACTTGGGAGGAATTCAAAGATAATTTTCATCAGTATCATGTTCCAGCAGGTCTGATGACTGTGAAGGAAGAGGAATTTCTGGCGCTCAAGCAAGGGCCCATGTTAGTTAGTGAGTACCGAGACAGATTTCTGCAGCTGTCCCGCTATGCTCCTAAAGATGTCAACACAGATGCCAAAAGGCAGCATCGTTTCTTGAAAGGCTTAGTTCATCCCCTACACTATCAGCTAATGAACCATACCTTCCCCACATTTCAGCACCTGATCGACAGAGCAATCATGACAGAGAAGAAGCGTAAGGAGATGGAGGATCGCAAGTGCAAGATTGGTGGACCTCAGCCTGGGAGCAGCAATCGCCCTCGTTTCTCAAGCAACCCACCTCAGTAGTTCAAGTAGAATCAGCGCCCACCTCAGCAGTAGTTTTAGAGGCAGTACCCTTAGCACCAGCAGTAGAATCGCCGGAACAGTCAGTTAGGGGGATAGAGTTTCCCGCTAACCTCATAGTAATGGGTACTTAGGTAATAGATGTTATCCTAGGGTTAAATTGGCTAGATAAGTACCAAGCAGTTATCAGCTATGATAAGAGGTCAATTAAGTTGGTGTCCCCACTAGGAGAAGAAGTGGTGACTGAGCTAGTCTCGCCCGAGCCAAGGAAAGGAGGTTGTCATCAGATGGTTATTGATAGCAAGGAGGCAAATCCACTCGAGACTATCAAGGTTGTGTCAGAGTTTCCGAACGTGTTCCCAAAAGATTTACTAGGTATGCCACCTGAGCGGAAAGTTGAGTTTGCCATAGAGCTTATTCCTGAAACCGCCCCAATTTCTAAAAGAGCCTACAGGGTATCTGGACCAGAGTTGGTTGAGCTCAAGAAGCAAATAGATGAGCTGTCAGAGAAAGGCTACATCAGACCAAGCACCTCACCTTGGGTCGCCCTTGTCCTATTCATGGAGAAGAAGGATGGCACTAGGAGGATGTGCATCGATTATCGAGCTTTGAATGAAGTCACAATCAAAAACAAGTACCCCTTGCCCAGAATAGAAGATCTATTCGACCAATAGAGAGGAGCCAGCGTGTTTTCAAAAAATAGATTTGAGGTCAGGTTATCATCAGCTCAGGATCCGACCTTCGGACATCCCGAAGACGACATTTATTACCAAGTATGGGGGCTGTATGAAATCACCGTTATGTCTTTTGGCCTGACGAATGCACCAGCCCTCTTCATGAATCTGATGAACAGTGTATTCATGGATTATCTCGACAAGTTTGTGGTGCTATTTATTGATGACATTCTCATATATTCTCAAAGTGAGGAGCATGTGGATCATTTGAAGATGGTATTGCAGAGATTGCAAGAGCACCAGTTGTATGCAAAGTTGAGCAAGTGCGAGTTCTGGATTGATGAAGTCCTGTTCTTGGGTCACATAATAAACAAAGATGGGTTGTCTGTGGATCCAAAGAAAGTGGCAGACATTCTAAACTGGAAAGCACCAACTGATGCTCGAGGAATCAAGAGCTTCATTGGAATGGCTGGATATTATCGCTGATTCATTGAAGGATTTTCGAAGATTGCGAGACCGATGACAGCTTTGCTAGCCAACAAAGTTGAGTTCAAGTGGACCCAGAAGTGCCAAGAGGCCTTTGAAGCACTGAAAGAGAAGTTGACTACATCGCCTGTCTTAGTCTTGCCTGATGTGCACAAGCCCTTCTCAGTGTATTGCGATGCTTGCTACACTGGCTTGGGATGTGTATTGATGCAAGAGGGGAGAGTTGTGGCTTACTCGTCCTGGCAGCTGAAGGTTCATGAGAAGAATTATCCAATCCATGACCTAGAGTTGGCAGCAGTGGTTCATGCACTGAAGACATGGAGGCATTATCTGTACGGGCAGAAGTGTGATGTGTATACAGACCACAAGAGTCTGAAGTACATATTCACCCAGTCGGAGCTGAATATGAGACAACGAAGATGGTTAGAGTTGATCAAAGATTATGAATTGGAAATTCACTACCATCCTGGCAAAGCGGACGTGGTAGCAGATGCTTTAAGCAGGAAAAGTCAAGTCAATATCATGGTCGCTCACTCGAAGCCGTATGAGTTGGCCAAAGAATTTGATAGGTTGAGTCTTGGATTTCTAATAACATGCAAGGAGTAACAGTTGAGTTAGAACCCACCTTAGAGCGAGAAATTAAAGAAGCACGAAAGAATGATGAGAAGATCAATGAAATCCGGCAACTGATTCTAGAAGGAAGAGGCAAGGATTTTAAGGAGGATGCAGAAGGTGTGGTATGGTTCAAGGACCGCTTGTGTGTTCCCAATGTCCAGTCTATTTGGGAGTTGATCCTCAAGGAAGCTCATGAGACAGCTTATTCCATACACCCTAGAAGTGAGAAGATGTATCAGGATCTGAAGAAGAAATTCTGGTGGTACGGAATGAAAAAGGGAAATCGCAGAGCATGTGGTTATGTGTGATAGTTGTCGGAGGATCAAGGCGGAGCATCAGAAGCCAGCCGGGTTGTTGCAGCCGTTGCGAATTCCTCAGTGGAAATGGGATGAAATAGGGATGGACTTCATAGTCGGAATGTCTCACAGTCGAGCCGGCTACGATTCCATTTGGGTAGTGGTGGACCGCTTGACCAAGTCAGCCCACTTCATACCTGTCAAGACTAGCTATAGCAGTGCAATATTGGCGGAGTTGTACATGTCCCGGATCGTTTGTATTATTGGTGTGCCAAAGAAGATAGTGTCAAACAGAGGAACGCAGTTCACCTCTCATTTCTAGCAGCAGTTGCATGAAGCCTTGGGTACACATTTAAACTTTAGTTCAGCTTATCATCCGCAGACAGACGATCAGACTGAAAGAACTAATCAAATCCTCGAAGATATGTTGAGAGCATGTGCGCTGCAAGATCAGTCTTGATGGGACAAGAGGTTACCTTATGCAGAATTCTCCTATAACAATAGTTACCAGGCCAGCTTGAAGATGTCACCATTTCAGGCGCTTTATAGGAGGAGTTGTAGAACTCTGTTGCAATGGGATCAGCCTGGAGAAAAGCAAGTGTTCGGGCCAGACATTTTGCTCGAAGCTGAAGAGAACATCAGGATGGTTCGGGAGAATCTAAAGATAGCGCAATCAAGGCAGCGAAGTTATGCAGACACAAGAAGGAGAGAGCTGAATTTTGAAGTCGGAGATTTTGTCTACTTGAAAGTATCGCCTATCAGAGGAGATAGAAGATTCAGAGTCAAAGGCAAGCTAGCACCCCGATATGTTGGTTCGTATCAGATTCTCGCGAAGCGTGGAGAAGTGGCCTATCAGCTCAGTTTGCCAGAAGATTTGTCAGCAGTGCATGATGTCTTCCATGTGTCTCAGTTAAAGAAGTGTGCGTGTGCCAGAAGAGCAGTTGCTAGTGGAAGGTCTGGAAGTCCAAGAAGACTTGACCTAGATAGAGAAGCCAATGCAGATTCTTGAGACTGCAGACAGGGTCACCCGGAGGAACACTATCAGAATGTGCAAAGTCAGATGGGGTCACCACTCTGAGGAAGAAGCAACTTGGGAGCGTGAAGATGATCTGATGGCCAAGTATCCCAAACTCTTTGCTGGCCAACCTTGAATCTCGAGGGCGAGATTCTTTTAAGGGGGATAGGTTTGTAACGCCCTGAATTTGGGGGGTATAATTTTTCTTCTCTGATACTCACCAAATTCAGGTGTTACTCTCTTTTCTCTTCACGTTTCGCTCCTTCCAATTTTCAAAGCAGTATAGTGACTGGTGTCTGTATCGTGTGTAAACAAAAACATAAGTTGACATGGGTGTTGCATCATGCCAAAGCATATTTATTTATCTGATGTTGTGTCTGATCGCGCGTCCGTCTCGTTTCGGTTTTCGATTCGCGTTTTCTTTCGATTAGTTGTCGTGCGTGCAGTGGGTTTTCGGCCCGGCCCTCGGTCCGGCCCGACCCAAACCGACCCGGCCTGGCCCCTAGCGCCCCCACCTCCCCCATGTGCGACCCTCTCTCTATCTCATTTTCGTTTCCCACGCAACAACTTCCCTCTCCCTCTCTTCCATCTCTCTTCCACCACCTTGCCCTTGGTGTGATGCGGTGGACGGTTATCGCTGATCGTTGGATCCCAAGGTGAGCTTCCCCTTCCCCCTCCACTCTCCCTCCCTCCCCTTCTCTCTCCCCTCGGCGCGCGGCACCCCTGCCCCTACCCTTCGGCGCGCGGCACCGGCGGCGCCCCTGCCCCCCTCATTCTGCTGCCCCGTCCGGCCCCCCCACCGGCGCGCGGCCCTCATGGCTCCCTTGCGCGCGCGCCCCATCGCAGCCCCCGCGGCTCGCTCGGCGCGACCCCGTGCGCGCGTAGCCCCGTTCCGACGCGCAGCCCTAGCGCGCGACATATAAAATTCAGTTTGATTAGTTTTAAATTTAGTATAATTAACGTACTACGTCGCGCGCTTCGTCGCATGGCAATTTATTTTAAATTCAGATTTAATAGTGTGTCGCGTCGCGTGCTTCGTCGCGTGACGATTTATTTTAATTTTAGATTATTTAATGTGTTGCGTCGCGCGTTTAGTCGTGCGACGTTTTGTTTTAAATTCAGTTCAAATGGCGTATGCCGTCGTGCGCTTCGCCGCGCGACGCTTTACATTATTTTCATATTTAATTCAAGTGTTTCGTGGCGCGCTTCGTCGCGCGACAATTTGTTTAATTTTAGTTTAGTCTAGATGTTGCGTCACGCGCTTCGCCCCGCGACGATTCATTTTATTTTCAAATTAGTTTGTTTGTGCTGTCGGGCGCTTCATCGCGCGACAACTCGTCCCAATTTTTGGTTTAGTTCGTCTGTGCCGTCGTGCATTTTGCCGCGCGACAATCCTTTTAAATTTACCTTGAATTGTTTATAATAATTAAACGTGTAGCGTAACTTTATTTTATGCATAGCGTGATTGTCAAATTAAATGGTTATGTTTAGGCAAGTATTTTAATCCATAACTGTTTAACATAATCGCCTTTCGACTGTAGCTTCGACCGTTGTTTTCTCTTTCTCGCTTAGTCGTAGGTGCGAGCCCTGCGCCAAGCGTCTGCTTATTTGTTATATTCTACTGAGTGGTGTATTGTTCTTTTTGTATTAAAATCGTGGAATGTATGTTTGAACTCATATAGATAACGGTTAGTTGGCGGAGTCCGAAGGAGTTACAGGTGAAGACCCTGAGCAGCAGCTGGTTGGTGAAGGCAAGTGTCCCTTGACCCATCTATGTCATACTCATTTTATAATTCACTCCCCACATTTACACAATTTATACCTAAGAATTTACTGGCTTTTGTTTATTATGTCCTTGTTTACCTATGTGGTTTGGGTTATTTTGGTTTAGCTCTATGCTAGTGCTTCACCCTAATCAATGAACATGATGAGATTATTTATGATACGATGTTTTCCCTTTTGATTATGATGATGATATTGTGACATTTAAGGGGACTCGAGCGGTTTCTCGAGTGCCTCTCTGTAAGGACTGGTTCGTTGGATGACCACCCGGGAAAGCAGTGCCGAGAGCACCTAGAGGGGGCGGTGAATAGGTGATCCTGTAAAAATCAAACATTAATAGCCACAAAACTTAGTTATGAGTGTTAGTACGACTAAGTAGCTTGAAGCGACTTCTTGTGAACACAAACAATCACAGAGAGATCAACACAAGACACGCGATTTTTATCCCGTGGTTCGGCCAAGTAACACTTGCCTACTTCCATGTTGTGGCGTCCCAATGGACGAGGGTTGCACTCAACCCCTTTCAAGTGATCCGATGATCAACTTGAATACCACGGTATTTTCCTTAGAGTATTTTCCCGTTTGCGAGGAATCTCCACAACTTGGAGTATCTCGCCCTTACAACAAATATCACGATGAAGGCACAGAGTAAGGTTGGGAGAAGCAACACACGCAAGACTCAAATATGCAGCACACCCACGCACACAAGTGAAGACTCGAGCTCAAATGACAACACAGGGAGTTCGCGACTCGAATGGAGCTCAATTCTCTAACACAACAAAGCGAATGTGCGGGAGCAGAGTCTGGATGCCTTAGAATACTTAGTGAATGCTTGGGTGACTCCTCCATGCGCTTAGAGGTCCCTTTTATAGCCCCAAGGTAGCTAGGAGCCGTTGAAGACCAACTTGGAAGGCCAATCTTGCCTTCTGTCAAGTGGTGCATCGGATAGTCCGGTGCACCACCGGACAGCTACTGTTCATGTCCGATGCTCGATTTCTTTCCATACGGAGAACAGTCGACTGTTGCAGCTTCAGGCCCGTTGGCGCACCGGACACTGTCCGGTGCACACCGGACAGTCCGGTGCCCCCTACCAACCGTTAGTGCGTCCACGTGTCGCGCGAAGATTGCGCGGTCGACTGTTCGCGCTGGCGACCGTTGACTCACCAGACAGTCCGGTGAATTATAGCCGTACGCCGCCGTCGAATCTCGAGAGCGGTCAGTTCACCGCGAACCAGCCTAGCGCACCGGACACTGTCCGGTGCACCACAGGACAGTCCGGTGTGCCAAGCCGAGCTGGACTTTGCTGCACATAGCCAACTCTTTTTACAATTCCTTTCTCACTGTTTCTAGCACTTAGACAAAACACATTAGTACTCAAAACAATGTACTAAGTCTAGAAACGTACCTTTTTCTTTGATTTGCACTTCTCACTTTACTTGGCACATAACCGTGTTGGGCACTTAATCACCAAAACATTATTGAAATTGCCCAAGGGCACATTTCCCTTTCAATCTCCCCCTTTTTGGTGATTTATGCCAACACATCCAAAAGCAACAAAAGAAGTGCAACATCAATGCAATTGAGGACCAAATTGTTTTTGCACAAGATTTGACATATTTGGATCATTCTTTGCCACCACTTGGTTTGTTTTTGTAAATCAATTCCTTTTTCCTATCTTAAGTCAAACACACGTGTTTGGGCAAATCAAGATATGTTCCAAGAGAAAATTTGATCATGTACCAAAAACTCCCCCTTTTCCATAATAAAAAATTCTCCCCCACAAGAGACCAAATTTTGCAATTTGAGTTTCGACAAAATAAAATTCTAACTCTACTATTTTCAAAATTCTCAAGTGGTTGGCTGATCCATTTGCTTTGGCCTTAATTTCTCCCCCTTTGGCATCAAGCACCAAAACGGGATCATTTTTGGCCCTTTAACCCCATTGCCTCACCAAAAATGTCAATTAAGAGCAAAAAGGCAATAAGAGCATAAGTATGAACTTGGAATTAAATACACCAATACCGGAGTGCAGTGGAAGTCTTTGCAACGTCCAAGTCCATTTTCCCTTTCAATGCACTTTGAGACTACATCAAGAGTACTCAAACACATAGGTTAGTCTCAAAGGGTCAAGTTGTAGCACATCTCCCCCTTAATATGTGCATCACTTGCAAATGGACTTGTGAGATCCGGGGATCATGTGTACAACTTAAGCACCACAAATAAACAATAATGGATTTAAATACATAAAGTAACATGATTAAAGGCATAGAACACACGTATGCTATAGATCAATCCAAGTTACGCGAATCTAAGACATTTAGCTCACTACGCAACCTGCAAAAAGTTTTCTCATCCAACGGCTTAGTGAAGATATCGGCTAGCTGGTTCTCGGTGCTAATATGGTACACCTCGATATCTCCCTTTTGCTGGTGGTCCCTCAGAAAGTGATGCCGGATGTCTATGTGCTTAGTGTGGCTGTGTTCAACAGGATTATCCGCCATGCGGATTGCACACTCATTGTCACATAGGAGTGGGACTTTGCTCAGATTGTAGCCAAAGTCCCGGAGGGTTTGCCTCATCCAAAGTAGTTGCGCGCAACACTGTCCTGCGGCAACATACTCAACCTCAGTGGTGGATAGGGCAACGGATGTTTGTTTCTTTGAACTTCAGGACACCAGGGACCTTCCTAGAAATTGGCACGTCCCCGATGTGCTCTTCCTATCTACCTTGCACCCGGCATAATCGGAGTCTGAGTATCCAATCAAGTCAAAGGTAGACCCCTTTGGATACCAGATCCCGAAGCAAGGCATAGAAACTAAATATCTAAGAATTCGCTTAAAGGCCACAAGGTGACATTCCTTGGGGTCAGATCGATATCTAGCACACATGCATACACTTAGCATAATGTCTGGTCTACTAGCACATAAATAAAGCAAGGAACCTATCATAGACCGGTATGCCTTTTGATCAACGGACATACCTCCTTTGTTGAGGTCGACATGCCCGTCGGTTCCCATCGGTGTCTTCGCGGGCTTGGCGTCCTTCATCCCAAACCTCTTGAGAAGATCTTGAGTGTACTTCGTTTGGGAGAGGAAGGTGCCGTCCTTGAGTTGCTTCACTTGGAACCTAAGGAAGTAGGTCAACTCGCCCAGCATCGACATTTCAAACTTTTGAGTCATCACCCTGCTAAACTCCTCACAAGACTTTTGATTAGTAGAACCAAATATTATGTCATCGACATAAATTTGGCACACAAAAATATCACCATCACAAGTCTTAGTGAAAAGAGTGGGATCGGCTTTCCCAACCTTGAAAGCATTAGCAATTAAGAAATCTCTAAGGCATTCATACCATGCTCTTGGGGCTTGCTTAAGTCCATAGAGCGCCTTAGAGAGCTTGAACACATGGTCGGGGTACCTGTCATCCTCAAAGCCAGGGGGTTGTTCCACGTATACCTCCTCCTTGATTGGCCCGTTGAGGAAAGCGCTCTTCACATCCATTTGAAACAACCTGAAAGAGTGGTGAGCGACATAGGCTAATAATATTCGAATAGACTCTAGCTTAGCTACAGGAGCAAAAGTCTCCTCGAAATCCAAACCTTCGACTTAGGCATAACCTTTTGCCACAAGTCGAGCCTTGTTTCTTGTCATCACCCCGTGCTCGTCTTGCTTGTTGCGGAACACCCACTTGGTTCCCACAACATTTTGCTTTGGACATGGCACCAGGCTCCAAACTTCATTCCTCTTGAAGTTGTTGAGCTCTTCCTGCATGGCCAACACCCAGTCCGGATCCTGCAAGGCCTCTTCTACCCTGAAAGGCTCAATAGAAGAGACAAACGAGCAATGCTCACAAAAATTAGCTAAACGTGAGCGAGTTGTTACTCCCTTGCTTATGTCACCCAGAATCTGATCGACGGGGTGATTTCTTTGGATCGTCGCTCGAACTTGAGTTGGAGGGATTTGTGGTGCTTCTTCCTCCATCACTTGTTCTTCTTGTGCTCCCCCTTGATCTTGTCCCTCTTCTTGAGGTACATGTTCACCGTCTTGAGTTGGGGGATGCACCATTTTGGAGGAAGATGGCTGATCTTGCTCTTGTTGTTCCTGTGGTCGCATATCACCTATCGCCATCGTGCGCATTGCGGCTATCGGAACATCATCTTCATCTAGGTCATCAAGATCAACTTGCTCTCTTCGAGATCCATTAGTCTCATCAAATACAACGTCGCTAGAGACTTCAACCAAACCCGATGATTTGTTGAAGACTCTATACGCCTTTGTATTTGAGTCATACCCTAGTAAAAACCCTTCTACTGCCTTGGGAGCAAATTTAGAATGTCTACCTTTCTTCACCAGAATGTAACATTTGCTCCCAAATACACGAAAGTAAGAAACGTTGGGTTTGTTACCGGTAAGGATTTCATATGAGGTCTTCTTGAGAAGGCGATGTAGGTACAGCCGGTTTATGGCGTGGCAAGGTGTGTTCACAGCTTCCGACCAAAACCTCTCGGGCGTCTTGAATTCTCCAAGCATCGTTCTCGCCATGTCGATAAGCGTCCTATTCTTCCTCTCTACCACACCATTTTGTTGTGGTGTGTAGGGAGCGGAGAACTCATGCCTGACGCCTTCTTCCTCAAGATACTCCTCCACTCGTAGATTATTGAACTCGGACCCGTTGTCGCTTCTTATCTTTTTCACCTTGAGCTCAAATTCGTTTTGAGCCCTCCTTAGAAAGCGCTTTAGGGTCCCTTGGGTTTCTGATTTATCCTGCAAAAAGAACACCCAAGTGAAGCGGGAAAAATCATCAACAATTACAAGACCATACTTACTTCCCCCGATGCTAAGGTAGGCAACGGGTTCGAAGAGGTCCATGTGAAGAAGCTCCAGTGGTCTTGATGTTGTCATCACATTCTTGATGTGATGAGTGCTTCCCACCTGTTTCCCTGCCTGACAAGCTGCACAAGGTCTATCTTTCTCGAAACAAACATTGGTTAGTCCTAACACATGTTCTCCCTTTAGAAGTTTATGAAGGTTCTTCATCCCAACATGTGCTAGACGGTGATGCCACAGCCAGCCCATACTAGTCTTAGCTATTAAGCATGCATCTAGATTGGCCTCCTCTTTCGAAAAATCAACTAAGTAGAGTTTGCCGTCTAATACACCTTTAAAAGCTAATGAACCATCACTCCTTCTAAAGACAGATACATCAACATTTGTAAAAAGACAATTGTAACACATGTGACACAATTGACTTATAGACAGAAGGTTGTAGCCAAGCGACTCTACTAGAAATACATTTGATATGGATTGCTCGTTGGTGATGGCTATCTTTCCCAAACCCTTGACCTTGCCTTGATTCCCATCTCCAAAGATAATCGTATCCTGGGAATCCTTGTTCTTGACGTAGGAGGTGAACATCTTCTTCTCCCCCATCATGTGGTTTGTGCATCGGTGTCGATAATCCAGCTTGAGCCCCTGGATGCATAAACCTGCAAGGAATTTAAGCTTGGGTTTTAGGTACCCAACTCTTGTTAGGTCCTACAAGGTTAGTCACAATAGTTTTTGGAACCCATATGTAGGTTTTGTCTCCCTTGCATTTGGATCCAAATTTCTTAGCCACTACTTTTGCATTCTTACATGAAAGAACAAAAGAAGTGTTGCAAGCATGGAAAACAGTAGTAGATTCATTGCACATTTTCCTAGGCACATGATGCACAACATGATTTCTCCTAGGCCTACTTCTACCATGAACAAAAGTAGAACTAGAGGCAAACATAGCATGTGAATTAAAAGCATCATGATCATAACTCCTATTATAATGAGCACGACTAGCAATTTTCCTATCATAAATAAAGGCATGGTTCCTTTGAGAACTACTAGCAATTGGGGCCTTCCCTTTCTCCTTGTTGAGAACGGGAGTCCTTTGACTTGTTAAGTTCTTGGCTTCCTTTCGAAAACCAAGCCCATCCTTAATTGAGGGGTGCCTACCAACGGTGTATGCATCCCTAGCAAATTTTAACTTATCAAAATCAATTTTGCAAGTCTTAAGTTGAGCATTAATACTTGCCACCTCATCATTTAATTTAGCAATAGATATAAGGTGTTCATCACAAGCATTAACATCAAAATCCTTACATCTATTACAAATAACAACATGCTCTACACATGAACTAGATTTATTAACTTCTTCTAGCTTAGTATTTAATTCATCATTTAAACTCCTTAAACTAGAAGCAGATTCATGGCAAGCAGACAATTCAGAGGATAGCACTTCATTTCTTTTAATTTCTAGAGCAAGAGATTTTTGAACACTAATAAACTTGTCATGCTCTTCATACAAAATATCTTCTTGCTTCTCTGCAATCTATCCTTTTCATTTAGAGCATCGATTAATTCATTAATTTTCTCTACTTTGTCTCTATCTAATCCTTTAAATAAACTAGAGTAATCTACTTCATCATCGGAAGAATCATCATCGCTAGAAGTAGTGTACTTAGGGGTATCTCGAACATGTACCTTCTTTTCCTTGGCCATAGGACATGTATGGCATTAGAGAAGACTTGTTGAAGGCCGAGGCAGCGAGTCCTTCGTCGTTGGAGTCGAAAGAGGAGCAGTCTGAGTCCCATTCCTTTCCAAGGTGTGCCTTGCCCTTTGCCTTCCTGTAGCTCTTCTTTCTCTCCCTCTTCCCGCTCTTTTCCTGTCCCTGGTCACTATCATTATCGGGACAATTTGCAATAAAGTGATCAGTCTTACCACATTTGAAGCAGGAGCGCTTTCCCTTTGTTTTGTTCTTGTTGGTGTACTCCTTGCGTCCTTTAAGTGCGGTCTTGAAGCGCTTGATGATAAGCGCCATCTCATATTCGTTGAGGCTGGCAGCCTCCACTTGAGCTACCTTGCTTGGTAGTGCCTCCTTGCTGCTAGTTGCCTTGAGCGCAACGGGCTACGGCTCGTAGACGGGTAGAGGGCCGTTTAAGGCGTCATCTACATACCTTGCCTCCTTAACCATCATGCGCCCGCTTACAAATTTTCCGAGTATCTCCTCAGGCGTTATCTTTATGTACCTGGGATTTTCACGGATAAGATTCACAAGATGGGGGTCAATAACTATAAAAGACCTGAGCATGAGTCGGATGACGTCGTGGTCCGTCCATCTTGTGCTTCCATAGCTTCTAATCTTATTGACCAGGGTCTTGAGCCTGTTGTAGGTTTGTGTTGGCTCTTCTCCCCTGATCATGGCGAATCTCCCTAGCTCGCCTTCCACCAGTTCCATTTTCGTAATCATTGTAGCATCATTTCCCTCATATGAGATCTTGAGGGTGTCCCAGATTTGCTTGGCATTGTCTAAGCCGCTAACCTTGTTGTATTCATCCCTGTATAAAGATGCTAGCAAAACAGTGGTAGCTTGTGCATTCTTATGAATTTGTTCATTTATCATCACAGGGTTATCCGTACTATCGAAATGCATTCCATTTTCTACAATTTCCCAAATGCTAGGATGGAGAGAAAATAGATGACTACGCATTTTATGACTCCAAAATGAGTAATCCTCTTCATCAAAGTGTGGGGGTTTTCAAGAGGAATAGAAAGTAAATGGGCATTTGAATTGTATGGAATACGGGAATAATCAAAGGAAAAGTTTTGATTAACCGTCTTTTTCTTTGACGAAGAATCATCGTCGTCGTCGTCTCTTAGTGAAGAAGAAGATGCATCGCTGTCGTAGTAGATGATCTTCTTGATGTGCCTCTTCTTTTTCCCGTCCTTCTTCTTGTGACTTGAGCCTGAGTCAGTGGGCTTGTCATCTCTTGGCTCGTTGAAGATGGACTTCTTCTCCTTGTCGTTGACCACCATCCCCTTTCCCTTAGGATCCATCTCTTCGGGCGATTAGTCCCTTACGTGAAAAGTACGGCTCCGATACCAATTGAAAGCACCTAGAGGGGGGTGAATAGGTGATCCTGTAAAAATCAAACACTAATAGCCACAAAACTTAGTTATGAGTGTTAGTACGGCTAAGTAGCTTGAAGCGAGTTCTTGTGAACACAAACAATCATAGAGAGATCAACACAAGACACGCGATTTTTATCCCGTGGTTCGGCCAAGTAACACTTGCCTACTTCCACGTTGTGGCATCCCAATGGACGAGGGTTGCACTCAACCCCTTTCAAGTGATCCGATGATCAACTTGAATACCACAGTATTTTCCTTAGAGTATTTTCCCGTTTGCGAGGAATCTCCATAACTTGGAGTCTCTCGCCCTTACAACAAAGATCACGATGAAGGCACAGAGTAAGGTTGGGATAAGCAACACACGCAAGACTCAAATATGCAGCACACCCACGCACACAAGTGAAGACTCGAGCTCAAATGACAACACAGGGAGTTCGCGACTCGAATGGAGCTCAATTCTCTAACACAACAACGCGAATGCGCGGGAGCAGAGTCTGGATGCCTTAGAATACTTAGTGAATGCTTGGGTGACTCCTCCATGTGCCTAGGGGTCCCTTTTATAGCCCCCAAGGCAGCTAGGAGCCGTTGAACACCAACTTGGAAGGCCAATCTTGCCTTCTGTCGAGTGGTGCACCGGACAGTCCGGTGCACCACCGGACAACTACTGTTCATGTCTGGTGCTCGATTTCTTTCCATACAGAGAACAGTCGACCATTGTAGCTTCGGGCCCGTTGGCGCACCGGACACTGTCCGGTGCACACCGGACAGTCCGGTGCCCCCTGCCGACCGTTGGCGCGTCCACGTGTCGCGCGAAGATTGCGCGGCCGACCGTTGGCGCTGGCGACCGTTGGCTCACCGGACAGTCTGGTGAATTATAGCCGTACGCCGTCGTCGAATCCCGAGAGCGGCCAGTTCACTATGAACCAGCCTGCACCACCGGACACTGTCTGGTGCACCACCGGACAGTCCGGTGTGCCAAGTCGAGCTGGAGTTTGCTGCACATAGCCAACTCTTTTTCCAATTCTTTTCTCACTGTTTCTAGCACTTAGACAAAACACATTAGTACTCAAAACAATGTACTAAGTCTAGAAACGTACCTTTTTCATTGATTTGCACTTCTCACTTTACTTGGCATATAAGAACTTAATTAACCGTGTTGGGCACTTAATCACCAAAACATTATTGAAATTGCCCAAGGGCACATTTCCCTTTCAAGTGCAACCATGAGGGTGGTATGGGATGCCCTTAGCTGAATAATTAGAGGAATTGAGGTGTAGTTCGCTTCGCCGTCGTGCCGTCAATGGGGCTCGGTGTATGCGGCTCGCTCTGCCGAGGGTGGATTGCCCCTTGGGGAGGAGTGCAGTACATTTAGGAAATCTAACGGGCGGCTACAACCTCAGGGAATCTTTGTAAAGGCTACGTAGTGAAAGCTTGCCTATTCACCTTGGTAATGTTTAAGGGTTTGGTCAGCCCGAGGCAAAAGGGAATCACGACTTGTGGGTAAAGTGTGCACCCTCTGCAGAGTGTTATGAAACTGATATATCAGTCGTGCTTGCGATTATGAGTGGCCTAGGGAGCTCCATTGATTAGAGACACATTGATCAGAGATGTTTTGTTTACAGGTGACAATGAGGATGATGGTTTTGATTATGATTATGGTTATGGTTTCTGGTATTCTTTCCGTTTGGAAAGGGTACTTTTGGGTTAACAACTTGGGTTGATGCTAAAACCTGGCTCTCTACTAGTAACAATAACCTGAACAACTAAAAGCAACTGCTTAACTTTAACCCCACATAAAGCTAGTCCACTACAGCCAAACGAGACAATTGCTGAGTATGTTGATGTGTACTCACCCTTGCTTTACACACCAAATCCCCCCAGGTTGTCCACGTTGCAACCACTGCTCAGGAGAAGATGAAGTCGTGGTGGAGGACTTCTAGGAGTTCCAAGAGTACGATGAGTTATAGGCGTGGGTTAGCGGCAAACCCCCAGTCGGTTGCCTGTGAAGGTCGTGTTTATCTATGTTTCGTTTTCGCACTTTGATAATTGTTAATGACTATGTGGATGTCTCAGACATCATGATGTAACTAACTATTACCCTCTTTTATGTTATAATTCGAGCACTGTGTGATGATGTCCGATTATGTAACTGTTTTGTACATGAATTGCTGATCCTGGCACGTACACGGTTCGCATTCGGTTTGCCTTCTGAAACCGGGTGTGACACATATGCACATGTATTCCCAAATAGGAAAATTGGAGATAGAGATCGCCATTTTAATTTTGTGTGGTTTCAAAATTTTCCTTGGATTGAATATAGTGTCAAGAAAGAAGTTGCATTTTGCTTTATGTGCTACTTATTCAAAAGTAAAGCAAATAAGGGCAAAGAGACTTCTGCATTTACTTCAAATGGTTGGAATAATTGGAATAAATGGTCTGAAGCACTTCTAAAACATGTGGGTTCTATGTCACATAAGACAGCCGAAGAGAAATATCTTGGCTTTATAAATCCTAATGCAGCAATTGATAATAAAATTGAGAAGTGGAGTGATGATGAACGCAATCTTTATAAGATAAGGTTGACATATTCACTTCGATGTTTCAAGTTTCTTTTGCATCAAGAATTGTCATTCTGTGGACATGATGAAAGTGAAGAGTCTAGAAACAGAGGAAACTTTATTGAAATCTTGAAATTTCTTGTTGTAAATAGTGAAGAGGTCAACAAGTATGTTCTTAACAACGCTCCAGGTAATTGCACTTTGACTAGCCCAAAGATACAAAAGCAGATTATTCAGTGTTGCGCTATAGAAACTAGAAAGAAAATAATTGAAGAGCTTGGGGAAGAGCCATTTGCAATTTTAGTGGATGAGTCTAGTGACATATCACACAAAGAACAACTAGCTCTTTGGTTGTGTTATGTTGATGCATTGGGAAGACCATGTGAGCACTTCATTGAAGTTGTTCATGTAGATGATACTAGCTCTTTATCACTTAAGGATGCAATTGAAGCTTTACTTGTTAGTCATGGCTTGACTTTGACACGAATTCGTGGACAAGGTTATGATGGGGCTAGCAACATGAGAGGTGATATTAAAGGATTGAAAACATTGATCATGGAAGAGTTACCTTCTGCTTATTATATCCATTATTTTGCACATCAACTCCAACTAGTTCTTGTTGTTGTTGCCAAGGGAAATAATGATTGTGTGTGGTTTTTTGATCAAGTAACTCTCTTATTGAATATCGTTGGAGTTTCTTGTAAGCGTCACAGTATGCTTCGAGATGCTAGACTTGAGAATCTCATGAAATCACTTGAATGTGGTGAACTTGAAACTGGGAGAGGATTGAATCAAGAGATGGGGTTGCCTAGGCCTGGTGAGACTTGATGGGGCTCTTATTACAAAACTATATGCAACATAATTACTATGTATCATGTAATCCGAGATGTTCTCATGATTCTCGGAGAGGATACTATAATTAGAAGTTATTGGACAAGAATACATTCTATGCTTGGAGCATTTGAGTCATTTGACTTTGTTTTTTATGCACACTTAATGTTTGTTATTCTTGGATATACAAATGATTTATCAGTGTGTTTGCAAAGAAGGGAGCAAGATATTATTAATGCAATTTCACTTGTTAATGTAGCAAAGAGAAGAATGCAACAGTTAAAGCTTGATGGTTGGGATCAATTCCTTCAAAGGATCACTTCATTTTGCAACAAACATGATATCCAAGTTCCTGCTATGGATGGAAATTATAAGCCTTATGAAAGATCATCACGATTTATTCATAACCAAACGAATGATGACCACTTCAGAAGAGAATTATATATTGGGGTCATTGATCAAATTAGCCTAGAGCTTGATAGTCGGTTTAGTGAGGCTAATATGGAGCTGCTTTCTTGTATGTCAGCCTTGGATCCTTCCAACTCTTTTGCTTCTTTTGATGCACACAACGTACGAAAGCTAGCTGAGTTCTATCCTAATGACATGTCAAGCACTGATTTGTTAAAACTTGACTTGCAACTTGACAATTATATTGATGGCATAAGAGAAGATGATAGATTCAAAGACATAACTAATCTTGTGGACCTCTCAGTTAAGCTTGTTGAAACAAAGAGACATAAGGTGTTTGATATGGTTTATTTGCTTCTCAAATTGATATTACTTTTGCCGGTGGCGACATCAAGTGTTGAAAGGGCATTTTCTGCAATAAGTTTGGTGAAGACTAAATTGAGAAACAAGATGTGTGATAGTCTTTTGGATGATTGTCTTATTACATACATCGAGAGGGACATTTTCTTCGAAGTGAATGAAGAAGATATAATTGAAACTTTTATGGCGTTGAGGAAGCGCAGGCCAAATAAGTAGTATTATTGCAATCTTTATGTTTAATGTATGTAATTTTCATGCTTATTTGTTGAGTGTCAAACTTTATATCTATATATCAAATTGTTTACTAAATTTACTATAAAATTATATATACGTTAGATAGAATTTTATATAAAATTTTTTGTTGCGGCACATCTTATGTAAAAATTCTAGGTCCGCCACTGGGTTGTCGTAGGGAGAGCCAGATTCATGATCTATTGTTGTGCAACAGGCAGGCCAGATTAATGAAGGCCACGACCCATGATGGTAGCTCCTGTCTCCGACCCACTCGGGCGTTGCGAATCTCCTGCACCACACTCCACACGTGGCTCACGATCAGCATAGCCAAGGCAGTTGGGTGCATGGTTGCAGACCAACATAAAAGGCTTCAAGAAGACAAGAAGCCCATCGTGCCTGCATCATGGCTATACCTCGTCGTCAAACACAAGTATCACAGTTGTGAAACCATCCGGTGTCTCTTCCATTGGAAGACGGCCCTGTAAACCCAAAAGTTTGTTTTAGAGTCTAGGTAGTTTGTTTTATTTTATTTATTTATTTATTTATTAGACAAGAGAGTATATTAGGAATTTATTTTCGTGTGAGAATTATGCATTTGATATATATTACTGTAAATAAATACTAAATAAAAATTTATATTTATGGATCCATGCTGGAGTTTTGTGTGTGCATTTAATTTTCAGTTTGAAACTTCAACTCAGATTTGAAAGGTTTGAAATTTGAGTTTGAAAACTGAAAATTGGAAATAGGCAAAAAAAAGCAGAAAATGTAAAATAGCCCTAGGACCTTTTCCTCTCCCTCAGCCCATTTCCTCAACTTGGCCCATCTCCCTTCTCTCAGGTCTCAGCCGTGGGGGCCAGCATCGCATAGAATAGCATCCCGCCCACGGGCCTAGATGCACATTAGGGATGGCAATCGAACGAGTACACGGATATATAGTTCGCGAATTAATACCCTACGAGATAAAATTCAACCCATATTCGTACCCATAAATGTTCGTGGGTATAGATCTGTATCCATATCCATACCAGTCGGGTATCCGCTATCCAATGGATAGTTAACCGCCTGCCCACTACAATTTTAGCATTCAACACCAAACAACAATTTTATCACATTTCAAAATAATTATCATTCCAGCAACATCAAATGATAATTTCAGCACCAAACAACATGTCATGGAATATTGAAAAATGAGAATTTATGATAATATATTAAATCTAGATAACCCACATATCAGATATCTATTGTGTAACGGGTATAGACACTGGATATCCATAACCATGAAAAAATTATCTGCGGATATCTTATTATATCCATAACCATATCCACGGATACCAAATTTTATCATACACATATTCAATAGATAATTATGTACGATTATTTACTTATACTCGTACCCACTGTCATTCTAATAAACACAGACACACTGTCGTGTGAGACCAACTGGACAGTGTTTTCACAGCGCACGCACATGGACACTGCGTCACTGGCAGGTGTGACTGGTTGGATGGGCACCAGACTTCTTCCCTCAGCCTTTCAGCCACGACCACTAGTCTATCCCGTGGGCCTACGTTGTCTGGGGCTTCATCTCCCCTGGTGGTATATAAACTAACCGTCTACACCTTTTACCCATCCAACCAATCGTCGAGGAATCCCATCGAGTTTCACCACCACCGGAAACGAGTCCGAGAGCCGGGTCACCATTACCGAGACATAGATATCTACCATCGTTTGTCCCTCGCCTGTGCTGACGTTTGAAGCCTAAGAAGTGGTCTAGAGCTTCGCTAGGACACGTGAGAGTAGTCGTGGTGTTTTTAGTGCGGTAGGTCGTAGGCAAGCCTAGGGTGGTGAATTGCTCGTCCGTTAGCCGAAGTTTGAGTTCAAGCATAGACCGACTAGTTTAAATGAGTCATATCGGACTATCGTGTCATGTAGTGCTGCAAAATAACTTATTTTTCTATTTTTCTTACTTATTTTTCTTATTTTTTTAACAAAACTCAAAAATAGCTCGAAAATGAGGGTTGAGTTCATCATATTTATACATATATGGCGGGCTAGAGTCACAAATGGGTAATGATGAGCCATGATCGATTTGATGGGCTATTTGTGCCTAGCATTGTGGTAAATGACCAATAATAAATGAGCCGTACTCGTGTCGCTCGATTGGCTTTTACCTAAGCCGAAGCACGGGTCATGATGGACCTAATACTGGCCTGGGCAGGGTTACTATTATATCATGTCATGTCCATACCGTGCCAAAATAATCGTGCCTCGTGCCGGCCTATATAGTTTGGCCCATCTAGTCACATATAACCGTGAGTTCATTACTGGAAGTTGAAGAGTATAAAGGAAAGATCATATCTAATAAGGAATGGCGACGTACCTTGAAATGTTTTTTTTTTTTCGTAGTATGCGTGGAACATAAACAACGTATATGCCTTCTCAAGAAAACGACATAAGAAAAATCGGCAATTACGCAGATCCTTTGATATCGTGCACCGTACTTTGCTGACAAAAGAGCTCTTAAAGCTTCTATGGTCAATACTTGACCAGATAGACTAACACTAAATAGAAACGTTGTGTTCAACTATACGACCGCCTTTGTGAGATACTTTTCATCAATAGGATCATATTTCAAACGATGTACCTAGGGCTGCAACAATTCTCCTCGAGGTCCAGTAATTGGTGGACTGAACGATCCAACGATATTGTTTTTAAAAACCCTCACCCACCTAATTATGCGTAACAAACATTTGATACATATATTTTCATATTTTTTTTGTCTATATCACATGAAATGCTAAAACAAGAACGAAAAATATTCTGAAAACAAGTATTGATATAAAATTGTAAATTCGATTATTTTTACAAACAAAAAGAAAAAAAAGTATGCTGCTTGATCTCCGAGGGCGCACATGGGCCTAAGGTTCCTAGGGTCGTGGCACACGAAACTCATTGCTCCACATGTAGGACTGATTTGGTGAGAAGAGGATCACGGGAGGATTGGAGAGGATTGGGAGGAAATGAACTAATTTCCCCCTTAATCCCCTACAACCCTCCCGTGATTTCTGGTCACCAAATCAGTCAGTAAAGTTGGCCTATAAACTAAGGTTGTCTCCAGCAGCGTCCTCTAAATTCTATACCCTAAAGTAATATTTCGTGTTCTTTACAGCACACTCTAAAAGATTCTGTCTTCTATATATTCTCAGTCTCCAACAGCGTCCCTTAAATTCGGTCCCCTAAAACTACAGTGTTAACATATTTCCTTTTTCCATTTCTTTTCCTCTTTTTTTTGTTTTCTTCCCATTTCACGCAATACAAAGGATGCGCAAAATAGTGTATTTCATTAATTTGCAAATAATAATCTCTGAAAGAATGCTTGATTAATAATTTCAAATTGTAAATATTAATTAACATTCGATGTGATATTGTGTGTAATTGTTGTCGATAAAACGTCGCATGGTATTTTATTGGTATAAAAATATGGTTCCAGATTGACATGCTTCCACCGTAAGCCACGACACTTCTTCAACAAGCCATCGACAAGCTTCGTCTGCACGCCAGCACGATGACTTGTATCCGAAGCCCACTCGTTTTATAAATAAGCACTCATGCTTCAATACTTCACTCACACTTCTCTTTTAAATCTCCACAACAATGAACCTGTACTTAGAATCTAATTTTCTTGTTAGGATGATGGAAGAAATGGAAGAGGAAGAAGAAGAGTTGCAGATGGTGATGTACCTGCATATTAGGAGGCGTCGTGCACGCAACGAGCGTCGTCACGGTGGTTCCATTCCTGGGCGTGTTCGGATTCATCGTGATCACATGAGCGGCGATGCAAGAATCTGAGCTGACTACTTTGGAGCCCAACCTGTGTACACTGATGCTCAATTCTGTAGGAGGTATTTCATATATTTCATGCGCATATTCATTTTGACATGTACTTAACTTGATCGACCCTTACAGTGACACACGTTTATTATATGGTAGGTTCCGCATGCGTCGCCATGTGTTTGAGCGCCTAGTTGATGTTGTTCAACAAGTCGATCCATACTTTATTCAGCGCCCAAACTGTGCCGGTGAGATAGGTCTTTCTGCTCTATAGACAGTTGTTGCTGCTGTTCGCATCCTTGCTTATGGTATTCCTGCTGATGCGGTCGACGAATACGTACGCATTGGTGAATCTACTGCTCATGAGGCATTGAAACACTTTTGCACGGCCATCCAAACCGCGTTTGGGCCTTACTATCTCCGTGCACCTAATGCGGCATATATTGCACGCCTCCTCCAAGTTGGCGAGTTACGAGGGTTCCTTGGTATGCTTGGTAGTGTCGATTGCATGCATTGGGAGTGGCGTAACTGCCTAAGTGCATGGAAGGGAATGTTTACAGGTCGCGGTAAACATCCATCCATGATCCTGGAAGCAGTTGCGTCGTATGACCTTTGGATATGGCATGCATATTTTGGAATGCCAGGTAGCTGCAACGACATCAACGTTCTCCACCGTTCAAACCTTTTAGAAAGGCATCTCACCGGTGACACTCCACCTGTTTCATTCTCAGTTAATGGTCACACTTACAATATGTGATATTACCTAGCAGATGGTATTTACCTAGATTGGCCAGCATTTGTAAAGACAATCTGTAATCCCTACGATGTTAGAACGCAACACTTTGCCACAATTCAGGAGTCAGCTAGAAAAGATATTGAACGAGCTTTTGGTTTGCTCCAGAAGCGATGGGGTGTAATCCGTGGCCCTGCTTACGTTGGAGTCCTGAACACATTGGGAACATAATGAAAGCTTGCATCATCTTGCACAACATGATAGTAGAGGATGAAGGACCATTGGCGTTGAACACAAGTTTTGACAACATCGGAGTGGTGGCTGACACTACTCAAGGTTCAATGGAAGAGCGCAACAATTTTGTCAATCAAAGGTATAACCAACTCAAAGACCGAAACAAATATACTCAACTTCAGGTTGATCTTATCCACCATCACTGGGCGCGTCTTGGCTCTGGAGTTGCATAGGCGTCGACTGATTGCATGGTACTTAAATAAAATGACGGCATTGAACCAAAATGTCGTAGTGTCTGTATTAGTCCTACTTTGTCATGTAAAATGATGGGTGTGAAACGATGCAAGTGTGTGCTAGTGTGTCATGTTTCCTAGTGTGTCATGTGTCCTAGTGTGTCATGTGTAACTAGTATGTGATGTATGCAGATGTGTGTGAAACTATGGTAGTTTGTTTCATGTGTGGCATAAATGTATCCATGCGAAATTAGGATTGTCATGACACAGAAACAACAATATCAATTCGACACAGCAGACAATAAAAGACATTAACAAACTTAACAACATCCTGACAGAAATTAAGTCTGAAAACAAATTCCTCACACAAATAAGAAGTCTCATAACAACATCCTCATAGAAATAAACTCTGGTACAAACATCATGACACTAAAACCAACTTGAAGTATGATAAGAACATTAAGCAAACTGTCACAAATCCTCACACAAACCAGTCTGATACTATGCCTCATGTAGAAATGGTAAAACTGATCCTCACTTACTAGATGAGGATGAACCAGTAACTCTTGCCAAGATGTCTTGTTGCTTGGCTTCATAGTATTGTCGAAGAAGAGGGTTACATTTATTGAGATCCATGCTTAAGATCATGACCTCCTCTTCCTTGTCCTCCTTAAGTTTCTGCCTTTCCATCCTTAATTTCTCTAGGTTCAACTTCTTCTTTTCAAGGAGCAGTTTTTGCCTCTCGTTTTTGTTCATTGACTCCAACTTCTTTTCCTCTGTTGTAACTACTATTTTGTACATAGAAAGACGCTCCAAAGAAAGATCTCCCATCCATGTCATGAACTCCGAATCTGAGGAAGATGTGTCGATAGATCGAGTTCGCTTAGCCTTTTCCTTTGAAGAATCCCGACCAAGTGGCCTCTTGGATGTGATGCTAGTTGGAACCAACTCCTCTGCATCAACATCGATAGTGTTAGATTGGGTGGGAACTAGGTTGGCATGTTGATTTTGGTGACCCATGTGGTTGTCCATCCATTTCGGTTGATCCTTTAGTATGGCTCAACAATGCAAAAAGTGGAACGACTTCTTCTCAATAGCTGCAAATCCAGACGCTGCAAGTGAAGTCTGCAAGTAACATATGATTAGACCAAGAACATATAAAAATAACTAAAACTAGTAAATTGTGTTTGATAGTAAATATGTACCTTGTCTGTGTCAGTTAGCCCACTAGGGTTTTGTCGGAGGACTATCATCATGTAACCAACAAAAGTAGAACACTGTGTTTTGATAGTATCCCATCTACTCATCAAAGATTTTGTCGACCTTTCTGGCAATGTTCCTCATCTAGAGTTGTAAGCCTTAGTAATTCGACTCCAAAACCCTTGACGCTTCTGGCCTGTGTTAATTATGGGATCACAACTTACAGCAAGCCAAGGATGACAAACCCTCATGTCCTCACAAGCAGTGAAGTTTGTTAGCTTAGTTCGTTGATTAGGCTTCTTAGGTACAACTGGTGGTGTTGATCCCTCGGCGTGGCCATCCACTGGAAGTTGAAAATGTTGACTCCCAACAGTCTTCTCATCAATCTAGCTAAGGAAGCTACCATATTGTGACATGACCTGGTTCCAATCAATTCCCATTCTATATAACTGAAGCACAACAAACTTGTCATCAATGTACTACTATGTAACAATAATTGCAATCGTTTGAAAATGAAAAATTGGTATGAATTCACGCAAAAATACTGAAACACAACTGATAAATAATTGTACTAGTTCAAACGGTTTGAGTGTACAACCAAGACAACGCTCAAAACCCACAAAAGCATGACAAGATGATGCTAGTTTGGTCATACACAAGCTGCTACCATTTCAAGTTTTCATCATACTGACGCGGCTGCCATACATACTAATACTATTATTAAAGACAAACCTACATACTAGTAGGGATATGTGTCGTCGGTTGAGTAGTCACGACCATCGTCGTAGCCGACTATTTCGTCATAGTTATGTAATACCCAAATTATAAAGCTTATAAAAGAGTTGATCTCCTTATGTGATTTGCCATCTACCTTTGAGACATGTGACTAATCATGTTTAAAAGTGAATAATCTTTACTAAAACACAAATAAACCATGCATCATGTTGGAGTTTTGTTTGTACATTTAATAATAATAATAACCCTAATAGGAATATAATAATGCCTTGAGATTTGGGTTGAACACTAAATTGAAATTTAGGATTTGAAAATAGAAATTGAAAAAAAGAGAGAAAAGAAAAAGAGAAAGGATATAAAAATATAAATAATATATATAATTATATCTTCAAATTGGTACTTTTTATGGCGCAATATAATCTGAGGAAAGTTTGTCACAAGGCGTGAATTTAAATTTGAATTCAAATTGGATTTGGGAATAGAGAAA
This sequence comes from Zea mays, assembly GCF_902167145.1. Classification (NCBI taxonomy): domain Eukaryota; kingdom Viridiplantae; phylum Streptophyta; class Magnoliopsida; order Poales; family Poaceae; genus Zea; species Zea mays. The sequence continues at coordinate 109,133,156 of NC_050102.1, forward strand.
AGAAAAATAGGAAAAGAAAAGCTAAAACAGGAACGTGGGCCAGCTCTTTCTCATTTCGGCCCATCTCCCCTTTACCACTGCGCGGCTTGTCTTACTTCGCGGACACGCGCCGACACGTAGGGCCCACCGGCCAGCCGGACGCCTCACACTCGCCCCACACCCTTTCACTGTGTTGCGGGGACCACCGGACAGCCACGCTTTGCGGTCGCGTCTCCTTCCGTTCCACTGATACGCTGGCTCGTCCCATCAAACACCGCGCGAGAAGCCGCACGTTCTTCCTCCTCGCGTGAAAATTGGATCCAAGCTCAAACCCACGTGTGATCCTTCCGGGCGTAGCGCGTCCCACCACCCATTCTGTCGGCCCTATATAGTTGCAGGGCAGAGCCGCCGTCGTCGGCTCCATCCCATAACCCTATGTGCGACTCTATCGCCGCCACAAGTTTGTCGTCGCCACCAGTGTGTGAGGGAGAGCCGTCACCATTGAATTTCCTAGCCATCACCGTAGAAGCTGTCGGGTGGGGTCGTGGCGTTCCCAGAACCATCAGGGGTCTACACGGGGGCGTTCTGGGGAGTTGAAGTGCTGATCAACCGCAACAATTTGTCACTGGAGTCGATTTTCGCCGTGGTGCCGCACCTCGCCGTCACCTGGAATCTCCGTGTCCTAATCGTCGGTGAGCACCCGACCTCCGTATTCGTGCAGTCATCCCCTTTGTTTTGTGCTAGAGCAATCGGTGTGAGGTTCTCGGAATAGCCGGGGCGGCGATCGCCGGTGGGATCCTTGCCGCAAGGAAAGGCGCCGCCGTGGCCATGAGTCGGGTAGAAGACGTCGATCGTGGACCGTTGGATTTAGGGCATATGGTCCAGATTAGAAGAGACGTACCGATTGGGTTAGGTTAACGAGAGCCGTCCAATTCAGATCGGATGCGCGAGATTAGAGATTGGGTACATTAGATCTGAACTATCGGATGCAAATCCAACGGCACCACGTGCATACCGGTTCGTTTTAGGTACTTTTAATCTGAGTGCTCGATTATTGATCGGGCGGCTGATGTGAACTGATACCCCTTCGGCTCTAGATTTTTACTAAAGAGACCCTGAGAGAAACAGGATTCAACCCGCAGTCCTTCCCTGGGTTAGCCTGTGTCTTAGGTTCTTTTGCGCCAGGGACACTGTACTATTCGGTATTTGACGCCCAATCCAGACACCAGAGAAATTAGTAATATAATTATAGAAATTGATTTTTAATACAAAAATAATTCCAGAAACTTGTATAAATCATATTTAATACATTTTAACTCCAAATTGATCCATTCCAGTGGCAATAATTTTGTTTTAATGTTGTCTATCATCTAGTGCCTCTGTTTAGCCATGAAACTTGAACTAAAATTATTCACATGAATTGTGCTAATCTAGGCATTAAATCACTTTAGAAGTTCATAACTAAATAAATATAACTCCAAATTTAGTGATTCTTGTTCCTACGATCTCGTTACGCAACGTGGAATATTATCATGCATTATGTTCTATTGTTTGGTGTGATGTTAATTTTTGCTATACTATGTATGTTTGTATTGATGCGAGTAGACGAGCAAGCTAATGAGGATCCGGGGGTTCAGCTGGTGGAGATGGCTGAGCAGGAGCTCGTTGAAGGCAAGTTGTGCCCTTGATCACTTCCTTTTTACTCAGTCATGTTCTTATTAATCATAATGATCTGCATAAGTTAATTTTGATGGGACCCAATAGGTTACCCTACTTTGGCTATCTTTATACCTTGTTTTACCACTGAATTTTTGGGTAGTATATTGTCGGGTACTGTAATTAGGGGTACCCCCAATACTCCTAAACGCGGCTGGAAAACATCTTCAGAACAAACCATAAACAGCTGATAAAGCGCGGTTCAAGTCAGGGCCTCGTCTACCAAGGGACGCAACCTCATCTGAGCCCAGCCTCGGCCTAGGGCGGGAACAGTAGTCCTGGGCGAATTCACGCCTCGCATGAGGGCCTCCTCAGGCAGTGAGCGCACCCTCGGCTCACCTAAAGCCTAGCTTGGGCAGACTTTGTCGTGCAGCGACCTCGGCCGGATCGCTCTACCAACCGACCATATCGCATGCACATTTAATGTGGGGATCGCCTGACACCTTGTCCTGACACGTGTACCTCAGTCAGCAAGGTCGAAGTGACCGCAGTCACTTGGCCCCTTTACTGACCGATCTGACTAGAAAACAGCGCTATTCACTCCGCTCCGGCTAATGTGCCAACCACCTGGGCAAGACTAGCAACAGCAAGTCGTGACCTCTCCCGAGTTCAGCCTCGGGCACAACAGAGAGCTCCGCCTCGCCCGACCCCTGGCCTCGACCTCGGCCTTGGGAGAAGGTCTCCGCCTCGCCCGACCCCAGGCCTCGGCCTCAGCCCCGGCCTCGGGAGGAGTCACAACCTCGCCCGACCTCAGCCTCGGCCTCAGGAGAAGTCTCCGTCTCGCCCGACCTGGGCCTTGGACCGACTACGCTACAAGGGATACATCATTACCCTACCCCTAGCTAGCCGCCTCATGCTACGAAGGAACAAGACCGGTGTCCCATCTAAGGTTACTCCGGTAAACAGGTAATGATGGTTCCCCGCGTGCGCCCATGACGTCGGTTGCTCTCAAACCCCCTACGGAAGCAAGCAAACGTCAGCAGGGTCCATGTCGTGCCGACAGCTGTGCTACTACAGGGCTCAAGGCACTTCTCCGACGGCCACGTTAGCTCGTGTACAGGGCTCAAGGCGCTTCTCCGCCAGCCATGATAGCACGTAGCTACACCCCCTTGTATAGCTGGACATCTCCTTGTATCTATAAAAGGGGATGTACAGGGCCTTCCTAAGGCACGTTCACAGGACAACACAGACATTGAGGGAGGTTCACATGAGGACAGACAGGGAGACACGTTGACGCAATACGTCGACGTTGAGACAGAGACGGATGCATGCATAGACTCTCTCTCTTTCTCTCGCTCTCGCCCTCACTCCCTCACGACGCTTGTAGCCCCTACTACGAGCACACCGGTGCAAGATAATATAAGCCTCATTTCCCCGCTTGTGTTCCATCTTGCATCAACCCATCTGGGTAGGGGCACGCAGCAACAAATTCACTAGTCGGTTGACGGACCTCGCGGGTCCGAAACGCCGACAGTTGGCGCGCCAGGTAGGGGCTCGCTGCGTGTTAACAAATACTTTCCCATTAAGTTCCAGATGGGTAGCCATCAGCAACCTCTTCGGCCCGGGACGATGCTCTTCTTCGGGAGTCTCGAGTTCGTGTCCCGCGACGGCAGCTACGACATGGTGCTTCTCCCCTCGCAGCGCGACAGCAACAACGGTCGTCAGCTCGTCCGGCACCGGCGAACTCGACGACGACTTCCCCCCGTGGCAGAAGAGGAACACTCGGGTTTGCCCCGCCATCCTCCTCGCTGGAGGAGGAGGAGGAGACGGGGCAACTGTGGCCATGCTAGAGGCGGCACCTCGTCGACTGTCAGGCCAGAGCGAGTCGACGACGCCGGCACCCCTGCGGGGGCCATGTCGGGTGTTGTCCTCGCACCTGAGACAACGACAGGTGTCGCTTCCTCGCAACGTGCCAACCCCAAGCGGATTGATGACGCCAGCATCCTCGCAAAGGACATGCTAGGCGTTAGCCTCGTACCTGAGATAATGGTGCAGTCCGTCCCCAACGCGACTTCGCCACCGTCCATCGACCAAGAGGTACCGTCCGTTTTCCACCCTGTCCCTTTTAGATTCAGCTTCGATCCACCAAGCGACCCCGCTTCGGTAAGCACTTTCGTAAAGGCATATCCTAACCTTCCGGGGTACCATATGTGGTCATCTTGGGACCGACTGACGGACGTCTCAACCTCCGGACTCGCGGGTTCAGAGGAAGACGACGACTCCGACTTCGGTTGGGATTTCTCCGGACTCCGTGATCCCAGTGCCATGCGAGACTTCATGTCTGCATGTGACTACTGCCTCTCCGGCTGCTCTGACGATGACCACAGCCTCGGCGACGAGGGTTGCGACCCGAGTCATGAGTGTTTCCACATCGATCAGGGGGATCATGGCGAAGACAACCACCTCGGCATGCCGAAAGATGACAACGCCCATGTGCCTGCGTCTCGCGTTGACATCCCGCAGGAGCTAGCTGTGGTCCTAGTCCTTACGGGGGGTCAGGACACACAGCTCGAGCAATTCCACGAGATGCAGGCCAAGCTCGACGAAGAAACGGGGCGGCTTGTGTAGCTCCGACAAAACATCGAGCAGGAGTGGGCAGGCCGAGCACTTGCTGGAGAAGCGCGTCATCAGGCCCGAGACGTCCAGCGCCGTATCATTGGCGATGCCAGGGCAGGGCTGCCCCCGGCCTTCAGCGGGGTCAGCCAGAATCTAGCTGCAGTGGTGATGCTACTCCGAACAATGCCGGAGCCATCCACCACCGAGGGGCGGCGTATCTAGGGTGAACTCAAGGATCTCCTGGAAGATGCTGCAGTCCGACGAGCCGAGAGCTCGGCCTCTCGAAGGCAAGGGTGCCCCTCAGAGCATCACGCAACGCCCTCCCGACGCATGAGCGAGGCCTCGGTCCGCACCGAGCGCACACAAGACGGGACGCCCGCGGCCCCGGACCGCCTCGGCGACGAGCAACACTGCCGCGACCGTCGAGCCCGCCTTGAGGAAAGGGTGCACCGAGGCTACCACCCCAGGCGCGGAGGCCGCTACGACAGTGAGGAGGATCGGAGCCCCTCGCCCGAACCGCCAGGTCCGCGAGCCTTCAGCCGGGCCATACGACGGGCGCCGTTCCCGGCCCGGTTCCGAGCCCCGACTACCATCACCAAGTACTCAGGGGAGACAAGGCCGAAGTTGTGGCTTGCGAACTAAGCTACCGGCTGGCATGCCAGCTGGGAGGGACAAACGACGACAACCTCATCAACCGCAACCTCCCTCTCTTCCTCTCCGACGCTGCCCAAGCATGGCTAGAGCATCTGCCTCCTGCACAGATCTCCAACTAGGACAACCTAGTCAAGGCCTTCGCGGGAAACTTCCAAGGTACGTACGTGTGCCCTGGGAACTCATGGGATCTCCGAAGCTACCACCAGCAGCCAGGGGAATCCCTGCGAGAGTACATCCGGCGGTTTTCGAAGCAGCGCAACGAGCTGCCCAACATCACCGACTCGGACGTCATCGGGGCGTTCCTCGCCGGCACCACGTGTCGGGACCTGGTGAGCAAACTGGGGCGCAAGACTCCCACCAAGGCGAGCGAATTGATGGACATCGCCACCAAGTTCGCCTCTAGTCAGGAGGCCGTCGAAGCCATCTTCCGGAAGGACAAGCAGCCTCAAGGAAGACAGAAGGAAGACGCCCCCGAGGCGTCCGTCCAGCATGGCTCGAAAAAGAAGGCCAAGAAGAAGGCGCAAGCAAAGTGCGACGCCGTTGACGTGGATCTCGTCGCTGCTTCCGAGCATAGAAATCCTCGGAAGCCTCCCGGAGGAGTCAACACGTTTGACAAGATGCTCAAGGAGTCGTGCCCCTATCATAGGGGTCCCGTCAAGCACACCCTCGAGGAGTGCGACATGCTCCGGCGTTACTTCATCAAGGCGGGACCCTCGGCAGAAGGTGGCAAGGACCAAGGCAACAACAAGAAGGGGGCGACAAGGAAGAGGAGTTCCCGGAGGTCCGCGACTGCTTCATGATCTACGGCGGACAGGTGGCGAACGCCTCAGCTCGGCACCGCAAGCAGGAGCGCCGGGAGGTCTGCTCGGTGAAGGTGGCGGCGCCGGTCTACCTAGACTGGTCCGACAAGCCCATCACCTTCGACCAAGGCGACCACCCCGACTGCGTACCGAGCCCAGGAAGGTACCCTCTCATCGTCGACCCCGTCATCGGCAACGCTAGGCTCACCAAGGTCCTCATGGACAGAGGCAGCAGCCTCAACATCATCTATGCTGAGACCCCAGGGCTCTTGGGGATAGATCTGACCATGATCCGGGCCGGTGCAACACCCTTTCACGGGATCGTCCCATGTAAGCGCGTCCTGCCCCTTGGGCAAGTTGATTTGCCCGTCTGCTTCGGAACTCCCTCCAACTTCCGCAGGGAAACCCTCACGTTCGAGGTGGTCGGGTTTCGAGGGACCTATCACGCGGTGTTTGGAAGACTGTGCTACGCCAAGTTCATGGCCGTCCCCAACTACACGTACCTCAAGCTCAAGATGCCAGGCCCCAAGGGAATCATCACCGTCGGATCCACGTACCGCCATGCTTACGAGTGCGATGTGGAATGCGTGGAGTACGCTGAGGCCATCGCCGAGTCCGAGGCCCTCATCACCGACCTGGATTGCCTCTCCAAGGAGGCGCCTGATGCGAAGCGCCACGCCGGCAACTTCGAACCATCCGAGGCGGTTAAGACTGTCGCCCTCGACCCCAGCAACGACACCTGCAAGCAAGTCAGGATCGGCTCCGAGCTCGACCCCAAATAGGAAGCAGTGCTCGTCAACTTTCTCCGCACAAATGCCGAAATTTTTGCGTGGAGTCCCTCGGACATGCTAGGCATACCGAGGGATGTCGCCGAGCACTCGCTGGATATCCGAGCCAGTGCCCGACCCGTGAAGCAGCACCTGCGCCGTTTTGATGAAGAAAAGCGCAGGGCCATAGGCGAGGAGGTCCACAAGCTGATGGCTGCAGGGTTCATCAAAGAGGTATTCCATCCCGAATGGCTAGCTAAACCTATGCTTGTAAATAAAAAAGGTGGGAAATGGAGGATGTGCGTAGACTACACTAGTCTAAACAAAGCATGTCCAAAGGTTCCCTACCCTCTGCCTCGCATCGATCAAATTGTGGACTCCACTGGTGGGTGTGAAACCCTGTCATTCCTTGACGCCTATTCAGGTTATCACCAAATCAAGATGAAAGAGTCCGACCAGCTCACGACTTGTTTCATCACACCTTTTGGCATGTATTGTTATACTACTATGCCATTTGGCTTGAGGAATGCAGGTGCAACCTACCAAAGTTGCATGAACCACGTGTTTGGAGAACACATCGGCAGAATGGTCGAGGCTTATGTCGATGACATCGTTGTCAAGACAAGGAAAGCCTCTGACCTCCTCTCTGACCTCGAAGTGACTTTCGGGTGCCTGCGTGCAAAAGGAGTGAAACTCAATCCCGAGAAGTGTGTCTTCGGAGTCCCCCGAGGCATGCTCCTAGGGTTCATCTTCTCCGAACAAGGCATCGAGGCCAACCCGGAGAAAATCACGGCCATCACCAACATGGGACCCATCAAGGATTTGAAAGGAGTACAAAGGGTCATGGGATGCCTTGCTGCTCTGAGCCGCTTCATCTCGCGCCTTGGCGAGAGAGGATTGCCCTTGTACCGCCTCTTAAGGAAGGCCGAGCGCTTCACTTGGACCCCCGAGGCCGAGGAAGCCCTCGGAAACTTAAAGGCACTCCTTACCAATGCGCCCATCTTGGTGCCCCCCGCTCCAGGAGAAGCCCTCTTGATCTACGTAGCCGCAACCACTCAGGTGGTCAGCGTCGCGATCGTAGTCAAGAGACGGGAAGAAGGACATGCACTGCTCGTCCAGAGGCCGGTCTACTTCATCAGTGAAGCACTATCCGAGACCAAGATCCGCTACCCACAAATCTAGAAGCTACTGTACGCAGTAATTCTAACACGGCAAAAATTGCGACACTACTTCGAGTCTCATCCGGTGACTGTGGTGTCATCCTTACCCCTGGGAGAGATCATCCAGTGCCGAGAGGCCTCGGGTAGGATAGCGAAATGGGCAGTGGAACTCATGGGCGAAACACTTTCATTCGCCCCTCGGAAGGCCATAAAATCCCAAGTCTTGGTAGACTTCCTGGCAGAATGGGTCGACACCCAATTGCCGACAGCTCCAATCCAAGCCGAACTTTGGACCATGTACTTCATGGGTCGCTGATGAAAACCAGAGCAGGTGCTGGCTTGCTCTTCATCTCGCCCCTCGGGAAACATGTGCGCTATGTGATTCGCCTCCATTTTCCGGCGTTAAACAACGTGGCCGAGTACGAGGCTTTGGTTAATGGGTTGTGCATCGCCGTCGAGCTAGGGGTTCGGCGCCTCGACGCTCGGGACGACTCACAGCTTGTCATCGACCAAGTCATGAAGAACTCCCACTGCCGCGATCAAAAAATGGAAGCCTATTGCGACAAAGTTCGGCGCTTGGAGGATAAGTTCCACGGGCTGGAACTCAACCATGTTGCTCGACGGTACAACGAGATGGCGGATGAGCTGGCTAAAATAGCCTCGGGGTGGACGGCGGTTCCCCCGAACGTCTTCTCCAGGGACATATATCAACCATCCGTCAACTTCGACGACGCGCCCGAGCCCGACGAGACCTCGGCCCAGCCCGAGGTACCCTCGGCCGCCGAGGGTGAGGCCTTGCGCATTGAGGGAGAGCGGAATGGGGTTGCGCCAAACCGAGACTGGCAGACCCCGTACCTGCAATATCTCCTCCGAGGAGAGCTGCCCCTCGACAAGGCCGAAGCTCGGCGACTGGCTCGGCGCGCCAAGTCGTTCGTTTTGCTGGGTGACGAAAAAGAGTTGTATCACCGCAGTCCCTCGGGCATTCTCCAACGATGCATATCCGTCGCCCAAGGACAAGAGCTGTTACAAGAAATACACTCGGGGGCTTGCGGTCACCATGCAGCACCTCGGACCCTCGTCGGAAATGCTTTCCGACAAGGTTTCTACTGGCCGACCGCGGTGGCTGACGCCACTAGGATTGTACGCTCCTGCCGAGGGTGTCAATTCTACGCGAGACAGACGCACCTGCCTGCTCAGACCTTGTAGACAATACCCATCACTTGGTCGTTTGCCGTATGGGGTCTGGACCTCGTCGATCCCTTGCAGAAGGCACCCGGGGGCTTCAAGCACCTGCTGGTCGCCATCGACAAATTCTCCAAGTGGATCGAGGTCCGACCCTTAACTAGCATCGGGTCCGAGCAGGCGGTGGCGTTCTTCACAAATATCATCCATCGCTTTGGGGTCCCAAACTCCATCATCACCGACAATGGCACGCAGTTCACTGGAAAGAAGTTCCTGAACTTCTGTGAAGACCACCACATCCGTGTGGACTGAGCCGCCGTAGCTCACCCAATGACAAATGGGCAGGTGGAGCGTGCCAACGATATGATTTTGCAAGGACTAAAGCCGAGGATCTACAACGACCTCAACAAGTTCGGCAAGCGATGGATAAAAGAGCTACCCTCGGTGGTTTGGAGTCTGAGGACGACGCCGAGCCGGGCCACGGGTTTCTCGCCGTTCTTTCTAGTCTATGGGGCTAAGGCCATCCTACCCACAGACTTAGAACACGGTTCCCCGAGGGCAAAGGCTTACAACGACCAAAGCAACCAGACCAGCCGAGAAGATTCATTGGACCAGCTGGAAGAGGCTCGGGACATGGCCTTACTACACTTGGCGCGATATCAGCAGTCTCTGCGATGCTACCACGCCCGAAGGGTTCGGCCCCGAGGCTTCCAGGTGGGAGATCTGGTACTTCGGCTGCGACAAGACGCCCGAGGGCACCACAAGCTTACTCCCCCCTGGGAAGGGCCCTTCATCATCGCCAAGATTTTGAAGCCCGGGACATACAAGCTGGCCAACAATCAAGGCGAGGTCTACAGCAACACTTGGAACATCCAACAGCTACGTCGCTTTTACCCTTAAAATGTTTCAAGTTGTTTATGAATCTGGCTTTCTTTACATACATAAATAAAGTCTAACCATCAAGGAAGGATCAGCCTTGCCTCGGCAAAGCCCGACCCTCCCTCGGGGCTAGAAGGGGGGAACCCCCTCCGCGTCAAAATTTTCCTCAGAAAAGTCTTTTACTAAAATGACTTTCGTGCTTTTCGACTATATCGATAACGAAATCCTAAAAACGACGAGAGAACACGTAAGCGGCAAGGTCGACCGAGCCGAGGGACTCGTACGCCTCCGGGATACGGATACCTCACTCATCACCTTTCGCGAAAAGTGACTCACGCTGGGACAAGGGTTACTGCTACCGAACAAGTCTTAACGCACGAAACGAGAGCAAAGAAAATGCAGCTTTATAATCCGACATTAAAATGTTTAGGCCTAAGCGGCCGCAAAAAACATACGCATACTTCAAACAAACTGCTCCTGCAGGCTCAGACAATGGCAGGGGGAGGAGCGGCACCCTCGGCGTCATTTCCACCCTCGGCAGGATCTGGCACGGCCTCAGACGACGACACGGGTGGAAGGATCTCCACCTCAAAGGAGGAAGCCAGCGCGGCACTTGGGCCCTCGACAGCCGCGTCAAGCCTCTGCACCTCGGCTAAGGCAGCATCCTCTTCGTCGGGTAAGCAGTACCCCTCGCTAACCCGCTCCAGATCCACGTCGTAGTGGGAGGCGAGCACGGCGAAGGCCCGCCTAACGCCGTGGTGCAGCGCCCCGTGGAGTCTGTTGCACACATGGCCGCCTAAGGCCCGCAAATGACTCTAGGGGGAGCTACCCGAGGGGACGCCATCGAGGCCAAAGGCCTGGTAGAAAGCCGAGATGGCCTCAGACATGGCCACACGCTCGGCCTCCAGGGCCGAGATAGCCTCGGACATGGCCACACGCTCGGCCTCCTTCTGCCCAGCCGCCTGGGCAAGCGCCTTGTAGTTCTTGACGGCCTCGTCAAGAGCCGTCTCGAACCCGGCAGACAGCAGGACAACATTCTTCAGACGCAAGAAGAAGAATGGTGACAAAAACAAAGTCACAAAGCGGGCAAAACATACCTTCTGCCCGGGCACGCTGCTGCGAGGCCTCGGCTTTGGTGGACTGGGCAGACCCGACGGCCTCGGCTAGGCTCTCCGCAAGGGTCCCAGCCCGAGCGGACTCCTCGGCTAACCGCTCCGTAGCCTTAGCCAGCTGACCTCTAAGGGCCTCAGCCCGGCTAACGGCCTCAGCAGCTTGGCTCCGAGATTGGTCCCGCTCGCCGATAGCCTGGCCAAGCTCCAGTTGCCGCTGCCGCATCTCCTCGGCCTGGGAAGCCACCTGCTCCCGGGCCGACGAAGCCTCCGCTCGTGCCGACGACGCCTCTGTCCGCACCGCCGCTGCCTCCGACTTCAGCTCATCGCAGAGCAGCCGAAGGTCTGCCACCTCGGCGCTCTGTTGGGCGAGGCACTCATTGGCCTTGGTAAGCGCGGCCCGCTGGGACCGCAGCGAATCCCAGACGTCGCTCTCTCGGCGGATGAACAGTGACTTGGCGGTGCTCACGTTCGCAAGTTCCTAAGAAAGGAAAACAGGATATTACAAAGAATGCCCTGGTCACGCAAGGTATACCATCTAAATCCTTACCTAGAAGACCCTGGGAACGTCCCTAGAAAGGATCTCCATGGTCGACCGAAGCGACCTCATCGCCGCCTCGGTATACTCACGAAAACTATCCCGAGACCTCTCCTCCAGCTCATCGTTGAGGGAGAGGAGGGGTTCCGGGTCCGAGGTGGCACGGCTCCAGAATAGGAGCGGCTGCCCACCCCACTCACTAGGGTTGAGCTGCGCAGGGATAAGGCCGCTGCTCCCCAAGGCGGGCCACGGTACTGCACGCCCCTCCACTGAGGCGTCAGGTCCCCCTGCAGCCGATGCATCGAGTACCACCGCCGTCGACATGCTGGGCCTCTCCTCGGCTAAGGTGGCGAGCCTCCGATCGCCACCCTCGGCAACGACGGCCGCCCCCTCCTCATGGCCGAGAACGGGGAGGTCGGGGATGACCACGGGCGGTGACGCCTCAACCATCCTGACGTCGGCGGCGACGGGCGGCTCCGCGAGCGAATCAGCGACAGCCCCGGCAAGAGTCGATGCCGGCGTCGATGACAAGTCAGGCAGGCTCGGGGCCGCAGCCACGTCAGCAGCCTCCCCCAGCACGATGGCCGCTCCAGCAGGGGGTCAGCCTGGGAGGCTTGCCCCATGGCAACTCATGCCGCCTGGGCCACCCGCTGGAGGGCGCCTTGGGCAGAGGCCAACCAACCAGCGTGGCGTGCCGCAGCACCGGCCACCGAGGCCGGCTTCGTCTTAAGGGCCTTCGCTGGGGCCAAACCAGCCAAGCCCTGCCTCCGCTTGCTGAAAGGGAGAGACGGCAAGTTCAAGACACATAGTGAAAAAAACCGAAATAGGGGTATCCTCAGATACTTACCCACTCCGGACCAAGGCCAATCGTGCCTGTGGGGAGGCCCCTCGGGCCCCTATCCCCGCAGGCACTGCCGAGGGTTGCCCCGCTGCTGGCTTCGGCACAGTTTCCGCCTCGGACGCTCGAGGCGCCGAGGGAGCGGCCTGCCCAGGCGTCGTCACGACGGTCGAGGGACCGGCCTCCTGTGCAGCCAGCGCGGGCACCTGCTCTTGGGGGATGGGCAGATCAGCCTGACCCCCCCGGAGTCACAACAATTACCTCGGCCAAGGGGTCAAGTACCCCCTCGGCCTGCCTCCACTCCTCGGATTGGGACCTTGGTGTCCCGGCCCCAGGCACTGATGGTGCCAGCCCACTTGGAGGCTGGCTCAGTGACCCCTGGCCCAGCCTCGGGTCCGGGCTGAGGCCAAGTCGGGCCGCCATGTCATCGTCTTCGTCGTCATCATCGTCATCATCATCGTCGTCGTCAGGCGTCTCCGGCGACGACTCCCTCGGGAGCCCATCCCTCGCCTGCCTCCGATGACGCTTCTCCAAAGCTTCCCGAGCTAGCATCCTCTCGCGAGCTTGGGCCTTTTCCTCGTCCTTCTTCTCCTTCTCCTTCTCCGCGGCAAGCCTCCACACGGCTCGGTCCGCCGCGTCCTCCGGGACCGGTGGCCGAACGGGTCTATAAATCCTCAACCCCTGGAGACGAACAAAAATCCCAACAGTAAGGACCAAAGGCGTAGAGAACTCGGTGCAAAACAGAAGGAGGATCGGACACTCACCAGGGACACATACCCACGATCGGGACACATCGCGGGATGGCTAAGGGCGCCAGCATCCGGCCTCCCTACCATACTTGTTACCCGCATGAGGAGGTCGTCGGCGGAGAGGGAGGTCGAGGACATCCATGAGTCCTCCGAATCGACCCCCGGCTTCATCTCCACGAGCCGCAACCGCCGCTCGGCCAAAGGGAGCACCCTCCGATGATGGATAGCAGCGACGACCCCCGCAGCGGTAAGCCCGCATCTTGTAACTTCTATAAGGCCTGCAGAATAGGCTGGAGCTTCTCCTGGTTCTCGTGCGTGTCCCCCCATCGCCAGTTAGTGCCGGCGGCGGTCACCACTCGTTGAGAAAACGGCGGAAGCATCCCGCCGTCGTTCCGGAGATAAAACCACCGGTTCTACCACCCCTTGTTCGAAGATGCAAGGGAGGCAGGGATGTACAGCTGCGCGCGCCCCGACCTCAGCTGGAGGGTGCAGCCACCGGCCCGCACCGCCATACGGACCTTCTTCACCTCCATCGTCGCGGCGAAGAACTCCGCGGAAAAGAGATGGGTCCACAGGTCCCAGTGAGGGTCAATCCCCAAAAAGCCCTCGCAAACCGCCACGAAGATGGCTGCTTGCGCGATAGAGTTGGGGTTGAAGTTATGCAGCTCCACCCCGTAGTGGTGCAGGAGCGCCCGCATGAAGCGGCTCGCTGGCACTGTTAGAATATGAACCATAACCCTAACAGGGGTTGGGTGATATATTAATAGGCGAGTAAACTGGGCCAGGCCCATTACAGAGGGGTGAGATGGTCATTACACGGGGAAGACCCCAAACCCTAAACGGGTATTCTAACACCCCCCCACAGTCACAACTCTATCCTGTACAGATGTTGAGACTGGATCGAAAGTCTAAAAATACACTCGACGGTAATCCCTTGGTGAAGATGTCGGCGAACTGCAGCGTGGTGGGGACGGTAAGAACCCGAACGTCACCGGCAGCGACACGCTCGTGGACGAAGTGCAGGTCGATCTCCACATGCTTCGTGCGCTGATGCTGCACGGGGTTGGTGGAGAGGTAGACCGCGCTGACGTTGTCGCAGTAGACGAGGGTGGCACGCTGGAGGGGACTGTGGAGCTCGTGGAGGAGCTAGCGCAGCCAGGAGGCCTCTGCCACGCCGTTGGCCACGGCACGGTACTCGGCCTCAGCGCTGGAGCGAGAGACGATGGGTTGACGCTTGGCGGCCCAAGAAACGAGGTTGGCGTCCAGGAACACGGTGTAACCGGAGGTGGACCGGCGCGTGTCGGGACAGCTAGCCCAGTCAGCGTCGGTGTAGACCACGAGCTCCGACGTCGGGGATGGTCGGAGAAGGAGGCCGTAGTCGAGGGAGCCGCGGAGGTAGCGCAGAATCCGCTTGAGCGTGGTGAGATGGGGCTCCCGCGGAGTGTGCATATGCAGGCACACCTGCTGGACGGCGTATGCGATGTCGGGCCTGGAGAAGGTGAGGTACTGGAGCGCGCCGGTCAGGCTCCGGTAGGACGTCGCGTCGGCGACCGGAGGCCTGTCGTCCTCAGAGAGCTTTGCCTGAGTGTCGACAGGCGTGGAGCAGGGCTTGCAGTCAGACATGCCAGCCCGCTCCAGGATGTCGATGGCATACTGGCGCTAGTGGAGGAAGAGACCCTGGGACCGGCGCTCGGCGGTGATGCCGAGGAAGTGGTGTAGGGGCCCCAGGTCCTTCATCGCGAACTCCCGCTAAAGGGCGACGATCGTGCGGCGTAGAAGGTCGGCAGTGGATGCCGTGAGCACAATGTCGTCGACGTAGAGCAGGAGGTAGACGGTGTCGTCGCCGCGCCGGTAGATGAACAGGGACGTGTCCGACTTGGCCTCAACGAAGTCGATGGAGGCCAGGTAGGAGGCAAAGCGACTGTACCATGCTCATGGCGCCTGCTTGAGGCTGTACACGGACCGGTTCAGCCGGCAGACCAGATCCGGACGGTCAGCGTCGATGAAGCCGGTGGGCTGGCTGCAGTAGATAGTCTCCGTCAGAGTGCCATGGAGGAAGGCATTCTTGACATCGAGCTGATGGATCGCCCAGTCGCGGGAGAGGGCGAGGGAGAGGACGGCGCGAACAGTGGCGAACTTGACGACGGGGCTGAAGGTCTCGTCGTAGTCCACTCCGGGGCGCTGTGTGAAGCCTCGAAGGACCCAACGGGCCTTGTAGCGGTCGAGGGAGCCATCCGAGGTCAGCTTGTGGCGAAATAGCCACTTGCCGGTGACCACGTTGGTGCCTGGTGGACACGGCACCAGATCCCATGTGTGGTTGGCCAAGAGGGCCGCGTACTCCTCCTCCATAGCACGACGCCAGTGTGGGTCGGCGAGAGTAGTGCGAACGAAGGAGGGCACCGGGGAAGCGTCGGGTGGAGTGCTGGACGTATCGGCTGCCAGGATCAGCCGATCGACGGGGCGAAGAACGCCAGCGGCGCGCCGAGTCACGATCAGGTGGACGTGTCCGGGGTCGCGGTGGATGGCGACCGGGTGGTATACGGACGGCTCGGAGCGGACCACCAGAACGTCGAGAGCGGCGGGTGTGGCTGGCTCGCGGCGGTGATAGACGACGGCGGGGTCGGCGAAGCGGGTCGCGCTCGTCGACGGGCCCGAGTCGGGGGGCGCGGAGGTAGTGGCGTGGCCGCGGCGGTGGTAGACGAGCGTGGGGTTGGCGAAGCGAGCCGGGGTCGACGGGGCCGCGCGTGGCGCAGGCGGGGTCGATGGGGCCGTGCGTGGCGCAGGCAGGATCAACGGGGCCGCGTGTGGCGCAGACATGGTCGACGGGGCCGCGCGTGGCGCAGGCGTGGTCGACGGGGCCGCGCGTAGCACAGGCGTGGTCGACGGGGTCGCGCGTGGCGCAGACAGGATCGACGGGGGCGCGCATGACGCAGGCATGATCGACGTGGCCGCGCGTGGCGCAGGCGGGGTCGACGGCGCCGCGCGTGGCGCGGAGATGGGCGCGAGCTGTGGCGTCGTGGCTGCACGAGGAGCCGGTAACGACGCATGACGGGGTGCCGGGGGTGGGGGGAACCGAGTCGAACTCGAGGAGGGAGTCAAGATCGGTGGGTGGGGTGGAGCCTGCAAGGGGAAACACATCTTCGTCGAACACGACGTGACGAGAGATGATGATGCGGTGGGAGGTGAGGTCCTGACACTGATACCCCTTATGGTCAGGGGAGTAGCCGAGGAAGAGGCAGCGAGTGGAGCGAGGAGAAAGCTTGTTAGGGGCGGTAGAGGAAATGTTAGGGTAGCAGGCACAACCGAACACGCGCAGGTGGTCGTAGGAAGGGGCTGTGCCATACAGGGCGAAGTGAGGTGTAGGGTGGCTCACCGCCTTCGAGGGAAGACGGTTGAGGAGATGCGTGGCGGTATGAAGGGCCTCTGCCTAGTAGGTGGCAGGGAGAGACGCCTGAAAGAGAAGGCAGCGGATCATATTGGTGGTGGTGCGAATCATGCGCTCGGCTCGGCCGTTCTGAGCAGAGGTGTAGGGACACGAGAGACGCAACTGGACGCCGTGAGTGAGGAAGAATGACCGAGAGGCTTGGTTGTTGAACTCGCGGCCGTTGTCGCACTGCAGGGCACAGACCGGGCGCTCGAACTGGGTGGATACCCAGGCGAAGAAGTGAGTGAGGGTGGTAAACGTGTCAGACTTTAGTCGAAGGGGGAAAGTCCAAAGAAAATGGGAGTAGTCGTCCAGGATGACCAAGTAGTATTTGTACCCGAAGAGGCTAAGGACAGGAGACGTCCAGAGATCACAGTGGACAATATCAAAGGCCTGAACAACCCTAGACGTGGAAGTGGAAAAAGGAAGACGGGAGTGACGGCCGAGCTGACAAGCATGACATAGGCGCTCAGAAGAGCCCCGAGTATAGGATATGTCAGAGTGGCTGGAAAGCTGGGACATGACGTCAGGTCCAGGGTGCCCGAGGCGACGGTGCCAAATGGCGGAGGAGGAGGTGGTAGTAGCAAGAGCATGTGATGTGGTGGTAGTAGTAAGTGCAGGAGAAGAGGCTACTCTGGTGTGTGGAGTGGAGGGCAAGTGAAGAGAATAGAGGGGGCCAGAGCTGTCACAGCGAGCGAGCACAGCATGTGTGGGAAGGTGGCGTATGGTGAGACCCCAGGGGTCGAACTCCATAGAGCACTGGTTGTCACTAGTGAAGCGACGAACCGAGAGGAGGGGATGAGTCAGTCCGGGAGCAACAAGGACGTCGTTAAGGCAGAATGGTCCTGGAAGAACCGATGCACCTACTGAGGTGACCGGGAGGGTGGAACCGTTGCCGATGACGATGGAGGAAGGATGTGAGGGGTGCGGTGGATGGGAGTGGAATAACGAACTAGTTGTGGGGTAGTGTGGTAGGAGGCCCCGGAGTCAACCACCCAATCGACGGGAGAGGGAGACAGAGGGAAGGCCGCAGGGTGCGCGGAAAGAGCTAGAGGAGGAGCGCTGGCGTGGTTGCTAGGAGGGGAGGGGGAGAAAGGGGGCTCGATTGCCAGGGAGGCGATCATTGTTCGAGGGAAGACAAGGGGCCCGGACACGTGACGACCGGCTGTGGGATGGATTTCAACACAGTCACGGAGGATAGGGCTCATGGCGTGATCGAAGGCCACGAAGGTGCCCTGGACAAACTGACCATCATGGAGGAGGACACGCACGGTAAGCCCGTCGAAAGGGGGTGAAGCCATGAGAGAGTGGAGAAGTGAATGGCGAATGGTGCGGCAGAGGGATGAGCTGCACACAAGTCACAATCAGACAACTAGAAGCACTAAGCAAGCGTGCAGCCAAGTCGTGCGGCCAAGCAGGAAGCAGCGACAGGCGGCAGCCGTGCGTCTGTGCGGGTCGGCGCCTCGGCGGGACCAAGCGGCAAGCAGAACAGCGGAGCGCCGGAGCGGGCGGCTGGAGCGCGGAGCGACGGAGCGTGCCGAGTCTGAGGCTCCGAGCGGCTGGAGGCCTGGAGGCTGGAGCGCCGACAGGAGCGACCTGCGGCCGAACGGACAGCTGGCAGCCTTCGGGCAGCGGGCGACCTCCAGGCGCTTGGAGGCAACGCAGGGTGGCGAGGGTGGCCGGCGTCGGAGCCCGGGAGGACCTCGTGCACCAGCACCCCGGGGAGCCGCGCTAGTGCGGGCACGCCGACCGACGGTGAGCGCCTGCGTGTAGACGACGAGCAGGGCAGCGCTGCTGCAGGTAAGGGACCGGTGGTAGAGGGCGTGGCAGATGGGCCGGTGACCTGGCGGGGACGGCGCGGCCCTGGCGCGCCTTCTCCAAGCGACGGCGGGCGGCTGGAGTGCTGGCGCGAGCTCGCTCCGGCGGCTCCTGGACGCAGGGGCAAGCAAGGCCAGCAGAGAGGGCGCACGACGGGATCTGCAGCAGGGTCGGGGCTAGCACAGGGCGGGCGCGGGCCGCGGCCAGGGGGGCGGGGTCGCCGGAGAGGGGGGTGACGACCGGCGACTGGAAGGGAGGGAAGAGGGGTGGCGGCTGGTGTGGGAGTCAGTCGGCGGCTTGGAGGGAGAGAGGAAAAAAACAGTGTGGCTCTGGTACCATGTTAGAATATGAACCCTAACCCTAACAGGGGTTGGGTGATATATTAATAGGCGAGTAAACTGGGCTAGGCCCATTACAGAGGGGTGAGATGGTCATTACACGGGGAAGACCCCAAACCCTAAACGGGTATTCTAACAGGCACTCCAAACCCCCGCTCATGGAAGGGGATGAAACTGACCACATACCCCGGCGGTGGAGTCGGGTCAGCCTCGCTCGCGGGGGCCATCCACTCCGGCTGCAGCCCATCGGAGAGGGGACGGAGCAGACCATCGGCAACGAGGGCCTCCAGATCCTCCACAGCGACGGTGGAGAAAGGCCATGGGTTGCACGGCGGAATGACGGTCACCTTGTCAGCCATCACCGAACGGAGGTGGTGGAGGCGGAAGGGATGAGGTGCATGGTTTCCTTTTCTCTGGCTACTCTCTTAGGTTGCGGAAACCAAAGCAGAGGGCAAGCGCAAATGGCAGGGTAAAGAACCACCACCGGCCCCTCTTCCGAGTATATAAAGGCCCGGGCGAGATCCACCCAAAGCTTCGCCCGAACCCATCGCGAAATTCAAACTCGAAGGTAAAACGGTCTTTCTGTTCCTCGAATGGCTCGCGCACGCACAACAGACGCCTTACGAATCGCCCGTCCCGTCACATTAACTCCTTGGCAGGGCAAGCGACACCTCCGGCATAATGACCGCATCAAAAAAGGTGTGCCGCCTTATTTAAATTCATGTTCTTTTTCTTTCCCTCTCTCTCTCTTGCCACAAGGACCGGGAAACGGGGTATTTCAAAAAAGGATCCTTCCAAGCGAAGGAAACGGGCCCCGAGCCCTCCTACTGATCAGGGGTTCGAAGGTTGCGCCCTCTGGGGTTCGGCAACCGCCCCAGCGCACTCAGGCTCCATGCCCTTTACTGGTCAGGGGTTCGAAGGCTGGCCCCTCGGAAGGGTTCGACAGCCGCCCAGAGCACGCAGAGTCAGGGATGACCCTGGGTACGTTCGTTACATGCCAAGGCTCGGGCTACGCTCCCGAGGTACCCTAGGACATTTTCGAGACCAGCGGGAACGATTTTGTAATGGAATCCCATCGAAGGGAGGCATCGAGCCCTCGAACCCTATCGAATGGGCCCGGGTCCGGTAAATCACCTGCAGGTACTTTTGGAGCGCGCCTCTGGGCCACTAGCCGACCCTTATCGAACGGGGCTCGGGCGTCCACTCGGATCACCCGCTAGCAACTCACTAGAAACACCATGTTCGGCGCCCTCCGAGGGCAACATGGCGCTTTCCCCCCTTCCTCCTTGCGGAAAGGCGACGAAGGGGCGTACAATAAAAGTCGAGACGGTCCTTGATCGTCCTCTCGCTCTGTGCAGAGGCTCGGGGGCTGCTCTCGCACCAAGCTATGACCGAACCGTTGACCACGTCATCAAACCAGCGTGAAAACTCGGAGCCTGACCGTGCACCCGGGCTACGGACAGGCCGCATGAGGGAACAACAAGGCTGACCGAGGCATCGCAAAAAGAATTAAAACCTCAGAGGAGTCAAACCACTCCTCCGAGGCCTCGAGGGCTACACCCGACGGGTGCGCTCGCGCGCACCCATCGGAACCAAACACGACCGAGAAGGACCGGTCCCCTTGCAAAAAAATCCAGCAGAGCCTCCAAGCGAGTACCTATTCTCCCTTCAAGGCTCGGGGGCTACTGTCGGGTACCGTAATTAGGGGTACCCCCAATACTCCTAAATGCGGCTGGAAAACATCTTCAGAACAAACCATAAACAACTGATAAAGCACGGTTCAAGTCAGGGCCTTGTCTACCAAGGGACGCAACCTCATCCGAGCCCAGCCTCGGCCTCGGCCGGGAACAGTAGTCCCGGGCGAATTCACACCTCACCTGAGGGCCTCCTCAGGCAGTGAGCGCACCCTCGGCTCGCCTAAAGCCCAGCTTGGGCAGACTTTGTCGTGCAGCGACCTCGGTCGGATCGCCCTACCAACCGACCGTATCGCATGCGCATTTAATGCGGGGATCACCTGACACCTTATCCTGACACGCGTACCTCAGTCGGCAAGGTCGAAGTGACCACAGTCACTTCGCCCCTTTACTGACCGATCTGACAGGAAAACAGTGCTATTCACCCCGCTCCAGCTACTGTGCCAACCACCACGGCAAGGCTAGCAACAGCAAGTCGTGACCTCTCCCGAGTTCAGCCTCGGGCGCAACAGGGAGCTCCACCTCGCCCGACCCCTGGCCTCGGCCTTGGCCTCAGGAGAAGGTCTCCGCCTCGCCCGACCCCAGGCCTCGGCCTCAGCCCCAGCCTCGGGAGGAGTCACAACCTCGCCCGACCTCAGCCTCGGCCTCAGGAGAAGTCTCCGCCTCGCCCGACCTGGGCCTCGAACCGACTACGCTACAAGGGATACATCATTACCCTACCCCTAGCTAGCCGCCTTAGGCTACGAAGGAACAAGACCGGTGTCCCATCTAAGGTTACTCCGGTAAACAGGTAATGATGGTTCCCCGTGTGCGCCCATGATGTCGGTTGCTCTCAAACCCCCTACGGAAGCAAGCAAACGTTAGCAGGGTCCATGCCGCGCCGTCAGCTGTGCTACTACAGGGCTCAAGGCACTTCTCCGACGGCCACGTTAGCTCGTGTACAGGGCTCAAGGCGCTTCTCCGCTAGCCATGATAGCACGTAGCTACACCCCCTTGTACAGCTGGACATCTCCTTGTATCTATAAAAGGGGATGTCTAGGGCCTTCCTAAGGCACGTTCACAGGACAACACAGATGTTGAGGGAGGTTCACACGAGGATAGACAAGGAGACACATTGACACAATACGTCGACGTTGAGACAGAGACGGACGCACGCGGAGACTCTCTCTCTCTCTCTCTCTCTCTCGCTCTCGCCCTCGCTCCCTCGCGACGCTTGTAACCCCTACTACGAGCACCCCAGTGCAAGATAATATAAGCCTCATTCTCCCGCTTGTGTTCCATCTTGCATCAACCCATCTGGGCAGGGGCACGCAACAACAAATTCACTGGTCGGTTGACGGACCTCGCGGGTCCGAAACGCCGACATATATGCTATTGCTTTATATGGTTTTGGGTATGGAGATATACATCACTCATGTTCACACTTTTACTATCAGTTTATTATTTACTGTTCATGATAAGATCATTATGTTAATGGGAACATGGAGAACCACCTGGGAAAACAGTGCTACCACAAGGGTGGTATGGGACGCCCTTAGCTGACTAATTAGGAAAGCTAGTGGATGACTACCTTACCCGAAAGGGGCAAGGGCAGTAGGGGAGTGGTCAGTGTAGGGAGGTCCTTGGGTTGATTTTGCTGCGATGGTGGTTAGGCGAGGGATCCTTGCACTGGAGCTTCCTATAAACTGTAGCGGGTTTTCTGAAGCTAGTGGAACTTTGTAAAGGCCTCGTAGTGGTACCCTGCCTCGCTTCCTTGGTAGAGGTGTATGGGGTACGATCAACTCCGTGGCAAATGGGTAACACGACTTGTGGGTAAAGATGTGCAACCTCTGCAGAGTGTAAAACTGGTATACTAGCCGTGCTCACGATCATGAGCAGCTCGGACCTCACATGATTAATTTATGAAATTAAATTCAATTTGTCATTTTCATCGTATTGGGATTATTTATTATTACTTTTATTTACTATTACTATGGTTTAGTATTTACTTGCACTTAGTAACTATAAAGCCCAAAATTGGTAGCAAAAAATAGTAAAATAATAAAACAAAGAAATAATAATATCTATGATGGAGAGTTTTGAATTTTTGAAACCTTCTTGGATTTCTCATGCCTTTGAATATTTAACTTCAAAAAGAAAAGAGGAAGGAAATTATATTAAAGTCATCTACTATTGCTAGAATTAAATAGTGAGAAGAAGAATAAATAATAAATAAATAAGATTTCAAAGTGCAAAAGTATTATTCAAGAGAGAATTGTGAATTAAAGTTCAAAACATGAATTTAAATTTAGTTTGGAATTTGAGAATTGGAGAGAGGAGAATAGAAAATAAAATAGAAAAGCTGGAGGCAAAGGAAACAAAAATACTTAAAATAAATATATAAGTCTATAAAAAATATATACTTTGCCTTCATGTTGTTATTCTGGATGTTATAATTAGATTAGAATTTGAAACTCTATTTAAATATGAACTTTGAAGGTGGGAAGAAAAAAAATAAAAGGAGCAAGAAATAAAAATAAAAAGAATAAAACATTATCTGGGCCTAAACCCCAACCTCTCTCTCCGCGGCCCACTACCCCACGCGCGCTCGACTCTTTCTCCCCCCGCGCTGGCCAGTTTCTACTCCCCGCGCGCGCTTCCACTGCGGCAAACTCTAGCCGCCATGATAGTTGCCGCATTGAGCGCACTGTCCCGTGGGGCCCACCGAACAGAACCGCCCTCCTGTTATTGGGCCAACTCCGGTGTCGCACCCGGTCCACTAACAAGCTGACCCGCGGCCAGTGCTACTCTGCGTGCGAATTGGGGTCACGAACAGGTGGCCCATAGTGCTCAGACTCATCTTCTCCCTCCTCGTGATCACCCGCTGGAACCGCGCGCAGCTAAAAAAATCCTCCGCTCGAATCGCGGAGTTCGTTGTAACTAACCGGCAAAATCTAGTCGGGCTGAGGATCCTCGGCTTTGGCCATATAAATGCGGGCCCCGCTACCAGGATACACCCCCTCGGATCCATCTGATAAGCCACGCCCACCACCATGGCCGATTAGGCGGTAAGAGAGGGAGAGAGAAATGAGAAGACGAGCGAAGGATTTGGATCTTCAACGTGGAGGCGGGGGGCGGAGCACAGTGTTCTTGCGTACGGCACTGAGATCGGTCGCGACATCAACGATTCTACGAGCCGGTATATCATCATCGGCAAGCAAGGAGCACCGTCGCGCAACACCTTCTGTGGGCAGCTCTGCTTGCGCTCCTAGCTCCGGTATGGACGCGATCTGGCAATTCGTTATCTTCCCCGTACCGCGTAACACAAATCGCGCTCTAGGCTGCATTCTCGGACGACTAAGCACACCACTCGCCGTACCGCACTTCTCTGGTGCGAGCACCCACCATGCGGGAACCAAGGAGGAAGAAGGCGTCGGAACCATGGATGTCGTGATGAACGGTCGTGATTAGATGGAGAGTAGTGCAAGTGACAGTCGTCGGATCGCGATCGTGCGGATCGGATCGGTTATCCCGTAACCCTTCACCGGGAGTAATGACAGGCGTTGATCTCACATCGTGTGGACGCAGGGTGATCCCGGTTCATTAAATCTAGACGGTTGAAATTAAATCTGGCGACTGCTATGCCTTACCGGTTCGGGGGCAGCATAGTCTAATCTGGGCCGTGTGTTTCACATCCGATGGCCTAGAGCTCACCGTACCCTTTCGCATAGCGCATCTTGCAAAAGAGTCCTCGTAGTATTGATGAATAAACCCACAGTCCTGGCTACTGGAGTCTGAGTCATTGGATAATTTACACAGTAGCCCCTGAGTTTCTGTTTATTGCACGCGCAGTCCAGAGTGTGGGTAAATCAGAGAAAATATTTATAAATTGATTTGTGAATATAGAAATAATTGTAGAAACTTATTTAATTCCTAGAAAATTCATAATGAGTCCAAATTGGTCCATTCTAATTCCTATAAATTTGTATTAATATTGTCTATAACTATGTAATACTTTTTTGACATGAAAACAATAATAAAATTGATCTCCTAATTAATCTCATTCCAGTTGCGTTAGTCTCGTATAAATCTTCAGAAAATCATAACTCCTTCGTTTTAATTCCGAATTGACTCGTTCCGGTTGCTTTAGTCTCGTATAAATATTTACTCTGCAATAATAACATTTATTGTACCATGTTTCATTCTTTTATAACTAGACTTTTATTTAACTTATGTTGGTTAGTCTTGTTAAACTGCTTATCATTATAATATACTAGAATATGATCTATGGTCAATTCATAACTTAGATTAAAGTTGAGGTAATTATTTATAGAATAATCTCTTATATAATTTATATTAACCAATTTATAATATAGTTTAATATTTTAATCACACAGATCTTCTATAAAATCATAACTCCTTAATCGTAACTCCGATTTTAGTGGTGCTCGATCCCACGATCTCGTATCGTGCGTAGATCATTATTATGCAGTATGTTCTTATATTTGGTGTGATGTTAATTTTGTCTATACCATGTCTGTTTGTATTGCTACGACTAGCAGTGAGGTCACGAGGATCTGAAGAATCATCCTGGTACCTGGAATCTCAAGTGCCACGCAAGTTGTGCCCTTGATCACTTCCTTTTTACCCAGTCTTGTTCTTATTAATCATAATGATCTGCATAGGTTAATTTTGATGGGACCCAATAGGTTACCCCAGTTTGACTATCTTTATACCTTGTTTACCACTGAACTTTTTGGGTAGTACTTGATATTTCTTTATGTGGTTTTGGGTATGGAGATACATTATTCATGAATACACTTTTATTATCAGTAGTTATTTACTGTTCATGTTAAGATCATTATGTTAATGGGAACATGGAGCGACCACCCGGAAAAATAGTGCTACCACAAGGGTAGTATGGGATGCCCTTGGCTGACTAATTAGGAAAGCTAGTGGATGACTACCTTACCCGAAAGGGGCAAGGGCAGTAGGGGAGTAGTCAGTGTAGGGAGGTCCTTGGGTTGATTTTGCTGCGATGGCGGTCAGGCGAGGGATCCCTGCATTGGAGCTTCCTAGAAACTGTAGCGGGTTTTCTCAAGCTAGTGGAACTTTATAAAGGCCTCGTAGTGTTACCCTGCCTCGCTTCCTTGGTAGAGGTGTATGGGATTCATGACCCCTTGGCAGATGGGTAACATGACTTGTGGATAAAGATGTGCAACCTCTGTAGAGTGTAAAACTGATATACTAGCCGTGCTCACGGTCATGAGCAGCTTGGACCCTCACATGATTAATTTATGGAATTAAACTCAATTTGTCATTTGCATCGCATTGGGATTATTTTATTATCACTTTTATTTATTATTACTATGGTTTGGTATTTACTTACACTTAGTAACTGCTAATAAAACTTTGACCAACTTATAAAAGCAATGCTCAGCTTCAACCTTTATCTTATTGATCAGCCTTACACATCACATGAACTCCCACCTTTGGTGAGTTCATGCCACATTATTTCCCACAACTTGTTGAGCGATGAACATGTGTGAGCTCACCCTTGCTGTCTCACACCCCCCACAGGAGGAGAACAGGTGGTTCAAGAGGAGCCACACAACGAGGAGTTCGATTCGATCTAGGTGGCGTCTCCTAGTTGACTTTCTGGCGCCAAAGATGTATTTTAGTTTGATCTATTTTTATATTTTATTTTGTAAGACTTCCGCTATGTAACAAGTACTCTAATTATATTATGACATTTATCTCTATACACTCTGTTATTATATATGTTGTCTTCTTTGACGCATGTATGAGATGCACCCGACTTTGTCCCTTAAAACCGGGTGTGACAGAAGTGGTATCAAAGGAATGTTGACTGTAGGACAAAACCTAGATAGAAGGGAGGAGGAATTGATCTACCCCCCAATCGACACAATTGGAGGGTACTTAACAGCAACAACAACAAGCAGAGATGGATCCTCCCAACCCTCCACCAGCCGGAGCTGATCCAGCAGTTGCAGCCCAGATGCGGATAATGCAATAAATGGCTGCTACTATGGCGGATATGCACGCACAGATGCAGCCGGAACGCCAAGAGATGCGCCAAGAGAGAGAGGAGATGCGTCAGGAGAGGAGGGGCAACAGCAGCAAGTCCCATTGCCACCACCGCCACCACCACTTCTACCCCGGGACAAGCACCGGGAATTTATGAGCCACAAGACGCCGACCTTCACTAGCTCTCTAGATCCTCTACACGCCGATGACTGATTGAAGTCAGTGGAGAAAATGCTAAATATTGCTCAATGCTTCGACTAGGAGAAGGTTCTCTGTGCTTCTGGTCGTCTGACTGGTCCTGCTGTTGATTGGTGGGATTCTTATGTTGCGACCCATGATGCTGCTGACACTATTACTTGGGCTAAATTCACCACTCAATTCAAAAACTACCACATTCCTGTTGGGCTGATGAAGATTAAAAAGGAGGAGTTTCTGTCATTGAAGCAAGGCAACATGTCTGTCAACGAGTACCGTGACAAATTCATTCAGCTGTCAAGATATGCTCCTGATGAGGTGGCTGATGATGAAAGAAAGCAAGAGCACTTCACAGAAGGACTAAATGGGCCACTACAGTATGCACTGGTTGCTCATACATTTCCATCAAGGGCTGGATATCGAGCTGGCTCGACTCGGCTCGGTTCGACTCGAGTTGGCTCGTTATGATAACGAGTTAGCTCGACTCGACTCGTTATGATAACGAGCTGGAGAAGCTGCTCGGCTCGGCTCGTTTGGTAACTCGGTCTAACTCATTTAACATGTGAGCCTGCTCGTTATCAAAGTTGCCATAAGCCATAAAGCCAACATAGCAGCCATCTCATTCACTTAACAAAAAAAAATAATTGTATATTGAAATACATGCAGCCACCAATTATAGACTTGTAGTTCATAATAGTTTCATTCCATAATTCCATACTTTTAGAGTTTTAGTTCTAGAACCAAAATACATGCAGTGATGCAGCCAACAATTATAGATCAGAACTTCATGTTCAAGAGTTCAGGACAAAGTTGTAAGGAGGGAGTCAGCAAAATATGACAGGTTAGCAACAGTTGCAACTTACAAGTTGTAACCAACAATTACAGGCTTCAGTTACAGCCAACAAAATATAATGACCATGTGCTTCTCATGTCTCCTCTCTCGGGTCCTATCTCTCCCTCTCCTCCATCTCCTCCATGTGAGTATGTGACCATGTGCCTCTACAAGTCATCAGAATATCAGCAACACATAAATCAGAACCACTAATAAATCAGGGACAACACCATGTTTTTCTACAAACATGACTACATCTACATGTCATATAATGATATAACTCATAAACGGCAACACATTCATATAATGATATAAGTATATAACTCATACAATACAAGTCAGCAACACTTACAATTACTTGCCACCACACACTTTGGAAATTCCACGGACTCGATGTCACCATCATCACCTTCTCCCTACAAAATATGTACAAAGTGAGTGTCACATATTCAGATACTGAAATGTCAAGTAAACACTTAGAAGTTACAAGTATTGCCACCATACACTTACAATTACAAGAATAGGTGAACTTCGAGACCCGCGTATCCATCTAGAAGCACACACCAAAGCCTGAACTGTTGCTGGCTTCAATGAACTCCTGTAATAATCAAGGATCCTACCCCCAGTGCTAAAAGTGGATTCTGATGACACACTGCTAGCTGGAACAGCCAAGAACCTCTTTGCCATAGAAGATACCACAAGAAATCTATGACTATTCACCTTCCAATAGTTAAGCAGATCAAAGTGTTTCTCATCTATGGACACATTTGATTCATCTAGATAAATGAGCAACTCAGATTTGGAGCTTTCTATAGCACTTGACTCTAAGAAAGTTTGGAATCCACTAGGAACAACAGAAGCTAAGGAGTTGCTTGTATCCTTTGAGGAAGAGGCTGATTGGGCATTACTTGGGCTATGTTCACTAATCTTGCGTCGGTATATGACCTCATACTTCTTGTACAACCTTTCCAATTCTTTGTCAATGGCATATATTTTTTAGCTCTTAAGGAGTCATAAATCTGACCAAAACACCATCTAATGTATCTCATTTTGAACCTAGGGTCAAGGATTGTAGCAATAACCATGACATTGTTTCTCACTTCCCAATATTTATCAAACTTGTTCAACATTGCATCAGCCATACTCATCATATATGCATCACCTGACTGTTGTGCCAGTTTTAATGCAATCTTGACTTTAATTATATAGGGGTAAAATACATTGGTAGTGGGATAAGTTGATGCTGAAAAGGCAGTAGTTGCTTCTGCCATTGTTCCCAATATTGGTTTGATTTTGTCATACAAAAGCCATTGGGAGTCTGAAGGTTTCCATTCGTAGCTGTTGTCTATTTCAAAATAGTAACCAAAGGCCTCCTTATAGTCAAGGCAAGAATCTAGCATTTTGTATGTTGAACTCCACCTTGTTTTAACATCAAGGCACAACCCTTGTCCTACTTTAACAAAATATTGGTTGCAAACTTCTACAAACTTGTACATACGGGTTGGAGACCTCTTAAAGTACTTGACTGTGTTTCTAAGATCACTTATCAGTGAATCAATTGGTTGCAACCCATCATTCACAACCAAATTGACTATGTGGGCAACACAACGAACATGAAAGTACATAGGGTCAAAGCTCGAGTTCTTTCTAGCAAGAAACTTGGACTTCAGATTTGTAATAGCAGAATCATTACTAGAAGCATTATCAAGAGTGATTGTCAAGATCTTATCCTCAATTTTCCATTCAATCAAACATTCAAAAACAGCCTGAGCTATGACAATACCAGTGTGTGGAGGATCCAATTCAATAAAGTTCAGAACATGGCATTGCAAGATCCAATCAATATCAACATAATGTGCCCCTAAACACATATACTGAATGTTTGATTTGATGTCCATAAATCAGTAGTTAAACTTATTGATTCAGCCTCTCTAAGCGCACGAGATGTGGATGATGAAGGTGTAGTGGTAGCAGCCGCTGAAATCTTCTTAGCTGCTGGCACAAGCTTCCTCGTGCTCGTGCGCTTGATCATTGATCCGGAACTTCGTGGTATTGGCAGACGCGAATGACCTTCGTGCCCATCTGGTTCTTGGGCTTCCATGGAGGCGAGCCGCCGACCGGTGATGAGCAAGTGGGCGCCGGACAGCCGAACAGGGCGAGGGCCGAGGGCGCCGTCGAGGAAGACGGGCAGACGACGAAGAACAGAATGGGCGCCGCGTGGAGGGCAGACGGGCGGAGGGCACACACCGCACACCGGCGCGGCGACGCGGCGGCGCTGTAGCCTACTCTGCTCGGCTGCTCCATGGACTACGACAGCCAACGGCTCTAGGGTTTAGGTTTTGGGGAGAGAGAGAGATCGAGAGTGTAGGGTCGCAGGCTACACACAGCTCGCATAGAGAAGCCAGAAGAAACGGATGTGGTGCGGGCAATGTGCGGGCGTGCGGACAAGCCACCGAGAGGCTAACTGGGTGGTGGGCGCCGCGCTCGAGACTTGTGTGGGCCGTATGGCTGGGCTGAACGGCGTGTCCTGTGTGGGCCGTGTCGTGTGGCTGGGCTGCTCCATATGGGTGGGCTGGGCCATTGCAGATTTGCACAACTTGTTTGGCTCGCGAGTAACTCACAAGCCAGCTCGAGTTTGACTCATTAAGAACCGAGTTAATTTGTTAGCTCAGCTCGTGACTCATTTTAAACGAACCGAGTCGAGTCGAGTCACTAATGAGTCGAGTCGAGCGAGTTACCGAGCCATGAGTTTTTTGTCCAGCCCTATTTCCATCATTTTAGAGGCTGCTTGATAAAGCTCTAGCTATTGAACACAAGCATGTTCAACTAGGAGACTTGAAGAGGAAGGCCATTGTCCAGGGGCAGGGTAGCATCAGTATTTGTCCTCGCTACGTTCCGCCCTAGGGTACACCAGCTCGTCCAGGAGGAGGACCACGTCCAGCTCAGTACGTTCCACAGGGGACTCCATAGACACCCCACACTCGTTAGGCTGCCCCCACTGGCACCCCGACGAGGCCTACAGGACAGAAGACCGGCCCTACATGCTTCAAGTGCAGTCAGGTTGGGCATTCTGCAAATGCTTGTCCGACGGGGAATTCCAGTGCACCAGCTCAGAACAAGCGATAGACTCTTGGCAAGGGTTTCTCTATTGCCGGGGTTAATCAAGTCAGCGCTTATGCTACTCCTGAAGGAGCTGACATCACACTTGGTATGTTTTATATTAATGCAATTCCTGTAACAATATTATTTGATTCTGGTGCTACACATTTATTTATGTCTACTCGATATGCCAACACAGATGAGTTACCACTGGAAAATATGAAAACACCAATGGTAGTAATTACACCTAAAGGACCTGTTGAGGCAAACTATATGACACATAGATTGACATTGACAATTATGGGAAAAGAATTTTGGGCTACCCCTATAGTATTAGAGGAAAGCAGTATAGATCTGATCCTTGGTATGTCATGGTTAAGAAAGGCAAAGGTTGTTATACAATGTGGTAGGGGTGTTGTAGAACTCACCAGCCCTAAAGGAGAAAGATTTGAAGTTGAAATTACAGTAACTACCTCTACCAGATGTGTGGTATTCTTAGTAGATGGGAAGTTTGTTGGTGACAACATCTGTGTGGTTAGGGATTTTCCAGATGTCTTTCCAGAGGAGTTACCAGGGAGGCCACCAGATAGGGAAGTTGAGTTTGTCATTGATCTCTTACCTGGGACTTCTCCTATTTCTAAATGCCCATATAGGATGTCCATAAAAGAGTTAAAAGAACTTAAGAAGCAACTAACTGAGTTACATGAGGCTAGGTACATTCGTTCTAGTTCCTCACCTTGGGGAGCACCGGTACTGTTTGTACAGAAGAAGGATGGGTCACAACGGATGTGTGTGGACTATAGATCACCTAATGATGTTACTGTGAAGAACAAGAACATGTTACCTCGTATTGACGACTTATTTGATCAGATGAGAGGTGCTAGGGTGTTTTCTAAGATTGACCCTAGGTCGGGCTACCATCAAATGAAGATTAGGCCATCTGATATTCCCAAGATGACTTTCTCTACCCGATATGGTCTATATGAATTCACAGTCATGTTGTTCGGCTTAACTAATTGAAAGTCGCCTAGAGGGGGGTGAATAGGGCGAATCTGAAATTTATGAACTTAAGCACAACTACAAGCCGGGTTAGCGTTAGAAATATGAACGAGTCCGAGAGAGAGGGTGAAAAACAAATCGTGGGCAAATAAAGAGTGAGACATGATGATTTGTTTTATCGAGGTTTGGTTCTTGCAAACCTACTCCCCGTTGAGGTGGTCACAAAGACCGGGTCTCTTTCAACCATTTCCCTCTCTCAAACGGTCATTTAGACCGAGTGAGCTGCTCTTCTCAATCAAACGGGACACAAAGTCACCGCAAGGACCACCACACAATTGGTGTCTCTTGCCTCGGTTACAATTGAGTTGATCACAAGAAAGAATGAGAAAAAGAAGCAATCCAAGCATAAGAGCTCAAATGAACACAAGTCACTCTCTCACTAGTCACTATTTGATTGGGAATGATCTTTGGACTTGGAGAGGATTTGATCTCTTTGGTGTGTCTTGTATTGAATGCTATAGCTCTTGTAAGGTGTAGGAAGTGTAAAAACTTGGATGCAATGAATGGTGGGTGGTTGGGTTATTTATAGCCCCAACCACCAAACTAGTCGTTTGGTGAAGACTGCTGTCGCATGGCGCACCGGACACTGTCCGGTGCGCCTGCCACGTCACCTGGCCATTGGATTCCGACCGTTGGAGCTTCTGTCTTTTGGCACTGTTCAGTGTCCGGTGCGCCATCTGGCTCTGCTCTGACTCTGGCGCGCACTGTAGCGCATTTAATGCCTTCTGCAGGCGACCGTTGGCGCGTAAGTAGCCGTTGCTCCACTGGCACACTGGACAGTTCGGTGCGCCACCGGACACTGTCCGGTGCTACACTGAACAGTCCGGTGAATTATAGCGGAGCGGCCTCCAGAATTCCCGAAGGTGAGCAGTTCGGAGTTGGAGTCCCTGGTGCACCGGACATTGTCCGGTGGTGCACCGGACACTGTCTGGTGGCACACCGGACAGAGTGGTGTGCCAGACCAGGGCACACTTCGGCTGACTTTTGCTCTCTATATTTGAATCCTTTTTCGGTCTTTTTATTGGTTTGTTGTGAACCTTTGGCACCTGTAGAACTCATAATCTAGAACAATCTAGTTAGTCCAATTATTTGTGTTGGGCAATTCAACCACCAAAACCAATTAGGAAAAGGTGTAAGCCTATTTCCCTTTCAATCTCCCCCTTTTTGGTGATTGATGCCAACACAAACCAAAGCAAATATAGAAGTGCATAATTGAACTAGTTTGCATAATGTAAGTGCAAAGGATACTAAGAATTGAACCAATAAATTCTCATAAGATGCGCATGGATTGATTTCTTTATTTTTAACATTTTGGAGCACGCTTGCACCACATGTTTTGTTTTAGCAAATTCTTTTGTAAATTCTTTTCAAAGTCTTTTTGCAAATAGTCAAAGGTAAGTGAATAAGATTTTGAGAAGTATTTTCAAGTTTTGAAATTTGCTCCCCCTGTTTCAAATGCTTTTCCTTTGACTAAACAAAACTCCCCCTCAATCAAATCCTCCTCTTAGTATTCAAGAGGGTTTTAGATATTAGTTTTGAAGAGGTTGTACCAATTTGAAATTCTATCAAAAATAAGATACCGATTGAAAGATCACCAATTGAAAAATCTTTTCTTAACTCAAATTTTTGAAAATAAGTGGTGGTGCGGTCCTTTTGCTTTGGGCTAATACTTTCTCCCCTTTGGCATGAATCGCCAAAAACGGATACTAGAGTGAAATATAAGCCCTTTGAAACCTCCCTATGGTGAATAACATATGAGTGAAGATTATACCAAAGTTGGAGAGTGGTGTAGAGCGACAGCGAAGGGTGAGTAATTTGATGAAGTTGAGTGGAAGCCTTTGTCTTCGCCGAAGACTCCAATTCCCTTTCAATCTATGACTTGGTTTGAAATACACTTGAAAACACATTAGTCATAGCATATAAAAGAGACATGATCAAAGGTATATTAATGAGCTATGTGTGCAAAACATCAAAAGAAATTCCGAGAATCAAGAATATTTAGCTCATGCCTAAGTTTGTTAAATGTTTGTTCATCTAGTGGCTTGGTAAAGATATCGGCTAATTGTTCTTTGGTGTTAATATATGTGTCGGCGTTTCGAGACCGGGGGGTCCCTGGGCCGACGAGTGAGTGTCGCCGCGTGCCCCAGCCCAGATGGGTTGAGCGCGAGGGCGAGCGCGAAGGGGGGAGAGCGAGGCAGCCGGAGACCGGTGTGAGAGAGGTGGGAATCCCGCGGCCTTCGTGTTCGTCCCGCGCCCAGGTCGGGTGCGCTTGCAGTAGGGGGTTACAAGCGTCCACGCGGGAGAGGGAGCGAGCGGCCCCAAGCGAGCACCTGACTCGTCCTCGTCCCCGCGCGGCCAACCCTCTCTAAGAGGGCCCTGGTCCTTCCTTTTATAAGCGTAAGGAGGTGTCACACCCGGTTTTGGAAGGCAAACCGAATGCGAACTATGTACGTGCCAGGATCAGAACTCACGTACACAGCGATTACATAAATGAACATCATTGCACAGTGCTCGAATAATAACATAAAAGAGTATTAACTTATTACATCATAGAGTCATAGACATCCACATAGTCATCAACTTAACAGTTAAATCAAAGTGCTAGCGAAACGCAGAAAAGATAAGGCCTTCACAGGCAGCTGACTGGGGGTTGCCGCCAACCCACACCTAGAATTCGTCGTAGTCCTGGAACTCCTGGAAGTCTCCTTCCACGGCTTCGCCTTCTCCTGAGCAGTGGTTACAATGTGGACAACCTGGTGTTTTGTGGTAAAGCAAGGATGAGTACACATCAACGTACTCAGCAAATGTCTCGTTTGGCTGAGGTGGACTAGCTTTTATGTGGGGTTAGGGTCAAAGCAGTTGCTTTTATTTGGTCAAGTATTTATCATTAGTAGAAGCCAGATTTTAGCATTAACCAACCCGTAAACCATTTCCTCATCGAGGAACAACATCATCATAGTCGAACCAAAACCATAACATAATCCTTGTATCTCGAACCATCTGTATCTCTAATCAAAGAGGATCCCAAGGCTGCTCTTAACCGTGAGCACGGCTGATATATCAGTTTCACTACCCTCTGCAGAGGTTGCACACTTTACCCATGAGTTATGATTCCCTTTCTACCCGGGGAGAGCTAATCCCCATTGACCACTACCTAGGTGGTCCGGCAGGGCATCACTACATAGCTTTTACAAAGATTCCCTAGAGATCATAGCTGCCCGTTAGGTTTCTCCAGTTTGATAAACACAGTACCCCTCCCCGCAGGAGAGTGACTAACAAAGAGCAAAACGAAAGAACCTCGGCACTCAGCCTCGGCAGAGCAAGCATTGTGCCTGGACCCCATTGACGGCACGACGGCTAAGCAACTACACCTCTAGTTCCTCTAATTAATTAGCTAAGGGCATCCCATTTCACCCTCATGGTTGCACTGTTATCCCGGGTGGTCTCTCAACGAACAGGTCCTTACGGAGAGGCGCTCAGGAAACAGCCTGAGCCCCCTAGAGTATCACCAGATCATCAACATCATCAGGATAACAGTATCATAAATAGTCACATCATGTTCATTGATTAAGTTAAGGCAATAGCAGAGTGCTAACCATAACAGCCCATAAGGTCATCAAGGATAAAGTAAAGTGTAAAGCTAGTCAATCCTTAGGTTTCAAGTAAGTAATGCGGGGTAGTAAGTTATAAATGAATAGGACATAATGGGACAGAGGACACTTGCCTTCACCAAACTACTGATCAGGGACTTCCTCTGCAACTTCCTCGGGAAACACAGACTGCTCGTTGTCTACGTAAAGTAATCATTCACACTATGCACTTGGGAAATAACAAACAAAAAGCAATATACCAAACATATGCAGCAGAGAGAACACAAGTTCATAATAGAAGGGATTGGCACTCTGGTGTTCCCTAGGTCTAAGGTAGAGGACTATACAAAGTGATTCATCATCCACTAATCAGGTCTAAGTCAGTGGTGGGGTTAAATCATTACATGGTTTTAAGTCCCTGAACTTGGGTGTTTAAGTCCATAAACTTAGGTGCTCTAACTTTTATTAAAGTCTACCATCTTCTATTTATCCCAAATAGGGCTCCAATAACCTTAATCCTATCCTAATGATCAACTATTAATTGGGACATGGAAACAGCAGAGAAACATTGTTTAAATAGATAGACAAAAATACTATGAGCATTTTGCAATTTGAAGCACCTAATTTGGAGTTCATATGACAAAGTTATGAATTTTACAAGTTTAGGGGTTAAAAATATACCCTAAATACTTATTTTGAATTAAATAAAAGGTCCGAGGACCTAACTGTGAGAATCCAGGGACGGCGGGTTAAATTTCAGAAAACCGGGGGTCTCTTTAAGAAAACGCGCGGGCGAAGGGGTATCGGGCTCCTACGGCCGTCGGATCTCAGATCAACGCGCAGGATTAGATCCGCGGGCGGGCGCGCGAGCGCGCGGCGGCCTGAGCGGCTGACAGGCGGGGCCAGCGGGCAGAGCGAGCGCGGGCGGGCTGACAGGCGGGGCCAGCGGGCAGCGCGGGCGCGGGCGGGCTGACAGGCGGGGCCAGCGGGCAGAGCGGGCGCGGGGTGTGGGGGAAGTGGGCCTGGGCCGTTGGATCTCCGGTGGGCGGCCATGATTAGGCTCGGGCTGTTTAAAATAGAGCCATCCGATCTGAGATGGACGACGGGGATGGGGCGGCTGGCTTCTGTCCCCTTCTCCAGCCAGCAGAGACGGCGGCGGCCGCACCCGCGGCGGAGAAGCTCGTCGGAGACGAGGGCGCGGGGGCTCTGCGGGTCCTTAGGGCGACCGGAGCGGCCAGGAAAGTTGGGGAGGGCGCGGGGAATCGTCCGGTGGGGACTGGGTCGGGGCAGGGGCACCAGAGGGGGGTAGTCCACGGCAAAGCGGCTCGGCGGCGGCGTTAATCAACTCCGACGAGGAATTAAGCGCAGCAGAGAGCAATAGAGAGGAAGGGAGAGGGCAGGGGAGGTTCCTTACCTCAAGGCGGACTCCGGGGACTCCTCGGTGGCGGCAATGGCGCGACGACGGCCCGGGTCGACGGTGGCGGACCCCTGCGGCGGCACGGAGGGCGGCGGGTGAGCGCGGGCAGAGGGAAATAGAGAGGGGGAGGGGAAACTGGGGCGCGTCCCGGGTTGCGGACGTCGAGGCGAAGCTCACCGTGGCAGAGAGCACGGCGGAGCTCCAACGGCGACGGGGAAACGGGCTCGGGCGGCGATGGTTAGTGGCGGCGGCGCTCTGGCATGCGCGCAACGAGGGGGAGGTGAGAGAGGGGTCTGTTGGTGCGCAAATGAGGGAGGGGGAGAGGGCGAGTGGGGTTCTGGGCTCAAGTGGCCGGGGGCGGGGCGGTTGCGAGCTCCACGCGCGACGTGGGCGCGGAGTCCGCGGCAGCGCGCAGCTCGGGCGGCGGTTACGCGGGGAAGACGGGGCTGACAGCCCGGGCCCGCGAGCAGAGAGAGAGGGGAAAGCGGGTGCGGGCGCGGGGAAGGCGGCCGCGCTGACGGGCGGGCCCGCCAGAGCAGAGAGAGCGCGGGGGGGGGGGGGGGGGGGGAAGAGGCGCGCGCGGGGGATGGGCCTAGTGGGCCGAAAGGCCGAGGGGGCGGGGGGAGTGGGCTTCTTTTCCCTTTTTCTTTTATTCTGGAATTTGTTTTCTCTTTTCTTTTTATTTTCTCTATTTGATTCAAATCCAAATAAGCCACAAATTCAAATTAGACTTTCTAAGAATTATGCACCAAACAAAAGTGAAATCTAGGGTTCAACAAGATGCAACAATTCACACTCCCTTGGAGTTTGAGCTAATAGACTAAAATTACAAATAAAATAACCACTCTTCTTCTATAGAAATGAGAAAGAGAAGATTGGGGAAGGATGAGAAAAGGGATGTAACACCTGAATTTGTGAATATGAGCAAAGAAATTTTATACCCCCAAATTCAGGGTGTTACAAACCTATCCCCCTTAAAAGAATCTCGCCCCGAGATTCAAGGTTGGTCAGCAAAGAGTTCAGGGTATTTGGCCTTCAGATCATCTTCTCGTTCCCAGGTTGCTTCTTCCTCCGAGTGGTGACCCCATCTGACTTTGCACATTCTGATGGTGTTCCTCCGGGTGACTCTGTCTGCAAACTCCAGAATCTGCGTTGGCTTCTCTATGTAGGTCAAATCCTCTTGGACTTCCAAACCCTCCACTGGCAACTGTTCTTCTGGTACTCGCAGACACTTCTTCAGTTGGGACACATGGAACACATTGTGCACTGCCGACAAACTTTCTGGTAGGTTGAGCTGGTAGGCCACTTCTCCACGCTTGGCTTGGATCTGGTATGGTCCAACGTACCGGGGTGCTAACTTGCCTATAACTCCGAACCTTCTGACTCCCCTGATAGGTGACACCTTCAGATAGACGTAATCTCCCACTTCAAAACTCAGTTCTCTTCTCCTTCGGTCCGCATAGCTTCGCTGCCTTGATTGTGCTATCTTCAGGTTCTCCCGAACCATTTTGATATTCTCTTCGGCTTCAAGTATGATGTCGGGGCCAAATACCTGTCTCTCTCCAGGCTGGTCCCAGTGCAGCGGAGTCCTGCAACTCCGCCCATAGAGTGCCTGAAATGGTGACATCTTCAAGCTGGCCTGGTAACTATTGTTGTAGGAGAATTCTGCATAAGGTAACCTTTTGTCCCATCCTGACTTGTCTTGCAACGCACAGGCTCTCAGCATATCTTCTAGGATCTGATTAGTTCTTTCAGTCTGACCGTCTGTCTGCGGGTGATAAGCCGAGCTGAAGTTCAAATGCGTGCCCAAAGCTTCTTGTAGCTGCTGCCAAAAATGAGAGGTGAACTGCGTTCCTCGATCTGACACTATCTTCTTCGGCACACCATGAAGGCAGACTATCCGTGACATGTATAACTCAGCTAACGTTGCTCCGGTGTACGTTGTCTTCACAGGTATAAAGTGGGCCACCTTTGTTAAGCGGTCCACAACCACCCAGATGGAATCATAGCCGGCCCGGGTACGAGGTAGGCCAACTATAAAATCTCATCCCACTTCCACTGAGGAATCCGCAATGGCTGCAACAATCCGGCGGGCCTTTGATGCTCTGCTTTGGTTCTTTGACAGCTATCACAGATGGCGACATATTCTGCGATTTCTCTTTTCATGCCATACCACCAAAATCTCCTTTTTAAATCCTGATACATCTTTTCACTTCCAGGGTGTATGGAGTAGGCTGTCTCATGAGCTTCCTTGAGGATTAGCTCCCGAATAGGTTTGAGGTCAGGGACACACAACCGGTCCTTGAACCATATTACTCCCTCTTCATCCTCTCGAAAGTCTTTGCCTCTTCCTTCTAAGATCAGCTGCCAGATCTTGTTGATGTTTTCGTCATCCTTCTGCCCTTCTTTGATCTCCCGCTCTAGGGTGGGCTCTAATTCCACTGTTACTCCTTGCGTACTGTTCAGGAAACCGAGGCTCAGTCTGTCAAACTCCTTGGCTAACTCATACGGCATCGGGCACGTGGCCAACATATTGACTTGACTCTTCCTGCTCAGAGCATCTGCAACAACATTGGCTTTGCCTGGATGGTAATGTATCTCCAACTCATAGTCTTTGATCAATTCCAACCATCTTCGCTGCCGCATGTTTAACTCTGACTGGGTGAATATGTATTTTAGACTTTTATGATCTGTGTAGATGTCGCACTTCTGCCCATACAGGTAATGTCTCCAGGTCTTTAAAGCATGAACCACTGCTGCCAACTCCAGGTCATGTGTGGGATAATTTTTCTCATGGATCTTCAGCTGTCGAGATGAGTATGCTACAACTCTTCCTTCTTGCATTAGCACACATCCCAATCCGGTGTAAGAAGCGTCTCAATACACTGAGAATGACTTGTGAACATCAGGCAGGACTAACACAGGAGCTGTAGTCAATCTATTCTTCAGTTCTTCAAATGCTTCTTGACACTTTTGGGTCCACTTAAACTCAACTTTCTTTGCTAGTAACGCTGTCATTGGTCTAGCAATTTTTGAGAAGCCTTCAATGAAACGCCTATAGTATCCGGCCATTCCGATGAAGCTCTTGATCCCGCGAACATCCTTCGGTGCTTTCCAGTTCAAGATATCTGCTACTTTCTTTGGATCCACTGCTAACCCATCTTGATTTATGATGTGACCCAGAAATAAGACTTCATGAATCCAGAACTCGCATTTGCCCAGCTTGGCATACAACTGATGCTCTCGAAGTCTTTGCAATACCATCTTCAAATGCTCCACATGATCTTCCTCACTTTGAGAGTATATGAGAATATCATCGATGA
The DNA here is from genome assembly GCF_902167145.1 of Zea mays. Classification (NCBI taxonomy): domain Eukaryota; kingdom Viridiplantae; phylum Streptophyta; class Magnoliopsida; order Poales; family Poaceae; genus Zea; species Zea mays. Next base: position 109,172,899 of record NC_050102.1, read on the forward strand.
ACACTACCACAAACTTGTCCAGATAGTCCATGAACACGCTGTTCATCAGATACATAAAGAAGGCTGGCGCATTTGTCAAACCAAAGGACATAACTGTGAATTCATATAACCCGTACTTGGTGATGAATGCTGTCTTCGGTATGTCCGAGGGTCGGATTCTGAGTTGATGGTAACCTGATCTCAGATCTATCTTCGAGAATACGCTGGCACCTCTGAGCTGGTCGAACAAATCTTCTATCCTTGGCAGGGGGTACTTGTTCTTGACAGTGACTTCATTCAAGGCTCTGTAGTCTATGCACATCCTTTTGGTACCATCTTTCTTCTCTACAAACAACACTGGAGCGGCCCAAGGCGAGGTGCTTGGCCTGATGTAACCCTTTTCTAACAGCTCGTCAATCTGCTTCTTGAGTTCCACCAATTCTGGTCCAGACACTCGATAGGCTCTTTTGGAAATGGGGGCGGTACCAGGGATAAGCTCTATGGCAAATTCAACCTTTCTCTCGGGTGGCATGCCCGTTAGCTCCTCGGGAAACACATCCGGAAAGTCCGACACAACCTTGATAGCCTCGAGCGGGTTGGGCTCCTTACTGTCAACTGAAATCTGGTGACAATCTCCCTCCGCTGATTTAGGCATCCTTAGCTCGGCCACTACCTCTTCTCCTGACGGGGACTTCAATGTTACGGTCCTCTTGTCACAACTAACATTTGCTTCATACTTCATTAACCAATTCATCCCTAGGATGATATCTACCCCAAGGGTGTCTATTACTATTAGATCACTTGGGAACCCTATCCCCCTTATTTCCACCCTTACATTTGAGCATATTTTATCTGTTTGCACCTTGCCACCAACCGAATTAATCCTCATGGGCGGCATCATTGCCTCTACTGAGATGTTATGCAATTCTACCCAGGTTGCAGTGACAAATGAATGAGTTGCACCAGTATCAAATAGCACTTTTGCGGGATGAGATTCGACTGAGAACATACCTACTGCCACATCTGGTGCATCCTGGATTGCTTCGGCCTCCAAGTGGTTCACCTTTCCACGGTTGTACGCTTGGCTACGATTGCCTGCTGCCGGCTGCAGTACACTTTGCCTTGTTGGAGCATTGGGGTTGGTCTGCTGCTGCGCCATCTTCTTCGGGCACTGCATCGCCCAGTGACCTTGATCTCCACAGTGGAAACATCCTCTGCCTCCTCCTTGTGCTGGGGCTGCTTGGTTGCTCTGATTTGCTGCTGGGGCAGGAAGGCGAGGTGCCTGGTTGTTCTGCTTCTGATACTGATTACCTCCCTCCTGGCTGTTCTGACGATACTGCTGCCGCTGTGGGTACTGCCTTTGAGACTGTTGCTGGTACGGACGCTGATTCTGATTCTGGTATCCCTGTGAGTGACCAGGCCTGCCTTGCTGAGATGAACCGCCTGAGAAACGGGGGCGGCTGATGCTTCCGGACTGGGGTCCACTCATCTTGCGCTTCCGATCTTCCATATCCTTACGCTTCTTTTCAGTCATAACTGCCCTATCGATCAGGTGCTGGAAGGTGGGGAAGGTGTGATTCATCAGCTGGTAATGCAGGGGATCCACCAAACCCCTCATGAACCTGTACTGCCTTTTAGCATCGGTGTTGACATCCTCAGGTGCATAACGAGACAGCTGCAGAAACTTGTCTCTGTATTCACTAACAGACAGGGGTCCCTGCTTCAGAGCCAGAAACTCCTCCTTCTTCACGATCATCAGTCCCTCCGGCACATGGTACCTGCGGAAACTCTCGCTGAATTCTTCCCAGGTGATGGCTTCAGGGTCAGCATGTGTGGCGAGGTAGGACTCCCACCAGGACTGGGCTGCTCCCCTCAGCTGGCGGGGACCATACAGAACCTTCTCCCTGTCGTCACATTGGGCGGTGCGCAGTTCCCTTTCCACTGCGCGCAGCCAGTCTTCTGCATCCATGGGGTCAGCAGAATGGGCGAAGGTAGGAGGGTGCCCTCTCATGAACTCGCCACGCTTATCCCGTGGCATCTGGGGCATCTGCACTTGCAATTGGGGTTGGGGTTGCTGTTGAGCCTGCTGCATGGCTGCCAGAGTCTGCCCAATGGCCTGCACTGCCTGAGTCTGCATCAAGGACATCTGCTCCACTGTCATTGGGGGTGGTGGGGGAGGCTGCCTCTGATGTTCCTCCTGCTGGTCATGCTACTCTTGCTGAGCACGCCTGTTGCATCGGCGCCTGTTGTCAGACATCTGTGGAAGACATTCATACATCAGCATTGATCTTACAATCCTTCAGCATAAGAAAAGGGAATACAGAATTCTTCATGACACTGAGTGAACAAAGAGCTTCACTGATCCTCATCATGATTCAACACAGCTTCTCAGATAGAAAGGAAAGTAGAAGTAAATGGCTTCCCAACTAAATAACTGACTTCATTAACATTATAGCTAGGCCAAACTGCAGGAGAAACCCACAGGTTGGCAACAGTCATTACAAAGATTCAAATCCAGCACAAGTTCATCATAACAAGCATGTAAGCAACTGATAAGCAAACTAAGCTAAATGGAAGCAACTGATAAGCAAACTAAACTAACTATCTAAGACTGAGACATCCGACTTAAGAATTATTACAAACTCCGACGCTAACGATCTAAGGATCCAGATCTATCCTGGTCTTACAGGCAGGGGAACCATAAGTGTGGTGACCACGTGGTGGCGAGCGGTAAGGGTGCTGAGTCCCAACAGGAGCGGGGGAACCACCCTCCTGGTGATGGCGCTCTTCCAGCTCAGCACGCAACTCCACAATCTCTGTTCGAGCCCTGCTTAGCTCGTCCAGAGAGTGATCCAGCTCAGTGTTAAGCACTGCGACTAGGTTGACTGTGCTGCTCAACCTAGGGTTAGCCTCACCAACAGGTGAGACAACCACACTCTCTGTGCTGCCAGTAGGGCGGCGGGGGTAGTACCGAAGGTTAAGACCGTCGGCCACCCCACCGAACAAAGAACAGTACTGGGAGAGTGCACGTCGTGCTGCATCCTGCATAGCCGCCTCTGAAGTGTCCCTCTCGGAGATGGAGTAGTGCTCCGAAACGGCCTCTGCTCCCCGGAGATCATCCTCCGGACGGCGAACTAGGCAGGTAGCCTCCCAGTGGTCCGGGTACCTCCCGCGACTGTGCTGGTAGACTACACAACGATACTCGATCGACCAGGTGTGCCGGTCGAAAGCCTGGCGCAGCAAGGTGTCGAGTGCGTCGTGGAAGTGACAACCGCGAGCGGCGTCACGGGTGATGGGTCGGGCGACCCATCCTTCCGCCTCCTGCGGCTCAGAAGACTCCATGCTGTGGTCTGAGTCGTCGTCGTCGGGGTCTCCTCCAGGACCTCCTCCAGTAGCTCCTCCAACAGCCGGGGCGTCCCGCGGTGGTGCAGGGGGCGCCTCCAACTGGGCAACAGAGGAACGGCGCCTCACGGACTCCACCTCCTGCTGGGGTGAGGAGGAAGAGCCCTGCTACTCTCTGTGCTGGCGCCGGCGTTCCTGCTCCTCACGCAGGCGGTGGTGCAGTCTCTCCAGGTGACTCGACTGACCGGACACGGTGCGGCGCAGAGGACGCTCCGCAAGTCGAGACGGCAGGAAAGGAATCACCGACTTACGTGCAGTGTGTCTAAGACGAGCCATCTACAAAAGACACCGTAAGCACAAGAGTAAGAACAGAACTAATATGGCAAGTGAATAAACCATAGACAGAATAAGATAAAAATTTTAACAAGGTATAATATAGTATATATATGTAGTAAAACATAGGGTTGGTCGAGGTGACCGACTTTTGAAGTAACATCAGAGGTCAAGGTGAGAGGGAAGGTCAATAGTCCTTAGTATGACCAGTGCTACTCTAGGTCAGCGGTCCTACAGTCAGCACGGCTTTGATACCACTTATGTCACACCCGGTTTTGGAAGGCAAACCGAATGCGAACTATGTACGTGCCAGGATCAGAACTCACGTACACAGCGATTACATAAATGAACATTATTGCACAGTGCTCGAATAATAACATAAAAGAGTATTAACTTATTACATCATAGAGTCATAGACATCCACATAGTCATCAACTTAACAGTTAAATCAAAGTGCTAGCGAAACGAAGAAAAGATAAGGCCTTCACAGGCAGCTGACTGGGGGTTGCCGCCAACCCACACCTAGAATTCGTCGTAGTCCTGGAACTCCTGGAAGTCTCCTTCCATGGCTTCGCCTTCTCCTGAGCAGTGGTTACAATGCGGACAACCTGGTGTTTTGTGGTAAAGCAAGGATGAGTACACATCAACGTACTCAGCAAATGTCCCGTTTGGCTGAGGTGGACTAGCTTTTATGTGGGGTTAGGGTCAAAGCAGTTGCTTTTATTTGGTCAAGTATTTATCATTAGTAGAAGCCAGATTTTAGCATTAACCAACCCGTAAACCATTTCCTCATCGAGGAACAACATCATCATAGTCGAACCAAAACCATAACATAATCCTTGTATCTCGAACCATCTGTATCTCTAATCAAAGAGGATCCCAAGGCTGCTCTTAACCGTGAGCACGGCTGATATATCAGTTTCACTACCCTCTACAGAGGTTGCACACTTTACCCATGAATCATGATTCCCTTTCTACCCGGGGAGAGCTAATCCCCATTGACCACTACCTAGGTGGTCCGGCAGGGCATCACTACGTAGCTTTTACAAAGATTCCCTAGAGATCATAGCTGCCCGTTAGGTTTCTCCAGTTTGATAAACACAGTACCCCTCCCCGCAGGAGAGTGACTAACAAAGAGCAAAACGAAAGAACCTCGGCACTCAGCCTCGGCAGAGCAAGCACTGTGCCTGGACCCCATTGACGGCACGACGGCTAAGCAACTACACCTCTAGTTCCTCTAATTAATTAGCTAAGGACATCCCATTTCACCCTCATGGTTGCACTGTTATCCCGGGTGGTCTCTCAACGAACAGGTCCTTACGGAGAGGCGCTCAGGAAACAGCCTGAGCCCCCTAGAGTATCACCAGATCATCAACATCATCAGGATAACAGTATCATAAATAGTCACATCATGTTCATTGATTAAGTTAAGGCAATAGCAGAGTGCTAACCATAACAGCCCATAAGGTCATCAAGGATAAAGTAAAGTGTAAAGCTAGTCAATCCTTAGGTTTCAAGTAAGTAATGCGGGGTAGTAAGTTATAAATGAATAGGACATAATGGGACAGAGGACACTTGCCTTCACCAAACTGCTGATCAGGGACTTCCTCTGCAACTTCCTCGGGAAACACAGACTGCTCGTTGTCTACGTAAAGTAATCATTCACACTATGCACTTGGGAAATAACAAACAAAAAGCAATATACCAAACATATGCAGCAGAGAGAACACAAGTTCATAATAGAAGGGATTGGCACTCTGGTGTTCCCTAGGTCTAAGGTAGAGGACTATACAAAGTGATTCATCATCCACTAATCAGGTCTAAGTCAGTGGTGGGGTTAAATCATTACATGGTTTTAAGTCCCTGAACTTGGGTGTTTAAGTCCATAAACTTAGGTGCTCTAACTTTTATTAAAGTCTACCATCTTCTATTTATCCCAAATAGGGCTCCAATAACCTTAATCCTATCCTAATGATCAACTATTAATTGGGACATGGAAACAGCAGGGAAACATTGTTTAAATAGATAGACAAAAATACTATGAGCATTTTGCAATTTGAAGCACCTAATTTGGAGTTCATATGACAAAGTTATGAATTTTACAAGTTTAGGTGTTAAAAATATACCCTAAATACTTATTTTGAATTAAATAAAAGGTCCGAGGACCTAACTGTGAGAATCCAGGGACGGCGGGTTAAATTTCAGAAAACCGGGGGTCTCTTTAAGAAAACGCGCGGGCGAAGGGGTATCGGGCTCCTACGGCCGTCGGATCTCAGATCAACGCGCAGGATTAGATTTGCGGGCGGGCGCGCGAGCGCGCGGCGGCCTGAGCGGCTGACAGGAGGGGCCAGCGGGCAGAGCGGGCGCGGGCGGGCTGACAGGCGGGGCCAGCGGGCAGCGCGGGCGCGGGCGGGCTGACAGGCGGGGCCAGCGGGCAGAGCGGGCGCAGGGTGTGGGGGAAGTGGGCCTGGGCCGTTGGATCTCCGGTGGGCGGCCAGGATTGGGCTCGGGCTGTTTAAAATAGAGCCATCCGATCTGAGATGGACGGCGGGGATGGGGCGGCTGGCTTCTGTCCCCTTCTCCAGCCAGCAGAGACGGCGGCGGCCGCACCCGCGGCGGAGAAGCTCGCCGGAGACGAGGGCACGGGGGCTCTGCGGGTCCTTAGGGCGACCGGAGCGGCCGGGAAGGTTGGGGAGGGCGCGGGGAATCGTCCAGTGGGGACTGGGTCAGGGCAGGGGCACCGGAGGGGGGCAGTCCACGGCAAAGCGGCTCGGCGGCGACGTTAATCAACTCCGACGAGGAATTAAGCGCAGCAGAGAGCAATAGAGAGGAAGGGAGAGGGCAGGGGAGGTTCCTTACCTCAAGGCGGACTCCGGGGACTCCTCGGTGGCGGCAATGGCGCGACGACGGCCCGGGTCGACGGTGGCGGACCCCTGCGGCGGCACGGAGGGCGGCGGGTGAGCGCGGGCAGAGGGAAATAGAGAGGGGGAGGGGAAACTGGGGCGCGTCCCGGGTTGCGGACGTCGAGGCGAAGCTCACCGTGGCAGAGAGCACGGCGGAGCCCCAACGGCGACGGGGAAACGGGCTCGGGCGGCGATGGTTAGTGGCGGCGGCGCTCTGGCATGCGCGCAACGAGGGGGAGGTGAGAGAGGGGTCTGTTGGTGCGCAAATGAGGGAGGGGGAGAGGGCGAGTGGGGTTCTGGGCTCAAGTGGCCGGGGGCGGGGCGGTTGCGAGCTCCACGCGCGACGTGGGCGCGGAGTCCGCGGCAGCGCGCAGCTCGGGCGGCGGTTACGCGGGGAAGACGGGGCTGACAGCCCGGGCCCGCGAGCAGAGAGAGAGGGGAAAGCGGGTGCGGGCGCGGGGAAGGCGGCCGCGCTGACGGGCGGGCCCGCCAGAGCAGAGAGAGCGCGGGGGGGGGGGGGGGGAGAGGCACGCGCGCGGGATGGGCCTAGTGGGCCGAAAGGCCGAGGGGGCGGGGGGAGTGGGCTTCTTTTCCCTTTTTCTTTTATTCTGGAATTTGTTTTCTCTTTTCTTTTTATTTTCTCTATTTGATTCAAATCCAAATAAGCCACAAATTCAAATTAGACTTTCTAAGAATTATGCACCAAACAAAAGTGAAATCTAGGGTTCAACAAGATGCAACAATTCACACTCCCTTGGAGTTTGAGCTAATAGACTAAAATTACAAATAAAATAACCACTCTTCTTCTATAGAAATGAGAAAGAGAAGATTGGGGAAGGATGAGAAAAGGGAAGTAACACCTGAATTTGTGAATATGAGCAAAGAAATTTTATACCCCCAAATTCAGGGTGTTACAGGAGGGGATCCAGGTGTACAATGGGGGGTGTAGCAGAGTGCTACGTGTCTAGCGGGGGAGAGCTAGCGCCCTAAGTACATGCCGTCGTGGCAGCCGGAGAGATTTCGGCACCCAGCTGGTGTGATGTCGTGGCCGTCGGAGGAGCGATGGAGCCTGGCGGAGGGATAGCTGTCGGAGCGGTTGGGTCCTTGCTGACGTCTTCTTGCTTCCGTAAGGGGGCTGAGAGCCGCCGTCGTCACAGAGCATGCGGGGCGCCATCATTGCCTATCTGGCGGAGCTAGCCAGATGGGACGCCGGTCTGGTTCCCCGTGGCCTGAGTCAGCTCGGGGTAGGGTGATGATGGCGCCTCCTGTTGACGTGGCTGGCCTGCGCCCTAGGTTGGGCGATGCGGAGGCTCCTCCGAAGCCGAGGTCGAGTCTGTCTTCCGTGGCCGAGGCCAAGTCCGAGCCCCTGGGTCGGGCGAGGCGGAGGTCGTCGGCTGAGGCCAGGGCGGAGTCCGAGCCCTGGGGTCGGGCGAAGCGGAGTTCGTCGTCTTCCGGGACTTAGCCCGAGTCCGAGCCCTGGGTCGGGCGGAGCGGAGTTCGCCGTCTTCCGGGACTTAGCCCGAGTCCGAGCCCTGGGTTGGGCGGAGCGGAGTTCGCCGTTTTTCGGGACTTAGCCCGAGTCCGAGCCCTGGGTCGGGCGGAGCGGAGTTCGCCGTCTTCCGGGACTTAGCCCGAGTCCGAGCCCTGGGTCGGGCGGAGCGGAGTTCGCCGTCTTCCGGGACTTAGCCCGAGTCCGAGCCCTGGGTCGGGCGGAGCGGAGTTTCCTATGGTGCCTCCGACGGGGCCTGACTGCCTGTCAGCCTCACTCTGTCAAATGGCACCGCAGTCAGAGTGGTGCAGGCGGCGCTGTCCTTCTGTCAGGCCGGTCAGTGGAGCGGCGAAGTGACGGCGGTCACTTTGGCTCTGCCGGGGCGCGCGCGTCAGGATAAAGGTGTCAGGCCACCTTTGCATTAAATGTTCCTGCGACTTGGTCGGTTGGTGCGGCGATTTAGTCAGGGTTGCTTCTTAGCGAAGGCAGGGCCTCGGGCGAGCCGGAAATATGTTCGCCGTTGGAGGGGGGCCTCGGGCGAGACGGAAATCCTCCGGGGTCGGCTACCCTTGTCCGAGGCTAGGCTCAGGCGAGGCGTGATCGAGTCGCTGAATGGACTGATCCCTGACTTAGACGCACCCATCAGGCCTTTGCAGCTTTATGCTGATGGGAGTTACTAGCTTAGAATTAGGAGTCTTGAGGGTACCCCTAATTATGGTCCCCGACAATATGCAATCTCGATATCCCCCTTTTGTTGGTGATCCCTTAAGAAATGATACCGAATGGCTATGTGTTTAGTGCGGCTATGTTCAACGGGATTATCCGCCATGCGGATTGCACTCTCATTATCACATAGAAGAGGAACTTTGGTTAGTTTGTAGCCATAGTCCCTAAGGGTTTGCCTCATCCAAAGCAATTGCACGCAACAATGGCCTGCGGCAATATACTCGGCTTCGGCGATAGAAAGAGCTACGGAATTTTGCTTCTTTGAAGCCCAAGACACCAGAGACCTTCCCAAGAACTGGCAAGTCCCCGATGTGCTCTTTCTATTAATTTTACACCCCGCCCAATCGGCATCCGAATAACCAATTAAATCAAATATGGATCCTCTGGGGTACCAAAGGCCAAACTTAGGAGTATAAACTAAATATCTCAAGATTTGTTTTACGGCCCTAAGGTGAGCTTCCTTAGGATCGGCTTGGAATCTTGCACACATGCATACGGAAAGCATAATCTCTGGTCGTGAAGCACATAAATAGAGCAAAGAACCTATCATCGATCAGTATACCTTTTGATCTACGGATTTACCTCCCGTGTCGAGGTTGAGATGTCCATTAGTTCCCAAGGGTGTCTTGATGGGCTTGGCATCCTTCATCCCAAACTTGTTTAGAATGTCTTGAATATACTTCGTTTGGCTAATGAAGGTGCCCTCTTGGAGTTGCTTCACTTGAAATCCTAAGAAGTACTTCAACTCCCCCATCATAGACATCTCGAATTTCTATGTCATGATCCTACTAAATTCTTCACATGTAGATTCGTTAGTAGACCCAAATATGATATCATCAACATAAATTTGGCATACAAACAAATCATTTTCAAGTGTTTTAGTAAAGAGTGTAGGATCGGCTTTTCCGACTTTGAAGCCATTAGTGATAAGAAAATCTCTTAGGCATTCTGTTGGGGACTTGTTCTCAAATGCTAAGAATTAAGAACAAGGCAACACAAAAAATGTTAAGCGTTAAGGTCCTTCGTCCTCCATAACAATATACCCCCTCGGGATATATAGCATCTCGGACGAAGGTTACGAAGGTCATACCTTCGTAAGCATAACAACGAAGAATGAAGCATTCACATAAATCATAGAATATGAAATAAACATTTAAATATTGTCATAGAATTATCTCTACTTGTATCAATGAATATAAATGACTTTGAATTACAAATGTACCTTCGGTCCTGCGGAAGGCAAAAGTACAAGCGTGATGCGAAAGCAAATGACAAGTTCGCGTGAACAGTACAGAGGTACTGTTCATCTATTTATAGGCACAGGTCGCAGCCTGTGACAAATTACAATTATGCCCCTTGCGAAAGTTTACAGCATTGACTCAGACCTATATGTATAAAAAGGTCATTCTATCTCTATGTCGGTTTAAAACGCCGAAGCTCCATGAAAAGGGACCTTCGGCCATCTCTTGGAGACGACTTCAGCCGAAGCTGCTTCTTCGTGTGAGACCTTCGGCGCACCGAAGCACGACCCCAACACATTCATACCATGCTCCTGGGGCTTGCTTGAGCCCGTAAAGCGCCTTAGAGAGTTTATATACGTGGTTAGGATACTCACTATCTTCAAAGCCAGGAGGTTGCTCAACATAGACCTCCTCCTTGATTGGTCCATTGAGGAAGGCACTCTTCACGTCCATTTGGTAAAGCTTGAAGCCATGGTAAGTAGCATAGGCAAGTAAAATGCAAATTGATTCTAGCCTAGCTACGGGTGCATAGGTTTCACCGAAATCCAAACCTTCGACTTGTGAGTATCCTTTGGCCACAAGTCGGGCTTTGTTCCTTGTCACCACACCATGCTCATCTTGCTTGTTGAGGAAGACCTACTTGGTTCCTACAACATTTTGGTTAGGACGTGGAACTAAATGTCATACCTCATTCCTTGTGAAGTTGTTGAGCTCCTCTTGCATCGCCACCACCCAATCCAAATCTTGAAGTGCTTCCTCTATGCTGTGTGGCTCAATAGAGGAAACAAAAGAGTAATGTTCACAAAAATGAGCAACACAAGATCGAGTAGTTACCCCCTTTTGAATATCGCCGAGGATGGTGTTCACGGGGTCATCTCGTTGAATTGCTTGGTGGACTCTTGGGTGTGGTGGTCTTGGAACTTGATCATCTTCCTCATCTTGATCATGGGCATCTCCCCCTTGATCATTGCTCTCGTCTTGAGGTGGCTCAACTTCTTGATCTTCTCCTTCATCATTTTGAGCCTCTTCCTCATCTTAAGTTGGTGCAGATGCTTGCATGGAGGAAGATGGTTGATCTTGTGCTTGTGGAGGCTCTTCGGGTTCCTTAGGACACACATCTCCAATGGACATGTTCCTTAGAGCGACGCATGGAGCCTCTTCATCATCTAGCTCATCAAGATCAACTTGCTCTACTTGAGAGCCGTTAGTCTCATCAAACACAATGTCACAAGAAACTTCAACTAGTCCAGAGGACTTGTTAAAGACTCTATATGCCCTTGTGTTTGAATCATAACCTAGTAAAAAGCCTTCTACAGCCTTAGGAGCAAATTTGGATTTTCTACCTCTTTTAACAAGAATAAAGCATTTGTTACCGAAGACTCTAAAATATGAAACATTGGGCTTTTTACCGGTTAGGAGTTCATACGATGTCTTCTTGAAGATTCAGTGTAGATACAACCGGTTGATGGCGTAGCAAGCGGTGTTGACCGCCTCGGCCCAAAACCGATCCGAAGTTTTGTACTCATCAAGCATGGTTCTTGCCATGTCCAATAAAGTTCGATTCTTCCTCTCCACTACACCATTTTGTTGTGGCATGTAGGGAGAAGAGAACTCATGCTTGATGCCCTCCTCCTCAAGGAAGCCTTCAATTTGAGAGTTCTTGAACTCTGTCCCGTTGTCGCTTCTAATTTTCTTGATCCTTAGTCCGAACTCGTTTTGAGCCCGTCTCAAGAATCCCTTTAGGGTTTCTTGGGTATGAGATTTTTCCTGCAAAAAGAACACCCAAGTGAAGCGAGAATAATCATCCACAATAACTAGACAGTACTTACTCCCGCCGATGCTTATGTAAGCTATCGGGCCGAATAGGTCCATGTGTAGGAGCTCGAGTGGCCTGTCAGTCGTCATGATGTTCTTGTGCGGATGATGAACACCAACTTGCTTTCCTGCCTGACATGCGCTACAAACCCTGTCTTTCTCAAAATGAACATTTGTTAGTCCCAAAATGTGTTCTCCCTTTAGAAGCTTGTGAAGATTCTTCATTCCAACATGTGCTAGTCGGCGATGCCAGAGCCAGCCCATGTTAGTCTTAGCAATTAAGCAAGTGTCGAGTTCAGCTCTATCAAAATCTACTAAGTATAGCTGACCCTCTAACACTCCCTTAAATGCTACTGAATCATCACTTCTTCTAAAGACAGTAACACCTATATCCGTAAAAAGACAGTTGTAACCCATTTTGCATAATTGTGAAACGGAAAGCAAATTGTAATCTAAGGAATCTACAAGAAAAACATTGGAAATGGAATGGTCAGGAGATATAGCAATTTTACCCAATCCTTTGACCAAACCTTGATTTCCATCCCCGAATGTGATTGCTCTTTGGGGATCTTGGTTTTTCTCATAGGAGGAGAACATCTTCTTCTCCCCTGTCATGTGGTTTGTGCACCCGCTATCGATGATCCAACTTGAGCCCCCGGATGCATAAACCTACAAAACAAATTTAGTTCTTGATTTTAGGTACCCAAACGGTTTTGGGTCCTTTGACATTAGATACAAGAACTTTGGGTACCCAAACACAAGTCTTTGACCCCTTGTGTTTGCCCCTAACATATTTGGTAACTACCTTGCCGGATTTGTTAGTTAAAACATAAGATGCATCAAAGGTTTTAAATGAAATGTTATGATCATTTGATGCAATAGGAGTTTTTTTCTTAGGCAATTTAGCACGGGTTGATTGCCTAGAACTAGATGCCTCACTCTTATACATAAAAGCATGGTTAGAGCCAGAGTGAGACTTCCTAGAGTGAATTCTCCTAATTTTGTGCTCGGGATAACCGACAGGGTACAAAATGTAACCCTCGTTGTCCTGAGGCATGGGAGCCTTCCCTTAACAAAGTTTGACAATCTTTTAGGAGGGGCATTAAGTTTGACATTGTCTCCCTTTTGGAAGCCAATGCCATCCTTGATGCCAGGGCGTCTCCCACTATAGAGCATACTTCTAGCAAATTTAAATTTTTCATTTTCTAAGTCATGCTCATTAATTTTGGCATTAAGTTGAGCTATGTGATCATTTTGTTGCTTAATTAAAGCTAGGTGATCATGAATAGCATCAACATTAATGTCTCTACATCTAATGCAAATGGAAACATGCTCAACGGTAGATGTAGAGGGTTTGCAATATCTTAGTTCAACAATCTTAGCATGTAATATGTCATTTTCACTTCTAAGATTAGAAATGGAAGTATTGCAAACATCTAAGTCTTTAGCCTTAGCAATTAATTTTTCATTCTCATTTCTAAGGCTAGCAAGAGAGACATTCAATTCTTCAATCTTAACAAGTAAACTAACATTATCTCTAAGACTGGAAATTGAATCATTACAAACATTTGAATCAACCTTAGCAATTAATCTAGCATTCTCATTTCTAAGGTTGGTAATAGTATCATGGCACGTGCTTAGCTCACTAGATAATTTTTCACATTTTTCTACTTCTAGGGCATAAGCATTCTTAACCTTAACATGCTTCTTATTTTCCTTAATTAGGAAGTCCTCTTGAGTGTCCAAGAGCTCATCCTTCTCATGAATAGCACTAATTAATTCATTTAGTTTTTCCTTTTGTTGCATGTTTAGGTTGGCAAAAGGGTCCGCGGGTTATCCTCCTCATCACTAGAATTATCTTCATCACTAGAGGATGCATATTTAGTGGAGGATCTTGATTTTACCTTCTTCCTTTTGTCGTCCTTTGCCATGAGGCACTTGTGGCCGACGTTGGGAAAAAGGAGCCCTTTGGTGATGGCGATGTTGGCGGCGTCCTCATCAGAGGAGGAGTCGGTGGAGCTCTCGTCGGAGTCCCACTCGTGGCACACATGGGCATCGCCGCCCTTCTTCTTGTAGTATCTTTTCTTTTCTCTCCTCTTTCCCTTCTTGTCGTCGCCCCTGTCACTATCACTTGATAATGGACACTTTGCAATAAAATGACCGGGCTTACCACACTTGTAGCAAACTTTCTTGGAGCGGGGCTTATAGTCCTTCTCCCTCCTTTGCTTGAGGATTTGGCGAAAGCTTTTGATGATGAGCGCCATTTCCTCGTTGTTGAGCTTGGAGGCGTCGATGGGGAGTCTACTTGATGTAGACTCTTCCTTCTTCTCCTCCGTCACCTTGAATGCGACCGGTTGTGCTTCGGGCGTGGAGGAGGCATCTTGCTCAATGATTTTCTTTGAGCCTTTGATCATCAATTCAAAGCTCACAAATTTTCTTATTACTTCCTCAGGAGACATTAGTGTGTATCTAGGATCACCACGTATTAATTGAACTTGCGTAGGGTTAAGAAAAACGAGTGATCTAAGAATAACCTTGACCATTTCATGGTCATCCCTATTGGTGCTCCCGAGGTTGCGCACTTGGTTCACCAAAGTCTTGAGCCGGTTGTACATTTCTTGTGGCTCCTCCCCTTGGCGAAGCCTGAAGCGACCGAGCTCCCCCTTAATCATTTCCCGCTTGGTGATTTTTGTCACCTCGTCTCCTTTGTGCGCGGTCTTGAGTACGTCCCAAATCTCCTTGGCGCTCTTCAATCCTTGCACCTTGTTATACTCCTCTCGACTTAGAGAGGTGATGAGTATAGTGGTGGCTTGGGAGTTGAAGTGCACGATTTGGGCCACCTCGTCCTCATCATAATCTTCATCCCCTACGAATGGTACCTGTACACCAAACTCAACAACATCCCATATACTTTTGTGGAGTGAGGTTAGGTGATATCTCATCATATCACTCCACCTAGAATAATCTTCACTGTGAAATGTCGGTGGTTTGCCTAATGGGACGGAAAGTAATGGAGTATGCTTGGGAATGCGAGGATAGCGTAGGGGGATCTTACTATACTTCTTGCGCTCTTGGCGCTTAGAAGTGATGGACGTGGCGTCGGATCAGGATGTAGAGGGCGAGGAAGAGTCGGTCTCGTAGTAGACCACTTTCTTTATTTTCTTCTTCTTCTCGCCACTCTTGTGCGATCGAATGCGTGAAGGGGATCCATCCTTCTTGTTGTTGGCGGACTCCCTCGATGGAGTCTTCTTGTGGCTTGTAGCGGTCTTCTCACCGCCGATCACCATCTTCTTGGCGTGATCTCTCGACATCACTTCGAGCGGTTAAGCTCTAATGAAGCACCGGGCTTTGATACCAATTGAAAGTCGCCTAGAGGGGGGGGTGAATAGGGCGAATCTGAAATTTATAAACTTAAGCACAACTACAAGCCGGGTTAGCGTTAGAAATATGAACGAGTCCAAGAGAGAGGGTGAAAAACAAATCGTGGGCAAATAAAGAGTGAGACACGATGATTTGTTTTACCGAGGTTCGGTTCTTGCAAACCTACTCCCCGTTGAGGTGGTCACAAAGACCGGGTGTCTTTCAACCCTTTCCCTCTCTCAAACGGTCATTTAGACCGAGTGAGCTTCTCTTCTCAATCAAACGGGACACAAAGTCCCCGCAAGGACCACCATACAATTGGTGTCTCTTGCCTCGATTACAATTGAGTTGATCACAAGAAAGAATGAGAAAAAGAAGCAATCCAAGCGCAAGAGCTCAAATGAACACAAGTCACTCTCTCACTAGTCACTATTTGATTAGGAATGATCTTTGGACTTGGAGAGGATTTTATCTCTTTGGTGTGTCTTGTATTGAATGCTATAGCTCTTGTAAGGTGTAGGAAGTGTAAAAACTTGGATGCAATGAATGGTGGGTGGTTGGGGTATTTATAGCCCCAACCACCAAACTAGCCGTTTGGTGAAGACTGCTGTCACATGGCGCACCGGACAGTCCGGTGCGCCACCGGACACTGTCCGGTGCGCCTGCCACGTCACCTGGCCATTGGATTCCGACCGTTGGAGCTTCTGTCTTCTGGGCCACCGGACAGGCACTGTTCAGTGTCCGGTGCGCCATCTGGCTCTGCTCTGACTCTGGCGCGCACTGTAGCGCATTTAATGCCTTCTGCAGACGATCGTTGGCGCGAAGTAGCTGTTGCTCCGCTAGCACACCGGACAGTCCGGTGCACCACCGGACATTGTCCGGTGCTACACCGGACAGTCCGGTGAATTATAGCGGAGCGGCCTCCAGAATTCCCGAAAGTGAACAGTTCGGAGTTGGGAGTCCCTCGCGCACCGGACACTGTCCGGTGGGCGCACCGGACAGTCCGGTGCGCCAGACCAGGGCACACTTCGGCTGACTTTTGCTCTCTATATTTGAATCCTTTTTCGGTCTTTTTATTGGTTTCTTGTGAACCTTTGGCACCTGTAGAACTCATAATCTAGAACAATCTAGTTAGTCCAATTATTTGTGTTGGGCAATTCAACCACCAAAACCAATTAGGAAAAGGTGTAAGCCTATTTCCCTTTCACTAATACACCAGCCTACTTCATGAATTTGATGAACAAGGTGTTCATGGAGTATCTCGATAAATTCATCATGGTATTCATCGATGATATTCTTATTTATTCCAAGAATGATAGTGAGCATGAGGAGCATCTGCGGATGGTGATACAGAAGTTACGGGATAATCAACTTTATGCCAAATTTACCAAGTGTGAGTTCTGACTTGATGAAGTACATTTTCTCGGGCATATCATCTCCAAAGGAGGAATTTCTATGGATTCGGCTAAAGTAACCGCGATAGTTGGTTGGAAGATACCAAGTACAGTCTCGGAGGTGCAGAGTTTCCTGGGACTCATAGGCTATTACCGGCGATTCATTGAAGGGTACTCCAAGATTGCTAAGCCTATGACCTCATTGTTAGAGAAGGGCAAGGAGTTTAAGTGGACTGGGGAGTGCCAAGAAAGCTTCAATCAATTGAGGTCTAAATTGATGGCTGCTCTAGTGTTGGTGATGCCAGATCTACAGAAGAATTTTGATATATATTGTGATGCAAGTCGCCAGGGCTTGGGATGTGTGCTTATGCAAGAAGGCCACGTGATTGCCTACGTGTCTCGTCAGTTGCGGAAACATGAGTTGAACTATCCCACTCATGACTTAGAACTGGCAGCCGTAGTGCATGCGCTCAAAATATGGAGACATTATGTTATGGGAACCAAGTGCCAAGTGTACACTGATCACAAGAGTTTGAAGTACATATTCACTCAGAAGGATCTCAACCTTAAGCAACGCCGATGGTTGGAACTCATAAAGGATTATGACTTGGAGATTCACTATCACCCGGGCAAGGCAAATCTGGTTGCAGATGCCTTGAGTCGAAAGGAGCACGTTCATTCCGCCATTGTTGCGCAGCTACCCGATGAATTTGTTGAGGATTTCAGGAGACTCAACCTAGGAATTGTTGCACACACTGAAGGAGTCACTGTTGGAGACTCGTTCTCAAATGCTATGAATTAAGAACAAGGCAACATAAAATGTTAAATGTGAATGTCCTTCGTCCAATGAAGCATTATTCCTTTAAGGATTAATGGACTTCGGACGAAGGTTAAAAACGATACAATTACGAAGGTTAAACCTTCGTAATTGA
Source organism: Zea mays (assembly GCF_902167145.1). NCBI lineage: Eukaryota > Viridiplantae > Streptophyta > Magnoliopsida > Poales > Poaceae > Zea > Zea mays. The sequence continues at coordinate 109,190,413 of NC_050102.1, forward strand.
ACTCTAGTAGATTGTATAAAATAATACGAAATATGAAGTATTAAAGACAAATAAATTATAAATGAACAACATCACTTTTATATTATCTCCATTTAATGTATTCAAATATTAAATACATTTATACCTCTGCCTTGACAAAGATTAATTCCCGATTGGTGTGATTGCAATTGCAGGAATGCGTGAACAGTAAAGGAGTACTGTTCACTATTTATAGGCACATGACACAGCCTGTGAGGAATTACAATTATGCCCCTCATAAAAGTTTACAACAACGACTCAAACATTTATGGACTAAACGGTCATTCTATTTTTAAGTCAGTTTGTAACTCCGAAGGTTCATGGAGAGGAACCTTCAGTCATCACATGCGGACAGCTTCAGACGAAGCTGTTTCTTCCTGCAGGACCTTCGGCGACGAAACATGGTCCCAACAGTAGCCCCTTCGCGGTGCTAGATCGTTTTTCGTAACGAGCTTGATCCGTGAAAAAAGTCTCTTAGGCTTCAGGAAGCCGAAGGTCCGAAAAACACCTTCCCTGAGCTCGTTGCCGAGAAACGATTCAGTTTCCGAGTGCGTAGCGGTCCCACCTTGCAGAGTTACTATTTGGTCTCTGCGGTCCAACGCGCAGCGGGTGTAAGCAGCTGTTCGCCTGGTGTAAAAATCCTGACGATTCACCTTCTTACCTGCAGCACTATATACACAGACGGGTAGGTGTGAAGTTACCACAGCATTCATTGCTATTGCACTGTTTTGCTGCCAAAATTTTTAACCATAGCCGAAGCTTGACTCTCGCAATCAAACGAAGCTTGCAGTTTAAAGCCTACTTCGTCAGGAGAAAAAACTTCGGAAGAAAAAGTTTTTAGTTCCCAAAAAATTCAGAATTAAATGGCCAGAGTGCGCTCTACCGCTAGGGTTGAGCGTGAGGGAGGCGAAGCTGAAGGATCGGAGACTGTTCCCATCTCCGAAGCGATGCAACGATCCGGACTGGTGACCTCGGAAGGAATCCGTACTGCCGAGACAGAGCAGACTGTTGCCGAGACAGAACAAGTTGCTGCTGAAGCAGAAGAAGGAAATATTGAGGAGGCTGATCCCGATGATGATTACCATATTGCCGTGCCAAGCAAGCCCAGCCACTTGGACTTCAGAAAGTCGACTGTCTCTAAGGCTGATCTCTCCAAGATGGTGAAGTCGGGTTACTTCAGTGAGAATGAGAAGAAGCTACTTCGCTTCGAGGGGGAAGAAACTACCCCGAAGCCAGAAAAGGATGAAATAGTCATTTTCAAGAGCTTTCTAAAGGCTGGGTTAAGATTTCCCTTAAATAGGATGATCTCTGACGTGCTGCAAAGATTTGGCATCTATTTTCACCAACTGACGCCCAACGCGATTGTCAGGCTCAGCGTCTATATCTGGGCTCTCCGAAGCTAGGCGGTAGAGCCATTTGCCGACAGCTTCTGTCGAGTTCATGAGCTGCATTACCAAACAAAAGCCAGAAAAGATGGATTACATGAAAATTTTGGTTGCTATAACTTTGCATATCGGAAAACCACGAAGTTTCCCGTGATCAGCTACCGAAGCAAATGGCCGGCAGGCTGGAAATCAGAATGGTTTTATGTCAAAGTTGACGAAGACAAAGAAAAGCTGGTTCAGAGCCCTCTTGAACTAACCTTCGGAGAAACAAGACCCCGATGCAGGATGGAAGTAGAAGGTCCAACTTGGGCTGCACTTGGCGAATTCAAAATTATTGCAGAACATATTGGCACTAGAGATTTAGTGCAAGAATTCCTGGCCTTCAGGGTTTTTCCAACTATGAAAGAGTGGACAATGCCGAAGCTTAAAGGGGAAAAGAAAAAGGGGGAACTCGTCCGACTGCCCTACCATTATAAGTTCAAGAAATACTTTAAAGTACCCTGCCAAGAATGGCTTGATACAATTGAAACAATGAGCAATGAAATTCTTGGGAATTACTCTAAAAAAGAGGACCAACTGATGACAGCGGCCTTCGGCACTCGGCCGAAACGAAGGCTGAACAGAGTACTTGATGCCATAGGATTTGAATATGCTGACTACGGTCGTCTGGGCGGAGATGCTGGGGGCCCGAAGCGAAAAAGGATTGCTAGCACTACTGACGAAGAAGTCGTCAAGGCAACAAAAAAGAAAAAGAAAGATTCACATAACATTAGTGCTGAAGAGTTAAATCCTGAGCCGGAGGTGCCTACGGCAAAAAAGAGAAAAAGTGCATCCCCAGAGCCGGAAACACCGGTCCAAGAAGAAGACACTCCTGCTTCTCCTTCTGCTATTGAAGTAGAAGAAATTATGAAGGTAATGACTGAACCTTTGCCTTTCAGGCTAAGTCCGCTGGCACTGGAACTGACGAAGTTTTTTCAGAAGGACAAGGCAGCTTCGGCAGTAGAAAGTCCTGCGAAGCCAAAAAATCGGAGAATTATTCAAGTAACAGATGTGATCCATCAGACGCCGCCACCAGCAACGGTGCCAAAAATTGTTTTTGCTGAAACCGCCGAAGCCGAAGCTACTGAAATGAAAATTGCTGAAGCTGAATCCGGCGAAGCCGAAGCTACCGGGGCCGAAGCTGGGGCCACCGAAGAGTTGAACTTAGAAACCACACTTGAGGTGATTGACAACATACTGCTGAAAATGGCTGAAGAGGAAGCTACCGTGGCTACAGTGAATACAACAACTGAGAAGGGAAAAGAGCAAATTGATGAAATTTCAGAAGAAGAGGATTTTAACTTTCAAGATTTGCTCGGACAAGAATTAACGGACGCCGAAAAAGAGGAGTTGAAAAAATATGCCACATCCTGCGGATACAAATCAGGGGCTATGCTTTTTGGTGGGGTCAACGAAGGGAAATTAAGATGCCTTCGGAACCGCACCGAAGCCAAAATTGTTAGAACCCTTTCCAAAACCATTGGCCTGCCGAAGCTGGAAGTGGACTTGTGTCGTTATCAACGACGCCACATCGCCGGAAGCTTGCTTTATGCTAACTTCAAGGTAACAAATATTTTTGTTATTTTATTACTATTACTATTAACTTTTGTGCCGTGTTCTGACGAAGATCATTTCGACAGAGCATATTATTAAGCAAGGTTCTGAAGATGCAACAAGATCTGGAGGAAGAGAAAAACAAAACCGTCATTCAAGATTTGACTGAAAAAGTTGAAAATCATAAAGCCGATCTGAAAAAGAAAGACTTCGCAATTCAAGATCTTGAAATCATGGTCAAAGAGCACGAAGGTGCACTAGAAAAGAAGGATTTTATTATTCAGACCATGGAGGGCTCTTTGGCTGAAGTCCAAACTGAAAATGACAAATTAAAGAATGAATTGCTCCGTCAATCAGAAAAATTCGAGCAAGAAAAGAAATATTTTGAAGCAAGTCTGAAGACTGAAGTGGATAAATACTCAGATCTGCAGAAATCCTTTACAGAACTTCAGGAAAAATGCTTAAACTTCGGCATCCGATGTGTGCAGCGGCTGAAGGACGTGTTTCACTGTGTCAGAGCTAGCTCTTCGAAGTTTACACCTTCAGCTGAAAACTTGCCAAGAACATTAGAACATATTGAAGGCGAAGTTGACGCCCTTGACGAAGTTATTGGTGGGCACGCTGACTTCTGCGCCCTGGTAGCTTCTCGGGGCACAACTGCTGCTTTTTTGAAGGCTGGCTGCACACATGGAAACACTGTGAACAGACCAAACTTCAGCCTGTCAGCTTCAGATTTGTTAGATATCCCAAGCTTAGCCAGAAGCATCGGAAATAGATTCATGACCCAGATCTGGGTAAATGGCGGGCGGAAAATGGCAGGCGACGAAGCTCGAAGCCATCTTAAGCCGGTAAAAAACTTATGTTTGTTACTTTTACCTTCTCCTTTGAAATTTGTACCTCTCTTACTGTGCTGCTTGATATATGCAGGATGACGAAGCTGAAGATTGACAATGCTGAAGTTTGACAAAACTGAAGACGAAGCCTTAACTGAAGCTTAAAATTGCTTATAATGTGCTTTCCTGCAAAAATTCTTGGAGAAACTTTTGTAATATAGATATGGAGTAACTTATGTAAATTTGTACATACCTTGTAATATATTATGTCTTCTTTAATCGCATCCAGTCTGCTTTGTTGTGGACAAAACTTCTTTTTTGAGCCGAAGGCGAAAAACACCTTCCCTTCTTTTCGTACACAACGAAGCATAGAAAATTTTTCCTTCGAATCTTTTTCCCCTCTCTTTTTTCTGAAGCACCTATCTTTTTTGTGTAGCATGATGATGATTCTATATATGTCTAAATGAATGTTCATGAATGCAAATGACATGATGATATGTTATGTGCAAATGAATATTAGAGCACATGCTCAAAAAACCATAATCACGGTCCTTCGTTCTCTCAAGAATGATAAAAATCTTTTTGTCGTTTACTTTTCGGCTTCACCGTTTACTTTTCGGTGTATCAGCGTTGACTTTTCGCTGTAAGCCTCCCTTAGGAGCTTCTTCGCCTTTTACTTTCGGTGGAATCAGCGTTTATTTTTCGCTGTAAGCCTCCCTTAGGAGCTTCTTCGCCTTTTACTTTCGGCGGAATCAGCGTTTATTTTTCGCTGTAAGCTCTGCATTCCCTTAGGAACGACTTTTGAGCTTCTCCCTGTTTTCTTTTCTTTCTCTTTGCACTCGAGGGTGCGTTCTCAGCTTTTACATTTACATTTTTGGGGGATATCGCTCTTATAGAATTGAAATAAGGAAAAGAAAAATTACATGTTGTGGCCCCATTAAAAACCTTTCTCCCCCTTTGGAAAGGAAAAGGGTGCCACAAAAAAGAATATAAAAAAAATTACATCAAACTAAACATAATATCTCTGAAGCTCATCCGCATTCCACGATCTAGGAATGTCATTGCCGTCCAAGTCCTTCAACCTGTAGGAACCAGGTCTTGACGAAGATACTACCAAAAAAGGGCCTTCCCACTTCAGCTGTAATTTGCCTACTGTTTCAGGGTTAGCCACTCTTCGAAGTACCAGGTGTCCTGGTTCAATGTTCTTCAACTTGACCTTTCTATCACACCATTTTATTGTTTCAACTTGATATTTATTGATGTTTTCCACAGCTTGGAGTCTGATCCCTTCAATAGCATCTTTTTCTACGGAGCAATCAGCTTCGTGTTCGCCCTTTGCCGAAGCTACTGTCCTTATTGATCCTGTTTTAGCCTCTTCTGGGGTTATTGCTTCGTCACCAAACAACAGTTTGAAGGGTGTAAAGCCTGTTGATCTTGAGATGGTTGTGTTATGACTCCACACCACTTTGATTAACTCGTCTGGCCACTTTCCCCTCGGCTGATTGAAGATTGACTTCATTATTCTTGTCATTATGATCCCATTGGCTCTTTCAACAAGTCCATTTGATTCTGGGTGTCGGACTGATGCAAAATGGATCTTCGTGCCGATTTGATTACAAAAATCTCTGAAGGCTTCAGAATCAAACTGTGTCCCATTATCCACAGTGATAGCCTTCGGCACTCCGAAGCGACAAACAATGTTTTGCCAGAAAAACTTTTGAATAGTAAACGAAGTTATTGTGGCTAAGGGCTTCGCCTCAATCCATTTGGAAAAATATTTCACTGCTACCACCACGTATCTTAAGTTCCCCTGTGCTGGTGGTAATGGACCTAGCAAATCCAGACCCCACCTTTGCAACGGCCAAGTGGGTTGTATTAACTGAGTTAAAGACGAAGGTTGTTTTTGATCTCTTGCACATTTCTGACAACCTTCGCACTTTTGGACTAAATCTGCTGCGTCCGAAGCTGCCTTTGGCCAATAAAATCCTTGGCGAAAAACCATTCCAAGCAAAGGCCTAGATCCAATGTGAGATCCACACAGACCTGCATGTATGTCCTTCATTAATTCTATACCTTCGGATCTGGATAAGCACTTGAGCAATGGGGAACAGACCCCGCGCTTGTATAACTCCCCTTCTATTATAACATATGGTCGAGCTCTTGCTTCTATTCTCCTGTTATAAGCTTCATCATCTGAAAGAAAATTACCCTGAAGGAAAGAGATGATCTCAGTTCTCCAATCTTCACTATAAACAGGGGATATGTTTAGGATTGCTCTTTCAAGAAGCTCGACCGAAGGTGCTTTTATTGTTTCAAAAAATACTTCCGAAGGTACAGGCAGCCCCTGGGCTGCTGACTTAGCCAATAGATCAGCGTACTCATTTTCTCCACGACGAATATTTTTGACAGAGAAACCTTCGAAGGAAGCCTCAATCCTTCGGACTGTATCTAGATACTTTTCAAGCTTCGGGTCTCTTGCTTTGTAACTTTTGTCAATATGACCAGAAATAACTTGGGAATCAGTTTTAAGGATGGCCCTTCTGATTCCCATTGCCTTTAATTTCCGAAGACCCAAAAGCAGAGCTTCATACTCGGCGATGTTATTTGTGCAACTAAAATCAAGTTTTGCCGCATAACAAGTTTTAACTTTGGAAGGTGACACCAACACAGCAGCCGCTCCCGCTCCGAAGGTTCCCCAAGACCCATCGCAAAACACTATCCATGCTTCGGCGTCTTTATTTGTTTCTTCCTCCTGAGCCCCTGGTGTCCAGTCAGCAATGAAGTCTGCTAACGCCTGGGACTGAATCGAAGATCTATGAACATATTCAATACAAAATTCATTGAGCTCTGCAGCCCATTTTCCAATCCTTCCAGTAGCTTCTCGGTTCCTCATAATATCCTTCAGAGGTTGTGAAGAAGGAACAATTATGTTGTAAGCTTGAAAATAGTGTCGAAGCTTCCAGGAGGCCATCAAGACAGCATACAATACCTTCTCCAACTCTGTATAATTTTTCTTTGACAAACTAAGAACCTCGGATACAAAATATATTGGGGCCTGCCTCTTAACTTAGCCTTCAAGCTTTTCCTGAACAAGTGCTGCACTTACCGCTGAGTGCGAAGCTGCCACATATAATAACAAAGGAGCCCCTGGCGTGGGTGGAGTTAGTGTTGTCAGATCTATCAAATACTGTTTCAGCTCTTCAAAGGCCTTCTGCTGGATTGGTACCCATTGAAAGACTTCGGCTGACTTCAGCACTTCGAAGAATGGTAAGTTTCTTTCTGCTGATCTGGATATGAATCTATTGAGAGATGCCAGCCTTCCTGTCAATCTTTGAGCCCCCTTTTTTGTACTTGGTGGCTCCATTCGAAGTATAGCTTCGATTTTACTTTGGTTGACCTCAATTCCCTTTGTTGAAACTAAGCATCCAAGAAATTTCCCCTTCTTTACTCCGAAGACACATTTTTCTGGATTCAGCTTTAGACCAGCCTGTCTAAAATTAGCAAAGGTCTCTTGTAAATCAGCAATGTGGTTATCCTGCTTCGTGCTCTTTACAATGATATCATCAACATAAGTTAGTACATTCCTGCCTATCTGAGAATGGAGAACCTTTGTTGTCATTCTGCTGAAACTTCCTCCAGCATTCTTAAGCCCTTTAGGCATCCGAAGGTAACAGTATGTTCCACTAGGGGTTATGAAGCTAGTTTTTGGTTCATCCTCCTTCTTCATCCAGATCTGATGATAGCCTGAATAGCAATCCAGCAAACTCATAAGTTCTGATGAAGCTGCTGCATCGACTAGAGAATCTATCCTTGGCAATGGGAACTCATCCTTCGGACAGGCCTTATTGAGATCAGTAAAATCGATGCACATTCTCCATTTACCATTGGCCTTCTTCACCATAACAGTGTTAGCCAACCATTCTGGGTATTTTACCTCTCTAATAACTCCGGCACTGAGGAGTCGTTTCACTTCATTCCGAGCACCTTCGGCCTTATCATCAGACATCTTTCGAAGCCTCTGCTTCCTGGGTCTGAAGGATGGATCAACATTGAGCGAGTGCTCAATAACATCCTTGTTAACTCCGCAAAGATCATTAGCGGACCACGCAAAAACATCTTTATTGTTGAATAAAAACCTTATCAAGGTTTTCTCCTGTTCTTCGGACAATTGAGATCCCAATAGCACCTTCTGCTCTGCTATATCCTCACACAAGAGCATGGGTTTCGGCTGGTCAGCCGAAGCAGCTTTTTCTCTTCTGAACTTGTACTGCTCACAAGCTTCAGTTCCATCTATGTTATGGATTGCTTTTGAGTCTGTCCAATTTCCTTCGGCCCTTCTGGCAGCTTCTTGACTTCCATGAATAGCAATGGGCCCTTGGTCCGAAGGTATCTTCATGCAAAGATAAGCTGGATGCAGAATTGCTTCGAAGGCATTAAGGGTACCGCGACCAATGATTGCATTGTAAGGGTACTCCATGTCAACAATATCAAACATAACTTGCCCAGTCCTTGTGTTGTTGATGAATCCGAAGGCCACTGACATTGAGATTTTGCCAAGTGCTACAATCTGCCTTCCTCCAAAGCCGCAGAGGGGATGTGTGGCATCAAGAATTTTATCTTCGGGCTCTTGCATCTGTCTGAAGGCCTTAGCAAATATGATATCAGTTGCACTGCCTATATCAACCAAAACATTGTGGACCAGAAATCCTTTGATAACACAAGAGATAACCATAGCATCATTGTGTGGGTAATCCTTGAGTTGAAGGTCCTCTTGGGAAAAGGTAATAGGAATGTGAGACCATCTTGACTTGACGAAGGGTCCTTGCACCCCGACATGTTGTACCCTTCTCTGTGCTTCCTTCTTCTGTTTCTTGTTGGCTGGTTCTGAACATGAACCGCCCGTTATCGGGAGTACCAGCTATTGAACCGAAGCAGCTCCAGCTTGAATATTGAACGAAGCCATTAGCTCAGAAAAGTGGAAGTGAGTTCACCGGAGGTGGGCGCCAATGTTGGAGACTCGTTCTCAAATGCTATGAATTAAGAACAAGGCAACATAAAATGTTAAATGTGAATGTCCTTCGTCCAATGAAGCATTATTCCTTTAAGGATTAATGGACTTCGGACGAAGGTTAAAAACGATACAATTACGAAGGTTAAACCTTCGTAATTGAACTCTAGTAGATTGTATAAAATAATACGAAATATGAAGTATTAAAGACAAATAAATTATAAATGAACAACATCACTTTTATATTATCTCCATTTAATGTATTCAAATATTAAATACATTTATACCTCTGCCTTGACAAAGATTAATTCCCGATTGGCGTGATTGCAATTGCAGGAATGCGTGAACAGTAAAGAAGTACTGTTCACTATTTATAGGCACAGGACACAGCCTGTGAGGAATTACAATTATGCCCCTCATAAAAGTTTACAACAACGACTCAAACATTTATGGACTAAACGGTCATTCTATTTTTAAGTCGGTTTGTAACTCCGAAGGTTCATGGAGAGGAACCTTCGGTCATCACATGCGGACAGCTTCAGACGAAGCTGTTTCTTCCTGCAGGACCTTCGGCGACGAAGCATGGTCCCAACAGTCACTATTGAGGTAGAGCCTACCTTAGAGCAAGAAATACGAAAGGGTCAGATCGGTGATGCTAAAATTCAGGAGATCAAAGATTTGATAACTGAAGGTAGAGGCCCAGAATTCATGGAGCATGAGCAGGGTACGATATGGTTCAAGAACCGGATTTGTGTCCCTGATATTGACAATATTCATGAAACCATATTAAAGGAGGCACATGATTCAGCTTATTCCATCCATCCGGGTAGTACAAAGATGTACCAGGACTTGAAGAAGAAGTATTGGTGGTATGGATTAAAAAGGGATGTTGCTGCACATGTGGTGGAATGTGATGCTTGCCAAAGGTAAAAGCCGAGCATCAGATACCTACTAGATTACTTCATCCACTAAAAATACCTGAGTGCAAATGGGAAGAAATTGGCATGGACTTCATCGTTGGACTACCCCGCACTTCTGCAGGGTATGACTCTATTTGGGTGATCGTGGACAGACTGACGAAAGTGGCTCACTTCATACCGGTAAGGACTAATTACACGGGAGCCAAGCTAGCAGAGGTGTATATGGCTCGGATAGTTTGTCTACATGGAGTGCCTAAGAAGATTGTGTCAGACCGGGGATCACAGTTTACTTCTCGGTTTTGGCGGAAGTTGCATGAGTGCTTGGACACACAGTTGAATTTCAGTTCGGCCTACCATCCTCAAACTGATGGGCAGAATGAGAGGACCAACCAAGTACTGGAGGATATGTTAAGAGCTTGTGCTCTTAAACATGGTGGTAGTTGGGATAAGAGCTTACCATGTGCGGAGTTCTCTTACAATAATAGCTACCAAACCAGTTTGAAGATGTCCCCGTTTGAGGCTCTATATGGCAGAAAATGCAGGACTCCACTGTATTGGGATCAAACTGGTGAACGACAGTTCTTTGGGCCTGAAATTATACAAGAGGCAGAAGAACAAGTGCGAATGATAAGGGAGAATTTGAGAACTGCGCAGTCAAGGCAGAAAAGCTATGCGGATACCCGGAGAAGACTGCTAGAGTTTAAGGAGGGTGATCACGTGTATCTGAAGGTGTCACCAATCCGGGGTATGCGAAGATTTAAAGTTAAAGGGAAATTGTCCCCTCGCTTTATTGCACCCTTCTTAATTCTAAAGCGAGTGGGAGAGGTTGCCTATCAACTAGAACTACCCGATCATCTTGCGGATGTACATGATGTCTTTCATGTATCACAATTGAAGAAGTGTCTCAGGGTACCTGAAAAGCAGCTACCAATGGAGGATCTTAGTGTTCAAGATGATCTGACTTATACGAAATACCCTATCAAGATTCTTGATACTTTGACTCATGTCACAAGGAGTAAAGTGATTAAAATGTGCAAAGTGCAATGGAGTCACCATGGAGAAGATGAAGCTACTTGGGAAAGAGAAGAAAAGCTATGAGTAGATTTTCCCCACCTCTTCCCTAGTTCTACCTAAATCTCGAGGATGAGATTCTTTGTAAGGGGGTAGGATTTGTAATACCCAAATTATAAAGCTTATAAAAGAGTTGATCTCCTTATGTGATTTGCCATCTACCTTTGAGACATGTGACTAATCATGTTTAAAAGTGAATAATTCTTTACTAAAACACAAATAAACCATGCATTATATTGGAGTTTTGTTTGTGCATTTAATAATAATAACCCTAATAGGAATATAACAATGCCTTGAGATTTGGGTTGAACAGTAAATTGAAATTTAGGATTTGAAAATAGAAATTGAGAGAAAAGAGAGAAAAGAAAAAAGAGAAAGGATATACAAATATAAATAATATATATAAATATATCTTCAAATTGGTACTTTTTATGGCGCAATATAATCTGAGGAAAGTTTGTCACAAGGCTCGAATTTAAATTTGAATTCAAATTGAATTTGGGAATAGAGAAAAGAAAAATAGGAAAAGAAAAGAAAAGCTAAAACAGGAACGTGGGCCAACTCTTTCTCATTTCGGCCCATCTCCCCTTTACCACTGTACGGCCCGTCTTACTTCGCGGACGCGCGCCGACACGTAGGGCCCACCGGCCAGCCGGACACCTCGCGCTCGCCACTCACCCTTTCACTGCATTGCGGGGACCACCGGACAACCACACTTTGTGGTCGCGTCTCCTTCCATTCCACTGATACGCGGGCACGTCCCGTCATACACCGTGCGAGAAGTCGCACGTTCTTCCTCCTCGCGAGAAAATCGAATCCGAGATCAAACCACCGCGCGATCCTTCCGGGCGTCACGCGTCCCATCACCGATTCCGTCGGCCCTATATAGTTGCGGGGCAGAGCCACCGTCCTCGTCTCCATCCCATAACCCTACGTGTGACTCTAGCGCCGTCACAAGTTTGTCGTTGCCACTAGTGTGTGAGGGAGAGCCGCCGCCGTTGAATTTCCCAGCCATCGCCGTAGAAAGCTGTCGGGCGGGGTTGTGGCGTTCCCAGAACCATCGGGGGTCTACACGGGGCGTTCCGGGGAGTTGAGCTGCTGATCAACCGCGACAATTTGTCACCGGAACGATTTTCGCCGCGGTGCCGCACCTCGCCGTCGCCTGGAACCTCTGTGCCCTAATCAACAGTGAGCACCCGACCTCCGTATTCCGGCAGTCATCCCCTTTGTTTTGCGCAAGGAAAGGCGCCGCCGTGGCCATGAGCCGGGTAGAAGACGTCGATCGTGTACCATTGGATTCAGGGCATACGGTTCAGATTAGAAGAGGCGTACCAATTGGGTTAGGTTAACGAGAGCCGTCCAATTCGGACCGGAAGCGCGAGATTAGAGCTCGGGTACATTAGATCTGAACCATCGGATGCAAATCCAACGACACCACGCGCATACCGGTTCGTTTTATGTACTTTTAATCCAAGCGCTCGATTATTGATAGGGCGGCTGATGTGAACTGATACCCCTTCGACTCTAGATTTTTACTAAAGAGACCCCGAGAGAAACATGATTCAACCCCAGTCCTTCCCTGGGTTAGCCTGTGTCTTAGGTTCTTTTGCGCCAGGGACCCTGTACTATTCGGTATTTGACGCCCAATCCAGAAACAAGAGAAATTAGTAATATAATTATAGAAATTGATTTTTAATACAAAAATAATTCCAGAAACTTGTATAAATCATATTTAATACATTTTAACTCTAAATTGATCCATTCTAGTGACAATAATTTTGTTTTAATGTTGTCTATCATCTAGTGCCTCTGTTTAGCCCTGAAACTTGAACTAAAATCATTCACATGAATTGTGCTAATCTAGGTATTAAATCACTTCAGAAATTCATAATTAAATAAATATAACTCCAAATTTAGTGATTCTTGTTCCTACGATCTCGTTACGCGGCGTAGAATATTATCATGCATTTTATTCTATTGTTTGGCGTGATGTTAATTTTTGCTATACTATGTATGTTTGTATTGATGCGAGTAGACGAGCAAGCTACTGAGGATCTGGGGGTTCAGCTGGTGGAGACTGCTGAGCGGGAGCTCATTGAAGGCAAGTTGTGCCCTTGATCACTTCCATTTTACCCAGTCATGTTCTTATTAATCATAATGATCTGCATAGGTTAATTTTGATGGGACCCAATAGGTTACCCTAGTTTGGCTATCTTTATACCTTGTTTTACCACTGAATTTTTGGGTAGTATATGCTATTGCTTTATGTAGTTTTGGGTATGGAGATATACATCACTCATGTTCACACTTTTACTATCAGTATATTATTTACTGTTCATGATAAGATCATTATGTTAATGGGAACATGGAGAACCACTCGGGAAAACAGTGCTACCACAAGGGTGGTATGGGACGCCCTTGGCCGACTAATTAGGAAAGCTAGTGGATGACTACCTTACCCGAAAGGGGCAAGGGCAGTAGGGGAGTGGCTAGTGTAGGGAGGTCCTTGGGTTGATTTTGCTGCGATGGCGGTCTGGCGAGGGATCCCTACACTGGAGTTTCCTAGAAACTGTAGCGGGTTTTCTGAAGATAGTGGAACTTTGTAAAGGCCTCGTAGTGGTACCTTGCCTCGCTTCCTTGGTAGAGGTGTATGGGGTCCGATCAACCCCGTGGCAAATGGGTAACATGACTTATGGGTAAAGATGTGCAACCTCTTTAGAGTGTAAAACTGGTATACTAGTCGTGCTCACGGTCATGAGCAGCTGGGACACTCACATGATTAATTTATGGAATTAAATTCAATTTGTCATTTGCATTGCATTGGGATTATTTATTATTACTTTTATTTACTATTACTATGGTTTAGTATTTACTTGCACTTAGTAACTGCTAATAAAATTTTGACCAACTTATAAAAGCAATGCTCAGCTTCAACCTTTATTTTATTGATCAGCCTTACACTTCACATGAACTCCCACCTTTGGTAAGTTAATGCACATTATTCCCCATAACTTGTTGAGCGATGAACATATGTGAGCTCACCCTTGCTGGCTCACACCCCCCACAGGAGAAGAACAGGTGGTCGAAGAGGAGACGCATAACGAGGAGTTCGGCTTGTTCTAGGTGGCGTCTCCGAGCCAACTTTGTGGCGCTAGGAAAATAATAATTAGTTCGTTTTATATTTATCATTTATTCTGTAAGACTTCCGCTATGTAATAAGTACATTTATGATATTTATGACATTTATCTCTATGCACTCTGTTATTATATGTGTTGTTCTTCCTTGGCGCACATATGAGACGCACCCAGCTTTGTCCTTTAAATCTGGGTGTGACAAGTTAATTGGTGAATCTTCTTGTATGAGAAGCTCGTCTTCTTAATCATCTTGTATCAGAAGGTCGTCTATTGTCTCCTCTTGTGTCGAAATTTTGTCAACTCACACTGATCCATATTCTTGACCTCCCACTGGGTTTGCACTGCTACCTCTTGAAGATCCTTGGCGAGGTCATCAATCTCAACTAATGCTCTCCAACAATCGTGAGTTGAAAGGCTGGAAGGCTGCGTTGACGACATCAACGATGTCACAACTACACTTTTGAACAACTCTGAGCAAAGTAACCAGTGCTTTTCGGAGCTTTTCGTTCTCCGATTCCATGGCTACATCAAACATAGTGTTCTATTAGTTACCACGGCCTAGAAATTAATGTTAAACTATCTAAAACAAACTTCTACATATTGAAGGCAAGGTGAATACGCAAGTTAGTTTGGGCTAAATGTAACCAAGTCAAGAACCCTAAAAGCATGGAACTACATACCTCATTGCAGTACAATCGCATTGCATTGAAGTGAAAACATGTTTTTAGATAAGGCAACTATATTATACATACATCGAAGATAAGTACTGGACACATCGGATTTCTATGTATTTGTGTGCACCATGAAAACCTAAACCTGAAGCTGTTTTCAAATACAAGGGAGATGAATATGAATCAAGAGCGTGTTCATCAATGGAAGGCTACGGATCTGGGAGAACGGAAAAGTTTAGGTTTTCAATGGATTGATTGGATCAAGAGCGCGTTCATCAATGGAAGGCTACTGATCTGGGAGAACAAAAATGTTGTATCACCGTAAACCTAAACCCTAATGGCATGGCCGAAATACGGTATAGAAAACACATCGCATAACAAAATACGGTCATAAATCGAACGTATACGCAATCGAAATATGTAGATCCAACCCGGTTCTGCTCGGATCTGGTGCGGTGGACCTAATCGAAGAGGATGAGGACGGTGGCGAAGAGTTGCGCTTCCTTTTCTCGCCAACCTTCGACGAAGACGGCGGACGACGAAGACGTTTGGCGATGGCGACTCTCCTCCGAGGAGCTGGGGGAACCTCGCTTGCAACTGCCCTTGCGGCGGCTCGCTCCTCCTCGCTTGCAAGAGCCGCGACCGGCCCATCGACAGACCTGCCCGCGCAATCCCTCTTCTCTCTTTGCTTCCTCGATGCCAGCGGCGAAGCACGCCGGATCGAGGGCTCCGCCCCGCGAGACGCAGTCGCCAGCGCGCGGAGGGAGGAGGCGGATGCTTCAGCGCGGCGGGAGCTCGATCCATCGCGCCTCACGCGGATGCGCACGGTGGGGAGCCTCCACATTTACGATGTCTGCCTGGTACGTTATAATTTAGGGGACGCTATATAGGACCTTGTTGGACGCGTAGGGGACCTTACAGAGCTCTACGTTTAGGGTACAGGTCCGTATAGCGGCTCTTGTTGGAGCCCGTCTACGGCTCAAGTGCCTATGACTACTTGACTAGGGCACCTGCATTTCTGTTCGCAACTTGGTCGACGCCGCCACACAGAATTTTCGTTTCACTTGCTCCTTTTAATCCATCCGACCACCGACTGCCGGAGCGCCATTTCCATGCAACGCTGGGCGACTGACGTCTTTGTACGGTCACGAGAAATCTGACCGCTCGCTCCTATCGAACGGTGAGCAGGTTATACGCACTAACCTCCTTCGTACACCGGGTTTTGGCCCATCGAAAGTACGTCCTGTTTGAGTAGAAAGGAGCCGCACCTAGAGATGTCTAAATGGGTCGTGTCTGTCGGATGGCCTGTAGTACGGTACGGTTTTCGTCCGTCACGAACACAGCACGACCCGGTAGTTGACGGGCTCGGGCCGACATAGCCCGTTATTCAGGCCAAGCTTGGGCTGCTGCCGTGGCACGCCGTGCTCGGGCCGGCACGGCCCGATTATTTTTTTTATTTTTCAGTGCATTTCTTTGTATATTAGAAGCAACTTTAATAGATTAAACACAAAATAAGTTTGGTTTAGTTATCTAGAGTGGTGTAGCTAGACATTTTAAACCCTCCAACCAGGGTTCGAATCTTAGTAAAGCTTGTTTTTAGTCTTTTTTTACTTATTTTTCTTCCCACCCCGGTCAAAGCACGGCGGGCCTTAACGGGCTGCGGGCCGTGCTTGGGCCTGGGATGTGGCACGGCGGCCCAGCTCGGCATGGCCCGTCAACCCCGGTCAAAGCACGGCGGGCCTTAACGGGCTGCGGGTCGGCTCGGCATGGCACGACACGGCTATGTGCGGGCCTGGGATGTGGCACGATGGCCCAGCCCGGCACGGCCCGTCAACCTAATGGGCTGAAACGTGCCGGGCCGAAGGCGGGCCCGTGCCGGGTCGGCACGGCCCACCCGTTTGGACATGTCTAGCCGCAGGGTTCCTTTCTTGACACGATTTCTCGTTTTTTTTGTGTGCCACTCCTCACGTTTTTGGCGCAAGTGCAATGGCACGGCGGCAATCGAAAAGTTAGACTCCTTTGAATCATGTTCAGATAGGTTCGGGCTTTGTGGTTCATGTGTAATATTCAGCATTAATTTCATGTACAATTGAAACTGGATGTAGCCTTTGAAGGTGCAATTATCAGCAATAGCTCTTGTGCATTCCATTAATAATAGTATTGCAGAGCAATGGCTAGTTGAAATATTGACTTCTATTCTGTCATAGCTTTTGTTGTGGTATAAGTTATAATACAGTAGTAGCTTTTGTTGAATAGTAGATTGCTCAATTGCTAAATACTAGACGAGTAGGAACAATGCTGAAGAATACAATGACAAGCTTGCTCACACTTGTGCAATGGAAAACTTTATACATTTCCTATAGTCACAATCTGCATAGGTTGCTAGCAATTGCACAAATACAGGACTGGGAACACAGTTTACGCTCTTCTTCATTCTACTAAGCATTAGCGACTCAGTCGTGGACCCAGCTGCTATACTTAGAGTGTGCCAGAAAAAAATAGAAAAAAACAAACAAAAAACAGATATCAACATGACTCAAACCTTGACTAGCAGATTCAAAATATAACACTTACACCACTATACTAACTACTCTTATATTATCTTAGGGTGTGCTGTGGCCCACACTAGTACACAGAGCCTCTATAGTGGCGGTTCTATAGACGTTTGCACTGGCGTTTTTCAGTGCCGCCAGTGCTAGGGGCCAGTGGAAATCGCCATTTCCACTAACGGTTTTCTTAAGAAACCGCCAGAAAATGCTATTTCCACTGGCGGTTTGTTTTATTTAGCCGCCAGTGGAAGTTTTCCCGCCTTTTTAAAAATTTTCGTACTAAAATTTATATATTTACACACACAAACATATATATATATATATATTGATATTGATAAACATGTAGTATTGATATTAAAAGCAACATGGAATTAAATTCTATCATACATTTATATACATTAAAGTCTTGTTTACAACCATGTATGCATCACATATTATATACATCAAAGTTTTCACTTAAGCTCTAATAACTATCTCGGCTAAGAGATAGTCTACTAATTTCTGTTAGTATTCTAAACTCTGGCAAAGCTAATGTTCCGGAAGCATCGTGATATTTCCCTTCTGCGGGAATGACCTCTTTCAATATGAATGTGCACAGGTCCTCAACTATGCCATACAATGCACCTTCAGTCAAGTTCTCCGGGCTTCCTTGTTGAAATTGTTGTAAAGGAAGTTTATAAACATTATCTATTTATACTCAATAATAACACATTTGCATCTTTAA
Source organism: Zea mays (assembly GCF_902167145.1). Lineage (NCBI taxonomy): Eukaryota > Viridiplantae > Streptophyta > Magnoliopsida > Poales > Poaceae > Zea > Zea mays. The sequence continues at coordinate 109,208,320 of NC_050102.1, forward strand.
TGACATAAATACATACGTGACTATTACTAATAATACCTTGCACGGGTTCGTGATGTATCGTCCGTTCATTCTCATGAACTCGCACACGTAGAACCCACATAGGACCGATCCGAGTGGTTGCTTGTGGCACTACATAACGGGAGATTGGTTATTTAGTTGCAACATTGTCCTATGTACGTACATGTATGATATGTATTCATAAATTCACATACTTACCGGCCAGTTATAATGGATGTCTAATGGCACACCTTTTTTGGACGTGTCGTACTTTCCACCTCGTAGCTTATAAAACCTAAATACCCTGTGATCTCAAATAGAATCACCATGTTATTCTACAATTCTCATCGATATAAGTATGCATGCATAGAAAAGGCTTACAGCTCTAAGATGCCGAGGAATTTTGAATAGGCCGAAGGCTCGGTGTGCAAGGAGTCGAGCACCAGCACCTTTCCAACCTTAGGATAAATGAAGAAGCATATCCAGTGGTCCCTGTACGAATCAAACTTGTGATACATGTGTATTGAAATTATTAATTTTATTTATGCAAAATCACACTTACTTAAAGTTGTACGGGGCCACTATGGATTCCCTGTCTTGAAATTGAAGCATTGTGTGTCCTATGTAGGTGGCGTATCTTGCTTCAAAATCCTTTTTCAGATCCTGGATACGCACCTCAATTTCTTCATCTGTTAGTCCCTGTAATGCTTCGTTGCCTTTTCCGATTCTAAAAGTGTGGTTATCCTCGCATATCTTTATTGGGTTGAGATACCCAACCCTTTTACTGGCACTAGCATTGGGATTGGTACCATAAAGGATCTCCTGTTGATCATGTTGCATTCTGCAACGCACACGTGCATGTCAGATATTGAAAATTTATACAACTCACTAATAATAACACATATATGTGGAGTATGAGTGACACTTACAATGCAAATATGGTTACAAGTTGCACGTCGAGTCTCTGAAGGTTCATCATTAACCACATGTCCTCGAATGCAACAACGGCTTTTTGATTTGAACCAATAAAAGCATGGCCTGGTATATTAACACTGATTGTGTCGATGCCAACTGAAGATGCCCGCATGTACCAATCATGCAACCTTTTAATATTAGCCGGGACCTTCCTTAGTTTCTCAAAAGTGAGTAGTGGTCTGCCCGGCACATATTTTTTAGGCACGTTTTTATAATCTGACTTAGTTGGCTTCTTTATCTTTGCGGCCATTGCCTCAGCCTTTTTTCGGACTCCTCGAGATCGGCCAAATCAATAGTGTCTGACGTGAGGCTCCGTCCAATCCCTTTCAAAAAACGAGCTGTGCCAGCAGTGGATTTACTCTTCTTTTTCTTCTCGAACGGGGACACTAATTTTGGTATAGAAACTTTAGATTTCTTTGATGGTCGTGGAGATGGCTGTGGAGAAGGTGGATCCCTGAAGGGCGATGTTTGTGGCGGAGACGGTGGGCCACCATGAGGATGAGGAGAAGAAGGGTCAGAAAGAGGATGAGGAGCAGCATGTGAAGTTTGAGGAGGTGATGATGGATGTACAATAGGAACAACAATTTGAGAAGGCGGAGACGGTTGGGCCTGCGACGACGGCTGTCGTGGTGGATCAACCAATTCGACATCCCTTCGAGGCCAAAGGATAAAATTCTTGATAGCTTGTCCAAGTGTCTCGATACCTTCGGGCCCAGGGATGTCTAGCATGTCGTCCTCGTATCCTTGGACGACTGTCGTCACTTCTACGCTGCAATATTCTTCTGGAATGTCGTTTCCATGGAACTTGCTTCCTGGGATCGCAAGGCCTGTGGCTACTTTCTTTGTACGCTGATTGTTAATACCATATCTTATAACTAGTGTGCATGCCACAAGCCTTGTGATGTCATCAACTGGATAGCGGACCTTATTTCCCGTTGACGCGACAGAGCTTGGGATGGTCGTACCCTCGGTGGAAGCCGGCATTTGAGCTGCTGGAATTATTTGCATCTGTGGAGTGGTCATCTGTTGAACAGACATCGCACTCGCCATCGCCAATTGCTGCATCAATTCTGGAGGAGGATTCGATAGCATTTCAGACATCAGGCCTTTGAACTTTTTCTTGGCCTCCTCCTTAAAATAATTCGCCATCTCTTCCTTGTATCGATCACGTTTCTTGTACAGACCTTCCCATTGTGGTCCGAATCCTTCCTTCCATCCTTCCTTAGATGAGATTCCTCGTACACGACCAGGATGCTCAGGGTTACCGAGACCAGCCGTTAGAATGTCTCTCTCCCTTTGCGGCTTAAATGTTCCTTGGCTCTGCTTAGCTGCAATTGCATATATGTTTTTTTGCCGCTTCTTCGACAGTGGGATCATCAAAAGATACACCAGACTCAGTTTCCCTTGGTTTTCTAGCATGGATCCAATTAGTTGTCCTTTCACCAAGTTGCTCGGACAGCGTCGGCAACCCTGCAGCCTTCTTCTCGGCGTCTTCTTGTCTCCATTTAGGAACCTGACGCTTGTAACCACCTGTGCCAAGGTGGTGGCGGTATTTGTTCTTCTTAGATAGTTCCGAATTTGCCTCACTTAGCGATATGAAATTAGGGCTGCTCCTCTGCTCTAGAAATACTGCCCACTGACCTACTGAGATTTTATATATTTTTCGTCGGGTATAGGTCTTTCTTTGCAAACTTTGTATTCATCTCAGACCTCCAGTTTCGGAAATTGATTGCAAACTGCTTCATCGTGTATTTTTTCACGAGTTCTTCTGAACCCCCAGGCAAAACGAACCTCGTTATTAGCTTATTCCACATTTGATTCTTGACATCATCTGATACATCTCTCCACTGTCGGATTGTGATGTCAAGATTATCTCTAACTAAGAACCCAAGTGCATTCCGGAACTTAGGCAGTGCCTCTTCTGGAGCTAGGGGCTGACCATTCGGGCTCACGTCTGCGATTTTATATGTCTTGTCAGGAAACTTGTTTAGCCCCCTGTCACCTGTGTTCCGATCGCTCTGCTTCCTTTTCCTTGACCTCTCGGTGGTTGTCTCGGTCGATTCCGGTGCGCCTTGGGTCGGTTCCGGTGCGCCTTGGGTCGGTTCTAGTGCGTCTTGGGTCGGTTCCGATGCGTCTTGGTATCGTGCCACAGCTTTTTCGAGCATCGCACGAAATTGAGACAAGACCTCCTATTCATGTAATAAAATGCACAAGAAATCATGCATGTGTAATAGACATTGTGAAATCAGCTAATTAATTAGGTACACACACTAAATTAAGGATGTGTAATTTACCTCATGGTCTTGTGGATCATAAGTAGGGTCACGTTGCAACTCACGCGCAGCGGCCCTATCTATGCTAGTGGTAGGAAAAGGGTCGCTAGGCGTTTCATATCCTTCACTGCTGGATTGTTCTTGAGCAACACTCTTGTCCATGTGGTCGGGCCCTAGTCCTTGGTCCTTGATTGGAGAACTCATTGAGCTATATATATACAAATACATATTAACACATATTAACATAAGCAATAATTAAATTCATATTAACAAATACCCTAACCCTTAACCACTAACGCTAACCCTAAGCCCTAACCCCTAATATTGTGATACGGATATTATCGAGTTACGTATAGAGAGGGAGAGTCGTATAGGACGTAGAGAGAGAGAGATGGAGAGTCGTATAGAACGTATAGAGAGGGAGAGTCGTATAGAACATAGAGAGAGATGGAGAGTCATATAGAACGTATAGAGAGGGAGAGAGGAGGAGTCTTATAGGACGTAGAGAGAGAGAGAGAGAGATGGAGAGTCGTATAGAACGTATAGAGAGGGAGAGAGGAGGAGTCGTATAGGACGTAGAGAGGGAGAGATGGAGAGTCATATAGAACGTATAGGAGGAGTCGTATAGGACGTAGAGAGAGAGATGGAGAGTCATAGGAAATGGCGTTGTATGCTAATTCTAATCAGAGATCATGTGTTAATTCTAATCATAATTCAAGAAATAAATGCTAAACGTATCAACAGATAACAATCAAGCATCTAGTTGAGGAAATGTTGTTGTATGCATGCTTCCCTCCCTCCCTCTCCCTCTCTTTCCTCTCTCTTCCCTTTCCCTCTCTCTCCTCTCTCTCTCTCCCTCTCCCTCTCTTTCCTCTCTCTTCCCTCCCTCCCTCTCCCTCTCTTTCCTCTCTCTTCCCTTTCCCTCTCTCTCCTCTCTCTCTCTCTCCCTCTCCCTCCACTCTCTTTCCTATACACTCCCTCTCCCTCCTCTCTCTTCTCTCTCTCTCCCTCCCTCCACTCTCTTTCCTCTCTCTTCCCTTTCCATCTCTCCTCTCCTCTCTCTTCCCTCTCCCTCCTCTCTCTTCCCTCTCCCTCTCTCTCACTCTCTGCAGAGACGCGCGCAGGGTTTACACCCTTCCCTCTCTCTTCCCTCTCACTCTCTCACTCTTCCTAGGCCTAGGGTTTACACGCGCGCGGCGGCGGCGCGTGCACGGCGGCGGCGGCGCGTGCCCGAGCGATCTTCCCTCCCTCCCTCTCCCTCTCCCTCTCTTTCCTCTCTTTTCCCTTTCCCTCTCTCTCCTCTCTCTCTCCCTCTCCCTCCACTCTCTTTCCTATACACTCCCTCTCCCTCCTCTCTCTTCTCTCTCTCTCTCCCTCCCTCCACTCTCTTCCCTTTCCCTCTCTCCTCTCCTCTCTCTTCCCTCTCCCTCTCTCCTCTCCTCTCCCTCTCTCTCACTCTCTGCAGAGACACGCGCAGGGCTCTTCCCTCTCTCTTCCCTCTCACTCTCTCACTCTTCCTAGGCCTAGGGTTTACACGCGCGCGGTGGCGCGTGCACGGCGGCGGCGGCGTGCCCGAGCGATTGAATTGGTCGAAGAAGGGAGAGAGAGAGGAGAACGTACCTACGACGTGGGGATGACGGCGTGGACGACGGCAGCGCACGGCGGAGAAGATCGCCGGGGCGAAATTTTGGCAGCCTGACGGCGGGAAGTGTAAAAGACTGGGCGCCAAAGACTTAGCAAAATTTTCGGCCCCGTGCGCGCTCCTTTATATAGGAGATATTTCTACTGGTGGTTGACAATGACAACCGCCAGTAGAAATGATTTCTACTGGCGGTTGTCATCGAGAACCGCCAGTAGAAATGCCTTCCACAGACTGTGGAGGCCATTTCTACTCGCGGTTTTCGTTGTGAACCGCTAGTAGTAATATTTCTAGTATATTATTTTTTATGATGTATTCATATATTAAGTATATAGATTTGTATACATATTAAATATATAAATATATATATATATTTATATATTACTTCTCTCTCTCCCTCCTCTCTCTCCTCTCTCTCCTCTCCTCTCTCTCTCCTCTCTCTCTCCTCTCTCTCCTCTCCCTAGCTCCTCTCTCTCCCCTCTCCCTCCTCTCTCTCCCTCCTCTATCTTCCCTCTCTCTCCCTCCTCTCTCCCTCCTCTCTCTTCCATCTCTCTCCCTCCTCTATCTCTCCCTCTCTCTCTCCTCTCTCTCTCCTCTCTCTCTCTTCTCTCTCTCTCCTCCCTCTCTCCTCTCTCTCCTTTCTATCTTCTCTCTTTCTCCTATCTCTCTCTCCTCTCTCTCCCTCTCTCTCTCCTCCCTAGAAAGTCACTAGAATGCGCGTTCTTGCAGTGTTTAAATACTACGTCGTCTCCTTGCTTCGCATCTCTCGTCACCATTGGTGTGAAGTTCTTTCACAAGTATCAGATCTGGTAAACATATTTCCAAGTTCTTTCACAGCATGTTTTTTGAAAATGCTTGTTTCTTACTGCCTGATATATATATATATATATATATTAGTCGAATAGTCCTCTCTGCTTTTATTTTACCTGGCGTTCTAGGTGATAAACCATGACCGGGAAAAAGCTAAGACCACGGCTTCCTTTGACGGCGGCACTCCAAAGAAAGCCAAGGTGGTGGTGGAGGATGAGGAAGAGGCGACTGTGACACTATCCGTGGAGAAGGACACGCTGAAGAACGGACATTCTGGATGTGCAAAGTGCTGCATCCGCACGGACGGAAAGTGCTGGACCTGCTCCGAGCGCATTGGCAACAATAGCTCTCTCCCTCTCCCTCTCCTCTCTAGAAAGTCACTAGAAAGTCGTGTAAAATTACATGCTTCGGTTTGTCGCTGACAATAATCAATGACATGACATGTCCTAACAATAATCAATTACATGACAACTATATAATCTAGGGAGCTATTGTTTTGCCTTGTCCATCGTGGCGTACCCAGGGCATCGAATTGCGTGGGATGCTTTGCTCAACGTTCCTTATCTTGGTTGGATGGTCTATGAAAAGAGACATGTCATTGAACTGGTTAAAATCCTCTAAATCAGATACACCATCAACTCCTATAGCTTGTTGTTTTCCAGGAAAAACTACATGCTTCGATTTGTCGGTGCTTTTCTTCTCATTGTTAGAAATGATCTGTTCAGCATAGAAGACCTGTGCAGCACGATTAGCAAGGATCCATGGGTCATCTTTGTAACCTACCTTACTTAGATCAAGAACTCTGACCCCATAGTTGTCTACCGTGACATGTTTGTCTTCAACCCATTGACATCGGAAAACCGAGATCTTAAATGTACCATAGTCTAGTTCCCATATGTCCTCAATAAAGCCAAAATATGTAATAATCTCACTAGTTTCATCATCTATGGCCTCGCATCGAACACCATTGTTTTGTGACATGCTCTTTTTGTCCTTGGACTTGGTACAAAATGTGAATCCACTAATGTCATAGGTTTGTCATGTTGTGACCTGGCGTGATGGTCTAGATGCCAACCCCTTGATGGTTTGTTCTTCTATTGTTTCTCCACGTGGAATGTCTTTCACCATTAGCCATGTGTTGAACTGCTGCTTATGTTGCTTCATTACCCAATCAGCCGTATGCCTAGGATTTTGCTCGTGAAGCTCATTGATGTGTTGTTGGATAAATGGCTCTATTATCGCTAGCTGATGTAGGATGCTGTGATGTGCCTCAAGTACTGTATTGTAATCTGGTGGGATGAAAGATTTCCGTCCCATCCTCCCGCTTCCATACAATCTACCCTCGTGTCGTGACGGAGGCAGACCTATTGCAACCTAGTCTTTTAGGATACTATTGCAGAATGGACCTCCGGACTCAATGGCCTCTTCGGTACAGTACCCCTCTATCATGGATGCCTCGGGACGATCACGGGTTGATACATAGCCATTCAGTATTGACATGAAACGCTCGTACGTCCACATTTCATGCAAGTACATAGGACCCAATGCCTCTATTTGTGGCACCAAGTGCACCACAAGGTGCACCATAATATCAAAGAACGATGGAGGGAAACAAATCTCAAACTGTGATATTGTCTCCACTGCGAATTCCTGAAGAGATGCCAACTCATCACAGTCAATTACCTTTTGTGAAATTCTGTGGAAAAAGTAGCACAACCGTGTGATTGCCATCTTTAAAAACAAAGGATTTATAGCCCTGATGGCAATAGGTAGGAATGTAGTCAACATGACATGACAATCATGTGAGTTGTAGTTGGTGACTATCAGGTCTTTCATTGACACAATACTCCGTATGCTAGAGCAGAATCCGGATGGGACTTTCAAATTCTTAAGCCAAACACACATCGCATGTTTCTCATCTACATTGAGATTGTAGCTTGCTGCTGGGAGATGCCTAAATTTACCAAGTCCATGCGTGAATGGAGCCCTTCTTTTGTTTTGCCCTTTATGTCTAGCAAGGTGCCAATTATGCTTTCAAACACGTTCTTCTGAACGTGCATACCATCGATCGCATGCCACACATCTAACTCTTTCCAGTAAGGCAAGTACTCGAAGAAAATAGACTTTTTCTTGAATATAGCCCCCGGAGCTGGTTTGGCATCCTTCCTTGTTTTTCCGTCTTTTGTCTTCTTCCCAAAAACAAACTTGATATTCCTAACTACTTCAAAAACTCTATGACCTCTATTGTTACCCGATGGAGCAGTAGAATGTAGTTCACCATTATTGTCAAAGTACTTATCCATCTTTCGCATGTGGTACCTGTGTCCTTCCAATAAAAAGTGTATGTGCCTCATGTACACTATCTTCTTAGATGCAGTAAGGGACACGTAAGCAGTTCCATCAATGCATACCGTGCAGCCAACCTTTCCCTTAAACTGGCCTGATAATGTGAAGAGTGCAGGGTAATCGTTGATCGTAACAAAAATAATTGCTCTCAGCGTGAATGAATCTTTACGATACTCATCCAACATTTGAACACCCGTTACCCACAATATTTTCATATCCTCCATTAAGGGCTCTAAAAATACATCCATATCAACTCCAGGTTGTGTAGGTCCAGAAATAAGGATGGTTAGCAAAATGTACTTCCGTTTCTGCATCAACCATGAAGGAAGGTTGTATATGGTGAGGATCACTGGCCATGTGCTATGTTTGCTGCTCCTTTCAGCAAATGGATTCATTCCATCAGTACTCAATGCGAACCTAACATTTCTTGGTTCATCGGCAAAGTCTCGGTGGTTCTCATTGAAATCTTGCCACTGCTTCCCATCGGCTGGATGTCGAAGCTTTCCATCGTTTTTGTGCTCATCAGAAGCATGCTAGCTCATAAGTTTGGCATCCTCAGGGTTAGCAAACAAACACCTCAATCGATCGACGATGGGGAGGTACCACATCACCAAAGTAGGAATCTTTTTGAGCGCATAATAGTCTACTTCTTCTTTTTCTTTGCTCGTGGATTTTGAAGTCTTCTTTTTGGCTTTCTTTCGCTTCTTCCCTTTAGACACAGGTGCAACACACTCTTCCTCTCGATAGTCTTTATTCGTCTTGTACCTACTTGCACCACACTTTGGGCAACTCTCCAAGTCTTTATAATCATCACCTCGATAAAGGATACAGTGATTTCTACACGCGTGGATCTTCTCCACACCCATAGTGAGTGGACTGATTAGTTTCTTTGCATAGTACGTGTTAGCAGGCACTTTGTTCTCCTTTGTAAGCATGTCTGCGACAATACTCAAGAACGCATCAAAGCCAGCATCAGACAGACCATATCTAGCTTTTAACATCAACAGCTTTAACACAGACCAGAGCGTCGTGAACTCTTTGGTACAGCCCTTAGACTCGTCGTACAAAGGCTCTTCTGCTGCCTTCTTCAGGGACTCCATACCTTTCATGAAGAACATCGATGGATCTGTATGACGACGCAACATTGCCTCTAACAACTCTGCATCTTCCTCGTCCATAACATTTGGCAGAACATGGGTTATTTCACGTTCATTTCCTCCAGTGTAACCATGATCAGTAACATTTGGCACTACATGTTCGCTCTGTGGAAGAGGTTGTTGTGTCTCGTGAACAAACTGAAAGTTGTCATCGATGTTCGCAGGGTTTCCAGCTGTATAAGGCGAAGAGCTACCCTCTCCATGCTTTGTCCAAATTATGTAATCCTTCACAAATCCTCGGCATACCAGATGAGATATGATTTGTTTTGTGTCATCAAATACAACAACATTTTTGCAGTCCATGCATGGACAATATATGTGCTTTGTCTTTGTTCTCCAAGCATGGTTCGTAGCGACAACAATAAACTTATGGACCTCAGATATGTATGATGGATCTAGCCTTGATAAGTTATACATCCAGGATATCCTCTCCATCATCACCTGTAAAAAAGTAACATAAAACACACAAGACACACAAATTGGCAAGAGAAACATATACCAATATTTTCTAACAACTAAATATATCATGGATAAAGAAAATTGGCAAAAGAAACATGAACAACCTTTATTAGCGACCTTCTTCCAAAAAATAAAGATCAAAACCTCCCCCTTGTATTTTGTGAAATCTAGCCTTCCAATAAAAGTTGGGCTGCGCGCGAGCTACACAGTTTTTGTCAGGAAGGATGAAGGGGTATTTATACAACAAAGGTCATAGGCGGTTGGATCAATTAGGCAACCTAACTACTTTATCTCTAACACATGGTGAAACCCTAAATCCAAAATGTGGCTAAAATGGAGGAAAAATGAACAAAATTTGGCAAAAGAAACATAAGCCAAACTTTCCTAGCAACTAATAAACAAAAACTCTTAATACCCAAACCTATCTCTAACACATGGTGAAAGCCTAGTTTCAAAATGCAGTTAAAATTGAGCAAAAATGAACAATAATTGGCAATTGAAACATAATTAAACCAACCTTTCATAACAATTAATAAAAACAATCTTAATTACCAAACCTATCATCCTCCCTCTCCATACAACACATTCACCATTCATTAAGCAACTAAATATGTGTCATGGATAAACTGATTTGAGAACTAAACATGAAAAAGGAGAGGGAATAGACAAAATCTAACCATCTTAAGCAACCTCATTTGAGGAAACAGAGAAAATAACCTAGCTATACTCTTCTCTCTCACATGTAAAACCCTAGATCCAAAATGTGGCTAAAATTGAGCAAGAATGAACAAAAATTGACAAAGAAACATAAACCAACCTTTCTTATCCACCTTCTTCCAAAAAATAAAGACCAAAACCTCCCCCTTGTATTTTGTGAAATCTGGACCTCCAAAATCGCCTCCAATGGAAGTTGGTTGCGAGCATACAGCTCCTGTCGGGGGGAAGAAGAGGGGTATTTATAACACATAGTTCACTGGCGGTTGGCTTGAAAAACCGCCAGTGGAAACCTATTTCCACTGGCGGTTATCTTAACACAACCGCCAGTGGAAATAGGATATTTCCATTGGCGATTGGTGTAACAGAACCGCCACTGGAAACTAGATTTTCACTGGCGGTTGTGTTACACCAACCGCTAGTGGAAATATCCTATTTCCACTGGCGGTTGTGTTAAGATAACCGCCAGTGGAAATAGGTTTCCACTGGCGGTTCCCAAGCCAGGCCCACCTGGTTTTTTTACTAGCGCGCGGTAACTGAAACCGCTAGTGATAATTTATGGGTGCCACAGGCTTTGAGCTCTTTTCTACTAGTGCCATATGGACCACCCGCTGGATTCGCCCCTTATTAGCGTGCCTAGTCGGAGTGGCACCGCCTGCAAACATGAAGCCAATCATCGCGGTGTGGCAGAAATAAATCACCGACGTGGGCAGGAGTGCCGCCAATGCGACCGGCCATGGACGACAACTTCTACGCCGACAACACTCAGGCAAAGTGGCGCGGAGGGGAGCGCTAGTGAGGTAGAGGAGCAGCTAACGTGCCATGCCAGCAGATCGTGGAGGGGGAGGAAGGGACCATGCCAGCATATCGTGGAGGGAGAGGAAGGGAGCACCTAGAAGGTGGGAACTCCCGAGCATCTGCAGGGAGCCAAGGAGAGAATGCTAGTTCAGTGGTTCGGCGACCTGCAACACGACGGGAAGTTCACCAGTCTCTTTAGGCTGGATGCAGCGGTGACCGCTCGCTTTCCCCCTCCACTTGCATGGCGCCTGCAGGGGCCGCCCCATGCCCGCATCGCTGCCCCCGCTCCCTACACGTCGGCCTCCTTCTCTCTCTTTGTATATAGTGTTTTACTATTCACTTCCTACAACACTGTTTATTCCTGTAGCAGTGGATCAACGAGTAATTGTTAGTAGATGAAAAATTGATATTAGATAAAAAGTAGGTATAGAAAATAATATTTTATGGTTGTAGTGAGGTATAAAGAGAGTGTTTAGGGGGAACCGCTGAGTGAGATGAAAAAGTAGGAGATAAATTGTTGATTATGTGACGCAAAAAAGTGATATAGGGAGAGAAATTTTAGAGGGAACCGCTGGGCTAAGATGGGCCAGTTGTAGGACTATTAAATTTGGTAGGAGCAACAGTTTTGGAGTCAACAATTATCTAAGATGGATTGCTGTTATGATAAAAAAAATCTCGAGAAAAATCCCGGAGGCAGACAATCTAAGTGTCTGTTCGGTTTCCCTAAGCTAAAACAAAAGGGTTAAAGTCCATAGGCTAAATTTCAGCACACCCTATTTGGATGTTACAAAACATTTTGTATAGTGATCAACCCTTCTCCCATGACAGTTATTCGCCAAGGGACACACCCATTAGGGAACACTGGTGTTGGCTTGTATTTAAAGGAATCTCTCTGCAATAAAGAACTTGTCTCTGTCATTTGTCTCTCTCTCAATTCTCTTTTTGTCACTGAGTACACCACAACACGTTATCGGCATGACTCAAGAAATAAGAGGGAGAAAGGAGAACACTTGATGTTCTTGACAAGAACAGAGGCAGCGTTCTTCAAATCAACAGGAAAGGTATGGAGCAAACCATTTCTCTTCGCATCCGTCGTATGCGTGAAGTTCTCCATGTCGTTGATGACACACTGTTGGAGGCGTTTGCTGCTAGGCAAGACGCAGCGATCCCACCAGTGCACGCCATCCCTGAATGCCATGTGCAAGTGCAAAATGTGCATTTCTGTGTCATCCACGGATGGACAGCGGTTTTACCGCTGCCGGTGGTGGAGTGTGGCCTCCCCACTGCGTCCTCGTCACCACCGATGCCGATGGGTGACGCGGAATCGTCGGTAACTGCACCGATGGACGTCGATCTGGCGGCACCACCGCCTCCTCCACCCACTGCAGTGGCAGTTGGTCCTCGTTCCCCAACTCCGCCGACATCGGTGGTCGTTGGGACCATCACTGCCTGTCGTGGGCAGCCTCCTCACGCAGTCGACGCTCAGCGTGGCCGCATCATCTTCATCGGCCACCGCCCAAATGGGGTGGCCCCATATTCCTCCTCCAATGGGAGGGCCTAATGGCCCTCGGTCCGGCTGGTGGCGGTTGCCGCCACGATGGCCGATTGGGGGGACGGGGTGGGGGTGCGACGTCGTGGGGACCATGCGAGTCCCTTGGTCGCGGGCACGGCTCGATCGGCCCCGGCGTGAACCGGCCACGGTCTCGGCATGGCTTGCCCCTCGGCGCGGCAACGACATGAGCGCGAACGGCCTCGGCGTGGGCGCAGCCGCCATACGGAGGCGAGGGGGGTGGAGCCCCTGGCACTTGGTCGCGGTGGCCCAGGGCGTGGCTCCTCGGTGCGGCCACGCCGGCCATGGCGGCTCGTCCCCTGGTAGCTCCTCGACACGGGAGACCAGGACACCTCGGCCACGCCGGCCGCAAGTGCGGCGGTGCTCGGTGGCTCGGGCATGGCGTGGGTCGCGCACTCGGCGCGGTCCCCTATTGGAGCGCGGGCGGAAGACCGCCCCTGGTGGGTCCTGGTGTGGCGGCGGCCCGGGCGCGATCGGGTCGGCCCCCGCCCCTCCTGGCGCGCTCCTCGAAAGGCTCCCTAGCGGCGGCTGGGGCGCTCCCTAGTGGGAGATGGCGGCTGAGGCAGTTAGGGTTTGGAAAACCCTAACCGCCCCCATTTATAATAGGCGTCTTGGCCTCTATTGGGCCGCCTGGGCCGGCCAGCCAGGCTGGGCCGGCGTGCTGGCCACCAAGCCGCCAGGCCCGCTCCCATGGGCCCAAAATGGTATATTTATCATTTTTAATTCTGAATTTTAGTACAAGACTATGTTTTATATGTAATTTCTGTTCTAACTTGTGTTAGGCATCTAAATTCGTTGTTTAGACTGCAAATCACTACATATATTGTACATACTTATCTGTTTTATTTTGAATATAGCATATTTAGTTCGTGAATTATTTTTGTTTTTACATTTATAATTCACATATCTCTACTTGCTATTATTTTTGTATTCTTTTATGTTTGCATACAAATATAGCAATTATTGAGTTCAAACTTAATAATTTTCATGCAAAATAAAATTACATTATTTTGGAATTAGAGCACAAGGTGATAGAGTCCTAGGCACTGGCTACGCTAAATTCTTTTATAGAATTTAGTAGCTTAAAGACTGTGCTTCAGACAACATTTTAAATGATTATCTCTATGAGGTCTACATCTTTCGGGATGATTACCTATACGTGCTATCCAAAATAACAGGATATGGAGTTCTTGAATATTATTTTGATAATTAGTCGAGCATGGGTAGTGGAGACCTAAGCATTGACTGCGGTTTGTTCATTCATGAATTTATCAGCCCACAGACCGTGCTTTTAGGCAGCAAGTTTCTTGCCCACTACTAGGAGATCTACCTCATTAATTTGAGGATTATCTATAAATTGTTCACTAATATTCAAAGTATTTATTCAATTGGAAGGTTTGGAACCTTCAGGCAACTCATATCACACGTAATTTTAAGATTTTTGCATTTGAGCTTACAACGTCACCATTGTGACTATTTATACGTAAATTAATGGATGTCCATGGTTATGACTCTAGGGACATATCAACCAAAGAGTTCGAGGAACCTGCCCTTGATGGGCATAATTACCCAACTTGGGCTTGAGATATTGAAATAACTTTTGCTTCTCGTGGGATCATTGATGTTATAGCAGCACCTATCACTGGTACTGCTCCAGTTAATGAAGTTAAAAAGAACACTTCACTTTTCCTTTTGAGGCTTTACATCCATAAGGATCTTAAGCAGGAGTACCTTATGGAGAGATGCCCTCACAACTTGTGGAAAGCTCTTAAAGAGTGCTATGAACAGAAGAAGGAACTCATATGGCCTTCAGCCAACCATGAGTGGAATCACCTTCGTCTGCAAGATTTTAAATCTGTTGTAGAATATAACCATGCTCTTCATAGTATTTGCTCTAAATTGAAGTTTTGTGAGAAAGAGCCCTCAGAAGTAGACAAGATAGAGAAGACTATCTACCATGCTCCTAGAGGATAGGATACTGCACCAGCAATATCGCTCTAGCAATTTCCAGAGATATTCTCAACTTATGCATGCATTGACCTAGGCAGAAAAACATCATGAGCTTCTTTTAAAGAATGCTCAGCAGCGCCCTCCAGGGTCTACCCCACTGCCTGAGGTGCATTTAAATGTTCATAAATCTTAGAATAATAAGGGATTCAAGAAAAAGTTCAAGAATCCCCCTGGACCTCGTAAATTAATAAGCGCAAATTCCACAAGAAAGGGAAAGGAAAGGGCAAAGGCAGGCCTCTACCATCTAAGGGCAATAAAGTTTGCCGCAAATGTGGTACTAAGGGCCATTTTGCTAGGGACTGCACTTGCTCTAAGCACCTTGTTCTTTTATAACAACAATCCCTAAAGAAGGAAAAGTTTGACAAGCCTAGTTTTGAGGCTCATTTCAATTTTGCTGATGCATCAACTGAGGTTGGAAGTTCTTCACTGGCTTCTACTGAACTAAAGAACACTCTTGCTGAAGAGCACCTCACTGCTGTTGACAACAAGCCTATCCTTCTACAAGAAGATGAAACTGATGATATGATCATCGAGTATATGTCGAAGGATCCATTTGGAGATTTGACATAATCTCTCATGCTTGGAGATCTGATTCATGATCATTTAGGCTTGTGTGATTGTCCTATATTGTCTTTATAATGTTGTTGTAATAAGTAGAGATATACAAACTCATGTTCTGAGATGTAAGATACTCTACAGACCAGTGTTGGGTCCTGTAAGTAGTGCGAACTCATCAGTTGAGTCGCCGTATCGTTATTGTAATATAATTTTGATACTATGATACTTAATATCATGTTATGTATAGTAATAAGTTACATCACAAATTCTTATTCAGAATTTTTCTTTATTTATAGATGCATAATGATGTCAACTCGACGGAAGAGGAATTATGCCTTGTGGACAGTTGTACCACAAACTCTATACTTAGGGAGATCAAATACTTTCAGACTCTTAAAAAGAGAGATGAAAAAGTTTCGACCATCGCCGGACGCGATGTGGTGATAGTTAGCTCTGGACGAGCAACTATTACCCTCCCCATAGGTATTGAAATTGTTATCGAGGATGCATTATTGTATCCTGATTCTACTCGTACCCTACTAAGTTTTAAAGATATCCGGCAGAATGGATTTCATATTGAAACCCATGATGAAAATCAAGAAGAGTTTCTCTTCTTGACCAAACAGAACAAATATGGCAAACGCATATGCGAGAAAATTCCATCACTCACGTCTAGGTTGTACTATACATACATTAAGACCATTACACATGTTGCATATAAGGTGATTTTCCAAAATGTTGATCCATTCCAGATTTGGCATGATTGACTTGGTCATCCAGACATGGGATGATGAGAAAAATTACATGCAATTCTATTGGTCATAATTTGCCTAATTTTTTTTGCCAAATCTAAAGATTTTATTTGCACTGTATATGCAACTGGGAAACTGATTTTGAGACCATCACATCTCAAAATTAAAGCTGAATCGCTTAAATTTCTTGAAAGAATTCAAGGAGATATTTGTGGGCCAATTACACCAACATCTGGGCTGTTCAGGTACTTCATGGTATTGATTGACGCATCTACAATATGGTCACATGTGTGTTTACTATCAACACACAATCATGCATTTGCCAAGATAATGTCTCAAATTATCAAGTTAAAGAAAATTTTTCCAAAACATCGGATTAATTCAATCTGGATGGACAATGCTGCTGAATTTACATCTCAGGCATTCAATGATTATTGTATGGCGCTGGGTATTCAAGTACAGCACTCGGTACCTTATGTCTACACCTAGAATGGTTTGGCTAAGTCACTAATCAAGTGGATTAAACTCATTGCAAGGCCATTATTGATGAATTGCAAATTGTTTTCGTCGTGTTGGGGTCATGTAGTTCTACAAGCTGCCGACCTTATACAACTATGACCTATTGCATATCATTCTACTTCCCCAATACAAATGGTACGTGGAAATCCTCCAAGTATTTCCCATTTGCGTAAATTTGGATGTTGTGTATACATTCCAATCTCACCACCTCAAAGAACAGCCATGGGCCCACACAGGAAAGTGGGGATCTATGTGGGATTTCAATCTCCGTCGATCATTAAGTACTTAGAACCCTTTACAGGGGATCTATTTACAGCCCGGTTTGCTGACTCTATTTTTGATTAGGAACATTTCCTGTCATTAAGGGGAGACTTTAAGTACCAAAAGGAATGCCAGGGAAAAAATAGAATACTCAAAGTGTTCCAGGTACTGATCCACGTACTACAGAAACTGAACTGCAAGTTTAGAAGATTATACATTTGCAGAGACTTGCAAATGAATGCATTCACTAATTATAAAGGTGTCACTAAATCTTTCATTCCTGCTAGGAATGCACCAGAAAGAGTGGAAGTACCGAATAAAACCACTCGACTCCTAGAGAGGAGAAGTATGGTGAATAAGCGCTACTCTGTTGCTAAGAAGCAAAGAACAATAGTGAATGCAAATAGACACCAAAAGGATACAATGTATCAAGTGGATTGTGATGATCCGCGACCTAGCTCGGATGTGCACATACCGAGGCTAGGACATCGGAAAACCCTAGACACATCAATTTGGGAAATTTTGATGAGTCTCTAAGGGGTGATGAAATTGCCATCAACTATGTTGAGACCGGTGAAACCTATGATAGAAAAGCTACCAATGTCGACATATATTTCTCCGAGAAGATTGCTGAGTACCTTCAAAATGATCTAGATCCTAAGATCATGGCAGAGTGCACTAAGCGCTCGGATTGGATCAAGTGGAAGGCAACAATTGAAGCGGAGTTAGCCTCGCTTTACAAAAGAGAAGTATTCTCGGTTGTAATGCCTACATCACGTAATATCTTCCCTGTGGGATATAAGTGGGTTTTCATTCGGAAACAAAATGAAAATGGTGAGGTAGTGAGATATAAAGAAAGGCTAGTAGCACAAGGGTTTACGCAAAGACCCGACGATGATTTCAACGAAACTTATTCACCAGTTATGTGTGCAATAACATTCCGATATTTAATATCTTTGGCAGTACAAAATCGTTTATCTTTGCAGTTGATGGACGTAATGACCACATATCTTTATGGGTCACTGGATTCTGATATATACATGAAAGTTCCTAATGGAATAGATGTACCGAATCCAAAGGCAAAATGCAACATGTATTGCGTAAAATTGCAGAAATCATTATATGGCTTAAAACAATAGGGCAGAATGTGGTACAACCGATTGAGTGAATTCCTTTTACGTAAGGGGTACATGAAAAATGATGATTGCCTATGCGTCTTCATCAAAAGATCCAAAGTAGGATTCTGTATCATATCAGTTTATGTTGATGACCTTAACATCATAGGAAATAAGCTTGATATTGATGAAGCATGTCATCATTTAACGACGGAATTTGAGATGAAGGATTTGGTAAAACCAAATTTTGCTTAGGTCTTCAACTTGAGCATTTACATTCTGGAATCCTTGTACATCAAAGTAGATATACCCAAAAGATATTGAAAAAAATCAATATAAATATGTCTTACCCTTCAAAGACTCCTATGGTGGTTAGATCTTTGGATTTGGAGAAAGATCCATTCAGACCACGGGATGATGAAGAACAAATATTGGGACCAGGGTTCCCATATCTCAGTGTTGTTGGTGCATTAATGTACCTTGCTAACAATACCCGGCTGGATATTGCTTTTGTAGTAAATTTGCTAGCAAGACACAGCTTTGCTCCAACAAAATGACAATTGGTTGGCATTAAGAATATTTTCCGATATCTAAATGGCACAAAGGATCTAGGACTCTTTTACAAAATAAGTAATGA
This sequence comes from Zea mays, assembly GCF_902167145.1. Taxonomy (NCBI): domain Eukaryota; kingdom Viridiplantae; phylum Streptophyta; class Magnoliopsida; order Poales; family Poaceae; genus Zea; species Zea mays. The sequence goes on from NC_050102.1 coordinate 109,226,910, forward strand.
TCCTAGTTTAATTGGGTATACGGATGCTGGCTATTTATCTGATCCCCACAATGGCAGATCGCAAACAAGATTCGTATTTTTACAAGGTGGAACTACCATCTCGTGGAAATTGTCTAAACAGACTTTGGTGACCACGTCCACCAACCATTCTAAAATAATTGCATTATTTGAAGCATCACGTGAATGTGTATGGCTTCGTAGAATGGTGAATCATATACTCACAACTTGTGGTATTGATTCTATTGACTCGCCAACTATTATCTATGAAGATAATTTAGCTTGTGTTGTTCAGATGGATACATGTTATATCAAGAGTAATATTATTAAGCATATTGCTCCTAAATTGTGTGATAATCCCCATGAACTTTAGGAAAATGGAGATATAAACATCTTGCAAATAAAGTCCTGTGATAATCTTGCTGATTTATTCACAAAATCTCTACCATACTCCACGTTCCAGAAATGTGTTGAGGGGATTGGTATGAGAATACTTAAGTGCCTACAAAGTTCAGGGGGGAGTAATTCTCCGTGATATTTGATCTGTTTTGAACCATCATATTACACTCTTTTCTTCGTATGAATTTTACCTTGCTGAGGTTTTCCCATCCAAAGTTTTTAACGAGGTAATATCAACTAAGTTATATGCTTCATCATTGACTTTTCCCCACAAGGGTTTTATGCATGATGATTACAAGCATATTTTCCTTTTAGAGTTCAAATGAGATTTACTCATAATCTAAAAGACATTATGTACTCCTTATTTTTCCCACAGGGTTTTTGATGAGATAATATATTGGAAGACAGCTGACCAATGATCAAATGGACTTAGATTGATAAGGGGGTGTGTTACGAAACATTTTGTATAGTCATCAACCCCTCTCCCATGACAGTTATTCCCCAAGGGACACACCCCTTGGGGAACACTATGTTGGCTTGTATATAAGGGAATCTCCTTACAAAAAAGAACTTGTCTCTGTCATTTGTATCTCTCTCAATTATCTTTTTGCCACTGAGTACACCACAACAGGATATATACATACCTAAAACAGTTAGTATAGTAATTAATACTCTACAGAAAGACCAAAATACCCAATCGTTGCTTGCTGTGTATTATGGGGCCAAAACAACAGAAGGATAAAAATGTCGTACAAAGCTGCTTGCTGGGAATTCAAACATCATAACCGCTGGTGGTGAATTTATTCAAGTATATAAATGTTGTACACCCGTTGGATATCCAAAATTGTGCCATAGTTTAATTTTTAGTCTAGCTCATATTACGCATGTAAAGTCCAAAATTTGTATAAGAAAAAAATAATAATAAAATAAATAAATATATATTTATGATAATATTTTGGAAAATTTGAAACCTTTGGAAAAATATTAGTTCCCTTCCTTTTTCCTAATCAGATAATGGTATTAAATTAGTCAAATAACCAATAAATAAATAAAGAAATGGGCAGCTCATGCTTATGAATTTGTTGTAACACATTTTATTGAAATAAGGAATCATAACTTAAATTTGACCTCAAAATATAAATTAAAATATAAAATGAGAAAGGAAATTTGTAATAAAGTCATTTATTGCTAGGATTAAATAATGGGAAGGAGAATAAATAATAATATGGGAAAAATAGGATTTACATTTACATTAGGATTATATTTGAGATTTGAAATTTGAAATTCAAAACAGAAATTTGAATTTGACTTGACTATTTGAATTTGGAAAAGAAAATGAAATCGAAAAAAGGAAAAGAAACGAAAAACCACACAGGATCGACCTAGGCTGAATCCCCATTTGGCCCAACTTCTGTATGCGCAAACCAACACCCTTCGGCCCATTTCCCAGGCGTGACTTGTCGCTGACATCGCGGGTCCGCGAGCAGATTTGCCCTCATGCCTAGCTCTGGTGCATTTGCGCTGACAGGAGGGGTCGGCTTGTCAGGCATCCGGCGTGCGCGTACACCGTGGGTGACGCTGAGCTATGGGCCTTGGCGGTGAGATGGATCTCCTTCCCTATCAATCTGGGTCCACATCACAGTCTCACGTGTAAGCGCCCACGCGGACTCGTCCCGGGATCCAATGTCGCGTGGGGCCCGACCGTCAGTCCCTCCCGTTCTGCGCATGCACCGTTTCGCTGACGCGTGGGGCTGCCATGTGAAAGGGAAATGTGCCCTTGGGCCATTTCTAGTATATTTTGGTGATTAAGTGCTCAACACATATTGAGTGAGTTATTATGTGTCAAATGATGAATGAAGTGCAAATCAACAAGAAGGTATGATTCTAGACTTAGTACATGGGATTTTGTGTACTAATATATTTGTCTAAGTGCTAGAATCAGAGAAAAGAGAAAAAAAGAAAAGACTTGGTTGGAGCAGCCAAGACTCAGCGCAGTCTGGCACACTGGACTGTCTGGTGGTGCACCGGACAGTGTCCAGTGCGCCAGGCTAGCTTCTGGCGAACTGGCCTCTCTCGGGAATTCGTCGGTGGCGTACGACTATAATTCACCGGACTGTCCGGTGGTGCACCGGACTGTCCGGTGAGCCAACGGCCACCAGCGCAACGGTCGGCCGCGCAATCCGCGGACGACGCGTGGCCCACGCCAACGGTCGGCTCGGGGCACCGGACTGTCCGGTGTGCACCAGACAGTGTCCGGTGCGCCAACCAGCCCGAAGATCCAACGGTCGGCTGCGCCAGGAATGGAAGGAGATCCGCACCTGACATGCTACAGTGGCTGTCCGGTGGTGCACCGGACTGTCCGGTGCACCACCCGACAGAAGGCAAGAATTGCCTTTCTTGTTGGGTTCCAACGGCTCCTAGCTGCCTTGGGGCTATAAAAGGGACCCTTAGGCACATGGAGGAGATAACCAAGCAATTCCTTGATCATTCCTAAGCACCAAGACTCCATTCTTGCGCATTCAATTCTTTGAGATAGTGATTTGAGCTCCATTTGAGTAAAGAACTCCTTGAGTTGTGTTGTGAGCTCAAGTTGTGGCTTGTGTGCATGATTGTGCTCGTGCTTTGATTCTTGTGTGTGTGTTGCTCTTCCCACCCTTACTTCCGTGCTTCTTTGTGATCATCAATTGTAAGGGCGAGAGGCTCCAAGTTGTGGAGATTCCTCGCAAACGGGAGATAGTATAAGAAAGAAAAACACCATGGTATTCAAGTCGATCATTGGATCACTTGAGAGGAGTTGAGTGTAACCCTCGTCCATTGGGACGCCACAACGTGGAGTAGGCAAGTGTTATACTTGGCCGAACCACGGGATAAATCACCGTGTCTCTTGTGCTTGTTTTCTTTGTGACCATTGTGTTTCACAAGAGCTCGGTCCTTAGCCACTTGATTCCATTGTGCTAACACTTAACCAAGTTTTGTGGCTACAAGTTTTAGATTTTTACAGGATCACCTATTCACCCCCCCTCTAGGTGCTCTCAATTGGTATCAGAGCCGTTCTCTTCACAAAACGGACTAATCGCCCGAAGAGATGGATCCTAAGGGAAAGGGGATGGTGGTCAACGACAAGACAAAAGAGTCCATCGTCAACGAGCCAAGAGATGATAAGCCCTCAGACTCTGGCTCGAGTCATAAGAAAAGATACGGGAAGAAGAAGAGGCGCATCAAGAAGATCGTCTACTACAACAGTGACGAGTCCTCTTCTTCCCCAAGAGACGACGACGACGAGAAAAAGAAACCGGTTAACTCAAACTTTTCTTTTGATTATTCTCGTATTCCGTTTAACTCCAATGCCCATTTACTTTCAATTCCACTCGGGAAACCTCCGCACTTTGATGGAGAAGACTACTCATTTTGGAGTCACAAAATGCGTAGTCACCTATTCTCTCTCCATCCAAGTATTTGGGAGATTGTTGAAAACAGAATGCTTTTTGATAGTACTGACAACCCCGTTTTCATTAATGAGCAAATCCATAAAAATGCACAAGCTACCACTGTTTTGCTAGCATCCTTGTGCAGGGACGAGTACCACAAGGTGAGCGGCTTGGATAACGCCAAGCAAATTTGGGACACCCTTAAGATTTCTCATGAGGGGAACGACGCCACCATGATCACCAAGATGGAGTTGGTGGAAGGCGAACTAGGAAGGTTCGCAATGATCAGGGGAGAGGAGCCAACGCAAATGTACAACAGGCTCAAGACCCTGGTCAACAAAATCAGGAGCTATGGAAGCACGAGATGGACGGACCACGACGTCGTCCGACTTATGCTTATGTCCTTCACTGTTCTTGATCCTCATCTTGTGAACTCAATTCGTGAGAATCCTAGGTACACAAAGATGACGCCCGAGGAAATACTCGAAAAGTTTGTAAGCGGGCGTATGATGATCAAGGAAGCAAGATACGTTGATGAGGCATTGAATGGCCCAATGCCCATCTATGAGCCTCAAACCGTTGCTCTCAAAGCAACAAGCAGCAGGGAGGCGCTACCTAGCAAGACCGCATTGAAGGGACGCAAGGAGTACTCAAACAAGAACAAGGCAAAGGGAAAGCGCTCCTGCTTCAAGTGCGGCAAGACTGGTCATTTTATAGCAAATTGTCCTGATAACTCTAGTGACCAGGAACAAGGAAAGGGCAGGAAGAAAGAGAAGCAAAAGAGCTATGGAAGGCAAAGGGCGAGGCACACATCGGAAAGGAATGGGACTCGGACTGCTCATCTTCTGATTCCGACGACGAAGGACTCGCTGCCTCAGCCTTCAACAAGTCCTTTCTCTTCCCCAACGAACGCCACATGTGCCTCATGGCAAAGGAGAAAAAGGTTTATGCATCCGGGGGCTCAAGCTGGATTATCAACAGCGGATGCACAAACCACATGACAGGAGAGAAGAAGATGTTCTCCTCCTATGTCAAGAGCAAAGATTCCCAAGATTCGATCATCTTTGGAGATGGGAATCAAGGCAAGGTTAAAGGTCTAGGAAAGATAGCTATTTCATCTGAGCATTCCATATCTAATGTGTTCTTAGTTGAATCACTAGGATACAACTTATTGTCTGTTAGTCAACTATGTAATATGGGATATAATTGTCTGTTTACCAATATAGATGTGTCTGTCTTTAGAAGGAGTGATGGTTCACTAGCTTTTAAGGGTGTACTAGACGGAAAACTCTATTTAGTTGATTTTTCGAAGGAGGAGGCCGATCTAGATGCATGCTTAATTGCTAAGACTAGCATGGGCTGGCTGTGGCATCGCCGTTTAGCACATGTTGGGATGAAGAACGTTCAGAACTTCTAAAGGGAGAACACGTGTTAGGTCTAACCAATGTATCTTTTGAAAAAGATAGACCTTGTGCAGCTTGTCAAGCAGGTAAACAGGTGGGAAGTACTCATCACAGCAAGAACGTGATGACCACGACAAGACCTCTAGAGCTACTTCATATGGACCTCTTCGGACCCGTCACCTACCTTAGCATCGGGGGAAGTAAGTATGGTCTTGTTATTGTTGATGATTTTTCTCGCTTCACTTGGATATTCTTTTTGCACGTTAAAACAGAAACCCAAGGGACCCTAAAGCGCTTTTTAAGGAGAGCTCAAAATGAATTTGAGCTCAAGGTGAAAAAGATAAGGAGCGACAACAGGTCCGCGTTCAAGAATCTTTAAGTGGAGGAGTACCTTGAGGAGGAAGGAATCAAGCACGAGTTCTCCGCTCTCTACACACCATAGCAAAACGGTGTGGTAGAGAGGAAGAACAGGACGCTTATAGACATGGCAAGGACGATGCTGGGAGAATTCAAGACGCCCGAGCAGTTTTGGTCGGAAGCTGTGAACATAGCTTGCCACGCCATAAACCGGGTCTACCTTCATCGCCTCCTCAAGAAGATGTCGTACGAACTTCAAACCGGTAACAAACCCAATGTTTCATATTTTCGTGTATTTGGGAGCAAATGTTACATTCTTATGAAGAAAGGTAGGAATTCCAAATTTGCTCCCAAAGCTGTAGAAGGGTTTTTGTTAGGTTATGACTCAAATACAAAGTCGTATAGAGTCTTCAACAAATCATCGGGTTTGGTTGAAGTCTCTAGCGATGTTGTATTTGATGAAACTAATGGCTCTCCAAGAGAGCAAGTTGATCTTGATGATGTAGATGAAGATGATGTTCCAACGGACGCAATTCGCACCATGGCGATTGGAAATGTGCGACCATAGGAACACAAAGAGCAAGATCAACCTTCTTCCTCAACGACGGTGCACCCTCGAACTCAAGATGATGAACAGGTTCCTCAAGATGAGACGTGTGATCAAGGGGGAGCACACGAAGACCAAGTTGTGGAAGAAGAAGCACCACGTACCCCTCCCACTCAAGTCCGAGCGACGATTCAAAGGAATCATCCCGTCGACCAGATTTTGGGTGATATAGGCAAGGGAGTAACTACTCGCTCTAGATTAGCTAATTTTTGTGAGCATTACTCGTTTGTCTCTTCTATTGAGCCTTTCAGGGTATAAGAGGCCTTGCTAGATCCGGACTGGGTGTTGGCCATGCAGGAAGAGCTCAATAACTTCAAGCAAAATGAAGTTTGGACCCTGGTGCCACGTCCAAAGCAAAACGTTGTGGGAACAAAGTGGGTGTTCCGCAACAAGCAAGACGAGCACGGAGTGGTGACAAGGAACAAGGCTCGACTTGTGGCAAAAGGCTATGCCCAAGTCGCAGGTTTGGATTTCGAGGAGACTTTTTCTCCTGTGGCTAGGCTAGAGTCTATTCGCATTCTATTAGCCTATGTCGCTCACCATTCCTTCAGGTTGTTCCAAATGGATGTGAAGAGCGCTTTCCTCAATGGGCCAATCAAGGAGGAGGTGTACGTAGAGCAACCCCCTGGCTTTGAGGATGAACGGTACCTCGACCATGTGTGTAAGCTCTCTAAGGCGCTCTATGGACTTAAGCAAGCCCCAAGAGCATGGTATGAATGCCTTAGAGATTTTCTTATTGCTAATGCTTTCAAGGTTGGGAAAGCCGATCCAACTTTATTCACTAAGACTTGTGATGGTGACTTATTTGTGTGCCAAATTTATGTCGATGGCATAATATTTGGTTCTACTAACCAAAAGTCGTGTGAGGAGTTTAGCAGGGTGATGACTCAGAAATTTGAGATGTCGATGATGGGCGAGTTGAACTACTTCCTTGGGTTCCAAGTGAAGCAACTCAAGGACGGCACCTTTATCTCCCAAACAAAGTACACGCAAGACTTGATCAAGTGGTTTGGGATGAAGGACGCCAAGCCCACAAAGACACCAATGGGAACTGACGAACACGTCGACCTCAACAAAGGAGGTAAGTCCATTGATCAAAAGGCATACCAGTCTATGATAGGTTCCTTGCTTTACTTATGTGCTAGTAGATCGGATATCATGCTTAGCGTATGCAAGTGTGCTAGATTTCAATCCGATCCAAGGGAGTGCCACCTAGTGGCCGTTAAGCGAATTCTTAGATATTTAGTTACTACGCCTTGCTTCGGGATCTGGTATCCAAAGGGGTCAACCTTTGACTTGATTGGATACTCAGACTCCGATTATGCTGGATGCAAGGTTGATAGGAAGAGTACATCAGGGACGTGCCAATTCCTAGGAAGATCCCTGGTGCCTTGGAGTTCTAAGAAACAAACTTTCGTTGCCCTATCCACCGCTGAGGCCGAGTATGTTGCCGCAGGACAGTGTTGCGCGCAACTACTTTGGATGAGGCAAACCCTCCGGGACTTTGGCTACAATCTGAGCAAAGTCCCACTCCTATGTGATAATGAGAGTGCAATCTGCATGGCAGACAATCCTGTTGAACACAGCCGCACAAAGCACATAGACATCCGGCATCACTTTTTGAGAGACCACCAGCAAAAGGGAGATATCAAAGTGTTTATGTTAGCACCGAGAACCAACTAGCCGATATCTTTACCAAGCCTTTAGATGAGAAGACCTTTTGCAGGCTACGTAGTGAGCTAAATGTCTTAGATTCGCGTAACTTGGATTGATCTACAGCATACATGTGTTTTATGTCTTTGATCATGTTCCTTTATGCATTTTGTTGCTTATTTATGGTGCTCAAGTTGTGCAAACAATCCCCGGACCTCAAAAGTCCATGTGTGAGTGATGCACATATTTAGGGGGAGATGTGCTACAACTTGACCCTTTGAGACTAACTGTGTGCTTGAGTTTACTTAATTTAGTCTCAAAGGTGGATTGAAAGGGAAATGTGAACTTGGACCATGCAAGACTTCCACTGCACTCCGATGAGAGGGTAATTCACTCCAAGTTCATCTCCATGCTCTTATTGCCTTGTTTGCTCTTAATTGACAATTTTGGTGAGGCAATGGGGTTTAGGGGCCAAGAGTGATCCCGTTTTGGTGCTTAATGCCAAAGGGGGAGAAATTAAAGGCCAAAGCAAATGGATCAGCTACCACTTGAGAAATTTAGAAATAGTAGTAGAGTTAGCACTTTTGATTTGTCAAAATACTTGTATGTGCAAAATTTGGTCTCTTGTGGGGAGAATATTTGATTATGGGAAAAAGGGGGAGTTTTTGGCTCTTGATCAATTTTTCTCTTGGAATACCTCTATCTATTCCTAAACAAGTGTGTTTAGCTTAGAGATAGGAAAATGAGTTTGATTTCAAAAACAAACCAAGTGGTGGCAAAGAATGATCCAAATATGCCAAATTTGAATCAAAAACAATTTTTGTTCTCAAGTATATGGATGTTGTACTTCTATTGGATGCTCTTTGATGTGTTGGCATAAATCACCAAAAAGGGGGAAGATTGAAAGGGAAATGTGCCCTTGGGCCATTTCTAGTATATTTTGGTGATTAAGTGCTCAACACATATTGAGTGAGTTATTATGTGCCAAATGATGAATGAAGTGCAAATCAACAAGAAGGTATGATTATAGACTTAGTACATTGGTTTTTGTGTACTAATATATTTGTCTAAGTGCCAGAATCAGAGAAAAGAGAAAAAGGAAAAGACTTGGCTGGAGCAGCCAAGACTCAGCGCAGTCTGGCACACCGGACTGTCCGGTGCGCCAGGTTGGCTTCTGGCGAACTGGCCTCTCTCGGGAATTCGTCGGCGACGTACGGCTATAATTCACCAGACTGTCCGGTGGTGCACCGGACTATCCGGTGAGCCAACGGCCACCAGCGCAACGGTCGGCCGCGCAATCCGCGCACGACGTGTGGCCCACGCCAACGGTCGGCTGGGGGCGCCGAAACACCGGACAGTGTCCAGTGCGCCAACCAGCCCGAAGATCCAACGGTCGGCTACGCCCGGAATGGAAGGAGAACTGCACCGGACATGCTACAATGGTTGTCCGGTGGTGCACCGGACTGTCCGGTGCGCCACCCGACAGAAGGCAAGAATTGCCTTCCTTGTTGGGTTCCAACGGCTCCTAGCTGCCTTGGGGCTATAAAAGGGACCCCTAGGCGCATGGAGGAGATAACCAAGCAATTCCTTGATCATTCCTAAGCACCAAGACTCCATTCTTGCGAATTTGATTCTTTGAGATAGTGATTCGAGCTCCATTTGAGTAAAGAACTCCTTGAGTTGTGTTGTAAGCTCAAGTTGTGGCTTGTGTGCGTGATTGTGCTCGTGCTTTGAGTCTTGTGTGTGTTGCTCTTCCCACCCTTACTTCCGTGCTTCTTTGTGATCATCAATTGTAAGGGCGAGAGGCTCCAAGTTGTGGAGATTCCTCGCAAACGAGAGAGAGTATAAGAAAGAAAAACACCATGGTATTCAAGTCGATCATTGGATCACTTGAGAGGGGTTGAGTGTAACCCTCTTCCATTGGGACGCCACAACGTGGAGTAGGCAAGTGTTATACTTGGCCGAACCACGGGATAAATCACCGTGTCTCTTGTGCTTGTTTTCTTTGTGACCATTGTGTTTCACAAGAGCTCGGTCCTTAGCCACTTGATTCCATTGTGCTAACACTTAACCAAGTTTTGTGGCTACAAGTCTTAGATTTTTACAGGATCACCTATTCACCCCCCTCTCTAGGTGCTCTCACCATGTCAGTTTCCCCTTCCACCTCGAAACAAAACCGCGTCAAGCTCTATTCGCGCAATAACCGCGCCGTCATTGCCGCGCCATCCCCCTGGAGTCGGACTTGCCAGGGCCTATAAAAATGTGCATGCTCCGCGTCCGTCCTCCCCATCCCTACCAAAGGCGCCCACAACCTCGGGCTTCTATGTACTTCACCGCGCCGTCGATCACGCACCGCTAGGGTTATGTGGGGCACCATGGACTGCACGCCTGTGCGCACGATTCTTGGTATGGATCCCTTGCCCTTATCCGCCTTCATCGCCGCAACGTGTAGAGCCGTATGGATTTGGTTTGGGACACTTGGTCGTAGATTCACCTTGTCGGTGATGACCTTCACCGTGACTGCAACTCGGGCGCCACCCTCTAGATTGGGGGAGGCGAGCGAGGTGGGGAAGACGGGCCTCGCGCGGTTGATGGATAAATCAACGGTCCTGGGCGTACCAATTCATTGATGAAATCTAAACCGTGGATCACTGATCCCTCGGCTCGAATCAGATAGCATACCGGTTTGGTTATGTGCGGATCTAATTCGGAGCCGCTAGCGGGCGATTAGACGGCTGCATGGGTCGATATCCCTTCAGCCAGGGAATTATGCAAAAGAGACCTCGTAGTTTCATCAATTCAACCCGTAGTTCATTGCTAGTCAAAAGAAATTGCAAATGAGTCCCCGATATTTACAAACAGAACCTCGAACATTTCAGAATGATGCGCGCAATCCAGTGATCTGGTAAAATTGAATAAAATAGTATAGCAAATGAATTTTTGTATAAAAATAATTTTAGAAACTTGTTTAATTCATAAATAATTCATTTTAACTCCTTTTTGACCCATTCCAATTGCATTAATCCCACATTAATATTGTTTATCATCTAGTAACCTTGCTCTACCATGAAACCTATGATTAAAATCTTGTATCTCATTTGTTTTATAGTATACACTTAAACCTTCGAAAAATCATAACTTTACAACCGTAACTCTGAATTTAGTGGTTCTCAAACCTAGGATCTAGTCACGATGCGTAGATAATCATTATGCAGTTTGTTATTATGTTTGGTGTGATGTTAATTTTGCCTATACCATGTTTGTTTGTATGGCTATGATTAGCAACGAGGTTACGAGTCACTTGAAGAGCAAGTTGGTACTTGAGAATCTTGAGTCTAAGGCAAGTTGTGCCCTTGATCACTTTTCTTTACCTAATAATGTTCCTGTTAATCATTGTGACACGCTCAGGTTAATTTGATGGGACCTAATAGGTTTCCCTAGCATTGTTTATCCCCCACCTTGCAAACAGATGAATTATTGGGTAGATTTGCTATTGCTCTACCTGGTTTTGGGAAACTAATGTTTTATTATGATCATGTTCCAATTATGTTGCTGTTTAATTATTGTTCATGATAAGATCATATTGTTAATTGGAACATGGAAAACCACCCGAAAAAACAGTGCTACCACAAGGATGGAATGGGAAGCCCTTAGCCAAGTAATTAGGAAAGCTAGAGAGAGATTACCTTACCCAGAAGGGAAAGCGGGGAGGCGTCACTACTAGAGTATAGGGAGGTCCTCGGGTCGAATTGTCTGTAAACTTTTTGGACAAAGGATTCCTATGCTTCCTTCTTCCTGAATCCGTAGCGGGTTTTCTTGAACTAGTGGAACTTTGGAAAGGCCTCATAGTGCTACCCTGCCTCGCTTCCTTGGTAGAGGTGTATGGGGTTCGTACAACCCCGTGGAAAATGGGTAACACGACTTGTGGGTAAATATGTGCAACCTTTGCAGAGTGTAAAACTGGTATATCAGCTGTGCTCACGGTCATGAGCGGCTCGGACACTCACATGATTAACTTATGGAATTAAACTTAATTTGTCATTTGCATTGCATTGTGGGTGTTGTTATTAATCTTGATCTCTTATTTAATTGGGTTGGTATCTACTTATACCTAGTAACTACTAATAAAATTTTGACCAACTTTAAAAGCAATGCTCAACTTTAACCATCTCCTTTGGTAAGCCTTACACTTCACATGAGCTCCCACCCTTGGTGAGTTCATGCACATTATTCCCCACAACTTGTTGAGCGATGAACGTATGTGAGTTCACCCTTGTTGTACTCACATCCCCCAGGTCAAGAACGGGTACCACAGGATGAGGCACACGAAGGATGTTGTGATGAGTTTGTGAGTGGTCTAGGCCGTCGTCTCATAGTCAACTTTGGGTTGCTAGATTGTTGTCTTCGTATGATGTAATTATTTAACTATTTTGTACAGAATTCTGTTATACATTAAAGATGTGGCATTCGTTTCTGTACCATGAATCATCATATGTGTGAGACTTGATCCTAGCACACTTGGTGATAAGTTCGCGCCCGAGTTTGGTGTCCCTAAAACCCAGGTGTGACAGAAGTGGTATCAGAGGAATGTTGACTGTAGGACGAAACCTAGATAGAACGGGATAACCCTCACCTACTACCTTTGCTACTCTAATTCTTTCTAAACTTTTCTTAATTCTTTTTTCATCTATTGCTGCTTTACTCTGATTATTCTTACATTATCACTTCTAAAGACAAATGTGGATTCCACACTTTGAAATCTCGTACCTAAAGTGACCTTTAGGAATAGGAGATATATCTTAGGAACAAAAAAACAAAACTATTTTTTAGTATCTATACGCTTGAATGTTTTGTTCTTATGATAACTGTTTGATTTGGTTCTTTGATTGAGTGTGATGAGTTGTGGAGTAATGTCCACAACTGCATCTGCATATACATATAGGTTCTTTGGTTCTTATGATAACTGTATATACATATACTCATATAGTTAAGCCTATATGTAGGTTTATAGGCTAGTTTGATCCCTACCGAAGACATCATACCGGTCGTTATTTTAATCGTCGATGACATCAAGGAGTCTACTTCACTACCGAAATCTGGTTTTTTGCCGAGTGCTTAGAGCTTTGTTGAGTGCAATTTATCACACACTTGGCAAAGCATGCTTTGCCGAGTGCCACTCTCAATGAAATAAGACTCTCGGCATAGACCTAATTTGCCGAGGGCAAAACACTCGGCATAGAAAGACACTCGCCAAATGAGGCTTTATCGAGTGTCAAGCTCTCGGCGAAACGTGACGGTCGGTAAAAGGCCGTCAGCAGTCGTCTATATATAGTTGACGCCATTAACTTTGTCGAGTGTTAGGCGTTGAAACTCGGCAAAATATCTTCTTTGTTGAGTGTTACATGACAAACACTCAACAAAGTATATTTGTTCTTTTCTTTTTTCCAAACTTTTTGTGCTGTGTTCCTACAATATGTAGACATATATGTTCCATTTTGGCACAATTATCAAAGTGTTTGCTATAACTGTTGATTTAGTTCGTTTAATTGAATTTCTTCGGTTAATTCAGATTTGAACTGCGAGTCACTCGAAAAATATAAAACAATGAATATAAAAATGATATTCATATTATTTAGCACAAGTTACGACCTATTTTAGGAATAGACCGTAATTTTCGAACACCATGCTCACAAAACAAGACCACGAACTTGCGATTTAGTGGTTTTAAAATTGTATAAAACACAAACAAAGTCAGAAAATCATGAAACTTGTCGAGATATTATGATATCATATGTAGAGTCTCTAACAAAAATTTGACACTGTTTTGTGAAAGTTGACACGCACTGTATAGAAATATAGCTGCCCTCCATAAAAGTTTTATAATTTATGTGAACACGTGGGAACTGGTAAAGATTTTTTGCTGAGTGTTGCGGCCGCGACACTCGGCAAAGGGACCGGCAAAGGGGCTCATTGGTGCTCCCTTTGCCAAGCGCTAGTCTAGTAGGCTATCGGCAAAGAAGGAGCCTTTGCCGAGTGCCTCTTGGAGTACTCGGCAAAGGGACTAGCAAAGGAATCCACGAGAGCCTTCTTTGCCGAGCACTAGTCCAGCAGGCACTCGATAAAAAGGGAGACTTTGCCGAGTGCCATGGAGGCACTCAGCAAAGGCTCTGTCACCGTCACTTGGCGTCGTGGCGACGACTTGTCTTTGCCGAGTACCAGGTGTCACTCGGCAAAGCCTTTGTCGAGTGCCCGACAAAAAGTACTTGACAAAGAAGTCATTGTCGATGTATAGTTTGTCAAGACTTATTTGCCGAGAGTCACACTCGACAAAGAGTTCACCGAGTGTTTTCCAGGCTTTGTCGAGCACCCGAAGCACTCGGTAAAGCAGCTATGTCCAGTAGTATTTGGATCAATGAGCTCAAACGATCTGCCTAAATTTTAGCTCCTCTTATAAGCTAAAAGTGATTACAATATAAATATTTACTATTTTAGTCACTTTTAACTCTTTTATTTAGATATTTAGCTCCTAACTATTAAAGTGACAACTTAGTTTTGCTCAGGCCCTAGTTGTGTCTCCAGCCCATTGGCGTTCTCTATTTTTGCTGTTCTCTGCCTTCCTGAACCAAAACACATATGGGCGTAGCTATGCGTCAACAATGACACCTACATACAGTAGTGGCCAATCAATGCACCTACATAAATAGTGGCTATTCAAGCTTCTAGAGTGTGGATTGCAACCATTCTCAATTGGGCGACCAGTGTTTCTGCTACCCTACATGATTGATTTGCTTCCTACTAGTTGTTTGTGTGCAATTCACTACACAACCGGATCGATTACTACCTTTTAGTGGACATTTGTAGGACCATATAACATACTTTATCTTGCATCGACCGTGATGTGACATCAACAAATTTATTATATATTTGATTGGTTATTCGCACCATATAATCCTGAGTCATTGTATGTGTTGACTTTATCCGAACATTTGTTTTGTTGCCTACATGTGGCAGACGTGAGCTACATTAGTAAATACAAAATAAGTTATTTTACAGCTATTTTCCTGAATCGCGCGTGGCCGGCTTGGCACTGCCAACCATCCAATCAGCCCGTATAGGCTTGATTGGATGCCCTGCCACGTACGATCCAAACCCTCTGTTTCCCGCTGATTGGTAGGCTACACGCGTCGAGACTGGCCTGTGCGCGCGTGGAGACGTGGAGGGAGATTCACTGCCCGTCTAGGCCACAATAGGGATGGATTCAGATGTCTGGAGATCTAAATTATTCATAGTCGTATTCGAATAAAGTGCTAATATATATATCTGTATTCGTATTCGATTTTAATATAGATGTTAAATAGATATATCCGAATTCGTTTTTTCTCTATCCGGTTTAAGATTCGTATTCGACAACATTCGACAAAACCGTGAAATATCCTATACTATTCGTATCCAAAAGGAAAAAATATTCAATAAAATCAATTTAAACTTACTTTTATTACCAATTACTAATTACAAGTGATTTTAAAGTTTAAATAATGTATTAAAAACTGATGTACACTATCGGAGGGTAAATCTCTCTGGCCGGGTGGCGGATTGCACCCGCCCTAATTTCTAAAATGAGGAGGGGCCTAAGCGTCTTGCTTGTTACGAGGTTGGTGGATGAACACATGAGAGCACGCGAGGGTTTAGAGTGGTTCGGGCCGCCGGGGCGTAACACCCTACTCCACTGTGTAATGTTTTGTGGGTCTGAGCCTGGATCTGTCTTGTAATGTCGCATGCCTCCCCTTTTATAGCTGAAGGGGGGCATGCACAAAGGCACTAAGCCCCGACATGTGGGCCCAGGGACATAGAGAATATAACACTTGGGACTATAAATATTTGCTGCCGGGACAATCCCCTTATGTCCTGTCGTCCGAGATCTGTGTATCTTCGGTGTGCAGGGGAAGCTTCTTATAGAAGGGATAACACAGTGCGCTGCTTGGCATGGGTGCACTGTTTGCCAGCAGACCTAGCAGGTGCAACGCCTGCTGGATGACCTTGACGCCGCCTGCCAGCAGATGGGACGGGACGGGACGCATTAAATGCTAAGAGGGCACGTCGCCCGTCAGCGCAGTGGCAGGCGGCGCGTCATCTCCTCAATAAATGTCGGGCATGCACGGCTTTACGTCAGGCTCGTCCCGATGGCTTATGTCATGGGCCACAAGCAGCGGGTCTCCGCCTGAGCGGGAAGTGAAGGGCAAGGCCTGGACACGTGTCAGCATCGGACCCCTACTCACGCCAGGGTCCACCTCGTTCCGGGACCTTGCTGAGGTTCGGACCTTACTCGGAGGCTCCGAACTTATACGTATAGGGGTCTGGTGTCCTTCTATGGAGGTCCGGACCCCACGATACATACTGGGATGTGTTGTCTTTTCTTACCATGTGGCGCCCTTTGGCCTGCCCATGCGGTGGGATCAGGCGCCATCCTCCGCGTGGCCTGGAGACGTCGCATGGGTGCGGCGTCTTCATGATGTAGAAGAGGGTACCCCAGATTTAGGGTACCGATAGTGGCCCCCGGGCCCGCCTCAGGAGGGGATACGATCCTGTTGGTGGGGCCAGAGTCTTATTGGCGGTTGGCCTGCTGCTCCTGCGCGCCTGTTGATGCAGTGGCTATCGGCCCACCTATGGTCACGCCGACGGCCATGCCCGTTTTCACGGTTGACCGGCCCGTGACTCTCGCACTTAGCGCGCACTGCTGGGCCATGCGCGGGGTGCCTCGAGTCGACGCACTGGTTCTGAAAACTTATCTTTTCAGTTTTCCGCGACGGCCTCGAGGAGTCGTGGCATTGGCGCGAGTGGCGGAGTGACTTTTCCGCTCCCAGTGACCGGCGCGCCGGTTGCATGACATGTGGGCCTGGGCCCCCATGTTGGACCGCCGGTTGCAGTGAAGCTGAGGGGGCGCATAACCGTGGGGCGGTTGTACGCTTCCCGTGTGGCGGTTCGACTTTTCGACCGCTGGTTTCAGTGAAGATGAGGGAGCGTTTAACCGCAGGGCGGTTGCATGCTCCTTTGTGCGGCGGTTCACCTTCCTGACCGCTGGTTGCCCCGAGAATGAAGGGGCGCATAACTGTGGGGCAGTTGCACGCTCCCTGCGAGGTGGTTCGCCTTCTTCGCGCTTTGGGTCAGTCAGTCTGACACGTGGGGCTTGGCCCCCGTGTCATAGGGTAGGAACCTTGGAGTACGTCCGGGGAGATTTTGCCCGTGACGCTTCAGGGCGCGAGTGGGGAGATCTGCCTATAAAAAGGGATCGATCTCCCGGGCAGTAACCATGCTTTTCTCCTCTCGCCTTCATCGCGCCCTTCCACCTTCTGGGCCTCCAGATGGGGTGCGCCAGTGTTTTCTGGAGAGGTCCGCGTCAGGGCCACCCCCTCCGGTGACCTCACCGCCGGAGAGCTCGCGCCAGTGGTGGTGCCGGCGGTCTTGCCTTCTTCTTGCTGCTGTTTAGAGGAGCGCAACCTCGAGGAGGTTGGTGCTCTTCCACCATTGCTCGGATTCAAGGATTTTCATTATGCAGCCCGGCTGCAGTCCCCTGCCAGTGGTCATCTAGAAGGATGACTACCAGCCTTGTGGTGGTGAGAAGCAAGCCGGGCTGCGGCCTCCTTCCTGCCCTCAACTTCAAGGATGTTCATCATCCTTGCTGGGATGGGAGGCGAGCCGAGTCGGGGTCCTGCCTTCCGCATGGGCCGGTGACCCGCTTCTTCCTCCAGCATTCGGGGGAGAAGGCGTTCACCGGCCTTGCGGAGAAGGCGAACTTTGGCTACGCGGGGCTGGCCGGCTGCAAGCGCTGTCAGCTGCCGCGTGCCTGGCTCCCTGGCTCAGATGGCCCTGGGGCCGCCTCCGACACTGCCTCCTGCCGCTTGGTCGGGGCATGGCTACCCATCCACCGCACGGGCGACGGTCATGTCGTGCGCGGGTCCGCCACATCCACGGCTTCTCCCGCGCAACTGGCCGTACTACGGGGCCGTACAAGACGTCGTACGCCGCGGGGGTGGTGGCGGCGTTCTTGGATGGTCTTGTCCTCACTCCGTGGGAGGACGGGAGCGAGGACCTCTTCACGCGCGCCAAGGCAGCCGCCGTCCACCGGTGCGGAGGTGGCCGCTGTCGTCGGTGCTGAGGTGGTCGCAGCCGCTGGTGAGGCTGCCCCTTGCAGAGGTGGTTGCCTCCGCTGTCGGGACCATCAGAGCCACTTGCTGCTGAGTCCCCGACTCTTTGGCTTTAATGGCCTCGCTATCACCCCCCGTAGGAGGACGGGGGCAAGGACCTACTCACAGTAGCGCTCACCCTGAGGTGATCGCTGCTGCTGGTGAGCCGCTCGGAGCGCATGTCGTTGTCGCTGCTGGTGCAGAGGTGGTCGTTGTCACCGGCGATCCATCGACGCAGAGGTGGTCGCCACCGTTGGTGGGGCTGTCCGAAGCCAGCTTCCAGCATGACTCCTGTTGGTGCAGCGTAGTCCATTCCTACAGAAATGGGACTAGGGTCCCGCTTGTAAAGGAATGTAATGACATTTGCTTGAGAGCAGAATGTAATAACATATGTACGTAGGATTTTAGCCTAGGAAGCCAAGTTGTGTGTTCGAACCCCCTGGATGGTGGCTTCAAGTACTAAGACACCTGCCGCAGGGCGGTGGAGTATGCAGGCTCACGGTACGGGACCAAGCTGAGCAGCTACACGGTTTCCGGACCCCCCCTAGGAGACAAGTGCCCGTTCTTCAGAGCCGGACCTCCAGGTTGTTGGACGCACAGGACTATAGTTTTAAATACTAGGACACCCGTCACGGAAACAGGCTAACCGGCCACACAGGCTCCGGACCACCCTATGGAACGGGCATCCGTTCTTTAGAACCGGCCCCCAGGCCTTCCCCTGTTTTTGTAAAGTAATAAATATTGTCTACTAAGCAGTATTTAACACTTATCTGTGTATCGCATGTTCCTGCTGTGCGAGATGTTGCGGTGTTGAGTCCCATTGGTACCTGGCCCCCCGCCTAGGATGCAGGCTTGATGTGTCGAGGTTGGATACCAGCGTGTTCTGAAAGAGTTGTCAACAATTCTCGGGAGGGAGCCTCTCCGAGACCTGGATCTATACACAGCTTTTAGCCAAGGAGCGTTAGTAATACACCCGTAGGACCCGTCATTTGACACTAGCCATCCTTTGATACGTGCTCGGGACTTGCAGGGTCTAGTCTGGGGGAGCCAAGTTGTGCGTCCGGACTCATTGGATGGTAGTTCTAGGTACTAGGACACCCGCCACAGAGTGGCGGAGCATGCAGGCCCACGGTACGGGACTAGGCTGAGCGGCTACACGGCTCCGAGCCACTCCAGGAGACAAGTGTCTCTTCTCTAGTTCTAGACCCCAGGTTGTCGGACCCACAGGACTTATAGTTCTAAGTACTAGGGTACCCGTCACGTTGCGGTGGAGTGTGCAGGCTTTTGGGTACGGGACCAGGCTAAGCGGCCACACAGGCTCTGGACCACCTCATGGAACGGGTTCCCATTCTTTAGAACCGGCCCCCAGGCTGTCGGGCCCTCCTGCTTTCGCGAAGAGGTCCTAACCTGCAAACCTGGCTGTCCAATTCGGATGTCATTATGTTTGATGGAATGAGAACTGCTTGGGTGGGTTAGGTAAAATAAAATCCAGAAGACTGCAAGGTAAGACCATGGAGCAGTAGGACAATACTATCATAGAGGCGCATCTGAGAGGGTAGTTTTCCTTTATAACTTATCATGCATGTGTGTGGACCAACAGGCCGGGTTTATGGGGACAGACCCCACCGGGTTGGCGTACACGTATACGCTACCTAGTTACAAAAGGGAAACAACTCGACCCCTCAGACCTGCTTTATAGATAGAACTTACAAAGATGTTCCAGCACCGGGGGAAGTACTCCTTCAGTCGTAGCTAGACAATCGCCCTCGGGTCGAAGTATTCCCGTTACCTTGAAGGGTCCTTCCCAGCTAGGGAGTGTTGCAGAGCCCTGATTTGGTTTGGTACTTCCGTAAGATTAGGTCCCGACCCCGGGTTTCCATCTGCATTTGACGAAGGAGCCCCCGTCCTTGGCCTTGGTCACTCCTGGATAAACCTGTCAGAAGTCTGGACCCGTGGGGGATCCAGAATGGTTTCCGGAGGAAAGCAGGCTTCAGCTTCGTAGGTCGGGGGACATGGGGTCCCGCCGGTGGTTCGTCTAGTCGCCATTGGAGTGGGAGTCTCTAGTGAAGACGTCCTTTAGGTCCCCCTCGGGTGACTGGTATCCGAGGTCTCGCTCAGCCGCGGCTACCTCGCCGTCGTTGACCTTTTCCTTGCTAGGGCGACGACGAGGTGGGGAGCCGTCCTTGGAAGACTGCTCATGCCTCTCGCTGATGCGTTCGCTGACGTGTTTCGCGAGATCAATGATCTCGCGGCACTCCGCGACACTATGGCGACCGTTGGGGTGTAAGGGCACGAGCTGCCGCTACCCCTTTGTGGCCGTGGGTGTTTGTTGTGGTCGCCCCGGCCCCCGGTCGTAGCTACAATGACCAGAACTGTGGATCCTGGCTTCTAGTAGTCGCGATCCTTCTTCTTTTTCTTCTTCTCGTCCCGGGGGGCGCCACTCGAGCCGCCCGGCTGGGCAGCCCCGGTTTGTGGGGCCGAGTGCCATGCACGGCCCTCGGCGGCTCTGGCGCACTTGTCAACCAGAGCAAAGAGCGTGGGGATAGTTTCCACGTCATGTGTGGCCAACTTCTCCAGCATTTTCTTGTCTCGTACCCCCTGTCGGAAGGCCGTGATGATGGAGGCATCAGAGATACGAGGTATAGTACCTCGCACCTTGGTGAAGTGTGAGATGAACTTTCGAAGAGTCTCCCCGGGCTCCTGCCTCACCGCATGGAGGTGGGCCTCCACACCATGTTGTTGGTAAGCGCTGGCGAAGTTCGCGATGAACCGTACGCAGAGCTCTTCCCAGGTGTAGATGGATCCTAGGGCAAGGTTCATGAGCCAAGTCCGGGTAGGTCCAGATAAGGCGACATGAAAATACGTTGCCATCACAGCGGTGTTTCCACCTGCTGCCGTGATGGCAGTGACGTACACCTGCAGGAACTCCGACGGGTTTGATGTCCCATCGTATTTTTTCGGCAGGTGCGACCGGAACTTGGGCGGCCATGATGCCGCGTGAAGATGGTCCGCGAGAGCGGTGCAGCCCACGCCGGCCAAAGGGACTCCCGTTTGGGACCGGGTGCCCATTGGTGTCTGCGGTGTTGCCGCAGCAAAGTCTTGATCGAGGTTGCGGCCCTCGATGTTTTGGCGGCGCTCTCGCGCCCTTTCCAGGGAGATCCGGGTGTCCTCTTCCGTACGCCTGCGGTTGAGCTCTGCCCGGAGGTCATCAGTCTGTGCACCCCTTACGGAAGGCGAGCGCATAGACGCCGTGGCTTCGCGTTGGCGCCGGGATGACAGGGGCCTGGATCTGGTCGAGGTAGAATGCGCCATACCGAGTAGCCAGTCAACGTCGTCACGCCACTGCTTCATGGCCCCTAGTGAAGCCGTGGAGCTAGAGGGTGGCGTAGCAACTCCCTGGCGGCAGATAATGCCGTAGGTGTTGCCCTCGACGGAGTCCGGGACACTTGCGTAGGCGTGTGCTGTTGCACGGCATGTACAGCAGCAGCCCCAGACTCAGGGCGGTCGGGTACTCGCGGCGCAGAGGACGCAACTTCTTGCTCCATCGCCAAATCTTCCGAAGTTTCGGCGCGGTGCTCGATGATTAGCACCATCATGCTGAGTGAGGGAACAAGCAAATACTTCAAGCCTAGCCCCTACCTGGTGTGCCAAATGTCGGAGGGTAAATCTCTCTGGCCGCGTGGCGGATTGCACCTGCCCTAATTCCTAAAATGAGGAGGGGCCTAAGCGTCTTGCTTGTTACGAGGTTGGTGGATGAACATACGAGAGCACGCAAGGGTTTAGAGTGGTTCGGGCCGCCGGGGCGTAACACCCTACTCCACTGTGTAATGTATTGTGAGTCTGAGCCTAGATCTGTCTTGTAACGTTGCATGCCTCCCCTTTTATAGCTGAAGGGGGGCATGCATAAAGGCACTGAGCCCCGACATGTGGGCCTAGGGACATAGAGAATATAACACTTGGGACTATAAATATTTGCTGCCGGGGCAATCCCCTTGTGTCCTATTGTCCGAGATCTGTGTATCTTCGGTGTGCAGGGGAAGCTTCTTGTAGAAGGGATAACACAATGCGCTGCTTGGCACGGGCGCACTGTTCGCCAGCAGACCCAGCAGGCGCGTCGCCTGCTGGATGACCTTGACGCCGCCTGCCAGCGGATGGGACGGGACGCATTAAATGCTGAGAGGGCTCGTCAGCACAGTGGCAGACGACGCATCCTCTCCTCAATAAATGTCGGGGCTGCACGACTTTACGTCAGGCTCGGCCCGATGGCTTATGTCATGGGCCACAAGCAGCGGGTCTCCGCCTGAGCGGGAAGTGAAGGGCAAGGCCTGGACACGTGTCAGCACCGGACCCCTACTCACGCCAGGGTCCTCCTCGTTCCGGGACCTTGCTGAGGTTCAGACCTTACTCGGAGGCTCCGGACTTATACGTATAGGGGTCCGGTGTCCTTCTGTGGAGGTCCGAACCCCACGATACATACTGGGATGTGTTGTCTTTTCTTACCACATGGCGCCCTTTGGCCTGCCCATACGGTGGGGTCAGGCGCCGTCCTCCGCGTGGCCTGAAGACGTCGCATGGGTGCGGCGTCTTCATGCTTTAGAAGAGAGTACCCCTGATTTAGGGTACCGATATACACCATTTAAAATGTTAAAAGTATTTATATCATAAATAAATGGTTGTGTTAATCTAACATTACTAGTGATATACAATGATAAATTTTAATTAATATTAAAAAGTCTAATTTTTAATACATTAGATTATTAGAGTTTTTAGAGTCCAAACTACAAATATACTTAATATACAAAAAGATTATATTTAGAGTCCAAAATATAAATATACCAAGTATAAATAATTTATTTAAAAATATGATATTCAACTAAGTTTCAACTAAATAATGTATATGTACTATTGTTCATAATTTGCTTGTAATATGATTTTTATTAACTATAAATCCATCGATAAAACAAATTAATACTTGTTATGATGGTATGTTCCAAATCAAGTAAGTATCCGAATGTAAATCCGAATTTGAACTATCCATTTTGTATTCATATCCAATAATATTCATATTCGTATTAAAATATGGTAAATATTGACATTCGAATTTGTTTCCATGCGTATCTATCGGCGTTTCAAACCGGGGGGTCCCTGGACCGACGAGTAAATTGTCGCCGCGTGCCCCAGCCCAGATGGGTCGGCGCGAGACGGAGCGCGAAGGGGGGAAGAAGCCGGAGGGAGACAGGCGTGAGAGGTGAAATCCCGCGGCCTTCGTGTTTGTCCCGCGCCCAGGTCGAGTGCGCTTGCAGTAGGGGGTTACAAGCGTCCATGTGGGAGGGAGGGAGCGGCCTCACACGAGCGTTGTCCCGTCCTTCCCCGCGCGGCCAACCCTCTGTAAGAGGGCCCTGGATCTCCCTTTTATAGGCGTAAGGAAGGGATCCAGGTGTACAATAAGGGGTGTAGCAGTGTGCTAACGTGTCTAGCGGATGAGAGCTAGTGCCCTAAGTACATGCCATCGTGGCAGCCGGAGAGGTTTTGGCACCCGGTTCGTGTGGTGTCGTGGCCGTCGGAGGAGCGCTGGAGCCTGGCGGAAGGACAGTTGTCGGGGTTGTCGGGTCCTTGCTGACGTCCTCTTGCTTCCGTAAGGGGGCTGAGAGCCGCCGTCGTCATAGAGCGTGCGGGGCGCCATCATTACTTGTTTGGCGGGGCGAGCCAGATGGGACGCCGGTCTTGTTCCCCGTAGCCTGAGTCAGCTTGGGGTAGGGTAATGATGGCGCCTCCTGTGACGTGGTCGGTCCGAGCCCTAGGTTGGGCGAGGTGGAGGCTCCTCCGAGGTCGAGGTCGAGTCTGTCTTCCGAGGCCGAGGTCGAGTCCGAGCCCCTGGGTCGGGCGAGGCGGAGACCGTCGACTGAGGCCAGGGCTGAGTCCGAGCCCTGGGGTCGGGCGAAGCGGAGTTCGTCGTCTTCCGGGGCTGAGCCCGAGTCCGAGCCCTAGGGTCGGGCGAAGCGGAGTTCGTCGTCTTCCGGGGCTGAGCCCGAGTCCGAGCCCTGGGGTCAGGCGAAGCGGAGTTCGTCGTCTTCCGGGGCTGAGCCCGAGTCCGAGCCCTGGGGTCGGGCGAAGCGGAGTTCGTCGTCTTCCGGGGCTGAGCCCGAGTCCGAGCCCTGGGGTCGGGCGAAGAGGAGTTTCCTATGGCGCCTGGGGCCGGGCTTGGCTGCTGTCAGCCTCACTCTGTCGTGTGGCACAGCAGTCGGAGCGGCGCAGGCGGCGCTGTCCTCTTGTCAGGCTGGTCAGTGGAGCGGCGAAATGACTACGGTCACTTCGGCTCTGTCAACTGGAGGACGCGCGTCAGGATAAAGGTGTCAGGCCACCTTTGCATTAAATGCCCCTGCGATTTGGTCGGTTGGCGTGACGATTTGGCCAAGGTTGCTTCTTGGTGAAGACTGGGCCTCGGGCGAGCCGAAGGTGTGTTCGTTGCCGTAGGGGGTCCTCGGGCGAGACGTAAACCCTCCGGGGTCGGCTGCCCTTGCCCGAGGCTAGGCTCAGGTGAGGCGCGATCGCGTCCCTTGAATGGACCGATCCTTGACTTAATCGCACCCATCAGGCCTTTTCAGCTTTGTGCTGATGGGGGTTACCAGCTGAGATTTAGGAGCCTTGAGGGTACCCCTAATTATGGTCCCCGACAGTAGCCCCCGAGCCTCGAAGGGAGTGTTAATACTCACTTGGAGGCTTTTGTCGCACTTTTTTGCAAGGGGACCAGCCTTTGTTGGTTGCGTTTTGTTCCGGTGGGTGCGCGCGAGTGCACCCGCTGGGTGTAGCCACCGAGGCCTCGGAGGAGTGGTTTGACTCCTTCGAGGTCTTAGTGTGTTTCGCAACTCTTCGGCTGGTCTGGTTGTTCCCTCATGCGAGCTGGTCGTAGCCTGGGTGCACTGTCGGGTCCCAAGTTCTCGAGCTGGTATGTTGACGCTGTCAACGGTTTGGCCGGAGCCGGGTTTGCGAGAGCAGCCCCTGAGCCTCCGCACAGGGCGAGAGGACGGTCAAGGACAGACTCGACTTTTTTACATACGCCCCTGCGTCGCCTTTCCGCAAGGAGGAGGGGGGGAAAGCGCCATGTTGCCCTCGGAGGGCGCCGAACATGGTGTCTCCAGTGAGCTGCTGACGGGTAATCCGAGTGGACGCCCGTGCCCCATTTGTTAGGGGTCGGCTAGAGGCCCGGAGGCGCGCTCCAAAAGTACCTGCGGGTGATCTGCCGGACCCGGCCCCCTTTCGACGGGGTCCAAGGGCTCGATGCCTCCCTCTGATGGGATTCCGTTACAAGATCGTTCCCGCTGGTCTCAGAAATGTCCTAGGGTACCTCGGGAGCGTAGCCCGAGCCTTGGTTATGTATCGAACGTACCCAGGGTCATCCCTCGCTCTATGTCTGAGGTGGCTGTGAACCCTTCGAGGGCCAGCCTACGAACCCCTGATCAGTAGTGGGCGCGGAGCCCGGGTGGCCTGAGGCAGTCATTGAACCCTTCCGAGGGGCCGGCCTTCTAACCTCTGACCAGTAGTGGGCGCGGAGCCCAAGCGCTCTGAGGCGGCTGTTGAACCCCTCCGAGGGGCCAGCCTTTGAACCTCTGATCAGTAGGAAGGCTCGGGGCCTGTTTCCTTCGCGGAGAAGGATCCCTTTTCGGGGTATCCCCCTTTCCCGGTCCCTATTGTAAGAGAGAGAAAGAGGAAAAAGGAAAGAATACGATATCGAGATGACGTGGCGCACCTTTTGACGCGGTCATTATGGCGAAGGTGAAGCGTCGTTCGCTTCTCCTGCCAAAGGTGCCGCTTGTCCCGCCGCGGAGTTAATGCGACGGGGTGAGTGGTTCGCGGGGCAGCCGTTGCGCGTGCGCGAGCCTTTCGAGGAACGGAACCCGGGCGCGCCGTCTTCACGCCGTGGGAGAGGGTTCCCTTGCTGTCCCTAGATGGGACGTAAGCTTGGCTGACGACATGACCGCTGCTTCCGCCCGCCTGCCACCGCCATTACTGCCGGCCCATTTTTGGCAGTATTGACCGTCGCGCCTAGCTGGCACTGTTGGGTCACACGCAAGGTTGCCTCGATTCGCGGTACTGGTTCCGCAGTCGAGGAGGCGCGGTAGTGGTGCGAGTGGCGGTGCAGTTGCTCGCACGTAGCAACCGGCGCGCCGGTTGCATGACGTGTGGGCCTGGGCCTCCATGTTGGGTGCGTTGGGAGTCGGAGGGGTGCGCCCACTTGGCGCGGTTGCATGTCGCCTGCATGGTTGTCCGCCCTTTCACCCGCTGGTCTAGGCGATAGTGGAGGAATGCTCATAACCGCTGGGCAGTTGCATGCACCGCGTGCGGCGGTTTGGCTTCTTCTGCTCTGGCCAGCTTGCATGACGCGTGGGACCCAGCCCCCGCGCCGTAGGGGGAGGACCTTGGAGCGTGTTGGAGAAGACTCAGCCCGCGACGGCTGGGGACGCAAGTAGGGAGAGTCGCCTTTAAAAGGAGGGTGACCCCCTTGAAAGGCGACCATGTCTTCGCGCTCCCTTATGCATCGTGTCTTTCCACCTTCCGAGCCCCCGGATGGGGAACACCCGCAATCCTTCCGCCTTGTCGTTGGAGGAACGCAACTTCGTGGAAGTTGGTACCTTTCAGCCATCGTTCGGCTTCAAGGATTTTCATCACATGGCCCGGCCGCATCCCCTCGCCGGTGGTCACCCAAGACGGTGACCACCAGCCCCTGGATGGGGAGAAGCAAGCCGGGCTGCGGCCCCCGCCCCTCCCTCAGCTTCAAGGATGTTTATCATCCTTGCTGGGGCGGAGAGTGAGGCGAGCCGGGGCTCTACCTCCCGCACAGGTCGGCTGGCCACCTCCTCTTCTAGCTTCTGGTGGTGGAAACCATCCTCCAGCTCTGCGGAGGAGGCGTCCTCTAGCCATGCCGGGGAAGGCGAACTGTTGCTGCCCAGCTAGGATGCAACATTCCGTCCTCTTCCTCGCTTTCGTGGCGAGGACGAGAGCGAGGACCTGCCGGTGCGCTTTGGAGCGGCCCGCGTTCGCCGGTGCGACGTTGGTGGAGAGGCGGACGCCGCCGTCGGTGTTGACGTGGTGGCAGCCGGGGCAAGCTTCCCCACCGTTGAGGCCGTCAGCGCCGCCTATGGGCCGGCCTCCGGCTCTTTGGCTTTGATGTCTGGTCCGCGTCCCTTGAGCGTGGATGCGAATGATAGCCTTCCGGTGGCCGCGTCCGTCCTGGGACCATAGCTGCTGCTGCAGAGGTCGCTGGCGAGTCGCCCGGAACTTGTCACCCCGTAGGCTCCCCGGTGTGGAGGTTGTTCATACCCGCAGGGACGGAACCGGAGTTCCGTTTGTGATGGCACCTTGAATGCCGGTGTTTTTGTTCATTGTGGCTGTCGGGGCCTGAACATGTATGTATTTTCGGCACAGAGCCGTGTTTTTTCTTCATTTCGAGCACTAAGACTCGCCTGTCGACTATCTGAACTGCTTCACCAAGCGTGAGTCGCCTCGTGCAAAGGTGACGAGTGAGGTATCCGTATCTCGGAGGCGTAGGAGTCCCTTGGCTCGGTCGGCCCTGCCGTCCGAGGCTTCTCTTGCTTGGTTAAAGGAAACCGTCGACCGCTCTTCGATGAGCCGAAGCCGGAGGTAGCGGTGTCAGCACGGATAGAGGCTGAGTTGGCTCGAAAAGAAGACTTGGTCGGCCAGAGCCTGGCCGGGTCGTCCACTGGTGGGACCGACACCGGAGTTGAATTGCCGAGGCCACGGGCCGGGCTGATGTCTTCGGGGGACAGCTGGCCGAGGCCTCGGGGTGGCCAGCCGAGCTGTCTGCTCGAGCCGGATTCCTAGAGAAGACCCTGGCGGCGATGGCCCGGTTGTGGTGCTGATGTCGTCCTTCAGAGTGGAGATCCTCCGATCGCGTCACCGTCCGAGGCTAGGTCGGACCACGCCGAAGGCGTAGTTGACGCCGAGGGTGCTGCTGCTCCCTTCAACTGTCAAGGTTCGAGCCTGCAGGATCGGATTATCTTGCAGTGTGTGTATGTTTTCTGCGGCCGCCGAGGCCCAAACACACCATCGTCGTGTTGTAAAGTTGTGTTTCCTTTCCCCTTGTTTCGAGTATCTGGACTTATTTGTCGGTAACAGAATTGTTTGTGTGAGCGAGAGCTACTTTTCACGGAAGGTGATGAGTGAGGTATCCGTATCCCGGAGGTGTAGGAATCCCTCGG
This sequence comes from Zea mays, assembly GCF_902167145.1. Lineage (NCBI taxonomy): Eukaryota > Viridiplantae > Streptophyta > Magnoliopsida > Poales > Poaceae > Zea > Zea mays. Next base: position 109,255,152 of record NC_050102.1, read on the forward strand.
CTCAGTCGGCCTTGCCGCTTACGCGCACTCTTACTCGTCCATAGGGTTCTGTCACCGACGCAGTCGAGAAGGCCTGAAAAATCGTTTCGGCAGAGGAGCTTTCGAGCGTGAAGACTTGTTCGGTCCGCAGAATCACCTATCCGAGCGCGAGTTACTTATCGCAGAAGGTGATGAGTGAGGTATCCGTATCCCGGAGGCGTAGGAGTCCCTCGGCTCGGTCAGCCTTGGCTGCTTACATGTACTCCGTCGTTTTCAGGATCCACTTTCGAAGTAGTCAAAAAGCACGAAAGACACTCTGGCAGAAAAGAAATTTTTCCGAGGAAAATTTTGACGCAGAGGGGGTTCCCCCCTTTTAGCCCCCGAGGGAGGGTCGGGCTTTGCCGAGGCAAGGCTGACCCTTCCTTGATGACTAAACTTTGCGTGGGAACGAGGCATACGAACAACTTGAAAGCATCTTAAGGGTAGAAGCGACGTAGCTGTTGGATGTTCCAAGCGTTGCTGTAGACCTCGCCTTGACTGTTGGCCAGCTTGTACTTTTCGGGCTTCAGAACCTTAGCGACGACGAACGGCCCTTCCCAGGGAGGCGTGAGCTTGTGCCGCCCTCGGGCGTCTTGTCGCAGTCGAAGCACCAGGTCGCCCACCTGGAGGTCTCGGAACCGAACCCCTCGGGCGTGGTAGCGTCGCAGGGACTGCTGGTACCGCGTCGAGTGTAGTAAGGCCATGTCCCAAGCCTCTTCCAGCTAGTCCAGTGAGTCTTCTCGATTAGCTTGATTGCTTTGGTTGGTGTAGGCCCTCGTCCTCGGGGAACCGTATTCTAAGTCTGTGGGCAAGATGGCCTCGGCCCCATAGACTAGAAAAAACGGTGTGAAGCCCGTGGCCCGGCTGGGCGTCGTCCTCAGACTCTAGACCACCGAGGGGAGTTCCTTCATCCACCGCTTGCCGAACTTGTTGAGGTCGTTGTAGATCCGCGGCTTGAGTCCTTGCAGAATCATGCTGTTGGCACGTTCTACCTGCCCATTCGTCATGGGGTGAGCCACGGCGGCCCAGTCCACCCGGATGTGGTGATCCTCGCAGAAGTCCAGGAACTTTCTGCTGGTGAACTGGGTGCCGTTGTCGGTGATGATGGAGTTCGGGAACCCAAAGCGATGGATGATGTTGGTGAAGAACGCCATCGCCTGTTCGGACCTGATGCTGTTTAGGGGTCGGACCTTGATCCACTTGGAGAATTTGTCGATGGCGACCAACAGGTGTGTGTAGCCCCCGGGTGCCTTCTGCAAGGGGCCGACTAGGTCCAAACCCCACACAGCAAATGGCCAGGTGATGGGTAAGGTCTGCAGGGCCTGAGTAGGCTGGTGGGTCTGCCTTGCGTAGAACTGACACCCTTCGCAGGTGCGGACAATTCTAGTGGCGTCGGCCACCGCCGTCGGCCAGTAGAAACCTTGTCGGAAGGCGTTTCCAACAAGGGCTCGAGGAGCTGCGTGATGGCCACAAGCCCCCGAGTGTATCTCTTGTAGGAGCTCCTGGCCTTCGGTGATGGAAATGCATCGCTGGAGGATGCCCGAGGGGCTGCGGTGGTAGAGCTCCTTCCCGTCTCCCAGCAAGACGAATGACTTGGCGCGCCGCGCCAACCGCCGAGCTTCGGCCTGGTCGAGGGGTAGCTCTCCTCGGTGGAGATATTGCAGGTACGGGGTCTGCCAATTTCGATTAGGCGTGACCCCACTCCGCTCCTCCTCGATGCGCAGTGCCTCACCCTCGGAGGCCAAGGGTACCTCAGGCCGAGCCGAGGGTGCCTCAGGCCGAGCTGAGGGTGCCTTAGGCCGAGCCGAGGGTGCCTCGGGCTCGGGTGTGTCGTCGGTCTTGACAGAGGGTTGATGCAGGTCTCGGGAGAAGACGTCCGGGGGAACTGTTGTTCGCCCCGAGGCTATTTTAGCCAGCTCGTCTGCAGTCTCGTTGTAGCGTCGGGCGATGTGGTTGAGCTCGAGCCCGTAGAACTTGTCTTCCAGGCGCCGAACCTCATCGCAGTAGGCTTCCATCTTCGGGTCGCGGCAGTGGGAGTTCTTCATGACTTGGTCGATGACGAGCTGCGATCACCGCGAGCGTCGAGGCGTCGGACCCCCAGCTCGATGGCGATGCGCAACCCGTTGACCAGAGCCTCGTACTCAACCACATTGTTGGACGCCGGGAAGTGGAGGCGTAGCACGTAGCGTAGGTGCTTCCTGAGGGGTGAGATGAAGAGCAGGCCTGCGCCTGCTCCTGTCTTCATCAGCGACCCGTCGAAGAACATGGTCCAGAGTTCCGGTTGGATCGGAGCTGTTGGGAGCTGGGTGTTGACCGATTCAGCCACGAAGTCCGCCAAGACCTGGGACTTGATGGCCTCCTGAGGGGCGAATGAGATCGTTTCACCCATGATTTCCACCGCCTACTTTGCAATTCTACCCGAGGCCTCTCGGCACTAGATGATCTCCCCCAGGGGGAAGGATGACACCACAGTTACCGGATGAGACTCTAAGTAGTGTCGCAACTTCCGCCGCGTTAGGATCGCCGCGTACAGTAGCTTCTGAATTTTTGGGTAGCGGATCTTGGTCTCGGACAGTACCTCACTGATGAAGTAGACTGGCCTCTGGACGGGCAATGCATGCCCCTCTTCTCGTCTCTTAACCACAATCGCGGTGCTAACCACCTGAGTGGTCGCGGCGACGTAGATCAAGAGGGCTTCTCCGGCAGCGGGGGGGCACCAAGATGGGCGCGTTCGTGAGGAGCGCCTTCAGGTTCCCAAGGGCTTCCTCGGCCTCAGGGGTCCAAGTGAAGCACTCGGCCTTCCTTAAGAGGCGGTACAGAGGCAGGCCTCTTTCGCTGAGGCGCGAGATGAAACGACTCAGAGCCGCGAGACATCCCGGGACTCTCTATACACCTTTCAAGTCCTTGATGGGCCCCATGCTGGTGATGGACGCAATCTTCTCCGGGTTGGCCTCGATGCCCTGCTCGGAGATGATGAACCCCAAGAGCATGCCTCGGGGAACCCCGAAGACACACTTCTCGGGATTGAGCTTCACGCCTTTCGCCTTGAGACATCGGAATGTCACTTCAAGGTCGGAAAGGAGGTCGGAGGCTTTCCTCGTCTTGACTACGATGTCATCGACGTAGGCCTCGACCGTTCGGCCAATGTGTTCGCCGAACACATGGTTCATGCACCGTTGGTACGTTGCACCCGCATTCCTAAAACCGAACGGCATGGTAACATAGCAGTACATGCCGAAGGGTGTGATGAAAGAAGTCGCGAGCTGGTCGGACTCTTTCATCCTTATTTGGTGATACCCCGAGTAGGCATCGAGGAAAGACAGGGTTTCGCACCCAGCAGTGGGATCCACAATTTGATCGATGCGAGGCAGAGGGTAGGGAACTTTCGGACATGCTTTGTTTAGACCAGTGTAGTCTACACACATCCGCCATTTCACTCCTTTCTTTCTCACAAGCACAGGGTTGGCAAGTCATTCGGGATGGAATACCTCTTTGATGAACCCTGCCGCCATTAACTTGTGGATCTCCTCGCCTATGGCTCTGCGCTTTTCTTCGTCGAATCAGCGCAGAGGCTGCTTCACGGGTCGGGCTCCAGCTCGGATATCCAGCGAGTGCTCGGCGACATCCCTCGGTATGCCGGGCATGTCCGAGGGACTCCACGCGAAAACGTCGGCGTTCACGCGGAGAAAGTCGACGAGCTCTGCTTCCTATTTGGGATCGAGCTCGGAGCCGATCCGGATTTGCTTGGAGGCGTCGTTGCTGGGGTCGAGAGGGACGGATTTAACCGTCTCTGCTGGCTCGAAGTTGCCGGCATGGCGCTTCACGTCTGGCGCCTCCTTAGAGAGGCTCTCCAGGTCGGCGATGAGGGCCTCGGATTCGGCGAGGGCCTCGGCATACTCCACGCACTCCACGTCGCATTCGTACGCGTTTCGGTACGTGGGGCCGACGGTGATGACCCCGTTGGGGCCCGGCATCTTGAGCTTGAGGTAGGTGTAGTTGGGGACGGCCATGAACTTAGCATAGCACGGCCTCCCCAGTACTGCGTGGTAGGTTCCTCGGAACCCGACCACCTCGAATGTGAGGGTCTCCCTTCAGAAGTTGGAGGGCGTCCCAAAGCAGACGGGTAGATCGAGTTGTCCGAGGGGCTGGACGCGTTTCCCGGGGATTATCCCATGGAAAGGCGCAGCGCCTGCCCGGACCGAGGACAGATCGACCCGCAGGAGCCTGAGGGTCTCGGCGTAGATGATGTTGAGGCTGCTTCCTCCGTCCATGAGGACCTTGGTGAGCCTGACGTCGCCGATGACGGGGTCGACAACGAGCGAGTATTTCCTCGGGCTCGGCACGCGGTCGGGGTGGTCGTCTTGGTCGAAGGTGATGGGCTTGTCGGACCAGTTTAGGTAGACTGGCGCCGCCACCTTTACCGAACAGACCTCCTGACGCTCTTGCTTGCGGTGCCGAGCCGAGGCGTTCGCCACTTGCGCACCGTAGATCATGAAGCAGTCACGGACCTCGGGGAACCCTCCTGCCCGGTGATCTTCCTTCTTATCGTCGTCGCGAGCCCTACCACCCTCCGCGGGTGGCCCGGCCTTGTGAAAGTGGCGCCGAAGCATGGCGCACTCCTCAAGGGTGTGCTTGACGGGCCCCTGATGATAGGGGCACGGCTCCTTGAGCATCTTGTCGAAGAGGTTGGCACCTCCGGGAGGTTTCCGAGGGTTCTTGTACTCGGCAGCGGCGACAAGGTCCGCGTCGGCGGCGTCGCGTTTCGCTTGCGACTTCTTCTTGCCTTTCTTCTTGGTGCCGCGCTGAGTTGACGCCTCGGGGACATCTTCCGGTGGGCGGCCCTGGGGCTGCTTGTCCTTCCGGAAGATAGCCTCAACCTCCTCCTGGCCAGAGGCGAACTTGGTGGCGATGTCCATCAGCTCGCTCGCCCTGTGGGGGTCTTGCGACCCAGCTTGCTCACCAGGTCGCGGCAGGTGGTGTCGGCGAGGAACGCGCCGATGACATCTGAATCGGTGATGTTGGGCAGCTCGGTGCGCTGCTTCGAGAATCGTCGGATGTAGTCCCGGAGAGACTCTCCCGGCTGCTGGCGGCAGCTTCGGAGATCCCAGGAGTTTCCGAGGCGCACGTACGTGCCCTGGAAATTGCCCGCGAAGGCTTGGACCAGGTCGTCCCAGTTGGAGATCTGCCCCGGAGGCAGGTGTTCCAGCCAGGCGCGAGCGGTGTCGGAAAGGAACAGGGGGAGGTTGTGGATGATGAGGTTGTCATCGTCCGTTCCACCCAGTTGGCAGGCCAGTCGGTAGTCCACGAGCCACAGTTCTAGTCTCGTCTCCCCCGAGTACTTTGTGATAGTAGTCGAGGTTCGGAACCGAGTTGGGAACGGCGTCCGTCGTATGGCGCGGCTGAAAGCCTGCGGACCGGGTGGTTCGGGCGAGGGACTCCGATTCTCCCCGCTGTCGTAGCGTCCCCCACGCCTGGGGTGGTAGCCTCGGCGCACCCTCTCATCGAGGTGGGCCCGACGGTTGCGGTGATGGTGCTCGTTGCCGAGGCGACCCGGGGCCACAGGCGCTGTGTTGCGCGTGCGCCCGGTGTGGACCGAGGCTTCCCGCATGAATCGGGAAGTCACGACGCGATGTTCCGAGGGGTACCCCTGCCTTCGGAGGCGGAGCTTTCGGCCCGTCGGACCGCGGCATCCTCCAGGAGATTCTAGAGCTCTCCCTGAATTCGCCGCCCCTCGGTGGTTGATGGCTCCGGCATCGCGCGGAGAAGTATTGCCGCTGCAGCCAGGTTCTAGCCGACTCCACTGGAAGTCGGTGGCGGCCTTACCCTGACATCGTCGGCGATGCAGTGCTGGATACCCTAGGGTAGATGACGCACTTCTCCGGCCGGAGGTTGGCCCGCCCATTCCTGCTCGATGTCCCGGCGGATCGGCTCAAGTGTTCCTACTCCCTCGTCGAGCCTGGCCTGCATCTCGCGGATTTGCTCGAGCTGTGGGTCATGACCCCCCGCCGGGACGGGGACCACAGCTAGCTCCCGAAGGATGTCAACGCGAGACACAAGCCTAGGGAGATCTCCGTTCTCCGGCATACCAAGATGGTTGCCTTCGTTGGGACCCCCTAGATCGACGTGGAAACATTCACGACTTGGGCCGCAGTCCTCGTCGCCGAGGCTGCGGCTACCGTTGGAACAGTCAGAAAGGCAGTAGTCACACGCGGTCATAAAGTCCCGCATGGCACTGGGGTTACCAAGTCTGGAGAAATCCCAACAGAAGTCGGGCTCGTCATCTTCCTCGGACCCCGAGGGCCCATAGGTCGAGACGGCTGTCAGCCGGTCCCAGGGTGACCGCATACGATACCCCAGAGGGTTTGGACTTGCCTCTACGAGAGCGTCCACCAAAGCGAAGTCGCTTGGTGGGTCGAGGCTGAATCCAAAAGGCGTGAGATGGGAATCGGTTGGTACCTCTTGGTCGACGGGCGGTGACGAAGTCACGTCAGGGGCTGACTGCACCGTCGTCTCAGGTACGAGGGTGACGCCCAGCAAGTCCTTCGCGAGCGTGCTGGCGTCGTCCGTTTGCTTGGGATTGGCGTGTTGCGGGGAGACAGCACTCGTCTTCGTCTCAGACGCGAGGTCGATGCCCGACATGCCCCCCCGTTGGGGCGTCAGCGCCGTCGACTCGCTCGACAGCCGACGAGGTGCCGCCTCCTGCTTGGCCTTGGTTGCCCCGCCTCCTCCTCCGTCAGCGGGGGAGGGGACGGGGCGAGCTCGAATATTGTTCTTCCACCACGCGGGGAAGACGTCGTCGATTCCGCCGCCGGCGGGCGGGCTGTCGGCCGCCATTGTCGCTGTCGCGCGGCGGGGGAAGGAGTATCATGTCGTAGCTGCCGTCGAGGGACATGAACTCAAGACTCCCGAAACGGAGTACCGTCCCGGGCTGGAAAGGTTGCTGAAGACTGCCCATCTGGAGCTTGACGGGAAGTTGTTCGTCAACACGCAGCAGGCCCCTACCTGGCGCGCCAACTGTCGGTGTTTCGAACCCGGGGGGGTCCCTGGACCGACGAGTAAATTGTCGTCGCGTGCCCCAGCCCAGATGGGTCGGCGCGAGACGGAGCGCGAAGGGGGGAAGAAGCCGGAGGGAGACAGGCGTGAGAGGTGAAATCCCGCGGCCTTCGTGTTTGTCCCATGCCCAGGTCGGGTGCGCTTGCAGTAGGGGGTTACAAGCGTCCACGCGGGAGAGAGCGTCGTCCCGTCCTTCCCCGCGCGGCCAACCCTCTGTAAGAGGGCCCTGGATCTCCCTTTTATAGGCGTAAGGAAGGGATCCAGGTGTACAATGGGGGGTGTAGCAGTGTGCTAACGTGTCTAGCGGAGGAGAGCTAGTGCCCTAAGTACATGCCATCGTGGCAGCCGGAGAGGTTTTGGCACCCGGTTCGTGTGGTGTCGTGGCCGTCGGAGGAGCGTTGGAGCCTGGCGGAAGGACAGCTGTCAGGGCTGTCGGGTCCTTGCTGACGTCCTCTTGCTTCCGTAAGGGGGCTGAGAGCCGCCGTCGTCATAGAGCGTGCGGGGCGCCATCATTACTTGTTTGGCGGGGCGAGCCAGATGGGACGCCGGTCTTGTTCCCCGTAGCCTGAGTCAGCTTGGGGTAGGGTAATGATGGCGCCTCCTGTGACGTGGTCGGTCCGAGCCCTAGGTTGGGCGAGGTGGAGGCTCCTCCGAGGTCGAGTCTGTCTTCCGAGGCCGAGGTCGAGTCCGAGCCCCTGGGTCGGGCGAGGCGGAGACCGTCGGCTGAGGCCAGGGCTGAGTCCGAGCCCTGGGGTCGGGCGAAGCGGAGTTCGTCGTCTTCCGGGGCTGAGCCCGAGTCCGAGCCCAGGGGTCAGGCGAAGCGGAGTTCGTCGTCTTCCGGGGCTGAGCCCGAGTCCGAGCCCTGGGGTCGAGTGAAGCGGAGTTCGTCGTCTTCCGGGGCTGAGCCCGAGTCCGAGCCCTGGGGTCGGGCGAAGCGGAGTTTCCTATGGCGCCTGGGGCCGGGCTTGGCTGCTGTCAGCCTCACTCTGTCGTGTGGCACAGCAGTCGGAGCGGCGCAGGCGGCGCTGTCCTCTTGTCAGGCTGGTCAGTGGAGCGGCGAAATGACTACGGTCACTTCGGCTCTGTCAACTGGAGGACGCGCGTCAGGATAAAGGTGTCAGGCCACCTTTGCATTAAATGCCCCTGCGGTTTGGTCGGTTGGCGTGGCGATTTGGCCAAGGTTTCTTCTTGGTGAAGACTGGCCTCGAGCGAGCCGAAGGTGCGTTCGTTGCCGTAGGGGGTCCTCGGGCGAGACGTAAACCCTCCGGGGTCGGCTGCCCTTGCCCGAGGTTGGGCTCGGGCGAGGCGCGATCACGTCCCTTGAATGGACCGATCCTTGACTTAATCGCACCCATCAGGCTTTTGCAGCTTTGTGCTGATGGGGGTTACCAGCTGAGATTTAGGAGCCTTGAGGGTACCCCTAATTATGGTCCCCGACAGTATCCGATCTGAATCTATCTCTAGACCACAGCGAGCCATGCGCCCTCGAGCCTAGCCTAGTTACTAATCACACTCTATATTAACTGATGAGTGATGAGAACGTGTCGTCGGTACAGAGCCACTCTGGTGGTTGTTATGTCTTTTTGTTTAGTTAGCATGTTACCTAGCATGATAGGGGCACTAGTCATTTTCTATAAAACAAGACGTCAAGGCTACTGGCAAATCCAGGATTTTTGTTTAGAGAATACTATCATAAGTTTTCATGTGTAATTTAAAATAATCTGTATATAATTTAGTTAGCAATTCAATAAACAATTTAGTAAATAGCACGTAAAGCATAACATTCAACAATTTAGTAAATAGCGAGTGTTGTAAAGTACACGTCAGTAAGCTTACTCACACGCTACTTCTTTGACGCATGCTTTCGAAAAATATGCAATATTCTCACCTCCCTTTATAATTCAACCACTCTATAATAAAAAAAATCATAGTGCATCAATATCAAATTCTACATTGTACTCATTCTCATTCTCTAAACAGTCTAACTAGTTGTCGGTGTTTCGTACCTCGCTTGTGGCGGAACTGCCCGAATTATTCCAACTTAAGTGTCTAAGCCCTGCCCTAAAGGCTAGACCACACTTAAATGGGAATAACCCGTCAATCTCTCGGATCTAGTCCGACACGGCCACTGACAGGATCAAGTACCACAATCTCACTCGATGGTGAGTCACAGAGCAAATACAATAAAGCATAAAACCATGCATGTAAGAGTATTAAAATTATTACATCACCATCGGAGTTTTGCAAAAGTAGTTATCATTGTTCGAAGTGCATCGGAATAAAACTAACGGTAAATAAACAGAGAGATGGGGAAGCCTGTCCCATCACTCCTCATGCTCCTCCTCAGCCGAGGTAGGGTCCCACTCGACAGTCCAACCCGGTGGCAAGATGGACGGCCAAGTCACTCCAGCAACCATGTCCTCCAAAGAACCTGTAAAATTATGCCACAAGCAAGGCTGAGTATACTAATACTCAGCTAGACTCACCCGATGTGGGGTTTGGCTGTGGGGTTTGGTTGCCAAAAGCACTAGCTGAGTTTCTAAGTCAAGTTTTAACTTTGTCAATTTAAGTGTGACTCTCTTAAGGCTAAATGTGTACTATCTACTCATACATAGTAGCAAACATTATTAGCAATCAACATCTTATATCAACTCATCATATTTCCACTTGTTACTCAATGCAGTACAATGGATCAAGCGGTCTCATTAGCTGCGAGAAGCAGACGATTCGAATCGAGTTTTTATCCTTGCAAGGTAAACCTAAACACACGACATGCAGGGGCACTCCGTCCCCACACACATCAACCGTCCCCATCGATCCCCTGGCAACAGATCAGGGCTCACCGCCTTGGCGTACAATGCCTCACTGACCCCGACTGCCGTCGTGCAGTGACCGCACTTGTACGTACCCACCATAACCGGAATGGGAGACCACGTCTCAGGTCGCGTGAGGGGTAAAGTCTGCGGGCAGGTTCACTCAAGTACTAGGCTTACCGATTTACCATATTTCTCGGTATGTGTTTAGTACGTTCAAACGCTTGACACATGTATCCGCACGTTAATCCTTATTCCAATTTCACCTCGTAGACCACGCATCCCCATGGATCCGTGTCCACCAACCAGCTATCAATATGATCTGAAAAGTGGGTACAACCAATTCCTGATCTCGCGCGAGTGCTAGAAAAATCACTCATCTTCTACCGAGATCCTAGTTAAATAAAGCAACTACTCGACCTAGCATATTTGTCGGCGTTTCGAGACCGGGGGGTCCCTAGGCCGACGAGTGAATGTCGCCGCGTGCCCCAGCCCAGATGGGTCGAGCGCGAGGCCGAGCGCGAAGGGGGGAAGCGAGGTGGCCGGAGACCGGCGTGAGAGAGGTGGGAATCCCGCGGCCTTCGTGTTCGTCCCGCGCCTAGGTCGGGTGCGTTTGCAGTAGGGGGTTACAAGCGTCCACGCGGGAGAGGGAGCGAGCGGCCTCACGCGAGCGCCTGTCTCGTCCTCGTCCCCGCGCGGCCAACCCTCTCTAAGAGGGCTCTGGTCCTTCCTTTTATAGGCATAAAGAGAGGATCCAGGTGTACAATGGGGGGTGTAGCAGAGTGCTACGTGTCTAGCGGAGGAGAGCTAGTGCCCTAAGTACATGCCGTTGTGGCAGCCAGAGAGATTTTGGCACCCAGCTGGGGTGATGTCGTGGCCGTCGGAGGAGCGATGGAGCCTGGCGGAGGGACAGCTGTCGGAGCTGTTGAGTCCTTGCTGACGTCCTCTTGCTTCCGTAAGGGGGCTGAGAGCCACCGTCGTCACAGAGTATGCGGGGCGCCATCATTGCCTATCTGGCGGAGCGAGCCAGATGGGACGCCGGTCTTGTTCCCCGTGGCCCGAGTCAGTTCGGGGTAGGGTGATGATGGCGCCTCCTGTTGTCGTGGCTGGTCTGCGCCCTAGGTTGGGCGACGTGGAAGCTCCTCCGAAGCCGAGGTCGAGTCTGTCTTCCGTGGCCGAGGTCGAGTCCGAGCCCCTGGTTCGGGCGAGGCGGCGATCGCCGGCTGATGCCGGGGCGGAGTCCGAGCCCTGGGGTCGGGCGAAGCGGAGTTCGTCGTCTTCTGGGGTCGAGTCCGAGTCCGAGCCCTGGGTCGGGCGGAGCGGAGATCGCCGACTGATGCCGGGGCGGAGTCCGAGCCCTGGGGTCGGGCGAAGCGGAGTTCGTCGTCTTCTGGGGCCGAGCCCGAGTCCGAGCCCTGGGTCGGGCGGAGCGGAGTTCACCGTCTTCCGGGCCTTAGCCCGAGTCCGAGCCCTGGGTCGGGCGGAGCGGAGTTCGCCGTCTTCCGGGGCTTAGCCCGAGTCCGAGCCCTGGGTCGGGCGGAGCGGAGTTCGCCGTCTTCCGGGGCTTAGCCCGAGTCCGAGCCCTAGGTCGGGCGGAGCGGAGTTCGCCGTCTTCCGGGGCCTTGCCCGAGTCCGAGCCCTGGGTCGGGCGGAGCGGAGTTTCCTATGGTGCCTGCGGCCGGGCCTGACTGCCTGTCAGCCTCACTCTGTCAAGTGGCACCGCAGTCGGAGCGGCGCAGGCGGCGCTGTCTTTCTACCAGGCCGGTCAGGGGAGCGGCGAAGTGACGGCGGTCACTTCGGCTCTGGGGGGCGTGCGTCAGGATAAAGGTGTCAGACCACCTTTGCATTAAATGCTCCTGCGACTTGGTCGGTCGGTGCGGCGATTTGGTCAGGGTTGCTTCTTGGCGAAGACAGGGCCTCGGGCGAGCCGGGAACACGTTCGCCGCTGGAGGGGGGCCTCGGGTGAGACGGAGATCCTCTGGGGTCGGCTGCCCTTGTCCGAGGCCAGGCTCGGGCGAGGTGTGATCGAGTCCCTCGTATGGACTGATCCCTGACTTGATCGCACCCATCAGGCCTTTGCAGCTTTATGCTGATGGGGGTTACCAGCTGAGAATTAGGAGCCTTGAGGGTACCCCTAATTATGGTCCCCGACAGTAGCCCCCGAGCCTCGAAGGGAGTGTTAGCACTCGCTTGGAGGCTTTCGTCGCACTTTTTTGCAAGGGGACCAGCCTTTCTCGGTTGCGTTTTGTTCTGGTGGGTGCGCGCGAGCGCACCCGCCGGGTGTAGCCCCCGAGGCCTCAGAGGAGTGGTTTCACTCCTCCGAGGTCTTAATGCCTCGCGCAATGCTTCGACTGGTCTGGTCGTCCCTCATGCGAGCTGGCTGTAGCCCGGGTGTACGGTCGGGTCCCAAGTTCTCGGGCTGGTATGTTGACGCCGTCAACGGTTCGGCCGGAGCCGGGTTTGCGAGAGCAGCCCCCGAGCCTCTGCACATGGCGAGAGGACGATCAGGGACAGACTCGACTTTTTTACATACGCCCCTGCGTCGCCTTTCTGCAAGGAGGAGGGGGGGAAAGCGCCATGTTGCCCTCGATGGGCGCCGAACATGGTGTCTCCGGTGAGCTGCAAGCGGGTAATCCGAGTGGACGTCCGTGCCCCGTTCGTTGGGGGTCGGCTAGGGGCCCAGAGGCACGCCCAAAAGTACCTGCGGGTGATCTGCCGGACCCGGTCCCCTGGTGACGGGGTCCGAGGGCTCGATGCCTCCCTCCGATGGGATTCCGTTACAAGATCGTTCCCGCTGGTCTCGGAAATGTCCTAGGGTACCTCGGGAGCGCAGCTCGAGCCTTGGTTATGTATCGAACGTACCCATGGTCATATCTCGCTCGGCGTCTGAGGCGGCTGTGAACCCTTCGGGGGCCAGCCTTCGAACCCCTGATCAGTAGTGGGCGCGGAGCCCGAGTAGCCTGAGGCGGCCATTGAACCCTTCTGAGGGGCCGGCCTTCGAACCTCTGACTAGTAGTGGGTGTAGAGCCCACGCGATCTGAGGCGGCTGTCGAACCCTTCCGAGGGGCCAGCCTTCGAACCTCTGATCAGTAGGGAGGCTCGGAGCCTGGTTCCTTCACGGGGAAGGATCCTTTTTGGGGTATCCCCCTTTCCCGGTCCCTGTTGCAAGAGAGAGAAAGAGGAAAAAAGGAAAAGGATACAAAATCGAATGACGTGGCGTACCTTTTTTGGCGCGGTCATTATGGCGAAGGCGAAGCGTCGTCCGCTTGTCCTGCCAGAGGCGCCGCCTGTCCCGCCGCGGAGTTAATGCGACGGGGCAAGTGGTTGGCGGGGCGGCCGTTGCGCGTGCGCGAGCCATTCGAGGAACGGATCACGGGCACGTTGTCTTCACGTCGTGAGAGAGGGTTCTCTCGCTGCCCTCGGACGGGACGTGAGCTTGGCTGACGACGTGGCCGCTGCTCCTGCCCGCCTGCCACCGCCATTACTGCCGGTCCATTTTTGGCCGCATTGACCGCCGCGCCAGGCTGGCGCTGCTGGGTCATGCGCTGGGTCGCCTCGAGTCGCGGTATTGGTTCCGCAGTCGAGGAGGCGCGGTAGTGGCGCAAGTGGCGGTGTCGTTGCATGCACGAAGCATTCGGCGCGCCGGTTGCATGACGCGTGGGCCTGGGCCTCCATGCTGGGCGTGTTGGGAGTCGGAGAAGTGCGCCCACTTGGCGCGGTTGCATGCCGCCTGCATGGCTGCCCGCCCCTTTCGCCCGTTGGTCTGGGCAAAAGTGGAGAGTCGCTTGTAACCGCTGGGCGGTTGTACGCACCGCGCGCGGCGGTTTGGCCTCTTCTGCTCTGAGCCGGCTTGCATGACGTGTGGGACCCAGCCCCCGCGCCGTAGGGGAGGACCTTGGAGTGTGTTGGAGAAGACTCAGCCCATGACGGCTAGGGACGCAAGTAGGGAGAGCCTCCTTTAAAAGGAGGGTGACCCCCTTGGAAGGCGACCATGTCTTCGTGCTCCCTTATGCATCGTGTCTTTCAACCTTCCAAGCCCCCGGATGGGGGATATCCGCCGTCTTTCCGCCTCGTCGTTGGAGGAACGCAACTCCGTGGGAGTTGGTACCTTTCAGCCATCGTTCGGCTTCAAGGATTTTCATCATGCAGCCCGGTTGCACCCCTCCGCCGGCGGTCACCCAAGATGGTGACCTCCAGTTTGATGGCGGGGGAAAGCGAACCGGGCTGCGGCCTCTGCCCCTCCCTCAGCCTCAAGGATTTTCATCACCAGGGCTGAGGAGGGGAGTGTGCCGAGTTGGGATCGGCCCCTGCGTGGGCAGTGGCCCGCTCCTTCCCTCAGTGATCGGGGGGGAGGGCGGTTGTCGTCCGTCGCGCCGGCAGCTGCAGCGTGCCTGGCTCTCGGACCCGAGTGGCTTCGGAGCCGCTCTCGGCGCCGGCTTTCGCCACGGCAGCTGGAAGAGGTTCTTCCGCCGACGAGATAGCCAGGGCCGCCCACGGGCCGGCCTCCAACTCTACGGCCTTCTGCCCGTCCTTGCCTCACGAGTTTGGGCACGGGCGGGGGCCTCCTGGCAGCGGCATCCGCCCTGAGGTCATTGCTACCGCTGTTCGGCCCCCCGGAGCAGAAGTCGTCGTCGTCGCCGCTGCCGGAGCGGGCGACGGCGCGCCGTTCGTCAATCTTCCGTTGCTCCGCAGGCCCCCCCCCCATCGAGTGGGGTTGTTCGTACCTGCGGAGGTGGAACCGGAGTTTCGTTTGTAATGGCACTTTGAATGCCGGTGTTTTGTTCATTGCGGCTTTCGGGGCCTGAACATGTATGTATTTTTGGCACGGAGCCGTGTTTTTTCCTCATTTTCGAGCATTAAGACTCGCCTGTTGGTTGTCTGAACCGCTTCACCAAGCGTGAGTCGCCCCATGTAAAGGTGACGAGTGAGGTATCCGTATCCCGGAGGCGTAGGAGTCCCTCGGCTCGGTCAGCCTTGTTGCCCGAGGTTTCTCTTGCTCAGTTAAAGGAACCCCTCAGCCGCTCTTCGATGAGCCGAGGCCAGGGGTAGCGGTGTTAGCGCGAACGGAGGCAGAGTTGGCTCGGTGAGAAGACCTGGTCGGCCGGAGCCTGGCCGGGCCGTCCGTTAGCGGGATCGACGCCGGGACTGACCTGCCGGGGCCTCGGGTCGGGCTGACGTCCTCGGGGGACAGCTGGCCGAGGCCTCGAGGGTGGCCAGCCGAGCCGCCTGCCCGAGCCGGATTCTCGGAGAAGACCCTGGCGGCGACGGCCCGGGCTTGGTGATGACGTCGTCCTTCAGAGTGGAGATCTTCGGACCGCGTCGCCGTCCGAGGTCAGGTCGGGCCTCGCCGAAGATGTTGCTGACGCCGAGGGTGCTACTGCTCCCTTCAGCCGTCAAGATCCGAGCCTGCAGGATCGGATTGTCTTGTAGCGTGTGTTTCCTGCGGCCGCTGAGGCCAAAACACACCCTCGCCGGGTTGTAAAGTTGTGTCTCTTTTCCTCTTGCTTCGAGTATCTGGACTTTTTTGTTGGTAACAGAAATGTTTGTGCGAGCGAGAGTTGCTTCTCGTGGAAGGTGATGAGTGAGGTATCCGTATCCCGGAGGCGTAGGAGTCCCTCGGCTCGGTCAGCCTTGCCGCTTACGCGCACTCTTACGCGTCCTTTTCAGGGTCCGCTTTCGAAGTAGTCAAAAAGCACGAAAGACATTCTGGCAGAAAGGATCTTTTTTCGAGGAAAATTTCGACGCAGAGGGGGTTCCCCCCCCCCTTTTAGCCCCCGAGGGAGGGTCGGGCTTTGCCGGGGCGAGGCCGACCCTTCCTTGACGACTAAACTTTGCGTGGGTGCGAGGTATATGAACAACTTGAAAACATCTTAAGGGTAGAAGCGACGTAGCTGTTGGATGTTCCAAGCGTTGCTGTAGACCTCGCCTTGACTGTTGGCCAGCTTGTACGTTCCGGGCTTCAGAATTTTGGCGATGACGAACGGCCCCTCCCAGGGGGGCGTGAGCTTGTGCCGCCCTCGGGCGTCTTGTCGCAGCCGAAGCGCCAGGTCGCTCACCTGGAGTTCTCGGGACCGGACCCCTCGGGCGTGGTAGCGTCGCAGGGACTGCTGGTACCGCGCCGAGTGTAGTAAGGCCTTGTCCCGAGCCTCCTCCAGCTGGTCCAGCGAGTCTTCTCGACTAGCTTGGTTGCTCTGGTCGGCATAGGCCCTTGTCCTCGGGGAGCCGTATTCCAGGTCTGCGGGCAAGACGGCCTCGGCCCCGTAGACTAGGAAGAACAGCGTGAAGCCCGTGGCTCGGCTCGGCGTTGTCCTCAGACTCCAGACCACCGAGGGGAGTTCCTTCATCCATCGCTTGTCGAACTTGTTGAGGTCGTTGTAGATCCGAGGCTTGAGCCCTTGTAGAATCATGCCGTTGGCACGCTCTACTTGCCCATTTGACATGGGATGAGCCACGGCGGCCCAGTCCACCCGGATGTGGTGATCCTCGCAGAAGTCCAGGATCTTTCTGCCGGTGAACTGGGTGCCGTTGTCGGTGATGATGGAGTTCGGGACCCCGAAGCGATGGATGATGTTGGTGAAGAACGCCACCGCCTGCTCGGACCTGATGCTGTTCAAGGGTCGGACCTCGATCCACTTGGAGAATTTGTCGATGGCGACCAGCAGGTGCGTGTAGCCCCCGGGTGCCTTCTGCAAGGGGCCGACGAGATCCAGACCCCACACAGCGAAAGGCCAGGTGATGGGTATCGTCTGCAGAGCCTGAGCGGGCAGGTGGGTCTGCCTTGCGTAGAACTGACACCCCTCGCAGGTGTAGACAATTTTAGTGGCGTCGGCCACCGCCATCGGCCAGTAGAAGCCTTGTCGGAAAGCATTCCCGACAAGGGCTCGAGGCGCTGCGTGATGGTCGCAAGCCCCCGGTGTATCTCTCGCAGGAGTGACCCCACTTCGCTCCCCCCAACGTGCAGCGTCGCGCCCTCGGGAGCCGAGGGTACCTCGGACCGAACCGAGGGTGCCTCGGACTGTGCCGAGGGTACCTCGGGCTGGGCCGAGGGTGTCTCGGGCAGAGCCGAGGGCGCCTCGGACTGCGCCGAGGATACCTCGGGCTGGGCCGAGGGTGCCTCAGGCTCGGGCATGTCGTCGATCTTGACGGAGGGCTGACGCAGATCTCGGGAGAAGACGTCCAGAGGAACCGTTGTTCGCCCCGAGGCTATTTTAGCCAGCTCGTCCGCAGTCTCGTTGTATCGCCGAGCGATGTGGTTGAGCTCGAGCCCGTAGAACTTGTCTTCCAGGCGCCGAACCTCATCGCAGTAGGCCTCCATCTTCGGGTCGCGGCAGTGGGAGTTCTTCATGACTTGGTCGATGACGAGCTGTGAGTCACCGCGAGCGTCGAGGCGTCGGACCCCTAGCTCGATGGCGATCCGCAACCCGTTGACCAGAGCCTCATACTCGGCCACATTGTTGGACGCCGGGAAATGGAGGTGTAGCACGTAGCGTAGGTGCTTCCCGAGAGGCGAGATGAAGAGTAGGCCTGCGCCGGCTCCTGTCTTCATCGGCGACCCGTCGAAGAACATGGTCCAAAGCTCCGGCTAGATTGGAGCTGTTGGGAGCTGAGTGTCGACCCATTCAGCTACGAAGTCCGCCAAGACCTGGGACTTGATGGCCTTCCGAGGAGCGAACGAGATTGTCTCGCCCATGATTTCCACCGCCCACTTTGCAATCCTACCCGAGGCCTCTCAGCACTGGATGATCTCCCCCAGGGGGAAGGATGACACCACAGTTACCGGATGAGACTCGAAGTAGTGTTGCAGCTTCCGCCGCGTTAGGATCACCGCGTACAGCAGCTTCTGAACTTGTGGGTAGCGGATCTTGGTTTTGGACAGTACCTCGCTGACGAAGTAGACTGGCCTCTGAACGGGCAATGCATGCCCCTCTTCTTGCCTCTCGACCACAATCGCGGCGCTAACCACCTGAGTGGTCGCGGCGACGTAGACCAAGAGGGCTTCTCCGGCAGCTGGGGGTACCAAGATAGGCGCCTTCGTGAGGAGCGCCTTCAGGTTCCCGAGGGCTCCCTCAGCCTCAAGGGTCCAAGTGAAGCACTTGGCCTTCCTTAAGAGGCGGTACAGAGGTAGACCTCTTTCGCCGAGGCGTGAGATGAAGCGGCTCAGAGCCGCGAGGCATCCCATGACCCTCTGTACGCCTTTCAAGTCCTTGATGGGCCCCATGCTGGTGATGGCTGCGATCTTCTCCGGGTTGGCTTCGATGCCCCGCTCGAAGACGATGAACCCCAAGAGCATGCCTCGGGGCACCCCGAAAACACACTTTTCGGGATTGAGCTTGACGCCCTTCGCCTTGAGACATCGGAATGTCACTTCAAGGTCGGAAAGGAGGTCGGAGGCTTTCCTCATCTTGACTATGATGTCATCGACGTAGGCCTCGACCGTGCGGCCAATGTGTTCGCCGAACACATGGTTCATGCACCGCTGGTACGTCGCGCCCGCATTCCTCAAGCCGAACGGCATGGTGACATAGCAGTACATGCCAAAGGGTGTGATGAAAGAAGTCGTGTGCTGGTCGGACTCTTTCATCCTGATTTGGTGATACCCCGAGTAGGCATCGAGGAAAGACAGGGTTTCGCACCCAGCAGTGGAATCCATGATTTGGTCGATGCGAGGCAGAGGGTAGGGAACCTTCGGACATGCTTTGTTGAGACCAGTGTAGTCTACACACATCCGTCATTTCCCCCCTTTCTTTCTCACAAGCACAGGGTTGGCAAGCCATTCAGGATGGAATACCTCCTTGATGAACCCTGCCGCCATTAGCTTGTGGATCTCCTCGCCTATGGCTCTGCGCTTCTCCTCGTCGAATCGGCGCAGAGGCTACTTGACGGGTCGGGCTCCAGCTCGGATGTCCAGCGAGTGCTCGGCGACATCCCTCGGTATGCCGGGCATGTCCGAGGGACTCCACGCGAAGACGTCGGCGTTCGCGCGGAGAAAGTCGACGAGCACTGCTTCCTATTTGGGACTGAGCTCGGAGCCGATCCGGACTTGCTTGGAGGCGTCACTGCTGGGGTCGAGGGGGACGGACTTAACCGTCTCTGCTGGCTCAAAGTTGTCGGCATGACGCTTCACGTCTGGCACCTCCTTCGAGAGGCTCTCCAGGTCGGCGATGAGGGCCTCGGACTCGGCGAGGGCCTCCGCGTACTCCATGCACTCCACGTCGCATTCGAACGCGTGTTTGTACGTGGGGCCGACGGTGATGACCCCGTTGGGGCCCGGCATCTTGAGCTTCAGGTAGGTGTAGTTGGGGACGGCCATGAACTTCGCGTAGCATGGCCTCCCCAGTACCGCGTGGTAGGTTCCTCGGAACCCAACCACCTCGAACGTCAGGGTCTCCCTTCGGAAGTTGGAGGGTGTTCCGAAGCAGACGGGAAGGTCGAGCTGTCCGAGGGGCTGGACGCGCTTCCCGGGAATGATCCCATGGAAGGGCGTAGCGCCTGCCTGGACAGAGGACAGATCGACACGCAGGAGCCCGAGGGTCTCGGCGTAGATGATGTTGAGGCTGCTGCCTCCGTCCATGAGGACCTTGGTGAGTCTGACGTCGCCGATGACGGGGTCGACGACGAGCGGGTATTTCCCCGAGCTCGGCACATGGTCGGGGTGGTCGGCTTGGTCGAAGGTGATGGGCTTGTCGGACCAGTCTAGGTAGACTGGCGCCGCTACCTTCACCGAACAGACCTCCCGGCGCTCTTGCTTGCGGTGCCGAGCCGAGGCGTTCGCCGCTTGCCTACCATAGATCATGAAGCAGTCGCGAACCTCGGGGAACTCTCCTGCCTGGTGATCTTCCTTCTTGTCGTCGTCGTGGGCCTTGCCACCCTCCACGGGTGGCTCAGCCCTGTGGAAGTGGCGCCGAAGCATGACGCACTCCTCAAGGGTGTGCTTGACGGGCCCCTAGTGATAGGGGCACGACACCTTGAGCATCTTGTCGAAGAGGTTGGCACCTCCAGGGGGCTTCCGAGGGTTCTTGTACTCGGCGGCGGCGACAAGGTCCGCGTCGGCGGCGTCGCGTTTCGCTTGTGACTTCTTGTTGCCCTTCTTCTTGGCACCGCGCTGAGTTGACGCCTCGGGGGCATCTTCCGAAGGGCGGCCCTGGGGCTGCTTGTCCTTCCGGAAGATAGCCTCGACCGCCTCCTAGCCGGAGGCGAACTTGGTGGCGATGTCCATCAGCTCGCTCGCCCTGGTGGGGGTCTTGCGACCCAGCTTGCTCACCAGGTCGCGGCAGGTGGTGCCAGCGAGGAACGTGTCGATGACATCCGAGTCGGTGATGTTGGGCAGCTCGGTGCGCTGCTTCGAGAATCGCCGGATGTAGTCCCGGAGAGACTCTCCCGGCTGCTGTCGGCAGCTTCGAAGGTCCCAGGAATTCCCAGGGCGCACGTATGTACCCTGGAAATTCCCGGCAAAAGCTTGGACCAGGTCGTCCCAGTTGGAGATCTGCCCCGGAGGCAGGTGCTCTAACCAGGCGCGAGCGGTGTCAGAGAGGAACAGGGGGAGGTTGCGGATGATGAGGTTGTCATCGTCCGTTCCACCCAGTTGACAGGCCAGACGGTAGTCTGCGAGCCACAGTTCCGGTCTCGTCTCCCCCGAGTACTTTGTGATAGTAGTCGGGGGTCGGAACCGGGTCAGGAACGGCGCCCGTCGTATGGCTCAGCTGAAGGCCTGCGGACCGGGTGGCTCGGGCGAGGGACTCTGATCCTCCCCGATGTCGTAGCGTCCCCCACGCCTGGGGTGGTAGCCTCGGCGCACCCTCTCGTCGAGGTGGGCCCGACGGTCGCGGTGATGGTGCTCGTTGCCGAGGCGACTCGGGGCCGCAGGCGCTGTGTTGCGCGTGCGCCCGGGGCAGACCGAGGCTTCCCGCATGAATCGGGAAGTCGCGGCATGAGGTTCCGAGGGGTACCCCTGCCTTCGGGAGGCGGAGCTCTCGGCCCGTCGGACCGCGGCGCCTTCCTGGAGATTCTTGAGCTCTCCCTGGATTCGCCGCCCCTCGGTGGTTGATGGCTCCGGCATCGCGCGGAGAAGCATTGCCGCTGCCGCCAGGTTCTGGCCGACCCCACTAGATGCGGGTGGCGGCCTGAACCTGACGTCGTCGGCGATGCGGTGCTGGAGGCCCTGGGGCAGATGACGTATTTCTCCGGCCGGAGGTTGGCCCGCCCATGCCTGCCCGACGTCCCGACGGATCGGCTCAAGTGCTCCTGCTCCCTCGTCGAGCCTGGCCTGTACCCCGCGGATTTGCTCGAGCTGTGGGTCATGGCCCCCGCCTGAACGGGGACCACAGCTAGCTCCCGTGGGATGTCAACGCGAGGCACCGGCCTAGGGAGATCACCGTCCTCCGGCATGCCGAGATGGTTGCCTTCGGAGGGACCCCCCAGATCGACGTGGAAGCATTCGCGACTTGGGCCGCAGTCCTCGTCGCCGAGGCTACGGCTACCATCGGAACAGTCGGAAAGGCAGTAGTCGCATGCGGTCATGAAGTCCCGCATGGCACTGGGGTTGCCAAGTCCAGAGAAATCCCAACAGATGCTGGGCTCGTCGTCTTCCTCGGACCCAGAGGGCCCGTAGGTCGAGACGTCCGTCAGCCGGTCCCAAGGTGACCGCATACGAAACCTCAGAGGGTTTGGACTCGCCTCTACGTGAGCACCCGCCAAAGCGAAGCCGCTAGGCGGGTCGAGGCTGAATCCGAAAGACGTGGGATGGGAATCGCTCGGTACCTTTTGGTCGACGGGCGGCGATGAGGTCACGTCGGGGACTGACTGCGCTGTCGTCTCAGGTACAAGGGTGACGTCCAGCAAGCCTTTCGCGAGCGCGCTGGCGTCGTCCGTTTGCCCGGAATCGGCATGTTGCGGGGAGACGGCGCTCGTCTTCGTCTCAAGCGCGGGGTCGATGCCCGGTGCGCCCCCCGTTGGGGTGCTGGTGCCGTCGACTCGCTCGACAGCCGACGAGGCGCTGCCTCCTGCTTGGCCTTGGTTGCCCCGCCTCCTCCTCCGTCGGCGGGGGAGAGGACGGGGTGAGCTCGAATGTTGTTCTTCCACCACGCGGGGAAGACGTCGTCGATTCCGCCGCCGGCGGGCGAGCTGTCGGCCGCCATTGTCGTTGTCGCACGGCGGTGGAAGGAGTATCATGTCGTAGCTGCCGTCGAGGGACATGAACTCAAGGCTCCCGGAACGGAGCACGGTCCCGGGTTGGAGAGGTTGCTGGAGACTGCCCATCTGGAGCTTGACGGGAAGCTGTTCGTCAACATGCAGCATGCCCCTACCTGGCGCGCCAACTATCGGCGTTTCGAGACCGGGGGGTCCCTAGGCCGACGAGTGAATGTCGCCGCGTGCCCCAGCCCAGATGGGTCGAGCGCGAGGCCGAGCGCGAAGGGGGGAAGCGAGGTGGCCGGAGACCGGCGTGAGAGAGGTGGGAATCCCGCGGCCTTCGTGTTTGTCCCGCGCCCAGGTTGGGTGCGCTTGCAGTAGGGGGTTACAAGCGTCCACGCGGGAGAGGGAGCGCGCGGCCTCACGCGAGCGCCTGTCTCATCCTCGTCCCCGCGCGGCCAACCCTCTCTAAGAGGGCCCTGGTCCTTCCTTTTATAGGCGTAAGGAGAGGATCCAGGTGTACAATGGGGGGTGTAGCAGAGTGCTACATGTCTAGCGGAGGAGAGCTAGTGCCCTAAGTACATGCCGTTGTGGCAGCCGGAGAGATTTTGGCACCCAGCTGGGGTGATGTCGTGGCCGTCGGAGGAGCGATGGAGCCTGGCAGAGGGACAGCTGTCGGAGCTGTTGAGTCCTTGCTGACGTCCTCTTGCTTCCGTAAGGGGGCTGAGAGCCGCCGTCGTCACAGAGTATGCGGGGCGCCTTCATTGCCTATCTGGCGGAGCGAGCCAGATGGGACGTCGGTCTTGTTCCCCGTGGCCCGAGTCAGTTCGGGGTAGGGTGATGATGGCGCCTCCTGTTGTCGTGGCTGGTCTGTGCCCTAGGTTGGGCGACGTGGAAGCTCCTCCGAAGCCGAGGTCGAGTCTGTCTTCCGTGGCCGAGGTCGAGTCCGAGCCCCTGGTTCGGGCGAGGCGGAGATCGCCGGCTGATGCCGGGGCGGAGTCTGAGCCCTGGGGTCGGGCGAAGCGGAGTTTGTCGTCTTCTGGGGCCGAGTCCGAGTCCGAGCCCTGGGTCGGGCGGAGCGGAGATCGCCGGCTGATGCCGGGGCGGAGTCCGAGCCCTGGGGTCGGGCGAAGCGGAGTTTGTCGTCTTCTGGGGCCGAGCCCGAGTCCGAGCCCTGGGTCGGGCGGAGCGGAGTTCGCCGTCTTCCGGGCCTTAGCCCGAGTCCGAGCCCTGGGTCGGGCGGAGCGGAGTTCGTCGTCTTCCGGGGCTTAGCCCGAGTCCGAGCCCTAGGTCGGGCGGAGCGGAGTTCGCCGTCTTCTGGGGCTTAGCCCGAGTCCGAGCCCTGGGTCGGGCGGAGCGGAGTTCGCCGTCTTCCGGGGCCTTGCCCGAGTCCGAGCCCTGGGTCGGGCGGAGCGGAGTTTCCTATGGTGCCTGCGGCCGGGCCTGACTGCCTGTCAGCCTCACTCTGTCAAGTGGCACCGTAGTCGGAGCGGCGCAGGCGGCGCTGTCTTTCTACCAGGCCGGTCAGGGGAGCGGCGAAGTGATGGTGGTCACTTCGGCTCTGGGGGGCGCGCGTCAGGATAAAGGTGTCAGACCACCTTTGCATTAAATGCTCCTGCGACTTGGTCGGTCGGTGCGGCGATTTGGTCAGGGTTGCTTCTTGGCGAAGACAGGGCCCCGGGTGAGCCGGGAACACGTTCGCCGCTGGAGGGGGGCCTCGGGCGAGACGGAGATCCTCCGGGGTCGGCTGCCCTTGTCCGAGGCCAGGCTCGGGCGAGGCATGATCGAGTCCCTCGTATGGACTGATCCCTGACTTGATCGCACCCATCAGGCCTTTGTAGCTTTATGCTGATGGGGGTTACCAGCTGAGAATTAGGAGCCTTGAGGGTACCCCTAATTATGGTCCCCGACAATACTAGTATCCATCTCAAAAGGATTCCTGAGATCATGCAACTAGGGTTTCAATCAACTCCTACACTTAAGTGCACATTACAAACCTACAAACATTAAGTGTAGTAAAATAGCATAATAAACGGTTATGCATAAAACCGGGGCTTGCCTTCCAAGGTTGTGGCAGGCAGATCCTCTGGTGCAGACTCGGGTGCTGGATCCGGGGCTACCTCCTGAGCAGCTCCTTGCTCCGGCACGAGGACGTACTCTCCGTCAGCAAGGTTACATTCTATCAGAATGCAATGAACATGTATGTTATGATTATGCAGGATTTAATAACATTATGCTAAGAGAAGAAAAACTAAGTTAATGAGCAATTTAGGGTTTCTGGGTCATACGTGGCTTTTAATGGTTTATACTTATCACTTCTAGGTTTAGGTTTTGCTAGGGATAGGCGTAGGGAATTGGTATTGCCTTTATATATTTCAGTGGACAAGTTATAAAGAGTTTTAGGATGACACTAATTTTCCTAGTATTCATTTTTCCCTTTCTTTATTTTCTACTTATGGTTTCTAGTGTAGGTTTGATCTACGACAGTGGTTTAATATTTTCCAAAAATTCTATAAAAATTACAGTGGGTTGCCATTGGTCATTATAGCCTGTTCTAGGAATTTGAGGTTTAAAATAAAAGGCTATGCTTTAAACAAAAATAGCAAAAGTTGTGTAAAATGGGCCACTTTGCACTACATCTCTTAATTAGAGGTGAGTTCTGTCCTAAGGGTTATTTTTGTTGGCATCTAACAGTAATAATAGGCTTCTGTGCCAAAAGTCACAGAAAGCTAAGGGATGATCATTTAGTTATGATTTTCTAAAGTTAAATGCCAAAAAGGCACTTTCTACTACATTGTTATTTGAAAAATGTCAAACAACAGATTTTATATTTTTCCTAAGTTCTTAATAACCAAACATCAGTTATCCCAAGGGTTGGGGTGTTTTCACCTTGGGGTTATTTTTGTAGGGTTTTTCTAAGTTTTCCTTATTTTCTTAAAATAAAAGGGATCCTACTTATTTCATACTAATCCAGGGTATAATAGATTTTTCTAGTAAACTACATTGAATAAGTACTCTAACAAAAATAGGGGTGCCCTCTGGTTCATCATTTTAATCACCTTTTCTATTTTTCTTAACCTAAAGCATATTGTAAAATAATTGGCAAAAATTAACTTAATGGGTTGGACAGAGAAGTTTAGCATTTTTAAACAGGTCAGAAGGTGGATATAAACTTCTCCATATTTTTCTAACCCTAGTCAAATAGTGCAACTATTTTTATCTCTATTATTTAGCTTTTGGTCAAAACAATAATTAAATCAGAACCCTAAAGTTTTCTGTAGTACATAGGGGTTTTATATTTTTCCTAAGTAGTTTACATTATTTAGAGTCTGACAAAATTGGTTTGACTAAATTTGGATGAATAAAACAGAAGTTATGAATTAGTAAAGTTCTGTTCAAATTTAAAATCAGATTTAATAAAGGTTTTCTGGAAAAGCAGTTTACACCGAGGACCCTGGGTTATTTCCAAACTAACTCTCTCAGTTATACCCCCGCGCTACTATTCATTTGAGTCTCTAACATTTCACAAAACCCCCCAGACTTCTTTCCTTCTCTCCCGCGGTCCTTCCCGAGGTTTAAACAGTGCCCGCAAGAAAGAAAAGGGTGGCGCGGCTTACCGGCGGCGAGATAGGTCCGGCGAGGGGCGGGGTTGGCTCGGGGAGGCTCTGGCGGTCATAGCGATGTACGGCTTGACGGCGGGGATGGCCGGAATCGCTCGGTCCACGTGCGCAGGCGGGTGTCCTCATCGGCGGTGGGTGTGCCGGCCAAATCAAGGCGATCTGGTTCAATCCAATGGCACGGTGAGCTTCACGGGGTGACGTAGAGACTGTGTGCACAAGGAATCGGAAAATGGTTCAGTGGATTACCTGGTCCACGCACTCCGGTGGGGTTGTGAACTCCGGCGACCGGGGACTGGCCTCTCCGGCGAAGCAGACTTCGATTCCTCGCTCGGGGAGCTTCACCGAGGTGTGCTCACTCGTCTCCGAGGGTTGGACGGGGTTGGGAAAGGCTGGGCTGGCCGGTCTACGGCGGCAGGGGCTCGGGTGGCCGCAGACACGCCGCGCACGGGCAAACGACGGTGAGTTGAGCTCCGGTGAGGTTTGAGCGTGCGCGGAAGAGTGTGGTCGACGCCCGAGCGGGCTTTATAGGCGCGGGCGCGGGCCATGGCGTCGGCTGGCCTTTGGCACGACGCGGGGCGCGTGCGGGCGTGCTCTGGCGTGCATAGAGCGCGTCGAACACGTGGAGCTTTTCTTCTGCCCGTGTTCCACAGCTCACCCAAGTCGCAAACGTGCGAATCTTGGCAAAAATCCGGCATGAGTCTTTTCCTGGCACCTAGGGCTCTCTCATCCGTGAGTTGCCATGGCAGATATGGCCTAGGTAGGGAGATCTTCGGTCGCCAAATCAGGTATGTCACTCTGCCCACCTCGCGACAAAAACCATGCCAAGGCATGTCAAACGTCAAGGTCTCGGGCTCAACTTTTTCCAGTGGGTGCCCTAGGTGGTATGCCACATTTTTGGTATAGAGCATAGGTGGTTTTGGTGCCATCTCCAAGGTGAACACGGTTGATCTTTAGTGTAGGTGTAGTTTTTGACTTAGAGAGAAATAGAGAGCTCTAGCTCTCTCTCCACTTAAGGAATGGATTTGGGGTTTCTCCAGGGGTCTTTTTGCAACATTTCCTTCCCACAATTGCTAGTTAAGAAGTTACTTAAAGTTTGGTTAAAGATTAACTCATGGTTTGCACAATTGCTTATTCTCTCCCCCTCTTAACCATGGTTTTGGAAGATAGGGTTCAAGAGAGGTCTAGGGTTTTCCCCCCTCTTGCCCAAGGTAGTAAGTGCACAAAAGTTTGAGTGATGCTTCTTAGGTCATTAGCAATCTTGGTTAACACATGTTCTCCAAGGTTCTTATGTTCTCCTTAAGTTTTTTACCACATGTGATCACAGTCCTTAGTACCAAGGTGTGCTCTAGCCATGGTAACACCTGAGGTGTTACATCGCTCCGACAAGTAATTTTATTGTACGCGTTTTGGGCTTCGGAGGGTGTGTGCGGAGAGCGCAAGATTTATACTGGTTCGGACAGAATGTCTCTACTTTCAGTCATCGATGTCTTGCGCTACCGGCACCATTGATGATCAAACTCATAGTAGGGGTTACAGGCAATCGAAAGGGGGAGGAGAGGCTCCCAAGTCACTTATCGGGGGTGGAAGTGGAGCTTAGAAGCTGAAAGGTAGAGTCTTAGATAAGTCTTGGCTTAGCGGGGCTCCGACTTCGAAGTCCTCGTTGGCGCTCCTCCTCCTGTTCGTCCTTGTGGGTCCGTCTCCGTCTGAAGGCGTTCGTTTGTCAAAGAGCTCTCTCCCTTCGATCAATCCATCGATCCCCTCGCCTAGAGGTTGGCCTCTCCCTTTTATAGGCTGGGAGAGGGGTCGGCTAGCAGTGCCTTCCATAGAAAGGAGTTGTAAGGCAAGGGTGAAAATAGCATTTTACCTCGGGTGAGGCCACTCGTACTCGTGGGGCCTGGGGCTGCCCGACTGTCTCGTGTTTATTGTGGCGGATGATGTGGGTGGCGATGGTCCTACGCGTCATCATTCTGTTTATGTTGACCCCTAACCTTCGTAGCCTGGGGCTCAGCGCGACTCGTCATGTAGTGCCCTGCGGGAGGTCTACACACTCAGGCCTAGTTTGATAGGCCATAAGTGTGCGCAAGCCGAAGGGAGTGCGTGCCATTAATGTACCGCAGTCCGAGGGCTCATAGGTCATGAACGCTATGCGGCCCGAAGGGTCTGTAGGTCATGAGTGGGAAGCTGATCAGTGCCCACGCTATGGCTCGGTGCTAGCCGTGGTTAATGCGACCAATCATTTATGGTGGGTCAGTCTGGGGCCGGATACGGGATCCACTCGAGTGGTTCCCTTCCGACACGGTCAGCCTCCCTTGTCAGGCTCTGCCACGCCCGACACCGAGCTCGGTGCCACGAGGTTTGACCGGGGCGGGCCCTTCCAGGGTTGGTGCACCTGCCTCTTTCGACCGACTAACGAGCCCCATCGATCAGGGGCTCTTTCCTCAACGCGCTCACTGATCGGTGGGTCCTAAGGATCGGGGATCATTTCCCCGATACTATTGCATTTGAAGCTATAATTTACAAACTAGAAATTTAAGCCAGTTAAACAAACATTAGGGTTGGAATTCCACCTACTGACTTAGCCCTAACAAGGCCATAAACTCAAATTAGGGGCAAAAGAGGAGAGGAAGAGGAATAGGCTAACCTGTGGAGAGGCGTCCGGGCTCAATGGAGGGGTGGGAGTACCGGAGCAAAGCAAAAGCTTGGGGGCTAGATAGCTAGGAGTCACCCGTGTGTGGACTAGAAGCATTAGAGCTAGAGCAAAGCGAGCGCTTGGGGCGAGAGTGGGGGAGCCACTAGGAGTCACCCATGTAGTGCACCACGACATCGCTCACCTCCGTGTGGAGTCTTGCATCTTGACCAGGCAGCAACGCAACATTTGTTTACCTAGGTTCTAGACGAAGAGAAGAGGCAACCCATCTGGACCACCATGTAGGTCCGCTAATACATGTGTATATGTTTATCTTCGTTAAGTTCTATTCTAAATTATATTACTATCATCGTGGGAAATCTGCGGGATTTGTCTAGCAGTCGACACACAAGAATTTGAGAGGTGCGATGATGTCGTGGTCATACCTCCTAATTGTGATTCCGAATATGGGGGGTTCTAGGCGTGCCACCTAGCTTGACCTACAACCAGGAAGGGCATGTTAATGTGTCTAGATTGCTCTGTAATTGCACAACAATAAATTAAATGTTAAATTATGGCTAGATCGTGTGGATCGGCATGTGCTAGTTGCACCGATTGACTCATTTGAGCCGATTACCATATTTTCGGATCGGCAATGATCATAATCAATAGAAGTAATCATGCATTGAAAGCGAATAATGAAGGGAATAAACATGTCTTAAGTATGCTTCAGCCGACTGTTCACTCTAGAGCGATGTGGGCTACGTGTATGGCCAAAGCACAACAACGGACCAAAAACGCCATTATTATCCATGTTGTTAATCAAATCTATGGTCAAATAAATAGTGAAAGTCACCTAGAGGGGGGGTGAATAGGCAAATCTGAAATTTATAAACTTTAAGCACAACTACAAGCCGGGGTTAGCGTTAGAATTAAATTTGAGTCCGAAAGAGAGGGAAAACAAATCAACAAAGAAATAAAGCGGATGAACACGGTGATTTGTTTTACTGAGGTTCGGTTCTTGAAAACCTACTCCCCGTTGAGGTGGTCACAAAGACCGGGTCTCTTTCAACCCTTTCCCTCTCTCAAACGGTCACCTAGACCGAGTGAGCTTCTCTTCTTAATCAAATGGGACACTAAGTCCACTACAAGGACCACCACAACTTGGTGTCTCTTGCTTTTATTACAATGATCTTGGAAACAAGAATAGAGGAAGAAGAAAAGCGATCCAAGCGCAAGAGCTCAAAAGAACACAAAAGTCTCTCTCTCTAGTCACTAATTTGTTTGGAGTGATTCCGGACTTGGGAGAGGATTTGATCTCTTTGTTTGTGTCTTAGAATGAAGTCTAGAGCTCTTGTATGAGGTTTGATGGCTGAAAACTTGGATACATTGAAGTGTGGTCGTTGGGGGTATTTATAGCCCCAACCACCAAAATGACCGTTGGTGAAGGCTTCTGTCGTATGGCGCACCGGACAGTCCGGTGCGCCAGCCACGTCACCAGGTCGTTGGGTTCCGACCGTTGGATCTTCTGACAACGGGGCCACCGGACAGTCCGGTGGTGCACCGGACAGTTCCTGTTCACTGTCTGGTGCGCCTTCTGGCGCCTGCTCTGACTTCTGTGCGCGCAGGCCCGCACTGTAGCGTTTCACTGTAGCGTTGCAGACGACCGTTGGCGCTTGGAGCCGTTGCTCCACTTGGCACACCGGACAGTCCGGTGAATTATAGCGGAGCGGCCTCCCCAAATTCCCGAAGGTGGCAAGTTTGGAGTTGAGCTCCCTCGTGCACCGGACACTGTCCGGTGGCACACCGGACAGTCCGGTGCGCCAGACCAGGGTTGCCTTTGGGTTGTCTTTTGCTCTTTGTATTTGAACCCTTTCTTGGACTTTTTATTGGTTTGTGTTGAACCTTTGGCACCTGTAAAACTTATAATCTAGAGCAAACTAGTTAGTTCAATTATTTGTGTTGGGAAATTCAACCACCAAAATCATTTAGGAAAAGGTGTAAGCCTATTTCCCTTTCAATCTCCCCCTTTTTGGTGATTGATGCCAACACAAACCAAAGCAAATAAATAAGTGTGGAATTGAACTAGTTTGCAAGATGTAAGCACAAATGTTACTTGGAATTAAACCAATGTATATTTCATAAGATATGCATGGATGCTTTCTTCATATTTAACATTTTGGACCACGCTTGCACCACTTGTTTTGTTTTTGCAAATTCTTTTGGAAATTCTTTTCAAAGTCTTTTTGCAAATAGTCAAAGGTAAATGAATAAGATTTTGAGAAGCATTTTCACGTTTTGAAATTTTCTCCCCCTATTTCAAATGCTTTTCCTTTGACTAAACAAAACTCCCCCTCAATGAAATTCTCCTCTTAGTGTTCAAGAGGGTTTTGGATATTAATTTTGAAAGAGGTTATACCAATTTTAAAATTCTATCAAATAAGATACCAATAAAAAAACTTCTTTTAATACAACTTTGAAAGACGATATTTTCGAAATTGGTGGTGGTGCGGTCCTTTTGCTTTGGGCTAATACTTTCTCCCCCTTTGGCATGAATCGCCAAAAACGGATACTTGTGAGTGAAATATAAGCCCTAGTTCAAACTTTCTCCCCTTTGGTAAATAGTATATGAGTGAAGATTATACCAAATTGGAGAGGGGTGTGGAGCGACGGCAATGGATGAGTATTTCGATGGAGTGGAAGCCTTGTCTTCGCTGAAGACTCCATTTCCCTTTCAATCTATGACTTAGCATGAAATACACTTGAAAAACATATTAGTCATAGCACATGAAAGAGATATGATCAAAGGTATATAAATGAGCTATGTGTGCAAAAATATCAATCAAAATTCCTAGAATCAAGAATGTTTAGCTCATGCCTAAGTTTGGTAAATGTTTTCTCATCTAATGGTTTGGTAAAGATATTGGCTAATTGTTCTTTGGTGCTAATATGTACAATCTCGATATCCCCCCTTTGTTGGTGATCCCTCAAAAAGTGATACCGAATGGCTATGTGCTTAGTGCGGCTATGCTCAACGGGATTATCCGCCATGCAGATTGCACTCTCATTATCACATAGGAGAGGAACTTTGGTTAATTTGTAACCATAGTCCCTAAGGGTTTGCCTCATCCAAAGCAATTGCGCGCAACAGTGGCCTGCGGCAATATACTTCGCTTCGGCGGTAGAAAGAGCTACAGAATTTTGCTTCTTAGAAGCCCAAGACACCAGAGATCTTCCCAAGAACTGGCAAGTCCCTGATGTGCTCTTTCTGTCAATCTTACACCCTGCCCAATCAGCATCTGAATATCCAATTAAATCAAATGTGGATCCCCTGGGGTACCAAAGGCCAAACTTAGCAGTGTAAACTAAATATCTCAAGATTCGTTTTACGACCCTAAGGTGAACTTCCTTAGGATCGGCTTGGAATCTTGCACACATGCATACGGAAAGCATAATATCCGGTCGAGATGCACATAAATAGAGTAAAGAACCTATCATTGACCAGTATACCTTTTGATCTACGGATTTACCTCCCGTGTCGAGGTCTAGATGCCCATTAGTTCCCATGGGTGTCTTGATGGGCTTGGCATCCCTCATTCCAAACTTGGTGAGTATGTCTTGAATGTACTTTGTTTGGCTGATGAAGGTGCCCTCTTGGAGTTGCTTGACTTGAAATCCTAGAAAATACTTCAACTCCCCCATCATAGACATCTCAAATTTTTGAACCATTATCCTACTAAACTCTTCACATGTAGATTTGTTAGTAGACCCAAATATGATATCCTCAACATAAATTTGGCATACAAACAAATCATTAGCAATTGTTTTAGTAAAGAGAGTAGGATCAGCTTTTCCGACTTTGAAGCCATTAGCGATAAGAAAATCTCTTAGGCATTCATACCATGCTCTTGGGGCTTGCTTGAGCCCATAAAGCGCCTTAGAGAGTTTATAGACATGGTTAGGGTACTCACTATCTTCAAAGCCGGGAGGTTGCTCAATATAGACCTCCTCATTGATTGGTCCATTGAGGAAGGCACTTTTCACGTCCATTTGATAGAGCTTAAAGCCATGGTAAGTAGCATAGGCAAGTAATATACGTATTGACTCAAGCCTAGCTACGGGTGCATAGGTTTCACCAAAATCCAAACCTTCGACTTGTGAATAACCCTTGGCTACAAGTCGGGCTTTGTTCCTTGTCACCACACCATGCTCGTCTTGCTTGTTGCGGAAGACCCACTTGGTTCCTACAACATTTTGGTTAGGACGTGGAACCAAATTCCATACCTCATTCCTCGTGAAGTTGTTGAGTTCCTCTTGCATTGCCAACACCCAATCAGAATCCCTTAATGCATCTTCTACCCTGTATGGATCAATAGAAGACACAAAGGAGTAATGTTCACAAAAATGAGCAACACGAGATCGAGTAGTTACCCCCTTATGAATATCGCCGAGGATGGAGTTCACGGGGTGATCTTGTTGTATTGCTTGGCGGACTCTTGGGTGTGGCGGTCTTGGACCCTCATCATCTTCCTTGTCTTGATCATTAGCATCTCCCCCTTGATCATTTCCCTCCTCTTGAGGTGGCTCATCTTCTTGATCTTCATTTTCATCCTCTTGAGTTGGTGGAGATGCTTGATTTAAAGATGATGGTTGATCTTGTTCATGTGGAGGCTCTTCGAATTCCTTAGGACATACATCCCCAATGGACATGTTTCTTAGCATGACGTATGGAGCCTCTTCATCATCTAGCTCATCAAGATCAACTTGCTCTACTTGAGAGCCGTTAGTCTCATCAAACACAATGTCACAAGAAACTTCAACTAGTCCAGAGGACTTGTTAAAGACTCTATATGCCCTTGTGTTTGAATCATAACCAAGTAAAAAGCCTTCTACAGCCTTAGGAGCAAATTTAGATTTTCTACCTCTTTTAACAAGAATAAAGCATTTGCTACCAAAGACTCTAAAATATGAAACATTGGGCCTTTTACCGGTTAGGAGTTCATAAGATGTCTTCTTTAGGATTCGATGAAGGTAGAGGCGGTTGATGGCGTAGCAAGCGGTGTTGATTGCTTCCGCCCAAAGAAATTTGGGACGTCCTCAAAACGGCGCACGAAGGGGACGAGGTGACCAAGATCACCAAACGGGAGACAATTGAGGGGGAGCTCGGTCGATTCATCCTCAACCAAGGAGAGGAGCCATAAGCAATGTACAACCGACTCAAGACCTTGGTCAACCAAGTGTGCAACCTCGGGAGCACCAAATGGGATGACCATGAGATGGTCAAGGTTATTTTAAGATCACTTGTTTTTCGCAATCCTACACAAGTTCAATTAATTCGTGGTGATCCTATATATAAGCTAATGTCTCCCGAGGAAGTAATAGGAAAGTTTGTGAGCTTTGAGTTGATGATCAAAGGCTCTAAACAAATCGTCGAGCAAGGCGGCACCTCCACACCCGAGGTGCAACCCGTCGCATTCAAAGCGACGGAAGAAAAGAAAGAAGAGTCTACATCAAGTAGGCTACCCATCGACACCTCCAAGCTCGACAACGAGGAAATGGCGCTCATCATCAAGAGTTTCCGCCAAATCCTCAAGCAAAGGAGGGGGAAGGATTACAAACCCTGCTCCAAGAAAGTGTGCTACAAGTGTGGTAAGCCCGGTCACTTTATTGCTAAGTGTCCTTTATCTAGTGATAGTGAGAGGGGCAACGACAAGAAGGAAAAGAAGAGATATTACAAGAAGAAGGGCGGCGATGCCCACGTGTGTCGGGAATGGGACTTCGACATGAGCTCCACCGACTCCTCCTCCGATGAGGACACCGCCAACATCGTCGTCAACAAAGGCCTTCTCTTCCCCAACGTCGGCCACAAGTGTCTCATGGCAAAGGACGGCAAGAAAAAGAAGGTACAAACTAGAACCACCCACAAGTATACTACATCTAGTGATGAGGGTAGTTCTAGTGATGATGAGGATAACTTGCTTAGTCTTTTTGCTAACCTTAACATGCAACAAAAAGAAAAATTAAATGAATTGATAGGTGCTATTCATGAGAAGGATGAACTCTTGGATAGCCAAGAGGAATTCCTTATTAAGGAGAACAAAAGGCATGTTAAGGTGAAAAATGCTTATGCTCGGGAAATAGAGAAATGTGAAAAATTGACTAGTGAGCTTAGCATTTGTCATGACACTATCTCCAACCTTAGAATTGAAAATGCCAAATTGATTGCTAAGGTTGAGAAGTCAAATGAATGTGATGATTCAATTGCCAATCTTAAAAATGATAATACTAGTTTAATTGCTAAGATTGACAAATTGAATGAATCAATTTCTAGCCTTAAGATTGAGAATGATAAACTAATTTCTAAGGCTAAGGATTTAAACGTTTGCAATGTTTCTATTTCCTGTCTTAGAGATGAAAATGACATGCTAAAATCTAAGATAAATGAATTAAAATCTTGCAAATCCTCTACATCCACTATTGATCATGTTTCTATTTGCATGAGATGTAGAGATATTAATGTTGATGCTATCCATGATCACATTGCTATGATTAAACAACAATAAACTAGATGCTAAAATTGCCGAGCATGAACTAGAAAATGAAAATTTTAAATTTGCTCGTAGCATGCTTTATAATGGGAGACGCCCTAGCATTAAGGATGACATTGGCTTCCAACAGGGAGACAATGTCAAGCTTAATACCCCCAAAAAAATTGTCTAATTTTGTTAAGGGTAACGCTCCCATGGCTCAGGATAACGAGGGTTACATTTTATATCCTGCTAGTTATCCTGAGCATAAGATTAGGAGAATTCATGCTAGGAAACCTCATAATGTTTCACATCATGCTTTTATCTATAAAAATGAGGCTTCTAGCTCTAGGTAATCAACCCATGTTAAATTGCCTAAAAAGAAAACTCCTACTGCATCAAATGAACCTAATGTTTCATTTAAGACTTTTGATGCATCTTATGTGCTTACTAACAAATCAAGCAAAGTAGTTGCCAAATATGTTGGGGGCAAACACAAGGGCTCCAAGGCTTGTGTTTGGGTACCCAAGGTGCTTGTTTCTAATGTGAAAGGACCCAAGACCATTTGGGTACCTAAGAACAAGGCCTAAACTTGTTTTGTAGGTTTATGCATCCGAGGGCTCAAGTTGGATAATTGATAGCGGGTGCACAAATCACATGACAGGGGAGAAAAGAATGTTTCCTCCTACGAGAAAAACGAAGATCCCCAAAGAGCTATCACAGTCGGGGATGGAAATCAAGGTTTGGTCAAAGGACTTGGTAAAATTGCTATATCACCTGACCATTCTATTTCTAATGTTATTTATGTAGATTCTTTAGATTACAATTTGCTTTCTGTATCTCAATTATGCAAAATGGGTTACAACTGTCTTTTCACATATATATGTGTTACTGCCTTTAGAAGAAGTGATGATTCAGTAGCATTTAAGGGAATATTAGAGAGTCAGCTATACTTAGTTGATTTTAATAGAGCTGAACTCGATACTTGCTTAATTGCTAAGACAAATATGGGTTGGCTCTAGCATCACCGACTAGCCCATGTTGGAATGAAGAATCTTCACAAGCTTCTAAAGGGAGAGCACATTTTGGGACTAACAAATGTTCATTTTAAGAAAGACAGGATTTGTAGCGCATGTCAAGCAGGAAAGCAAGTTGGTGCCCATCATCCACACAAGAACATCATGATGACCGACAGGCCGCTTGAACTACTCCACATGGACCTATTCGACCTGATAGCTTACATTAGCATCGGCGGGAGTAAGTATTATCTTGTAATTGTGGATGATTATTCTCGCTTCACTTGGGTGTTCTTTTTGCAGGAAAAATCACAAACCCAAGAGACCTTAAAAGGATTCTTGAGACGGGCTCAAAATGAGTTCGGATTAAGGATCAAGAAAATAAGAAGCGACAACGGGACAGAGTTGAAGAACTCTCAAATTGAAGGGTTTCTTGAGGATGAGAGCATCAAGCATGAGTTCTCTTCTCCCTACACACCTCAACAAAATGGTGTAGTCAAGAGGAAGAATAGAACGTTACTGGACATGGCGAGGACCATGCTTGATGAGTACAAGACTCCGGACCGGTTTTGGGCTGAGGCGATTAACACTGCCTGCTACTCCATCAACCGTCTCTACCTTCACCGAATCCTCAAAAAGACATCTTATGAACTCCTCACCGGTAAAAAGCCTAATATTTCATATTTTAGAGTCTTTGGTAGCAAATGTTTTATTCTTGTTAAAAGAGGTAGAAAATCTAAATTTGCTCCTAAGGCTGTAGAAGGCTTTTTACTAGGATATGACTCAAACACAAGGGCATATAGTCTTCAACAAATCCATTGGATTAGTTGAGGTTTCTTGTGACATTGTGTTTGATGAAACTAATGGCTCCCAAGTGGAGCAAGTTGATCTTGATGAGCTAGATGATGAAGAGGCTCCGTGCGTCACGCTAAGGAACATGTCTATTGGGGATGTGTGTCCTAAGGAATCTGAAGAGCCTCCACAAGCACAAGATCAACCATCATTTTCAAATCAAGCATCTCCACCAACTCAAGATGAGGATCAGGCTCAAGACAATGAAAAAGAAGATAAGCCACCTCAAGAGGAGGATAATGATCAAGGGGGAGATGACAATGATCAAGACATGGAAGATGAGCAAGAAGTACAGGGACCAAGACTGCCACACCCAAGAGTCCATCAAGCGATTCAAAGAGATCACCCCATGAGCTCCATCCTCGGCGACATTCATAAGGGGGTAACAACTCGATCTCGAGTCGCTCATTTTTGTGAACATTACTCTTTTGTTTCCTCTATTGAGCCATATAGGGTAGAGGATGCACTAAGAGACTCGGATTGGGTGTTGGCAATGCAAGAGGAGCTCAACAACTTCACGAGGAATGAGGTATGGCATTTAGTTCCACGTCCTAATCAAAATGTTGTAGGTACCAAGTGGGTGTTCCGCAACAAGCAATATGAGCATGGTGTGGTGACAAGGAATAAAGCCCGACTTGTAGCCAAGGGATATTCACAAGTCAAAGGTTTGGATTTCGGTGAAACCTATGCACCCGTAGCTAGGCTTGAGTCAATTCATATATTACTTGCCTATGCTACTTACCATGGCTTTAAGCTTTATCAAATGGACGTGAAAAGTGCCTTCCTCAATGGACTAATCAAGGAAGAGGTCTATGTTGAGCAACCTCCCGGCTTTGAAGATAGTGAGTACCCTAACCATGTTTACAAACTCTCAAAGGCGCTTTATGGGCTCAAGCAAGCCCCAAGAGCATGGTATGAATGCCTAAGAGATTTTCTTATCACTAATGGCTTCAAAGTCGGAAAAGCCGATCCTACTCTCTTTACTAAAACTATTGCAAATGATTTGTTTGTATGCCAAATTTATGTTTATGATATCATATTTGGGTCTACTAACAAATTTATGTTTATGATATCAAGTGAAGCAACTCCAAGAGGGCACCTTCATCAGCCAAACAAAGTACATACAAGACATACTTACCAAGTTTGGAATGAAGGATGCCAAGCCCATCAAGACACCCATGGGAGCAAATGGGCATCTCGACCTCGACACGGGAGGTAAATCCGTAGATCAAAAGGTATACCGGTCGATGATAGGATCCTTACTCTATTTATGTGCATCTCGACCGGATATTATGCTTTTCGTATGCATGTGTGCAAGGTTCCAAGCCGATCCTAAGGAAGTTCACCTTAGGGCTGTGAAAAGAATCATGAGATATTTAGTTTATACACCTAAGTTTGGACTTTGGTACCCCAAGGGATCCACTTTTGATTTAATAGGATATTCAGATGCTGATTGGGCAGGGTGTAAAATTGAATGGAAGAGCACATCAGGGACTTGTCAGTTTCTGGGAAGATCCCTGGTGTCTTGGGCTTCAAAGAAATAAAACTCAGTAGCTCTTTCCACCGCCGAAGCCGAGTATATTGTCGTGGGTCATTGTTGTGTGCAATTACTTTGGATGAGGCAAACCCTCAGGGACTATGGCTACAAATTGAGCAAAGTCCCTCTCCTATGTGACAATGAGAGTGCGATCCGCATGGCGGATAATCCCGTTGAACACAGCTGCACTAAGCACATAGTCATTCGGTATCACTTTTTGAGGGATCACCAACAAAGGGGGGATATCGAGATAGCTTATGTTAGCAACAAAGAACAATTAGCCGATATCTTTACCAAACCACTATGAGAAAACCTTTACCAAACTTAGGAGAGCTAAACATTCTTGATTCTCGGAATTTTGATTGAAACATTGCACACATAGCTCATTTATATACCTTTGATCATATCTCTTTTATGTCTACGACTAATGTGTTTTCAAGTTTATTCCTATGCTAAGTCGTAGATTGAAAGGGAAATGGAGTCTTCGGCGAAGACAAGGCTTCCACTCCACTCTATCGGTATTATTTACCCTTCGCCGTCACTCCACACTATTCTCTACTATGGTATAATCTTCACTCATATTTATTTGTACCATTGAGGGAAAAAGTTTAAGGGCTCTCAAAAGACTCCGTTTTTGGCGATTAATGCCAAAGGGGGAGAACTATTAAGCCCAAAGCAAAAGGACCGCACCACCACCAAATTTCAAAATCTCTTAAAGTAGTATATTTCAAATTATATATTTAAAGGAGGATTTTTCAATTGGTATCTAAATCTTTTTCATATTGGTAAAACCCTTTTGAACACTAAGAGGAGAATTTCATCCAGGGGAGTTTTGTTTAAGTCAAAGAAAAAGCATTTGAAACATGGGGAGAAAAATTTCAAATCTTGAAAATGTTTCTCGAAATCTTATTCATGTACCTTTGACTATTTGCAAAAATACTTTGAAATGATTTTTCAAAAGAATTTGCAAAAACAAAACAAGTGGTGAAAATGTGGTCCAAAATATTAAAAGAAAGAAAGCAATCCATGCGTATCTAGTGATAGTATAAATTGGTTTAATTCCAAGCAACATTTGCACTTACCTTATGCAAACTAGTTCAATTCTGCACTTATAAATTTGCTTTGGTTTGTGTTGGCATCAATCACCAAAAAGGGGGAGATTGAAAGGGAAATAGGGTCAAACCTTTTCCTAAATGATTTTGGTGGTTGAAATGCCCAACACAAATAATTGGACTAACTAGTTTGCTCTAGATTATATATTCTACAGGTGCCAAAGGTTCAACACAAACAAATAAAAAGATCCAAGTTAGGGTTCAAAAGAAAGGAGCAAAAGAAACCGAAGAGAACCTTGGTCTGGCGCACCGGACTGTCCGGTGTGCCACCAGACTGTGTCTGGTGCCCAAGGGCGTACTCCTTTAAACTTGCCACCTTCGGGTTTCTGGGGAGCCGCTCCGCTATAATTCATCGGACTATCCGGTGTGCCAGCGGAGCAACGGCTACCGAGCGCAACGGTCAACTCCAACGGTCGCCTGCAACGTGAACAGTGCGCGGATAGTTCGCGCAGAGTCAGAGCAGCGCCAGAAGGCACACCGGACAGTGAACAGTGCCTGTCCGGTGTGGCACCAGACTATCCGATGCCCCAAGAAGTCAGAGCTCCAACGATCGAAACCATCAGAACCCTAATGGTTGGGTGACGTGGCTGGCGCACCGCTGTCCGGTGCGCCCATCGACAGACAGCCTCCCCAACGGTTCATTTGGTGGTTGGGGCTATAAATACCCCCCAACCACCACCACTCCAAGCATCCAAGTTTTTCAGACATCTCATTCAATACAAGAGCTAGTGCAATCGATACAAGACACAATTCAAAAGAATCAAAGCCTCTCCAAGTCCCAAATACACTCCAAACACCTAGTGACTAGAGAGAGAGTTTTGCTCGTGTTCTTTGAGCTCTTGTTCTTGGATCGCTTTCTTCTTCCCCATTCTTGTTCTTCAAAGCACTTGTAATCAAAGCAAGAGACACCAATTGTGTGGTGGTCCTTGTGGGGTCTAAGTGACCCGTTTGATTAAGGAGAAAGCTCACTCGGTCTAGGTGATCGTTTGAGAGAGGGAAAGGGTTGAAAGAGACCCGGTCTTTGTGACCACCTCAACAGGGATTATGTTC
This sequence comes from Zea mays, assembly GCF_902167145.1. Lineage (NCBI taxonomy): Eukaryota > Viridiplantae > Streptophyta > Magnoliopsida > Poales > Poaceae > Zea > Zea mays. The sequence goes on from NC_050102.1 coordinate 109,295,502, forward strand.
TTTGGAACCGAACCTCGGTAAAATAAATCACCGTGTCATCCGCTATATTTCTTTGGTTGATTTGTTCTCCCCTCTCTTTCGAACTCGAATTTTATTATAACGCTAACCCGGCTTGTAGTTGTGCTTTAAGTTTATAAATTTTAGTTTCCGCCTATCCACCCCCCTCTAGGCGACTTTCACATATCCTTCTTCTTTCTACAGTAGTGACTTGACCTTCTCCTCCTCCTCCTACTTAAGCCTTTGCCATCTTTCTGGATCGATATTAATTATAATCAATAGAAGTAATCATGCATTGAAAGCGACTGATGAAACAAATAAACATGTTTAAGGCATGCTTGAGCCCATTGTTTACTTTACAGCGATGCAAGCTACATGCAAGGCCAAAAGCACAACAAGAAGCCAAAAACCACCATTATTACCCATGTTGTTACTCAAATGTAAGGCCAAATAAACAGTGAACTATCTATAGGAACATCATAGATCTAATCTACAACGTTTATCATGTCAGCGATCCTAGGAACATCAGCCATGGAAGCCAATGATCATGAACGTGATCCAAAGTGAACAATGAGACTAAGCATGTAAAACAGGGTGTCAGATGTGTATCGATCTTCCGAGTTGTCACATGCACATGTTACAACTTGCATGTCATAGAATGTAGCAACTGATCAAGAAATACACATCTAGCAATGTAAAATCAATCTAATAATATGAAGTTTAAAGACAAATAGATTGAAAGTACATGATAATTAACAGATCTTACCAACAACAACGTTTAGTACAGGATCTACCGGTGTAAGGTGATAACATTGTACTGTCCCGACACGATCTACCAGAGACCACATCAAGGCAGTATGGCGCTTACCTTAGAAAACCCTTGGGAAGGGGTGGTGATGTGTCAAGGAGATGAGAAGCATGCGTTGCTTGGTGAATGAATGTCTTATTATTATTATTATTATTATTATTATTATTATTATTATTATTATTATTATTATTATTATTATAGTAAATTGTTACATTATATAGTCCTATGGACCTCAAGCGATAAGCATTTCCTAACCATTTTTTAAAATTTAATCTACTATCTATTTATGGTAAAGTTACCCATGGGCCAATCTTTTTTAGCCTATGTCGAGTACCCCTATCGTCAAGTCCTTTGGTCGGAAAAAGCGATAGCAATCTAATACTAAGTGCCCGTTTGGTAGTGTTCTGGCTTACCCAAAAACAGCTCTAGATCTGCCTTTTTCTAAAAGGTAGCTTTCTGGTAGAGCTGAAGCCATTTCGTAAATCAATTGACAGAATTTCTCTGGGCAATCTCTTATTAACAACTTCTTCCCCGCTAGTTTCACTATAAATAAGAATACAATAACAGTAAGAATATTTTCAACACAAAAGTTCTCTCAAACAAGAGAAAGAAACATACCTTTTTCATATATAGATTTAGAATATGTTCCCTATGCTAACTGGGTTCATTAGTTATGGTCAACAGATAGAAATAGTAAATTTGAATTGAGACACATATTCTATGACAGATTTTAACTTACCCTCTATTTTCGTACCTTTAGTAGGCTTAGGCTGCGTTCGTTTGTTCAGGATTGGGAGCAGGAATGGTTCCAGGTGATCAAAGTCTATACAAATTAGATAAGCATTACTGGTTGGATTGGTTCTAGGTCGCGATTCCGGAACAAACGAACACACCCTTAGTATTTCCGGTAATTGCAATGACTTCCTTATTTCTTTATGTGCAGAAAAATAAGATTGTCTAGAAACGACGGGGCCAAATTTTCTCAATGCTAGAGTCATTTTCATGTATTAAAGTGGTAGAGATAGAGCCAAAGCGGGTGAAACTACTATTTATGACTTCTTCTGTATAGTGAAAAATACTTCTGGCTTTTAGGTATTTTTCTCAGTAGAGTTTAAAAAATATGGTGTTTAACATGACTCTACTTTTTTCCATAGACCAAGCACTGCCAAACTGGCTCTAAATAGAACGTGTTACCGTTCATAATTGTCTTCAAGCTCCGCTGGCCTCTCGATAAACCGTTGGATACCAAAACTAACATAAAACTAAGCATGGTACAGACAGCCGCCAAACAACCACTACAAGCGTTGAGACAATCATGTCTGCCATATTTTAAACAGAAACTACTGAAAATCAAGTGACAATTATGCTCCTCCGTTCTACAATAGTTGACAGTTTAGGTTTGAACACGAAAAATTAAAAGTGAAAAGTTGAGGCGCACAGAAAACAAGAAGAGAGATAGAGATGCATTATGAAAAAAATATATTACCCGTTCGGATCCTTAGAATTGAATTTCATTCTAATAATAATAATTAAAGCACATATTAATTAAGCTAATTCGGTTTTATAAAAATATATTTATATACTATTATTAGCAAGATGTCAGAGATATTTATGTGTACATTTTTACTATAGATGAGTAAGCCGAATAGCGTCCTATAAGTTGTAGAGTAGAAATAAATTCTACTGATACATAAAATCATTTCTCATCATTCACCCTATGAATTCGAGATAAGCTTATATCGGAACTTTGGAAAGTGGTGGAATGTTAAATTCAAAGCTAAATAGGTTACTTTATTAAGTAAATTCTAGTTTCTCCAAAAAGAATGAATCCAAACGCCCCGTAAGAGAAAAATAAATGTGCATTATGAAATAGGAATAACAATATTTTAAAAAATTGAATCATATAAATTAACTATCTTAGGACGAAAGGAGTATGTAAAGGCTATAGTGTGAGGGTGATAGATCTTATCTTACATGTATGTCACAACCACCGGTCCCTTCTTCTAAGACTGTTCGCAGTGGGCCTTCTATATTTTTCCTTCTATATCTTTTTTTTGTGCTATATCGCCAAGTTTTCATCCTTTTCTTTTTTATCTTCAGTAACAGTTTTTTTAATTCTTCCAATATACCCCACTATAATATAAAATATTATTTTCTTTCACTACTTTCTATTAATTTTTTCTCTGCTATAAATTACTTACGTACATAAAATACAAGGAATGAACAGTCCAGGGCAACAGCAAGAAATGAGGCTGCATGCAGCGGCAGCCGCGTCGTGCCCCCTCCCCTTGCACTGTATATGCGTAGGGGACCTCTACGTGTTGCAGTTCAAGGGGAGGTCGCGTGCCTATCTCCTAGATCAAGGGGACCACTGTAGCCCCCCCTTACAGAGTGCTCACTTATTTAATAGTTGAAAAAATAATAATAAAAGATAAATATAGTTAAATAATATAGTTGTAGTGCGGTATAAGGGGAGAATATATGAGGAACTGCTGTGGAAGATAAAAAAAAGGAGATGAAATGTTGATGATGTTATGCAAAAAAATAATATAGGGAAAAATTTTAAAGGTATGTCTGAGGGAGGGAGAAAAAATCCGCCGGCTTGAGAGTTGCTAGAGGGCAGCGCTGCGGCTGTGAGGAGAGAAAAAAAAGAATACGACTATGGATTGCATGTCAGTTAAAGAGGTTTATTTGTGACCAAGTTTCTAATAAATATACTGTTTATAGCACCAAATCAGTTTGTTATAACAATATATTTTGTAATGGAACTAATGATATTTGTTTGATATCATACATATAATAATAATGCATTTTTCTAAACATAGAGTGAATATGTATTAAAAAGCCGTTTCAGTGTTTGGCATAGCAGGAGAGGCTGGTTCAACGGAGGTAGAGCCGTCTTTGAAGAGTTCTGCTCCAAAGGCCTCGGCTTCTCTATTTTTACTGAAAAATTATTTCGCCTACAAAATATTTGGTAGAACTTTTTAAAAAGTGTCGAAAGAGAGCCTACGGTCGGTATCAGATACAATCAAAGAGTCCGCTTGAGTCACAAAACTGAAAGGGGGGAAAAAGATGCTACGAAGACGTTAACGGAGCAAATTATATGTCGCCCAGCTCGTTCCCCGTGCCATGTAAAGACTGCGGGATATCATATTTTTCTCGGCCACTTGTCCACTGTACTCCGTATGTCGTCTGTATGCCCCAATTATTAGTTGGAGCAGGAGTACCGACTGGTTTGGTTCTTGCCTATCTCTGCAGCAACTTGTACAACTGAAGAATTAATCTTAGGTAAAAAAAGTTAAATGGCTAGCTCAGTTCTCCCCTCTATCTTAACTGACTGTGTCCGAACATATCCTCTTTCTCTCTTTTATATTTATCTTAAAGGGTGTTTGATTTCTAGAGACTAATTTTTAGTCCCTACATTTTATACCATTTTAGTTCCAAAATTATCAAATATAGAAACTAAAACTCTATTTTAGTTTCTATATTTGACAATTTATAGAATAAAATAAAATAAAATGATGGGACTAAACATTAGTCCCTAGAAACCAAACACTCCTTACACTTTTAAATGATTCTCTCTTCTATATATTATTTTTCTACAAAAGCGTTTTCTATGTCTTGTTCTCCATCCGTCGTATTAAAGATATATTCTATTTTAGATTTTTTGTATGTATTTATTATACCATCAAATATATTATACATATTTTATTTTTGTTTAATTCGTTGTCTAAAATATAAAAATAGATATAGAAGAGGAAAAGAGTCTATATATAATTAATGAAAAATGCTCTTTATTTAGATGTTGCTTTAGAGAACATAGATGATTCTTTTAGAGGATATTGATGGATCTTATAAGAGGGAAGCTCGTTTAAATATAGAAGTAAAAAAAGTCAATCTTAAGCAACCTCCAACAGTCCACCACGTTTGCTCTTTGCTCTCCTGCAATTTTCCGTATGTGGACACCTTCATAAACGCTCGAATGGCACCGCCTCCTCCTCCCTCTCTTGAGGGTGAGAGAAGGAAAAAAACCCTTCAAGAGGAGCAATGATCTCTCCCTCTTTGCTAATGAGCATTTGTAACTGTAAGTTTTATTATTTTTAAATTTGATTATCTGATAACAATATATATTATAGTACTATAAATATTGTATGTTTTAAAATTTTAAAACTGATGTATAAGTCAAATACTTGAATAGGAATAATGATCGAAGAAAAGATGGGATATAGAGAAGGGAGAAATATTTAAATATGAATGAAAATACGAATACGTGGATTTAGGATGAATCGTTGTATTCCGCCTTCGTATTATTCTATTTACGTTGCTCTCGAGTTTGGTGTACCGGTCCGAGAAATCTTCTTCTGTTCTGCTGCTGCTATATACTCCGTACTTTTATTCTATTCAGGAAAGGAATTCTGCCTTCTTCTCTCATCTTCCTGCTCAACATCAGTAGCAGCTTTAGCTGTAGCAGCGCCACCGGCCACCGCCACGCCATGGCCACCACGTTGCACAAGCCCCTTGGGGCGATCACCGTTGACGACCTCGCCGCGGCGGCGCCTGGGTCGGACGCCACCGCGCTCCACGCAGCGCTCCGGCGCGCGCTCGACTCGCACGGACCCACCGAAGTGTGGGGCGAGCTCTGCCGGTCCGTGCTCTGTCCGTCTGTCCCCTTCGCCGTCCACCGGATGCTCTACTACGGTTGCTTCGCCGGGTTCCCGTCCCCCACGCCGCCGGCCTGGACGCCCGACCCGTAAAGCCCCGATCTTTCCGTTCAACCAACTCGCCTAAAAGATGTTTTTTTACCTCTTCCGAGTCCCTCTGATTTTTGCGGGGAAAACTTTTTCAGCAAGGAGTCTGTCTTGACCAATGTCGGCCGTGTCCTCGAGGCGCGTGGTAGGAACTTGATCGGCGACGCGTACAAGGATCCCATCACCAGCTTCCCAGACCTCCACAAGTTCTCCAACGAGAACCCAGAGGTGATATAAGCTACTACTACTGTACTGTTTGATTCCGTTTGTTGCTTGTTACTGTTGCAAAAGTGAGCTTACCGTCTCAGACCGATCCGTCGGTTCCAAGGACAGGCGTACTGGAAGATGGTATTTGAGGATATGGGTATCCAATTCAGCGTAGAGCCATCCTGCATCTGGAGAGAGAACACTGCATATCCTGGTGGCGAGTGGCTACCAGGCGCCGAGCTCAACGCTGCTGTTAATTGCTTGACTGCTAAACCCGGGAGGAGCTCCGACGGTCCGGCCATTGTATGGAGGGATGAAGGGAAGGACTCTGATCCTCTTAACTTCATGTCTTTGGAGGACTTGAGGAAGAAAGTTTGGTAACCGTATACTGCTCTAAGAAGTTTTGCCAGTTTTGATCATAGCCAAGCTTTTGATTCATCATAATCTGATCCTGTAACCAATTTCTCTCCCTATGTCTAGAGCAGCCTAGTGGCCAATGCAATTGATGCCCTGGAACTGCCGAAGGGATCTGCAATTGCTATTGACATGCCTATGGATGTCAATGCTGTTGTGATCTACCTTGCGATCGTGTTGGCGGGATATGTGGTTGTCTCAATTGCAGACAGTTTTGCTGCACCTGCAATATCAATGAGGTTGAAGTTATCAGAAGCGAAGGCAATTTTTACTCAGGTATCTCGCTAGCCCTGTTGGTACTGGTTGATTCCTTCATTTAATTTGCTGATACTTTTGTTCTGAGAAGAGTTTATGGTTAAATAAAGCTTGGGAATACTGACAGTTCTTTTCTTTTTAGGATTACATCCTTCGTGATGACAAAGAACTACCATTGTACAGGTGCATCGTTTAAGTACAAAAGCTATACATCGAGAATTTGCACTATTAGAATATACTTCTCACACCATTTTTTTTGGCTTCTACAGTAGAGTTGTGGAGGCTAAGGCCCCTATGGCAATTGTGATTCCTGTAAGGGGGTCTTTGCTAATAAAGGGACTACGTGTTGATGACCTTTCCTGGCAAGATTTCCTTGGAAGGGTTAATTATACCGAGTGAGTTATTTTCTTGTCATGATACTTTGAAATTTGGGGAGAAGCCCAGGTTCTTTGAGAGTCTTTCCTGTGTCATCTGAACACTTGGCGATTTCTAGAGTGAATTGTACTGAGCTGTCTCTAGAACACAAGTCAAATTACCGAGCAGTTCTAGATTATTTTCACAATGTGCAATAAGCTAACTAGTTTTTTGGTTAAGTAATACGAAAATAAATTAGTTAACTCATGAAATCCACCTAGTTTCATTGGAATAACTTGATGCTATTGGACATTCACTGACTGAACCAGAAAAAATCTGCAGGGCTGAAAATTACACTGCTGTTAACCAACCTGCCTATGCATTCACCAATATTCTATTTTCATCAGGGACCACAGGTAAGATGATGTTTGATAATTTTGTCAGTTCTGACATGTCTCGCCCATATGCAATTATTAGGTATACAGCTGCATACTGCAAACTGGCCAATGGCAGATCCAATTTATGATAACAAGTTGATCAATTAGTGCATTTAAAAATATTTTTGTACAGAAAATTCTGACAGTTCTCCATATTCAGGGGAGCCCAAAGCAATTCCATGGACACATATAACACCCCTAAAGGCAGCTGCCGATGGATGGTGTCACATGGATATTCGTAAAGGAGATGTTGTTGCTTGGCCAACGAATCTTGGTTGGATGATGGGCCCTTGGCTTGTTTATGCCTCCTTGCTGAATGGAGCTTCCATGGCTCTGTATAATGGCTCCCCAAATAGTTCAGGCTTTGCGAAGTTTGTACAGGTACAGAAAATAGACAGTTGAATTCACAAAAATAGTGTTAGAATGACAGAAATTATGGACCGTTTCACAATTGTGTTCATGTACATTATACTATCTAAATATCAATTCCAAATAAACTGAATGCACAAAGTTTTCTATGCATGGTTTGCTATTCCAGTTAAGCTTTTTCAGTTACTCATCATGAACCTCAACCATTTGACTTGGTTCGCTCATATGTTTGTGGATTCTTACGAAAAATGAATAGTGCAGGCATGAAACTGTCCAGTTTGCATTGTTCCTATGTATATCGCCCTGCAATGTCTTTTTTTTGAGTTTAATGGTATTCTATCTTCATTCATTGCAATATTGTTCCTACTTATAGATACCTAATTTCAGGATGCTAAGGTAACAATGCTTGGACTGGTACCCAGCATCGTTCGTACTTGGAAGAATACGGACTGTACAGCTGGACTAGACTGGTCCTCCATCCGGTAATTTTTAAATTGCTCAACTATCCAGACCTTTTGTCTTAACTTTGCAAGTTACACATATAGTATGGTATGCAGTTTCTATTGACCATATTCATTATATACAGATGCTTTAGCTCCTCTGGGGAGGCATCCAGTGTGGATGATTATTTATGGCTGATGGGAAGAGCTGGTTACAAGCCAGTAATCGAGTACTGTGGAGGCACAGAGATTGGTGGTGGATTTGTTACTGGATCGATGCTACAACCTCAAGCGTTGTCTGCATTCAGCACACCTGCCATGGGTTGTAACCTGTTCATTCTTGATAGCAGTGGGAATCCTTTGGTAAGCTCATCGAGTGATGGAATATGATTTTTTGAATTCACCTTTTGTCTTTTTTTTTAAACAACATATCTTATTTTCATACCAGAGCATAGCATGGATTCCTGTGTGTGGAATATTAGTGCAATTTTGATATCATTGACATCAAACATTTATGTCAGGAGCCTGACATTATGTCGTACTGCGTTCATGTACTGCTTGCAAATTCTGACACTTCATATCTGGATTCTTCTTTGCTAGTCTGTTAACATTCACGAGTCTCATAAGAAAATAGCTGTCAGAGCTGATGTCGGTGTTTCTCTTCAATGTTTATAGCCACAAGACTCTGTCGGCATTGGTGAACTTGCACTTGATCCAACTTTATTTGGATCATCAACAACACTTCTAAACGCTGATCATCAGGAGGTTTACTTCAACGGAATGCCAGAATGGCACGGGAAAGTACGTATGTGTGTTCTTTGCTACTTGCTAACGTGTAAAGGTCGAGCCCCTAAACATTGTAAAAATGCAGATCCTCCGCAGGCATGGAGATGAATTTGAGCGTACTTCTGACGGGTATTATAGAGCTCATGGGCGTGCAGATGATACAATGAACCTTGGTGGAATTAAGGTATGCAATGCGTTGTGGAAATATGCAACTACGTGTTGCAATGTGGCATTTCCTGATCCACACATGGAGTTTCATGATCACTTTCAGGTTAGTTCCATTGAGATCGAGAGGATCTGCAACAGAGTACATGACGCCATCCTTGAAACAGCAGCTATCGGGGTTCCACCTGTAGGGGGTGGCCCCGAACAACTAACCATAGCCGTCGTGTTGAAGGACCAGAGCTCTCAAATAGAGGACTTGAACCAGCTGAAACTAGCATGCAACATGGCTCTGAAGAAACTGAACCCTCTCTTCAAGGTGCGTGCATTGTTCCTGTAAAAACTGTCTACGTTTTGATTTGGCAGACCTCAGAGATCCCAAAGTACTCCATTGCTCCCCACATGTATGCAGGTTTCCTCCGTCGTCATCGTCCCGTCCCTCCCTAGGACCGCCTCTAACAAGGTCATGAGGAGAGTCCTTCGCAAGGAGTTCAGCCAGGCCGCCCAGGCAAAGCATTCAAAAATATAGGTAGTTATTAGAAATAATTAGTGTTTTCTGCTGCAAATGCACCTGCAGAAAGAGTAAAACACCAAACTGGGCATATCGGGAAGTCCTGTTGTTTGCCACCAAAACGGATAAATGAGATGTACTTAGATTTCGGGAAATAAGGGAGCTGTATTCCTGCCAACGTTCAGCACTCACTTGATGTGCTGCACTAATAAAACACTAATGCAATCACTTGCATTAGATCACAGTCTGAACTCTAAGGGCTTGTTCGTTTACGTCGGATTGCACCTGGAATCGTTCCAGCTAATCAAAGTTTATATAAATTAGAGAAACAATCCGGCTAGGAATCGTTCCGACCCACCAATCCGGTACTGGGTCGGAACGATTCCTAGCCGGATTGTTTCTCTAATTTATATAAACTTTGATTAGCTGGAACGATTCCGGGTGCAATCCGACGTAAACGAACAAGCCCTAAAGAGTTTCTTAGGATCTGCTAGTTTTTTTTGTCCCAGTCATCTGATCTGAGTGTCTGACGATATGTACTACTAATAATGTGACTAAGGGGGTGTTTGTTTGAGATTATAATCCACCTAGATTATATAATCTAACAACTTTTGAACTATGAGTTAGTTCAAAAATTGTTGGATTATATAATCTAGGTGGATTATAATCCCAAACAAACACCCTCTAATACTGTGAGCAGCCGGCAGCGCCAGTTGAAGAGTTAGAATTCAAAGCATCGCAGAAGGAAGATAGCCGGTGGTTGAAGAGTATCTGTATCGCCGTACGGCAACAGGCTGGTACAATGAACGGAACAAGATTGTCTGCAGTTGGCCAGAACGACTTGTCTATGCACAGTCGCTGGATATCAACCGTTCACTAGTATTCAACGGTGACCAGGATTCCGGGAACAATGCCCTCACGCAGTCACGCTGCTAGCTGGGCTTCGGCCCAATATCAGCTTGCCACCGCTTCAAGTATTAGAAGCTTCGATACTTTTTCTGCGCGTTTTTTTGCCCCTTTTTCGGCACAAGAGGGAGCGAACTTCTGTTGCTATGGATAAACAAAATGCTATTTTTTTTGTTACTTAGAAATCGTTTTTGAAATCTTACCAAAATTTAGAACTAAATGAAACTGGTTACAATAATATGGAAAGAAAATCGAAACAAAAATTAAGAAACGAAAACAAAAATAGTTTAGGTCTGTTTCGACCGTTTCTAAAAATTATAATATTTATTCGGTATTTTATGGTTGGTAACGAATTCTGTATTTTTAAAAAATAATAAAATGTAAAATAATTTCGTAAATTCATTTTAACTTAGAAAAACATGAAACTAATTTTATTATTTAAAAAAATTCAATACATAAATTTCGTAAATACATAAATTACTAAGGCTCTAAAACGTGAAGCAACACCGAGCTAATATTGGGCTCAAGCAATATATGATTTCAGTACACTGTTTTATTACACGGTTACATATTTAGGTTGGTGAATGAAATAATCTCAGTCTCCCAATATATGATTTCATCTCACGGTTCCATAGGCTAACCAAAAAACATTTATAGCACGCCTGGTTGCCTATATATATAAATCTAGACGAGACTCATGAGATACAGTTTTTGGTCGTTTGGGTACTAGACAAAGTTCTGAACATGTCACCCATGATACATAAGGCTCCATCATCCTGGCTCATAGGAAATGCCTTTTATTTCCATCTCTCGTCTCGTGGGCCTATGAGCCTATCTCACTTGATTTAAGGTAGCTCTCCTAGCTAACAACGGGATCATCTAAACCAACTGGATGCTTTTTTGGTTGCATTGCTCGTTCTGGCTGAGCAGATATATATACTAATGCAATGTTTGGTTTTGATTCGATAATAAGTTCAACATAACGATGTTTTAGTAGTCTCGGTTTTTCTCATTAAGCTTCAGTTAACTATTTAAAGGGGATATATCTTGTGCAATCACTTATTCGATGCAAGTTTGTAATTGAACCATTCAAAATATTCAATCTAGATCTAACGATGCCTATCGTGTTTGCATTCTACCCTCCCGAGATTTAGATGGAGCTCATGTAATCACTGATTCTTTGTTTGTTATGCGGCTTAGTGTATGGTTACCGTTTTTGGTACAAGTTTATAACATTAAAAAAAGCAGCCATTGTCAAATGGGAATCTTGGTGACTTGAGGTAGTTTACTGATATTGAAGAGTACAATCCCTACTGTGGGTACATATATCATGAGCCAACAAAACCACTTGAGTTGATTTGCTTGATTTACTGCCGTGTACTAATTACTAAACAAACTCTGCTTGGTGGGTGTTTGAATGCACTAGAGCTAATAGTTAGTGGCTAAAATTAGTTGTAGACATCCAAACACCCTAACTAATGATTCAACTATTAGCTATTTTTAGTAAATTAGTTAATAGTTAGCTAGCTATTTGTTAGCTAGCTAATTCCACTACCATTTTTTTAGCTAACTAACTATTAGCTCTAATACATTCAAATACCCCCTTGGGGTATCAGGTCTCGATCCGAGCTGTTTAGCGAATGACTCAATCAATACTTTTCTATTTTGAAGGTGTAAGGGTAGAAATACAAAATCGATGTTGGTCACTTATTTTCAATTGCTACATGTCATCAAAAATAAAGCAACACAAAATTAAGAGACAAGGATCTTCATCCTTAAGTTAATACACCTTCGGTGTAATAGCTTGAGGATGAAGGTTTTAATACAGAACAAAGACGAAGTATAACTGAATGGAATTACAATGTAAAATATGATACAAGGACTCATCTCATATTCCTCAGTATTTTATTCCATCTCCTCTAATATAAAATAAATTTATAATCATATACCTTCGGTTTCTTGGCACAAGATAGCGCGAAGGTGTCTCGAAGGCTAAGCAATACGAAGCTATAGCACCCCAAAAGGTGAATTTATGTAGGGCACTGTTTATCTATTTATAAGCCCGAGATATTGCTTAGGTAAATTTACAATTATATCCTTGATCTCTATACATTCAGACTAATATACATGTCAGGGGTAAAGTTGTCCTTCTTCTAGCTTGGTTCGTCAACATTCGATGGTCCTCCAGAATTACATGTACACAATGGTCATCCGAATCCTTCATGCTTGTTCTGTTTGGAACCTACCTTCGGCATTATCCCTTCGTCATTAGTACTTCGACATTAACCCTGCGATATACACATAACAAAACAGAAGGAATGGCCACTTAATGAATGTTTTGAGGATCTTTGAGTGAAGAAGACCCCTAATAGTAGCCCATTCACGATGCTAGATCATTTTTTCATAGCGAGCTCGGTCCACGAAACACACGAAGGCTTTTTATGTCGAAGGTCCGAAAAACACCTTCTCTGAGCTTGTTATTAAAAATGGGCAAAAAAAACTTGAGCTCCATTGGTCCATCGATTAGCTAGTCCGAGTAACATGACCGTTTGTATTCACCGCTTATCGGGATGTATAAATAGGCTGGCTATCAGTGGGTTTTAACGACATTCATTGCCTTCGTGTTGTTTTGCTGCCGAAATTTTTACTACCTCCGAAGGTATTTTCACACTTTCAAGCTTTCAACAAAGCTTTAACTTGTCTTACAATGGCTAGGATTCGCACGACCGCTAGATTGGTCAACGAGGGTGAGGCCACATACATGACTGAGACAGCTCCGATCTCGGAAGTGATGAGGGAGCCCAGCATTGCTGAGCCGAGTACTAGGGAAGAAGTGTCTACTTCGGGAAAAAGTAATTCTGAAGTCGAAGGTGAAGTCGAAGTTGATGGTGATGAAGAAGATCCAAATATTCTTTGTCCGAGTAAGCCTAGCCACATTGAGTTTGGGAAATCTATTGTGAAGGCTACAAATTTAGATGTGATGAAAAGACTTGGATATATTGGTAAGAAGGATGATGATTTAATTAGATTCACTGGTGATGAAATCATCCTGAAGCCAAAGGTTGAATCGGGTCATAGACGCACTTGGATTTGATAATCCAGACTATGCAAAGTTTGAAAAAGAAGTTCTTGGGGTAAAAAGGAATAGGACTGTCAGTATTATGAAAAGACATGCTGAAAGATTAGTGAAGGAAGATAAGAAGAAGAAAATGGTTTCGAAAAATGGAATGGGGTTGATGAAGGTGAATCTTCGCAATCGGGGCCGAAATCTCCTGCTCCGAAGAAGAGAAAATCATCGAAGCTAGAACGTGCCGGTAAGAAATCATATGAACTTCTGAAATAGGCCACTGAGACCCCTTCGGCGTCGTCTATTGGTGTTAACAGAAATTATGGAGGTAATGACTCATTCTTTGCATTTTGCTATGCTAAGCCCGCTAGGGTCAGATCTTACTATCTTGTTACAGACAACGAAGAACAAAAATGTCGAAGAAGAGACAGGGAGGGGTGCTTCGAAGGTGGTTGCAGAGGAGATGACCAAAACACATGACGAGCAAGCTCCTCAGAAGAAACGACATATTATGACGGTGATGAAGGCTGTGTGTAAAACTCCTCCAATAGAAACAAGGAAGAAGATTGTGATCAGAGAGAAACTCATTGCGATAGATAAAACTATCGAAACAACTCAAGGGACCGAAGATAGTGGTGGCGCTTATGGGACCACTATGTTTGAAATTGATAGAATTGTTGCAGACGTAGCGCCTGGGAAAGAAGATGAAGATGCAACTGCTGCTAAGGTTCGAAAGCAAAAGGATGTTACATCTAAGGATTTGGCTTCAAGGACGAAGAAAATTGAGAAGACTTCTACAGAAGAGCAGACCTTCGTCTTGAGGCATTTGGGTGGTAAAGTACCGAGTGAAGAAGACATATCTGAGTTGGGTTACATCGAATTAAATATTATAACTCATACCCTCTTAGTGTAAACACAATAACTTCTCGACCGTAACCCCGACTGTTGTGTTTCTTTTCCTCGCTTGACCGTAGAAGCGAGCTCTACATTGTATTGCATGTTTTATAATATCTTCTCTTGTATGGTGTAATGTTCTAATACATGTGTATGTTTGTTTGCTTGTACCTATTTTTGTTCACTTTGTGTCATGAATAGATCGTGATCTGTTCTCGTGCTTCATGGAATCTACGATCAAGCTTTGTCGACCAAGTGAATAAGCTCCTCGAGTTCTACAAGGTTGAAGACCCTGAGCATCTGTTTGGTGAAGGCGAGTGTCATCTGACCTACTTATGTCCTATTCATATGATAATTCATTTCCCCACATTACATAATTGAAACCTAAGGATTAACTAGCTTTCTATTTACCTTGTCCTTGATTACCTTTTGGACTATTATGGTTAGCTTTATGCTAGTGCTCCGCTTTAATCAATGAACATGATGAAATACATTTATGATATGATGATTTTATTTTGGATATGATGATGAACTTGTGGCACTAAAGGGGGCTCAGACTGTTTCTGAAGTACCTCTCCGTAAGGACTTGTTCGTTGAGAGACCAACCAGGAAAACAGTGCAACCATGAGGGTGGTATGGGATGCCCTTAGTTCATTAATTGGAGGAACCTGGGGGTGTAGTTTGCTTCGCCGTTGTGCGATCAATGGGGGTTGGGGCATAGTACTTGCTCTGCTAAGGTGGGGTGCCAAGGTTCCTTCGATTCGGTTTTGTTAGTAACCCCCTAAGGGAGTACTATCTTTGTACGACTGGCGAAACCTAACGGGCGGCTACACACCAGGGGAATCTTTGTAAAGGCTATGTAGTGATACCCTGCCAGACCACCTAGGAAGTGATCAATGGAGAGTAGCGCTCCTCGGGCAGAAAGGGAATCACAGCTCATGGGTAAAGTGTGCGACCTTTGCAAAGGATTAGAAATTGATATATTAGTCGTGCTCACGGTTAAGAGCGACTTGGGATCCTCTTTGATTAGAGTTACAAATGATCTGAGATGCAATTGTTATGGATGGTGATGATGGTTCTATTAATGATGTTTCTAACTATGGATTCTGGTATTTCTTCTATGAGGAGGTACTCTTTGGGATGATAACATGGGATTATTGATAAAACATGGCTCATAATAATGAATAAAACTTAACAAAGTAAAAGCTACTTGCTTTCAGCCTAACCCCACGTAAAGCTAGTCCACTTCAGCCAAACAGGGCATTTGCTGAGTACGTTGATGTGTACTCACCCTTGCTTTCACAAAACACCAGGTTGCCTTTGGTGCAACCTATGCTCTGGTAAAGAAGAAGAACAAGGTGTGGAGGCGGATCTCCAGGAGTTCCAGGACTTCGATGAGTTCGAGGATTAGGCTAGCGACCTCCCCTAGACGGCTGCCTGTTGTGGGTTTATTTACGTTGGCTACGTTTATACTACACGCACTTTGATTTATGTAATGTAAATGACTCTAGTCTGTAATATTATTACTTACTATTTATTATTATTCGAAGCATTGTGCTATGATGAGTCATTTATTTAATCATTGTGTACATGAGTTTTGATCCTGGCACGTACATGGTTCGCATTCGGTTTGTCTTCCAAAACTGGGTGTGACATGCCCTCGCCATGTTGTTGGGGCAGTCGGATGCCCTGAAGGAGATGATGGTGCTCCACCACCTTTAATGGGGCGCTGCCTTTAGAGCCCTAGGGGTCACCAAGAGCACCTCATGGCAAAGGGACTTTACATCCCGTCGAGAGGTCAGCTCCTAGCTCTCACCGTACATGACGTACAACTTATTGCAGTGGTCGTCGTCGCTAGAGTCAGAGTCTTCGGTGAGGATGTCCTTTAGGACTTGCTCAGGAGAATGATACCTAAGCTCTCTCTCGCTTGTGGTAGCATCGCCTTCGTCGGCCTTCTCCATGCCAGGTCAGCGGCATTGCGGTGAGCCCTACTTAGAGGTATGCTCACATCACTCACTAACGCACTTCGCGAGCTTCTGGATCTCACGGCATTTTGAGGCATTGTGGCGGCTAGTGGGATGAATAGGGCACGACCCTCTGTCGCCACCCTAGGGAGTGGGCGCTTGCCATGCGCATTCTGACCCCCAACCCAGCTGCAACGACTGGAGCACCGGACGACGGCTTCTTGCCATTGCATTTCTTCTTCTTTTTTGTCGCAGCCTAGAACAGTGGCGCCTAAGCCACCCGTTTGGGTAGCCCTAGCCTGTGCAGGTGAGTGCCATGCACGGCACTCGGCGGCCCTGGCGCACTTGTCTGCCAGAGTGAAGAGTGTGGTGACGCTTTCTACATTGTGTGTCGACAGCTTCCCAAGCATGTTCTCATCACATACCCCCTGTCGGAAAGTAATGATGATAAAAGGATCAGATATACAAGGTATGGTTCCCCGTACCTTGGTGAAGCAGGAGATGAATGCCTAGAGCATCTCTCTGGATTCCTACCTTACTACATGGGGGTGGGCCTCCACACCATGCTGCTGATAAGCATTGGCAAAGTTCACGATAAACCACGTGCAGAGCTGTTCCCAGGAATAGATGGATCCTGGGCTGAGGTTCTCGAGTGAAGTCCAGGCTAGCCCGATTAAGGCTAAATGGAAGTAGCTCGCCATCACGACACCATTTCCGCCAGCCACAATGATAGCGGTGACGTAGACCTGCAGGAACTCCGACAGGTTAGACGTATCATCGTACTTCTCCAACAGGTGTGGGAGAAACTTGGACGGCCAGGCCACGGTGCGGAGATGATCTGCAAGTGCGACGCAACCTACTCTAGCCACAGGGATGCCAGCCCTAGCATTTTCTAGAGATGGTGGTGTCGCTGCACCAAACTCGACATCGAGGTTCCGGCCCTCGATGTTTTGTCGACGCTCACAGCCCTCTCCATGGAGACACAAGCATCCTTTACCGCACGTCTTTGGTTGAGATCTGCATGTAAGTCCATAGCCCACATGCCCCTCATAGAGGGTGAGCGCATGGAGGCCAACGCCTCACGCTGATGCCGCTGGAAAGACCTCAGGTGTTGCCTGTCCACCTCATGGGGGCCGAGCGACGGACGTGCCCCAGTCTGTATTGAACCGGAGGCAGTCGATGTCATCATGCCACAGCCTCATTGCCCTGGGAGAGGCTACAGATCTTGGTGATTGCGGAGCAACTCCCTAGCCGCTAAAAGCGACGTGCCGGGGGTACCCCGCGAGGATGCTCTGGATACCGACTCCTGTGTGCTACGACACAATGGGCACAACAGCACATGGAGCGAAGCAAGGAGCGACCCACGACATAGATGACGCCACTCCCTCTCCCATCTAAACTTCGTCGGAGGAGGAGTCGAGATGCTCGACAATCCACACCATCATCGATCCGAGAAAATAGGCGAAAAACCTAAGCTAAACACCCCTACCTAGTGCGCCAAATGTTGGAGGAAATCTCCAGTCAAGTGGCAGAAAGCACCCACCTAATCCTAAGAACAGGGGGCAGCCTAGGGTTTGCCTAATGAGATGGATAAACACAAGAACATGCAAGGCTTTAGAGTGGTTTGGGCCACCGGAGCATAACACCCTACTCCACTATGAGTTGTATTGTTGAGGCTGTCCTTGAGGTTGTCTGAAGGTCCCCCTTGTATTGCATGTGTTTTCCCTTTTGTAGTCCAAGGGCAGCACGTTACAAGAGTGCTGGGCAGCCCCGATAGGTGGGCCCTAGTGAGCTAATATTAAATATATACTAAATGCAGCAATAATTGTAGTGGCAAACAGAGATCTCTTCTTCGTTCACCATGCGGATAACCTGACTGCACGTGACTTGCGCCGCAATTGTCGGCTTGTGCCTGCCACGACGTGTACTAGATATGCTGACATATGTAGGGTCAGGCATGCTGACGTGCTTGGAAGTTAATGCGATGGGAGTGCGCGTGCTGTAACACCCCTGGTGTTACGAGAACTAAAACTTTGACATGTCATCATATGCATCAGCATCATTTTGCTTGCTGAAAGGGAATTAGGCTTACATCTATTTTCCTAATTGATTTTGGTGGTTGAATTGCCCAACACAAATAATTGGACTAACTAGTTTGCCCTAGTGTATAAGTTATACAGGTGCCTGTTGGGGACTTGTTCTCAAATGCTACAAATTAAGAACAAGGCAACATAAAATGTTAAATATCAGATCCCTTCGTCCTTCAAAGCATTATTTCCCTTTGGATATAATGGATTTCAGACGAAGGTTATGAAGGTCATACCTTCATAATCATAATCATAATGAAAAAATAAAGAAGATTCGTGCATAAAATAATATGATTACTTCGAACATTAATTCATTTTTGTTTATTTCGCTTATATAAACAACAACAACAAATGTACCTTCGGCTTGAAGAAAAGTAAGGGTACAAGCGTGATATCAATGCCTAGTCAGCGTGAACAGTACACGAGTACTGTTCATCTATTTATAGGCACGGGACGCAGCCCGTATAAAATTACATTAATGCCCTTTATCTTTATCAATAACTCTATAGTAGTTCTTCGAGGGCTGATTCGGCTTTTCATCTTTAAGTCGGTTTCCCCTTTCTGCCGTCATGCCGAAGCTCCTCTGCACATAGCTTCGTGATTGTTTCATCCTTCGTCATGATCGTCTTCCATTTCAGTCAAACTTCGTCTTGACCATGCTTCTGTATACCCGTAACCTGATTCCGAAGATACCTGCTCGCATACTTAGAAAACATTGTCAAATCACGTTTTTGAGGACCTTCGGAAGCCGAAGGCCCCCAACAGTAGCCCCTCGCAATATTAATTTGCTGTAATGATAAATTCATATTGCGATATGGACGAAGGCCTTAAGCCGAAGGTCCAAAAAAACACCTTCCCTTTGCTAGAATAGCAACAGTCTTTGACAAGCGGGACCCTCCAGTTTTCAACGCTCTGGGCGTATAAATAAGAGCTCATCCCGAGTTTATTTGACACGCTCTCTTGCAAACTGTTTTTACTCACCCAACTTTTAGCCTGCGCGCAACAACACTTGCTTGGCCTTTTAGATTTTAAAGCTTCGGCTTCGAGAGCACTTTCTCAGCGTTTGCAAGGATGTCTGAAGACAAAAAAGTTGTTGGTGATTCGAAGCTAAGTCTTTCTGAGGAGATGCATCTGGGTTTTCTTCAATCAATGTCGAAGACTAATACAGAGAAGATTACTAAAGAAATTTTGGAGGGTTTATCTGAAGATACTGGTGACAGTGACAGCTATGATGTGGATAGTGGCGGTGAAGACTCCGAAGATCGACCATGGCGACCAAGCCATGCGGTTTTTGGCAAATCAAGTATTAAAGAAAATCATCTTATCAACATGAGAGGCAGATATTTCTGGGACTTGTCCGTTGTGAGGGCTGATGAAGGAGAGAAAACTTGTCCAACTCCTGAGGAAAATGAAGTCGTGGTATTCCGAAGCTTCTTGAAAGTTGGACTACGATTTCCCTTAAGCAGCTTTGTTGTAGAGGTGCTGAAGATATTTGAAATCTACCTTCACCAACTTACCCCCGAAGCAATTATAAGGATGAATATCTTCGTGTGGGCCGTGAGAAGCCAAGGCTTGGAACCTAATGCGAAAAGCTTCTGCAACATACATGAATTGTTGTACGAAACAAAACCCTGGGGTAAGGAACAAGATCACAACAATTTTGGCTGCTACAGCTTTGGCTCCCGGTCTGGGTCAAGCTGCCCCGTGCCAACCTTTCGAAAGAGGTGGCCTGGCGACTGGATGACGGAATGGTTTTACGTGAAGAATGACTTGAAATCACGAGAAGATATAAAGAAGATCATTATGCGTCCCATCTGGCAACACTTCGGCCTGCGGAGGCCGAAGGTGGAAATGAATGAAGCAGCCGAAGAATGCCAGAGAGCCTTCAGTGTTGTTTGCTCTTTTATTGGGACGAGGGATTTGGTCCAAGAACACATTGCCTTCAGAGTATGGCCACTTGTGGAAAAATGGGAAATGCCGCAGGAGACCATTAAAGAGACTGACGAAGGTGGACTAGTCAGGCTGAAATACACATTTAAGTTTGGAGATAAATTCGTTGAGCCAGATGATGACTGGCTAAAAAGCATTAAAACTGTAAGTGATGAACTGCTTGGGGTATATTCAAAGGCCGAAGATACTGCATTGTCAGCAGCCTTCGGAGGCCAAAAGAAGAGGCTGAACCGAGTATTTGATGCAATTGGGTTCGTCTACCCCGATTACCATTATCCAGTGCGGGGTCAAAAAAGAAAGAATATTTCCTCTGCAAAGGAGACTACTTCAGCCGCTCCTAGTGAGCCGGTGCCGAAGAGGAAAAGGGTAATGGTTCTCACACACCGGCCACGTTATATTCAACTGGCCACAGTGCCTGAGTTCGCCGGTGAGACCTCTTCGGCCACCGAAGCTAAAGAATCAACTCTGCTGCCAGAAATCGAAGAGTTGGCCGAAGTGCCAGCAACAGAAAAGACGGAAGAACCAAGGACTGAAGAAGCAAAAACATCAGAAGTTTTAAGTCCTTCAGCAAAGATTGAGACAGGAAAAAGCCAAAAGGGTCCAACAGTGACCCCGAAAAGAAAAAGGATGGTTAATGTGTTAGATGTTTTGGAGACAATTAAATCTTCAAGCATAACTCCAAAGAAAACTGTTGAACTTTCTAAAGTGTCTACTGAAGCTTTAGTTGCTGAAGCTTCGAAGCAACAACTTGAAGCTGAAGCTGGGCCTTCAGAGCCCACCAAGGAACAACCTTTGGAAACCGAAGAAAAAATAAAAATGTCAGAGCCAATTTTGGTTGAAGAAATTGACACTGCTGCCCCCGAAGCACCTTCCAACATACGCGATTACATTGTGCGACATGCTTCGGGGAAGAAATTATCTGAAGAAGAGATTTATGAAGCCAATCACTATGCCAGAGAATTAAAATATCCGAAGGGGGCACTAGTGTTCAATGGGACAGACGAAGATGACTTCCTATACTGCCTCCCTGACAACAAAGAATTATCTGTCTGCCGGGAGATGGCTAGGAGTATGGGGGTTCCGAAGCTTGAAGCTGGACTATGCGCTATGACGAAGGAGGATCTTGCGGATAGCCTTGCATATAATAGTCTGAAGGTGCGAGAATTGTATATTTAGAAATTTACAATTTTTGAATCATTCTTTTATTCTTATAGTAATTCTTTTTTCATATAGGGTTTAATACTAAGCAACGCTTTGAGAGCGCAAAAGAATGCTGAAGACGAAAGTTATAATATTGCTTTCAACAACCTACGAGCAGAGGTTATCAAGCTGAGGAACGAAGCTTTGGAAAAAGATAAAATTCTGCTTACACTAGTGGATAAAATAAAGGAAGACGAAGCTACCTCTAAGGCTCAAGCTGAAGCCCAAAAACGCGAAATTCAGGATCTTCAGAAACAACTGGCCAGGGCTAAAGAAGAACGCATACTAGAAGAAACAAAACGAGAACTTAGTGATCAATGGGCCAATCATTTGGAAATAAATGTTGAAGAGCTTCGTGCTTCCAAGAAAAGATACTATGATAAATCCATAGAGTGTGTTAAGAAGATAAAATCTAGCTTCGCCAGCGTTGGCGCATTCTCTAGCGAAGAGAATTTCTCAAGGGGGAATCCAGAAGGGCCGATTGAATGGATCAGTCACGAAGCTGAGGCCTTCGAAGAAATCTTGAATAGCCGTGGAGATATATGTGCTTTTTCAAGCGCCAAGGGGATTGCTACTGTGTTGGAAAAAAAGGATGTAATCATGTGAAATCTTTAGCACAAACCGAAACCGCCTTGTCCCCCGAAGACATAAAGGACCCTTCGGCCGAATCAAGCCTGGTTGGTGGAAAATTTTTCACCGACATTTAGGACAATGGCGGCCAAGAAATGGCTCAAGAGATCATTCAAAGAAGCGAAAAAGGCATCCATGATGCTAGGAAAATAGCAGAGGCTGCTGAGAAAGGCACAGAGCCCGAAGGGCAAATATGTATTAACTAGTGGTTTTTATTCTGTTGTAATTTTTGATTCCAGACTTTGCTCGCAGTTTGTAATAGTAATATAGCCGTATCTTCTCCTCCCTCAGAACCTGCTGAGGCATCTCCGGGCCCCCACCCGAAGGGGGACGATGAAATTATAAAAATGGCCGAAGCCATCATGGACATGGTTGTCGATCAGCTACTGAACGAAGCTGCAGAAATAGTTCTTAAGGAGGATTAGATGCTATTGTAAAAATATTTGGAATGTAACATGTGTAGTACATTGTAACTTTGAATGTAATATATAATCTATTTATAGTTTTATTCTTTACGATGCATGAAATTCTGCATACATACCATTTTTTGAGCCTTCGGCGAAAAAACACCTTCCCTTCTTTTCATGCTTCGTGAAGAAAATCTTTTTATATATTCGAAGAATTTCCATACTTCTCTGATGAAGAATATCCAAGCTTCGTGAAATATTCTCCGAAGCTATAAAAAAGTTTTATGTTGCCCCTCTAATGAAGCTACACTTCTCAATTTATCATGTGCCTTAGCACGATTTTCTCTTTTTCAAAACATTCTCCGAAGATTAGTACTGTATCCCCCTCTTGTTCCACATGCAATATGATGTATGATGCTTATGTTATGCAAAATGATGTGATGATGTTATGTTATGCAAAATGATATTTGTGCCGAAAATACACACATCCCTGCGATAAAGCACACAATGTTTTTTATCAGCGCTGACTTTTCGCTATAAGCCTCCCTTAGGAGCTTCTTCGCCTTTTACTTTCAGCGGAATCAGCGTTTATTTTTCGCTGTAAGCCTCCCTTAGGAGCTTCTTCGCCTTTTACTTTCAGCGGAATCAGCGTTTATTTTTCGCTGTAAGCCTCCCTTAGGAGCTTCTTCGTCTTTTACTTTCGGCGGAATCAGCGCTGACTTTTCGCTGTAAGCCTCCCTTAGGAGCTTCTTCGCCTTTTACTTTCGGCGGAATCAGCGCTGATTTTTCGCTGTAGGCTTAGAAAACTTACACTGCGCTCCCTTAGGAACGACTTTTTACTGCTTCGAATAAATTTTTGATAATACAAAGGTCCTTCATGCCACCATAAATTCGTATGCTACGGCAACTCAACCCTATGGAGAAGATATATTTTCATTATGGCAAAAGGCGAAACTGTTACAAGAAATTGAAAAACGATAAAAGACACTTAGACTTCGCATAATTGTTCCTTATTAACAAGAAAATAATACTGAATGTAAAAATGCGAAAAAACTGCTGTCGAAGTAGGATATTTGTCAGTAAATGTGCTTCGACTCTGGCACAGTGCTATTGACTGTGCGAGCTTCGGACCCCTCTCTGAAGTCCCTCTGAAGGTGAGTGTGCTGACTCCCTTCTGGCTGTTGTCCTCGCTGCGTTGGTGGTGGCGGTGGAGGCTGTTGTCAAGATACTTGGGGTTGACTTGCCGAAGCAACAGAAGCTGCAGAGTGATTGCCTACATATTCTGGAATGTAAGGCGAATGGTATGAAGCAGTGTGCATGACCTGCTTCGGCTGACTCTGTTGTGCTGTAGCTTCTTCTATCTCCTTTTGCTTCTGGATGGTGACGTGGCACATTCTGGTGGTATGGCCCTTGTCTTCACCATAGAATAGACAATAAATTCTTCTTGGCTGATCCCCAAATCTTCCCCCGAAGCCCCTGGCGCCTCTGCCCCTTGGCGCTAGCGGCCGAATAGAGCTTTGATGTTGTCCCGAAGCTTGCGAAGAGTATTGTGGCCTTTGCTGTTGGCTCCCTCTGTCATCACTTTGAGTGGAGTTATGAATTGACCTGACATGCCTCGTATGAAATCTTCCTCCGAAGCCCCTGGTCATTTCAGAGAACCTGAATGCCTCCTCCCTTCTTTGGCGAAAGTCATTGTCAGCCCGGATGTACTCATCCATCTTCTGGAGCAGCTTCTCCAAAGTTTGTGGTGGCTTCCTGGCAAAGTATTGCGCTGAAGGTCCCGGCCGAAGTCCCTTAATCATGGCCTCAATGACAATTTCATTGGGCACTGTTGGCGCTTGTGCCCTCAGACGCAGAAACCTTCGGACATACGCCTGGAGGTATTCTTCGTGGTCCTGGGTACACTAGAATAAAGCTTGAGCAGTAACTGGCTTCGTCTGAAACCCTTGGAAGCTGGTTATCAGCATATCCTTCAGCTTCTGCCAAGAGGTGATTGTCCCTGGCCGGAGAGAGGAGTACCAGGTCTGAGCGACACTCTTGACAGCCATGACAAAAGACTTTGCCATGACTGCAGTATTGCCACCATACGAAGATATGGTTGCTTCATAGCTCATCAAGAATTGCTTCGGGTCTGTATGACCGTCGTACATGGGAAGCTGAGGTGGCTTGTAAGGCTGGGGCCATGGTGTAGCCTGCAATTCTATTGATAGAGGAGAAGCATCATCGAAAGCAAAATTTCCATGATGGAAATCTTCATACCAGTCATCCTCATTGTAGAAGCCTTCCTGATGAAGCTCTCTGCGCGGAGGCCTTCGGTTCTGGTCATCTTGAACAAGATGATGAACCTCTTCGGAAGCTTCATCTATCTGTCTCTGAAGGTCAGCTAAACGAGCCATCTTCTCCTTCTTTCGTTGCACCTGTTGCTGAAGAATCTCTAGGTTTTGGATCTCCTGATCCAAGTCGTCTTCCGGAGGCGTTGGACTAGCAGCCTTCCTCTTCTGGCTTCTGGCCTCCTTGAGAGAAAGGACATCCTGATTGGGGTCCAACGGCTGCAGAGTAGTAGCCCCTGTCGCTGAAGCTTTTTTCGGCGGCATGACGAAGGTGATGCTTGCCGAAGGCGTTCAAAGCTCAAGAAATGGAAGTGAGTTCACCGGAGGTGGGCACCAATGTTGGGGACTTGTTCTCAAATGCTATGAATTAAGAACAAGGCAACATAAAATGTTAAATATCAGATCCCTTCGTCCTTCAAAGCATTATTTCCCTTTGGATATAATGGATTTCGGACGAAGGTTATGAAGGTCATACCTTCATAATCATAATCATAATGAAAAAATAAAGAAGATTCGTGCATAAAATAATATGATTACTTCGAACATTAATTCATTTTCGTTTATTTCGCTTATATAAACAACAACAACAAATGTACCTTCGGCTTGAAGGAAAGTAAGGGTACAAGCGTGATATCAATGCCTAGTCAGTGTGAACAGTACAGGAGTACTGTTCATCTATTTATAGGCACGGGACGCAGCCCGTATAAAATTACATTAATGCCCTTTATCTTTATCAATAACTCTATAGTAGTTCTTCGAGGGCTGATTCGGCTTTTCATCTTTAAGTCGATTTCCCCTTTCTGCCGTCATGCCGAAGCTCCTCTGCACATAGCTTCGTGATCGTTTCATCCTTCGTCATGATCGTCTTCCATTTCAGTCAAACTTCGTCTTGACCATGCTTCTGTATACCCGTAACCTGATTCCGAAGATACCTGCTCACATACTTAGAAAACATTGTCAAATCACGTTTTTGAGGACCTTCGGAAGCCGAAGGCCCCCAACAGTGCCAAAGGTTCACACTTAGCCAATAAAAGACCAAGAATTGGGTTCATCAAAGAGAGCAAAGGGATAACCGAAGTGTGCCCTGGTCTGGCGCACCGGACTGTCCGGTGCACCACCGGACAGTGTCCGGTGCACCAGGGGATTTCACGCTGAACTCCTCACCTTCGGGAAAATCCAGAGGCGCTCCGCTATAATTCACCGGACAGTGTCCGGTGCCCCAGGGAAGGCGACTCTAGAACTCGCCAGCTTCGGGAATTCGCTCCGCTATAATTCACCGGACATGTCCGGTGAACACCGGACTGTCCGGTGAGCCAGCGGAGCAACGACTACTTCGCGCCAACGGTCACCTGCAGAAGCATTAAATGCGCGCCAGAGCGCGCAGAAGTCAGGCACGCGCGAAGTGGCGCACCAGACACTCTACAGTGCATGTCCGGTGTGCCACCGGACATCCAGGCGGGCCCAGCAGTCAGAGCTCCAACGGTCGGAACCCAACGACCTCGTGACGTGGCTGGCGTACCGGACACTGTCCGGTGTGCACCGGACTGTCCGGTGCACCATGCGACAGACAGCCTCCACCAAACGGCTAGTTTGGTGGTTGGGGTTATAAATACCCTCAACCACCCCACATTCAAGAAATCCAAGTTTTCCTATTTCAACCACTTACAAGAGCTCTAGCATTCAATTCTAGACACACCCAAGTGATCAAATCCTCTCCAAATTCCACACAACGCCTTAGTGATTAGTGAGAGAGATTTGCTTGTGTTCTTTCGAGCTCTTGCGCTTGGATTGCTTTCTTCTTTGATTCTTTCTTGCGATCAACTCAATTGTAACCAAGGCAAGAGGCACCAATTGTGTGGTGGCCCTTGCAGGGAAGTTTTGTTCCCGTTTGATTGACAAGAAGAAGCTCACTCGGTCCGAGGGACCGTTTGAGAGAGGGAAAGGGTTGAAAGTGACCCGGTCTTTGTGACCACCTCAACGGGGAGTAGGTTTGCGAGAACCGAACCTCGGTAAAACAAATCCACGTGTCACACTCCTTATTCGCTTGCGATTTGTTTTGCACCCTCTCTCGCGGAGTCGATTATATTTCTAACGCTAACCCGGCTTGTAGTTGTGATTAACTTTGTAAATTTCAGTTTCGCCCTATTCACCCCCCTCTAGGCGACTTTCAATTGGTATCAGAGCCGGTGCTTCATTAGAGCCTAACCGCTCGAAGTGATGTCGGGAGATCACGCCAAGAAGGAGATGGAGACCGGCGAAAAGCCCACTACAAGCCACGAGAAGGCTTCATCGGAAGAGTCCCACAAAAAGGGAAAGGGGAAGGAGAAGAAAGCTTCTTCCCACAAGTCGCATCGGAGTGGCGACAAGATAAAGAAGATGAGGAAGGTGGTCTACTACGAGACCGACACTTCATCACCTTCCACCTCCGGCTCCGACGCGCCCTCCGTAACTTCTAAGCACCATGAGTGCAAGAAGTTTAGTAAGATCTCCTTACATTACCCTCGCACTTCTCGACATACTCCATTACTTTCTGTTCCATTAGGCAAACCGCCAACCTTTGACGGTGAAGATTATGCTAGGTGGAGTGATTTAATGAAATTTTATCTAACCTCACTCCACAAAAGTATATGGAATGTTGTTGAGTTTGGAGCACAGGTACCATCCGTAGGAGATGAGGATTATGATGAGGACGAAGTGGCCCAAATTGAGCACTTCAACTCCCAAGCCACAACCATACTCCTCGCTTCTCTAAGTAGGGAGGAGTACAACAAGGTGCAAGGATTAAAGAGCGCCAAGGAAGTTTGGGACGTGCTCAAAACCGCGCACGAGGGTGATGAACTAACCAAGATCACCAAGCGGGAAACGATCGAGGGGGAGCTCGGTCGCTTCCGTCTTCGCCAAGGGGAGGAGCCTCAAGACATGTACAACCGGCTCAAAACCTTGGTGAATCAAGTGCGCAACCTCGGGAGCAAGAAATGGGATGACCACGAGGTGGTTAAGGTTATTCTAAGATCACTTATTTTCCTTAACCCTACTCAAGTACAATTAATTCGTGGTAATCCAAGATATACACTAATGACACCCGAGGAAGTAATCGGGAATTTTGTGAGCTTTGAATTTATGATCAAGGGCTCACGGAAGATCAACGAGCTTGACGGCCCCTCCACGTCCGAAGCACAACCGGTCGCATTTAAGGCAACGGAGGAGAAGGAGTCTACACCAAGTAGAACACCCATCGACACCTCCAAGCTCGACAACGAGGAAATGGCGCTCGTCATCAAGAGCTTCCGCCAAATCCTCAAACAAAGGAGGGGGAAAGATTACAAGCCCCGCTCGAAGAAGGTTTGCTACAAATGTGGTAAGCCCGGTCACTTTATAGCTAAATGTCCTATTTCTAGTGACAGTGACAGGGGTGATGACAAGAAGGGGAGAAGAAAGGAGAAGAAGAGGTACTACAAGAAGAAGGTCGGCGATGCCCATGTTTGTCGCGAGTGGGACTCCAACGAAAGCTCTAGCGACTCCTCCTCCGACGAGGACGCCGCCAACATCGCCGTCACCATGGGACTTCTCTTCCCCAACGTCGGCCACAAGTGCCTCATGGCAAAGGACGGCAAAAAGAAGAAGGTTAAATCCAAATCCTCCACTAGATATGAGTCTTCTAGCGATGATAATGCTAGTGATGAGGAAGATAATTTGCGTACTCTTTTTGCCAACTTAAACATGCAACAAAAAGAGAAATTAAATGAATTAATTAGTGCCATCCATGAGAAGGATGATCTCTTGGACTCCCAAGAGGACTTCCTAATCAAGGAAAACAAAAAGCATGTTAAAGTTAAAAGTGCTTATGCTCTAGAAGTTAAAAAATGTGAAAAATTATCTAGTGAGCTAAGTACTTGCCATGAGACTATAGGCAACCTTAGAAATGAGAATGCTAATTTGTTAGCTAAGGTTGATTCCATTGCTTGTAATGTTTCAATTCCCAATCTTAGAAATGATAATGATGATTTGCTTGCTAGGATTGAAGAATTGAACATATCTCTTGCTAGCCTTAGAGATGAAAATGAAAAATTGCTTGCTGAGGCTAAAGATTTTGATGTTTGCAATGCTACCATTTCCGACCTTAGAAGTAAAAATGATATATTGCATGCTAAGGTTGTAGAATTAAAATCTTGCAAACCATCTACATCTACCGTTGAGCACACTACTACTTGCACTAGATGTAGAGATGTTGATATTAATGCTATACATGATCATATGGCTTTAATTAAACAACAAAATGATCATATAGCTAAACTAGATGCAAAAATTGCCGAGCATGAAATTGAAAATGAAAAATTTAAATTTGCTCGTAGTATACTTTATAGTGGGAGACGCCCTGGCATTAAGGATGGCATTGGCTTCCAACAGGGAGGCAATGTCAAACTTAATGCCCCTCCTAAGAAATTGTCTAATTTTGTTAAGGGCAAGGCTCCCATGCCTCAGGATAACGAGGGTTACATTTTATACCCTGCCGGTTATCCCGAGAGCAAAATTAGGAGAATTCACTCTAGGAAGTCTCACTCTGGCCCTAATCATGCTTTTATGTATAAGGGTGAGACATCTAGTTCTAGGCAACAAACCCATGCTAAGTTGCCTAAGAAGAAAACTCCTAGTGCATCAAATGATCATGACATTTCTTTTAAAACTTTTGATGCATCTTATGTGTTAACTAACAAATCCGGCAAAGTAGTTGCCAAATATGTTGGGGGCAAACACAAGGGATCAAAGACTTGTGTTTGGGTACCCAAAGTTCTTGTATCTAATGCCAAAGGACCCAAAACCATTTGGTACCTAAAGTCAAGAACTAAACATGTTTTGTAGGTTTATGCATCCGGGGGCTCAAGCTAGGTAATCGACAGCGGGTGCACAAACCACATGACAGGGGAGAAAAAGATGTTCTCCTACGAGAAAAACCAAGATCCCCAACGAGCTATCACATTCGGGGATGGAAATCAAGGTTTGGTCAAAGGATTGGGTAAAATTGCTATATCTCCTGACCATTCTATTTCCAATGTTTTTCTTGTAGATTCTTTAGATTACAATTTGCTTTCTGTATCTCAATTATGCAAAATGGGCTACAACTGTCTATTCACTGATGTAGGTGTCACTGTCTTTAGAAGAAGTGATGATTCAATAGCATTTAAGGGAGTGTTAGAGGGTCAACTATACTTAGTGAATTTTGATAGAGCTGAACTCGACACTTGCTTAATTGCTAAGACTAACATGGGCTGGCTCTGGCATCGCCGACTAGCACATGTTGGGATGAAGAATCTTCATAAGCTTCTAAAGGGAGAGCACATTTTAGGATTAACAAATGTTCACTTTGAGAAAGACAGGATTTGTAGCGCATGCCAAGCAGGGAAGCAAGTTGGTGTCCATCATCCACACAAGAACATCATGACGACTGACAGGCCACTGGAACTCCTACACATGGACCTATTCGGCTCGATAGCTTACATAAGCATCGGCGGGAGTAAGTACTGTCTAGTTATTGTGGATGATTATTCTCGCTTCATTTGGGTATTCTTTTTGCAGGAAAAATCTCATACCCAAGAGACCTTAAAGGGATTCTTGAGACGGGCTCAAAATGAGTTCGGCTTGAGGATCAAAAAGATTAGAAGTGACAACGGGACGGAGTTCAAGAACTCTCAAATTGAAGGCTTCCTTGAGGAGGAGGGCATCAAGCATGAGTTCTCCTCTCCCTACACGCCACAACAAAATGGTGTAGTGGAGAGGAAGAACCGAACACTATTGGACATGGCAAGAACCATGCTTGATGAGTACAAGACATCGGATCAGTTTTGGGCCAAGGCGGTCAACACCGCCTGCTACGCCATCAACCGGTTGTATCTACACCGAATCCTCAAGAAGACATCTTATGAACTCCTAACCGGTAAAAAGCCCAATATTTCATATTTTAGAGTCTTTGGTAGCAAATGCTTTATTCTTATTAAACGAGGTAGAAAATCTAAATTTGCTCCTAAGACTGTAGAAGGCTTTTTACTAGGATATGATTCAAACACAAGGGCATATAGAGTCTTTAACAAGTCCTCTGGACAAGTTGAAGTTTCTTGTGACGTTGTGTTTGATGAGACTAACGGCTCTCAAGTAGAGCAAAGTGATCTTGAGGAGATAGGTGATGAAGAGGCTCCGTGCATCACGCTAAGGAACATGTCCATTGGGGATGTGTGTCCTAAGGAATCCGAAGAGCCTCCAAATGCACAAGATCAACCATCCTCCTCCACGCAAGCATCTCCACCAACTCAAAATGAGGATGAAGCTCAAGTTGATGAAATAGAAGATCAAACAAATGAGCCACCTCAAGATAACGGCAATGATCAAGGGGGAGATGCAAATGATCAAGACAAGGAGGATGAAGAACAAAGACCGCCACACCCAAGAGTCCATCAAGCAATCCAACGAGATCACCCCGTCGACACCATCCTCGGCGACATTCATAAAGGGGTAACCACTAGATCTCGTGTTGCACATTTTTGTGAGCATTACTCTTTTGTTTCTCTATTGAGCCACACAGGGTAGAGGAAGCACTCCAAGATTCAGATTGGGTGGTGGCGATGCAAGAGGAGCTCAACAACTTCACTAGGAATGAGGTATGGCATTTAGTTCCACTTCCTAATCAAAATGTTGTAGGAACCAAATGGGTGTTCCGCAACAAGCAAGATGAGCATGGTGTGGTGACAAGAAACAAAACTCGACTTGTGGCCAAAGGATACTCCCAAGTCGAAGGTTTGGATTTCGGTGAAACCTATGCACCCGTAGCTAGGCTTGAGTCAATTCGTATATTATTGGCCTATGCTACTTACCATGGCTTCAAGCTTTACCAAACGGACGTGAAAAGTGCCTTCCTCAATGGACCAATCAAGGAAGAGGTCTATGTTGAGCAACCTCCCGGCTTTGAAGATAGTGAGTACCCTAACCATGTCTATAAACTCTCTAAGGCGCTTTATGGGCTCAAGCAAGCCCCAAGAGCATGGTATGAATGCCTTAGGGATTTCCTCATCACTAATGGCTTCAAAGTTGGAAAGGTCGATCCTACTTTATTCACTAAAACTCTTGAAAATGACTTGTTCGTATGCCAAATTTATGTTGATGATATTATATTTGGGTCTACTAACGAGTCTACATGTGAAGAATTTAGTAGGATCATGACACAAAAATTCGAGATGTCTATGATGGGGGAGTTGAAGTATTTCTTAGGATTTCAAGTAAAGCAACTCCAAGAGGGCACCTTCCTAAGCCAAACGAAGTATACTCAAGATATTCTAAGCAAGTTTGGGATGAAGGATGCCAAACCCATCAAGACACTCATGGGAACCAATGGGCATCTCGACCTCGACGAAGGAGGTAAATCCGTCGATCAAAAGGTATACCGGTCGATGATAGGTTCTTTACTATATTTATGTGCATCTCGACCGGATATTATGCTTTCCGTATGCATGTGTGCAAGATTCCAAGCCGACCCTAAGGAAGCTCACCTTACAGCCGTAAAACGAATCTTGAGATATCTAGTTTATACTCCTAAGTTTAGGCTTTGGTATCCTAGGGGATCCACTTTTGATTTAATTGGTTATTCGGATGCCGATTGGGCGGGGTGTAAAATTAATAGGAAGAGCACATCGGGGACTTGCCAGTTCTTGGGAAGATCCTTGGTGTCTTGGGCTTCAAAGAAGCAAAATTCCGTAGCCCTTTCTACCGTCGAAGCCGAGTACATTGCCGCAGGCCATTGTTGCGCGCAACTACTTTGGATGAGGCAAACCCTTAGGGACTACGGTTACAAATTAACCAAAGTTCCCCTTCTATGTGATAATGAGAGTGCAATCCGCATGGCGGATAATCCCGTTGAGCATAGCCGCATTAAACACATAGCCATTCGGTATCATTTTCTAAGGGATCACCAACAAAAGGGAGATATCGAGATTTCATACATTAATACTAAAGATCAATTAGCCGATATCTTTACCAAGCCACTTGATGAACAAACCTTTAACAAACTTAGGCATGAGCTAAATATTCTTGATTCTAGGAACTTCTTTTGTTGATTTGCACACATAGCTCTTTAATATACCTTTGATCATGTCTCTTTCATATACTATGACTAATGTCCTTTCAAGTCTATTTTCAACCAAGTCATAGGTATATTGAGAGGGAATTGGAGTCTTCGGCGAAGACAAAGGCTTCCACTCCGTAACTCATCCTTCGCCGTCACTCCAAGCCACTCTCCATCTTTGGGGAGAAGGACTCCGTCTTTGGTATAATCTTCACTCATTTATTTATGACCAAAGGGGGAGAAAGTAATTCTAAGGGCTCTAATGACTCCGTTTTTGGCGATTCATGCCAAAGGGGGAGAGAGTATTAGCCCAAAGCAAAAGGACCGCACCACCACCTAGTTTTAAAACTAATTTTAAAATGATTTTCAATTGGTAAATTTCAAATTGGTATCTCATTGTGTTCAAAAGGGGAGAAAGTAGTATTTCAAAATTGATATATCAAAACCCTCTTGAACACTAAGAGGAGATTTCATTTAAGGGGAGCTTTGTTTTAGTCAAAGGAAAAACATTTGAAACAGGGGGAGAAAATTTCAAATCTTGAAAATGCTTCGCAAAATCTTATTCATTTACCTTTGACTATTTGCAAAAGAACTTTGAAAAGGATTTACAAAAGAATTTGCAAAAACAAAACAAGTGGTGCAAGCGTGGTCCAAAATGTTAAAAATGAAGAAACAATCCATGCGTATCTTATAAGTCTTTATATTGGCTCAATTCCAAGCAACCTTTGCACTTACATTATGCAAACTAGTTCAATTATGCACTTCTATACTTGCTTTGGTTTGTGTTGGCATCAATCACCAAAAAGGGGGAGATTGAAAGGGAATTAGGCTTACACCTATTTTCCTAATTGATTTTGGTGGTTGAATTGCCCAACACAAATAATTGGACTAACTAGTTTGCTCTAGTGTATAAGTTATACAGGTGCCAAAGGTTCACACTTAGCCAATAAAAAGACCAAGAATTGGGTTCATCAAAGAGAGCAAATGGATAACCGAAGTGTGCCCTGGTCTGGCGCACCGGACTGTCCGGTGTGCCACCGGACAGTGTCCGGTGCACCAGGGGATTTCACGCTGAACTCCTCACCTTCGGGAAAATCCAGAGGCGCTCCGCTATAATTCACCGGACTGTCCGGTGTACACCGGACAGTGTCCGGTGCCCCAGGGAAGAGCGACTCTGGAACTCGCCAGCTTCGGTAATTCGCTCCGCTATAATTCACCGGACATGTCCGGTGAACACCGGACTGTCCGGTGAGCCAGCGGAGCAACGACTACTTCGTGCCAACGGTCACCTGCAGAAGCATTAAATGCGCGCCAGAGCGCGCAGAAGTCAGGCACGCGCGAAGTGGCGCACCGGACACTCTACAGTGCATGTCCGGTGTGCCACCGGACATCCAGGCGGGCCCAGTAGTCATAGCTCCAACGGTCGGAACCCAACGGCCTGGTGACGTGGCTGGCGCACCAGACACTGTCCGGTGTGCACCGGACTGTCCGGTGCACCATGCGACAGACAGCCTCCACCAAACGGCTAGTTTTGTGGTTGGGGTTATAAATACCCCCAACCACCCCACATTCAAGAAATCCAAGTTTTCATATTTCAACCACTTACAAGAGCTCTAACATTCAATTCTAGACACACCCAAGTGATCAAATCCTCTCCAAATTCCACACAACGCCTTAGTGATTAGTGAGAGAGATTTGCTTGTGTTCTTTCGAGCTCTTGCGCTTGGATTGCTTTCTTCTTTGATTCTTTCTTGCAGGGAAGTTTTGTGTGGTGGCCCTTGCAGGGAAGTTTTGTTCCCGTTTGATTGACAAGAAGAAGCTCACTCGGTCCGAGGGACCGTTTGAGAGAGGGAAAGGGTTGAAAGAGACCCGGTCTTTGTGACCACCTCAACGGGGAGTAGGTTTGCGAGAACCGAACCTCGGTAAAACAAATCCACGTGTCACACTCCTTATTCGCTTGCGATTTGTTTTGCACCCTCTCTCGCGGACTCGATTATATTTCTAACGCTAACCCGGCTTGTAGTTGTGATTAACTTTGTAAATTTCAGTTTCGCCCTATTCACCCCCCTCTAGGCGACTTTCACTTGCTACACCTAGAATGCATTTTAATAGGTCCAAAATTTCAATTGAAACCCTAAACTAGCCCAAAAAGTGGAAATCAAAATCTAGAGAGAAGTTGCCAAAAGTCCATATACCAAAGTGGTAGATCTTGGAAACTTGAACAACATCCATCAGTGGAGATGTCCAAGTTTTATAGGAAAAATAGGAGTAAACTGCTGAAATTCAGTTTTGGTGCAATTTGGAAATTTGATGAAAATAATGCCAATTAACTAACTTTGGGCTGTTATAACTTTTGGCTTCTAAACATTTTTGTGCTGGTCACTGTAGCAAAGTTGTGGGGCTACCTTAGATGTACAAACTTGTTTAAGTTACTTAACCCTAACGTCATATGGAATTAGGAGTAAAAATGGTCAAAAGAGGGGCTGACAGGTTTGGGTTTCAGACTTGGTGTAATTGCCCAAGTCTGAATTTCAGTGTGTCTGGCTCAACTTTGGAACTTTGTGGTGCCTGATCCATGTGGTTTTGGACTAAGGTTGTTGTAGCAAGTTTGAAGGCCATATGTTAGTGTGTAAGTTTAGTTAAAGGTCATACCCCTAAAGCTACTTGGAACTTGGAGAAAAGGTGGCTCAAAGTGGTGCTGAATTCTGAATTTTCAGATTTTGAATAATAGCCCAAGTCTGAAATCAGTATTTTAGTGCTTAGTTTGGAGCTCTGTTGTGATTAATCTATATGGTTTTGGACTGAAATTTCTGCAGCAAGCTTGAAGACCATATGTTGGAGAACAACTTTATTTAAGTGTGTGGGGTTTGATCCCACAAAAAAGGGGAGGAAAGGCTGCCCAAAAATTTAACTGTCAATAGATGTGTCTGAAATTTGTTCAGCCATCAAGTGTGGATTTCAGATTTATTGGCCCAACTTGACGTCTTATAGAAATTGTTCTATGAGGTTCTGAGTCCTACCTTGTGTAGAAACGTTTGAGAGCAAAGTAAGATGAACAAGTTTACTTAACAATGATTAGCTTGGTACCATGCAAAATAATTAGTAAAATACCCTTAAAGCTGCCTTGACAGTCTCCAATTCTGGGTTCGGTTTCAGTAAACTGAAAATATGGTTCCTGTGTGATGTGCCTCACTTTGGGGCTCTATAACTCGAAATTTATGAGGTATTGACTCTGGAAGTTTACAACAAAGTGAAAGACCAATGTCCAGTAAACAAGTTTGATGTGGGAGGGTAGCTTTGTTTGTGTAGAGAAATTTGAGAAATAGAGGGATGGATCTGCTTCTGCAGTAAACTGAAGAAGTTCAGGGCAGTTAGGTGCAGACTGAAAACAGCAGAAATATTTCCCTTCATTAGTTTTTCTAGGAAGTTCTAGGGTGTAATATGCTAAAGAAGATCTGTGTTAATGGGGGGTTCATTTGCTACAATTACATGACACTCGTGATAAGTCCAAAAGAAAAAGGGGGGGGGGGGGGTTGAAACTGGTTTGTGCTGACTGTGCTGTCTGCTTGAGCAGCTGATGGACACATGTTGATCTGCCAGGGGGGTTGCTGTTGTTTCCCTGCCTTTGGACACCTGTGGTATGCATGCAGTAATTCCCTAGCCGTGCACATCCTTACACCCTCTGGTGACCTCGTGTAGGGCTGTGCAGTTAAAAAATTTCCTTTGCCCTGATGCTTTTATAACACTCAGTGGAGGGCATCTTCACAATGACTTTTCTTTTGAACTGAGTTGCCTAAGCGCTGCAGTTTTCTCCCAAAACCACTCTTCCAGGTTCCAGTGAACTCAGCAGTGTACACTTTACCTTGCTTAAAGTATGGAGTCTGAAAACCTCTACTGCTACACACCCATCTCTTCGATTCAGGTCACCTTGAACTGAATGACTTTTGTTCCCATAACCATTCAAAACCTCCACTAACCATCACAGAGGTGCCCAAGTTTTCTTTCGTCGGTTGCACTGAAGGTGGTGACCACGCCGTTTTTCTTTCCACCCATTCACCGCAGTCAGCCATTTCAAAGGTAAAAACTCGTTTGGGTTGTTTCTGTTCTATAGCCATCTGATATCCGTGAAACTCGTTGGCTTGGTCGTTTGAAGTTTCCTATAGCCCAGTGCTTAGAACGCTGTAGTATTTCTGGTGAACATCACCCTGGACAGTTCCCGCGTCGACCCACTGAACCATCGTTGTTCCGGTGAAACACCAAGTCCTAGCAAGTGATGTGCGTGCGTATGTGATTGGGGAAAAAAAGGGTTTGGTGGTGAAGAAATGAAAGTCTTGGGGCTGCGTAGAAAAAGGGTTTTTGTATTTTCTTTTCCAATTTCAGATTATAGCTGAGACCTAGAAAATTACAGAAAAATGCTAAAAACGTGAAACTAATTTTGTTGAGTTCACCGAGGTGAGTACTCTCTGATAGAAATATTCATTAGGCTTGAACAACAACTTTTATGTTTAGGCCTTAATTAAAGTTAACTTGCTAACGCTTATTTTAGTTATAGAAATAGAAATATAGCTCCAAAAATGTTGAAACTTTGTGGGCTGGTTTAATATGTCTAAAATAGTGCTGGGTAAAAGTTTTAATGTATTTGGAGCTGGGTTGTCCGACTAAATTCAGTTTAGGCTTTTATATCAAATGTTAAGTATAGGTATAGGTAAGCTTGTCATGTGCTTAGTCAGAGATTTTTATGTTCTCCACCTCTCCTTTGTGAGAGTTTGCATATCATATCATTACATAAGCATTCCTGTATTGGTAATTGACTTGTAGAACACCTAGAAGAAGTGGTGTTTGGAGAAGAAGCCTGCCCCAAGTACTGTTGATCGAGTGGTGGAGTTTCATCTAACTACTTACCAGAGTAGAATAATTTTGGGATCTTCTCCTGCAATAAGGCAAGCCCCGGTGCATTTGCCACCTTCCTTGTGTTTACAAAATTTTTATCACTTATATGTTGCATTAGGTTATAGGAGTTGATTGATCAAACCCTTGATGCATTACCATCCTTGAAAGCTTGATTACCATACCTTGTTACCTATTTAATAAAAGCTAGTGATGCTTAGTCATGCTGATAGATTAAGAAAAATGTTTTTGATCTATGACTCATGTTTTTATAAAAAAATGGGCTTGGGATAATGAAGGCATCAAGACGTTGATAAATTCATTATCCAGGCATGGCCCCTCTGTCAGGCGCCAAAGTTTTGAAATAGTTTAAAATGAGACCAGACACTGAGCAGGAAAAGTCGCCCGTCTGTGTCGATTAAGGACCGTACCGATTGCTGGCCTGCTGATCTAGGATCTTTTATCTGGCCACATACCTCATCATGGGTAAGCCTGAACCCGGCTATTTCATACGTGAAAATACAATCACGCACTGGGAGTGGAGAGATGGCGAGAGTGGCACGTACCCTCCTGGCAAAGGACCGTCTAAAAGGGGTGGTGTGCTCTCGAGTGGCGCGGACCTGTTCATTTGATGGAGGATCCGTGGGAATGGTAGACATGTGCAAAAGAGTTAAGAGAAGCATATGTCGTGTGGTTGGAGATCCCTAGCTGGGTATTAATCGATTCGGATCGCCGTTACTTCTCGGTTATGAAGACTAGATCTTCGACCTGCAGCGTAGTTAACAAGTATAACAATGTTTTGATTAAAAGCAACCTAGTGTAGGTCAAGTGAATGATCTAGATTAGGCAAATGCTAGATTCAGGCTAGAAGATTCAGGTAATAAACAA
Organism: Zea mays; assembly: GCF_902167145.1. Taxonomy (NCBI): domain Eukaryota; kingdom Viridiplantae; phylum Streptophyta; class Magnoliopsida; order Poales; family Poaceae; genus Zea; species Zea mays. The sequence continues at coordinate 109,334,307 of NC_050102.1, forward strand.
ACTTGTGACATAAAACGTGGCTTAAGGACCCACTTCTAGTAAGCTTTTCTGCAAATTGAGTCCTTGAACTTTGATGAGCTTTAACTTGATTCCCAAAAGGCAGCATACCCTTGAGAGTCTTTTCTTTAGTCGGGTAAGTCTTGCTGAGTAATTGCATACTCAGGGTTTTATCCCTTGTTGTTTTTGTAGGAGAAGTTTTATTCCCTTATCTTTGGGTTAGTTACTTCATGTGGAGGACTTGAAGCTTAGAATGTTTTTATATATCTCTTATGGAAAGGCTTCACCCTTCCAATTATTGTAATAAGTTATGCACTTCGAGTACTATCAGGACTTGTAATAGATACATCTCTTTCTACCATGTAAAACTTGAGTTCTGGAATGTAAAGTGTACTTTGTAAAAGTCTTCCGCTCTATCTCCAATGTGTGTGTATCAAATGTGATTACTGTAATATACCTGTTATGTGGGAGATCCTTGGGATGATGAGTTCCAGTTGGCGAACTCGATAGCCTTGTTAAGTTACCCGGTACACGTGCACAACCATCTGAGGCCAGTAAGGCAAGGATTGGTGCATGTGGGCCTGATAACTTGGGAGGGCTGTCACAGCGTGGTATCAGAGCGATCCCCCATTAGCATGGATATTAAAGTAATCCTTTGATAAACTTCAAAATGATTTTTATAAACTTAAGAATCTATAATCAAGACCTGATAGTAGAAGTGCAAATAATATGTGGTTAAAACTAAGGACTATAAGGTGGCCTAGTTTAAGATGCTAACCACTAACCCACAACTGGGTAGGGAACTGCATACATGTGTAATGTTATTTTTGGGCCATTCTGTTTGGAATGGATCGACGCTCAGGTAAGGTGAGTTGTGAGAGCATGACCGAACAAACGTCGGTCTAGGGGAGTGGTTAATTGTGGCACTGGACTATATACATGTTACATATATGTATATATGAAGGTTGCATTGTGGATTAATTATTTTTCTAGGAATTCAGTACCCCATGGATGTATATGGGTATATAGATATGGGAATACTAAGAAGTGTAATGTACTTGTAACGACGCACCTACGTTCAGGTAAGAAGGTAAGTTACCACAATGGACTGCCCTGTGGTTAAAAGTGTGGCAGCGACGTCTATGTGTGGCTCGGCGCCTAATGAGGAGCTGGCCTTCATATAGCAATATATGGAGTATAAACTGTGACCAAATGTGTGAATTGCATCATGGGGTTTGGCTGTAATGGAATTTTCTGCAGGTACACTGACTAAACTCTAGGAAATTACGACTAGTTAACTCCGGAGTGAGTAGGTATGCCACCGCCATAGAGCGTGCAAGTCACTATATGCTGGCAAGATTGTGAGGACGAATAGGCCAAGCATGCATCATGACATACAACTTTAAGTTAAACCCCCTGTGTAACCGACTTAGTGCGTGTTTTATCCACCCTGTTCATGCTACATGTCTTTACTTTTCTATCTTGCCTTTCCTATTCGTGAAGAATGGAAGCTAAGTTGCCTTTTTAATTGGCAGAATGAGGACTCGTTCCGGAAAGGATCATGGTGATGGTGCTTCCCAGAGGAATGCCAATGCACCCAATCCACCTCCGACATCAACTTTGGATGATGTTGTGGCTCAGCTTGCGAATGTGAGCGCTGTTCTACAGCAAATAGCTCAGCCTACAATATCAACTCCATATGGTCGTCATAATTCTGACGCTGCTATCCTCTATAAAGAGTTTCTCAGCACGCAACCACCAGTATTCTCCAAAGCGGAAGATCCATTGGAGGCAGAAGATTGGCTTCGAACCATTGAACAGAAATTGGGACTCATCCGTTGTGATGATGTTCAGAAAACTCAGTGCGCAGCACAACAACTTCAGGGTCAAGCTGGAGCCTGGTGGGCAGAATACCTTGCGCTACAGCTAGACGGGCATCAAATTTCTTGGGTCGAATTCCGGGAAGTATTCCGGACACGTTATGTTCCGAAAGCCCTAATGGAAATCAAATTCAATGAGTTCTTAGATTTGAAGCAAGGGGAAGAAGAGAGTGTAATGGAATATTTTGAGAGGTTTACCCGCTTATCCCAATATGTTTTGGATTTTGTGAATACGAATGAGAAGAAAAAGTTCTACTTCCTGTGTGGCCTTAATGAGAAGCTCGAGTGCTTGATGGCAACCAGTTTGGCTGAAAGATATAATGAAGTGGTCAGTCAGGCTGTGTTGGATGATAACAAGATTCGGCTTCATCAAGAGTCTAAAAGAAAGAAATTTGGGGAGGAATCCTCTGGTAAAGTCAAACGATACCAGAGGGTTGTTTATCAACCTGTTTATTATCCTCTTTCTTCTCCACTCCAGCTGCCTAGCTCACCGCAGTCATGCGAAAGACAGGTTGTTATCCCTTTCATTCCACCTAAGCCGGATGTCCTAGACATTCGTTCTAAAAATATTCCATCCAATGCCAAACCATGTGAGAAGTGTGGTAAGTCAGGACACTCTACTCAGGATTATCGCTTCTCTAAGCTAGTGGATGTGCGGCAGTCACTTGTGAATCTCCCTCGAAGTAGCCAGCAAAAAGCAAGGAAGAATGAGATTGTTCTTAAACTGGGTCAGGTCCATTATACCAAAATCAAAGCTATTCCTGAGGGTGAACCAGTTATGATGGGTGCTTTTCTGGTTGCCAATCGATTGGCGAGTATTTTATTTGATTCTGGTGCCTCACACACCTTCATAAATCAGACATTTGTGTTGAAGCACCAGTTACCTATGGAAGTGGTGGATACTGGGTATTGTATACAATCTCCTAGAGGACTTTTGCATACTAAAGAGATGGTATATCAGATACCCATAAAGTTGGTTGGTCACATGTTCCCTACCAACATGCTAGTTCTTCAAAATCAAGATATAGATGTGATTCTTGGTATGAATTGGCTTCGTCAGCATGGGGCGGTGATCAACGTGTTGCAACGGACAGTACAGTTGGACTCACCTAGTGGTAAATATAAGTTGTTGATCCAGGTATCGTCACCAAAGAGAGCAGTAGAAAGAGTATGTGCTGCTACCGTTAAAGAGGTGAAAGATATTCCTGTTGTCAGAGAATTTCCTGATGTATTTCCTGAAGATTTACCTGGGTTGCCTCCAGAAAGGGACGTTGAATTCGTGATCGAATTGCAGCCAGGTACTGCACCCATATCTAGAAGGTCATACAGAATGGCACCTAAGGATTTAGCAGAACTAAAGACTCAATTGCAGGACTTGCTCAACAAAGGGTTCATTCGCCCAAGTTCATCACCTTGGGGCTATCCTGCCATTTTTGAGAAGAAGAAAGATCAAACACTTCGGTTATGTGTTGATTACCGGCCACTTAACGAGGTGACCATTAAGAACAAATATCCTCTCCCTCGTATTGATTTGTTGTTTGATCAACTTTCGGGAGCTAAAGTGTTTTCTAAGATTGACCTTAGATCGGGTTATCACCAGATAAGAATTCGTCCCGAAGATGTTCCCAAGACTGCTTTCACTACCCGATATGGCCTCTATGAATATTTGGTTATGTCCTTTGGTCTAACCAATTCTCCAGCTCATTTCATGTACTTGATGAACTCGATGTTCATGCCCGAGCTTGACAAGTTTGTCGTGGTATTTATTGATGACATCTTGATATACTCCAAAACCAAAGAAGAACATGTGGAGCACTTACGCATTGTTCTAACGCGGTTAAGAGAACATCAACTATATGCCAAGTTTAGTAAATGTGAATTTTGGTTGGACACAATTCCGTTCTTGGGTCATATCTTGTTTGCCGAAGGTGTTGCGATCGACCCAAGTAAAGTCAAGGACATTTTGGAATGGAAACCACCTACTATAGTGCGTCAGGTCCAAAGTTTCCTTGGCATGGCGGGATATTACCGTCGTTTTATTCCGTATTTCTCTAAGATAGCCAAGCCCATTACTGAGTTGCTCAAGAATCATATCAAGTTTGTGTGGTCATCCGAGTGCAACATAGCTTTTGAAGAGCTAAAGAAGTTGTTGACTTCAGCACCAGTATTGGCTCAACCCGATATTGAGAAACCATTTGATGTTTATTGTGATGCTTCGGGCATTGGCATTGGGTGTGTACTGATGCAAGAAGGCAGGGTGATTGCCTATGCATCTCGGCAACTCAAACGTCATGAAGAGCATTACCCAACCCATGATCTTGAATTGGCTGCTGTTGTTCATGCACTCAAGATCTGGCGCCATTATCTGTTGGGTAATACATGTCATATATACACATACCATAAAAGTTTAAAGTATATCTTCACTCAATCCGAGCTAAATATGAGGCAACGAAGATGGTTAGAGTTGATCAAGGACTATGATCTCGAGGTTCATTACCATCCTAGCAAAGCTAATGTGGTGGCAGATGCTCTAAGCCGGAAATCTCAGTGTAATTGTCTTTTGGCAGAACCTTTAAATGTCACCTTGTGTCAGGAAATGGAAAGGATGAATTTGGGAATAATTCAGCATGGAACCATAGCCAATCTTGTTCTTGAATCAGCTATCCAGAGCCAAATTATTGATGCTCAAAATGTGAATAAGGGTATAGCCCATATTAAAGAACGGGTTGAAGCAGGAAAGGCTACATGTTTCAGAATCGATGAAAATGGTGTCCTTTGGTTCAAGCACCGATTGGTAATTCCAAAGGTACCTCAATTACATCAACAAATACTGGACGAAGCTCATTTGTCTCAGTATTCTATTCACCCAGGAAGCAATAAGATGTATCAAGATCTGAAGCAAAGGTTTTGGTGGACTAAGATGAAAATAGAAATTGCTCGATATGTGGCTAAGTGTGACATTTGTCAACGAGTGAAAGCTGTCCATTTGAAATCTGCCGGGCCATTGCAACCTCTACCCATTCCGGCCTGGAAGTGGGAAGATATTAGTATGGACTTCATTGTTGGTTTACCCAAAACCTCAAAAGGGTATGATTCTATCTGGGTGATTGTTGATCGTCTCACTAAGCTAGCACACTTCTTGCCAGTGAAGACTTTATACTCGGCAAGGACCTATGCTGATCTGTATATTGCTCGTATCCTAAGTCTACATGGAGTGCCTAAAACAATTGTATCCGACAGGGGACCACAGTTTGTCTCCAGGTTTTGGGAAGAATTGCATAAATCTCTGGGTACTAAGCTAATTCATAGTTCAGCATATCATCCGCAAACCAGTGGACAAACAGAATGAGTAAATCAGATTTTGGAGGATATGTTAAGATCCTGTGTGCTTGCTTATTCAGTTAAGTGGGATGCATGTCTGCCTTTGGCCGAGTTTTCATATAACAATAGTTACCAAGAAAGCATAAAAATGGCACCCTTTGAAGCTCTTTATGGTCGAAGATGTAGGACACCGTTGAATTGGTCAGAACTAGGAGAGAAATACTTCTTTGGGCCTGATCTTGTAAAGGAAGTTGAAGAAAAAGTTCAAGTGATCCAACGGAATTTGCAAATGGCACAATCTCGTCAAAAGAGTTATGCCGATAAAAAGACGTCGGTCTTTGATTTTCCATGTTGGTGATCATGTGTATCTAAAGGTGTCACCATGAAAGGCGTAACTCGATTTGGTGTCAAGGGAAAGCTAGCACCTCGCTATGTTGGTCCATTTCCAGTGCTTGAGCAGTGTGGACTTGTGGCTTACAAGGTGCAACTGCCATAAAGTCTTTCAGCTGTGCACAACGTGTTTCACGTATCTCAGCTAAAGAAATGTCTCCGAGTCCCTGAACAAGTAGTAGATGTTTCAGATGTCAACCTCGAGCTTGATCTGACTTACTCTGAGTAGCCTATTCGGGTGCTGGACCAGAAAGACAAAGTCACATGAAGAAAAATCATCAAGTTTTATAAAGTACAATGGAACCAACATTCCGAAGATGAGGCACTTGGGAATCAGAAAACTATCTAATGGAGCATTTCCCTCAGTTTTTAGATTTCTGTAAAACTTAGGCCTTGTGTAATTTGTCTTTGATATAGACCCACAGGGGCACACCCCCACCTTGTAAGAACAAATGTGGAAGAAGATCGTGACACATTTCCTTTTCCATTACTTAGCCTGGAATTTTAATCTCGAGACGAGATTCCTTTTTAGGGGGGAAGGATGTAACACCCCTGGTGTTATGAGAACTAAAACATTGACATGTCATCATATGCATCAGCATCATTTTGCTTGCTACACCTAGAATGCATTTTAATAGGTCCAAAATTTCAATTGAAACCCTAAACTAGCCCAAAAAGTGGAAATCAAAATCTAGAGAGAAGTTACCAAAAGTCCATATACCAAAGTTGTAGATCTTGGAAACTTGAACAACATCCATCAGTGGAGATGTCCAAGTTTTATAGGAAAAATAGGAGTAAACTGCTGAAATTCAGTTTTGGTGCAATTTGGAAATTTGATGAAAATAATGTCAATTAGCTAACTTTGGGCTGTTATAACTTTTGGCTTCTAGACATTTTTGTGCTGGTCACTGTAGCAAAGTTGTGGGGCTACCTTAGATGTACAAACTTGTTTAAGTTACTTAACCCTAACGTCATATGGAATTAGGAGTAAAAATGGTCAAAAGAGGGGCTGACAGGTTTGGATTTCAGACTTGGTGTAATTGCCCAAGTCTGAATTTCAGTGTCTGGCTCAACTTTGGAACTTTGTGGTGCCTGATCCATGTGGTTTTGGACTAAGGTTGTTGTAGCAAGTTTGAAGGCCATATGTTGGTGTGTAAGTTTAGTTAAAGGTCATACCCCTAAAGCTACTTGGAACTTGGAGAAAAGGTGGCTCAAAGTGGTGCTGAATTCTGAATTTTCAGATTTTGAATAATAGCCCAAGTCTGAAATCAGTATTTTAGTGCTTAGTTTGGAGCTCTGTTGTGATTAATCTATATGGTTTTGGACTGAAATTTCTGCAGCAAGCTTGAAGACCATATGTTGGAGAACAACTTTATTTAAGTGAGTGGGGTTTGATCCCACAAAAAAGGGGAGGAAAGGCTGCCCAAAAATTTAACTGTCAATAGATGTGTCTGAAATTTGTTCAGCCATCAAGTGTGGATTTCAGATTTATTGGCCCAACTTGACGTCTTATAGAAATTGTTCTATGAGGTTCTGAGTCCTACCTTGTGTAGAAAAGTTTGAGAGCAAAGTAAGATGAACAAGTTTACTTAACAATGATTAGCTTGGTACCATGCAAAATAATTAGTAAAATACCCTTAAAGCTGCCTTGACAGTCTCCAATTCTGGGTTCAGTTTCAGTAAACTGAAAATATGGTTCCTGTGTGATGTGCCTCACTTTGGGGCTCTATAACTCGAAACTTATGAGGTATTGACTCTGGAAGTTTACAACAAAGTGAAAGACCAATGTCCAGTAAACAAGTTTGATGTGGGAGGGTAGCTTTGTTTGTGTAGAGAAATTTGAGAAATAGAGGGATGGATCTGCTTCTGCAGTAAACTGAAGAAGTTCAGGGCAGTTAGGTGCAGACTGAAAATAGCAGAAATATTTCCCTTCATTAGTTTTTCTAGGAAGTTCTAGGGTGTAATATGCTAAAGAAGATCTGTGTTAAAGGGGGGTTCATTTTCTACAATTACATGGCACTCGTGATAAGTCCAAAAGAAAAAGGGGGGTTGAAACTGGTTTGTGCTGACTGTGCTGTCTGCTTGAGCAGCTGATGGACACATGTTGATCTGCCAGGGGGTTGCTGTTGTTTCCCTGCCTTTGGACACCTGTGGTATGCATGCAGTAATTCCCTAGCCGTGCACGTCCTTACACCCTCTGGTGACCTCGTGTAGGGCTGTGTAGTTAAAAAATTTCCTTTGCCCTGATGCTTTTATAACACAGTGGAGGGCATCTTCACAATGACTTTTCTTTTGAACTGAGTTGCCTAAGCGCTGCAGTTTTCTCCCAAAACCACTCTTCCAGGTTCCAGTGAACTCAGCAGTGTACACTTTACCTTGCTTAAAGTATGGAGTCTGAAAACCTCTACTGCTACACACCCATCTCTTCGATTCAGGTCACCTTGAACTGAATGACTTGTGTAGTTGTGTTCCCATAACCATTCAAAACCTCCACTAACCATCACAGAGGTGCCCAAGTTTTCTTTCGTCAGTTGCACTGAAGGTGGTGACCACGCCGTTTTTCTTTCCACCCATTCACCGCAGTCAGCCATTTCAAAGGTAAAAACTCGTTTGGGTTGTTTATGTTCTATAGCCATCTGATATCCGTGAAACTCATTGGCTTGGTCGTTTGAAGTTTCCTATAGCCTAGTGCTTAGAACGCTGTAGTATTTCTGGTGAACATCACCCTGGACAGTTCCCGCGTCGACCCACTGAACCATCACTGTTCCGGTGAAACACCAAGTCCTAGCAAGTGATGTGCGTGCGTATGTGATTGGGGAGAAAGAGGGTTTGGTGGTGAAGAAATGAAAGTCTTGGGGCTGCGTAGAAAAAGGGTTTTTGTATTTTCTTTTCCAATTTCAGATTATAGCTGAGACCTAGAAAATTACAGAAAAATGCTAAAAATGTGAAACCAATTTTGTTGAGTTCACCATGGTAAGTACTCCCTGATAGAAATATTCATTAGGCTTGAACAACAACTTTTGTGTTTAGGCCTTAATTAAAGTTAACTTGCTAACGCTTATTTTAGTTATAGAAATAGAAATATAGCTCCAAAAATGTTGAAACTTTGTGGGCTGGTTTAATATGTCTAAAATAGTGCTGGGTAAAAGTTTTAATGTATTTGAAGCTGGATTGTCCGACTAAATTCAGTTTAGGCTTTTAGATCAAATGTTAAGTGTAGGTATAGGTAAGCTTGTCATGTGCTTAGTCAGAGATGTTTATGTTCCCCACCTCTCCTTTATGAGAGTTTGCATATCATATCATTACATAAACATTCCTGTATTGGTAATTGACTTGTAGAACACCTAGAAGAAGTGGTGTTTGAAGAAGCCTGCCCCAAGTATTGTTGATCGAGTGGTGGAGTTTCATCTAACTACTTACTAGAGTAGAATAATTTTGGGATCTTCTACTGCAATAAGGCAAGCCCCGGTGCATTTACCACCTTCCTTGTGTTTACAAAATTTTTATCACTTATATGTTGCATTAGGTTATAGGAGTTGATTGATCAAACCCTTGATGCATTACCATCCTTGAAAGCTTGATTACCATACCTTGTTACCTGTTTAATAAAAGCTAGTGATGCTTAGTCACGCTGATAGATTAAGAAAAATGTTTTTGATCTATGACTCATGTTTTTATAAAAAAATGGGCTTGGGATAATGAAGGCATCAAGACGTTGATAAATTCATTATCCAGACATGGCCCCACTGTCAGGCGCCAAAGTTTTGAAATAGTTTAAAATGAGACCAAACGCTGAGTAGGAAAAGTCGCCCGTCTATGTCGATTAAGGACCGTACCGATTGCTGGCCTGCTGATCTAGGACCTTTTATCTGGCCACATACCTCATCATGGGTAAGTCTGAACCCGGCTATTTCATACGTGAAAAGACAATCACACACTGGGAGTGGAGAGATGGCGAGAGTGGCACGTACCCTCCTGGCAAAGGACCGCCTAAAAGGGGTGGTGTGCTCTCGGGTGGCGCGGACCTGTTCATGCGATGGAGGATCCGTGGGAATGGTAGACATGTGCAAAAGAGTTAAGAGAAGTATATGTCGTGTGGTTGGAGATCCCCAGCTGGGTATTAATCGATTCGGATCACCGTTACTTCTCGGTTATGAAGACTAGATCTTCGACCTGTAGCGTAGTTAACAAGTATAACAATGTTTTGATTAAAAGCAACCTAGTGTAGGTCAAGTGAATGATCTAGATTAGGCAAATGCTAGATTCAGGCTAGAAGATTCAGGTAATAAACAAACTTGTGAAATAAAACGTGGCTTAAGGACCCACTTCTAGTAAGCTTTTCTGCAAAATGAGTCCTTGAACTTTGATGAGATTTACCTTGATTCCCAAAAGGCAGCATACCCTTGAGAGTCTTTTCTTTAGTCGGGTAAGTCTTGCTGAGTAATTGTGTACTCAAGGTTTTATCCCTTGTTGTTTTTGTAGGAGAAGTTTTATTCCCTTATCTTTGGGTTAGTTACTTCATGTAGAGGACTTGAAGCTTAGAATGTTTTTATATATCTCTTATGGAAAGGCTTCACCCTTCCAATTATTGTAATAAGTTATGCACTTCGAGTACTATCAGGACTTGTAATAGATACATCTCTTTCTACCATGTAAAACTTGAGTTCTGAATGTAAAGTGTACTTTGTAAAAGTCTTCCGCTCTATCTCCAATGTGTGTGTATCAAATGTGATTACTGTAATATACCTGTTATGTGGGAGATCCTTGGGATGATGAGTTCTAGTTGGCGAACTCGATAGCCTTGTTAAGTTACCCGGTACTTGTGCACAACCATCTGAGGCCAGTAAGGCAAGGATTGGTGCATGTGGGCCTGATAACTTGGGAGAGCTATCACACGTGCTGCCCAAGCCAACGGCCATCCACGATGGCGCCGTCCTTGCACACAGTGCCAATACACAACCACCTGGCAAGGTGTCAGGAGACACATTGTGCAAGCCCTATAGCGGCACTGTCATGCAACCACTCCCTCAGTAATGTGCGGAACAACCACTCGCACCTCACCGTCTGACAAAAACCTGCACATGTTCTGTGTATGGCAGGGCGTGCCCCCACCCCTCTCATTAAATGTGGGTGGCGAGCTTGCTTCTGGTCGAAGGTTTCTCTGCCACTTGCCAACGTGCCACACGGCAACACTGGATCCCTTCTTGAACAAAGAGTGAGAACCACAATGCACACTGGCCTAGAAACTTGGGTCCGACCTATCGGGTGTCCGGATGTCAAGTGGAGTGGTCCAAGATGAGCACGTAGGGGTTCGAGACCTATTGGTGTAGCTCTTGAGATTTTCCCCTTCCAGGACTTGTGGTAGCACTGGAACTACCCCTAGGATGGGAGCAGGTCTGAGGCAGTGATCCTATCAGACAAGTCTGGTCTGTGGGCCCAGCTGCTCAGTTCTTTAGTGCGCGGTTAGGGTCAACCATGTGGGTCTCTTCCTTGAGATAGTAGAAGTGGGTACCCCAGTTATGGGAAACCTACAACCATGATAGTGTTGGCAAGCCATTCTGGGTTTGTGAATTCTCTAATTACTTCAGCACTAAGGAGACTTTTTACATCTGCTCTTGCACCTTCAGCTTTATCATCTGACATTTTCTAAAGCTTCTGCTTTCTTGGTCTTACGGTGGAATTCACATTGAGGAAGTGTTTAATGATATTCCTATTAACTCCACACAAATCATTGGCTGGCCTAGCAAGGACATCTTTGTTGTTAAATAGAATTTTTTTTCAGGTTTCTTTCTTGTACTTATGTCAGTCGTTATTCAAAGAGTGCCTTCGCAAAGAAGGACTGCCTTCGGCTGATCTACATAAGTTGCTTTGTCTCTTATCTATTTTTTGTTGATCTTGAGCTTTGGCCCCATCGATGTTGTGAATGGCCTTAGAATACGTTAATGCCTAAGGAGTATGTTCGCAAGAATGAAACTCAAAGGAATTGATGGGGGCCCGCACAAGCGGTGGAGCATGTGGTTTAATTTGATGCAAAGTGAAGAACCTTACTAGGGCTTGACATGCCGCAAATCCTCTTGAAAGAGAGGGGTGCCCTCAGGAACGCGGACATAGGTTGTGCATGGCTGTCATTAGCTCGTGCCATAAGGCGTTGGGTTAAGTCTCGCATTGAGTGCAACCCTCACATTTAGTTGCCACTATGAGTTTGGAACCCAGAACATACCGCAGGTGTTAAGCTGGAGGAAGGAGAGGATGAGGCCAAGTCATCATGCCCCTTATGCCCTGGGCGACACACGTGCTATAATGGGCAGGACAAAGGGTTACGATCTCTCGAGGGTGAGCTAACTCCAAAAACATGTCCTCAGTTCGGATTGCAGGGTGCAACTCTCGCTTTGTCTAATATCTACAATACATCTTATTTATATAGTACTAATTTCATTTTTACGAGATCGAAAACTTTTATATTGAAAAGGAAAATTTAGAGAACCAATGTCACATTCTATAAAAAATTATGATACATGTATAGGATGCACTCAATGTATACGAGCTTGCCCAACATATGTATTAGAAACGATACCATGGGATGGATGTAAAGCCAAGAAAATTGCTTCCGCTCCAAGAACCAAAGATTGAGTGGGTTGTAAGGGATGCGAATCCGCCTGTCCAATAGATTTTTAAGTGTCCGTGTTTATTTAGGGCCTAAAACAACCCGCAGCATGGCTCCAACTCCCTTCAGTCCTTCTTGCAGCCTCTTGACTCCCATGGATTGAAATTAGGCCTTGGTTGGATGGTATCTTCATGCAAAGGTATGCTAGTTGCAACACTACTTTAAAGACATTCAATGTTCCTCTACCAATGGTTGCGTTGTAGGGGTATTTCATGTCCACTATATAAAATATAACTTCTTCAGTTCTTGTGTTGTGAACATAGACGAAGGTCACTGACGTTGGTATTTTGCCTAGTGCTGCTATATGTTTTTCTCCGAAGCCACACAAAGGATGCATTGTTTTCTATAATTTGTCTTATAGTTCTTGCATTTCTCTGAAGGCTTTTGCGAAGATAATATCAGCTGCATTGCCTATATCTACCAACACAATGTGGACTAGAAAGCCTTTGATTACATAGGATATGACCATAGCATCATTGTGTGGATAATCTTTGAGCTAAAAGTCCTCTTGGGAGAAGGTAATCAGAATGTGTGAGCATTTGGATTTGATGTAGGGTCCTTGGACTCCAACATGTTGTACCCTTTGTTGAGCTTCTTTCTTCTGCCTCTTATTGGTTAGTTGGAAGCTTGTTCCTCCCGTAATCGGGAGAATGAGCTTCTTCGAGCATAGTGACAAAGTGTTGAAACTTGTCATGTTCTTCATCAGGGTCGTGAGTTCATGGAGATGGGCGCTGTCGGTCCTTGTTCTCAAATGCTACACATCAAGAACAAAGCAACACAATTGTTAATGATTAAAGACCTTCGTCCTTCGAAGCATTATCTCCTTTGGGATATAATGATCTTCAGGCGAAGGTCATGAAGGGCATACCTTCATCATCTCAATAAACAAATATAAATGAAAGTACATGAAATACAAAAAGAATACAAATAATGACGATATATCAGTAAATTATTTGTATTCTCATTTTATAAACATGGGCAATATTCATATTACATTGATACCTTTGGTTTGGCAGAAGGTGTAAATGCGAGAGTGACACAAGAGAGATTACAATTCAGCGTGAACAGTACGGTGTTACTGTTCATCTATTTATAGGCACAGGACGCAACCCGAACAAAATTACATTCATGTCCCTGACATTTACTGCTAGTCATAAGGTGAGCTATAAAGGACTAAGTAGTCTTTTCCCCTTTAGGTCGGTTTCATCTTCCACCTTCGTCATTATACTAAGCTGAAGCTCCTTCAGTCATAGCTTTGGCATCCGTTCATTCTGCCTTCGGGTTGTATCTCCATATCACACATACCTTTATCCCAAAGCCGAAGCCTCCTGTAACAGTCTATGTTACACTAAAAACATATTAGTCACATTTTTAGGACCTTCGAAAGAGGAAAGCCCCCAACAGTAGCCCCTCACAGTATTAATTTGTTTCTTTGTAACAAATTCAGACTGCGACGTGAACGAAGGCCTTTAGCCGAAGGTCCAAGAAAACACCTTCCTTTCGCTAGAATAGTGAAAGACACTGACAATGTAGGGCCCACCAAGGTGTGAGGTGCTGGGCATATAAATAGGAACTCACATTGATAGCATTTGTTGTGCCATTTCAGCTGCTTGCGCTATTTTAAGCATACTGAATTCTCTTGCTCTGCCGAGTTTTAATTGAGTTTTAGGCTTCGACAATCGTGCAACTGTTGTCTAAATGGCTGAAGAGAAGAAGATTGCTGACCCTGCATTGGCCGGGTTTCTTGAAGCTATGGAGAAGACAAATACAGAGAAAATCACCAATGAAATGTTGGCTGGGTTATCTGAGGATTCCGGCGATAGTGAAGATTTTGACTTGGAAAGTGGAAACGAAGATGCCGAAGATCGACCCTGGCGGCCGAGTCATACCATCTTCGGAAAGTCAACCTCAAGCAAAGTCAGATTGATTATATGAAAGGAAGATATTTCCGCGATATTTCTATTGTGAGGGCTGGAGGAGATAGCACTGCCCCTGCACCCGAAGTAGACGAAGTTGTTGTCTACAGGAGCTTCATGAAGGCAGGGCTTCAGTTTCCCTTGAGCAAATTTTTAGTTGAAGTTCTGAAGACTTTTGAGATTTACCTTCATCAGATTACCCCTGAAGCTGTCATGGGGATTTTCGTCTGGGCCGTGAGAAGCCAGGGACTAGAGCCAAGTGCAAAATGCTTATGTAACATGCATGAGTTGTCCTATGAGACGAAGGCTACTGCAAAGAACAGTATCATGATAATTTTGGTTGTTACGGCTTCGTGCCTCGCTCTGATGTGAGCTATCCAGTTCTGACATTTCGTAAGAGGTGGCTAGGAGCCTGGATGGAAGAGTAGTTTTATGTAAAGAACAACTTAGTTGAAATAGAAGATATAAATGGGATCATTCAATGCCCTATTTGGTCTCGCTTTGGCATCAGAAGGCTAGCCACTGCACTTGGAAATGAATTTGAAGCATGCCAGAAGACTTTTAACAGTGTATGCACTTTTATTGGCACAAGAGACTTAGTCCAAGAGCATATTGCTTATAGAGTGTGGCCTTTTGTAAGTGACTGGGAGATGCCGAAGGAAGCTGTCGTCGGGTCCAGTCAAGGCGGCTTGGTTTATCTGAAATACACCTTCAAATACAGAGATCAATTTGATGAGCCGAATGATGATTGGCTAAATTGTGTTCGGGCAACTAGTGACGAATTGCTTGAGGCCTACACAAGGGTCGAAGATGATGCCATGACACTAGCCTTCGGAGGATGAGGCAAGAAAAGATTAAACAGAGTTTTTGATGTAACTGGTTTTGTATACCCCGACTATTGCTATCCCTCATGAAGGCAGGGAAAGAAAAGAAAAGCTACTGCTTCGGCCATCTCTGCTACGCCGAAGGGTAAAAAGATTAAAGTTTGACACACCGGCCTAGGTACATTGAAACGGCCAGGGTGCCGAAGCTTGCTGAGAGGCCTTCTTCCGCTGCTGAGCCAGAGTTCCCTGCTCCTGCTGAAGCTACAGCTGGATTAGTCGAAGAACTAATTCTGAAGACAGCAGCAGAGCAGCAAAAAGCCGAAATAGCCTATGCACCGAAGCAGCCTGCCGAAGCTAGGGTCAAAATGGCCGAAGAGCCAGAATTAAGGAAATCACTAGAGGTATCAAAGATTCCTGAAGTAACTCTAAAGAGGAGGAGAATGGCCAGCATACTAGACGCTATCATGGAGTCGACAAAGGTACAAACTCCTGCCTCTACAGGAGCGCCCAGCATGAGTGAGAAAGCTGCTAAAGCTGTTACAACTCGTTTCGAAGCTAAAGTTGGGCCCTCAGTTCCCGCAGAAATAGGGCCTGTTGAAACTGTTGGAAAGGATACTGAACAAGGACCTTCAGATGCCGCCCTGATCTTGGAAAAAGAAGGCGCACCCAAGAAGGTTAAATCTCCTACCCCCGAAGCGTCTACTGAGGAGCTAGATTTTATCATACGACATGCTTCGGGTAAACAGTTGTCGGAAGAGCAGATTGCCGACGCTAAGCACTAATCCAGGGATTTAAAGTACCCAAAAGGATCCTTGGTGTATAATGGCACTGATGAAGACGACTTTCTGTACTACCTTCCAGACAACAAGGAGATATCTGTTTGTCGGGAGATGGCAAGAAACATAGGGTTTCTGAAGCTCGAGCTTGGCCTATATGCAATGTCGAAGGATGACCTGGCAGACAGCCTCACTTATAACTGAAAGAGAATTAGGCTTACACCTATTTCCTAATTAATTTTGGTGGTTGAATTGCCCAACACAAATAATTGGACTAACTAGTTTGCTCTAGTGTATAAGTTATACAGGTGCCAAAGGTTCACACTTAGCCAATAGAAAGATCAAGAATAGGGTTCAACAAAGAGAGCAAAGGGATAACCGAAGTGTGCCCTGGTCTGGCGCACCGGACTGTACGGTGTGCCACCGGACAGTGTCTGGTGCACCAGGGGACTTCACGCTGAACTCTTCACCTTCGGGAAAATCCAGAGGTGCTCCGCTATAATTCACCAGACTGTCCGGTGTACACCGGACAGTGTCCGGTGCTCCAGGAATGAAGCGACTCTAAACTCGCCAGCTTCGGGAATTCGCTCCGCTATAATTCACCGGACATGTCCGGTGTACACCGAACTGTCCGGTAAGCCAGCGGAGCAACGGCTACTTCACGCCAACGGTCACCTGCAGAGTCATTTAATGCGCGCCAGAGCGTGCAGAAGTCAGGCACGCGCGAAGTGGCGCACCGGACACTCTACAGTACATGTCCGGTGTGCCACCGGACATCCAGGCGGACCCAGTAGTCAGAGCTCCAATGGTCGGAACCCAACGGCCTGGTGACGTGGCTGGCGCACCGGACACTGTCCGGTGTGCACCGGACTGTCCGGTGCACCATGCGACAGACAGCCTCCACCAAACGGCTAGTTTGGTGGTTGGGGTTATAAATACCCCCAACCACCCCACATTCAAGTCATCCAAGTTTTCCAACTTCCAACCACTTACAAGAGCTAGGCATTCAATACAGATGCACCCAAGTGATCAAATCCTCTCCCAATTCCACAAAAGCTTTAGTGTTAAGTGAGAGTGATTTGTTGTGTTCTTTTGAGCTCTTGCGCTTGGATTTCTTTCTTCTTTCTCATTCTTTGCTTGTGATCAAAACTCAATTGTAACCAAGGCAAGAGACACCAATTGTGTGGTGGTCCTTGCGGGGAAGTTTTGTTCCCGGTTGATTTGAGAAGAGAAAGCTCACTCGGTCCGAGGGACCGTTTGAGAGAGGGAAAGGGTTGAAAGTGACCCGGTCTTTGTGACCACCTCAACGGGGAGTAGGTTTGCGAGAACCGAACCTCAGTAAAACAAATCCGCGTGTCACACTGTTTATTTGCTTGCGATTTGTTTTACACCATCTCTCGCGGACTCGATTATATTTCTAACTCTAACCCGGCTTGTAGTTGTGATTAATTTTGTAAATTTCAGTTTCGCCCTATTCACCCCCCCCTCTAGGCGACTTTCAATTGGTATCAGAGCCTGGTGCTTCATTAGAGCCTAACCGCTCGAAGTGATGTCGGGAGAACACGCCAAGAAGGAGATGGAGACCGGCGACAAGCCCACTACAAGCCACGGGAAGGCTTCATCGGAAGAGTCCCGTAAAAAGGGGAAGGGGAAGGAGAAGAAAGCCTCTTCCCACAAGTCGCATCGGAGTGGCGACAAGAAAAAGAAGATGAGGAAGGTGGTCTACTACGAGACCGATACTTCATCACCTTCCACCTCCGGCTCCGACGCGCCCTCCGTAACTTCTAAGCGCCATGAGCGCAAGAAGTTTAGTAAGATCCCCTTACACTATCCTCGCACTTCTAGACATGCTCCATTACTTTTCGTTCCATTAGGCAAACCGCCAACCTTTGACGGTGAAGATTATGCTAGGTGGAGTGATTTAATGAAATTTCATCTAACCTCACTCCACAAAAGTATATGGAATGTTGTTGAGTTTGGAGCATAGGTACCATCCGTAGGGGATGAGGATTATGATGAAGACGAGGTGGCCCAAATCGAGCACTTCAACTCCCAAGCCACAACCATCCTCCTCGCTTCTCTAAGTAGGGAGGAGTACAACAAGGTGCAAGGATTAAAGAGCGCCAAGGAAGTTTGGGACGTGCTCAAGACCGCGCACGAGGGTGATGAGCTAACCAAGATCACCAAGCGGGAAACGATCGAGGGGGAGCTCGGTCGCTTCCGTCTTCGCCAAGGGGAGGAGCCACAAGACATGTACAACCGGCTCAAAACCTTGGTGAATCAAGTGCGCAACCTCGGGAGCAAGAAATGGGATGACCACGAGGTGGTTAAGGTTATTTTAAGATAACTCATTTTTCTTAACCCTACTCAAGTACAATTAATTCGTGGCAATCCTAGATATACACTAATGACTCCCGAGGAAGTAATCGGGAATTTTGTGAGCTTTGAATTTATGATCAAAGGCTCAAGGAAGATCAACGAGCTTGACGGTCCCTCCACGTCTGAAGCACAACCGGTCGCATTTAAGGCAACGGAGGAGAAGAAGGAGGAGTCTACACCGAGTAGACAACCAATCGACGCCTCCAAGCTCGACAATGAGAAAATGGCGCTCGTCATCAAGAGCTTCCGCCAAATCCTCAAGCAATGGAGGGGGGAAGATTACAAGCCCCGCTCCAAGAAGGTTTGCTACAAGTGTGGTAAGCCCGGTCACTTTATTGCAAAATGTCCTATTTTTAGTGACAGTGACGGGGGTGATGACAAAAAGGGGAGAATAAAGGAGAAGAAGAGGTACTACAAGAAGAAGGGCGGCGATGCCCATGTTTGTCGCGAGTGGGACTCCGACGAAAGCTCTAGCGACTCCTCCGACGACGAGGACGCTGCCAACATCGCTGTCACCAAGGGACTTCTCTTCCCCAACGTCGGCCACAAGTGCCTCATGGCAAAGGACGACAAAAAGAAAAAGGTTAAATCTAAATCCTCCACTAGATATGAATCCTCTAGCGATGATAATGCTAGTGATGAGGAAGATAATTTGCGTACTCTTTTTGCCAACTTAAACATGCAACAAAAAGAGAAGTTAAATGAATTAATTAGTGCCATCCATGAGAAGGATGATCTCTTGGACACCCAAGAGGACTTCCTAATCAAGGAAAACAAAAAGCATGTTAAAGTTAAAAATGTTTATGCTCTAGAAGTTGAAAAATGTGAAAAATTATCTAGTGAGCTAAGCACTTGCCATGAGACTATAGACAACCTTAGAAATGAGAATGCTAATTTATTAGCTAAGGTTGATTCTATTGCTTGTAATGTTTCAATTCCCAATCTTAGAAATGATAATGATGATTTGCTTACTAAGATTGAAGAATTGAACATTTCTCTTGCTAGCCTTAGAGATGAAAATGAAAAATTGCTTGCTAAGGCTAAAGATTTTGATGTTTGCAATACTACCATTTCCGACCTTAAAAGTAAAAATGATATATTGCATGCTAAGGTTGTAGAATTAAAATCTTGCAAACCATCTACATCTACCATTGAGCACACCTCTATTTGTACTAGATGTAGAGATGTTGATGTTAATGATATTCATGATCACATGGCCTTAATTAAACAACAAAATGATCATATAGCAAAATTAGATGCTAAAATTGCCGAGCATGAACTTGAAAATGAAAAATTTAAATTTGCTCGTAGTATGCTTTATAGTGGGAGACGCCCTGGCATTAAGGATGGCATTGGCTTCCAACAGGGAGGCAATGTCAAACTTAATGCCCCTCCTAAGAAATTATCCAATTTTGTTAAGGGCAAGGCTCCCATGCCTCAGGATAACGAGGGTTACATTTTGTACCCTGATGGTTATCCTGAGAGCAAAATTAGGAGAATTCATTCTAGGAAGTCTCACTCTGGCCCTAACCATGCTTTTATGTATAAGGGTGAGACATCTAGTTCTAGGCAATCAACCCATGCTAAGTTGCCTAAAAAGAAAAGTCCTAGTGCATCAAATGATCATGACATTTCATTTAAAACTTTTGATGCATCATATGTCTTAACTAACAAATCCGACAAGGTAGTTGCCAAGTATGTTGGGGGCAAGCACAAGGGGTCAAAAACTTGTGTTTGGGTACCCAAAGTTCTTGTGTCTAATGCTAAAGGACCCAAAACCAATTGGGTACCTAAAGTCAAGAACTAAAATTGTTTTGTAGGTTTATGCATCCGGGGGCTCAAGTTGGATCATCGACAGCGGGTGCACAAACCACATGACAGGAGAGAAGAAAATGTTCTCCTCCTATGAGAAAAACCAAGATCCCCAAAGAGCGATCACATTCGGGGATGGAAATCAAGGTTTGGTCAAAGGATTGGGTAAAATTGCTATATCTCCTGACCATTCTATTTCCAATGTTTTTCTTGTGGATTCATTAGATTACAATTTGCTTTCCGTTTCTCAATTATGTCAAATGGGCTACAACTGTCTCTTTACTGATGTAGGTGTCACTGTCTTTAGAAGAAATGATGATTCAATAGCATTTAAGGGAGTGTTAGAGGGTCAGCTATACTTAGTAGATTTTGATAGAGCTGAACTCGACACTTGCTTAATTGCTAAGACTAACATGGGTTGGCTCTGGCACCGCCGACTGGCCCATGTTGGGATGAAGAATCTTCATAAGCTTCTAAAGGGAGAGCACATTTTAGGATTAACAAATGTTCATTTTGAGAAAGACAGGATTTGTAGCGCATGCCAAGCAGGGAAGCAAGTTGGTGCTCATCATCCACACAAGAACATAATGACGACCGACAGACCATAAGAGCTCCTACACATGGAGCTATTCGGTCCGATAGCTTACATAAGCATCGGCGGGAGTAAGTACTGTCTAGTTATTGTGGATGATTATTCTCGCTTCACTTGGGTATTCTTTTTGCAGGAAAAATCTCACACCCAAGAGACCTTTAAGGGATTCTTGAGACGGGCTCAAAATGAGTTCGGCTTAAGGATCAAGAAAATTAGAAACGACAACGGGACGGAATTCAAGAACTCTCAAATTGAAGGCTTCCTTGAGGAGGAGGGCATCAAGCATGAGTTCTCTTCTCCCTACACACCACAACAAAATGGTGTAGTGGAGAGGAAGAATAGAACTCTATTGGACATGGCAAGAACCATGCTTGATGAGTACAAGACATCAGATCGGTTTTGGGCCGAGGCGGTCAACACCGCTTGCTACGCCATCAACCGGTTGTATCTACACCGAATCCTCAAGAAGACATCATACGAACTCCTAACCGGTAAAAAGCCCAATATTTCATATTTTAGAGTCTTTGGTAGCAAATGCTTTATTCTTGTTAAAAGAGGTAGAAAATCTAAATTTGCTCCTAAGACTGTAGAAGGCTTTTTACTAGGATATGATTCAAACACAAGGGCATATAGAGTCTTTAACAAGTCCTTTGTACAAGTTGAAGTTTCTTGTGACATTGTGTTTGATGAAACTAACGGCTCTCAAGTAGAGCAAGTTGATCTTGATGAGATAGGTGATGGAGAGGCTCCATGCATCGCGCTAAGGAACATGTCCATTGGGGATGTGTGTCCTAAGGAATCCGAAGAGCCTCCAAATGCACAAGATCAACCATCCTCCTCCACGCAAGCATCTCCACCAACTCAAAATGAGGATGAGGCTCAAGTTGATGAAGGAGAAGATCAAGCAAATGAGCTACCTCAAGATGACGGCAATGATCAAGGGGGAGATGCAAATAATCAAGACAAGGAGGATGAAGAACCAAGGCCGCCACACCCAAGAGTCCACCAAGCAATCCAACGAGATCACCCCGTCGACACCCATAAGGGGGTAACCACTAGATCTCGTGTTGCACATTTTTGTGAGCATTACTCTTTTGTTTCCTCTATTGAGCCACACAGGGTAGAGGAAGCACTTCAAGATTCGGATTGGGTGGTGGCGATGCAAGAGGAGCTCAACAACTTCACTAGGAACGAGGTATGGCATTTAGTTCCACGTCCTAACCAAAATGTTGTAGGAACCAAATGGGTGTTCCGCAACAAGCAAGATGAGCATGGTGTGGTGACAAGGAACAAAGCCCGACTTGTGGCCAAGGGAAACTCCCAAGTCGAAGGTTTGGATTTCAGTGAAACCTATGCACCCGTAGCTAGGCTTGAGTCAATTCGTATATTATTGGCCTATGCTACTTACCATGGCTTCAAGCTTTACCAAATGGATGTAAAGAGTGCCTTCCTCAATGGACCAATCAAGGAAGAGATCTATGTTGAGCAACCTCCCGGCTTTGAAGATAGTGAGTACCATAACCATGTCTATAAACTCTCTAAGGCGCTTTATGGGCTCAAGCAAGCCCCAAGAGCATGGTATGAATGCCTAAGAGATTTTCTTATCACTAATGGCTTCAAAGTTGGAAAAGTCGATCCTACTTTATTCACTAAGACTCTTGAAAATGACTTGTTTGTATGCCAAATTTATGTTGATGATATCATATTTGGGTCTACTAACGAGTCTACATGTGAAGAATTTAGTAGGATCATGACACAAAAATTTGAGATGTCAATGATGGGGGAGTTGAAGTACTTCTTAGGATTTCAAGTAAAGCAACTCCAAGAGGGCACCTTCATTAGCCAAACAAAGTATACTCAAGATATCCTAAGTAAGTTTGGGATGAAGGATGCCAAGCCCATCAAGACACCCATGGGAACAAATGGGCATCTCGACCTCGACACGGAAGGTAAGTCCGTGGATCAAAAGGTATACCGGTCGATGATAGGCTCTTTACTCTATTTATGTGCATCTCGACCGGATATTATGCTTTCCGGATGCATGTGTGCAAGATTCCAAGCCAACCCTAAGGAAGCTCACCTTACGGCCGTAAAACGAATCTTGAGATATTTAGTTTATACTCCTAAGTTTGGGCTTTGGTATCCTAAGGGATCCACATTTGATTTGATTGGTTATTCGGATGCCGATTGGGCAGGGTGTAAGATTAATAGAACGAGCGCATCGGGGACTTGCCAGTTCTTGGGAAGATCCTTGGTGTCTTGGGCTTCAAAGAAGCAAAATTCTGTAGCTCTTTCTACCGCCGAAGCTGAGTACATTGCCGCAGGACATTGTTGCGCGCAACTACTTTGGATGAGGCAAACCCTTAGAGACTATGGTTACAAATTAACCAAAGTTCCTCTTCTATGTGATAATGAGAGTGCAATCCGCATGACGGATAATCCCGTTGAGCATAGCCGCACTAAACACATAGCCATTCGGTATCACTTTTTAAGGGATCACCAACAAAAGGGAGATATCGAGATTTCATACATTAATACTAAAGATCAATTAGCCGATATCTTTACCAAGCCACTTGATGAACAAACCTTTAACAAACTTAGGCATGAGCTAAATATTCTTGATTCTAGGAACTTCTTTTGTTAATTTGCACACATAGCTCATTCATATACCTTTGATCATGTCTCTTTCATATGCTATGACTAATGTGTTTTCAAGTCTATTTCAAACCAAGTCATAGGTGTATTGAAAGGGGATTGGAGTCTTCGGCAAAGACAAAGGCTTCCACTCCGTAACTCATCCTTCGCCGTCGCTCCGGGTAACTCTCCATCTTTGGGGGAGAGAGCCTAAGTACAAAGCAAAAAGGACTCCGTCTTTGGTATAATCTTCACTCATTTAATTATGACCACAAGGGGAGAAAGTAATTCAAAGGGCTCTAATGATTCCGTTTTTGGCGATTTATGCCAAAGGGGGAGAGAGCATGAGCCCAAAGCAAAAGGACCGCACCACCACCAATTTCAAAATTTTTGGTTTTATTTAGAAAGAGTTGTTCAATTGGTATGATTTTCAAATTGGCATCTTCTTGTGTTCAAAAGGGGAGAGGGTAGTAGTTTCAAAATCAATATCTTAAAAACCCTCTTGAACACTAAGAGGAGGAATTTATCAAAGGGGAGTTTTGTTTAGTCAAAGGAAAAGCATTTGAAACAGGGGGAGAAAATTTCAAATCTTGAAAATGCTTCGCAAAATCTTATTCACTTACCTTTGACTTTTTGCAAAAGGACTTTGAAAAGGATTTACAAAATAATTTGCAAAAACAAAACATGTGGTGCAAGCGTGGTCCAAAATGTTAAAAATAGAAGAAACAATCCATGCATATCTTATAAGTATTCATATTGGCTCAATTCCAAAAAGGGGGAGATTGAAAGGGAATTAGGCTTACACCTATTTCCTAATTAATTTTGGTGGTTGAATTGCCCAACACAAATAATTGGACTAACTAGTTTGCTCTAGTGTATAAGTTATACAGGTGCCAAAGGTTCACACTTAGCCAATAGAAAGATCAAGAATAGGGTTCAACAAAGAGAGCAAAGGGATAACCGAAGTGTGCCCTGGTCTGGCGCACCGGACTGTTCGGTGTGCCACCGGACAGTGTCCGGTGCACCAGGGGACTTCACGCTGAACTCTTCACCTTCGGGAAAATCTAGAAGCGCTCCGCTATAATTCACCGGACTGTCCGGTGTACACCGGACAGTGTCCGGTGCTCCAGGAATGAAGCGACTCTGAACTCGCCAGCTTCGGGAATTCGCTCCGCTATAATTCACCGGACATGTCCGGTGTACACCGGACTGTCCGGTGAGCCAGCGGAGCAACGACTACTTCACGCAACGGTCACCTGTAGAGTCATTTAATGCGCGCTAGAGCGCGCAGAAGTCAGGCACGCGCGAAGTGGCGCACCGGACACTCTACAGTACATGTCCGGTGTGCCACCGGACATCCAAGCGGACCCAGCAGTCAGAGCTCTAACGGTCGGAACCCAATGGCCTGGTGACGTGGCTGGCACACCGGACACTGTCCGGTGTGCACTGGACACTGTCCGGTGCACCATGCTACAGACAACCTCCACCAAACGGCTAGTTTGGTGGTTGGGGTTATAAATACCCCCAACCACCCCACATTCAAGTCATCCAAGTTTTCCAACTTCCAACCACTTACAAGAGCTAGGCATTCAATACAGACACACCCAAGTGATCAAATCCTCTCCCAATTCCACAAAAGCTTTAGTGTTAAGTGAGAGTGATTTGTTGTGTTCTTTTGAGCTCTTGCGCTTGGATTTCTTTCTTCTTTCTCATTCTTTGCTTGTGATCAAAACTCAATTGTAACCAAGGCAAGAGACACCAATTGTGTGGTGGTCCTTGCGGGGAAGTTTTGTTCCCGGTTGATTTGAGAAGAGAAAGCTCACTCGGTCCAAGGGACCGTTTGAGAGAGGGAAAGGGTTGAAAGAGACCCTGTCTTTGTGACCACCTCAACGGGGAGTAGGTTTGCGAGAACCGAACCTCGGTAAAACAAATCCGTGTGTCACACTCTTTATTTGCTTGTGATTTGTTTTACACCATCTCTCGTGGACTCGATTATATTTCTAACTCTAACCCGGCTTGTAGTTGTGATTAATTTTGTAAATTTCAGTTTCGCCCTATTCACCCCCCCCCCTCTAGGCGACTTTCAATAACAGTCTGAAGGTAAAGATGTTTTGACTTATAAACAGATTATTTTTGTATCTTTTATCATTGTGTTGATCCCCCCTTTTTTGTAGGGATTAATCTTGAGCAATGCTTTAATGACACAAAAGAATGCTGAAGACGAAAGCTGTCAAATAGCCCTTGGGAACCTTCGGTCAAAGGTTATCATACTGAGGAATGAAGCCCTAGAAAAGGATAAAGTTATGCTTTCCTTGGTAGACAGAGTAAAGATCAGCGAAGCCAAACTTACTGCACAGGCCGCAGCTCATACAGCCAAAGTCGAAGATCTTCGGAAAAAGCTGGCTTAAGCTAATGAAAACTTTGAACTTGCAAAGTCAAAGCAAGAGATAAGTGAATGGACAAGTACGAGGTTGGAAAAGAATGTGAAAGAGCTTCGTGAATCCAAAGAAAGATGCTATGAGAAATCCTTGGATTGCGCCAAGAAATTGAAAGATAGCTTTGCCAAGGTGGGTGCATACTCATCAGAGCAAAAGTTTATTCGAGGCGATCCTGAAGGAATTATTGAATGGATCGGCAAAGGAGGTGAAGCTTTTGAAGAAATTTTTAGTGACCGTGGAGATTTTTGCGCCTTCGTCGGTGCCCGAGGGGTTGCAGCGGTTCTGGAGAAAAATGGTTGTGAACACGTTAAGGCTGTAGCCCAGGCAGAAACCGTCTTCTCCATAGACAACGCTAAGGAGCCTTCGGCCGAAGCTAATTTGATAGGCGGAAAATTCTATTCCGATGTTTGGATGAAGGGAGACCGTGAGATAGTGGACGAGGGTATAAAGAAAAATGAAAAAGAATCTCATGAGGCCCGAGAAGAAGCCAAGTGAGCCGAAGAGGCTGCTGAGCGCGCAAGACGTATAGGTATTATTACTGAATTTTAGCTTTGGTGTTTATTTTTTGCTTCGGATTAACAACTTGTTCTTTTCCGCAGCTGAACTTTCACCGCCACCTGAGCCATATGATCCCGAGGCCGATCCAGCCATGAAAGTAGCATTAGAAACAATAAGGATTACCGAAGAAGCTATTGACGAAGCTGTCAACAAACTCCTGAATGAAGTTGCTGAGAAGATATTAAAAGAAGACTGAATTCGTGTGTACTTAGAAAATGAAGTATTTGAGAAATGTAATATTCGTATATAAGTTAAACATTGAATATTTGTGTGTATATTAATGTAATATATTTCTTTGCGATGCATGAAATTTGCGTACATACCATTTTTGAGCCTTTGGCGAAAAAACACCTTGCCTTCTTTTCATGCTTCGTAAAGAAAGAGCCCTTCTATAGTACAACTGTTGTATAATATTGTTGTCGACGAAGATTTTCTTGGCATGTAAAATTATAATTGCCGAAGGTACACTTTGCGCTCAAGCACATTGTTCCATTCATCGCATATTTTGAAAGAAGCAACTTTCCTTCTCCACAATCTTGCTGCTGATGCGACATGATGTATGATGTAATGCTATGCGAAATGATGCGATGATATGATGCAGCATGATGTTTATGCCGAAATCACATACCCACACGAATACACACCCAGACTCTGCATCCCCTTGGGAACGTCTTTTGAGTCTCTTCACCTTCTATTTTGGTGGCATTTAAGCTCTGCATCCCCTTAGGAACGACTTTTGAGCTTCTTCACCTTCTATTTCGGTGGTATTTAAGCTTTGCATCCCCTTAGGAACGACTTTTGAGCTTCTTCACCTTCTATTTCGGTGGTATTTAAGCTCTGCATTCCCTTAGAAACGACTTTTGAGCTTCGGAACTTACTCTGCGCTCCCTTAGTAACGACTTTGTATCTTCGGAACTTACTCTGCGCTCCCTTAGGAATGACTTTTTGGAGCTTCAGAAGTTTTGTTAAGGGGATGCGCCCGACACTCGATGGTGTGACCATAATATTATTTAATAAAAGATTACAAGAATACCTTTAGCTTTGTAAGATTATAGAACTGAGATAAAGAAGGTATAGATTCGTAAGAAGAGCGATGAGTTTCTCTCTGGTAAAAAAAGTGACCTCAATGCATGGCATTGTTCCTCTATTTACAGGCGCGGGATACATCATCGGCAAAATTACAATCGTGTCGTCAAACCTATACATTTGGACTAAAGAGTGTGTCATGGGTAGTGCTGTCTTTTCCTCCTACTCTCTTGTTGAGCAAGCTTTAAGGGCTACTTGTAGCTTCATCATCTACACCTACACATTGTTGATTCGAAGTTGGTACCTTCGTATTTGTATCCGTAGTTGCTCCAGCCAAAGGTAACCTTTAATGTTCCACCTATAATGCTTAAAGCAGACTAAAAATAGTTGTTAAGTTCGTGTTTTGAGGGCCTTTAGAAGAAGAAGGCACCTAATAATTCTCTTTATGCACAACACATTAGGTGCAAAAAGGATAACCTTTTTATTCATATACTGCTTAGCATGGCTACATATTCTCAAAGGGAGCAACGTCTTAACATTTTTTACATCGTGAATCATATTGAGCCTTCTCGCTAAAGGATTCATTATCCTTCCTCTTTAGATGCACCAATCTTTAGAGTTGGAGGTTGTTTGTCTTCAACAACAGTTCTCTCTCCTGATGGAGTTTCCAAATACATGGTTCTCTCAGTGGGTTGGATTACTGCCTTAGTTTGATGCAACCAATTATTTCCAAGAATCACATCCCTTTCCATTAATTCTGCCACTAAAAGATCAACTAGAAAATTTATCACGTTAATCTTAACACATACCCTTGGACATATGTAGTTAACTAACATTTTTTGTCCTAGTGCATTGATGGTCATTCTCATTCTCAAGGGGCACTTAAAGATACCATACTTTATTGCAAACTGGGAACTGATAAAGGAATGGGTTGTACAAGGGTCATATAATACTGTGGTGGTAGTTGAGTGAATAGCAAGTGTTCCAACTATTACTGCATTATCATATGGAATGGTTTCTACCATTGCATAGCTCATCCTTCCTGAGAACCTTTTCCGTTGCACCCTCTTCATTGATGCATGGGTCTGAGTATGATGCTTCTGCTCTTGGTCCTTATCGATTACCACATCCTTCTTAGGACAACTTTTAAAAACATGACTAGTATCACCACAACCAAAATAGTCATGACTTGTAGAGTTACTTGGTTGAGTTATCTTTGCGATGTTGGTAGAGGATTATATGCATTGTTGAACATATTCCATGTCTGGAGACTGAGATAGCTTTAGTTCAGAGTTGATTTGCAGTGAACTCTTCTCAGGACAATTATGGTTGTAATGACCTTCACGTCCACATCGGTAGCAGGCTTTTCTTGAAGTTATTTCTTGTCTTTTTCCTTGTATACCTTTTGTTTCTTGGACCTATTACAACCATGAGGCTGAAACTGTGTGCATGTGATAGTCCATCCATCAAGGTAATGATCAAGTGCTTCTCTTTCGAGTTGGGAATCCATAGAACTCTTACGATGTTTTCTTTTTGGAATACTTTGCAATTCATCAACTAACGGTGCATTAGTTATGAGAGAATTTGCTAACAGTTGCTCTTGGGGAGACATCTTTTTTATGCCAGAAAACAACATTCAGTTCCTTTGTTCTGTAACTTCACTTTCACTTGTATTGATCTGGCGACAAGGAACTTCATAGTAATCACAACAGTAACATGCTCTAAGATCACTTGTTAGTTGTTTTGGTTGTGCATCCATTTGTGTCTTGAATGTCTGTACATCAGTTGTTTCCTGCCTAATGTTGTTTTGACTTGCCAACACTTGCTGGCATGAGGAGGTGAGTTGAGAAGCCTTTTGTATTATCAAAGCTTGTGCATGTAACAACCTCTCTAAGTCAACTATCGAGGGTGATGTTGTGATTGATGTCATTTGATCATCGGTAGTATGCTCTGGTGCTATGAATTCTGCCAAATCAACTTGTTGGAGACTAGCAACTATTTGAGATGTTGCATATAGAAATTGTGTATGTGCCTTCATGAACTATTCCATCTTAGACTAAGCTAGAGGAATTGACAACACATTGTGCTCATCATGCTTGTTGATACCACTTGCAACTATCATTCCAAGATCTGACATCTATATGGGAAGGAAGGAGGGGATGAAAAGATTGAGCAAAGATAGGGTACAGACAGTAGAGAAAATCCAACTATCTAAGGTTTTACCAAGTAAATTGATACCATTGTGGACATAAGTCACACAATACACCAACAATCATTACAAAGAACAAGCACAAGGATAACTAACAGGAACCCAATCACACCAGTACAATAGCTAGATGCTACTCATTCAACCAAAAGGGGTCTTTTCCTAAGAACAATGGTTTCTCATGGGTATTTGGAAAGCGATCCAGGGTTAGGAATAGGAAAGAGATATTATAAAATCAAGGAATCGGATCGGAAATAGCAAAGAGTTAGACAAGAACACAATTGGTGCGTGGTCTAAAGCAAGGAGGCGAGGCAGCGTGCAACGTGCACGCGGGCTAGACCGCAATGAATGGCTACGGTGCGGAGTTCCGACAAGGACAACGACGGGGAACTGGGCGTGGGAGGGTGAGTGGCACAGCGACAGCATGGCATGCAATGCGGGTAGTGTCGAGCAGCAGCAACGAGGCGCGGTCAGTGACAATCGGTGAGAAGAGCAAGCGAGAGCGAGGAGAGAGCAGGGACGAGCTCGGCGAGCACAGTGTTTGGCTATGACAATTTCCTATGCACAGAACGAACGGGAGAAGTCACGGGGGAGGAAGAGTGAACAGTGCAGGGGTCTACCCGTTAGTCTGGTTGTGAGGAGAATCTGGCTGTAGAGAAAATTTGAGTGTCGTGGGATTACGTGCGGAGGAAGATGAAGGGGTCCTAAGGGTTTAAGTTCTAGAAAGTGACATATTCCTACTATCACGATGGGTCGACCGATTATATGTTTACGTTAATTTTGGAAGGTTTTCACCAAAGCGATTCTCATCGAAACAAGTTGAAAAGCTAGGAATTCGGCGGTTCACAACAGCTTCTGGTGACCAGAATTAGCAAAAGCTGAAACAAACATGGGAAGTGAACAAAAGAGGATGGGCAAGGCACTAAGGGAGCGTTGGATGGGTCGGTCAATTGGCTTGGCCAACGAGTGAGCAGATTCTTTTTTTTCTTTTTTTTATGAATATAAATATAATTATATTTAAATATATCAAAAGTATAATATATCTAAAAATAGTATTTTATAAATAAAAATAAATATTTTTAGGTAAAATATATATTTAAATTAATTGTTCTTCACAAACAAATAAATAAATCAATTAATCAATCAAATAAAATGAAACATGACATTACACAAAAATCATTAACATACATATTTTCCAAAAATAATTCTAACAATTTATTATTTCATAAAATGAGGTTTTCTCATAAAATTTAAACCCAAAGATTAGTTTTACAGATAAAGTCAAATAAAATTTGTGCTTCGATATTAATGTATAGATGGCCAACAGGCCGACCGGCACGGGCCAGATCAAGCACGACCCAACAACCAACGGGACGACACGGTACACCGTGCTTCACGGGCCGTGCTTGAGGAGCCCACGTGCCTGGGCATCGGCCCAGGCATGGCCCTTCGGGCTGGTTTTCGTGCTGGGCTGGCCCGCTGAGCACAGTCAAAAAATGGGTCGTGCCAGCACGAAGCTCGCCATGCTTCCTCACACCAAAAAAATAGCAACATAAACTATAGCAAAATATAATAAATAAGCCGTTTTGAGCAATGCTGACTCATTAAAAACCTTTCTAGGTAAAACTCACCCTTGTGAGAAACCCTATAAAGGAAAAAGAGTGTAGCCGACTCAAATTTAGTCACTAAGTTTATATCTGTTATAGATGAAGATTACAATACAAAATCTCTCTGTCTCTCACATTCACAAAGCACAAAATAGATCACTAGAGTCTAGAACTAAGTAGTAAGTACCAAAATAAAAACTAAGACAATGACTAAGTACCAGAACCAGAAGCATCACAAGCAGACCGACCACTACCCGCAGCAGTAGGCTCATCTTCGTCAAGGAACAAGTTCTGGAATAAATCCTCAAGCTCTAGGTTGTCAATAGCATGTTGCTCTCTCTTTTCTCCTAATTCCCAATCTTTTAAGCAAGTCAGCATCTCCACATTCTCATGCAATAAGCATCATCGCCTCTCCTCAATTATCCTCCTTGTCAAACTAAAACAAGACTCTGAAGAGACAGTAGACACAGGAACATACATGATATCCCTTGCCATTATGGACAAGACTGGATATGTTAGCTTGTGGTCACGCCACCAGAGAAGTATATCAAAATCATCCTCGTAAGAAGTGTTATTGTCACTGTCTAAGTAGGCTGAGAGCTCACAAATAGCAGAGGAAGATGAAGCAGAAGGGGTAGAGACGGGGGAGGACCAACAACACCTGAACTTGGATCTCCAAATATTCTTCCCCAAGCTTGCTTTTTTTACCTATATGAATTGAAGGCTGAGCAGCCCTTTGAACCCTAACTGCACCAAACTTAGTATAATATTTAGTAAACATTTTATACAATTCATTTTTGACATCAGTATAATAGGTACTATACTCACACCAGTGCAGTCACCAAGTAAATGCTACACATTAAAGAAACCTCTCATCTTAGATCTAGGGTCCAGAATTACTGCATATGAATATAGCACAGGTATGTCACTCTAGTACTTAAGGAATTTAAGTTGCATTGGAAACACAATAGTTCTAAGATTCACTTCTCTTTCACATGCTTTCAAATGAGATGCAATTTCTAGAATATGGTGAAGAACTAGTGGACTGGTTGGATAATAAACACCAGACATAACAACAGTAGAATTATAGTAGAGTTCTAGAAACTATAAAATCTTCTCAGCAACATACCAATGATTAGGAGGCAACAATTGTGATTCATAATCAGCTTGATTCGATGGCTGCGCGTCCATGCGCAGGCTGGCGCTGCCCTGGCCAGCTAGATACGATAATTTTATGCGTATGGGTGGATGCAGGTTAATAGCATCAAAATGTCTTATTTTGCATCCACCCATGTAGGCTATGACCCACACATACAAGCAACCAAACATAATTTCAAATAAAGTCTACGCATGCGATGATACAAGATGAGATGGTGCGGGTAACCAATCAAGCAAAATGTGAATTGATGAAGACAGAAAAAGTAGTCTTGTATGGGACCAAGTGTTTAAGCATCAAATAAGTAGAATTCCATCTAATATCCATATCCAAGCCAAATTTTCTGGGTCTAACACCTAGCTTTGTAGTACTCTTTAAATGTTGCAATTCTAGAATTAGATGCATTTAAGAAATTAATTGCAGTTCTAAAATCTTCCAAAAAAAGGTTTTAGTCTCTTCATTCCAGATTTAACAATGAGATTAATGATATGACAAGCACAGCGTTGATGCATAAGAGTGTAGTTACGCCTATTAGGATCCTGAGATTCGGGTGAAGGATCAGGACCCAAATAACCAGCATACAAAGGTGTCAAAGTATCCATAGCCTTTGAATTTGAAGAAGCATTGTCTACAATGACAGAGAAAATCTTGTCAACTAGACAAAACTCCTCAACAACAACAGCAATCCTTTTAGCAATATTTTCACCAGTATTTCTAAGCTCAATAAGCCTAAGACCAATCACCCTTTTTTGGAATTCCCAATCAGCATTAACATAATGACACACAACACTAATATAGTCATCCTTAGCATTACCAAACCAAATATCTGAGGTTAATGCAACCGAAGAAGTCGCAGGCAACACATAATTGATTAGCACATTACGTCGTTCAGTGAAAAGCTTGCCAAGATCTCTAGTGGTGGACTGTCTAGAAACGTTGGTAAACCTAGGTTATGAGCACGGGCAATATAATCCTCCCAGGCCTATGTCTCACCTATACCTAATGCAAGGTCAAGCCTAGCAATCAGCCAACACAACTAAGTTCGAGCAACAATAGGATCATATTACGAATTGTGCAAAGAACCATCAGGATTGAAAGCAAGCCGAGACTGGACCCTAGCAGTGTGATCAACCTTCTTCCTACAAGCTTTTTGGTGTCTAAGCAAATGCCCAGTACCAACAGAAGATCTAGCAGACAATGTAGTCTTACACATTCTACAAATAGTAGCAGTTCGAACATTGGACCCATTCACTTTCTCAAAGATCTCATCAAAATCAACCCAGACACTAGATTTGTGCTTACCAACCGATGAGGTACCAGTACCACCATCGATGCTGGTGGAGCCGACCGGAGTGCTGGTGGCCGTCGCAGGCCCTCCACCACCGTCGCCGACGTCGACATTGACCGGAGCAGAGCTTAGATCGATACTGAGCAAGGTAGCAGCATCTACCGGGATGTCGTATTCATCATTTGGGACAAGCCCTTCCGCACGAAGGTCGTCGTTGCCGGTGAGCGAATATACATCGTCATCATCTGCCATCGTGACCTTCACCACGGACGGACGATCTCTAGCATCGTTCCTCAACGGTGCGCGTAGCCGTCGTGCCCGGTCTACTCCAGAGGAGGAAGACGAGGCATCAGCAACTGACCATGCAAAAGCGCAAAACAATCAGTGATTAGAAACGATGCAAGTGAGATCTAGATTCTAGGGTTAGGGTTACATGTAGTACCGGAGCCCAACGCCGGAGAATACGAGGGCCACCCAGATGACAAACAAACTCCGATTAGAGACGACGGTGAGCAGGGAAGGGGAGGACTAGACGGCAACACAAACTCACATAGTTCACCGAGAGAGAGGGGATCGGAGAGGGGAGAGGGAGAGGGGAGAGAGGAGCTAGTGCTGGACTGTTGGATCGAGGTCTCTGGCGTCGGGGACGGGGACGGGAGCCACGGGCGCCAAGATCGCTGGATCGGGAGGCGGAGGAGCCGAGGAGCTAGGAGTCACTAAATAGAGGAGAGAGGGGGGAGGTCAAGTGCGAGTGGGAGATGGATGGCCGAGGGCGAGGGGGTGGTTGGGTATATGACCATACGGGCCTCTACCCGGCTGTCTTGGTGCGAGCAGGTCGTGCCGTGCCGGCCCACGTGCCTGGCTTTTGGCCCAAGCATGCCTACTCCATTGGGCCATGCTAGCTTGGGCCCATCACCCCTGTGCCGGACTAGGCGTGGACCGGGCCAAAAAAAGGGCCTCGGGCTGGGTCAACGGGCTCGAGCTTCATGTACAACTTTACATTAATGCACCAAACACTTGATAAATTTTATTTATTCAAAAATTGCTTCATTTAATTATAATCATTTTATTATTTGAAAATATTTTTTTCCTTTCTACTAGAAATTAATAAGTAAAACTTGATTACTTTCAATTGGTGGATTTAGGGTGTTACATTGGTGTAACTCTAACTGCTCAAATGCTTCCCAAGGTTGGGCTTCAACAAACTGCGTAAAACAAATCTATGCGTAAAGATGAATCCATAGGTTTGAGAACCACTAAAATTAGAGTTAAAACGTGAAAGTTAGGGATCAAATAAGTTTTAGGATTAATTTACTACAAAAAACGGAGATCAGGGACTAAATTGTAAAGTCTAGGGGCTATTTTTTGAATAATAAGGACTTTTGCGTAATTTATATTATAACCTCATGTTGCTCTATGCAAAAAATTGCTACCTAGGACTGAGTGTACTATTGCTTAGAAGACTAGGGTCAATTTTATAAATATTAGGAACTGTTGGTAATGATCTTCATATAGGAGTGGATTGCGGATTATTTTATATACTCATAGAGGACTCTTAACGAAAAACAAGACGACGACTTTACGTGGTTCTCCCTGGACCACACATCCGTGAATCAATAGCCCTAATTAAAATAGGCAAAATGGTTCGAGCCAATCTAATCCATACCGTCGATTCCTAGATCAATGTATCCCACCTGTCATCTTCCTCCAATAGCTAGGCACGGCGGTGCCCGCGCTCCTGCGGTCGTTCCCTCATCAAAGATAGGCGCCAGAGCTCCCTAGTGGTTAATCCATGCACTTGAACGGTGCTACATGCAGCTAGAGACAGTACGAAGTAGGTAGGGGTCTTGTTGGTGTCGATCCGGGCGCCAATCACTATGATGAGAACCAGCAGCAGTGCTCTCTGTGGAGGCGCGGATAATCCACGTCCTGGCGCAGGGGGCAGGGTTCCTGTTTTATGAGCTGGACGGTCCACACCTGGTGGCTAGACAGTCCGCATGTGCGCAGGGGCATTGGAGTTTGTCGACAATGCCTGGATCTCGCTCCTGGGAGGGACCCCGTCGGGAAGGAGAGATCCTAGGCTTTGTCTTGGGATATGCAGGCCTCCCAAGATGCCTCTAAATGACATAGAGTCAGAGAGATATGAAGATTAGAGAGAGGAATCTAAGTTACTGTCTACTCCTAGGGCAAAATGTAAAGATCTAGATGTATATTGATTGGTTGATCGATTGTTGGGGGCCCAATCGGCTGTAGCCCTTCATCTATAGAAAGGGGGAGGTATGGACCCGTTACAAGTTGGTTCTCGAGTTAATCCCATAGGTTTAGCTAACAAATCTCGCAAGAAATCCAGAACCTTAACTGATTTTGTGCATGCGCAAACGATCCGCGCTGCTTCGGCGGACAGTACGGATCGCGGACCGTCCGACCTTAAGGCCGGACCGTCTGCCTGGTCAATTTGGTGCTCAACATATGCTCCCTGGCTTTTGGTGGAGCTGAGCGAACCAAAGCACTAACACAGGCTGAAAACTAACACGATGTGATCACATTGGTTTTCTTAGGCATCTTTCCACATACTAGTATGGTACTGCTTGAGTAAAGGCACGTTTAGTGCCTTGGGCAAGTCTTTGCCTTGTAGTGTTTGCAACAAGTAGGCGTTACGGGATATTACCTGCGTGATCTTGTAAGGGCCTTCCCAACTTGGCGACCATGTCCCAAACCTCCGGCCTCTGCTCCTTAGTGGCAAGATGGTCTTCCATACCAGGTTCCTACCTGGAATGACTTAGCCTTGACCTTCTTGTTATAAACTTTGGCGACCATGATATTGTCATTTTCTATTTCTCCTAGAGCTATCACTCATTTTTCCGGTCACTTCATCAATATTGTCCATTATTGAATTATAATAATCACCAATAGTTAGATCATTTTTCCTAGCAAACCTGATAGCATTTAAACTTATCTCTACAGGCAACATTGCTTCTTGCCCATACACAAGCTCAAACGAAGACACTTTAGTCGTAACACGGTGTTTAGATATTCTATGAGCCCATAAAGCTTCAGACAAAATCTTATGACAATGCTTAGGATAGACATATATCTTCTGTTTTTACCAGGCTAAACAATGTCCTATTACTAGACTCGGCCTATCCATTGGCGTGAGCATAATATGGAGATGAATTGATCAATTTAATTCTATATGATTCAGCAAACTCCCATACCTCCTTTGACATAAAAGAAGCCCCCTAGCCTGTGGTCAAAGTCTGGGGAAAGCCAAATCTATGAATAATATGATCAGTTATGAACTCAATTACTTTCCTATGTGTCATGTTCTTCAGAGCAACAACTTCAGTCCATTTGGTAAAATAGTCTGTGGCAACTAACATGAACTGATGCCCTTTTGATGATGAAGAATGAATCTCTCCTATAAAGTCCAATCTCCATCCCCTGAAAGGCCAAGGTTTGATGATAGGATGTAATTCGACTGTAGGTACCAACTGTAAGTCGCTGAATTTATGACATACTTGGCATCCTTTGTATTACTTGAAACAATCAGTTATCATGTTAGGCCAATAGAACCCAGATCTTAGCAATAACCACTTCATCTTTGCAGTCGATTGATGAGTACCACAAATTCCCTCATGTATTTTGGCCATGGCTAATATAGCATCACCTGGGCCCAAGCATTTAAGCAGGGCATCGTTGACCATTCGGCGGTAGAGTTCATCACTCACTAAAACATATTTGAAAGTTGTACACCGAACGTTCATATCCATCCTAACGCTAGGATTTTGCAGGTAATTAATTATAGGTGTCCTCCAATCAATTGCATTGGCTTCATTATCAGCCGAATCAATCAGGAGGACTTTCCTGGCAACGTCGGACGGTCCGGAACCCATACTCGGACGGTCCACGACCTAGGAATCTAGCGCGGCACCGGTTATTAGATTTTCGGTGTTGTGAAATTTCCCTCGCTTTATTCGATAATCTGATGCATCTTGCACCAAATTGTTAGCTCTGTGATTCTCAACCATGGATATGTGTCGAATGTTGAATTCATCAAAAGAATGAATTATGTCCCAACATTTTCAAGATAACTATTCAGAGTACCATCTAACTATTGGTACTCTTCTAATATCTGCTGGACAACCAGCTGAGAATCACCAAATGTCTTCACATGTTTTACTCCCATACAGTTTAGAAGCTCCAAGTCAAATAAGAGAGCCTCATATTCGGCTTAATTGTTAGTGCAATAGGTTTTTAATCGGCTAGAGAAGTTGAAGGAGGCGTTACTTGGCGAAACAAGCATGATGCCAATTTCATGTCCTTCATTATGAACCGATCCATCAAAATACAGATCCTAGGGAGTAATAGTGAGATATGATATGTCTAGTTTACGAGTATCATCAATCCAATGTTCTATAATAAAATCCGCTATGACCAAGCCTTTCATAGATTTTAATGGTTCATAGGCCAAGTCACATTCTATAAGTGCATAAGCCCATTTACCAATTCTACCACTCATGATTGGGTTTTGCAACATGTATTTGATCACATCGGTTTGAACAGAAATGGTGTAATGACTAGATAATAAATAACACCTACACTTGGTGCATGCATAAAACAGGCATAAGCATAACTTCTCGATGAAAGTGTACCTTGTTTCAGCGTCCACCAGCCTCCGACTTAGGTATGTTACCACGTGCTCATTTCCTTTGGTCTCTTGTGTCAGAACAACTCCAATAACTTTATCTTCGGCTGCAATGTATAACCTGAATGACACTCCTGCTTGTGTTGCCTTTAACACGGAAGCAAAAGACAAATATTTTCTAATAAGATCAAATGCTTCCTGTTGTTCTGCCCCCATGTGAATTCGACATCATTTTTAAGCCGAAAGATAGGAGTGAAGGCATCAATCTTCCCAGCAAGGTTAGAAATAAACCTTCGTACATAATATACCTTGCCGAGGAACTTCTACATCTCAAGCTTACAAGTTGGAGTTCCCACATTCCAAATGGACTTAATTCGGTCGGGATCTATCTCTATACCATGTTCATGAATGATAAATCCTAAAAACTTACCAGCCGACGCTCCAAAAGCAAATTTATGTGGGTTCATTGTTAGATCGTACTGACGTATTTTATCAAAGGCTTTGCTCAAATCACCTATATGAGAACTAAACTCAGTCGATTTGAATACAATATCATCGATGTAAACTTCAACAGTGTTTCCCAACAACTCGTGAAAGATCAAATTCATAGCCCTCTGATAAGTAGCGTCACCATTTTTCAGACCAAATGTCATGAGAACCCACTCAAATAAACCAATGAAGCCTAGACATAAAAAAGTCGTTTTAGACGCATCTTCTTCGGCCATAAAGATCTGATTATATATCCGGCATTACCATCAAGAAAGCTAACAATTCTATTTCTTGATGCATTATTAATCAACATGTCGGCTATATGCATAGGATATTCATCCTTAGGAGTTGCTCTATATAAGTGGCAGAAATCAAAGCACACTCTAAGCTTACCTGATTCTTTCTTTTCCACCGGCACAACATTGGAGACCCACTCTACGTAACTGTAAGGTCTAATAAAATTAGCCTCTAAAGCCGATGGATTTCGTCCTTTATCCATGGGAGTAGGTCTGGATGAAATGATCTTGATTTCTGCTTGAAAGGACTGAAACCGGATTTAATAGGCAGTCGATGTTCTACTATCTCTCGGCTTAATCTTGGCATCTCGATGTAATTCCAAGCGAAGCAATCAGAATATTGTTTTAATAGACCGATCATTTCATCTCTAGGATCAACCTCCAGGGTCTTGTTTATTAAATTCGGCCTCGGAGTTTTACCATCTCCTATGTCGATCTCCTCCAAAGGATCAACCGATGTAAACCCTTGTCCTAAGTTATCGAGATCCCTAAATTCCTCTATTATACCTCCTTCAAAGGAATTAGACGCCCTCTGCATGGTTGCAGACCATCCGGCCTCGAAGGCCGGACCGTTCGCGACACTGGACCCGTGTTGTGGCACTGTTTGGGAGCATCCAGACTGCCCGACCTTAAGGACCATACTGTCTTGGAAAAGACTGGACTGTTCACGACCTGGGCTGAACCTTGAGAATCCTCTTGCCTTTCCTCGGACCGTCCGCCCTCGTGAGTCGGACTATCCGTGACCTGGGACATGTTCCTTATGGGTGTACTCATCATTTAAACTTTACTTGGGATTCAACTGATTCTCCATAGGCTCTAGAATTATAGTAATGAAGCCTTTCCTATCTATACTTATGAATTGATAATTAGAAAAGCTAAATCCTTTGAGACATGTAGCAGTCTCATAGGTCCAAAGTACAGGGGCAACGACCACGATGATGCAGGGCGATGCATCAGCATGCACTTGTTCTACATTATCGCCTACCCATTGTAGCAACATTTGATGTAAAGTAGAAGGTACGCATTTATTAGCATGAATCCAATCTATACCTAAGATTAGACTATAATTTCCTTCTAATTGCGCTAAGAACTGGCATATGTGCTCACGCATGCTCTTTCCTTGGTCACCTGAAAACTTCGTGAATTCGGTTATCCTAGTTCATTGTGGGTATGGGTGATAGTGAAATAGGCTATCATAAGGTCTCCGATATGACTGCCCCCAGGGATCATGCTAACTCCGAGCTTATCTCGGAACACCCCAGCTATCTCTTCCCTCACTATATCAATGGCAGCCGATGGGAGTCCACCAGCTCTCTGGTCCAACATGGGTGTGGTTGTTAGGATATTAGTTTGTTGTCTTCCTCCCTATTGGCTTAGGTTTTGTGGCACATTAATACTTGCCCTATGTGGCTCATAGGACTGGCCATTCTTTTCCGGCCTTCTAGGAGGTGCCCGAAAGTACTCACCCCCATGGGTTCGGATGTTATATTATGGTGCTGGTGCGCTGTATGATGCGATGGGAAGTTTAGTTGGGACGGATGCGGATTTGGATAACCATTCTCCTCATAAGGTTCTATGTACTCTGGGCTGGACTGTCCGGTTAGATACGCGGACCGTCCGGTTGTGTGCATAGACTATCCAGCCATATGGCCGGACCGTCCGGTAATATATTCGAATTGTCAGATGCTATACACGGACGGTCCGAATGGCTTGTTTAGGGTTCGTGCAGTACGTGGCGGCTCGGGTGTAGGTCTCAATAATTCGTTTCTAAAAACAGGACTGGTCGCCACTGGCCCAGACGGTCTGTGCTCACGCGCAGACGGTCCGGTCGTGCGTAGATCGGCATATTTACCACCGATTTGTGTAGGAGGTCGTGGTTGTCCAGGGTATGTGTCCATCGACATCCCATAAAGGGTTGTGGTTGGTCATGATGATCTGCAACCGATGAATCACGTGTGTTTTCCCCTGATTCAACCTCGTGCGAGGGAAAGTTTGCAATGGTAGATTTATCGAACGCACGCACTAGCCTTTTATAATAATTTTGCATACCCCCTATTATCTGTAAGCTTTAAGAGATTTGAGTTCATTTGTTTCGCTTACCTTGGGGTAGATGCAGTGGGTCAGAGCGAAGCCAGATCAGTAGTCCATTGTCGAACAACCTTGTAATTCATGTCCACTTTGAAGTTGGCGAGGAACTTTGCCTTTGCTACCTTGATCAGCTGCTCCTGGTGCTCCTCAAACTCCAATTGTTCTTTAACCGGCAAGGTTTCCCAAGTTGGCTCGATGATGTTGCTAGGGGAGACGTCCGAGCTATCTTTTGAACCAGCCATTGAAGGCCAATCTGATAGGTCTTCACGTGAATTCCCCAGCGGAGTCGCCAAAAAGTGTGTTGGCGTCGATCCGTGCATCAATCGTTGCGATGATAACCTATGGCGATGCTCTCTACGGAAGCACAGACGGTCCGCGGTCAAGGGTTGGACGGTCTGCGACCTGACGGAGGAGCTAGGGTTCCTGCCTGACAAGTCGGACGGTCCGTGCCTGGTGGTTGGACGGTAAGTGCGTGCGGAGGGCGGTGGAGTTCGCGGACGGTGCCTGGATCTCGCTCCTAGGAGGGATCCCATTAGGGAGGAGAGATCCTAGGGTTTGTCTTTGGATCGGCAGGCCACCCAAGACGCCTCTAAACGATGTAGAGTCGGAGAGAGGTGAAGATTAGAGAGAGGAATCTAAGTTACTGTCTATTCCTAGGACAAAATGTAAAGAACTAGATGTATATTGATTGATCGATCGATTGTTGGGGGCTCAATCGGCTGTATCCCTTCATCTATATAAAGGGGGGTCTGGACCCATTACAAGTTGATTCTCAAGTTAATCCCATAGGTTTAGCTAACAAATCTCATAAGAAATTTGGAACCTTAATTAATTCTGCACATGCGCGGACGGTCTATGTTGTTTCGACGGACAGTCCGGACCATAGACCGTTCAGCCGATCAATTTGGTGTTCAACAGGTCTCACCAGTGCGGGTACAACGACGAAGATGTATGCCCTCTTCACATGATGGCTTGACGATGACAATCGAAGTCCAGCGAGCAATTAGTCTCCATTGAGGCTAAAAATAGCTCGTGGAGGCGCTTCGGGCAGACTCCACACGTCTCATAGATGCTCCGAGCAATCTCTCAACAACTGAAAGGCGACGAGCGCCTGGTACGGTGTACGGCAACGACTTTTCTCTCCCTCTCTTTGCTAGCTTTGAGGAGAGAGGAGGTATTCTTGGCCGTCATTGGCACGACTTCTGGGATTGACGGATCAAAGGGCATGGGAGGCCATCATGTATAGGTGTGGGAGCGGGCTAACCGTTCATGGGGAGAATCCGCATCCGGATCGGGTTCAGAGTCCTCGGCGGACTCAGGTTTGGAGGCGCCCTATTACGCGGTACGCATATGCAGCCAGGCGTGAAGAGCCTATCTGTATGCGCATACAATTGCAGCCGGATCCATATCGTTTGCTGCCTATAAAAAGCAGAGGGAGCAACAATGTAGAGAGATTTTTTGGAGAGGCAACTTCGCACGCCCAAGAGAGAGCCGCAGACAATGCCTAAACCAGCCACACCTATACGCCGATCGCGCCGCCAGCAAACGAGCCGCTATAAATGTCTAAACGGGCGGCATAGCCTGGTCTGACATGGGCACGATTTAGTCCAGCACGGATAAGGGATGTTGATGTTAATGCTATGAATGATCACCTTGCTATGATTAAAGAATAAAATGATCACATAGCTAAGTTAAATGCTAAAATTACCGAGCATGAGCTTGAAAATGAAAATTTTAAATTTTCTCTTAGTATGTTTTACAATGGGAGACGCTCTGGCATTAAGAATGGAATTGGCTTCCAACCTGGGAACCAAAACAACATCAAACTTAATGCCCATATAAACAAGATTTCCAACTTTGTTAAGGGCAAGACACCCATGGTACAAGACAGAGAAGGTTACATTATATATCCTGGAAACTATCTTGAGCATAAGATTAGAAGAATTCATGCTAAGAAATCTCATCTTGTTGCTCATCATGCTTATATTTACGATGAGACTTCTAGCTTTAGGCATACAACTCATGTTAAGATGCCTAAGAAAAGGATTGTTGAAGCTTCAAATGAACATAGCATTTCATTTAAGACCTTTGATGCATCATTTGTTCTTACTAACAAATCCAACAAAGTAGTTGCCAAATATGTTGGGGGCAAGCACAAGAGTCCAAAGACTTGTGTTTGGGTACCCAAGGTGCTTGTTTCTAATTGTCGGCGTTTCAAGACCGGGGGGTCCCTAGGCCGACGAGTGAAATGTCGCCGCGTGCCCCAGCACAGATGGGTCGACGCGAGGCCGAGCGCGAAGGGGGGAGAAAGGTGACCGGAGACGGGCGTGAGAGAGGTGGAAATCCCGTGGCCTTCGTGTTCGTCCTGCGCCCAGGTCGGGTGCGCTTGCAGTAGGGGGTTACAAGCGTCCACGCGGGAGAGGGAGCGAGCGGCCTCACGCGAGCGCCTGTCTCGTCCTCGTCCCCGCGCGGCCAACCTTCTCTAAGAGGGCCCTGGTCCTTCCTTTTATAGGCGTAAGGAGAGGATCCAGGTGTACAATAGGAGGTGTAGCAGAGTGCTACGTGTCTAGCGGAGGAGAGCTAGTGCCCTAAGTACACGCCGTCGTGGCAGCCGGAGAGGTTTTGGCACCCAGTTGGTGTGATGTCGTGGCCGTCGGAGGAGCGCTGGAGCCTAGCGGAAGGACAGCTGTCGGGGCTATCGAGTCCTTGCTGACGTCCTCTTGCTTCCGTAAGGGGGCCAAGAGCCGCCGTCGTCAGGGAGCGTGCGGGGCGCCATCATTGCCTATCTGGCGGAGCGAGCCAGATGGGACGCCGGTCTTGTTCCCCGTA
Source organism: Zea mays (assembly GCF_902167145.1). Lineage (NCBI taxonomy): Eukaryota > Viridiplantae > Streptophyta > Magnoliopsida > Poales > Poaceae > Zea > Zea mays. The sequence goes on from NC_050102.1 coordinate 109,378,118, forward strand.
GCCTGAGTCAGCTTGGGGTAGGGTAATGATGGCGCCTCTCGTTGACGTGGCCGGCCTGCGCCCTAGGTTGGGCGATGTGGAGGCTCCTCCGAGGTCGAGGTCAAGTCTGTCTTCCGTGGCCGTGGTCGAGTCCGAGCCCCTGGGTCGGGCGAGGCGGAGACCGTCGGTTGAGGCCAGGGCTAAGTCCGAGCCCTGGGGTCGGGCGACGCGGAGTTCGTCGTCTTCTGGGGCTGAGCCCAAGTCCGAGCCCTGGGTCGGGCGAAGCGGAGTTCGTCGTCTTCTGGGGCTAAGCCCAAGTCCGAGCCCTGGGTCGGGCGAAGCGGAGGTCGCCGTCTTCCGGGGCTGAGCCCAAGTCCGAGCCCTGGGTCGGGCGGAGCGAAGTTCGCCGTCTTCCGGGGCTTAGCCCGAGTCCGAGCCCTGGGTCGGGCGGAGCGGAGTTCGCCGTCTTCCGGGGCTTAGCCCGAGTCCGAGCCTTGGGTCGGGCGGAGCGGAGTTCGCCGTCTTCCGAGGCTTAGCCCGAGTCCGAGCCCTGGGTCGGGCGGAGCGGAGTTTCCTATGGTGCCTGCGGCCGGGCCTGACTGCCTGTCAGCCTCACTCTGTCCAGTGGCACCGCAGTCGGAGCGGCGCAGGCGGCGCTGTCTTTCTGTCAGGCCGGTCAGTGGAGCGGCGAAGTGACTGCGGTCACTTCGGCTCTGTCGACTGAAGGGTGCGCGTCAGGATAAAGGTGTCAGGCCACCTTTGCATTAAATGATCCTGCGATTTGGTCGGTCGGTGCGGCGATTTGGTCAGGGTTGCTTCTTGGCGAAGACAGGGCCTCGGGCGAGCCGGAATTATGTTCGCCGCTGGAGCGGGGCCTCGGGCGAGACGGAGATCCTCCGGGGTTGGCTGTCCTTGTCCGAGGCTAGGCTCGGGCGAGGCGTGATCGAGTCCCTCGAATGGACCGATCCCTGACTTAATCGCACCCATCAGGCCTTTGCAGCTTTGTGCTGATGGGGGTTACCAGCTGAGAATTAGGAGCCTCGAGGGTACCCCTAATTATGGTCCCCGACAGTAGCCCCCGAGCCTCGAAGGGAGTGTTAACACTCGCTTGGAGGCTTTTGTCGCACTTTTTTGCAAGGGGACCAGCTTTTCTCGGTTGCGTTTTGTTCCGGTGGGTGCGCGCGAGCACACCCGCCGGGTGTAGCCCCCGAGGCCTCGGAGGAGTGGTTTGACTCCTCCGAGGTCTTAATGCCTCGCGTAATGCTTCGGCTGGTCTGGTCGTTCCCTCATGCGAGCTGGCCGTAGCCCGGGTGCACGGTCGGGTTCTAAGTTCTCGGGCTGGTATGTTGACGCTGTCAGCGGTTTGGCCGGAACCGGGTTTGCGAGAGCAGCCCCCGAGCCTCTGCACAGGGCGAGAGGACGATCAGGGACAGACTCGACTTTTTTACATATGCCCCTGCGTCGCCTTTCCGCAAGGAGGGGGGAAAGCGCCATGTTGCCCTCGGTGGGCGCCGAACATGGTGTCTCCGGTGAGCTGCTGGCGGGTAATCCGAGCGGACGTCCGTGCCCCATTTTCTAGGGGTCGGCTAGAGGCCCAGAGGCGCGCCCAAAAGTACCTGCGGGTGATCTGCCGGACCCGGTCCCCTGTCGATGGGGTCCGAGGGCTCAATGCCTCCCTCTGATGGGATTCCGTTACAAGATCGTTCCCGCTGGTCTCGGAAATGTCCTAGGGTACCTCGGGAGCGCAGCCCGAGCCTTGGTTATGTATCGAACGTACCCATGGTCATCCCTCGCTCTGTGTCTGAGGCGGCTGTGAACCCTTTGGGGGCCAGCCTTCGAACCCCTGATCAGTAGTGGGCGCGGAGCCCGAGTAGCCTGAGGCGGTCGTTGAACCCTTCCGAGGGGCCGGCCTTTGAACCTCTGACCAGTAGTGGGTGTGGAGCCCACACGCTCTGAGGCGGCTGTTGAACCCCTCCGAGGGGCCAGCCTTTAAACCTCTGATCAGTAGGGAGGCTCGGAGCTTGGTTCCTTCACGGGGAAGGATCCTTTTCGGGGTATCCCCCTTTCCCGGTCCCTGTTGCAAGAGAGAGAAAGAGGAAAAGGAAAAGGATACGAAATCGAATGACATGGCGTACCTTTTTTGACGCGGTCATTATGGCGAAGGCGAAGCGTCGCTCGCTTCTCCTGCCAGAGGCGCCGCCTGTCCCGCTGCGGAGTTAATGCGACAGGGCGAGTGGTTCGCGGGGCGGCCGTTGCATGTGCGCGGGCCGTTTGAGGAACGGAACACGGGCGCGTCGTCTTCACGCCGTGAGAGAGGGCTCTCTCGCTGCCCCCGGATGGGACGTAAGCTTGGCTGACGACGTGACCGTTGCTCCTGCCCGCCTGCCACCGCCATTACTGCCGGCCCATTTTTGGCCGCATTGACCGTCGCGCCAGGCTGGCGCTGCTGGGTCGTGCGCTGGGTCGCCTCGAGTCGCGGTATTGGTTCCGCAGTCGAGGAGGCGCGGTAGTGGCGCGGGCGGCGGTGCAGTTGCTCGCACGCAGCATCCGGCGCGCCAGTTGTATGACGCGTGGGCTTGGGCCTCCATGTTGGGCGTGTTGGAAGTCGGAGAAGTGCGCCCACTTGGTGTGGTTGCATGCCGCCTGCATGGCTACCCGCCCTTTCGCCCGCTGGTCTGGGCAAAAGTGGAGGGCCACTTGTAACCGCTGGGTGGTTGTATGCACCGCGCGAGGCGGTTTGGCTTCTTCTGCTCTGGGCCGGCTTGCATGACGCGTGGGACCCAGCCCCGCGCCGTAGGGGGAGGACCTTGGAGCGTGTTGGAGAAGACTCAGCCCACGACGGCTGGGGACGCAAGTAGGGAGAGTCGCCTTTAAAAGGAGGGTGACCCCCTTGAAAGGCGACCATGCCTTCGCGCTCCCTTATGCATCGTGTCTTTCCACCTTCCGAGCCCCCAGATGGGGGATGCCCGCAGTCCTGAAAGGGAAATGTGCCCTTGGGCCATTTCTAAGTATTTTGGTGATTGAGTGTCAACACAAGTGTTTAAATGTGAATCAATGCCCATGGATGAACAAAGTGCAAACCCAGAGCAAAGGTATGTTTCTAAGTCTTAGTACATTGGTTTTGTGTACTAATATACTTGTCTAAGTATCAGAAATAGGAAGAAGAAGAAAAGAGGAGAGTTGGCTGTGTCTGGGGCACCGGACTGTCCGGTGGTGCACCGGACAGTGTCCGGTGCGCCAGGCTGCCTCGGGCGAACTGGCCGCTCTCGGGAGTTGACTGGCGACGTACGGCTAAAATTCACCGGACTGTCCGGTGTGCACCGGACTGTCCGGTGAGCCAACGGTCGGCCGGGCCAACGGTCGGCCGCGCGATCTGCGCAGGACACGTGGCCTAGCCAACGGTCGGAAGGGGGCACCGGACTGTCCGGTGTGCACCGGACATGTCCGGTGCGCCAACGGCTCCCAGATCTCCAATGGTCGACTGCGCTGTTTAAGGAAGGAAATCGGGCACCGGACAGTGTCCGGTGTGCACCGGACTGTCCGGTGCGCCCGACGACAGAAGGCAAGGATGGCCTTCTGGATTTGTTCTCAACGGCTCCTAGCTGCCTTGGGGCTATAAAAGGGACCCCTAGGCGCATGGAGGAGCACACCAAGCATTCCTACAACATTCCTAAGCACCAAGACATCAATCTCACGCATTCGTTTCATTGTGATAGCATCTAGAGCTCTTGTTGAGTTGCGAACTCTTGGAGTTGTGTTGCGAGCTCTTGTTGCGACTTGTGTGCGTGTTGTTGTTCTGATCTTTTGAAGTCTTGTGTGCGTTGCTCATTCCCCCTTGCTCTGTGCTTCTTTGTGAACTTCAATTGTAAGGGCGAGAGGCTCCAAATTGTGGAGATTCCTCGCAAACGGGATTGAGAAAAAGCAAGCAAAACACCGTGGTATTCAAGTGGGTCTTTGGACCGCTTGAGAGGGGTTGATTGCAACCCTCGTCCGTTGGGACGCCACAACGTGGAGTAGGCAAGCGTTGGTCTTGGCCGAACCACGGGATAAACCACTGTGTCATCTCTGTGATTGATCTCTTGTGGTATTGTGTTGTTGAGACTCCTTTCTAGCCACTTGGCATTTATTGTGCTAACACTTAACAAGTCTTTGTGGCTATAAGCTTAAGTTTTACAGGATCACCTATTCACCCCCCCCCCCCCTCTAGGTGCTCTCAATTGGTATCAGAGCCGTTCTCTTCAAGAAAGGGACTAACCGCCCGAAGAGATGGATCCTAAGGGGAAGGGAATCGTGATCAACGACAAGGAAAAGGAGTCCTTCGTCAACGAGCCAAAAGATGACAAATCCAACGACTCTGGCTCGGGCCACAGACGTAAAGATGGGAAGAAGAAGAAGACAAGACGTATCAAGGAGATCGTCTACTACGACAGCGACGAGTCTACTTCTTCCCACAAGGACGACGACTACGACAAACAAAAGACGGTTAACTCAAACTTTTCTTTTGATTATTCGCGCATTCCGCACAGCTCAAATGCTCATTTGCTTCCCATTCCACTTGGCAAGCCTCCTCACTTTGATGGAGAAGACTACGGATTTTGGAGTCACAAAATGCGTACACACCTATTTTCTCTCCATCCAAGCATTTGGGAGATTGTGGAAAGTGGAATGAAATTTGATAGCTCGGATAGTCCTTCGTTTATTAATGAACAGATCCATAAAAATGCACAAGCTACTACTGTGTTGCTAGCCTCTTTGTGCAGGGACGAGTATCACAAGGTGAGCGGCTTGGACAATGCCAAGCAGATTTGGGACACCCTCAAGATCTCTCATGAGGGGAATGATGTCACCTTACTCACCAAGATGGAGTTGGTGGAGGGCGAGCTCGGACGATTCGCGATGATAAGGGGCGAGGAGCCGACGCAAACATACAACCGGCTCAAGATCCTTATCAACAAAATAAGGAGCTACGGAAGCATGCGATGGACGGATCACGACGTCGTCCGCCTAATGCTAAGGTCATTTACCGTTCTTGATCCTCATCTCGTGAACAATATTCGTGAGAATCCCAGGTACACGAAGATGACGCCCGAGGAGGTACTCAGAAAATTCGTAAGCGGGAGGATGATGATCAAGGAGGCAAGATACGTGGACGACGCCTTGAATGGACCGATCAACGAGCCTCAACCCCTTGCTCTCAAGGCAACAAGAAGCAAGGAGGCGCTACCTAGCAGGGTGGCACAAATTGAGGCGGCTGGACTTAATGATGAAGAGATGGTCCTCATCATCAAAAGATTCAAGACGGCGCTTAAAGGTCGCAAGGGACAGCCAAGCAAGACCAAAGCCAAGGGGAAGCGTTCGTGCTTCAAATGCGGTAAGCTTGGTCATTTTATTGCTAACTGTCCCGACAATGATAGTGATCAGGACCAAGGGAACAAGAGGGAGAAGAAGAAGAGTTATAAGAAGGCAAAGGGCGAGGCTCATCTTGGCAAGGAGTGGGATTCGGACTGCTCCTCGTCTGACTCCGACAATGAGGGACTCGCTGCCACTGCATTCAACAAGTCATCCCTCTTCCCCAACGAGCGTCACACTTGCCTCATGGCAAGAGAGAAGAAGGTAATCACTCGTAATGATGCCACTTATGATTCTTCTAGTGACGATGAGTCTAGTGATGATGAAATAGATTACTCTAGTTTGTTCAAGGGATTGGATAGAAATAAAATTGATAAAATCAATGAATTGATTGATGCCTTGAATGAAAAGGATAGGCTTTTAGAAAAGCAAGAGGATTTGTTGTATGATGAACATGATAAGTTTGTAGAGGCACAAAAATCCTATGCTTTAGAAGTTAAAAGAAATGAAGTGCTTTCTAGTGAATTATCTTCTTGTCATGAAAACATTGCTACTTTAAAGAGTGTTAATGATGACTTAAATGCTAAACTAGAAGTAGCTAGTAAATCAACATCTTGTGTAGAAATTGTTGAAACGTGCACTAGGTGTAAAGATCTTAATGTTGATGCTTGTAGTAAACATCTAGTTTCAATTTCTAAATTGAATGATGAAGTGGCTAGTCTTAATGCTCAACTTAAGGCTAGCAAAAGCGAATTTGATAAGCTAAAATTTGCAAGGGATGCCTACACGATTGGTAGACACCCCTCAATTAAGGATGGACTTGGCTTCAAAAGGGAAGCCAAGAACTTAACAAGCCATAAGGCTCCCATTTCCGCTAAGGAGAAAGGGAAGGCCCCTATGGCTACTAGTGCTAAAAAGAACCATGCCTTTTTGTATCATGATAGAAAAAATTCTAGAAATGCTTTTAGAAGTTATGATGCTTTTGATTCACATGCTTATGATTCTTATGCTATGACTGCTTCTAGTTCTCATGTTGTGCATGATAGAAAGGTTGATAGAAGTAATGTTATTCACAATATGCCTAGGAGAAATGTTGTTAATACTCATAGGAAAGTTCATGGACCTTCTACAATTTATCATGCCCTAAATGCTTCCTTTGCTATTTGTAGAAAGGATAGGAAGATAGTTGCTAGGAAGTTAGGGGCAAAATGCAAGGGAGACAGAACTTGCATTTGGGTCCCTAAGGATATTTGCACTAACCTTGTAGGACCCAACAAGAGTTGGGTACCTAAGTCCCAAGCCTAAATTTACCTTGCAGGTTTATGCATCCGGGGGTTCAAGCTGGATTATTGATAGCGGATGCACAAACCATATGACGGGGGAGAAGAAGATGTTCACCTCCTACGTCAAGAATAAGGATTCCCAAGATTCAATTATATTCGGTGATGGGAATCAAGGCAAGGTAAAAGGGTTAGGTAAAATTGCAATTTCTAATGAGCACTCCATATCTAATGTGTTTTTAGTAGAGTCTCTTGGATATAATTTGCTATCTGTTAGTCAACTATGCAACATGGGGTATAACTGTCTATTTACAAATGTAGATGTGTCTGTCTTTAGAAGAAGTGATGGTTCACTAGCTTTTAAGGGTGTATTAGACGGCAAACTTTATTTAGTTGATTTTGCAAAAGAAGAGGCCGGTCTAGATGCATGCCTAATGGCTAAGACTTGCATGGGCTGGCTGTGGCATCGCCGCTTAGCACATGTGGGGATGAAGAACCTCCACAAGCTTCTAAAGGGAGACCACGTGATAGGTCTAACCAATGTTCATTTCGAAAAAGATAGACCTTGTGCAGCTTGTCAAGCAGGGAAACAGGTGGGAGGCTCTCATCACACCAAAAATGTGATGACAACATCAAGACCTCTGGAGCTGCTACATATGGACCTCTTCGGACCCGTCGCCTATCTGAGCATAGGAGGGAGTAAGTACGGTCTAGTTATTGTTGATGACTTTTCCCGCTTCACTTGGGTGTTCTTTTTGCAGGATAAGTCTGAAACCCAAGGGACCCTCAAGTGCTTCCTCAGGAGAGCTCAAAATGAGTTTGAGCTCAAGGTGAAGAAGATAAGGAGCGACAACGGGTCCGAGTTCAAGAACCTTCAAGTGGAGGAGTTCCTTGAGGAGGAAGGGATCAAGCACGAGTTCTCCGCTCCCTACACACCACAGCAAAATGGTGTGGTAGAGAGGAAGAACAGGACGCTAATCGATATGGCGAGGACTATGCTTGGAAAGTTCAAGACCCCCGAGCGATTTTGGTCGGAAGCCGTGAACACGGCTTGCCACGCCATCAACAGGGTCTACCTTCACCGCCTCCTCAAGAAGACGTCATATGAGCTACTAACCGGTAACAAACCCAATGTATCATACTTTCGTGTTTTTGGGAGTAAATGCTACATCTTAGTGAAGAAGGGTAGAAACTCTAAATTTGCTCCCAAAGCTGTAGAAGGGTTTTTGTTAGGTTATGACTCAAATACAAAGGCGTATAGAGTCTTCAACAAATCATCGGGTTTGGTTGAAGTCTCTAGCGACGTTGTATTTGATGAGACTAATGGCTCTCCAAGAGAGCAAATTGTTGATTGTGATGATGTAGATGAAGAAGATGTTCCGACGGCCGCTATACGAACCATGGCGATTGGTGAAGTGCGACCACAGGAACAATTGGAGCAAGATCAACCTTCTTCCTCAACAACGGTGAATCCCCCAACTCAAGACGATGAACAGGTTCATCAACAAGAGGCGTGTGATCAAGGGGGAGCACAAGATGTTCATGCGATGGAGGAAGAAACGCAACCGGCACCTCCAACCCAAGTTCGAGCGATGATTCAAAGGGATCATCCCGTCGACCAAATTCTGGGTGACATTAGCAAGGGAGTAACTACTCGATCTCGATTAGTTAATTTTTGTGAGCATTACTCCTTTGTCTCTTCTATTGAGCCTTTCAGGGTAGAGGAGGCCTTGCTAGATCCGGACTGGGTGTTGGCCATGCAGGAGGAGCTCAACAACTTCAAGCGCAATGAAGTTTGGACACTGGTGCCTCGTCCAAAGCAAAATGTTGTGGGAACCAAGTGGGTGTTCCGCAACAAACAGGACGAGCACGGGGTGGTGACGAGGAACAAGGCTCGACTTGTGGCAAAAGGTTATGCCCAAGTCGCAGGTTTGGACTTTGAGGAGACTTTTGCTCCTGTGGCTAGGCTAGAATCAATTCGTATCTTGCTAGCATATGCCGCTCACCATTCTTTCAGGTTGTTCCAAATGGATGTGAAGAGCGCTTTCCTCAACGGGCCAATCAAGGAGGAGGTGTACGTGGAGCAACCCCCTGGCTTCGAGGATGAACGGTACCCCGACCACGTGTGTAAGCTCTCTAAGGCGCTCTATGGACTTAAGCAAGCCCCAAGAGCATGGTATGAATGCCTTAGAGACTTTTTACTTGCTAATGCTTTCAAGGTTGGGAAAGCCGATCCAACTCTGTTCACTAAGACATGTGATGGTGATTTGTTTGTGTGCCAAATTTATGTCGATGACATAATATTTGGTTCTACTAACCAAAAGTCTTGTGAAGAGTTTAGCAGGGTAATGACTCAGAAATTCGAGATGTCGATGATGGGCGAGTTGAACTACTTCCTTGGGTTCCAAGTGAAGCAACTCAAGGACGGCACCTTCATCTCCCAAACGAAGTACACGCAAGATCTGCTAAAGCGGTTTGGGATGAAGGACGCCAAGCCCGCCAAGACTCCGATGGGGACTGACGGACACACCGACCTCAACAAAGGAGGTAAGTCCGTTGATCAAAAAGCATACCGGTCAATGATAGGTTCTTTGCTTTACTTATGTGCTAGTAGACCGGATATTATGCTTAGCGTATGCATGTGTGCTAGATTTCAATCCGATCCTAAGGAGTGTCACTTAGTGGCGGTGAAGCGAATTCTTAGATATTTGGTTGCTACGCCTTGCTTTGGGCTCTGGTATCCAAAGGGGTCTACCTTTGACTTAGTTGGATACTCAGACTCCGACTATGCTGGATGTAAGGTCGATAGGAAGAGTACATCGGGGACGTGCCAATTCTTAGGAAGGTCCCTGGTGTCATGGAACTCTAAGAAACAAACTTCCGTTGCCCTATCCACCGCTGAGGCCGAGTACGTTGCCGCAGGACAGTGTTGCGCGCAACTACTTTGGATGAGGCAAACCCTCCGGGACTTTGGCTACAATCTGAGCAAAGTCCCACTCCTATGTGATAATGAGAGTGCTATCCGCATGGCGGAGAATCCTGTTGAACACAGCCGCACAAAGCACATAGACATTCGGCATCACTTTTTGAGAGACCACCAGCAAAAGGGAGATATCGAAGTGTTTCATGTTAGCACCGAGAACCAGCTAGCCGATATCTTCACTAAGCCTCTAGATGAGAAGACCTTTTGCAGGTTGCGTAGTGAGCTAAATGTCTTAGATTCGCGGAACCTGGATTGAATTGTAGCATACTTGTACTTATGCTTTTGATCATGTTCCTTTTTGCATTTTGTTGCTTATTATGGTGCTCAAGTTGTACAAACACTCCCTGGACCTCACAAGTCCGTTGCAAAGTAATGCACATGTTTAGGGGGAGATGTGTTACAACTTGACCCTTTGAGACTAACCATGTGCTTGAGTTTGATGATTTAGTCTCAAAGAAGGATTGAAAGGGAAAAGGTGGACTTGGACCATGAAAGACTTCCACTGCACTCCGATGAGAGGGTAACTTATTCCAAGTTCATCTCATGAACTCTTATTGCCATTTGATCTTAATTGAAGACTTCGGTGAGGCAATGGGGTTAAAGGGCCAAGATTGATCTCGTTTTGGTGCTTGATGCCAAAGGGGGAGAAAATAAAGGCCAAAGCGATAAATGGATCAGCTACCACTTGAGAGATTTTGAAAATAGTAGAATAGAGTGTTTTGTTTTGACAAAACTCTTTTATTGTTTCTCTTGTCAAAAGTTGGCCTCTTGTGGGGAGAAGTGTTGATTATGGGAAATAGGGGGAGTTTTTGAAATCTTTGATCAATCTCTTTTGGAATGACTCTCTTTATGCTTCAACATGTGTGTTTGACTTAGAGATAGAGATTTGAGTTTTATTTGCAAAAACAAACCAAGTGGTGGCAAAGGATGATCCATATATGCCAAAATTGAATCAAAATAAACTTAAGTTTTTTATTTGAAGTGATATTGCACTTGTTCTAGTTGCTTTATGTTGTGTTGGCATAAATCACCAAAAAGGGGGAGATTGAAAGGGAAATGTGCCCTTGGGCCATTTCTAAGTATTTTGGTGATTGAGTGTCAACACAAGTGCTTAAATGTGAATCAATGCCCATGGATGAACAAAGTGCAAACCCAGAGCAAAGGTATGTTTCTAAGTCTTAGTACATTGGTTTTGTGTACTAATATACTTGTCTAAGTATCAGAAACAGGAAGAAGAAGAAAAGAGGAGAGTTGGCTGTGTCTGGGGCACCGGACTGTCCGGTGGTGCACCGGACAGTGTCCAGTGCGCCAGGCTGCCTCGGGCGAACTGGCCGCTCTCGGGAGTTGACTGGCGACGTACGGCTAAAATTCACCGGACTGTCCGGTGTGCACCGGACTGTCCGGTGAGCCAACGGTCGGCCGGGCCAACGGTCGGCCGCGCGATCTGCGCAGGACACGTGGCCTAGCCAACGGTCGGAAGGGGGCACCGGACTGTCCGGTGTGCACCGGACATGTCCGGTGCGCCAACGGCTCCCAGATCTCCAACGGTCGACTGCGCTGTTTAAGGAAGGAAATCGGGCACCGGACAGTGTCCGGTGTGCACCAGACTGTCCGGTGCGCTCGACGACAGAAGGCAAGGATGGCCTTCTGGATTTGTTCTCAACGGCTCCTAGCTGCCTTGGGGCTATAAAAGGGACCCCTAGGCGCATGGAGGAGCACACCAAGCATTCCTACAACATTCCTAAGCACCAAGACATCAATCTCACGCATTCGTTTCATTGTGATAGCATCTAGAGCTCTTGTTGAGTTGCGAACTCTTGGAGTTGTGTTGCGAGCTCTTGTTGCGACTTGTGTGCGTGTTGTTGTTCTGATCTTTTGAAGTCTTGTGTGCGTTGCTCATTCCCCCTTGCTCTGTGCTTCTTTGTGAACTTCAATTGTAAGGGCGAGAGGCTCCAAATTGTGGAGATTCCTCGCAAACGGGATTGAGAAAAAGCAAGCAAAACACCGTGGTATTCAAGTGGGTCTTTGGACCGCTTGAGAGGGGTTGATTGCAACCCTCGTCCGTTGGGACGCCACAACGTGGAGTAGGCAAGCGTTGGTCTTGGCCGAACCACGGGATAAACCACTGTGTCATCTCTGTGATTGATCTCTTGTGGTATTGTGTTGTTGAGACTCCTTTCTAGCCACTTGGCATTTATTGTGCTAACACTTAACAAGTCTTTGTGGCTATAAGCTTAAGTTTTACAGGATCACCTATTCACCCCCCCTCTAGGTGCTCTCAAGTCCTTCCGCCTTATCGTTGGGGGAACGCAACTCCGTGGGAGTTGGTACCTTTCAGCCATCGTTCGGCTTTAAGGATTTTCATCATGCAGCCCGGCTGCACCCCTCCGTCGGCGGTCACCCAAGATGGTGACCTCCAGTTCGATGGCGGGGGAAAGCAAGTCGGGCTGCGGCCTCTGCCCCTCCCTCAGCCTCAAGGATTTTCATCACCAGGGCTGGGGAGGGGAGTGTGCCGAGTTGGGGTCGACCCCTGCGTGGGCAGTGGCCCGCTCCTTCCCTCAGTGATTGGGGGGAAGGGCGGTTGCCGTCCGTGGCGCTGGCAGCTGCCGCGTGCCTGGCTCTCGGACCCGAGTGGCTTCGGAGCCGCTCTCGGCGCCGGCTCCCGCCACGGCAGCTGGAAGAGGTTCTTCCGCCGACGAGATAGCCGGGGCCGCCTACGGACCGACCTCCAACTCTACGGCCTTCTGCCCGTCCTTTCCTCACGAGTTTGGGCATGGGCGGGGGCCTCCCGGCAGCAGCATCCGCCCTGAGGTCATCGCTGCCGCTGTTCGGCCCCCCGGAGCAGAAGTCGTCGTCGTCGCCGCTGCTGGAGCGGGTGACGGCGTGCCGTTCGTCGGTCTTTTGTTGCTCCGCAGGTCCCCCCCATCGATTGGGGTTGTTCGTACCTGCGGAGGTGGAACCGGAGTTCCGTTTGTAATGGCACTTTGAATGCCGGTCTTTTGTTCATTGTGGCTGTTGGGGCCTGAACATGTATGTATTTTTTTCCTCATTTTCGAGCACTAAGACTCGCCTGTTGGTTGTCCGAACCGCTTCACCAAGCGTGAGTTGCCCCGCGTAAAGGTGACGAGTGAGGTATCCGTATCCCGGAGGCGTAGGAGTCCCTCGGCTCGGTCAGCCTTGTCGTCCGAGGCTTCTCTTGCTTAGTTAAAGGAACCCCTCGGCCGCTCTTCGATGAGCCGAGGCCAGGGGTAGCGGTGTCAGCACGGGCAGAGGCAGAGTTGGCTCGAAAAGAAGACTTGGTCGGCCGGAGCCTAGCCGGGTCGTCCGTTAGCGGGACCGACGCCGGAGTTGATTTGCCGAGGCCTCGGGTGGGGCTGATGTCTTCAGGGGACAGCTGGCCGAGGCCTCGGGGTGGCCAGCCGAGCCGCCTGCTCGGGCTGGATTCTCGGAGAAGACCCGGGCGGCGATGGCTCGGGCGTGATGACGAAGTCGTCCTTCGGAGTGGTGACCCTCGGACAGCGTCGCCGTCCGAGGCCAGGTCGGACCTCGCCGAAGGTGTAGTTGACACCGAGGGTGCTGCTGCTCCCTTCAACCGTCAAGATCCGAGCCTGCAGGATCGGATTATCTTGTGGTGTGTTTTTCTGCGGCCGCCGAGGCCCAAACACACCCTCGCCGTGTTGTAAAGCTGCGTTTCTTTTCCTCTTGTTTCGAGTATCTGGACTTTTTCATCGGTAACAGAATTGTCTGTGTGAGCGAGAGTTGCTTTTCACGGAAGGCGATGAGTGAGGTATCTGTATCCCGGAGGCGTAGGAATCCCTCGGCTCGGTCGGCCTTGCCGCTTACGCGCACTCTTGCCCGTCCATAGGGTTCTGTCACCGACGCAGTCGAGAAGGCCCAAAGAATCGCTTCGGCAGAGGAGCTTTCGAGCGTGGAGACTTGTTCGGTCCGCGGAATCACTTATCCGAACGCGAGTTACTTATCGCAGAAGGTGATGAGTGAGGTATCCGTATCCCGGAGGCGTAGGAGTCCCTCGGCTCGATCAGCCTTGGCTTCTTACGTGTACTCCGTCGTTTTCGGGATCCACTTTCGAAGTAGTCGAAAAGCACGAAAGACATTCTGGCAGAAAGGATCTTTTTTCGAGGAAAAAATTCGACGCAGAGGGGTTCCCCCCCCCCTTTTAGCCCCCGAGGGAGGGTCGGGCTTTGCCGAGGCAAGCCGACCCTTCCTTGATGACTAAACTTTGCGTGGGAGCGAGGTATATGAACAACTTGAAAACATCTTAAGGGTAGAAGCGACGTAGCTGTTGGATGTTCCAAGCGTTGCTGTAGACCTTGCCTTGACTGTTGGCCAGCTTGTACGTTCCGGGCTTCAGAACTTTGGCGATGACGAACGGCCCCTCCCAGGGGGGCGTGAGCTTGTGCCGCCCTCGGGCGTCCTGTCGTAGCCGAAGCACCAGGTCGCCCACCTGGAGGTCTCGGGACCGGACCCCTCGGGCGTGGTAGCGTCGCATGGACTGCTGGTACCGCGCCGAGTGTAGTAAGGCCTTGTCCCGAGCCTCCTCCAGCTGGTCCAGCGAGTCTTCTCGATTAGCTTGGTTGCTTTGGTCGGTGTAGGCCCTCGTCCTCGGGGAACCGTATTCTAAGTCTGTGGGCAAGATGGCCTCAGCCCCATAGACTAGAAAGAACGGCGTGAAGCCCGTGGCTCGGCTCGGCGTTGTCCTCAGGCTCCAGACCACCGAGGGGAGTTCCTTCATACATCGCTTGCCGAACTTGTTGAGGTCGTTGTAGATCCGAGGCTTGAGTCCTTGTAGAATCATGACGTTGGCACGCTCTACTTGCCCATTCGTCATGGGGTGAGCCACGGCGGCCCAGTCCACCCGGATGTGGTGATCCTCGCAGAAGCCCAAGAACTTTCTGCCGGTGAACTGGGTGCCGTTGTCGGTAATGATGGAGTTCGGGACCCCGAAACGGTGGATGATGTTGGTGAAGAACGCCACCGCCTGCTCGGACCTGATGCTGTTTAGGGGTCGGACCTCGATCCACTTGGAGAATTTGTCGATGGCGACCAACAGGTGCGTGTAGCCCCCGGGTGCCTTCTGCAAGGGGCCGACGAGGTCCAGACCCCACACGGCAAAAGGCCAAGTGATGGGTATCGTCTGCAGAGCCTGGGCAGGCAGGTGGGTCTGCCTTGCGTAGAATTGACACCCTTCGCAGGTGCGAACAATTCTAGTGGCGTCGGCCACCGCCGTCGGCCAGTAGAATCCTTGCCGGAAAGCGTTCCCGACAAGGGCTCGAGGCGTTGTGTGATGGCTGCAAGCCCCCGAGTGTATCTCTCGTAGGAGTTCCTGACCTTCGGCGATGGAGATGCATCGCTGGAGGATACCTGAGGGGCTGCGGTGGTAGAGCTCCTTCCCGTCTCCCAGCAAGACAAACGACTTGGCGCGTCGCGCCAACCGCCGAGCCTCGGCTCGGCCGAGGGGTAGCTCTCCTTGGTGGAGATATTGCAGGTACGGGGTCTGCCAGTTTTGATTAGGCGTAACCCCGCTTCGCTCCTCCTTGACGCGCAGTGCCTCACCCTCGGGTGCCGAGGGCCGAGCTGAGGGTGCCTCGGGCCGTGCCGAGGATGCCTCGGGCTGAGCCGAGGGTACCTCGGGCTGGGCCGAGGGTGCCTCGGGCTCGGGCGTGTCGTCGATCTTGATGGAGGGTTGATGCAGGTCTCGGGAGAAGACGTCTGGGGGAACCGTTGTTCGCCCCGAGGCTATTTTAGCCAGCTCGTCTGCAGTCTCGTTGTAGCGTCGGGCGATGTGGTTGAGCTCGAGCCCGTAGAACTTGTCCTCCAGGCGCCGAACCTCATTGCAGTAGGCCTCCATCTTCGGGTCGCGACAGTGGGAGTTCTTCATGACTTGGTCGATGACGAGCTGCGAGTCACCGCGAGCGTCGAGGCATCGGACCCCTAGCTCGATGGCGATCCGCAACCCGTTGACCAGAGCCTCGTACTCAGCCACATTGTTGGACGCCGGGAAATGGAGGCGTAGCACGTAGCGTAGGTGCTTCCCGAGGGGCGAGATGAAGAGTAGGCCTGCGCCGGCTCCTGTCTTCATCAACGACCCGTCGAAGAACATGGTCCAGAGCTCCGGTTGGATCGGAGCTGTTGGGAGCTGGGTGTCGACCCATTCAGCCATGAAGTCCACCAAGACCTGGGACTTGATGGCCTTCCGAGGGGCGAACGAGATTGCTTCGCCCATAATTTCCACCGCCCACTTTGCAATCCTGCCCGAGGCCTCTCGGCACTGGATGATCTCCCCTAGGGGGAAGGATGACACCACAGTTACCGGATGAGACTCGAAGTAGTGCCACAGCTTCCGCCGTGTCAGGATCACCGCGTACAGCAGCTTCTGAACTTGTGGGTAGCGAATCTTGGTTTCGGACAGTACCTCGCTGACGAAGTAGACTGGCCTCTGAACGGGCAATGCATGCCCCTCTTATTGCCTCTCGACCACAATCGCGGCGCTAACCACCTGAGTGGTTGCGGCGACATAGATCAGGAGGGCTTCTCCGGCAGCTGGGGGCACCAAGATAGGCGCATTCGTGAGGAGCGCCTTCAGGTTCCCGAGGGCTTCCTCGGCCTCAGGGGTCCAAGTGAAGCACTCAGCCTTCCTTAAGAGGCGGTACAGAGGCAGACCTCTTTCGCCGAGGCATGAGATGAAGCGGCTTAGAGCCGCGAGACATCCCATGACCCTCTGTACGCCCTTCAAGTCCTTGATGGGCCCCATGTTGGTGATGGCTGCGATCTTCTCCGGGTTGGCTTCGATGCCCCGCTCGGAGACGATGAACCCCAAGAGCATGCCTCGGGGTACCCCGAAGACACACTTTTCGGGATTGAGCTTCACGCCTTTCGCCTTGAGACATCGGAATGTCACTTCAAGGTCGGAAAGGAGGTCGGAGGCTTTCCTCGTCTTGACTACGATGTCATCGACGTAGGCCTCGACCGTTCGACCAATGTGTTCGCCGAACACATGGTTCATGCACCGCTGGTACGTCGCGCCCGCATTCCTCAAGCCGAACGGCATGGTGACATAGCAGTACATGCCGAAGGGTGTGATGAAAGAAGTCGCGAGCTGGTCGGACTCTTTCATCCTGATTTGGTGATACCCGGAGTAGGCATCGAGGAAAGACAGGGTTTCGCACCCAGCAGTGGAATCCACGATTTGATCGATGCGAGGCAGAGGGTAGGGAACCTTCGGACATGCTTTGTTTAGACCAGTGTAGTCTACACACATCCGCCATTTCCCTCCTTTCTTTCTCACAAGCACAGGGTTGGCAAGCCATTCGGGATGGAATACCTCTTTGATGAACCCTGTCGCCATTAGCTTGTGGATCTCCTCGCCTATGGCTCTGCGCTTCTCTTCGTCGAATCGGCGCAGAGGCTGCTTGACGGGTCGGGCTCCGGCTCGGATGTCCAGCGAGTGCTCGGCGACATCCCTCGGTATGCCGGGCATGTCCTAGGGACTCCACGCGAAGACGTCAGTGTTCGCGCGGAGAAAGTCGACGAGCACTGCTTCCTATTTGGGATCGAGCTCGGAGCCGATCCGGACTTGCTTGGAGGCGTCGCTGCTGGGGTCGAGGGGGACGGACTTAACCGTCTCCGCTGGCTCGAAGTTGCCGGCATGACGCTTCATGTCTGGCACCTCCTTAGAGAGGCTCTCCAGGTCGGCGATGAGGGCCTCGGCGTACTCCACGCACTCCACGTCGCATTCGAACGCGTGTTTGTACGTGGGGCCGACGGTGATGACCCCGTTGGGGCCCGACATCTTGAGCTTGAGGTAGGTGTAGTTGGGGACGGCCATGAACTTCGCGTAGCATGGCCTTCCCAGTACCGCATGGTAGGTTCCTCGAAACCTAACCACCTCGAACGTCAGGGTCTCCCTTCGGAAGTTGGAGGGTGTTCCGAAGCAGACGGGAAGGTCGAGTTGTCCGAGGGGCTGGACGCGCTTCCCAGGGATGATCCCATGGAAAGGCGCAGCGCCTGCCCGGACCGAGGACAGATCGACACGCAGGAGCCCGAGGGTCTCGGCGTAGATGATGTTGAGGCTGCTGCCTCCGTCCATGAGGACCTTGGTGAGCATGACGTCACCAATGACGGGGTCGACAACGAGCGGGTATTTTCCCGGGCTCGGCACGTGGTCGGGGTGGTCGGCTTGGTCGAAGGTGATGGGCTTGTCGGACCAGTCCAGGTAGACTGGCGCCGCCACCTTCACCGAACAGACCTCCCGACGCTCTTGCTTGCGGTGTCGAGCCGAGGCGTTCACCGCTTGCCCACCGTAGATCATGAAGCAGTCGTGGACCTCGGGGAACTCTCCTGCCTGGTGATCTTCCTTCTTGTCGTCGTCGCGGGCCCTGCCACCCTCCTCGGGTGACCCGGCCCTGTGGAAGTGGCGCCGAAGCATGACGCACTCCTCAAGGGTGTGCTTGACGGGCCCCTGATGATAGGGGCACGGCTCCTTGAGCATCTTGTCGAAGAGGTTGGCACCTCCGGGGGGTTTCCGAGGGTTCTTGTACTCGGCGGCGGCGACAAGGTCCGCGTCGGCGGCGTCGCGTTTCGCTTGCGACTTTTTCTTGCCCTTCTTCTTGGCGCCGCGCTGAGTTGACGCCTTGGGGGCATCTTCCGGTGGGCGGCCCTGGGGCTGCTTGTCCTTCCGGAAGATAGCCTCGACCTCCTCTTGGCCAGAGGCGAACTTGGTGGCGATGTCCATCAGCTCGCTCGCCGTGGTGGGGGTCTTGCGACCCAGCTTGCTCACCAGGTCGCGGCAGGTGGTGCCGGCGAGGAACGCGCCGATGACATCCGAGTCGGTGATGTTGGGCAGCTCGGTGCGCTGCTTCGAGAATCGCCGGATGTAGTCCCGGAGAGACTCTCCCGGCTGCTGTCGGCAGCTTCGGAGGTCCTAGGAATTCCCAGGGCGCACGTACGTGCCCTGGAAATTGTCGGCAAAGGCCTGGACCAGGTCGTCCCAGTTGGAGATCTGCCCCGGAGGCAGGTGCTCCAACCAGGCGCGAACGGTGTCGGAGAGGAACAGGGGGAGGTTGCGGATGATGAGGTTGTCGTCGTCCGTTCCACCCAGTTGGCAGGCCAGCCGGTAGTCCGCGAGCCACAACTCCGGTCTCGTCTCCCCCGAGTACTTTGTGATAGTAGTCGGGGGTCGGAACCAGGTCGGGAACGGCGCCTGTCGTATGGCACGGCTGAAAGCCTGCGGACCGGGTGGTTCGGGCGAGGGACTCCGATCCTCCCCACTGTCGTAGCGTCCTCCACGCATGGGGTGGTAGCCTCGGTGCACCCTCTCATCGAGGTGGGCCCGACGGTCGTGGTGATGGTGCTCGTTGCCGAGGCGTCCCGGGGCCGCAGGCGCTGTGTTGCGCGTGCGCCCGGTGTAGACCGAGGCTTCCCGCATGAATCGGGAAGTCGCGGCGCGATGTTCCGAGGGGTGCCCCTGCCTTCGGGAGGCAGAGCTTTCGGCCCGCCGGACCGCGGCGCCCTCCAGGAGGTTCTTGAGCTCTCCCTGGATTCGCCGCCCCTCGGTGGTTGATGGCTCTGGCAACGCACGGAGGAGCATTGCTGCTGCTGCCAGGTTCTGGCCGACCCCACTGGAAGCGAGTGGCAGCCTCATCCTGACATCGTCGGCGATGCGGTGCTGGAAGCCCTGGGGTAGATGACGCATTTCTCCGGTCGGAGGTTGGCCCGCCCATGCCTGCCTGATGTCCCAGCGGATCGGCTCAAGCGCTCCTGCTCCCTCGTCGAGCTTGGCCTGCACCCCGCGGATTTGCTCGAGCTGTGGGTCATGGCCCCCCGCCTGAACGGGGACCACAGCTAGCTCCCGTGGGATGTCAACGCGAGGCACCGGCCTAGGGAGATCACCGTCCTCCGGCATGTCGAGATGGTTGCCTTCGGAGGGACCCCTAGATCGACGTGGAAACATTCGCGGCTTGGGCCGCAGTCCTTGTCGCCGAGGCTGCGGCTACCGTCGGAACAGTCAGAAAGGCAGTAGTCGCATGCGGTCATGAAGTCCCGCATGGCACTGGGGTTGCCAAGTCCAGAGAAATCCCAACAGAAGTCGGGCACGTCGTCTTCCTCGGACCCAGAGGGCCCGTAGGTCGAGACGTCCGTCAGCCGGTCCCAAGGTGACCGCATACGAAACCCTAGAGGGTTTGGACTCGCCTCTATGAGAGCATCCGCCAAAGCGAAGCCGCTTGGCGGGTCGAGGCTGAATCTAAGGGGCATGAGATGGGAATCGGTCGGTACCTCTTGGTCGACGGGCGGTGATGAAGTCACGTCGGGGACTGACTGCACCGTCGTCTCAGGTACGAGGGTGACATCCAGCAAGCCTTTCGCGAGCGTGCTGGCGTCGTCTGTTTGCTCGGAATCGGCGTGTTGCAGGGAGACGGCGCTCGTCTTCGTCTCAAACGCGAGGTCGATGCCCGACGCGCCCCCCGTTGGGGCGCTGGCGCCGTCGACTCGCTCGACAGCCGACGAGGCGCTGCCTCCTGCTTGGCCTTGGTTGCCCCGCCTCCCCCTCCGTCGGCGGGGGAGAGGACGGGGTGAGCTCGAAAGTTGTTCTTCCGCCACGCAGGGAAGACGTCGTCGATTCCGCCGCCGGCGGGCGGCCTGTCGGCCGCCATTGTCGCTGTCGCATGGCGGTGGAAGGAGTATCATGTCGTAGCTATCGTCGAGGGACATGAACTCAAGGCTCCCAAAACAGAGCACCGTCCCGGGCCGGAGAGGTTGCTGGAGACTGCCCATCTGGAGCTTGACGGGAAGCTGTTCGTCAACACGCAGCAGGCCCCTACCTGGCGCGCCAACTGTCGGCGTTTCGAGACCGGGGGGTCCCTAGGCCGACGAGTGAAATGTCGCCGCGTGCCCCAGCCCAGATGGGTCGACGCGAGGCCGAGCGCGAAGGGGGGAGAAAGGTGACCGGAGACGGGCGTGAGAGAGGTGGAAATCCCGCGGCCTTCGTGTTCGTCCCGCGCCCAGGTCGGGTGCGCTTGCAGTAGGGGGTTACAAGCGTCCACGCGGGAGAGGGAGCGAGCGGCCTCACGCGAGCGCCTGTCTCGTCCTCGTCCCCGCGCGGCCAACCTTCTCTAAGAGGGCCCTGGTCCTTCCTTTTATAGGCGTAAGGAGAGGATCCAGGTGTACAATGGGAGGTGTAGCAGAGTGCTACGTGTCTAGCGGAGGAGAGCTAGTGCCCTAAGTACACGCCGTCGTGGCAGCCGGAGAGGTTTTGGCACCCAGTTGGTGTGATGCCGTGGTCGTCGGAGGAGCGCTGGAGCCTTGCGGAAGGACAGCTGTCGGGGCTGTCGAGTCTTTGCTGACGTCCTCTTGCTTCCGTAAGGGGGCCGAGAGCCGCCGTCGTCAGGGAGCGTGCGGGGCGCCATCATTGCCTATCTGGCGAAGCGAGCCAGATGGGATGCCGGTCTTGTTCCCCGTAGCCTGAGTCAGCTTGGGGTAGGGTAATGATGGCGCCTCCCGTTGACGTGGTCGGCCCGCGCCCTAGGTTGGGCGATGTGGAGGCTTCTCCGAGGTCGAGGTCGAGTCTGTCTTCTGTGGCCGTGGTCGAGTCCGAGCCCCTGGGTCGGGCGAGGCGGAGACCGTCGGCTGAGGCCAGGGCTGAGTCCGAGCCCTGGGGTCGGGCGAAGCGGAGTTCGTCGTCTTCTGGGGCTGAGCCCAAGTCCGAGCCCTGGGTCGGGCGAAGCGGAGTTCGTCGTCTTCTGGGGCTGAGCCCAAGTCCGAGCCCTGGGTCGGGCGAAGCGGAGGTCGCCGTCTTCCGGGGCTGAGCCCAAGTCCGAGCCCTGGGTCGGGCGGAGCGAAGTTCGCCGTCTTCCGGGGCTTAGCCCGAGTCCGAGCCCTGGGTCGGGCGGAGCGGAGTTCGCCGTCTTCCGGGGCTTAGCCCGAGTCCGAGCCCTGGGTCGGGCGGAGCGGAGTTCGCCGTCTTCCGGGGCTTAGCCCGAGTCCGAGCCCTGGGTCGGGCGGAGCGGAGTTTCCTATGGTGCCTGCGGCGGGGCCTGACTGCCTGTCAGCCTCACTCTGTCTAGTGGCACCGCAGTCGGAGCGGCGCAGGCGGCGCTGTCTTTCTGTCAGGCCGGTCAGTGGAGCGGCGAAGTGACTGCGGTCACTTCGACTCTGTCGACTGAAGGGCGCGCGTCAGGATAAAGGTGTCAGGCCACCTTTGCATTAAATGCTCCTGCGATTTGGTCGGTCGGTGCGGCGATTTGGTCAGGGTTGCTTCTTGGCGAAGACAGGGCCTCGGGCGAGCCGGAATTATGTTCGCCGCTGTAGGGGGGCCTCGGGCGAGACGGAGATCCTCCGGGGTCGGCTGCCCTTGTCTGAGGCTAGGCTCGGGCGAGGCGTGATCGAGTCCCTCGAATGGACCGATCCTTGACTTAATCGCACCCATTAGGCCTTTGCAGCTTTGTGCTGATGGGGGTTACCAGCTGAGAATTAGGAGCCTCAAGGGTACCCCTAATTATGGTCCCCGACACTAATGTAAAAGGACCCAGTACCGTTTGGGTACCTAAGGACAAGGCCTAAATTTGTGTTGTAAGTTTATGCATCCGGCGGAACAAGTTGGATAATCGACAGCGGGTGCACAAACCACATGACAGGGAAGAAAAGAATGTTCTCCTCATATGAGAAAAATGATGATCCCTAAAGAGCAATCACATTCGGGGTTGGAAATCAATGTTTGGTCAAAGGATTGGAAATCAATGTTTGGTCAAAGAATGTTCTCCTGACCATTCCATTTTTAATGTATTTCTTGTAGAATCTCTAGGTTACAACTTGCTTTCTGTATCTCAATTATGCAAAAATGGGCTACAACTACTTATTTACTGATGTTGATGTTACCGTCTTTAGAAGAAATGATGATTCACTAGCTTTTAAGTGAGTGTTAGATGGTCAGCTATACTTAGTTGATTTCACTAATAACAATGCTTAACTAGACACTTGCCTAATTGCTAAGACTAATATGGGCTGGCTCTAGCATCGCCGAGTTGCTCATGTTGGAATGAAGAATCTTCACAAACTTATAAAGGGGAACACATTTTAGGACTAACCAATGTTCATTTTGAGAAAGATAGAATTTGTAGTGCATGTCAAGCAGGGAAGCAGGTTGGAGTTCATCATCCACACAAGAACATCATGACGACCGAAAGACCGCTTGAACTACTCCACATGGATCTATTCGGCTCGATTGCTTACATAAGCATCGGCAGGAGTAAGTACTGTTTTATAATTGTGGATGACTATTCTCGCTTCACTTGAGTGTTATTTTTGCAGAAAAAAGTCAGAAACCCAAGAAATCTTAAAGAAATTCTTGAGACGAGCTTGAAAGGGAATTAGGCTTATACCTAGTTCCTAAATAATTTTGGTGGTTGAATTGCCCAACATAAATCTTTGGACTAACTTGTTTGCCCAAGTGTATAGATTATACAGGTGTAAAAGGTTCACACTTAGCCAATATAAAGACCAAGCTTTGGATTCAACAAAGGAGCAACGAGGCAACCGAAGGCACCTCTGGCTGAAGGCACCGGACTGTCCGGTGTGCACCGGACAGTGTCCGGTGCGCACAGAGGACTCCAACTCCAACTCTTCGCCCTCGGGAATTCTCGGAAGCCGGCGCGCTATAATTCACCGGACTGTCCGGTGTGCACCGGACATGTCCGGTGCTCCAAGGAAGCGCGGTCTCCGGAACTCGCCAGCCTCGGGTTCGTGCGGCAGCCGCTCCGCTAAAATTCACCGGACTGTCCGGTGTGCACCGGACTGTCCGGTGTACCAGCGGAGCAACGGCTCTTTTCGGCGCCAACGGCTCCCTGCGGTGCATTTAATGCGCGCGCAGCGCGCGCGGACGTCAGACATGCCCATACCGGTGCACCGGACATCAAACAGTACATGTCCGGTGTGCACCGGACACCCAGGCGGGCCCACAAGTCAGAAGCTCCAACGGCTAGAATCCAACGGCAGTGATGACGTGGCAGGGGCACCGGACTGTCCGGTGTGCACCGGACTGTCCGGTGCACCATCGAACAGACAACCCAGCCAACGGTCAAGTTTGGTGGTTGGGGCTATAAATACCCCAACCACCCCACCATTCATTGCATCCAAGTTTTCCACTTCCCAACTATTACAAGAGCTCTAGCATTCAATTCTAGACACACCAAAGAGATTAAATCCTCTCCAATTCCACACAAAGCCCTAGCGACTAGTGAGAGTGATTTGCCGTGTTCATTTGAGCTCTTGCGCTTGGATTGCTTCTTTTCTTTCTCACTTGTTCTTGTGATCAAAACTCCATTGTAATCAAGGCAAGAGGCACCAATTGTGTGGTGGCCCTTGCGGGGAAGTTTTGTTCCCGGCTTTGATTTGAGAAGAGAAGCTCACTCGGTCCGAGGGACCGTTTGAGAGAGGGAAGGGTTGAAAGAGACCCGGCCTTTGTGGCCTCCTCAACGGGGAGTAGGTTTGCAAGAACCGAACCTCGGTAAAACAAATCTCCGTGTCTCACTTGCTTATTCGCTTGGGATTTGTTTTGCGCCCTCTCTCGCGGACTCGTTTCTTTATTACTAACGCTAACCCGGCTTGTAGTTGTGTTTATATTTGTAAATTTCAGTTTCGCCCTATTCACCCCCCCCCCCTCTAGGCGACTATCAATTGGTATCAAAGCCCGGTGCTTCATTAGAGCCTAACCGCTCGAAGTGATGTCGGGAGATCACGCCAAGAAGGAAATGGAGACCGGCGAAAAGCCCACTACAAGCCACGGGAGCACTTCATCGGAAGAGTCCCGCACCAAGAGGAAGGAGAAGAAAAAGGACTCCTCCAAACGGAAGGAGAAAAAGTCTTCCTCTTCTCACCACAAAGAGAAGAAGGAGAAATCTTCTTCCCACAAGCCGCATCGGAAAGGCGACAAGCACAAGAGGATGAGGAAAGTGGTCTACTACGAGACCGACACTTCATCAACATCGACCTCCGACTCCGATGCGCCCTCCGTCACTTCTAAGCGCCAAGAGCGCAAGAAGTTTAGTAAGATCCCCCTACACTACCCTCGCATTTCTAAACATGCATCTTTACTTTCCGTCCCATTAGGCAAACCACCAACTTTTGATGGTGAAGATTACGCTAGGTGGAGCGATTTAATGCGATTTCATCTAACCTCGCTCCACAAAAGTATATGGGATGTTGTTGAGTTTGGTGCACAGGTACCGTCGGTAGGGGATGAGAACTATGATGAGGATGAGGTGGCCCAAATCGAGCACTTCAACTCTCAAGCAACAACAATACTCCTCGCCTCTCTAAGTAGAGAGGAATATAACAAAGTACAAGGGTTGAACAACGCCAAGGAGGTTTGGGATGTACTCAAAACCGCGCACGAAGGAGACGAGCTCACCAAGATCACCAAGCGGGAAACGATCGAGGGGGAGCTCGGTCGGTTCCGGCTTCACAAAGGGGAGGAGCCACAACACATGTACAACCGGCTCAAGACTTTGGTGAACCAAGTGCGCAACCTCGGGAGCAAGAAGTGGGACGACCACGAAGTGGTAAATGTTATTTTAAGATCTCTCATTTTTCTTAATCCCACTCAAGTTCAATTGATTCGTGGTAATTCTAGATATACTAAAATGACCCCCGAGGAAGTTATCGGGCATTTTGTAAGTTTTGAGTGCATGATAGAAGGCTCGAGGAAAATCAACGAGCTTGGCGACCCATCCGAAGCCCAACCCGTTGCATTCAAGGCAACGGAGGAGAAGAAGGAGGTGTCTACACCAAGTAGACAACCAATAGACGCCTCCAAGCTCGACAATGAGGAAATGGCGCTCGTCATCAAGAGCTTCCGCCAAATCCTCAAGCAAAGGAGGGGGAAGGACTACAAGTCCCGCTCCAAGAAGGTTTGCTACAAGTGTGGTAAGCCCGGTCATTTTATTGCTAAATGTCCTATATCTAGTGACAGTGACCGAGGCGACGACAAGAAGGGGAGAAGAAAGGAGAAGAAAAGGTACTACAAGAAGAAGGGCGGCGATGCCCATGTTTGTCGGGAATGGGATTCCGACGAAAGCTCAAGCGACTCCTCCGACGACGAGGACGCCGCCAACATCGCCGTCACCAAGGGACTCCTCTTCCCCAACGTCGGCCACAAGTGCCTCATGGCAAAGGACGGCAAACGGAAAAAGGTTAAATCTAACTCCTCCACTAAATATGAATCTTCTAGTGATGATAATGCTAGTGATGAGGAGGATAATTTGCGTTCCCTTTTTGCCAACCTTAACATAGCTCAAAAAGAAAAATTAAATGAATTAGTTAGTGCTATTCATGAAAAGGATGACCTTTTGGACTCCCAAGAGGATTGTCTAATTAAAGAAAACAAGAAACATGTTAAGGTTAAAAAGGCTTATGCTCTAGAAGTAGAAAAATGTGAAAAATTATCTAGTGAGCTAAGCACTTGCCGTGAGATGATTGACAACCTTAGAAATGAAAATGCTAGTTTAAATACTAAGGTTGATTCTCATGTTTGTAATGTTTCAATTCCCAATCCTAGAGATAATAATGATGATTTGCTTGCTAGGATTGAAGAATTAAACGTTTCTCTTGCTAGCCTTAGATTAAAGAATGAAAATTTGATTGCTAAGGCTAAAGATTTTGATGTTTGCAAAGTTACAATTGCCGATCTTAGAGATAAGAATGATATACTTCGTGCTAAGATCGTTGAACTTAATTCTTGCAAACCATCTACATCTACCATTGAGCATGTCACTGTTTGTACTAGATGTAGAAATATTGATATTGATGCTATTCATGATCATATGGCGTTAATTAAACAACAAAATGATCATATAGCAAAACTAGATGCTAAAATTGCCGAGCACAACTTGGAAAATGAAAAATTTAAATTTGCTCGTAGCATGCTTTATAATGGGAGACGCCCGGGCATTAAGGATGGCATTGGATTCCAAAGGGGAGACAATGTCAAAATTAGTGCCCCTCCTAAAAGATTGTCCAACTTTGTTAAGGGCAAGGCTCCCATGCCTCAGGATAACGAGGGTTACATTTTGTACCCTGCCGGTTATCCTGAGAGCAAAATTAGGAGAATTCATTCTAGGAAGTCTCACTCTGGCCCTAATCATGCTTTTATGTGTAAGGGTGAGACATCTAGTTCTAGGCAACCAACCCGTGCCAAGTTGCCTAAGAAGAAAATTCCTAATGCATCAAATGATCATGCTATTTCATTCAAAACTTTTGATGCATCATATGTGCTTACTAACAAATCCGGCAAGATAGTTGCCAAGTTTGTTGGGGGCAAACACAAGGGCTCTAAGACTTGTGTTTGGGTACCCAAAGTTCTTGTTTCTAATGCCAAAGGACCCAAAACAGTTTGGGTACCTAAAGTCAAGAACTAAAATTGTTTTGTAGGTTTATGCATCCGGGGGCTCAAGTTGGATACTCGACAGCGGGTGCACAAACCACATGACCAGGGAGAAAAGGATGTTCTCCTCATATGAGAAAAACCAAGATCCCCAACGAGCTATCACATTCGGGGATGGAAATCAAGGTTTGGTCAAAGGACTTGGTAAAATTGCTATATCTCCTGACCATTCTATTTCCAATGTTTTTCTTGTTGATTCTTTAGACTACAACTTGCTTTCTGTTTCCCAATTATGTCAAATGGGCTACAACTGTCTCTTTACCGATGTAGGTGTCACTGTCTTTAGAAGAAGTGATGATTCAATAGCATTTAAGGGAGTGTTAGAGGGTCAGCTATACTTGGTAGATTTTGATAGAGCTGAACTCGACACTTGCTTAATTGCTAAGACTAACATGGGTTGGCTCTGGCACCGCCGACTAGCCCATGTTGGGATGAAGAATCTTCACAAGCTTCTAAAGGGAGAGCACATTTTAGGATTAACAAATGTTCATTTTGAGAAAGACAGGATTTGTAGCGCATGCCAGGCGGGGAAGCAAGTTGGAGTCCATCATCCACACAAGAACATCATGACGACCGACAGGCCGCTTGAGCTACTCCACATGGATCTATTCGGCCCGATTGCTTACATAAGCATCGGCGGGAGTAAGTATTGTCTTGTAATAGTGGATGATTATTCTCGCTTCACTTGGGTATTCTTTTTACAGGAAAAATCTCAAACCCAAGAGACTTTAAAGGGATTCTTGAGACGGGCTCAAAATGAGTTCGGTTTAAGGATCAAGAAAATAAGAAGCGACAACGGGACGGAGTTCAAGAACTCTCAAATTGAAAGCTTTCTTGAGGAAGAGGGCATCAAGCATGAGTTCTCTTCTCCCTACACTCCACAACAAAATGGTGTAGTGGAGAGGAAGAATCGAACTCTATTGGACATGGCAAGAACCATGCTTGATGAGTACAAGACTTCGGATCGGTTTTGGGCGGAGGCGGTCAACACCGCTTGCTACGCCATCAACCGGTTATATCTTCACCGAATCCTCAAGAAGACATCCTATGAACTCCTAACCGGTAAAAAGCCCAACATTTCATACTTTAGAGTTTTTGGAAGCAAATGCTTTATTCTTGTTAAAAGAGGTAGAAAATCTAAATTTGCTCCTAAAACTGTAGAAGGCTTTTTACTAGGATATGACTCAAACACAAGGGCATATAGAGTCTTTAACAAGTCCTCAGGACTTGTTGAAGTTTCTTGTGACGTTGTGTTTGATGAGACTAACGGCTCTCAAGTAGAGCAAGTTGATCTTGATGAGATAGGTGAAGAACAGGCTCCATGCATAGCGCTAAGGAACATGTCCATTGGGGATGTGTGTCCTAAGGAATCCGAAGAGCATCCACATGCACAAGATCAACCATCCTCCTCCATGCAAGCATCTCCACCAACTCAAAATGAGGATGAGGCTCAAGTTGATGAAGAACAAAATCAAGAAGATGAGCCACCTCAAGATAATGGCAATGATCAAGGGGGAGATACAAATGATCAAGAAAAGGAGGATGAGGAAGAACCAAGGCCGCCACACCCAAGAGTCCACCAAGCAATCCAACGAGATCACCCCGTCGACACCATCCTCGGCGACATTCATAAGGGGGTAACTACTCGATCTCGTGTTGCCCATTTTTGTGAACATTACTCGTTTGTTTCCTCTATTGAGCCACACAGGGTAGAGGAAGCACTCCAAGATTCGGATTGGGTGGTGGCGATGCAAGAGGAGCTCAACAACTTCACTAGGAATGAGGTATGGCATTTAGTTCCACGTCCTAACCAAAATGTTGTAGGAACCAAATGGGTCTTCCGCAACAAGCAAGATGAGCATGGTGTGGTGACAAGGAACAAAGCTCGACTTGTGGCCAAGGGATACTCCCAAGTCGAAGGTTTGGATTTCGGTGAAACCTATGCACCCGTAGCTAGGCTTGAGTCAATTCGCATATTATTGGCCTATGCTACTTACCATGGCTTTAAGCTTTATCAAATGGACGTGAAAAGTGCCTTCCTCAATGGACCAATCAAGGAAGAGGTCTATGTTGAGCAACCTCCCGGCTTTGAAGACAGTGAGTATCCTAACCATGTCTATAAGCTCTCTAAGGCGCTTTATGGGCTCAAGCAAGCCCCAAGAGCATGGTATGAATGCCTTAGAGATTTCCTTATTGCTAATGGCTTCAAAGTCGGTAAAGCCGATCCTACACTCTTTACTAAAACTCTTGAAAAAGACTTGTTTGTATGCCAAATTTATGTTGATGATATTATATTTGGGTCTACTAACGAGTCTACATGTGAAGAGTTTAGTAGGATCATGACACAGAAATTCGAGATGTCTATGATGGGGGAGTTGAAGTATTTTTTAGGATTCCAAGTAAAGCAACTCCAAGAGGGCACCTTCATCAGCCAAACAAAGTACACTCAAGACATTCTAACCAAGTTTGGGATGAAGGACGCCAAACCCATCAAGACACCCATGGGAACAAATGGGCATCTCGACCTCGACACGGGAGGTAAGTCCGTGGATCAAAAGGTATACCGGTCGATGATAGGTTCTTTACTCTATTTATGTGCATCTCGACCGGATATTATGCTTTCCGTATGCATGTGTGCAAGATTCCAAGCCGACCCTAAGGAAGCTCACCTTACGGCCGTGAAACGAATCTTGAGATATTTGGCTTATACTCCTAAGTTTGGGCTTTGGTATCCTAAGGGATCCACATTTGATTTAATTGGTTATTCAGATGCCGATTGGGCGGGGTGCAAAATCAATAGGAAGAGCACATCGGGGACTTGCCAGTTCTTGGGAAGATCCTTGGTGTCTTGGGCTTCAAAGAAGCAAAATTCGGTCGCTCTTTCCACCGCCGAAGCCGAGTACATTGCCGCAGGCCATTGTTGCGCGCAATTGCTTTGGATGAGGCAAACCCTGCGGGACTACGGTTACAAATTAACCAAAGTCCCTTTGCTATGTGACAATGAGAGTGCAATCAAAATGGCCGACAATCCCGTCGAGCATAGCCGCACTAAGCACATAGCCATTCGGTATCATTTTCTTAGGGATCACCAACAAAAGGGAGATATCGAGATTTCTTACATTAACACTAAAGATCAATTAGCCGATATCTTTACCAAGCCTCTTGATGAACAATCTTTTAACAAACTTAGGCATGAGCTCAATATTCTTGATTCGCGCAATTTCTTTTGCTAGATTGCACACATTGCTCTTTTATATACCTTTAATCATGTCTCTTTTATATGCTATGACTAATGTGTTTTCAAGTCTATTTCAAACCAAGTCATAGGTATATTGAAAGGGAAGTTGGAGTCTTTGGCGAAGACAAAGGCTTCCACTCCGTAACTCATACTTCGCCATCACTCCAAGCAACTCTCTATTCCTTGGGGAGAAATGAGCATCAAGGACTTCGTCTTTGGTATACTCTTAACTCATTCATTTATGACCAAAGGTGAAGAAAGCACTTGGCGGGCTCTAATGATTCCGTTTTTGGCGATTCATGCCAAAAAGGGGGAGAAAGGAGCCCAAAGCAAAAGGACCGCACCACCACCGATTTCAAAAACTTAGTGTTGAATATTTATCAATTGATTTTCCTATTGTGTTCAAAAAGGGGAGAAAGTAGTATTTCAAAATATATCAAAACCCTCTTGAACACTAAGAGGAGGATCTCCTTTAGGGGGAGTTTTGTTTAGTCAAAAGAAAAGCATTTGAAACAGGGGGAGAAAATTTCAAATCTTGAAAATGCTTTGCAAAAATCCTATTCATTTACCTTTGACTATTTGCAAAAGAACTTTGAAAATGATTTACAAAAGAGTTCGCAAAAACAAAACATGTGGTGCAAGCGTGGTCCAAAATGTTATAAATGAGAAACAATCCATGCATATCTTGTAAGTAATAATATTGGCTAAATTCCAAGCAACCTTTACACTTACATCATGCAAACTAGTTCAAATATGCACTTCTATATTTGCTTTGGTTTGTGTTGGCATCAATCACCAAAAAGGGGGAGATTGAAAGGGAATTAGGCTTATACCTAGTTCCTAAATAATTTTGGTGGTTGAATTGCCCAACATAAATCTTTGGACTAACTTGTTTGCCCAAGTGTATAGATTATACAGGTGTAAAAGGTTCACACTTAGCCAATATAAAGACCAAGCTTTGGATTCAACAAAGGAGCAACGAGGCAACCGAAGGCACCTCTGGCTGAAGGCACCGGACTGTCCGGTGTGCACCGGACAGTGTCCGGTGCGCACAGAGGACTCCAACTCCAACTCTTCGCCCTCGGGAATTCTCGGAAGCCGGCGCGCTATAATTCACCGGACTGTCCGGTGTGCACCGGACATGTCCGGTGCTCCAAGGAAGCGCGGTCTCCGGAACTCGCCAGCCTCGGGTTCGTGCGGCAGCCGCTCCGCTAAAATTCACCGGACTGTCCGGTGTGCACCGGACTGTCCGGTGTACCAGCGGAGCAACGGCTCTTTTCGGCGCCAACGGCTCCCTGCGGTGCATTTAATGCGCACGCAGCGCGCGCAGACGTCAGACATGCCCATACCGGTGCACCGGACATCAAACAGTACATGTCCGGTGTGCACCGGACACCCAGGCGGGCCCACAAGTCAGAAGCTCCAACGGCTAGAATCCAACGGCAGTGATGACGTGGCAGGGGCACCGGACTGTCCGGTGTGCACCGGACTGTCCGGTGCACCATCGAACAGACAACCCAGCCAACGGTCAAGTTTGGTGGTTGGGGCTATAAATACCCCAACCACCCCACCATTCATTGCATCCAAGTTTTCCACTTCCCAACTATTACAAGAGCTCTAGCATTCAATTCTAGACACACCAAAGAGATTAAATCCTCTCCAATTCCACACAAAGCCCTAGCGACTAGTGAGAGTGATTTGCCGTGTTCATTTGAGCTCTTGCGCTTGGATTGCTTCTTTTCTTTCTCACTTGTTCTTGTGATCAAAACTCCATTGTAATCAAGGCAAGAGGCACCAATTGTGTGGTGGCCCTTGCGGGGAAGTTTTGTTCCCGGCTTTGATTTGAGAAGAGAAGCTCACTCGGTCCGAGGGACCGTTTGAGAGAGGGAAGGGTTGAAAGAGACCCGGCCTTTGTGGCCTCCTCAACGGGGAGTAGGTTTGCAAGAACTGAACCTCGGTAAAACAAATCTCCGTGTCTCACTTGCTTATTCGCTTGGGATTTGTTTTGCGCCCTCTCTCGCGGACTCGTTTCTTTATTACTAACGCTAACCCGGCTTGTAGTTGTGTTTATATTTGTAAATTTCAGTTTCGCCCTATTCACCCCCCCCCCCCTCTAGGCGACTATCAGAGCTTAAAATGAGTTCGGATTGAGAATCAAGAAGATTAGAAGCGACAATGGAACGGAGTTTAAGAACTCTCAAATTGAAGGATTTCTTGAGGAGGAGGGCATCAAGCATGAACTCTCTTCTCCCTACACACCTCAACAAAACGTGTTGTGGAGAGAAAGAAAAGAACTCTTATAGATATGGCGAGGACCATGCTTGAGGAATACAAGACATCAGATCAGTTTTGGGTGGAGGCGATTAACACCGCCTGCTACTCCATCAACCAACTCCACCTTCACCGAATCCTCAAGAAAACATCATATGAACTCCTCACTAGTAAAAAGCCCAATGTTTCTTATTTTAGAGTTTTTGGGAGCAAGTGCTTTATTCTTGTTAAGGGAGGTAGAAATTCATTGCTCCTAAAGCAGTAGAAGGTTTTTTACTTGGTTATGACTCAAACACAAGGGCATATAGAATCTTCAACAAGTCCACTAGATTAGTTGAAGTTTCTTATGACATTGTGTTTGATGAGACTAATGGCTCTCAAGTAGAGCAAGTTGATCTTGATGAGTTAGATGATGAAGAGGCTCCATGCATCACGCTAAGGAACATGTCCATTGGAGATGTGTATCCTCAAGAACCCGAAGAGCCTTCACAAGCACAAGATCAACCATCGTCTTCCATACAAGCATCTCCACCAACTCAAGATGAGGAAGTAGCTCAAGAAGAAGAAGATCAAGTTCAAGACAATGAACCACCTCAAGAAGAAGGCATCGATCAAGGGGGAGATGAAGTTGATCAAGAAAAGGAGGATGAACAAGAGATTCAAGATCAAAGACCACCTCACCCAAGAGTCCACCAAGAAATTCAACGAGATCATCTTATCAACTCCATACTTTGTGACATCCAAAAGGGGGCAACACTCGCTCTCGAGTTGCTCATTTTTGTGAACATTACTCTTTTGTATCTTCTATTGAGCCATACAGGATAGAGGATGCACTTAGAGATCTAGACTGGGTGGTGGCAATGCAAGAGGAGCTCAACAACTTCACGAGGAATAAGGTATGACATTTAGTTCCACGTCCTAACAAAAATGTTGTAGGTATCAAGTGGGTATTCCGCAAAAAACAAGATGAGCATGGTGTGGTGACTAGGAACAAAGCCTGACTTGTTGCAAAGGGGTATTCACAAGTCAAAGGTTTGGATTTCAATGAAACCTATGCACCTATAGCTAGACTTGAGTCAATTCAAATATTACTTGCCTATGCTACTAACCATGGCTTTAAGTTGTATCAAATGGATGTGAAAAGTGCCTTCCTCAATGGTCCTATCAAGGAAGAGGTGTATGTTGAGCAACCTCTCTGCTTTGAGATAGTGAGTATCCTCCACACGTTTATAAGCTATCAAAGGCGCTTTATGGGCTTAAACAAGCCCCAAGAGTATGGTATGAATGCCTGAGAGACTTTCTTGTCACTAATGGTTTTAAAGTCGGAAAAGTTGACCCTACTCTCTTCACTAAAACAATAGACAAAGACTTGTTTATATGCCAAATTTATGTTGATGATATTATCTTTGTGTCTACTAACAAGTCATCATGTGAAGAGTTTAGTAGAATTATGGTACAGAAATTTGAGATGTCCATGATGGGGGAGTTGAAGTATTTTCTTGGATTTCAAATTAAGCAACTCCAAGAAGGCACCTTCATTAGCCAAACAAAGTACATTCAAGATATTCTCAAAAAGTTTGGAATGAAGAATGCTAAACCCATCAAGACTCCTATGGGAACAAATGGAAATCTCGACCTGGACACAAGAGGTAAATCTATAGATCAAAAGGTATACCGGTCGATGACAGGATCTTTACTATATTTATGTGCTTCACGACCGAATATTATGCTTTCAGTATGCATGTGTGCAAGGTTCCAGGCCGACCCTAAGGAAATCCATCTAAGGGCAGTGAAAAGAATCATGAGATATTTAGTTTTCACTCCTAAGTTTGGGCTATGGTACCCCAAGGGATCTATCTTTGATCTAATCAGGTATTCTGATGCTGATAATGCCAGATGTAAGATTGATAGAAATAGTACATCGGAGACTTGTCAGTTTCTAGGGAGATCCCTCGTGTCTTGGACTTCAAAGAAACAAAATTCAGTACCTCAATCCACCACCGAAGTTGAGTATATTGTTGCAGGACATTGTTGTGCACAATTACTCTAGATGAGGCAAACACTTAGGGACTATGGCTACAAATTGAGAAAAGTCCCTCTCCTATGTGATAATGAGAGTGGAATCCGCATGGCGGACAATCCTGTTGATCACAGCTGCACAAAGCACATAGACATTCGGTATCACTTTCTGAGAGATCACCAACAAAGGGGAGATATCGAAATTGCTTAGGTTAGCACCCACAACCAGTTAGCTAATATCTTCACCAAGCCCCTAGATGAAAAGACTTTTAGCAAGCTTAGGAATGAACTAAATATCTTAGATTCTTGGAATTTTGATTGAAATCTTGCACACATTGCTCATGTTATACCTTTGATTATGGCATATCTCTTTCATTTGGTACAAATACATATTTCTTATTCTTCTTGTGCCAAAGCTAAGACTAATGTGCTTCCAAGTGTATTCTATACTTAGTCTTAGATTGAAATGGAAATGGAGTTGTAGGCAAAGGCAAGGCTTCCACTACAACTTTGTCAGTATCCTTTGCCCTACTTATGAATTTACATTCATATCTTTCTTGTTAAAGGCCTCTAGATTTCTTAGTTTTTGGCACTTAATGCCAAAGGGGGAAAGATTAATAGGCCAAAGCAAAAGGACCACACCACCACCCTGTTTTATGAAAACTTTTTTCAAATTGAAACTATTGCATTTGCAAAAACCCTCTTGACAACTAAGGGAAGAACTTTTTCAGGGGGAGCTTTTATTTAGCCAAAGGAAAGTCATTTGTATTTAAAACTTGAAAATGCTTTTATAAATTATATTCTCATACCATTGGCTAATTGCAAAAGAATTTAAAAAGACTTTTCTAAAAGATTTGCAAAAACAAGCTAAGTGGTGCAAATATGGTCCAAAATTTTGACTATATCAAAACATTCTTATATACTTAGAACTTCTTTCATTTCAAAGTAACTTATGCACATCTGTCAAAATGCAAACAAGCTACATTTCTCTACTCTGTATTTGCTTTGGTTTGTGTTGGTATCGATCACCAAAAGGGGGAGATTGAAAGGAAAATGCCCCAACCATTTCCTATAATCGATTTTGGTATTTGATGACCATCACAAATCTTATGGACTAACTACTTTGCCTAGTTGATCATTTCTCATGTGCATAAAGTTCGTATACATCAATTCTGAGTCAACTAATCGAAATACCGTAGATTTTTCCAGACAGGAAAAGTGTTTTGAAAATTCTCATGTGCGCGGACCGTCCGGGCCCTTGCGGCGGACCGTCCGCGACACTAGGGTGAGCCTCGAATAGGAACACTGCAAAAACACGAGTTAACACTACGGACTATCTGAAGGAGAAGCGAGCACCATCCGAAGCCAAGCTCAGACCGTCCAGCCTCAGGCGCGGACCGTCCAGTCGTTGAAAAACCAGAAAACCCCGAAGGTGACGGGTTCGGTAAAATGCATTTTTAGCGTCCTCGCGGATCATCTGGGGTGCACGGTCGGACCGTCCACGACTGCTTTATCTGACATCTGACGACACATTAAATGCACATGTAGCCGTTCATACAGCCGTTACTATTGCGATTTCAGTCGTTGATGTACAGGGGCGCACCGTTCGGACCAGAGACGCGGATTGTCCGCGGTCGGCAGAAAAGGAGCAACGGCTAGGAAGTGGTTGGTGGCTATATATACAAACCCAACCACCTCCATTCAAAACATCCTAGCATTTCACTCTACACATTCAATACAAGAGCTAGCAATCCATTCCAAGACACATTCAAAGCTTCCAAACTCCTCAAGTGCCACAATTAAGACAAGTGATCATTAGTGATTAGTGGCTTGAGAGAGTGCGATTCATGTTTCACTAGGTGAGTACCCGTGCGTTGCAACGGGAACATATAATAACATAATAACTTATATACAAAATGTGTCTTATATTGTTATAAAAAATATTTCATAATCCATTTGTAATCCTAGCCATACATAAATTTTGTTATTTTAATTTAGCTGTTTCACTACTCCATTGCAACCATCAGTATCATGCAGACTTTGATATATGCCACGATTTGCATGGTCTCATCATTGAAGAGCACGTGTCACACCTGCCGGTAGAAGTTCCCTCGTACATTGTCAGTCATCAGGTATGCACCACCATACATGCTTGCTTAAACAAAAAAACAAGTGTATGTGTTTGCGAAGAGAATTAAAGGCAGGGCGGCACAAAAGCTACCCCGACGATAGCGAGTGGTCATTGTTGTCGGTCCTCCTCTGCGTCACCTCTGGTGCCACGATGACGCCATAGTCCTTGATATAGTAGTCGTCGAACGCGCACGACATGGCGAGTACCGATGACTCTTGGCTGGGCTGCCAAACGAAGTGCACCCCGGGCTCATCAGCGAGATAGTACACCTAGTCGTTGCACCACCGGATGTGCTACTCCTCTACATAAATCTTGTTCAAGGACACTCACACAATGTCAGCAACGACCGTCGTCCCAGCGCACAAGAATTCATGGCCGGTCAGTAGTGACTTACGTGGGAGGTTGAGCTTCAGGTGGATGATGAGCTGGACAGTGTGACAGCGCCGTTGTCAGATGCGGTGCCCAGAACAACCCGAGAGTCGCCGGCGTTGGCGACGACCATGAGGTCCCCTTATTTGAAGATGGACAGCGCGGTGCAGCCGCTCTGGACCACGTCCAAGTGGCGGCTGCGCCGGAGCTTGCCGAACACAGCGACGCATGCGGTCACGTAGTACTGCTTCCAGAGGTCGAATTGGCAGTCGTCAAGCTTCTTTTCATCGTCGATGAGCGACGCCAACGCGAGCGCCTCCTGCCAGTGGTGTTTGTTCGGGGTTTCCAAGTAAAAAACATGGATTCATCTTTGGCGTTGGTTTATGAAAATGACTCACAAGTCAGAGCCATGGAAAAATATTACGGAGAATAAATGTCACACATATAAAAAAGAATTAAGTTGAAAACATTATTCAAACAAAAGAAATTGCATGCAAGGCTCTTTTTTAAATACTACTCCCTCCATCCAAAAATATAATTCAGGAATCTCGTTGATAATTATCTACTACTACACATTGTGCAAAGGTAGCAGGTGGGCTTTGGGAGAGATGCAGTATATATTTTTAATGTAACAAATATTGACATAAACACACATGTGGTGTAGTGGTAGCTATGAGCATATTTGCTTGAGAGGTCGCAGGTTTGAATCCCATTGGAGCCACATTTGTGTTTTTTTAATTTAATTTTAGCTAGGCGTGGGATGCACGTGAGAATGGGAATGGGATTTGCGGGAAGGGGGGAATGAGAATGGACTTTGGGGGAATGAGAATGGACTTTACGTGGAGGGGGTAATGAGAAAGACAGTGCGGGAATGGGAATGGCAGAACACGGAATGACAGTCTACCCCTTACCGCCTTAATAAGTAGTAGAGATTTGTTGCTCTTGTTGCTTGGCTTTTAATCATGCTTTCTTCATCTCATTGGAGCCACATTTGTGTTTTTTTAATTTAATTTTAGCTAGGCGTGGGATGCACGTGAGAATGGGAATGGGATTTGCGGGAAGGGGGGAATGAGAATGGACTTTGGGGGAATGAGAATGGACTTTACGTGGAGGGGGTAATGAGAAAGACAGTGCGGGAATGGGAATGGCAGAACACGGAATGACAGTCTACCCCTTACCGCCTTAATAAGTAGTAGAGATTTGTTGCTCTTGTTGCTTGGCTTTTAATCATGCTTTCTTCATCTCATTGGAGCCACATTTGTGTTTTTTTAATTTAATTTTAGCTAGGCGTGGGATGCACGTGAGAATGGGAATGGGATTTGCGGGAAGGGGGAATGAGAATGGACTTTGGGGGAATGAGAATGTACTTTGCGTGGAGGGGGTAATGAGAAAGACAGTGCGGGAATGGGAATGACAGAACACGGAATGACAGCCTACCCCTTACCGCCTTAATAAGTAGTAGAGATTTGTTGCTCTTGTTGCTTGGCTTTTAATCATGCTTTCTTCATCTCCTTCTAAACTCTCTCGTGACTTGTAAAGCTAGCAAGAGACACCTAAGTGTGTGGTGGTACTTGCGGGGGCTTTGTGATCCTTGAGATTAAGAAGCACTCAACCCGTGATCGATTGAGAGAGGGAAAGGGTTGATAAAGACCCGGGCTTCGTAGCCTCCTCAACGGGGAGTAGGTTCATTGGAACCGAACCTCGGGAAACAAATCGTTGTGTTCATTTGTGTTGATCATTCACTTATGATTTGATTCTTCTTCTCCCCTCTCTCTAAAAATTCTCTTGATCACAATCCTTTGAGTTAGCTCCTAAAGTTATCTGTATTGATTGAGCAACTCATAGCAAGAAGAACTCTCTTTCGCACTCCGAATTTATTATTACTCTTTCTAGTCCTAACCCCGGATAAAGTTTGCGTTCAAAGTTTATAATTTATAGGTTTTGCTTATTCACCCTCTCTAGGCGACTTTCAATAATCAACAGAATAGTAGTATAATGATTGGGAGGATCCATTCACTTAGAGCCTTAGATCATCAACATCGAGCGCACACGAACACATCAATATCACAACAAACAAACAGAATCATGAGGGCCAACGACGCACATGGGCGACGCCACATTCACTTTGCCTGGTGCACTGATAGGGTAAACTAAAATTTTCCACTAGCAAATTTTTTTGACCATATATTTTTAAGATCATGTGTATATTTTTAAGGGGTGCACCATGGTAAAAGTGAAGCTGGATTCGCCCCTGGCGACGCACCATGTTTCATCTGCGGCTGTGGGTGATCGAGTTGTCCGGCCCTGCCTCAAGATACTGGCCCAAAAAGGAGCTGCTATGTACGCGGCTTGGTCTACAGAAGCAGTGCCGATGGCCGATTTCCTCCCGTGGGTCGCTCGCCGATCGCGGACCGCCTTCGTTGCTCCCTATCAATCTTTAAGGTAACAAATGTACAT
The DNA here is from genome assembly GCF_902167145.1 of Zea mays. NCBI lineage: Eukaryota > Viridiplantae > Streptophyta > Magnoliopsida > Poales > Poaceae > Zea > Zea mays. The sequence goes on from NC_050102.1 coordinate 109,417,646, forward strand.
AGAAATTAAAAATCTCATTCGGTTGATATAATCTTTAAACACTGCACCGATGAATCTTTAAGATAAAATTGACCAAATCACTATATACGTCCGACTTGAACCTAGGATCTCAGATGCTAATGAGACTCTTATAACTACTAGGCTAATAAAAGGTTTATGCTATAGGTTTGTAATTTATTATGAGGAAAAGAGAAAAAGATAGAACACAGCTCGTTCCTGAGCGTAAACCCAACACAGCCCAGCCCACAAGAAGCCCAGAGAGAAGCTGACAGGCCGGCCTCACGACCACCAACCTGCCTCCTCGTCCTGGTTCCTGTCTCCGTCTCCGCGTCGCTCCCTATCCAATCTTCTCCTCCCTCCCTTCCCCGCGTCGCGGCAAGACGACCTCGCCGCTCCCTGCCTCCCTCTCCCCGCCGCAGGTGCTGGAGATGCAGGCGACTGCCGCCTCCTTCCTCGCCCGCCCACTCCCGCGGCTTCGCCGGTGCGCGCGACTGCCTTAAACCCTCCTCTTACCCCCCCCCCCCCCCCCCCCCCCCCCCCCCCCCCCCCAATCCTCGTGTTATTCCCTGTTTGTGGCGTGCTCTGAAGGTGATGTGGTTTTGTTCGATTCAGCATTGGCAGCTGGGGAGCGGATGCGGCGGTGGTGCGTGAGGGCGTTATCGCGCTCCCTCTGCGGCTGCGGGGGCCGCGGTGCTCCATTAGCCTCTCCATCGGCGCCGGCGCCGGCGCTGGCGCCGAAGCTGACCACGAGTTCAGCTACGGTAAGAGGCGCTGAATTTACAGCCTTAATTCCTTCGAAGCCTGTTTGAGTTGCTTTTGGAGTGTAAATTTGGCAGGGTAACGTATGTGTCTTTAGACGTTAAATCCATAGCCTTAATTCCTTCGAAGTCTTTCTGAGTTGCTTTTGGAGTATAAAATCTTGGTAGGGTAACGTATGTGTCTTTTGGGTTGCCGATGCATGAAGTAAGGAATAGTATGTGGGATCGTGCACTGGCCTTCAGTTACCAAACTGATAATGTGTTTTTAGTTTTAGTAGGTAGCCAATCCTGCAATGTACATTGTTCAATGTGATCGTGATGAGGAAATTTGGGGAGGGTGGGGCATACTGGAGATACAGAATGTATTCAGGAGATCCCTGTATTTAGGGAGATAAACAGATTGAAGGAGATCCCTGTATTTAGCGAAAGCGTATTATGAGTAAGAAAATTGACATTATGTACCTTCAGATCAAAAGTTCTGTTTGAATGTGTTTTCTCTCTTGTATAAATGCATGGTGCTGCTCTACGTAAATCGTGGGGTCTCTGTGGACCTAGAAATCGTGTTTTTTTACCAACACTAACCTGGCTGGGGCTGCTACAGACTAGTCCTGAAACTTAAAAATCGAATGTATATAGAAATTAAAAACCTCAATCAATTAATGTGACAACATTATAGGTGTGAATTTATTTGTTTGCAATGGCCTGTTTTTTGTAAGTCTCAGATTCTATCTTGGTTGACCGCACAATTTGTTGCTTTGTTGGGTTATTTCTGTACAAACTATTGGTTTACATGAGGTCATATCCATCCCTCTATTTGTTATCAACAGAGCATGTTCCGGTGTTCCCTAGATACCGAATACGAGATCCCTACAAGCTTCTTGGTGTTGATCGTGACGCATCTGAAGAAGAGATCCGAGGTGCGAGGAATTTCCTTATTCAACAGTATGCTGGGCATGAACCGAGTGAAGAAGCTATTGAAGGTGCTTATGAGAAGATAATTATGAAGAGCTACCAGCAGCGGAAGAAGACAAAAATTAACTTGAAAACCAAGTTAAAGAAGAGAGTAGAGGAATCCCCTTCATGGGTCAAAGCACTTCTTGGTTGCTTTGAGGTGCCATCGATGGATATTATCTCCAGAAGATTGTTTTTCTTTGCTTTCATTGCTGGATGGAGCATAGCAACTTCTGCAGAGAATGGACCTGCGTTTCAGGTATGCGTTTTGATTTATCCTGAGATTCTGAGGTCTGTTTTCCTTGTTTGATGACATGTTTTATCTCCATGTCTGTTCAATCTAGTAAGCTGATCTATGTAGTTTGTAACTTCTACAATATCCTTTAGGTTTAACTAACTTGTCATTGACCAACTTAATGCTAAATAAAGGGGAAATTTTGTTGGCGGACACTGTTCTTTGATGGAATTGACTGTTTAACACCGCTATTTCGTTGGTTTGCCAAGTACCATTACAAAAACCGGTAATTTTGCTCATGGACACTGCACACATTATTTTATTATTTTTCTTGGACCTGAAGGAAGAGGTGGCAAAATGTCGCTTTTGCCCTCTTCAACCTCTTGTTCCCTTGCTTCTCAACCGGATCTCTTCCTCAATACCGAGTGACCGATGCCGATCCCCGCGCTCGCGTGGCCGGTCATCGTGCAGCTGGCAGCTGCCGTCATGCTGGGCACCCCTGGCTGCACACTTGCGTCGCTTGACCGATCCCCGTGCAGTTGGGTGTCGCTGCCGCTGCCGCGCTGGACAACCCTCCCACACACTCATGCAGCCGGTCCACGTGCAACCGAGCATTGCCGCTGCCGCCGTGCGATGGGCACCCTTTTCATGAGGTCCTCCGTTGTGGCGAGGCCCCGCTCGAGCAGGACGATGTGGTTGATGCCATCGGCCACCCTGTGCATCGCACCATTAATGCCACTGATGCCCACGGGCAGGCGCATGACCAGCGAACACATGTGGAGGGGCTGCAGCCTGCAGCATGGATGGTCCAGCTTGTTCTTGGGCCTTGCGTTCTCTGTGCAAAGGTGCTACTCATCCGGCGACACCTCCCTGAGCATGGCCGTGCTGCCGCAGTTGGCACAGATGGGGTTGCACATCACCTACTAGATGTGTGTGGTAAGCATTAGAAGAGAGCCAGAGCTTGAAGAAGTGGGCAAAAGCGACATTTCACCACCTTTTCTTCCCTCATTTTCGAGAAAATTAATAAAATAACGTGTGTGGTGTCCAGGAGCAAAATAACAAGTTTTTATAATGATATTCCGCAAACACGAAATAGCAGTGTTGAACAGCCAATTCCATCAAAGAGCGGTGTCCGCTAACGAAAATCTTCCTAAACGAAATTGCTCCCTGTGCATATGTTTGTTCATGCTGATGTCTAGCATTTCCATGGCTTCGTGATCTGATGGTTTTATCACTTCCATTTGATCATTTCGACAATAAAAAATGTTGGCATGTACTATCTAAATATACTATGAAAATACAAGACCTGATAAATCTAGATCTGGTTTACTGTTGATCTTGGGCGTCACTGAACTGAAATGGTTTGCATGTGCAGCTCGCGATATCGCTATTCTCATGCATATATTTCCTCAACGAAAAGATGAAGAACCTTCTAAGGGCATCAACCACTGGGTACTGAAACTTTCTTCCATCAAGACCTTAATTTGCCATCAACAACAGCATGTTTACTCACTGTCTTGTTCTTCTAGGTTTGGAATACTTGTTGGCGGTTGGATCATTGGTTCTCTACTGGTTCCACTGGTCCCAACATTCATCATCCCACCTTCATGGTCTCTAGAGCTACTTACCTCACTAGTTGCTTACATTTTCTTGTTTCTGGGATCCACTTTCCTGAAATGAATCTGTTTCAATCTTGTAACTGGAACTGTTGGATCTTTTGAGAGGGAAATTACGATGACTGATCTCTGGATTTGAGTTTTAGAAATTTTTTGCTTGTACTGGCCTCTTGAGATTGGAATACTGGCGTTGTTGTGGGCTTGTGACATAGGCTTCCCTTTTGGGTCTTTTTTTCATCTGATGTAAACAGTTTTTCTCCCTGTCTGGTGACGGTGCAGAGACAAATGTGGCATCGGTACCCATATCTGGGCCGTGTTTTTGACAGAGATACGAAACTGGCCAGAATGCATTGGTAGGCTTGATTACTCTGTTTATCTCTGCTGTTGGATATTATATTTTCTATTATTGGATCGTCATGGTTGGATTTGGACTTTAAAGCATTTGGATTCCGTTTGGCAAGGCTCCTTGTCAAGTACTCCTTGAGGAGATAAAAGCACTTGAGCTACTTTTCTGGCTCGGCTTCTCGAAAAAGCTCATCCTCTTAGAGATGGCAATGGATTGGGTTCAGATAAGGTGGATTAAAAAACACGCCTGTGATGGTGTGAAGTTTACCTAAACCTGCCTGTCATCGTACCTATGCGCGTGTAATTTCAAACCCACACTCGAATCAGTCGAGTTTTGAGTCACCCGCCGGTTTTTACTATGTACACTTTTGAATAATAATTCGGATAAGCAATTAAGTACCAATAGTAATGGAGTTATATCTACGGATTTTAAGTCTTCAAATGTTGAGCAACAACAAAACATTTCATTTCATGAATCATTATCTAAGTTATTTATTTGAAATAATTACTATTGTATCTTAATCATTTTTTTTGCATAAAATAAAGAATGGGTCAAATTTTGGTCAAATACATGTCACACATCAGTTGAAATAGAAACCTGCATCCACACCCGTGAAATTTCGTGTGGGTTGTATCCACATGTCAAATTCTTTACTCGTGTCGGTTGGATCAGATACCTGCTAGTTTTCGAGTTTACGGGTTAAATTATCTTCCCTACATCCTCTTAAGGCCTAGTTTGTGTAATCTAGTATTAACCATAATCCACATGTAATCGGATGGATTGGAGTGTAACTTAAACTAATTTACACTTCAATCCATCTCAACACATGTGGATTAATGTTAATACTAGAGTAAAAAAAAGCCTAGAGTATTTGGCACAGCTCCTTTGTAGAAACCGTGCCAAACACGCTCGGATGAGATTCTAATCCATTATTAGAATTCAGGTACTGAAGTGAGCTTTTGAAACTGTAGGCAGGTCCGAGAAATAGTATGAGGTGATGCACAACAGAACCGAGCGCAGGCAGGATGCAGTCGTCAGGTTGTGACCAGCCAACCCTTGTACCTTTAGACAGTACTGTTTTAGACTAGAGTTTGAAGAGATATATAAGAGAGCTGCTGCACTCAAAACTGTTGCATGGGTTCATGGCAGTGGAATGCATGGAACCGTTGGTTGCTCGGAAAGATTCTGAACTTGGAACTGCTCGTTGTATAGTTGTCTGGGATTTGGGAAACTTTGCCACCACTCGTCTTGTCGGTCGGAGTAGTTGCTGCAGCTTTCGCAGCTGGGATGGATAGGAGTAGAGCTGCAAGTCAGCAAGTGACGGCGTGAGCAGTTGGATAGGAGTAGACAGGAGAACTATTGCGGCTTCACCATGTGAAATCATCATCCCATTCTTTGATAGAACAACGGTCGAATCCAGTCGGCTACCAGACGCAATGCGAGCTCGCCAGTGCAACCTGCGTCGGGGCCGGCCAGAGCGGCTAGAGACGTACGTGCGGGAGCCCGGGATGCGCGTGGCAAATTCCGCGCGGCAGGGCGGAGCAGCACCGGCACTGTCGGTGAGCTGGCCGAGCATGCGCGGCGTGGCTGGTGCGGTCTCGGGGGGACGGCCGACGGGCGACGGCAAGGTCCGCGCAGACAGCCGGCTCAGGTGGCGGTCTTGGCCGAGCACGTCGCGAGAAAAAAGAAGCAAAACATTTTTTTGCATTGCTTGTGTTGTGTTGGGTAGTGGCATTGTGGCAACACTAACCATGCACTGAGTTTATTCTGTAACTTGTGTCAGGTTTAGTAGTAGCCACAATAACGACTAAGGGCCCGTTTGGCACAACTCCAATTCCTGATTCTTTAGCTCTAGATCCTGATCTTTCTAAAGAGCTGATCCTTCTAATTCTCCTGAGGAATCAGAATCATTTTTAAAACCGTTTGACAAGTAAACTGATTCTTGTTTAATGGCAATTGCGGGTAGGAGGTAGGAGGTCGCGGGAGGGTCGGGCGCTGTGCAGGTTGGGCGCCGTGGGGTGTCGTTGTTTCTTTAATGGCAATTGCGGGTAATTTTGGGCAAATATTGAGGGAAGGTTCATATTTGGTTGGTTGAGGAGCTGTTTTGAGGGAGGGTGGAGCAGGTTTTTTCAGCTCCCACATTTCTATACAAAAACGACTCCCAATCCTTCCTGCTCCACGTGAGAATCAGTTCACAAAACACTTGTTTGGCACGGTTCCTTCAGATCCTCGCCTAGAATCAGGAGCTGGAGCTGTGCCAAACAGGCCCTAAGGGTCTGTTTGGTAGCAAGATTTATTTATAGTTCCAATATAATACACTGTTTGGTTAAATTTTATAAAACATTGTTTAGAATACATCGGTATAACCAAATTTACACTATTTTTTAAGTATTAATACTGCAGTCTAGACCAAAGTTTTCCAAAACATAGTATTGTTGTCACACACAAGTGTTGACCAAGGTATTTTAAAACCATAATATCCAAAAACTTTGATAACAAACAAGGCCTAGATCGTTTTAGAAAATATTTGAGTCAAACTTATAAAATTTTAACTGCAAATGAATGGTCTGTTATTTAGTTTTGGAATCTAATAGTGTGATATCCTAGCCCCTGGGATGATAATATCATGGCCCAATGCTTAATAGAATTAACAGAGTACTCATATCAACAAAGTGAATCTTCTTTTTCGGAAGTCTATCTCGAATGAACGTCCAGTTAAACGTGCTTGGCTTGAAGTAATTTGGGATGGGTGACCGACCGGAAAGTTTTCTCGGGTGCGCATGAGTGAGGATAAAGTACGCACAAAAGACTCGTGTTGGTTTGTGGAGACGATATATGATCCTAGAGAGCTCCCATGAGTGATTATTGCCGGTCCGGGATTGGACGGAGTGTTACAAATAGTTATAAGCAAGAGAGTGAGAGAGAGAGAGCAAGTGGTGAGTCCCAAGAACAGGGACCCGAAGTAGAACCATTACTTGTGGCGGTCCAACTGGATAAAAAACCACCGACCAACCCATGTCGAGCAACTCTGTGAGGCAGATGATCCGACCAACTCTCGCCGAGTAGCTCTACGAGACGGACGATCCGACCCACTTCCACCAAGCAACTCTGCGAGGCGGATGACTCAACCAACTCCCGTCGAGTAACTCTGGGAGCCAGACGATCCGGTGAACTCTCGCTGAGTAACACTGTGAGGTGGACGATCCAACTAACTCCTGCCGAGCAACTCGGCGAGGCGAAGACATGAAGACCTACAACGGGGGCCAGTACATATGTGGGCCCTAGTTCCACGACCCTCATCACACGCCTGGTAGGCGCACGCCTGTACCCGCTTAGCGTAAAAACGAGGCGGACATTGTTGACCTACGTCAGCCACGATAAGACACATCGCCACCAAATACCGCCTAGACTGACACTACGACACACAGGGGGAGTGATAGAGTCTCCATCAACGGAACGAGACATCATCAGGTACGATCGAGACATGGTGGAGCAACCCGCCATACCGGTGTGCGCTTACGCGTGTGTCAGAAGACAACGTCAGAGGAACGACGTTAGAAGAACTCATGTGGATAACAGATCCCACTCATGTGGATAACAGATCCCACCCTATTTTAGACGGGCAATCTCCTTGCAATGGACCTCCCCGTTGAACTATAAAAGGGGTGGCTCAATAAAAGTCGCATAGAGGGGGTGAATAGGCGGAATCTGAAATTTATAACTTTAAACACACACTACATATCAAAACTGTTTTAGACTAGAGTTTGAAGAGGTATATGAGAGCTGCTGCACTCAAAACTGTTGCATGGGTTCATGGCAGTGGAATGGAACCGTTGGTTGCTCGGAAAGATTCTGAACTTGGAACTGCTCGTTGTATAGTTGTCTGGGATTTGGGAAACTTTGCCACCACTCGTCTTGTCGGTCGGAGTAGTTGCTGCAGCTTTCGCAGCTGGGGTGGATAGGAGTAGAGCTGCAAGTCAGCAAGTGACGGCGTGAGCAGTTGGATAGGAGTAGACAGGAGAACTATTGCGGCTTCACCATGTGAATCATCATCCCTTTCTTTGATGGAACAACGGTCGAATCCAGTCGGCTACCAGACTACCAGGGTCCAGGGAGCAGGGCGTGCGGCGGCGAGCACGGGAAGGAAGGGCCGAAGTGGCCGGAGGCGTGCACGCGCGGGGCCAACACGAGCACGGGCCAGACGCAATGCGAGCTCGCCGGTGCGCAACCTGCGTCGGGGCCGGCCAGCGCGGCTAGAGACGTACGTGCGGTAGCCTGGGATGCGCGTGGCGAGTTCCGCGCGGCAGGGCGGAGCAGCACCGGCACTGTCGGTGAGCTGGCCGAGCATGCGCAGCCGCGGCGGAGCTGGGCGGGGCCCGCGTGGAGCTCCGACAAGGTCACGCGGGCAGCGGTCGGCAGCGAGTTCGCGCAGGCTCTGGGCTCTGGCGGCGTGGCTGGTGCGGTATCGGGGGACGGGGGTACAGCCGACGGCAAGGTCCGCGCGGACAGCAGCGGCCAGCCGGCTCAGGTGGCGGTCTTGGCCGAGCACGTCGCGAGAAAAAATAAGCAAAACATTTTTTTTGCATTGCTTGTGTTGTGTTGGGTAGTGGCATTGTGGCAACACTAACAACTTTTGTCAGGCTGGATAGTAGCACAGTAACGACTAAGGGTCTCTTCGGTAGTAAGATTTATTTATAGTTTCAATATAATACATTGTTTGGTTGAATTTTATAAAACACTGTTTAGAATACATCAGTATAACCAAAATTACACTACTTTTTTAAGTATTAATACTGCAGTCTAGACCAAAGTTTTCTAAAACATAGTATTGTTGTCACACTCAAGTGTTGACCGAGGTATTTTAAAACCATAATATCCAAAAACTTTGATAACAAATAAGGCCTAGATCGTTTTAGAAAAGGTTTGAGTCAAACTTATAAAACTTTAACTACAAATGATTGTTCTGTTATTTAGTTTTGGAATCTAATAGTGTGATATCCTAGCCCTTGATGGTGATATACTGGCCCAAGGCTTAATAGAATTAATAGAGTACTCATATCAACAAGGTGAATCTTCTTTTTCGGAAATCTATCTCGAATGAACCTCCAAGTTAAGCATGATTGGCTTGAAGTAATTTGGGATAAGTGATCGACCGAGAAGTTTTCTCGGGCGCGCATGAGTGAGGACAAAGTACGCACAAAAGACCCGTTTTGGTCTGTGGGGACGATATATGATCCTAGAGAGCTGCCATGAGTGAATATTGTCGGTCCGGGATTGCATGGAGTGTTACAAATAGTTATAAGCAAGAGTGTGTGTGTGTGTGTGTGTGAGAGAGAGCAAGTGACGAGTCCTAATAACAGGGACCCAAAGTAGACCCATTACTTGTGGCGGTCCAACTGGATAAAAAACCACCGACCAACCCATGTCGAGCAACTCTGTGAGGTAAACGATTCGACCAACTCCCGCCGAGTAGCTCTACGAGACGGACGATCCGACCCACTCCCGCCAAACATCTCTGCGAGGCGGATGACTCAACCAACTCCCGTCGAGCATCTCTGGGAGGCAGACGATCCAATGAACTCCCGCTGAGTAACACTGTGAGGTGGACGACCTGACCAACTCCTGCCAAACAACTCGGCGAGGCGGAGACATGAAGACCCATAACGGGGGCCAGTACATACGCGGACCCCAGTTCCACGACCCTCGTCACACGCCTGGTAGGCGCACGCCTGTACCTGCTTAGCGTAAAAACGAGGCGGACGTTGTTGACCTACGTCAGCCATGATAAGACACATCACCACCAAATACCGCATAGACTGACACTACAACACGTTGGGTGAGTGATAGAGAGTCTCCATCAACGGGACGAGACATCATCAAGTACGACCGTTAACGTCCCCCAACTCTACGACGTGGGACCAGCTAAGTTCCACTATAGAGAGCTTCAACATCGAAGTCTCTACAGTAGCCCACGATCGAGACATGGTGGAGCAACCCGCCATACCGGTGTGCGCTTACGCGTGTGTCAGAAGACAACATCAGAGGAACGACGTTAGAAGAACTCCTCTAGATAATAGATCCCACCCTATTTTAGACGGCCAATCTCCTTGTAATGGACCTCCCCGTTGAACTATAAAAGGGGCAGCTCAACAACAACCAGGGTATGCAACAGAGCTAGGAGGACTCAGTAGTAGATCTTCTCTCCCTCGCCCTCTCACTCTCACGTGAACCCTTTGTAACACACCACTAAGAGTAATACTAAGATCAACACTACACTAGATGTAGGGCACCTGCCAGAACCAGTATAAACCCGCTCGAGTCACGCGATTCACCATTCGAAGTGTGTTTGCGCTAGCCTCCCCTGCTAAACACAAATTCTACTTTGTCCCTGATTTCCAAAACCACAACAATTTGTGTGCCAGGTAGGGGGACTATTAGAGTGCCAAGCGACGTTTTCACTCCAATGGCTCAGTCATTTGCTTTCACCAGTGGCGAGACTTTTGCGCTAAGGAGCCGCATCACCTTCGGCTCTCTCGACTTCCTTGCCACCGCAACCGACGAACTCCGCCTCGCTGACTCCTCCTCGCCCATCGACGCCCTCGTCTAGGGTATGGGCAACCTTCGGCTCGTAGAGATCCCCAGCATCATCATGATAGATGGAGAGGGGTGCACCACTGAAAGTCGCCTAGAGGGGGGTGAATAGGCAATCTGAATTTTATAAACTTTAAGCACAACTACAAGCCGGGTTAGCGTTAGAAATATAATCGAGTCCGAAAGAGAGGGCGAAAACAAATCACAAGCAAATGAAAGTGGATGACACAGTGATTTATTTTACCGAGGTTCGGTTCTTGCAAACCAACTCCCTGTTGAGGTGGTCACAAAGACCGGGTCTCTTTCAACCCTTTCCTTCTCTCAAACGGTCACCTAGACCGAGTGAGCTTTTCTCCTTAATCAATGGGTCACTTAGACCCCTTACAAGGACCACCACAACTTGGTGTCTCTTGCTTGATTACAAGTTGCTTGAGAACAAGAATGGAGGAAGAAGAAAAGTGATCCAAGCGACAAGAACTCAAATGAACACAAATGTCTCTCTCTCACAAGCCACTAAGTCTTTGGAATGAGATTGGGACTTGGAGAGGATTTGATCTTTTGTTTTGTGTCTTGGAGTGAAGTCTAGAGCTCTTGTATTGAATGCAATGGCTGAAAACTTGGATCCTTGAAGTGGTGGTGGTTGGGGGTATTTATAGCCCCACCCACCAAAATGGTCGTTGGGGAGGCTGTCTGTCGATGGGCGCACCGGACAGTCCGGTGCGCCAGCCACGTCACCCAACCGTTAGGGTTCGACCGTTGGAGCTCTGACAGATTGGGCCACCGGACAGTCCGGTGCCGCACCGGACAGGTACTGTTCACTGTCCGGTGCGCCTTCTGGAGCCTGCTCTAACTTCTGTGCGAACTGTGCGCGCACTGTAGCGCACTGTTCACCTTTTGCAGACGACCGTTGGCGTTGTAGTCGTTGCTCCGCATGGCACACCGGACTGGCACACCGGACAGTCCGGTGAATTATAGCGGAGTGGCTTTTCCAGAAACCCGAAGGTGGCGAGTTCGAGTTGATCCACCCTGGTGCATCGGACATTGTCCGGTGGCGCACCGGACAGTCCGGTGCGCTAGACCAGGGCAGCCTTCGGTTTCTTTTGCTCCTTTCTTTTTGAACCCTATCTTGGACTTTTTATTGGTTTGTGTTGAACCTTTGGCACCTGTAGAACTTATAATCTAGAGCAAACTAGTTAGTCCAATTATTTGTGTTGGGCAATTCAACCACCAAAATCATTTAGGAAAATGTTTGACCCTATTTCCCTTTCAATCTCCCCCCTTTTGGTGATTGATGCCAACACAAACCAAAGCAAATACATAAGCGCACAATTGAACTATTTTGCATAAGGTAAGTGCAAAGGTTGCTTGGAATTAAACCAATTTAAACTTTCATAAGATATGCATGGATTGCTTTCTTTCTTTTAATATTTTGGACCACGCTTGCACCACTTATTTTGTTTTTGCAAATGTTTTTGGAAATTCTTTTTCAAAGTCTTTTTGCAAGTAGTCAAAGGTAAATGAGTAAGATTTCGAGAAGCATTTTTAAGATTTGAAATTTTCTCCCCCTGTTTCAAATGTTTTTCTTTTGACTAAACAAAACTCCCTCTTAATGAAATTCTCCTCTTAGTGTTCAAGAGGGTTTTACAAATTGAAATAAGATCAATTATTTTAGATACCAATTTTTGAAAAAACTCTTCCTTAAAATATAGATACCAAATGAGATAGAATTTCTTAGAGGAATACTAATTTGAAAGATACCAATTGAAAATAACTTTATTTCGAAAAATTTTGAAATTGGCGTGGTGGTGCGGTCCTTTTGCTTTGGGCTAATACTCTCTCCCCCTTTGGCATTGATCGCCAAAAACGAAGGCTTTTAGAGCCCTTTTTAAATTCTCTCCCCCTTTGGCAAACAATATATGAGTGAAGGATTATACCAATGTGGAGAGCGATGCGGAGTGACGGCGAAGGGTAAATAATACCGATAGAGTGGAGTGGAAGCCTTGTTGTCACCGAAGACTCCATTTCCCTTTCAATCTATGACTTAGCATGTAATACACTTGGAAACACATTAGTCATAGCACATGAAAGAGATATGATCAAAGGTACATAGATGAAATATGTGTGCAAAGTATCAATCAAAATTCCTAGAATCAAGAATGTTTAGCTCATTCCTAAGTTTGGTAAAGGTTTTCTCATCTAGTGGTTTGGTAAATATATCGGCTAATTGTTCTTTGGTGCTAACAAAAGCAATCTCGATATCCCCCTTTGTTGGTGATCCCTCAAAAAGTGATACTGAATGGCTATGTGCTTAGTGCGGCTGTACTCAATGGGATTATCCGCCATGCGGATTGCACTTTCATTATCACATAGGAGAGGAACTTTGGTTAATTTGTAACCATAGTCCCTAAGGGTTTGCCTCATCCAAAGTAATTGCGCGCAACAATGGCCTGCGGCAATATACTCAGCTTCGACGGTAGAAACAGCTACTGAGTTTTGTTTCTTTGAAGCCCAAGACACCAGGGATCTTCCCAAGAACTGACAAGTCCGTGATGTGCTCTTCCTATCAATTTTACACCCTGCCCAATCAGCATCTGAATATCCTATTAAATCAAAGGTGGATCTCTTGGGGTACCAAAGACCAAACTTAGGTGTATGAACTAAATATCTCAAGATTCTCTTTACGGCCCTAAGGTGAACTTCCTTAGGATCGGCTTAGAATCTTGCATACATGCATACAGAAAGCATAATATCCGGTTGAGATGCACATAAATAGAGTAGAGATCCTATCATCGACCGGTATACCTTTTGATCTACGGATTTACCTCTCGTGTCGAGGTCGAGATGCCCATTGGTTCCCATGGGTGTCTTGATGGGTTTGGCATCCTTCATTCCAAACTTGGTAAGTATATCTTGAGTGTACTTGGTTTGGATGATGAAGGTGCCCTCTTGGAGTTGCTTCACTTGAAATCCTAGGAAATACTTCAACTCCCCATCATAGACATCTTGAATTTTTGAATCATAATCCTACTAAACTCTTCACAAGTAGATTTGTTAGTAGACCCATATATGATATCATCAACATAAATTTGGCATACAAACAAATCATTTGCAATAGTTTTAGTAAATAGAGTAGGATCGGCTTTTCCGACTTTGAAGCCATTAGTGATAAGAAAATCTCTTAGGCATTCATACCATGCTCTTGGGGCTTGGTTGAGCCCATAAAGCGCCTTAGTGAGTTTATAGACATGGTTAGGGTACTCACTATCTTCAAAGCCGGGAGGTTGCTCAACATAGACCTCCTCCTTGATTGGTTCATTGAGGAAGGCACTTTTCACGTCCATTTGATAAAGCTTGAAGCCATGTTAAGTAGCATAGGCAAGTAATATGCGTATTGACTCAATCCTAGCTACGGGTGCATAGGTTTCACCAAAATCCAAACCTTCGACTTATGAATATCCCTTGGCCACAAGTCGAGCTTTGTTCCTTGTCACCACACCATGCTCATCTTGCTTGTTGCGAAAGACCCACTTGGTTCCTACAACATTTTGATTAGGACGTGGAACAAGATGCCATACCTCATTCCTCGTGAAGTTGTTGAGTTCCTCTTGCATTGCCAACACCCAATCCGAATCCCTTAATGCGTCTTCCACCCTGTATGGCTCAATAGAAGACACAAAGGAGTAATGTTCACAAAAATGAGCGACACAAGATCGAGTGGTTACCCCCTTATGAATATCGTCGAGGATGGAGTTCACGGGATGATCTCGTTGAATCGCTTGGTGGACTCTTGGGTGTGGCGGTCTTGGACCCTGGTCATCTTCCTTGTCTTGATCATTGGCATCTCCCCCTTGATCATTGTCCTCCTCTTGAGGTGGCTCTTCTTGAGAGCACCTAGAGGGGGGGGGTGAATAGGTGATCCTGTAAAACTTAAAACTTAACACCACAAACTTGATTAAGAGTTAGATCAATGAAATCAAGTGAGTAGAGAGGAGAGCTCTTGTGAAGCACAATAGACACAATGAGGACAAGCACAAGAGACACAAGGATTTATCCCGTGGTTCGGCCAAGTACAAAACTTGCCTACTCCACGTTGTGGCGTCCCAACGGACGAGAGTTGCACTCAACTCCTCTCAAGTGATCCAATGATCAACTTGAATACCACGGTGTTCTTCTTTACTTTACTCTTTCCCGTTTGCGAGGAATCTCCACAACTTGGAGTCTCTCGCCCTTACAATAAGAATCACAATGAATCACAAGAGTAAGTGTTGTGGACTTGTTCTCAAATGCTTGGAATTAAGAACAAGGCAACACAAAATGTTAAACGTTAATATCCTTCGCCCTTCGAAGCATTATTTCCCTAAGGATATAATGATTTTTGGACGAAGGTTATGAAGGACATACCTTCATCAGCATAAAATATAATAATGAAGAAGGAATCATTTGAAACATATAAGTTAACATGAACGGTTATGTATTATTGACAACTCATTTCTATTTTATTATAACGGAAGAACAAGAATGATATTAAGTTACAAATGTACCTTCAGCTTGTGAGAAGGTAAAAGTACAAGTGTGACGCAAAAGTCAATGCCAAAAATCAGCGTGAACAGTACAGGAACACTGTTCACCTATTTATAGGCACGGGTCGCAGCCCATGCAAAATTACATTAATACCCATTACATTTAACAATAACCCTATAGTAATTCTTCGAGGTCTAATTTGGCTTTTCATCTTTAGGTCGGATCCCTTTTTCTGCCGTTATGCCGAAGCTTTTCTGTACATAGCTTCGTGATCGTCTTATCCTTCGTCGTGATCGCCTTTCGTCCCAGCCAAGCTTCGTCTTTAACCGTGCTTTTGTATACCCGCAATCTAACTTCGAAGGTACCTGTTTACATATTTCTCTTGGAAAACATTGTTAAATCATGTTTTTGAGGACCTTCGGAGGCTGAAGGCCCCCAACAGTAGCCCCTCGCAATATTAATTTGTTAGAACGATAAATTCAGATTGCGAAATGGACGAAGGCTATAAGCCGAAGGTCCGAAAAAACACCTTCCTTTTGCTAGAATAGCAACAGTCATTGGCAAATGGGGCCCTCCAGCCTCCGACATAATAGGTTTATAAATACGGGCTCACCACAATTTATTGGGCACGCTCACTTGCCATCTGTTTTTCCTGCTCAAATAGTTTCCTGCCTACAAATATTTGATTACCTCCCTAGTTTTAAGCTTCGGAAGCGAGAGGCAAAAATTCCGAAGGAATGTCTGAGGAGAAGAAGGTTGTTGCCGAAATGAAGCTGAGCCTTTCTGAAGAGATGCATCTGGGTTTTCTTGAGTCAATGGTGAAGACGAATACGGAGAAGATTACAAGGGAGATTTTAGAAGGTTTATCTAAAGATACTGGTGAGAGTGACAGCTACGATGCAGATAGCGGGGGTGAAGATTCCGAAGATCGGCCATGGCGACCAAGCCATTCAGTCTTCGGAAAATCAACTATTGGGCAAAGTCACCTTGAAAACATGAAGGGGAGATACTTTCGAGATATGTCCATTGTGAGAGCAGATGCCGGAGAAAGAACTGTGCCGAGGCCTGAAGATGATGAAGTCGTTATCTTCCGAAGCTTTTTAAAAGCCGGGCTACGATTCCCTTTAAGCATATTCGTGGTAGAAGTTCTGAAAATATATCAGGTTTACCTTCATCAACTTACCCCTGAAGCAATAATAAGAATGGGAATCTTCGTCTGGGCTGTGAAGAGTCAGGGTCTAGAGCCAAGTGCGAAAAGCTTTTGCAATATACATGAATTGTTATATGAAACGAAACCCTGGGGTAAAGAGCAATATCATAACAACTTTGGTTGCTATAACTTCGGTGCTCGCTCTGGATCAAGCTGTCCCGTGCCCACCTTTCGGAAGAGATGGCCCGGAGAATGGATGAAAGAATGGTTCTATGTAAAAAATGATTTGAAGGTTCGAGAAGATATTAAGGACATCATTATGCGCCCCATCTGGCAGCGCTTCGGACTCCGGAAACCGAAGGTAGAAATGGATGAAGTAGCCGAAGAATGCCAACGGGCCTTCGGCGTAGTCTGCTCTTTTATCGGGTCAAGGGATTTGATACAAGAACACATTGCCTTCAGAGTATGGCCTCTTGCAGATAATTGGGAAATGCCGAAAGAGACTGTTAAAGAAACTGACGAAGGTGGGCTAGTCAGGCTGAAGTATACATTCAAGTATGGAGACAAATTCGTTGAACCAGATGATGATTGGTTAAAGAGCATTGAAACTGTAAGTGATGAATTGCTTGGGGCATATTCGAAGGCCGAAGATACTGCAATGTCAGCAGCCTTCGGAGGCCGAAGAAAGAAAAGGGTGAACCGAGTTTTTGATGCAATTGGGTTCGTGTACCCCGACTATCATTATCCAGTGCGACGGCAGAAAAGGAAAGGTACTGCTTCAGCTGCTCCTAGCGAGCCAACGCCGAAGAGAAAAAGGGTGAAAGTTCTCACACACCGGCCACGTTACATTGAACTAGCCACAGTGCCTGAATTCGGCAGTGGAACATCTTCAGCCCCCGAAGCTAAGGAACCAACTCCGTTGCCCGGAGCCAAAGAGCTGGCCGAAGCGCCATCAACAAAAAAGATGGAAGAAACAAAAGCATCAACTGAGGGAGTGAAAATATCAGAAATTTCGAGTCCTTCAGAAGAAATTAAAGCAGCAAAAATTAAAAAGGGGCAAACAGCAACCCCAAAAATAAAAAGAATGGTTAATGTGCTAGATGTTTTGGAAACAATTAAACTTCCAAGCACAACCCCAAAGAAGACTGCTGAAACTTCTGAGGCGCTTGCTGAAGTATTCGTTGTTGAGGCTCCGAAGCAACAGACTGAAGCTGGAACTGGGCCCTCAGAACCAACCAAGGTAATACCCTTGGAAGCAGAAGAAGCAAAAATTGCACGGGCAACTGAAGAAATGAAAATGTCAGAGCCTACTTTGGTCGAAGAAATTGATACTGCTGTCCCCGAAGCAACTTCCAAAATATACGATTATATTGTACGTCATGCTTCGGGGAAAAAGTTATCGGAAGAAGAAGTTTTTGAAGCTAATCACTATGCCTAAGAATTGAAATATCTGAAGGGGGCACTAGTGTTCAATGGAACTGACGAAGAGGATTTCCTATACTGCCTCCCGGACAATAAAGAATTATCCGTCTGTCGGGAGATGTCTAGAAGTATGGGGTTTCCGAAGCTCGAAGCTGGCTTATGTGCTATGACGAAAGAAGATCTCGCGGACAGTCTTGCGTACAATAGCCTGAAGGTATGGGAATTTGAAAATTTTATAATTCGTAACTCATTCTTTTATTCTTATACAAACTCTTTTTCATATAGGGTTTAATTCTAAGCAATGCATTGAGAGCACAAAAGAGTGCCGAAGACGAGAGCTACGAAATTGCGTTCAACAATCTACGATCAGAAGTTATTAGACTGAGAAACGAAGCTCTGGAAAAAGATAAAATTCTGCTCACATTGGTAGACAAGGTAAAGAAGGACGAAGCTGCTTCAAAGGCCCAGGCTGAAGCCCAAAGACGCGAAATTAAAGATCTTCAGAAACAGCTAGCTAACGCTAAAGAAGAGCGTATACTTGAAGAAACAAAACGCGAGCTTAGTGATCAACTGGCCAATCATTTAGAGATGAGTGTTAAAGAGCTTCGTGCGTCCCAGAGGAAATGTTATGTTAAATCCATAGAGTGCGTCAAAAAGATAAAATCTAGCTTCGCCAGCGTTGGCGCATTCTCTAGTGAAGAGAATTTTTTAAGAGGCAATCCTGAAGGTCCAATGGAATGGATCAGTCACGAAGCAGAGGCCTTCGAAGAAATTCTGAATAGCCGCGGGGACATCTGCGCTTTTTCGGGTGCTAGAGGAGTTGCTACTGTTTTGGAGAGAATGAGTTGTGAGCATGTAAAATCCTTAGCTCAGTCCGAAGCTGCCTTGTCCTCCGAAGACATCAAAGACCCCTCGGCCAAAGCAAGCATGGTTGGCGGAAAATTCTTTACTGATATATGGGACAACAGTGGCCGAGAAATGGCGCAAGAAATTATTCAAAAGAGTGAAAAAGGCATTCATGATGCTAGGAAAGTAGCAGAAGCTGCCGAGAAAAGTACAGAGTCCGAAGGGCACATAGGTATTAATTAGTGGTTTTTATCATGCTGTAATTTTTAATTTCAAACTCTATTCTCGGTTTGTAATAGTAATATAGCTGTATCTTTTCTTCCCTCAGAACCTGCTGAGGCATCTCCGGGCCCCCACCCGAAGTGGGACAATGAAATTAGAAAAATGGCTGAAGACATTATGGATAAGGTTGTCAACCAACTTTTGAACGAAGCTGCAGAGATATTTCTCAAGGAGAATTAAATCGTTATTGTAGAAACATTTGGGACATAAGATGTGTAATGTATTGTAACTTTGAATGTAACATATAGTCTATTTATAATTTAATTCTTTACGATGCATGAAACTTTGCGTACATACCATTTTTTGAGCCTTCGGCGAAAAAACACCTTCCCTTCTTTTCATGCTTCGTGAAGAAAATCTTTTCTATATCACAAGAATTTGTTTACTTCTCTGATAAAAACATCCAAGCTTCGTGAACTATCCTCCGAAGCTTCTCTTCACTTCGATTCGTCTTGTGCCTTAGCACGATTTTCTCTTTTCCAAAATATGTTCCAAAGATTAACATTGTATCCCCTTCTTGTTCCAGATGCAGTATGTTGTATGATGCTTATGTTATGAAAAAATGACGTGATGATGTTATGTTATGCAAAATGATTTTTATGCCGCAGATACATATCCCTGTAATAAAGCACACACACTTTATATATCAGCGCTGACTTTTCGTTGTAAGCCTCCCTTAGGAGCTTCTTCGCCTTTTACTTTCAGCGGAATCAGCGTTTATTTTTCGCTGTAAGCCTCCCTTAGGAGCTTCTTCGCCTTTTACTTTCAGCGCAATCAGCGTTTATTTTTCGCTGTAAGCCTCCCTTAGGAGCTTCTTCGCCTTTTAATTTCAGCGGAATCCGCGTTTATTTTTCGCTGTAAGTTTAGAAAACTTACACTGCGCTCCCTTAGGAACGACTTTTTACTGTTTCGAACAATTTGTACTGTGTCCGTTAGATCAAATTTTTGATAATTCAAAGGTCCTCCAAATCAGTATAAGTTCGTATGCTTCGGCAACTCAAACCTATGGAAAAAACATATCTTTATTATGGTAAAAGACGAAAATATTACAAGGAATTGAAATTCAACAAAAGACATTAAAACTCTTCGTAATTGTTTCTTATTGACAAAAGGGGAATAGTGAATGTAGAAAATGCAAAAGAACTGCTGTTGAGGTAGGATATTTGTCAATAAATGTGCTTCAACTTTGGCACAGTGCTGTTGACTGTCCGAGCTTCGGATTCCTCTCTGAAATCCCTCTGAAGATGATTGTGCTGACTCCCTTCTGGCTGTTGTCCTCGCTGGATCGGCGGTGGCGGTGGAGGTTGCTGCCAGGATGCTTGGGATTGACTCGCCGAAGCAACAGAAGCTGCAGGGTGATTGCCTACATACTCTGGAATATAAGGTGAGTGATACGAAGCAGTATGCATGACCTGCTTCAGTTGTCTCTGTTGCGCCGCTGCTTCCGCTATTTCCTTCTGCTTCTGGATGGTAACATGGCACATTCTGGTAGTATGGCCCTTGTCTTCACCACAGAATAGGCAATATATTTTTCTTGGCTGGTCTCCGAACCTTCCCCCGAAGCCCCTGGCGCCTCTGCCCCTTGGCGCTGGCGGCCGAAAAGAACTCTGCTGTTGGGCCGAAGCTTGTGAAGAGTGTTTTGGCCTTTGCTGCTGGCTCCCTCGATCATCAGTTTGAGCAGAGTTATGGATTGACCTAACATGCCTCGGGTGAAATCTTCCTCCGAAGCCCCTGGTCATTTCAGAGAACCTGAATGCTTCCTCCCTTCTTTGGCGGAAGTCATTGTCAGCTCGAATGTATTCGTCCATCTTCTGGAGCAGTTTCTCCAACGTTTGTGGTGGCTTCCTAGCAAAGTACTGTGCTGACGGTCTCGGCCGAAGGCCCTTAATCATGGCCTCAATGACAATTTCATTGGGCACTGTCGGCGCTTGTGCCCTCAGGCGCAGAAACCTTCGGACATACGCCTGAAGGTACTCTTCATGGTCCTGGGTACACTGGAAGAGAGCCTGAGCGGTGACTGGCTTCGTCTGAAACCCTTGAAAGCTAGTTACCAGCATATCCTTCAATTTCTGCCAAGAAGTGATTGTCCCTGGCCGAAGAGAAGAGTACCAAGTCTGAGCAACACTCCTGATAGCCATGACAAAAGATTTTGCCATGACTGCCGTATTGCCACCATATGAAGATATCGTTGCTTCGTAGCTCATCAGGAATTGCTTGGGGTCTGTATGACCGTCATACATGGGGAGCTGTGGTGGCTTGTAGGACTGGGGCCATGGTGTAGCCTGCAATTCTGTTGAGAGAGGAGAAGCATCATCAAAAGCAAAGTTTCCATGATGGAAATCTTCATACCAGTCATCCTCATTGTGGAAGCCTTCCTGATGAAGCTCTCTGCGTGGAGGCCTTCGGCTTTGATCATCTTGAACAAGATGACGGACCTCTTCGGAAGCTTCGTCTATCTGTCTCTGAAGATCAGCTAGACGAGCCATCTTCTCTTTCTTGCGTTGCACCTGTTGCTGAAGGATCTCCAGGTTTTGGATCTCCTGATCCAGGTCATCCTCCGGAGGTGTTGGACTAACAGCCTTTCTCTTATGGCTTCGGGCCTCTCTGAGAGAAAGGACATCCTGATTGGGATCCAGCGGCTGTAAAGTACCAGCCCCTGTCGCTGAAGCTTTTTTCGGCGGCATGACGAAGGTGATGCTTGCCGAAGTTGTTCAAAACTCAAGAAATGGAAGTGAGTTCACCGGAGGTGGGCGCCAATGTTGTGGACTTGTTCTCAAATGCTTGGAATTAAGAACAAGGCAACACAAAATGTTAAACGTTAATATCCTTCGCCCTTCGAAGCATTATTTCCCTAAGGATATAATGATTTTTGGACGAAGGTTATGAAGGACATACCTTCATCAGCATAAAATATAATAATGAAGAAGGAATCATTTGAAACATATAAGTTAACATGAACGGTTATGTATTATTGACAACTCATTTCTATTTTATTATAACGGAAGAACAAGAATGATATTAAGTTACAAATGTACCTTCAGCTTGTGAGAAGGTAAAAGTACAAGTGTGACGCAAAAGTCAATGCCAAAAATCAGCGTGAACAGTACAGGAACACTGTTCACCTATTTATAGGCACGGGTCGCAGCCCATGCAAAATTACATTAATACCCATTACATTTAACAATAACCCTATAGTAATTCTTCGAGGTCTAATTTGGATTTTCATCTTTAGGTCGGTTCCCTTTTTCTGCCGTTATGCCGAAGCTTTTCTGTACATAGCTTCGTGATCGTCTTATCCTTCGTCGTGATCGCCTTTCGTCCCAGCCAAGCTTCGTCTTTAACCGTGCTTTTGTATACCCGCAATCTAACTTCGAAGGTACCTGTTTACATATTTCTCTTGGAAAACATTGTTAAATCATGTTTTTGAGGACCTTCGGAGGCCGAAGGCCCCCAACAGTAAGGGAGGGAAGCAACACACTCAAATCCACAGCAAATACACACACACAAGACCAAGACTTGAGCTCAAGACAATATCTCGAGGTTCTCACTAGAACGGAGCTCAAATCACTAAGAATGTCGAACAAGTGCGCAAGAATGAAGTATGAGTGATCAACAATGCTCAAGGAATGCTTGGTGTACACCTCCATGCGCCTAGGGGTCCCTTTTATATCTCCAAGGCAGCTAGGAGCGTTGAGAGCATTTCAAGAAGGCAATTCTTGCCTTTTGTCGCCTGGCGCACCGGACAGTCCGGTGCACCACCGGACACTGTCCGGTGCCCCTTCTGACCGTTGGCTCTTGCCACGCGTCGCGCGCGGATTCCGCGGCCGACCGTTGGCCCGGCCGACTGTTGGCTCACCGGACAGTCCGGTGCACCACCGGACACTGTCCGGTGCGGAACTCTTTCCTTATTTGGCGAAGCCGACCGTTGCAGATTCCGAGCCGTTGGCGCACCGGACAGTCCGGTGCCCCTTCTGACCGTTGGCTCTTGCCACGCGTCGCCCGCGGATTCCGCGGCCGACCATTAGCTCACCGGACAGTCTGGTGCACCATCGGACAGTCCGATGATTTATAGCCGTACGCCGTTAATTGCTTCCCGAGAGCAGCCAGTTTGACAGACGCCGGCCTGGCGCACCGGACACTGTCCGGTGCACCCAGACCGAGTTGTCTTTGGCTGAACAAAACCATCTCTTTTCCAACTTGATTTCTCCTGTTTCCAGCACTTAGACACAATACATTAGTCTCCAAAACAATGTACTAAGTCTTAGAAACATACCTTTTTACTTGATTTGCACTTTGTCCATCATTTCGCATAGATTAACATAAATCCACTTGTGTTGGCACTCAATCACCAAAATACTTAGAAATGGCCCAAGGGCACATTTCCCTTTCACTTCTTGATCTTCATTTTCATCATCTTGAGCTTGATCCTCATCTTGAGTTGGTGGAGACGCTTGCATGGAAGATGAAGGTTGATCTTGTGCTTGTGGAGGCTCTTCGGATTCCTTAGAATACACATCCCCAATGGACATGTTCCTTAGCGCGACGCATGGAGCCTCTTCATCATCTAGCTCATCAAGATCAACTTGCTCCACTTGGGAGCCGTTAGTCTCATCAAACACAATGTCACAAGAAACTTCAACTAGTCCAGTGGACTTGTTAAAGACTCTATATGCCCTTGTGTTTGAGTCATAACCAAGTAAAAAGCCTTCTACAGCCTTAGGAGCAAATTTAGTTTTCTACCTCTTTTAACAAGAATAAAACATTTTCTACCAAAGACTCTAAAATATGAAACATTTGGCTTTTTACCGGTTAGGAGTTCATATGATGTCTTCTTGAGGATTCGGTGAAGGTAGAGACGGTTGATGGCGTAGCAAGCGGTGTTGATTGCTTCCGCCCAAACCGGTCCGAAGTTTTGTACTCATCAAGCATAGTCCTCGCCATGTCAAGTAGAGTTCTATTCTTCCTCTCCACTACACCATTTTGTTGTGGTGTGTAGGGAGAAGAGAACTCATGCTTGATGCCCTCGTCCTCAAGAAAGCCTTCAATTTGAGAGTTCTTGAACTTCGTTCCATTGTCGCTTCTAATCTTTTTTATCCTTAAGCTGAACTCATTTTGAGCCTGTCTCAAGAATCCCTTTAAGGTCTCTTGGGTTTGTGATTTTTCCTGCAAAAAGAACACCCAAAAGAAGCGAGAATAATCATCCATAATAACTAGACAGTACTTACTCCCATCGATGCTTATGTAAGCTATCGGGCCGAATAGGTCCATGTGGAGTAGCTCAAGTGGTTTGTCGGTTGTCATGATGTTCTTGTGTGGATGATGAACACCAACTTGCTTCCCTGCTTGACACGCGCTACAAACCCTGTCTTTCTCAAAATGAACATTGGTTAGTCCCAAAATGTGTTCTCCCTTTAGAAGCTTGTGAAGATTCTTCATTCCAACATGGGCTAGTCGGCGATGCCAGAGCCAACCCATATTAGTCTTAGCAATTAAGAAAGTATCAAGTTCAGCTCTATTAAAATCAACTAAGTATAGATGACCCTCTAATACTCCCTTAAATGCTACTGAATCATCACTTCTTCTAAAGACAGTAACACCTTTATCCGTAAAAAGACAATTCTCGGTACCTGAAAGGGAATTAGGCTTACACCTATTTCCTAATTGATTTTGGTGGTTGAATTGCCCAACACAAATAATTGGACTAACTAGTTTGCTCTAGTCTATAAGTTCTACAGGTGCCAAAGGTTCACAATAAGCCAATAAAAAGACCAAGAAAAGGGTTCAACAAAGAGAGCAAGGGATAACCGAAATGTGCCCTGGTCTGGCGCACCGGACTGTCCGGTGTGCCACCGGACAGTGTCCGGAGCAGGTGTGCCACCGGACAGTGTCCGGAGCACCAGGGGACTTCAAGTTGAACTTCTCACCTTCGGGAATTTTCAGAGGCGCTTCGCTATAATTCACCGGACTGTCCGGTGCCCCAAGGGAGAGCAACTCTGAACTCGCCAGCTTCGGGAATCCGCTCCGCTATAATTCACCGGACTGTCCGGTGAGTCACCGGACAGTGTCCGGTGCACACCGGACTGTCCGGTGTGACAGCGGAGCAACAGCTACTTCGCGCGCAACGGTCGACTGCAACGCATTAAATGCGCGTCTGCACGCGCAGAGGAGCAGTGCACGCGCGGGTGGCACACCGGACAGCCTACAGGGCCTGTCCGGTGCACCATCGGACAACCAGGCGGACCCACAAGACAGAACTCCAACGGTCGAACCCCAACGATCTGCTGACGTGGCTGGCGCACCGGACAGTGTCCGGTGGCGCACCGGACTGGCCGGTGCGCCATGCGACTGCAGCCTTCCTACGGCCACTTTGTGGTGGTTGGGGCTATAAATACCCCAACCACCCCACATTCATTGGCATCCAAGTTTTCCACCTTCCAACTACTTATAAGAGCTAGCATTCAATACAAGACACACCAAAGAGATCAAATCCTCTCCCAACTCCACATAAAGCTTTAGTGATTAGAGAGAGTGATTTGTTGTGTTCATTTGAGCTCTTGCGCTTGGATTGCTTCTTTTCTTCCTTCATTCTTGTGATCAAACTCAATTGTAACCAAGGCAAGAGACACCAATTGTGTGGTGGTCCTTGCGGGAACTTTGTGTTCCGTTTGATTGAGAAGAGAAGCTCACTCGGTCCGAGGGACTGTTTGAGAGAGGGAAAGGGTTGAAAGAGACCCGGTCTTTGTGACCACCTCAATGGGGAGTAGGTTTGCGAGAACCGAACCTCGGTAAAACAAATCCTTGTGTCTCACTCTTTATTCGCTTGCGATTTGTTTTCACGCCCTCTCTCGGACTCGTTTATATTTCTAACGCTAACTCGGCTTGCAGTTGTGATTAAGTTTGTAAATTTCAGATTCGCCCTATTCACCCCCCCTCTAGGCGACTTTCAATTGGTATCAAAGCCCGATGCTTCATTAGAGCCTAACCGCTCAAAGTGATGTCGGGAGATCACGCCAAGAAGGAGATGGTGACCGGTGAGAAGCCTGCTACAAGCCACGGGAAGGCTCCATCGGGAGAGTCCTACAACAAAGGGAAGGGGAAGGAAAAGGAATCCCCTTCACATAAGTCACGTCGGAGCGGTGACAAGAAGAAGAAGATGAGGAAAGTGGTCTACTACGAGACCGACACCTCGTCGCCATCCACCTCCGGCTCCGACACGCCGTCCGTAACTTCTAAGCGCCATGAGCGCAAGAAGTTTAGTAAGATCCCCCTACGCTATCCTCGCATTCCTAAACATACACCTTTACTTTCCGTCCCATTAGGCAAACCACCAACGTTTGATGGTGAAGATTATGCTAGGTGGAGTGATTTGATGCGATTTCACCTAACCTCACTCCACAAAAGTATATGGGATGTTGTTGAGTTTGGTGTACAGGTACCATCCGTAGGGGATGAAGATTATAATGAGGTCGAAGTGGCCCAAATCCAACACTTCAACTCCCAAGCCACAACTATACTCCTCGCCTCTCTAAGTCGAGAGGGGTATAATAAGGTGCAAGGGTTGAAAAGTGCTAAGGAAATTTGGGACACGCTAAAGACCGTGCATGAAGGAGACGAGGTGACCAAAATCACCAAGCGTGAAACGATCGAGGGGGAGCTCGGTTGCTTCTGACTTCGCCAAGGGGAGGAGCCACAAGACATGTACAACCGGCTCAAAACCTTGGTGAACCAAGTGCGCAACCTCGGGAGCAAAAAATGGGATGACCACGAAGTGGTTAAGGTTATTCTAAGATCACTTGTTTTCCTTAACCCTACTCAAGTTCAATTAATTCGTGGCAATCCTAGATATACACTAATGACTCCCGAGGAAGTGATAGGGAATTTTGTGAGCTTTGAATTAATGATCAAAGGCTCAAAGAAAATCAACGAGCTAGATGGCCCCTCCATGTCCGAAGCACAACCGGTTGCATTCAAGGCAACGGAGGAGAAGTAGAAGGAGTCTACATCAAGTAGACAACCAATCGATGCCTCAAAGCTCGACAATGAGGAGATGGCGCTCATCATCAAGAGCTTTCGCCAAATCCTCAAACAAAGGAGGGGGAAAGATTACAAGCCCCGCTCCAAGAAAGTGTGCTACAAATGTGGTAAGCCCAGTCATTTTATTGCAAAATGTCCATTATCTAGTGACAGTGACAGGAGCGACGACAAGAAGGGGAGAAGAAAGGAGAAGAAGAGGTACTACAGGAAGAAGGGCGGCGATGCCCATGTTTGACGGGAGTGGGACTCCGATGAGAGCTCCACCGACTCCTCCTCCGACGAGGACGCCGCAAACATCGCCGTCACCAAGGGTCTTCTCTTCCCCAACGTCGGCCACAAGTGCCTCATGGCAAAGGACGGCAAAAGGAAGAATGTAAAATCAAGATCCTCCACTAAATATGAAACCTCCAATGATGAGGATAATGCTAGTAATGAGGAGGATAACTTGCGCATTCTTTTTGCCAACCTAAACATGCAACAAAAAGAAAAATTAAATGAATTGATTAGTGATATTCATGAGAAGGATGATCTCTTGGACACCCAAGAGGACTTCCTTATTAAATAAAATAAGAAGCATGTTAAGGTTAAAAATCCTTACGCTCTAGAAGTAGAAAAATGTGAAAAACTATCTAGTGAGCTAAGCACTTGCCATGAGACCATTAACAACCTTAGAAATGAGAATGCTAGTTTAATTGCTAAGGTTGATTCTAATGCTTGTGATGTTTCAATTCCCAATCTTAGAAATGATAATGTTGATTTACTTGCTAAGATTGAAGAATTGAACATTTCTCTTGCTAGCCTTAGGAATGAAAATGAAAAATTGCTTGCTAAGGCTAAAGAATTAGATGTTTGCAATGCTTCCATTTCCGACCTTAGAAGTAAAAAATGATATATTGCATGCTAAGGTTGTAGAATTAAAATCTTGCAAACCCTCTACATCTATCGTTGAACATACTTCCATTTGTACTAGATGTAGAGACATTAATGTTGATGCTATCCATGATCACCTAGCTTTAATTAAGAAACAAAATGATCACATAGCTCAACTTAATGCTAAGATCAGTGAGCATGACTTAGAAAAGGAAAAATTTAAATTTGCTAGAAGCATGCTCTATAGTGGGAGACGCCCTGGCATCAAGGATGGCATTGGCTTCCAAAAGGGGGACAATGTCAAACTTAATGCCCCTCCTAAAAGATTATCTAATTTTGTTAAAGGCAAGGCTCCCATGCCTCAGGATAACGAGGGTTACATTTTGTACCCTGTCGGTTATCCCGAGAGCAAAATTAGGAGAATTCACTCTAGGAAGTCTCACTCTGGCCCTAATCATGCTTTTATGTATAAGGGTGAGACATCTAGTTCTAGGCAATCAACCCGTGCTAAATTGCCTAAGAAGAAAACTCCTAGTGCATCAAATGATCATGACATTTCATTTAAAACTTTTGATGCATCTGTAACACCCCGGGGTCCACAAACACCCCGGAATGCTACTGAACTACACATCTGACATCCATATATAAAATTTCGGCAGCATCTCTTTTGAAAGATTGCATAAACGAGGGGCAACAGTGTATAAACATATATCATGAAAAAAACATACTAAGCATTATTAATCTGCTAGCAAAGGAAAGTTAAACATAACGACATGAACTGAATTAACCAGTGCACACGACTAGGAAAAAACAAACATCATTTGTCATCGAGTTTCTAATTAAATCATGGCTGCAACTGGGCATCGTTATTATAATAGTGAAGGTGAACGTGCTGCTACTTCCCTCATTCCCAACATGAATCAAGTACCTACATTGAGTAATGCAAGAGTGAGATGATACATCTCAGCAAGCAAATTGTTTTGATGAGATATTTAAACCACAAATTGAATTAAACAACATTTTAAAGGAATCACAATTGAGATCAGAAATACTTGTAGATATAGAACTCAATAGTCCTAATATAACCAATACCATCTCATTTCCTCGAACAACCACAATAGGTTGTATAACCCTTCCCTGCGTCAACAATACCTGCAGATATCACTTCAATGTATGCATAGGAATGCAATGTGTAGGTCATCTGCCCTCATACCTCTGAGAGTATAAAACCACATCATCTGCTAATATCACTTCAATGAATGCATATAAATGCAATGCATATGTCCTCTGCCTTCATACCTCTAAGGGTATGAAGCCGCATCGTACCCCTCCTCGGGCAACGTACGATGCTAAGTTGTACCGGTACGGTCGGACCATAGGTCACGACCAAACTTCAGATGCAAATGAATCATGTAATGCATATGGCATGCTGCATTTATCAATACACTTCACTTCCTTCAGATACAAAACAAACCTCAAATAATACTTCATCTGCCTTCAGATACGATACAAACCTCAAATAATACTTTATCTGCCTTCACGGGTGTAAATTAATCTCATGGGTCATACTCGAACCATAATCATCATCAATATATGATTGAGCATCAGTATAATACAATCAAGTAAAGCATCACCATAGAGTTCAATTATGAAAGAATTCCATAATTCTGAATATTAGAGTGTAGGCGATAAAAAAACAACAAGTCAAAACGGTAGAAACCACTGCTACATTCACTTGCCTTCATCGAGGAAGAAAGATGTACTAGGCATGATCCGGAGTGTAGCCACCTGCTAGCGGGCATAAAACTTAGTACAAATATTTCACAAACATTTGCCAACAATCAACAAATCACTCCTACACTTGAAACCAAGACCCGGTGGAAAGACTCCCACCCTGAACCACATGCCAAACAACAACAGCACTGTTTGTTAATTTTGTATCTTTAAAATTATAACAGTGATGATATTAAACAAATACTCTATGAGTGTATACACAAAATACTCTACAACTTCAGTATTCAATGGATAATTAAATTCTGCCATCTATAAGTTCTAAAACATCTGATAAGATAAATGTCTGAATCTGTTTCAGACAGCAACATAGTTAACTTCAAAATTCAATATCTACCAAACTACTCAACCAAAAATTATGAAATTCTGCTGGCAGTAAGAACTTTTATCCCTCTACAAATGTCTCCATAGTTGGAACAGCCAATTCGGCTATTTACTATATGAAACCCACCAGTGAACAGACCCGCTCATTTTTGTCAGGCAAACAGGAACAGACACAGTAAAACAAACATAACTGGAGTTTCATAATTCATATGAATGCGCTCTTTAACAATCTGGAAAGCTTATAAAATTGTCTACAACTTCTTTTACAATCCTAAAGTTTAATTCTGTAGATAAAATTGCCTAAATCTTAAGAGAACAGATTCTGCACAGAATTATAAGACTGAAAAACTGCTATAATCAAACTGCAATAACTTTCTGATCTGATGTCCGATTGAGGTGTTCTTCGCGGCCACGGAAAGATATACAAATTATCTACGACTCATAGACAGACGTTTTATTTTTTTGAGGCCAATAAGATCACGAAAAACTGGCATGAACAGAAACTGTTGAATCTGCCATCCTGCAGAAACTAATTTCGAGATCAAAATCTAATCTCCCATCTAATCCAACCAAAAAAACTAATTGCAGGGCCTAAAACTCATCCAAAACAAGAGAAAGCATTCATCAAGTGGAGAAAAGAGAGAGAGGAAAGGAAATCCAACCAATTCTTGGAGAGGAACGACGATGATGAGCGACGGTATGCCCTCATCTCCCCTCTCTTCTCTTCTTTTTTCTTCCTCTCATCTTTTGGGGCAAGGCACAAAAGGGTGACGGCTGCTAGGGGTGGGAGGACGTGGATTCTAGGGTTAGGGAGGTATAAATAGAAGGAAACTTCCACAATCCTAATATCCAATGGCTCAGATCAACCGGCACTCGAAAAGACTCATCTGGACATCAAACAAGGCAAACTAGTGATTGATCGGAATCATCTTGATTAGATCTATACATCTACGGCCTCCGATCATCCATAGGACACACCATATTTGGATTATAAAAATGGTTTATTTTTTTAGGGTGTTACATTCTACCCCCCTTAAAAAGAATTCGTCCTCGAATTCGACCACTCCAAGCAAAACATCCAAGGTACCCCAAATAGCACCACCATTGAAAACATGGGTCCATTATTGGTATTAATCAACACAAGAACTTCTACCTCGGACTAATGGTCTAAGGAAGCTACACAACCTGACAACAAGCATGAAACAACCTGCAATGAAGCTCAAAGCAAGTCATAGATGCGATCAACACTACGATTTAACAACATCGAATTTGGATGCAGCCATACATCAGCATCAATGTCTTAAAACGACACTCTTTTATGAAGGAGTAATATGCACTAAGCACAACTCTTACCAACTTCAACAATTTATTTTAATTCAATGGTAAAACATCCACACCAGATGAACGTATAAAAAGATCAAACACCTCACCTCACAGCACCACAAAACAAGTAGTTCTATTGAAACAAAACTCCTAATCTTCCTAAACCCTGTTCTTGCCATCATGAAAAGATAATCATGTAATCTAACATTCTTTGCACCCCACAAAAGGGAGAAACTCTACAGAACTAATGGAGCAATAAAGCAGACAAGAAGCCCATAACATTCTGCGCGGCACATTTCATCGAAGAAATGCCAAAAACTCCACAAAGAGCATTGATAGCACAACAACAACAACACAATACTTGCTTAACCAATGTTGCTATACTTCATCCAACAACTCAACTAAGAAAAATAACCAAACTAGTAAGGTTAACCTACAAATAATATAAGTCTTCATCTACTGTAGTTCAGAAACTTACATTTCATTCTATCATACGATGCACTCAAAGTACTAGACATACGAGGTCAATGATAACCCCGTAATCCTTCACACATTTGACAAACATCTCAAGTTGATGTAAAAAACCACATCATTTAGGAATAGGTGACTAACCACACACAACCAACTCTAGGCTAGGCAATGACTTCATTCAAACCAATAGATAGGTGGTCCAACAATGGATCCACCAGCATGCATCAGGGAGAGAACCATCTGATCCTCAACGTATTAATACATAATCAATAGATCAAGAAAAACAAAGATTTATTCTACAACTAGCATGACTAACATGCAACCACTTTAAACCACCTCCAACTGTAACACCCCGGGGTCCACAAACACCCCGGAATGCTACTAAAACACACAATAGAAGAGAGACATGTAAGCCATTCTAGCTATGTAAAGACTTCCCCAAAATTCATATAAAAGTACCAATATTCATTTCTTTCAGAACTGGTTTCTCGACATAAACAATCATTCTTTGCAAAGATAGTTGGAACTATCCACCAACCACTCAACAACTTTAATTCAAATTGATGGTTACCTTGTAACCCAAAACACGCAATTCACACTCCTCTTAGGAACATCCTCAATCAAGCATATATAACAATATTATTGCAATAAAACTCAACCATGAAAAACATGATGAAATCAACATAGGCATACTTGTATATCACAAGCATAATAACAACTTCAATCTTACCAAAGACCAGCGATATCAATCGCATTAATAAAACAATATAAAGATTTAGAGATAAATCATATTAGGCATTAAGTCATAAACAACATACCACATCACCGTAAAGGAATAGAGATGGGTGAAATTATTGTCATATGCACTTCAAAGACACTAATATATATCAAAGATATTTGAACTCATACCCTTCCTATATGTGCAAGTGTGTCAAATTTATCTTCAAATTGCCAAGAATCTAAAGCCTATGCTTTGATACCAACTGTAACACCCCGGGGTCCACAAACACCCCGGAATGCTACTGAACTACACATCTGACATCCATATATAAAATTTCGGCAGCATCTCTTTTGAAAGATTGCATAAACGAGGGGCAACAGTGTATAAACATATATCATGAAAAAAACATACTAAGCATTATTAATCTGCTAGCAAAGGAAAGTTAAACATAACGACATGAACTGAATTAACCAGTGCACACGACTAGGAAAAAACAAACATCATTTGTCATCGAGTTTCTAATTAAATCATGGCTGCAACTGGGCATCGTTATTATAATAGTGAAGGTGAACG
Source organism: Zea mays (assembly GCF_902167145.1). NCBI lineage: Eukaryota > Viridiplantae > Streptophyta > Magnoliopsida > Poales > Poaceae > Zea > Zea mays. The sequence continues at coordinate 109,450,471 of NC_050102.1, forward strand.
TGCTGCTACTTCCCTCATTCCCAACATGAATCAAGTACCTACATTGAGTAATGCAAGAGTGAGATGATACATCTCAGCAAGCAAATTGTTTTGATGAGATATTTAAACCACAAATTGAATTAAACAACATTTTAAAGGAATCACAATTGAGATCAGAAATACTTGTAGATATAGAACTCAATAGTCCTAATATAACCAATACCATCTCATTTCCTCGAACAACCACAATAGGTTGTATAACCCTTCCCTGCGTCAACAATACCTGCAGATATCACTTCAATGTATGCATAGGAATGCAATGTGTAGGTCATCTGCCCTCATACCTCTGAGAGTATAAAACCACATCATCTGCTAATATCACTTCAATGAATGCATATAAATGCAATGCATATGTCCTCTGCCTTCATACCTCTAAGGGTATGAAGCCGCATCGTACCCCTCCTCGGGCAACGTACGATGCTAAGTTGTACCGGTACGGTCGGACCATAGGTCACGACCAAACTTCAGATGCAAATGAATCATGTAATGCATATGGCATGCTGCATTTATCAATACACTTCACTTCCTTCAGATACAAAACAAACCTCAAATAATACTTCATCTGCCTTCAGATACGATACAAACCTCAAATAATACTTTATCTGCCTTCACGGGTGTAAATTAATCTCATGGGTCATACTCGAACCATAATCATCATCAATATATGATTGAGCATCAGTATAATACAATCAAGTAAAGCATCACCATAGAGTTCAATTATGAAAGAATTCCATAATTCTGAATATTAGAGTGTAGGCGATAAAAAAACAACAAGTCAAAACGGTAGAAACCACTGCTACATTCACTTGCCTTCATCGAGGAAGAAAGATGTACTAGGCATGATCCGGAGTGTAGCCACCTGCTAGCGGGCATAAAACTTAGTACAAATATTTCACAAACATTTGCCAACAATCAACAAATCACTCCTACACTTGAAACCAAGACCCGGTGGAAAGACTCCCACCCTGAACCACATGCCAAACAACAACAGCACTGTTTGTTAATTTTGTATCTTTAAAATTATAACAGTGATGATATTAAACAAATACTCTATGAGTGTATACACAAAATACTCTACAACTTCAGTATTCAATGGATAATTAAATTCTGCCATCTATAAGTTCTAAAACATCTGATAAGATAAATGTCTGAATCTGTTTCAGACAGCAACATAGTTAACTTCAAAATTCAATATCTACCAAACTACTCAACCAAAAATTATGAAATTCTGCTGGCAGTAAGAACTTTTATCCCTCTACAAATGTCTCCATAGTTGGAACAGCCAATTCGGCTATTTACTATATGAAACCCACCAGTGAACAGACCCGCTCATTTTTGTCAGGCAAACAGGAACAGACACAGTAAAACAAACATAACTGGAGTTTCATAATTCATATGAATGCGCTCTTTAACAATCTGGAAAGCTTATAAAATTGTCTACAACTTCTTTTACAATCCTAAAGTTTAATTCTGTAGATAAAATTGCCTAAATCTTAAGAGAACAGATTCTGCACAGAATTATAAGACTGAAAAACTGCTATAATCAAACTGCAATAACTTTCTGATCTGATGTCCGATTGAGGTGTTCTTCGCGGCCACGGAAAGATATACAAATTATCTACGACTCATAGACAGACGTTTTATTTTTTTGAGGCCAATAAGATCACGAAAAACTGGCATGAACAGAAACTGTTGAATCTGCCATCCTGCAGAAACTAATTTCGAGATCAAAATCTAATCTCCCATCTAATCCAACCAAAAAAACTAATTGCAGGGCCTAAAACTCATCCAAAACAAGAGAAAGCATTCATCAAGTGGAGAAAAGAGAGAGAGGAAAGGAAATCCAACCAATTCTTGGAGAGGAACGACGATGATGAGCGACGGTATGCCCTCATCTCCCCTCTCTTCTCTTCTTTTTTCTTCCTCTCATCTTTTGGGGCAAGGCACAAAAGGGTGACGGCTGCTAGGGGTGGGAGGACGTGGATTCTAGGGTTAGGGAGGTATAAATAGAAGGAAACTTCCACAATCCTAATATCCAATGGCTCAGATCAACCGGCACTCGAAAAGACTCATCTGGACATCAAACAAGGCAAACTAGTGATTGATCGGAATCATCTTGATTAGATCTATACATCTACGGCCTCCGATCATCCATAGGACACACCATATTTGGATTATAAAAATGGTTTATTTTTTTAGGGTGTTACAGCATCATATGTTTTACTAACAAATCCGGCAAGGTAGTTGCCAAGTATGTTGGGGCAAACACAAGGGATCAAAGACTTGTGTTTGGGTACCCAAAGTTCTTGTATCTAATGCCAAAGGACCCAAAACCATTTGGGTACCTAAAGTCAAGAACTAAACTTGTTTAGTAGGTTTATGCATCCGGGGGCTCAAGTTGGATCATCGACAGCGGGTGCACAAACCACATGACAGGGGAGAAGAAGATGTTCTCCTCCTACGAGAAAAACCAAGATCCCCAACAAGCTATCACATTTGGGGATGGAAATCAAGGTTTGGTCAAAGGATTGGGTAAAATTGCTATATCTCCTGACCATTCCATTTCCAATGTTTTTCTTGTAGATTCTTTAGATTACAATTTGCTTTCCGTTTCTCAATTATGCAAAATGGGCTACAATTGTCTTTTCACAGATGTAGGTGTTACTGTCTTTAGAAGAAGTGATGATTCAATAGCATTTAAGGGAGTGTTAGAGGGTCAGCTATACTTAGTAGATTTTGATAGAGCTGAACTCGACACTTGCTTAATTGCTAAGACTAACATGGGCTGGCTCTGGCATCGCCGACTAGCACATGTTGGAATGAAGAATCTTCACAAACTTCTAAAGGGAGAGCACATTTTAGGATTAACAAATGTTCATTTTGAGAAAGACAGGATTTGTAGCGCATGCCAAGCAGGGAAGCAAGTTGGTGCTCATCATTCACATAAGAACATCATGACGACTGACAGGCCACTCGAGCTCCTACACATGGATCTATTCGACCCGATTGCTTACATAAGCATCGGCGGGAGTAAGTACTGTCTAGTTATTGTGGATGATTATTCTCGCTTCACTTGGGTGTTCTTTTTGCAGGAAAAATCGCATACCCAAGAGACCTTAAAAGGATTCTTGAGACGGGCTCAAAACGATTTCGGCTTAAGAATCAAGAAAATTAGAAGCGACAACGGGACGGAGTTCAAGAACTCACAAATCGAAGGCTTCCTTGAGGAGGAGGGAATCAAGCATGAGTTCTCTTCTCCCTACACCCCACAACAAAATGGTGTAGTGGAGAGGAAGAATAGAACTCTATTGGACATGGCAAGGACCATGCTTGATGAGTACAAGACTTCAGATCGGTTTTGGGCTGAGGCGGTCAACACCGCCTGCTACGCCATCAACCGGTTATATCTACACCGAATCCTCAAGAAGACATCATACTAACTTCTAACCGGTAAAAAGCCCAATATTTCATATTTTAGAGTCTTTGGTAGCAAATGCTTCATTCTTGTTAAAAGAGGTAGAAAATCTAAATTTGCTCCTAAGACTGTAGAAGGCTTTTTACTAGGATATGATTCAAACACAAGGGCATATAGAGTCTTTAACAAGTCCTCCAGACAAGTTGAAGTTTCTTGTGACGTTGTGTTTGATGAGACTAACGGCTCTCAAGTAGAGCAAGTTGATCTTGATGAGATAGGTAATGAAGAGGCTCCGTGCATCGCTCTAAGGAACATGTCCATTGGGGATGTGTGTCCTAAGGAATCCGAAGAGTCTCCAAATGCACAAGATCAACCATCCTCCTCCATGCAAGCATCTCCACCAACTCAAAATGAGGATGAGGCTCAAGTTGATGGAGAAGATCAACAAGATAAGCCACCTCAAGATGACGGCAATGATCAAGGGGGAGATGCAAATGATCAAGACAAGGAGGATGATGAACCAAGGCCGCCACACCCAAGAGTCCACCAAGCAATCCAACGAGATCACCCCGTCGACACCATCCTCGGCGACATTCATAAGGGGGTAACCACTAGATCTCGTGTTGCACATTTTTGTGAGCATTACTCTTTTGTTTCCTCTATTGAGCCACACAGGGTAGAGGAAGCACTACAAGATTCGGATTGGGTGATGGCGATGCAAGAGGAGCTCAACAACTTCACTAGGAACGAGATATGGCAATTGGTTCCACGTCCTAATCAAAATGTTGTAGGAACCAAGTGGGTTTTCCAAGCAAGATGAGCATGGTGTGGTGACAAGGAACAAAGCTTGACTTGTGGCCAAGGGATATTCACAAGTCGAAGGTTTGGATTTCGGTGAAACCTATGCACCCGTAGCTAGGCTTGAGTCAATTCGTATATTACTTGCCTATGCTACTTACCATGGCTTTAAGCTTTACCAAATGGACGTGAAGAGTGCCTTCCTCAATGGACCGATCAAGGAAGAGGTCTATGTTGAGCAACCTCCCGGCTTTGAAGATAGTGAGTACCCTAACCATGTTTATAAACTCTCTAAGGCGCTTTATGGGCTTAAGCAAGCCCCAAGAGCATGGTATGAATGCCTAAGAGATTTCCTTATCACTAATGGCTTCAAAGTCGGCAAGGCCGATCCTACTCTATTTACTAAAACTCTTGACAATGATTTGTTTGTATGCCAAATTTATGTTGATGACATTATATTTGGGTCTACTAACGAATCTACATGTGAGGAATTTAGTAGGATCATGACAAAGAAATTCGAGATGTCGATGATGGGAGAGTTGAAGTTCTTCTTAGGATTTCAAGTGAAGCAACTCCAAGAGGGCACCTTCATTAGCCAAACGAAGTATACTCAAGACATTCTAAACAAGTTTGGGATGAAGGATGCCAAGCCCATCAAGACACCCATGGGAACCAATGGGCATCTCGACCTCGACACGGGAGGTAAATCCGTCGATCAAAAGGTATACCGGTCGATGATAGGCTCTTTACTCTATTTATGTGCATCTCGACCGGATATTATGCTTTCTGTATGCATGTGTGCAAGATTCCAAGCCGACCCTAAGGAAGCTCACCTTACGGCCGTAAAACGAATCCTAAGATATTTGGTTCATACTCCTAAGTTTGGGGTTTGGTATCCTAGGGGATCCACTTTTGATTTAATTGGTTATTCGGATGTCGATTGGGCGGGGTGTAAGATTAATAGAAAGAGCACATCGGGGACTTGCCAGTTCTTGGGAAGATCCTTGGTGTCTTGGGCTTCAAAGAAGCAAAATTCCGTAGCTCTTTCTACCGCCGAAGCCGAGTATATTGCCGCATGTCATTGTTGCGCGCAACTACTTTGGATGAGGCAAACCCTTAGGGACTACGGTTACAAATTAACCAAAGTTCCTCTTCTATGTGATAATAAGAGTGCAATCCGCATGGCGGATAATCCCGTTGAGCATAGCCGCACTAAACACATAGCCATTCGTTATCATTTCTTAAGGGATCACCAACAAAAGGGAGATATCGAGATTGCATATATTAACACTAAAGATCAATTAGCCGATATCTTTACCAAGCCACTAGATGAACAAACGTTTAACAAACTTAGGCATGAGCTAAATATCCTTGATTCTAGGAATTTCTTTTGATGTTTTGCACACATAGCTCATGAATATACCGTTGATCATATTTCTTTTATACGCTGTGACTAATGTGTTTTCAAGTGAATTTCAAAACAAGTCATAGGTGTATTGAAAGGGAATTGGAGTTGTTGGGGACTTGTTCTCAAATGCTATGAGTTAAGAACAAGGCAACATAGAAAATGTTAATCGTTAAAGCCCTTCGTCCTTCGAAGCATTATTTCCTTTAGGATATAATGGTTTCTGGACGAAGGTTATGAAGGACGTATTTCCATAAATTCATCATACAGTGACGAAGGATGAAATGTAAGGAATATAAAAGACAACATAAACAATTATCTGTTATTATTAGGCATAAACAGGAATATCATTGAATTACAAGTGTACCTTCAACTGGAAGGAGATGATAGTACAAGCGTGACGCAAAAAGCGAATGCCAAGTCAGCGTGAACAGTACGGGAGTACTGTTCACCTATTTATAGGCGCGGGACACAACCCATACAAAATTACATTCATGCCCTTTACAGTTGATAATAACTCTATAGTAATCTGTCGAGGTCTAAATAGCCTTTTCATCTTTAAGTCGGTTTCACTTTCTGCTGTCACGCCGAAGCTTTCCTGCTCACACCTTCGGCGCTGTACCAACCTTCGTATTATTCTGGTCTACTGTGATGCCGACTTGAGTCCGAAGATACCTGTTCACACATTATACTCCAGAAATACTGTTAAATCCTGTTTTTGAGGACCTTCGGATGCCGAAGGTCCCCAACAGTAGCCCCTCGCAATATTAATTTGTTTAAAATAATAAATTTAGATTGCGACATGGACGAAGGCTTTACGCCGAAGGTCCGAAAAAACACCTTCCCTTTGCTAGAATAGCAACATTCACTGACAAGCGGGGTCTTTCAATTTTCAACGCACTTGGCGTATAAATACGGTCATACCGCAAACTCATTTGACACGCTCTCTGGCCAACTGCTCCCGCTCACTCAATTTTTAGCTCTTGTGCATTAAGATTTGTTAAGCCTTTAGTTTTGAAGCTTCGGCTTTGAAAATAGTTTTTAGTGTCTCCGAAGATGTCTGAGGATAAGAAGACTGCTGCTGAGATGAAGCTGAGCCTGGACGAAGAGAAAAACTTGGGGTTTCTTATAGCGATGTCAAAGACCAATACAGAAAAAATCACCAAGGAGATTCTGGAAGGTTTGTCTGAAGATACCGGTGACAGTGACAGCTATGATGTGGACAGTGGTGGTGAAGACTCCGAAGATCGTCCCTGGCGACCAAGCCATTCAGTTTATGGTAAATCAACTATCAAAGAGAATCATCTTGTCAACATGAGAGGAAGGTATTTCCGGGATTTATCCATTGTGAGGGCCGACGAAGGGGAAAAAACGTGCCCACACCCTGAAGAGAATGAAGTCTTAGTGTACCGAAGCTTTTTGAAAGCTGGACTGCGATTTCCCTTGAGCAGCTTCGTCGTGGAGGTGTTGAAAATCTTCGAAGTCTATCTTCACCAACTTACCCCCGAAGCAATCATAAGGCTGAATATCTTCGTGTGGGCCGTGAGAAGCCAAGGTCTGAAGCCTGATGCAAAAAGCTTCTGCAATATACACGAATTATCATACGAAACAAAACCTTGGGGTAAGGAACAGTATCACAATAATTTTGGCTGCTACAGTTTCGTTTCTCGGTCCGGGTCAAGCTGCCCCGTGCCAACCTTTCGGAAGAGATGGCCCGGCGACTGGATGACAGAATGGTTTTATGTGAAGAATGATCTGACAGTACGAGAAGATATCAAAGGTATAATTATGCGCCCTATTTGGCAAAGCTTCGGCCTTCGGAGGCCGAAGGTTGAAATGAATGAAGCTGCCGAAGAATGCCAGAGGGCCTTCGGCGTTATCTGTTCTTTTATTGGAACGAGGGACTTAGTACAAGAGCATATCGCCTTCAGGGTATGGCCGCTCGCGGAGAAATGGGAAATGCCACAAGAAACCATAAAAGAGGCCGACGAAGGTGGACTTATCAGGTTGAAATACACTTTTAAATTTGGAGATAAATTCGTTGAGCCAGATGATGACTGGTTAAAAAGCATTGAAAATTTAAGTGATGAACTGCTTGGGGCTTATTCGAAGGCCGAAGACACTGCAATGTCAGCAGCCTTCGGAGGCCGAAAAAAGAAGAGGCTAAATCGGGTATTTGATGCAATCGGGTTTGTCTACCCTGACTATTGCTATCCCATTCGAAGGCAGAAGAGAAAAAACACAACCTCTGCAAAAGAAGAAGCTGCAACTGCTCCTAGCGAGCCAGAACCGAAAAGAAAGAAGATAAAGGTCCTCACACATCGGCCGCGCTATATTGAACCGGCTTCGGTGCCTGAGTTTACCGGAGAAACCTCTTCAGCCACCGAAGCTGAAAAACCAACCGAGCCAACCTTGCTGCCAGAAGTCACAGAAACGGCCGAAATGCCAACAAAAATAGAATTGGAACAATCAAAGACTTTGTTATCAGAAACGAAAGAGAAGGCCGAAGCGCCGTCCACAGAAAAAATGGAAGAAGTAAAAGAAGCAACGGAGGGATCAAAAACATCAGAAGTTTTGAGTCCTGCAGCAAATATTGAGGCAGTAAAAAACCAAAAGGTGCCAGCAGTGACCCCGAAAAGGAAGAGAATGGTCAACGTGCTAGATGTTCTGGAGACAATTAAATCTTAAAGCATACCTCCAAAGGAGACTGCTGTCATCCCCGAAGGAAAAACTGAAATCTCTGATACTAAGGCTCCAGAACAAGAAACTGAAGCCGAAGCTGGGTCCTCAGAACCCACGAAAATAAAATCCCTGGAATTCGAAGAAGAAAAAATTGCAGAGCCAACTTTTGTTGAAGAAATTAGTGCTGCTGTCCCCGAAGCATCTCCCAAAGTCCTTGATTATATTATTCGCCATGCTTCGGGGAAACAACTATCAGAAAAAGAAAAACAAGAGGCCCAACTTTACGCCAAAAAACTGAAGTATCCAAAGGGGGCATTAATATTCAATGGCAGTGGAGAAGAAGACTTTTTGTATTGTCTCCCTGACAGCAAAGAGATTTCTGTCTGTCGGGAGATGAGCAAGAGCTTCGGATTCCCAACACTGGAAGACAGGCTCTCAGTGCTGTCGAAAAATGATTTGGTCGACAGCCTGGCGTATAATAGCTTGAAGGTGCAACAAATGGAATCTTTGCATTTTTTGTTGAGACCAAAATTTTTCGTTTGTTTAAACCTATTGACACACACATATTTCTCTTTGCAGGGCCTGATACTTAGCAATGCCCTCAGGGCACAGAAAGATGCTGAAGACGAAGGGTGTACTATAGCCCTGAGCAACCTTCGTTCCGAAGTACTTGAACTGAGGAACGAAGGTCTCGAGAAAGATAAAATATTACACTCATTGATAAATAAAATAAAGGAAGACGAAGCTGCTTTTAAAGGTCAAGCTGAAGCTCATAAACGCGAACTTGAAGATCTTCGGAAACAACTGGCCAGAGCCAAGGAAGAACGTATACTTGAAGAAACAAAGCGAGAACTCAGCGACCAATGGGCAGATCACTTAGAAGGAACTGTTGAAGAGCTTCGGTCGTCCAAGAAGAGATGCTATAACAAATCTATAGAATGTGTCAAGAAGTTAAGGGCTAGCTTCGCCAAGGTCGGCGCATTCTCAAGTGAGGAAAACTTTACGAGAGGCAATCCCGAAGGTCCCATCGAATGGATCGACCACGAAGCTGAAGCCTTCAAAGAAATTTTAAATAGCCGTGGAGATATATGTGCCTTCTCGGGTGCCAGAGGAATTGCCACTATTTTAGAGAAAAAAGGATGCGAACATGTAAAGATTCTAGCGCAATCCGAAGGTGCTTTGCCCTTCGAAGATGCAAGGGATCCATCGGCCGAAGCTAGCATGGTTGGTGGAAAATTTTTCACCGATATCTGGGATAATGGTGGCCGAGAAATGGCCCGAGAGATTATTCAAAGAAGCGAAAAGGGCATTCACGATGCTAGAGAAGTAGCTGAGGCTGCTGAGAAGAGCGCAGAGCCCGAAGGTCAATTAGGTATTATCTAATAGTTTTTATTGTGCTGTAATTTTAGGTTTTAAGATTCGTTTGCAATTTATCATAGCAATGTAGTCGTATCCTGTTCTACTTCAGATTCTGCTAAAGCCCCTTCGGACCCTCAGCCGAAAGGAGACGACGAAATAAAAAAGATGGCTGAAGCTATTATGGACGAAGTCGTCAATCGGCTCCTAAACGAAGCTGCAGAAGTCGTTTTGAGAGAGGATTAAATATTATTGTAAAAACTTTTGAGATGTAATATATTGTAACATTTTGTAACCCTGAATGTAATATACCTGTTTTTTCTTGCTTAATTCTTTACGATGCATGAAACTTTACACGTACCGCTTTTGAGTCTTTGACGAAAAAACACCTTCCCTTCTTTTCATGCTTCGTGAAGAAGAATTTTTCAACAATATCCAGTGTTCTGATGAATAATATCCAGGCTTCATGAAAATATTTTCCGAAGCTACACCTCCGAAGATCAATAATGTATCTCCTTGTGACAGTATGATTTTTCCCTTTTTTCAAAACGTTCTTCTGTAGATTAATATTGTGTCCACCTCTTGTGCCATATGCAACATGATGTATGATGCTTATGCTATGCGACATGATGCGATGATGTTATGTTATGTGAGGCGATGCTTATTCCGAAGATGCACACGCATCCCTGCAATAAAACACATAATCTTTTACAAGCCTCCCTTAGGAGCTTCTTCGCCTTTTACTTCAGCGGAATCAGCGTTTATTTTTCGCTGTAAGCCTCCCTTAGGAGCTTCTTCGCCTTTTACTTTCAGCGGTATTCGCGTTGACTTTTCGCGCTTCGCCTTTTACTTAGGCGGTATCAGCGTTGACTTTTCGCTGTATGCTCTGCATTCCCTTTGGAACGACTTTGGAGCAGAAAACTTACACTGCGCTCCCTCTGGAGCGGCTTTTTGTGACTTCGGCAAACTTACTCTGCGTTCCTTAGAACGACTTTTTGTTACTCCGAAGAATTTTCAATAGTTCGAAGGTCCTTTTTGTTGTCACACGTCTTTCAACAATTTAAGCCTGTGAAGAAGATATATTTTCCTTGTGTGAATCAACGAAACTATTTACATGAAACCTGAACAATGTCCTTTATTACAGAAAATAAAACTGAATGAAAAAGATTGCTATTAAGGTAGGATATTTGTCAATAGATATGCTTTGACTCTGGCACAGTGTTGTTGACTGTGCGAGCTTCGGACTGCTCTCTGAAGTCCCTTTGGTGTGGAGCATATTGGCTCCCTTCTGGCTGCTGGCCTTGTTGTAGCGGTGGTGGAGGCGGAGGTTGTTGCCAGGAAGCCTGAGGTTGACTCGCCGAAGCAACAGAAACTGCAGGGTGATTGCCTACATACTCTGGGATGTAAGGCGAATGATACGAAGCAGTGTGCATGACCTGCTTCGGCTGAACCTGTTGTGCTGTCGCTTCGGCTATTTCTTTTTGCTTCTGGATGGTAACATGGCACATCCTGGTGGTATGACCTTTGTTCTCACCACAGAATAAGCAGAAGATTCTTCTCGGTTGATCGCCAAATCTTCCTCCGAAGCCCCTGGCGCCTCTGCCTCTTGGAGCTGGTGGTCGGAAAGAGCCTTGCTGTTGCCCCGAAGCCTGTGAGGAACATTGTGGCCTTTGCTGTTGGCTCCCTCTATCATCATTTTGTGTAGAGTTATGAATTGATCTAACGTGCCTCGGGTAGAACCTCCCTCCGAAGCCCCTGGTCATTTCAGAAAACCTGAAAGCCTCCTCCCTCCTTTGGCGAAAATCATTATCGGCCCGAATGTACTCGTCCATCTTCTGGAGCAGCTTCTCCAAAGTTTGAGGGGGCTTCCTAGCGAAGTACTGAGCTGATGGTCCTGGCCGAAGCCCCTTGATCATGGCCTCAATGACAATTTCGTTGGGCACCGTTGGTGCTTGTGCCCTCAAACGCAAGAACCTTCGGACATACGCCTGAAGGTATTCTTCGTGATCCTGGGTGCACTGGAACAGAGCTTGAGCAGTGACCGGCTTCGTCTGAAACCCTTGAAAGCTAGTTAACAACAAGTCCTTCAGCTTCTGCCATGAAGTGATCGTTCCTGGTCGAAGGGAGGAATACCAGGTTTGAGCAACACTCCTGACAGCCATAACGAAAGATTTGGCCATGACTGCAGCATTGCCACCATACGAAGATACTGTTGCTTCATAGCTCATCAAAAACTGCTTCGGGTCTGAGTGGCCATCAAATACGGGAAGCTGAGGCGGCTTGTAGGACGGAGGCCAAGGTGTAGCCTGCAGCTCAGCGGACAGAGGAGAAGCATCATCAAAAACAAAATTCCCATGATGGAAATTGTCATACTAGTCATCTTCATTGGGAAAACCCTCCTGATGAAGGTCTTGGTGCTGAGGCCTTCGGTGTTGTTCATCCTGAGCAAGATGACGAACTTCTTCAGAGGCTTTGTCTATCTGCCTCTGCAGTTCAGCTAGCCTGGCCATCTTTTCTTTCTTCCTCTGTACTTGTTGATGAAGCATTTCCATATCTCTGATTTCTTGATCTATCTCGTCCTCTGGTGGTGTCGGGCTGACAGCCTTCCTTTTCTGGCTTCGGGCCTCCCGAAGGGAGATTGTCTCCTGATTGTGATCCAGTGGTTGCAGAGCTGCATCCCCAGTCGCTGAAGCTTTCTTCGGCGCCATAACGAAGGTTTATGATCGCCGAAGGTGTTCAAAAAACTCGAAGAGTGGAAGTGGGTTCACCGGAGGTGGGCGCCAATGTTGGGGACTTGTTCTCAAATGCTATGAGTTAAGAACAAGGCAACATAGAAAATGTTAATCGTTAAAGCCCTTCGTCCTTCGAAGCATTATTTCCTTTAGGATATAATGGTTTCTGGACGAAGGTTATGAAGGACGTATTTCCATAAATTCATCATACAGTGACGAAGGATGAAATGTAAGGAATATAAAAGACAACATAAACAATTATCTGTTATTATTAGGCATAAACAGGAATATCATTGAATTACAAGTGTACCTTCAACTGGAAGAAGATGATAGTACAAGCGTGACGCAAAAAGCGAATGCCAAGTCAGCGTGAACAGTACGGGAGTACTGTTCACCTATTTATAGGCGCGGGACACAACCCATACAAAATTACATTCATGCCCTTTACAGTTGATAATAACTCTATAGTAATCTGTCGAGGTCTAAATAGCCTTTTCATCTTTAAGTCGGTTTCACTTTCTGCTGTCACGCCGAAGCTTTCCTGCTCACACCTTCGGCGCTGTACCAACCTTCGTATTATTCTGGTCTACTGTGATGCCGACTTGAGTCCGAAGATACCTGTTCACACATTATACTCCAGAAATACTGTTAAATCCTGTTTTTGAGGACCTTCGGATGCCGAAGGTCCCCAACAGGAGTCTTCGGTGAAGACAAAGGCTTCCACTCCACTCCATTACTCATCCTTCGCCGTCGCTACGAGCAATTCTTCGTCTTTGGTATAATCTTCACTCATATATTATTTGCCAAAGGGGGAGAAAGTAGTAACAAGGGCTCTAATGATTTCGTTTTTGGCGATTTATGCCAAAGGGGGAGAGAGCATGAACCCAAAGCAAAAGGACCGCACCACCACCAATTTCAAAAATTTTAGTCTTTCAATTTGGTTTTAAAGAAGGATTTTCAAATTGGTATCTTATTTGTGATGTAATTTCAAATTGGTAGACCCTCTTCAAAATTAACATCAAAACCCTCTTGAATACTAAGAGGAGAATTTATTGAGGGGGAGTTTTGTTTTAGTCAAAGGAAAAGCATTTGAAACAGGGGGAGAAAATTTCAAATCTTGAAAATGCTTCTCAAAAATCTTATTCATTTACCTTTGACTATATTGCAAAAGGACTTTGAAAAGGATTTATAAAAGAATTTGCAAAAACAAAACATGTGGTGCAAGCGTGGTCCAAAATGTTAAAAATGAAGAAACAATCCATGCGTATCTTATGAGAATTTATATTGGCTCCATTCAAAGTAACATTTGCACTTACAATTATGCAAACTAGTTCAATTATGCACTTCTATACTTGCTTTGGTTTATGTTGGCATCAATCGCCAAAAAGGGGGAGATTGAAAGGGAATTAGGCTTACACATATTTCCTAATTGATTTTGGTGGTTGAATTGCCCAACACAAATAATTGGACTAACTAGTTTGCTCTAGTCTATAAGTTCTACAGGTGCCAAAGGTTCACAATAAGCCAATAAAAAGACCAAGAAAAGGGTTCAACAAAGAGGGCAAGGGATAACCGAAATGTGCCCTGGTCTGGCGCACCGGACTGTCCGGTGTGCCACCGGACAGTGTCCGATGCACCAGGGGACTTCAAGCTGAACTTCTCACCTTCGGGAATTTTCAGAGGCGCTTCGCTATAATTCACTGGACTGTCCGGTGCACCACCGGACAGTGTCCGGTGCCCCAAGGGAGAGCAACTCTGAACTCGCCAGCTTCGGGAATCCGCTCCGCTATAATTCACCGGACTGTCCGGTGAGTCACTGGACAGTGTCCGGTGCACACCAGACTGTCCGGTGTGACAGCGGAGCAACGGCTACTTCGCGCGCAACGGTCGACTGCAACGCATTAAATGCGCGTCTGCGCGCGCAGAGGAGCAGTGCACGCGCGGGTGGCACACCGGACAGCCTACAGGGCCTGTCCGGTGCACCACCGGACAACCAGGCAGGCCCACAAGACAGAACTCCAACGGTCAAACCCCAACGGTCTGCTGACGTGGCTGGCGCACCGGACTGTCCGGTGCGCCATGCGACTGCAGCCTTCCTACGACCACTTTGTGGTGGTTGGGGCTATAAATACCCCAACCACCCCACATTCATTGACATCCAAGTTTTCCACCTTCCAACTACTTACAAGAGCTAGCATTCAATACAAGACACACCAAAGAGATCAAATCCTCTCCCAACTCCACACAAAGCTTTAGTGATTAGAGAGAGTGATTTGTTGTGTTCATTTGAGCTCTTGCGCTTGGATTGCTTCTTTTCTTCCTTCATTCTTGTGATCAAACTCAATTGTAACCAAGGCAAGAGACACCAATTGTGTGATGGTCCTTGCGGGAACTTCGTGTTCCGTTTGATTGAGAAGAGAAGCTCACTCGGTCCGAGGGACCGTTTGAGAGAGGGAAAGGGTTGAAAGAGACCCGGTCTTTGTGACCACCTCAACGGGGAGTAGTTTTGCGAGAACCAAACCTCGGTAAAACAAATCCTTGTGTCTCACTCTTTATTCGCTTGCGATTTGTTTTCACGCCCTCTCTCGGAGTCGTTTATATTTCTAACGCTAACTCAGCTTGCAGTTGTGATTAAGTTTGTAAATTTCAGATTCGCCCTATTCACCCCCCCTCAAGGCGACTTTCAGTACCCTAAATCAGGGGTACCCTCTTCTACAGCATGAAGACGCCACACCCATGTGACACCTCCTTGCCACACGGGGGACGGCGCCTGACCCCACCGCATGGGCAGGCCAAAGGACGCCACGTGGCAAAAAGAGACAACACATCCCAGTAAGTCCGGACCCCCATAGAAGGACACCGGACCCATATACATATAAGTTCGGAGCCTCTGGGTAGGTCTGAACCTCAGTAGGGTCTCGGAACAAGGAGGATCCTGGTATGAGCAGGGGTCCGGTGCTGACACGTGTCCGAGCCTTGCTCTCTACTTCCCGCTCGAGCGGAGACCCGCTGCTTGTGGCCCATGACATAAGCTATCAGGCCAAACCTGACGTAAAGTCATGCAGCCCCTGCATTTATTGAGGAGAGGACGCGCCGCCTGCCACTGCGCTGACGGGCGACGTGCCCTCTCAGCATTTAATATGTCCCGTCCCAACCGCTGGCAGGCGGCGTCAAGGTCATCCAGCAGGCGGCGCGCCTGCTGGGTCTGCTGGCAAACAGTGCGCCCGTGCCGAGCGGCGCGCTATACTCATCCTCCCTCCTACAAGAAGCTTCCCCTGCACACCGAAGATACGCAGATCTCGGGCGCCAGGGCACAAGAAGATTGTCTCGGCAACAGACATTAGTAGGCTCCAAGCACTATATTCTTCATGTCCCTGGGCCCACATGTCGGGGCCTAGTCCCTTTGTGCATGCCCCCTTCAGCTATAAAAGAGGAGGCATGCGACGTTACACACACACACGCAATCTTAGGTCACACCTTAGACTCGCAGACTCATACAAGCTCACAAGCAATACATCTCACAGTGGAGTAGGGTATTACACTCCGGCGGCCCGAACCACTCTAAATCCTTGTGTGTTCTTGAGTTCTTCCCGTTCATTCCAACGATCAAGCAAAATGCCTAAGCCCCTCCTCATCTCAGGATTTAGGGCGGGTGCACTCCGCCACCCGGCCAGAGATTTGCTCTCCGACAACAATTGTAGCCCATTTTGCATAATTGAGAAACTGAAAGCAAGTTATAATCTAAGGAATCTACAAGAAAAACATTGGAAATAGAATGGTCAGGTGATATAGCAATTTTACCAAGTCCTTTGACCAAACCTTGATTTCCATCCCCGAATGTGATAGCTCTTTGGGGATCCTGGTTTTTCTCATAGGAGGAGAACATTCTTTTCTCCCCAGTCATGTGGTTTGTGCACCCGCTATCAATTATCCAACTTGAGCCCCCGGATGCATAAACCTACAAAACAAATTTAGGCCTTGTTCTTAGGTACCCAAACGGTCTTGGGTCCTTTGACATTAGAAACAAGCACCTTGGGTACCCAAACACAAGTCTTGGAGCCCTTGTGTTTGCCCCCAACATATTTGGCAACTGCTTTGCCTGATTTGTTAGTTAAAACATATGATGCATCAAAAGTTTTAAATGAGACATTGGGTTCATTTGATGCAATAGGAGATTTCTTTTTAGGCAATTTAACATGAGTGGATTGCCTAGAACTAGATGCCTCACTCTTATACATAAAAGCATGATGAGAGCCAGAGTGAGACTTCCTAGAATGAATTCTCCTAATCTTATGTTCGGGATAACCAGCAGGATATAAAATATAGCCCTCATTATCCTGAACCATGGGAGCTTTGCCCTTAACAAAGTTAGACAATTTCTTAGGGGCATTAAGCTTGACATTGTCTCCCTTTTGGAAGCCAATGCCATCCTTAATGCCAGGGCGTCTCCCACTATAGAGCATACTTCTAGCAAATTTAATTTTTTCATTTTCTAAGTCATGCTCATTAATTTTAGCACTAAGTTGAGCTATGTGATCATTTTGTTGTTTAATCAAAGCTAGGTGATCATGGATAGCATCAACATTAATGTCTCTACATCTAGTACAAATGGAAACATGGCTAATAGTAGATGTAGAGGGTTTGCAAGCATTTAATTCATCAATCTTAGCATGCAACATGGCATTATCATTTCTAAGATTGGAAATAGAATCATTGCAAACATTTAAATCCTTAGCCTTAGCAATTAAATTGTCATTCTCAATCTTAAGGCTAGAAAGTGATTCATTCAACTTGTCAATTTTAGAAATCAGACTAGCATTATCATTTTTGAGTTTGACAAGAGGATCATCACAAACATTTAACTTCTCAACCTTAGCAATTAATTTAGCATTCTTGTTTCTAAAGTTGGATATAGTATCATGGCAAATGCTAAGCTCACTAGTCAATTTTTCACATTTTTTTATCTCTTGAGCATAAGCATTTTTAACCTTAACATGCTTCTTGTTTTCCTTAATAAGGAAGTCCTCTTGGCTATCCAAGAGTTCATCCTTCTCATGAATAACACTAATTAATTCATTCAATTTTTCTTTTTGTTGCATGTTTAGGTTGGCAAAAAGAGTAAGCAAATTATCCGCATCATCACTAGAGCTAGCATCATCACTAGATGTTGCATATTTAGTAGAAGCTCTAGATTTTACCTTCTTCTTTTTGCCGTCCTTTGCCATGAGGCACTTGTGGCTGACGTTGGGAAAGAGGAGACCCTTGTTGACGGCGATGTTGGCGGTGTCCTCGTCGGAGAAGGAGTTGGTGGAGATCTCATCGGAGTCCCACTCCCGGCATACATGGGCATCGCCGCCCTTTTTGTAGTATCTCTTCTTTTCTCTCCTCTTTCCCTTCTTGTCATCACCCCTGTCACTATCACTAGATAATGGACATTTAGCAATAAAATGACCAGGCTTACCACACTTGTAGCAAACTTTCTTGGAGCGGGGCTTGTAATCCTTCCCCCTCCTTTGCTTGAGGATTTGGCGAAATCTCTTGGTGATGAGCGCCATTTCCTCGTTGTCGAGCTTGGAGGCGTCGATGGGGAGCCTACTTGACGTAGACTCTTCTTTCTTCTCCTCCGTCGCTTTGAATGCGATGGGTTGCGCCTCGGGTGTGGAGGTGATGCCTCGCTCGATGATTTGTTTGGAGCCTTTGATCATTAACTCAAAGCTCACAAACTTCCCTATAACCTCCTCGGGAGACATTAGCTTATATCTAGGATCACCACGAATTAATTGAACTTGTGTAGGGTTAAGAAAAACAAGTGATCTTAGAATAACCTTGACCATTTCATGGTCATCCCATTTTGTGCTCTCGAGGTTACGCACTTGATTCACCAAGGTCTTGAGCCGGTTGTACATGGCTTGTGGCTCCTCTCCTTGGTTGAGCATGAATCGACCGAGCTCCCCCTCGATCGTCTCCCGCTTGGTGATTTTGGTCACCTTGTCTCCTTCGTGCGCGGTCTTGAGTATGTCCCAAATCTATTTGACACTCTTCAACCCTTGCACCTTATTATACTCCTCTCGACTTAGAGAGGCGAGGAGTATAGTAGTGGCTTGGGCGTTGAAGTGCCGGATTTGGGCTACCTCGTCTGAGTCATAGCCTTCATCCCTCACGGATGGTTCCTGCGCTCCAAACTCAACAGTGTCCCAAATGCTACCGTGGAGTGAGGTTAGATGGTGCCTCATTTTATCACTCCACATACAATAATCTTCACCGTAAAAAACCGGTGGTTTGCCTAGTGGGACAGAAAGTAAAGGAGTGTGTTTGGAAATGCGAGGATAGCGTAAGGGGATCTTACTAAACTTCTTGCGCTCATGGCACTTAGAAGTGACGGATGGCGTGTCGGAGCCGGAGGTGGAAGGCGACGAAGAATCGGTCTCGTAGTAGACCACTTTCTTCATTTTCTTCTTCTTGTCGCCACTCCGGTGCGACTTGACGCGGAGAGGTGATTCCTCCCTCTTCTTGTTGCCGGACTCCTTTGATGGAGCCTTCCCGTGGCTTGTGGCGGGCTTCTCGCCGGTCTTCATCTCCCTCTTGGTGTGATCTCCCGACATCACTTCGAACGGTTAGGTTCTAATAAAGTACCGGGCTCTGATACCAATTGAAAGTCGCCTAGAGGGGGGTGAATAGGCAAATCTGAATTTTATAAACTTTAAGCACAACTACAAGTCGGGTTAGCGTTAGAAATATAATCGAGTCCGAAAGAGAGGGCGAAAACAAATCACAAGCAAATGAAAGCGGATGACATGGTGATTTGTTTTACCGAGGTTCGGTTCTTGCAAACCTACTCCCCGTTGAGGTGGTCACAAAGACTGGGTCTCTTTCAACCCTTTCCCTCTCTCAAACGGTCACCTAGACCGAGTGAGCTTTTCTCCTTAATCAATGGGTCACTTAGACCCCTTACAAGGACCACCACAACTTGGTGTCTCTTGCTTGATTACAAGTTGCTTGAGAACAAGAATGGAGGAAGAAAAAAAGCGATCCAAGAGACAAGAACTCAAATAAACACAAATGCCTCTCTCTCACAAGCCACTAAGTCTTTGGAATGAGATTGGGACTTGGAGAGGATTTGATCTTTTGTTTTGTGTCTTGGAGTGAAGTCTAGAGCTCTTGTATTGAATGCAATGGCTGAAAACTTGGATCCTTGAAGTGGTGGTGGTTGGGGTATTTATAGCCCCACCCACCAAAATGGTCGTTGGGGAGGCTCTCTGTCGATGGGCGCACCGGACAGTCCGGTGCGCCAGCCACGTCACCCAACCGTTAGGGTTCGACCGTTAGAGCTCTAACAGATTGGGCCACCGGACAGTCCGGTGCCGCACCAGACATGTACTGTTCACTGTCCGGTGCGCCTTCTAGCGCCTGCTCTGACTTCTGCGTGAACTGTCCGCGCACTGTAGTGCACTGTTCACCTTTTGCAGACGACCGTTGGCGCTATAGTCGTTGTTCCGCATGGCACACCGGACAGTACGGTGAATTATAGCGGAGTGGCTTTTCCAGAAACCCGAAGGTGGCTAGTTCGAGTTGATCCACCCTGGTGCACCGGACACTGTCCGGTGCGCCAGACCAGGGCAGCCTTCGGTTTCTTTTGCTCCTTTCTTTTTGAACCCTATCTTGGACTTTTTATTGGTTTGTGTTGAACCTTTGGCACCTGTAGAACTTATAATCTAGAGCAAACTAGTTAGTCCAATTATTTGTGTTGGGCAATTCAACCACCAAAATCATTTAGGAAAAGGTTTGACCCTATTTCCCTTTCAACCACCCCACTCGATGTCAAGACACTTGCAGGCTACACAAATACACTCCTCAATTTGTCCTCCATGAGTGAAACTAAGGACAAGTGTTCTACGCGTTCGCCAATGTGGTGACCTAGATGTATGGGAACCCACCGGCCACCGCTACCATCCATGGTGGTGCTCCACGGAACCGCCCCTGACATGCCTATCATGACAGTCATGGGAGGACTGGCTCACTTCATCGTTGCTAGAACTAAGGTGAAAAAGTGACGCCTCAAGAGGCACGCTGCCGCCCTTAAGCGACGACTCAATGCGCTCGCTATTACCATCAGGCGAAAGACAGAGGGAATCACACCCTCAACGCTCATGGCCATAGTTGGCCTCCAACCAACCTCCATCCTCGATCTCCTCAAAGACGACTCAAGCCACGGGTCAACATCATGCACTATAACCCACGGTCTCAGATTATATTGCATCCTTATCCTATTTGTTCGCACACTATAGCAACAAACCCCGTCCATTTCGCAACAACCTTCACCCGCTTCTTCCGCCGTTGCACATTGAATTTTAAGTGAAACCAGTCATTGCACATTGAATTTTAAGTGAAACTAACTATGCAATTGGAAATGAGTACAAGGCTCTGTAAAAGCGGAAAATGTTTTCATTGTTTGATAAGATACTCTAAAGTCAAGACCAAGTATGTATTTCAGTAAGCATGTTAAGCATTAGAGGATAAACTTATTGTATTTGGTATTTTAGGAAATGATCTTGTTGGCGTACTTATGCTTTTCTATGTCTTGCTAAACTTGTAAAAAATTGTTAAGCCATCACCATAAATGAATTTGCATGTGTTACCTATGGAATCTCAATGATGATTTTGGTTAAGGCATCAGATCTATACCATCTTCTCGCTCCCAAGTCCTAAGCCAAAACATTGGTTATAACTCATTTTTCGGTCTTTTGGCTAAGATTAAGTGTAATATTTGTTTTACAAGTTCAATATCAGGTATATGGACAATATGTTCATTTTGACATTAAATCCATTAAGACTCAAGTAGGGGTGACAATGGGATCTAAATTTTACACTATAAGTTTTAAGAATCGGATCGAGTCCTATTTCTATTCATTTTTGAACTACAAATTATTTAGGACCCCACCATTTTATGAAGAATCATTTGGATCATGATTCATTACCACACCTACTCTCAAGTGTGGCTTAGTCACCTAATCAATATCATCGCGCTCGTGCACGGATATTAGACTAGTTTATATATAAAATCTAGATTTTAAAATGTCATCCAAATGTCTCCTAAGTTCACGGGGAGAATGTGGTACCTAGGCAAGCTAGCTAGCTGTCAGCGGCAGTTGCAGTAACGTGCACCTGGCAAGCCCGCGAATACAGGTAGGTAGCAGCGACGTATCGGTTGAGACTTGAGAGTAGGGATGGCAATTGGACCCGTGGGTATGGATACCCATGGGTTTCGTACCCGGTGGACATGGATACGGGTTGGAAAACTCACCCGTGGATCCTATCTGGTCGGGTACCCAAAATACATCGGGTAGGGTATGGATAGTATATTTTACCCATGGATATCCACTGGATACCCGAAATATTAATTCACAATTTCACATGTTATGTTTTTGGCCCATGAAGCAAAGAAAAAAAGCCCAAAGCAGTGGACTCACGGTTGGGCCATCATGTTCCTATTCTCCTAACCCTAAGTTCCCTAACCGGCTAACCCTAACCAGTCCCGCAATCCGCCACCCGCCCGACCGCCCACCCACCAGCGCCCAGCCGACAGCCGCAGAGGTAGAGCCCGCTGCCCCGCTCCCGCCTCGAGCTGCGCGGCTGCGCCCCTGAGCTACACCGTCCCCGAGCTGTGTCGTCCATCGGTCGCCCGCCCCAGCATCCCGAGTCCCGACGCCGCTGTCGTCCCCCACTCGTCGTTCCTCCCGTCGCGCGGCGCAGCGCTCACGCAAGGCCCTCAGACCAGCAGATCGACCAGCAGATCAACGCCGCCCCTCAGACCCTCAGGTACTCAGTAGTCAATTCTCAGTTAGAAGCCTAATGTCAACTCCACAAGACAGTAGCAGTCGTCGCAGTGGCATAGGAGCAGCTCCTATTGATGCTAGTAGCTCTAGAGATCCCACTCCATCTGATGCAGCAACCCAAGGGACAATGAATGATGTTGTTGAAATAGATGGTGCTGCACAGGTTGGGTGTAAGAGGGAGTTGAAGTCTAAAGTATGGGAGGATTTTGTTAGAGTTGTTGTATTTGGTAAATGGAAAGCTAAGTACAATTGGTGTAGCAAAATATTGACAGCCGAAGGTAAAAGTGGTACCAGCCATTTACAAAGCCACATAAATACATGTGAGTCACGACAAGCTAGAAAAGGCCTAAAACAATCCTCCTTGAAATTTTCACAAAATCCAGATGGCAGTGTTTGTCTAGAGAAGTATGTATTTGATCAAGATGTTGCTAGGAAAGAACTTGCATTAATGATATGTGTGCATGAGTACCCGCTGTCTATGGTTGACCATGTAGGCTTTAGAAAGTTTTGTGCTTCCCTGCAACTGTTGTTTAAATTAGTGTCAAGAAACACCATTAGAAAGGATATTCTGGATATGTATGACGTTCAAAAGCTCTCTATGGTGACAATGTTCCAACAACAACAATCTCGTATTGCAGTCACCACAGATATGTGGACAGCAAATCATCAAAAGAAGGGTTATATGGCAGTGACTGTACAC
Organism: Zea mays; assembly: GCF_902167145.1. Classification (NCBI taxonomy): domain Eukaryota; kingdom Viridiplantae; phylum Streptophyta; class Magnoliopsida; order Poales; family Poaceae; genus Zea; species Zea mays. The sequence goes on from NC_050102.1 coordinate 109,473,431, forward strand.
TATATTGATGAAAATTGGATTCTAAAAAGCTATCTTTTAAGGTAATATTTCTGCTGCTCTATATTTCTGTTGCCATCCTTGGTTTAAAATGAAGTTCTTGTATGCTATGTTTACTGAAATTTATGGACATGAGAATGTGGGTAGAGAAACTACGAAAGTTAAGGATCTGTTTGTTGACTTAGTGAAGGAATATCAAGATTCCATGGAGGGGTTTGGCACAACAGATGGTGCTGCTAGGCCTTGTGGCAATACTACTATCCAAAATGAAGGGGATGCAGTTGTTTTTGACATTTTTTATCAATATTTATCTGCTGAACCTGCTGCCCCAACCGCTTTTGTTAGCACAGAATTCGATCTGAATTTGGAAGAGGAAATGTTGGCTAGAACTACAAACTTAGACATCATTGGTTGGTGGAATGTGGCAGGGGTGAAGTATCCCACTTTGAGAAAGATTGCCCGAGATATCATGTTTATTCCTGTGACAACCGTGGCTTCTGAGTCTGTCTTTAGTACTGGTGGGAGGGTCATTAGCCCAAGTCATAGTAGACTAGCCCCAAAAATGGTGGAAGCCTTGATGTGTATGCAAGCTTGGGCTCACGCTGACATGCTTGGTATGAATACTAGTGGATCAATAATGTTGTTTTATTTTCATTCCTTTCACTGCGATAGCACTAATCTTTCAAACTTCTCTTTGATTAGGTCATGGATCTCATGTACTCAATGCACTCATGACTTGCCTTGATGATGAAGATGAAGCAACGGTATATTGAAATTTAGCCATTCTATATTTTACTAAATTTCTATTTGAATAACTATATGATATGTCACTTTGTTAGGATGGCATGCAATCTGAAATCATTGATCCATGAACTTGTTTGCTGCTACTACGAAGTTGCTGGCTGCCTGCTACTACATGAACATCATGGACTTCCTGTTATTGTGTTGTTGCTTATATTTGTGTTGTGTGTACTATGATTTGTGAATTGAACATGTACTATGATTTGTGAACTGTACTATGATATGTGAACTGGATGTGTACTAGTCATGAACTGTACTATGATTTGTAAATTGGTGATGTTGCTTATTAATTTCACATGTTATGATGTTGTTCATTAACTCTCATCTATCATAAATTGTGTTGCTCATCAATTTACATGCAGATTTATATTTTACAGTAGTATATCCACCGGATACCCGATACCCCGACGGATACCCGGTGGGCATAGGTACGGGTCCATTTTTTTTACCCGATTGACTTGGTGAGTATGGATATTTATATAAGGGTTTGGGTATTAACACCCGAATCGTTGTCATCCCTCTTGAGAGGCAGCCGATGGATGAAATCACTGAAGAAGTCGTGCAACGAGACGACCTGTAACTCCGCTTTTGGCGCTGGAGCAGGTAACTGTGGGGGTGACGCACGCACACGGACCAGCTGCCTGGGGGTCGGTCCGTCCGGTCATGGATGTGTGTGATTTGTGAATGAACGGAGGAGCACCCTGATGGCGCATGCATGTGGAGTTATCCCATCCACCACACCACCCATTCGGTGATTCGGCCACATTCTCTCCCATCCCATGTCTGCGGTCAGCAGCAGTTATGATGCATCACATCACACCTCACACCATCGGGCCGGGCTGGTTGATGTGATGATGCCATATTGCCATGATTCCTCCCCAGGGCCCAAAAGCCTCGGGCAGCAGGACTGTGCTGCACACCACCCCCTGCCTGCCTTTTTTTTTTGTCTTTTCTCTGGTACTATAGTCGCGTGCAGTAACTCCACATGGGACATTGTTTGCACTCGGCACGGTAAAAAAAAGGAGCGGTAATAAAACGTGTATAGTACTAGTACACTGTGACTTGGTACAAAATGTCTCCAACCATGGCTGATGACTGACGAGGGGAAGTGTTCCTGGGTCGTCAATCCATCATCATAGTGAGTACACTATTACATGCGGTATGGCACCGGAGTCGGAGATCATCAACAAGTGGTGACGGCGACGTGGAGGAGTCGAATCAAAGCCGAAATTGCCCATCACCGGAGTGAGTCGGAGTCGGAGTCGGAGTCGGAGTCGGCAGCGCTGTGCTCGTGACCACCGAATTGGACGGGTACAGGACCGGGCCCCGGCTGTGGCCCCGTCCACGGATGGTTCTCCCGGCGAGTTTGACCGTGCACCTAGCTTGCGTCGCGGGGCCGTGGACCGAGGGCAGGCAGGCTGGCAGGCACAGGCGGCGGAGCCGAATCCGACCAAGGCCTTCCCCGCTTTTCCTCTAGCGTCGCGCCACAATTCCCGCCTCAAAAGGCGAACCGGCCAGTTGGCTCGTGCGGCGCGGCCCCTGCTGGCTGGCTCTGGCTGCAACTGCTCCAGTCAGGGTGGCTGGCCGTTCTGCCACGAGATGACGAGACCAACGACTTACTCCGCTCTGTATGTCGAATGTCGGCCACGATTCCGGTTTTACTATACTACTGTATTTTTTTCCAGCCTATAGACGAAGTCGCTAGGACGGACCTGACGAGCATCAACTTAACAACTTTCCAACGCATAAAGTCGACATGAATTCCAATCATACGCACACGCGTACTGGTGTATGCTGTGCATGCACGGTGTAACCCGACGCCGAGAACGAAATGCGCGAGATTTTGCAGCCACCTCGCTAACCCCCGCCGGCAGCCAGGCGCGCCGACCGGGACGGACGGAGCGCGCGCGCGCGCTCGGGCTCACCACCTGACGACGAACCGCCCAGATCAGACGACGACGACGACGCCGAACGCCGACAGGCCCTGGTCGTCGGCGAAGGAAGTCACGCGACGTGTCCCGCGCCGCGACAGACATGCATCGCCTGGTGACGAGCCCAAGGCGAAGGTGAAGGCGGTCGACGTCGCGACGTGCCCGGTGGCTACTGGCCTGCCTGCCTCTCGCCCACGCAAGGCCGCGCGCGCGCGACTACGTGACGGACACGTCGCGCGGTTCCCCCGCGCGGCGCGTTGCTCGGTACTCCAGCAATATGTATGGACGCAGGCGTCGTCGAGAAGGCGCGTCATGCATCAGGCTAACTGCAGCGGTGGACGCTGCCCCTCCCCTCCCCTTGCATGCGGCGCGTAGAGGGCACCCTATGGCCGCAGCGGTGCCCCTACATCGTCCCCTACGTGTCGGTCCCCTTCTCTCTTCCTCAGATCTAGCGTGTCACTGTTCATCACGCTAAACACTGTGCTATGGGTCCACGAGTAATTGTTAGTAGATAAAAAATTGATAGTTGGTATAGAAAATGATATTTTATAGTGGTAGTGGGGTATAGGGGGAGTATTTAAGAGAACCGCTGCGAGAGATGAAAAAATAGAAAAAAATAGGGAGGAAAAGTGATATAGGAGGAAAAATTTAAAGGTAACGGTTGCGGATAGCCTCAGGAGGCCAGTGCCACGTCGAGAAGGTTTGGTTGGTTGGTGATGCCACGCATGCAGCCTGTAGCGACTGGAAGCTTGGCTCATACTAGTAGTCTAGTACTACTTACTGCTGGTAAGTAGAAGATGACAGTGACGGCCTCGTTCTGGTCGGTTGATCCATCCATTTTTTCTAGTGTCGTGTCATCTATCACCATCGGTGGTGGATTGGTTCAGTCTTGTGCGCGACACCTGGGATCAGCGCGGGCACGACATGTGGGGGCAGCAGGCTCTCGGATAAGCAACCGTATATAGTCTCACTCTCACCAGAAAACAAAAGTCTTTAATCCATTTTCCTTCCTTCGGGCGGTAAAGTATTAAATTACTCTGCGAGTGGAGTGAACCCACGACGGAGTTCGTACTACGTATTAGAAGCAATCCTCAGACGAGCTGAAGGCGAAGAAGTCCATGCATGGATTGTTGCAAGGCCCGGCCGGTGCCCTGATTGATGCTGATGCTAGCTAGCGTCGACCATTCACCGCTATCATCAACCTAGAAAGGGATGGGCTTAGCACGGGCACGGCTGCGCCATGCCGTTTTCTATCCTGGGTGGATTTATCTGCCCACAATTTTCTCGTTCACGGGAAGGAAAAAATTGACTCTTGGAAATTGGTCGGTTGCAGGACTCAACTATAAAGCATCTCGACGAGTTCAATCGGATATATATATATATATATATATATATATATATATATATATATATATATATATATATATATATATATATATATATATATATATATATATATATATATATATATATATATATATATATATATATATAGGGACGAACTAATAGAAGCCCAGGGCTTCCATTAGTGTCGGGAAGCCCCAGCTAATTAGACGGAATCGGTCAGACTGCAAGTTTGTTCGGCGGTTTTAGGTCTGGTCGAACCACATCGTAAATCATAAGCCAACAGATCGTAAACCCGTGTGTATTTTAGCGTAAAATGGTGTACGCGATAAAATCGCGAACGATAACTGAAGCCTCCTGAAAATATCGCCCAGCATGCACGTAAGCAGAAACGCGAGGCATAAATATGTACATACAATGGCGTAACTGGTTACATATACTTCAGTAAATATAAATCTGTTTCAACAAACCACGATAAATTCTCTCGAGTTGTTATCACCAGTCCGACAATATCTCCTGGCATGCAGGAACAAACTTTATATAACGTAATTGACCGAACAAAATAGCGTAAACATTGTACACGGGATTGGTTAGCTCAGGGCATATAAAAAGGAACGTGGCGGTTGATTGTATTGCATTGTTTACAATAGCTGACGGCAGAGAAGAAGAAGCAGGCGATGATAATTCTGCGTCATTGCACAGAGCTGCACCAGGTACATTTGCAATTGAATAATTACTTCAGTTCATAAAATAATTAGAGAAATATGATGGCCGGCTTGCAGACACATGCAGTGGTCTACCAGCAGCGCCCACATCAAGAATTATATCTCCAAACTGTGGTGCGAGTCCACGGATAAATATAGTAACACCACCTGCAGAATTACGAGCGCCAGGGGTCAATGATGGCAATACAACAGTAATTGAAACAATGGTAGCAACAAATCAAATGGTGCCTATGAGGACCATTAGTGATCATGAACAAGATACACCTAATATCCTCCGAAGTCATGTAAGTTATTTATCTTTGGTTATGTCAATTATACAATTTAAATAACATTAAGACTGTAACTAATATAAAATTAATTGTATTTATGATTATGTTAATTCACAGCCTGAAAGTATTGATCCAACCATGGTGCCTACGATCGGTATGACATTTGGAAATGTCGATGAGGCATACAATTTTTACAGTCGTTATGCATATGAGGTTGGTTTTCCACTTAAAAAGTATAGGGAGAGAAAGAACTGTAAGTGGTTAAATTGTTCAATGGAGGGTAGAAATACAGAAAGGTTAGCTAGTAATCCTAGAATCCGTAATACATCATCGAGGAGAACACAATGCAAGGCTGGTTTGAAATTAAAAAAATCTATGATGACTCAAAAGAAAATATTGTAGCCGTAAGAATCGATCTGGTGCACTTAGAACATAATCATGAATTCATTAAGAAGGATACTGTAAAGAAACACCTACAATGCAACAAGACTCATGATCCTGAGTACATGGAGTTTCTCAGTTCAATGCAACAAAGCAGAATCCCACAACACTGTATCATGGACTTCGTGTCTGAGATGCATGGTGGTCCAGAAAACGTACCAATTACAGCAAAGGACATTGCTAATTTGTAAGAATCATTTTCTTTATGTATCTATCATATAAATTTTAAAATCCATTTCAAGTTAATGAGTAATAATTATAAATTTTTATTGAAATATACAGGAAACAGGCAAAGCAACGAGAAAAGAATGCCAATGATGTGTCTAAGCTTTTGGCTTTTTTTCATTATGCAAAAGGGATAATCCGCAATTTTTCTCTGATTTCCAGTTAGACAGCGAAGGAAAAATATTGAGTATTTTTTGGTCTCATGCTAGTCAGCAAGGAGAGTATGTTGATTTTGGGGATGCAGTTACCTTTGATACAACTCATAAGACTAATTTGTATGGAAAACCCCTAACAATGTTTGTTGGTGCAAACCAACACCTACAATGCACAGTGTTTGGGTTCTCATTATTGGGAGATGAAACTGTTGAAACATTCGAGTGGGTATTTAATGCATTCAAGACATGCATGGGGACTGAAGGACCAAGAGTCATGTTGACAGGTATGATTTATGTAGATATAATAACTATAAACTCGAAGTACATGCAATATAAATTCAATATCTTGTGCGTATTTACAATGCATGTGAGTCTTGTTTTGTTATGTACCATACAATGTTTGCATAAAAATATGCATATAATAATGTCAGACAATGAATATTTACAGATCAAGACCCTGCAATGCGAGTGGCATTACGTCGGGTCTTCCCAAACACAGTCCACAGGTTGTGTCTATGGCATATGCAAAATAGGTACATGCCATTTCTAAATGAGTTGTATGCACGATATGCTGAAGCAGATTTTAAGACAAAATTCCAGTCTATAGTACATCATCCATTGACTGAAATAGAGTTTGAGGCTGCATGGAAATTGTTGATTGATGAATTCAACCTGCATGAAGATGGAACACTTAGAAAATTATATGCAATGCGTAAGGAGTGGATACCTATTTTTTTCAAACATGACTATTGTGGGCTTATGGTGTCTACGCAATGTAGCGTGAGCATGAACAAACTCGTGAAGAGCGCTCATGTCGATTCAAACACCCCACTTCATGAGTTTGCTAAGCAAATGTTGAAACTACTGCATAGCAGGAAGATGCAAGAAGGAAAGGAAACACTAGGATGTATGGTATGTAATATTATTTATGCATTATACTATTTAGTAGGCTCGCAAGACGTAACTAATTATTTTATATGCAGGGTCAAAAAGAAACCACAACTCTATATATGTTCGAAATTAGGGTTGCAAGGGCATACACCAGGGCTGTGATGAATAGATTCGAGGAGTCAATAAAATACGCTACTGCATATAGGATAACACTTGACACAGATGGAGGCGCAAATGATTGGTTGGTGCAGCATACATCAAGATCGAAAAGAATCGTGTGGGGCAACACCAATTCAAAGTGAATGCAGATGTAGAGGCAGGAAAGTTTAAATGTGAATGCAAACAGTGGGAACACACAGGTAAGCAAGAGTTAAGAAATAATGTCGTATTATTTATACGCTAATAATTAAAGCTGAATGTGAAATGTTGCACCCTTGTTTAAATGTAGGACTATTTTGTGTGCATCTAATCCGAACATTCATGCACATTCAACTAGAGAGGATACCTAAGGAATACATTCTACAGCGTTACACATACTCAGCTAAGCAAGATGTGGTATTTTCAAGAGATGACAGGAAAATGAGTGGAAAAGATGGAGAAACAAAATCATATAGGCAAAAAATGTTGCTTAAAAAGGCAATGAAGGTAGTAAACCAAGCTAGTATGTCAAAGGTAGGGAGTGATAAGGCTTTGGACACAATGGATGAACTGTTGGAGATGCTTGGGCGTTTAGAGCTAGATATAGGATGTGAAGATGCTGGTGGTGCAACTACTGGAGAGGGCAACCATGTGGGTGTTCTTTTATATAAAATTGTTGAAAATTTTATTTAGAACTTAATTATTGCTAATTGTAAAAATTAAACGTTGCAGGGCGAAGAGGATGATGTTGGAAACGCTGAAGATGAACATGTATTGCAATGTGATAACGAGGAGCATGTGGCAGTACATTCACGACAACAGGTAATATTATGGCAAAAAAACAATGTAATTTATGTATAGTGCAAACAAATGGGATGATTTCTACATTATTTGTAATATTGACTATAATGCACTAATGAGTAGGATGGAGGCTTAAATATTGATGCACATCATCAATCTGAACTGCAAATGACGCTTGTTGGAAATGATGATTGTGAAGGAACACAATATGGGGATGTTAGAAAGGTATGAAATCTAAATTTATTAAATTGCAGATATTCTGTATATTTAATGATAGTAACTATTTATAATTTGACATCATAACATATGTACCTATAAATACTTCTTTGTATGGCATGTAGAGACTGGAATATGATGTAGATGGCATAAGCTTATTGCGTCCAATTAATGCAAGGCCAAAGGGAAGGACAATAAAAACTAGTGAACAAAGAGTTCTAAAATTGGGTGCGAAAGGAGAAAAGAAGAAGACTCGAAAGTGCCAAAAATGTGGCATTGCTGATGGACACAACAGTCGAACCTGCTTGTCTGTAGAGGAAAATAGGGTTAAATTGGCTAGCCTTGCCGATAGAAAAAGAGGACGACCGCCTGGGTCTAGAAACAAAAATTCAACAATGGCCCCACAGTGGAATGAGACATCCACATCAAAAAAACATAAACATACTGATTCTGAAGAACATGGTTCGGATGACGATAATTTGGCAGGATTGTAAAACATTTATACATAAATAATGGATGATATTGAAATGTTATGATCATGATACTATTTGATGATTATAAATATTTACGTTAAAAGCTCACTGTATGGATTATATCTATTAATGCGACGTAATTATTTGTTATGAGCTATGCTACTGATGGGTTTGTTTGGCTATATAATCATATATTCACTGCATCTCGTACAGTATTTATGTTGAAAGAATCAAATATCCGGCGAAATGAAGTCAATATGTAGGGGCTGGCGCCAAACAAAAAAACTAAATGAATAAGCATAAACATGTTCAGTTATATGCATAAACAGTATCAGATTTATGCATAACTGAACAAAGATAGGCAGCACATTAACACTGGATAAACATGCACATTCAGTAAATAAGTACATAAAACAACGTAAACCTGTTCAGTTATATGCATAAACATTATCAGATTTTTTGCATAGTCAATACAAGGAATTATTGAAAATATTGAACAGAATTGATCAAAGATAAGCAGCACAATGAAGCTGGATAAACAGGCGCATAAAGTAAATAAGTATACAAAAAACATAAACATGTTCAGTAATATGCATAAACAGTATCAGGTTTTTGCATAATCAATACAGAGAATAACTGAAAAGACTGCATAAATGAACTTAGAAAGGAAGCACATTGGCACTGGATAATCAGGAGCATACAGTAGATAACGGAATAAAACATCTGATGCATTGAAGAACATCACTGAATAAGATATAAAAACCATAAGACAAATGATAAAGTGCAGAACTATCATATATAAATATAACCATCTAAAACATATCTGGTACGATATATATAAGAGTTTGCTAAGAGCTGCATATGGACATAAGTATTATCTGAATCCTAACATAAGCCAACAAACCAATATTTACATGAACACCATTCAGTGACACTACCCTAAACTAAGCTAGAACTGAGATAACTTGAAGCCACCAAAAGCCATCAGACCATGATGTTCATACTAATATTAAGATAGTAAACTATACTAGGCTACTACTGAGAGAACTTGAATCTATCCAGATGGGAAACCACGGAGCTGTTTCTATTTAGTCGATGGAATATTAGGTAATGCAGTACAAGAGAGCGAATGTCCTCTGAATTATCCTGCAAACAAATATAAGGAAAAGGTGAGTTAGACATAACTATACATACATTATGTCATAACAACAAAAATACTATCTATGTATTATGTACCGGATCAATGACTGCATTCATAGCTCCAACCATGTAGTCGTAGTTCTGCATATATCTCATGACAAAGAATCCACAATCATTAGACCCCAATTTGATTGTTGGGCAGTTATTCATGAGTTCAATAGGGTACTTCAAAAAAGCAGGGAGAGCTGATCTTGGTCGAGCATTTTGAATAGCTAGATTGAGCCTACTCATCATTAACCTGGCCCATGAAACCTTCCTATCACCCAAATCCATAGGTATACAATGGTAATTTTTCCAGATAGTCCCACCCATCTCTGGTCCATAAGGGTTGGAATCTAACACATGTATGCGTCCAATCTGAAGATTAACAACATACAATGTCCAATGTCCAGATCGTAGCATGGGTACCATTATCTACATGCACACAAAATGGAAATAACAAATGTTGAATACACTAAGGTTGATATGGATGATTGGATTAAAATTTAAATGCAGCAAAATGAGGTGAGAGTGTGAAGGGTGAAGGAATAGAAATTAACTGATTTGTAGTCATCCAGCTGCTTGAAAGAAGGCAGTGTCTTCAATAGGTAACTCTCCAAAACTGAAGGGTCAAATGGACGAGGAGACTTACTATGTTGCTCTTGCTCCTCAAAGTTCAATATAGCCTAATAGGATAGAGAAGTATTATGTAATTTCCATTAAAGATATGCATTTAAAAAAGAGGTATAAATGTAGAAGTCATACCCCAACATTAACATCTAGAATGAGCTGGTGAGCATTGAGTGGAGGAATATGTTTAGACCAGTCATCGCGGACACACTCAATGAAACATTGCATAAACACGTTGTCGAGACATGCGCCATCAGCAAAAGATTGTTGTATGTCACAACAATTGGTGCGATGTTCACCAAAGTCAATTATATTTCTACATAAGAAAAGGTTGAGCATACAACAATAGAAACAAATGTTATTTGTATAAATGAGATATAAAATTACATAATATATATGAAACTTGACCATTGAATTGAAGGTACTATATGGGAATAATGAGATACAAAATTACATAATATGCAACTTGACCACCCTCTCTCAGCCATAATAATGGGAATTCTAGTATTTCAATTTTCTGTTTTTCTCTTTTATGTAAACTTGCTGTTTTTGACTTTTGATTGTCTGGCACAGCCTGCTGTTGGAGCTAACAGAAGGAAAGTGGATGCTCAAGGCAATGTTCTATAGAAGCTACAACTCAAAGTTCAGTCATGTGTATAGCTATTTTCCTTTCGCTTCTATTCAATGCTAAATATTTGGGTACAAAGATTGAATAAAACTTAATAGTATCAATACCATTGCCACGATGTTGTTCAATCAGAATTAAAAAGAATTAAAAATTATGCCAAGTCAAACAAATTGAAAATTATGTACCTGTCCAATTCAATGAACCTAGAACACAAGTATGCCTGAAGAGCGCGAGCACATTCTAATTCAGATAAGAAGAGACCTGGTGCAGAAACACTCCCAATAGGAGTCTTGTCAAATACTGGTCCAGAATCATTGTCAACTGTGCCACCTACCACTGTCTGACCTTGCTGCACAAAAAATATGAAGTATACGTAAATCATAATATGTAAACATGAAATGCAAGATATCAAGACAGAAAAGATATATAAGTAAAGCTTAAATACTAACAGTATTTGGTGTAACAGATTCATCGGCCCGAAGAACCTCATCAATCAATTCTCCAAATGTAGCAGCTAGATTCGACTGCTTTGTACCAATAGTATTCAAACATTGCTTGATAGAGGCAAATATTTTGCCAACCTCTAAGTCATAATCAATCAACGTAGCTTGGAACTTCTGGCGTTGATGTACATGAAGCATCTGAATCTTATTTGCCATCAAGTCTTGCATAAGAGGGAGTTGGATGATTATATTGGGAAGTCGATCATGTTGATTTGGGTCTTCATCAAAAGTTTCTGGCCTCATAGGAAACTGGAGTAAAAAAAAGATAATAATGATATGATAAGTATGGTAAAGCAACAGACAAACAAAGATCATAGTGGGTATATGACCTAACCTCAATCTGGCAAGTAGTTGGCGATTTTGAGACGTAACATGTCTCACTGCTGCTACGAAACTGATGAAACAGAATCAAAATTAATAATTATGTATATGGATTGACGCATGGCATGAATTGATATTGTTATATGACTACTAAAATTAAGATGTGTATTCCAACTAAGAAAGAAAAGAAGACCACAAACTATATTTCAAACCATCCAGCCATGCATACTGCAAGTTTCAGCTTCCATATACAAGGATAGCAATCCTGACACCTCTTATTTATCAGGACATTCTAAATGTAATTTAGATTTGATAGGGAGCCATATTATAGTAAACGCAAGCAAACATTTCGACATGAATATATACTTTCAGTGGCTGTTTGCTTGGGATCCCTAGGAAACCTGCCAGGCATATTATAGTGAACGCAAGCAAACATTTCGACATGAATATATACTTTCAGTGGTTGTTTGCTTGGGATCCCTAGGAAACCTGCCAGGCACAGGCAGTGCTCCGAGGCGCACAATTTCATCTGCCTGGGGTCATGATCAATGCCTGGCAGATCCCAATCAAACAGACAAATAGTCCCTCACCACACCCATTTGCAGTACTGTTCATGGCTCGAGTTTGATCAGAATATTTACTTTACAAAGAAAATGCAAGAATGCGCAATAACAACCAGTAAGATGAGTCAAGCAAATCCATGCGGTAGTAGTAGAGGGTAATTATATAATATCTAAGGCAAAGTTAATCATAAATGGTGCTCCCAAAAATTATTACTTTGGATCAACTTGGTAACCCAACCATAGAGTTTTTTTTTCAGAAAGTGCTGCTTAATCTTTTATAACTTGTACTATGTCAGGTTTGAGTGTAAAGACATAATGCACATTTTGGGTTCAAAGGTACAGGCTAACTAATAGGCTACGAAACTGATGAAACAGAATCAAAATTAATAATTATGTATATGGATTGACGCATGGCATGGATTGATATCGTTATATGACTACTAAAATCATTGGTTTGTAACTAGTTGTAAATAACATTGTTATAAAGAACAGGAAAATATAATAGAAGAAATGAAGACTCACAGGGCAAACACCAAATGGTTCACCACCCTGGCGAGGCTTCCGCTTATCGGCCATTGACAACGCCCTTATAATATTCTTATTAAAATACTTTATGCGTGGAGTGCCATTTTTGTTGTTTGGAGCAGCAGCATGATGCAAATGATCCAAATAATACAACTACATAATATAAATATTTCATGAGAGTCATATACAAATGAACGTAAACACATAATATGTCTATGTATTTTCAAATTGCAAATGAATAATCTAATAAAAGATTTGACAAATTAATTTTGAAACTTACAAGAACAATGATGGAACAGTCATATATCGTCGCCGACACATTGTTAATGCTCCTGTTGTGCCATCTCTGGGCAGCCTCACATAAGTCACTAAAAATTAGATGGCACCAATCAATTTGAGGGAATCGCTCCATTTCTTCTGTAAGTACAACCTCATTGAAAGAAATAGACCAGCTAGCTGTTGGGAATAGCAGCCGATTGAAGAGAATGAGAAAAAAACATCTGATAGAAAGATCATCATCCTGGCCTAGCCTCAATCTGTCTTGGAGCTTTGAAATAACAAACTCATCCTTGCTAATATTCAATGAGGCCCGAAGTGTTGCCGCAGCGTTCGCTTCATTAATATTAAGGGGCTTTCCACCACCCAAATTTGGGAGACCCAATATCTGATGGACAGTCTGCTTGGTGATTTTGAGTTCTTTGTCTGGACCAATACGAAGAGTCATGTCCCTGGGGTCTAGCTTCTGCATGAGCCAACAGAGAAGTGTTCGACATCCAATTGCATCAATTGTCATGTCAAGAATACTAGAAAATCCTTTTCTGACTATAGCTTGATGTTGCCTTTCATTCAATATCTGAATGGACGCAAGAACATCTCCTGGGTTGCATCTGATGTTGAGCTTCTGAAATGAAAAGGTAGATAGATGGATAAATATGTGAATACTTAAATATCACAATTTATGCTTTCTTATTTATACAAAGTTCCTTGTACTATGACTGTTTTGTATTAATGAGCTAAGTAATGTAGAAAGCTATAACTTTCAGCACATAAGATATGTATTGAGATTAGATGCATGATTAAAATGTTGGAAACGATTAATTTCTGCAATGTTGTAAACTCACCTGCGTCTTATTTGGGGCATCCATTGAGATATTGCACTTCTTTTTGGGTGGCTCAAAGTCATCATCATCATCCACATTAGGCATAGCAATGTTTTTAGCAGCAGCTGCAACACCCGTCTTTCTATGCTGCGGAGGATCACCATCAGACGGCGTATTTGTAGGGTCTGCCATGTCAGTCGAGCGTGGAATGTCAACACTGAAACATTCTTGACTTGACTCAATGATTAAACGCTTCGGATTGGTTGGGGGTCGATCAACCTTCCGCATTATTGAAGCAGCAGCCTGCAAAAGAACAATGTAAAACATATACGCTTCATTGAGTTAGAACAACATATACACCAATGATTATACGAACTAATTGAAAAAATGTCATTAATTGTGTTTTATGACCCTAACGAAATAAATGTCAACACAGTCAAACATCAAAAAAATTATATCATTGCATTATAAAAATTGCCATATATATATATGCAAACCAACAGACTGATAATAGAAACAATATTTACTCAAGAAAAATGTATATTTATGCAATATTAGTAGTTAATAAGCATAAACATAAATATGTATATATGACTAAATAAACATGCAAACAGAAGTTCAAATATTATTTCTTTTTTCCTTTATTTTTCCCCTTCTTCTAAACTGAGTGTATTGCCCTTGGTCCCCATCACATCTGTTCGTTCGTTTCTTGACAGGAAATAAAATAGTTTTTGCATTCCTGAAAAGTGTAAATCTGTGATAGTTTTAAACCATGTAGTACATTTGTGCATAAAAGAATGTTGCAGATGTTGGATTGATCCATCAAGTAGTATATTTGTTTCTAATTCTCAATACTGAAAATATATCAGTTTATGGAGGTGAAATATTGAAATTAAAACATGACTAACTATTGTGAATTCAATGTATTGGTGGGATCTGCTCTTGATGCTGGCATATACTATCCACACGGTGAAGTGAAGAAACGAACGTACAGATGGGAATTGCCAATTAAGCTACACCCTATTACGGTAGAGACATTAGAAAATTTGGCGGCGCCGAATGTTATCAAGAAACGAACGAACAGATGTGATGGGGATTGGGGGCAATACAGTAAGTTTAGGAGAAGGGAAAAATAAAGGAAAATGAAATAATAAAAAGAGGTGAGAATACTATTTTAAAGAGTAATAGCACTTGTAAATACTACTATAGAGAATGTCACATTAAAAATACTATAATGGAGAAACCTGTTAAAACAAGTGTTATAATAGAAAAAAACTCGGTATTTTTTGTAAATGATTCTGTCAGCAAGACCTATATGAGCAAAAAACAGGTGTTCGCAAAAATTCGCAGCGCCGTAAGCACATATGGCCAAGTCACCCCAAGCTAATCATTTGCTTTCAGCTAGTTTGGATTGGTTTGATTTGTGGCTGTTAGCTATGTGCTAAGATCGGTTTATGATTGTTGAGTGATTAGTTTGGTTTGCTAGAACCGCCTCTATGTTGAAAAAATGCAAAACAGAGGATAAAAAAGGAATTGTATCTTGTTGTTCAGAGCCACTAAAGAGGGCAAACACGTCATTCTCATCCCTGCCTTTCCTTTCTCTGTGGATAGATGGCAGGTTTCTCTCTTTCTCTGTGGTTTATGGTCGATTTAGTTCCATTTTGGAAGTTGAACATATATGTTCATATAGCTGCAGCACAAAAGATAAATGTAGGCAGTGCCTATTAGTTTACTAATGTTATGAAGTAGTGGTTTATGATTGTTGAGTGATTAATTTGGACATGATTGATGACCATATTTATGTGAAAAATATGATCCAGTAAGTATATAAAAAGTGAAATGCATTACAGTTTATTTGAATAATATATAGTAGCACGAAGTCATGAGCAGCACACTTGTTTCCACATCAAAATATCAACCCCTACTTCATAAATGTATGTATAATTCACATCATTGCATATATCTTCACCCACACAATTTGAGCATACAATGAGTCTAAAACAACAGGTCCGTGAACCTTTATCAAAGCTAAAGGCTCTATGATAAACAACTGAACCATAATCGCACAAGAACAGTAAGATCAATGAAGACCGTTGGTGGGCATGTAAAATACCTATGGGACGCGGTGGCGGAGGATTGACAGCAGCGGCCGGCTCGACGACACTGTCAACGGCGGCGCCGATTAGGGTTGAGTTCGCGCGGAGACAAATGAAGGCGATTCACACTGTCGGAAGGGGGGAAGGAGATTAGGAAGTTGCATTGTAAAGCATAAATTTAAAAAATCAACTCGAGCACCTTGGAATCCGGACGACATAGCGACCGCGGACGTGAGCCAATGTGACGCGGGGCGCGCAAGATTGACAACGGCAGCGGCTCGACGATGCTGTCAACAGCGGCGGTGATTAATGTTGAGGTCGTGCGGCGGTGGAGGACAGCGAAACGCGCTGGCGGCGGCGGATGAAGAAGAATCGCCCTGGCGACCCCTGAAGAAACGCGGCGAGTCGGCCAGGAAGGTTGACCGCGCGGGGGTTAGGGTATAGAAATGTTTGACCGCGTGGGAAGTGGGGTAGTGGGCCAATTCCTTTATTTCTGGAACGTGGGTCGGCTGAAGTAGTTATGCTAAATCACTATTATGTATAAACGGAAGAATGGAATAGCGTAAACATGTGTTGACTAAGGAAGATATGGTTGACCACGTGTAAAGTGGGCCTAAGCCGCTATTTCTGGAACGAGGGCTCGCGGTTGTTACTCTGTTTACGCTAAAATGGGTTTCCGTTTACGCTAAATCAGTTCGCTTGCGTAAAAAGTGATCGGATGTGGGCTGGGGCTCTCTACAGTTATATAGAGCCCAGGGCTCTTAATAGATAAACTATATATATTGTATATTAGGAGGCCTGAGCTTCAAATAACTAAAGGAAGCCCAGGTCAGACAGTGCAATCCGGTCGAGCCGGACCAGTTCCAGACATCTATAAAAGAAAATCCGTAGTGCTAGGGATCAGTTTTTCACGCCCCATCTCGATTCATTAGCGACGGCGGTTGCCCGATAGCGCGCGCGGCAGTGGACCCCCGGCCGGTGGCTGCGGTGGCCGCGGCTCCCCGACCTCGACATGCGGTGGCGGCGGTTCCCAGGCCGACGGCGGCGGCCCCCGATCCAGAGGGCGAGCGACGGCAGTGCCCTTGTGCGGTGGCGGCGTTTCCCAGGCCGGTTGCAGCAACTCCATTACCTCGACGCGCGATGGCGGAGGTTCCTTGATCCGGAGTAGTGGCGGCAGTTTCCCGATCCAGAGGGCGAGCGACAGCGGGGCCCTTGTGCGGGCAAGCGGCGGCGTCCCCGAAGCCCCGAGGAGGCGGCACTTCCAAGGCCGGCGAGCAAGCGACGCCCGTCGGCGTGTGAGTAGCGACGGCGACGCATGAGGCGCGATGTTCGAGCGAGCGACGTCACGGAAGGCGCGAGATGCGTGCAGCGATGATCGCGCGTGACATCCTCCGATCCGGCACAGTTTTCTTTTCGATTATTGTGTTTTATGCCTACCACATGTATTATTTACGCTAAAAATTGTACGATTTTATGCTTAAACACAGAGTTCGTATATCAGTTTACTGCATGCACATTGGAAAGGCAATTCCATGATTTATGTTGTTCGTAATTTGCGCGCGTGCAATGGAAACTCTCACGATTTTGCCATAATTTTTGGATCTGTATAAAAATATAAACCGCATGCATGTGCCTGCCATGTTTTTCGGATCTGTCATAAAAATAGGATCGTAATAACAACCTACTAAAGCTATCAATCTCTCATTGACTCGGTATTTACGCTTATAATTGAGGGATTTTATGCTCAAAACTTAAGGTTTTACGCTCCACCCGGAGATGCGTCCACCAGTGAACAACATGCCAGATTTTTTACGCAGTATAAAAATTGCATAAATACTTACACCGTGTAGTATAATTTGTTTCAGTATACATCATAAACTAGTTATAATGCGTTTAGCTGCATGGTTGTTGGAGGGATCCTATATTTATGAAGGAAATAAAACATTAAATGCGATTTTTTGTTTCTATGCATGCAATTCATTTTCTTTCATTGCATATTCTTTTCATCATAAATTCGTGTGCATGCAGCTGGTAGCAGATTTTTACGCAGTATACCGAATTGCATAATTATCTACACAGTGTAGCATATTTAGTATCAGTATATATCATAAAATGGTCATTACGAGTTTTAGTTGCATGTCTGTTGCAGCGATCCTAAATTTATGGAGGAAATAAAGCATTTAAAATAGAAACTGTCACACATATCTTTCCTAAATTTACGCGCATGCAAGGGAACGTGTTTGACTCATGCATGCATTTTGCCATAATTTTTGGATCTGTATAAAAATAGAAACTGCATGTATGTGGCTGCCATATTTTTCGAATCTGTTATAAAAAATAGGATCGTAATAACAACCTACCAGAGCTATCAACCTCTCACATTGGCAAGGTATTTACGCTTATAATTGAGAGATTTTATGCTTAAAACTTAAGGTTTTTACGCTCCAACCTGGAGATGCGTCCACCAGTCAACAACATGCTAGATTTTTTTACGCAGTGTACCGAATTGCATAAATACCTACACCGTGTAATATAATTAGTATAAGTATAAATCATAAACTAGTTCTAATGTGTTTAGCTGCATGGTTGTTGGAGGGATACTATATTTATGAAGAAAATTAAACATTAAATGCAATTTTTTGTTTCTATGCATGCAATTCATTTCTTTTCATTGCACATTATGTTTATCATAAATTCGTGCGCATGCAGCTGGTAACAGATTTTTACGCAGTATACTGAATTGCATAATTATCTACATAATGTAGCATATTTAGTCTCAATATATATCATAAAATGGTCCTTACGTGTCTAGCTGCATGGCTGTTGCAGCGATCCTAAATTTATGGAGAAAATAAAGCATTTAAAAATAGAAACCGTCACACATATTTTTCCTAAATTTACGCGCATGCATTGGATCGTGTTTGACTCATGCATGCATTCCTTTTTTTGCGCTAACAGACGTGGGGCAGGTGGCGCACCCGACAGGCTGGTTGGGCGCGCTGGGTTGAACCAGTTTGTAGGGGTGGTCGGCCTGGGCTTCCTTTAACTATTGGAAGCCCAGGGCTCCCGTTATACCTGTATATATATATATATATATATATATATATATATATATATATATATATATATATATATATATATATATATATATATATATAGGCTTCCCCTACTAACGGAAGCCCCAGCCAGGACGCGGTCAACCCAGCACCCGCGTGCTTGCATCAGCCATGCAGTTGACAACCAAGAATTCAGGACGATAAACGTAAGGCAATATATGAATGCATATATATATATATGGATAAAGATGCGTAAACCATGCATAAAGGAAACTTTTGACGTCCGAATCACGTGGAACGAATATGACACTGTGGACAGCGTTTACGACTGCATAATGACATGTACTTGGCAACATAAATCATGCAGTATGTGGTTCTGGTTCTAGCTCGAGCGGATTCCAGCGTAAACCGTGATCTAAAACAGCGTAAATGAGTACGAAATTTAGCATAAATCCTATATCTGTTTTGTAACAGCAAACAGGGTCTAAAATTACAGCGTGAAAATCGTGTGCAGCCGATCGTGCGCGGGTCCTCGCTCGGGCCGATTCCAGCGTAAACCATGAGCTAAAACAACGTAAATGAGTACGAAATTTAGCGTAAATCCTATATCTGTTTGTAACAGCAAACGAAGCCCAAAATTACGGCGTGAAAATCGCTTGCAGCCGATCGTGCGCGGGTTCTGGCTCGGGCGGATTCCAGCGTAAAACGTGAGCTAAAACAGAGTAAATGAATACGAAATTTAGCGTAAATCCTATAATCTGTTTTGTAACAGCAAACGGGGCCCAAAATTACGGCGTAAAAATCGCGTGCAACCGATCATGCTAGGGTTCTGGCTCGGGTGGATTTAATCATAAAATGTGAACCAAAATAGCGTAAATGAATACAAAATTTACGTAAATTATAGATCTGTTTCGTAACAGCGAATGGGGCCCGAAAATTACGGCGTGAAAATTGCGCACGTTCGATCGTGCACAGATTCTGGCTCGGTAAAATTTCAGCGTAAAACGTGAACCAAAACAACGTAAATGAGTACAAATTTTAGCGTACATCATCAATTTATTTCGTAACGACGAATAGGGCCTAAATTACGGCGAGGCGCGGGTCGAACTCCTCCAGGCAACGGGATGATGCGGGTGGGCACGTTCTCCGATGACTTGATGACGACGAGGATGTCCTTGAGCGCCGCCGACTCCTTGACGCGCTTGAGCAGCTCGTACCCAGTCATCCCAGGCACCACCGCCTTACTGCTGTTGTTCGCCTTTGGCGCAGGGGACGACGCCACAGACGCTGGAGCAGCAGCGGCGGTGGCCATCGCAGAGACGGACGGGACAAACGTCGTTGCCATCGGAGCTAGGGTGCGCTGTCGCCGTCCGTCCGCTTCGAGAACGCCGTCGCCGCTTGCGTGCCCGCCTCGGGAGCGTCGCTGTCGCTCGTTCCTGGTGGAGCTCCGCCGTCGGTCGCCTGCCTCGGGGCGGCACCGCTGCTGGCCCCCAGGATCACCGGCGCTCGCACGCCCGAGGGAATCGCCGCCGCCGCTAAAACCTAATCCCTGGCGGCGTGGGGGTGTTTTTATAGTGGCGGCGTGGGACTGGATAACTGCGAGCGTGTGGGTGGGATCGTGGGCCCTATGCACGTAATATGCGGGACGAAATCTACGCGATGGGCCATATATTTGCATAAATTGTTACACACATCAGCATAACTCGTATTATAATTTGTCGTAAGCAGTTATGTATAATAAGCTAAAAAGGGTCTGGTGCGGTCTGCACACCTGGTCAGTGGGTGGTCGGGGCTTTCAATAGTTATACAGAGTCCAGGGCTCTAAATACTATAACTATATATATATATATATATATATATATATATATATATATATATATATATATATAACATAAATAGTTATAACATCGAATAAGTACAATTACATTTATCATTCCATATATTTTAATAATATAAAATAATGATATTTTTATCTATACATTGCTCGAGAATGTACTTTTTTAGGACAGAGACGGTAGTACTCTGTAAGATTAGTTTTAAAGAGCTGCTTTGGTTCATTGTCATGGATATATATGGCGCGCTAGTTTTTTAACACACTATTTCGCATGTCATAAACTCATTTTCTTGTCAAATTTTAATGCAAGTGTGGTTTTAGTTCTCTCAATACACTTTGCGTACCATCTATAGTGTTGGTGTCGATTTGGTCGCCAATCACTCGGGTATACTGTCTGACGGTGCCCTCTATGGCGGGCGGACAGTCTGTGTCCTCGCTGTAGGAGCGACGTCTTCCCTGCATCACTTTAGACGGTCCGTGCCCTAGGTCAGACTGTCCGCGATGGCATGGGATCCTCTTCCTTCTCATGGGGCTCCGAGTCGGCAGGTCACTCGGGATGCCTCCAGACGACGTATAGTCGTTAGGGACAATTGATGAGGATAATGCAAGAGTGGGTGGACCTTGCCTCTCAAGGAGGCTAGATCCTGGGTCGTCTTGGGGTCGGCAAGCCATTCAAGACGAATGTACACGAGGTAGAGTCAAATATGGGTGGAGGTGGATATGCAGAAAGCTATATCTAGGACTATGCTACATCTACTCCCATGGTACGAATGGCAAATAAAGTAAATTGGTTCGATTGGAATGTGTTCGGGGGTTCTCAATCGGTCGTACCCCTTCATATATATAGGGGGATGTCTGGACCCGTTCCTAAGCGATAGCCAACAGATTCCACGTGATTAGATGGAAAACCACGCACACGAGATAAAGATAATCGTCTGAATCAATTTGATCACGGGGCACGGACCGTCCGGGCCCTAGGACCGAACCTTCCACCACTTTTGGCATTCAACACATAATTGACTAATGTTAGGCATTGACAAACTATGGCACCAACCAAAAAGACACTTAGCCTCAGAGCCTCTTTGATCATGTAGAGCTAAAGTTTAGATGGACTAGAACTTAGACGACCTTATTTAGTATAGCTCTAAATATTAAAATCGACAAAAAATAGTGGCTTCATCGGCTCCTAGTTCATTTTGAGAAGAAGAAGAAAGAAACAAATGCTGCTGTCGGGGACCATAATTAGGGGTACCCTCAAGACTCCTATTTCTGAGCTGGTAACCCCCATCAGCATAAAGCTGTAAAGGCCTGATGGGTGCGATTAAGTCAGGGATCAGTCCGTTCGAGCGACTCGATCACGCCTCGCCCGAGCCTAGCCTCGGACAAGGGCAGCCGACCCCAGAGGGTTTCCGTCTCGCCCGAGGCCCCCCTCCAACGGCAGACACATCTCCGGCTCGCCCGAGGCCCTGCCTTCGCTAAGAAGCAACCCTGACTAAATCGCCGCACCGACCGACCGAATCGCAGGAGCATTTAATGCAAAGGTGGCCTGACATCTTTATCCTGACGCGCGCCCTCCGGCAGAGCCGAAGTGACCGCCGTCACTTCGCCGCTCCACTGACCGGTCTGACAGAAGGACAGCGCCGCCTGCGCCACTCCGACTACAGTGCCACTCGACAGAGTGAGACTGACAGGCAGTCAGGCCCTGCCAAAGGCACCATAGGAAGCTCCGCTCCGCCCGACCCAGGGCTCGGACTCGGGCTAAGACCCGGAAGACGGCGAACTCTGCTCCGCCCGACCCAGGGCTCGGACTCGGGCTCAGCCCCAGAAGACGGCGAACTCCGCTCCGCCCGACCCAGGGCTCGGACTCAGGCTAAGACCCAGAAGACGGCGAACTCTGCTCCGCCCAACCCAGGGCTCGGACTCGGGCTCAGCCCCAGAAGACGACGAACTTCGCTCCGCCCGACCCTAGGACTCGGACTCCGCCCTGGCCTCTGCCGACGACCTCCGCCTCGCCCGACCCAGGGGCTCGGACTCGGCCTCGGCCATGGAAGACAGACTCGACCTCGGCTTCGGAGGAGCCTCCACATCGCCCAGCCTAGGGCGCAGGCCAGCCACGTCAACGGGAAGCGCCATCATCACCCTACCCCAAGCTGACTCGGCCGCAGGGAACAAGACCGGTGTCCCATCTGGCCAGCTCCGCCAGATAGGCAATGATGGCGCCCCGCACGCTCTGTGACGACGGCGGCTCCCAGCTCTCTTACGGAAGCAGGTGGACGTCAGCAAGGACTCGACCGCTCCAACAGCTTTCCCTCCGCCAGGTACCGTCGCTCCTCCGACGGCCACGACATCACACCAGCAGGGTGCCAAGATCTCTCCGGCTGCCACATTGGCATGTACTTAGGGCGTCAGCTCTCCCTCGCTAGACACGTAGCACTCTGCTACACCCCCATTGTACACCTGGATCCTCTCCTTACGCCTATAAAAGGAAGGACCAGGGCCCTCCTAGAGAGGGTTGGCCGCGCGGGGACGAGGACGGGACATGCGCTCTCTTGGGGCCGCTCGCTTCCCTCTCCCGCGTGGACGCTTGTAACCCCCTACTGCAAGCGCACCCGACCTGGGCGCGGGACGAACACGAAGGCCGCGGGATTCCCACCTCTCTCACGCCGGACTCCGGCCGCCTCGCTCTCTCCCCCCTTTGTGCTCGCCCACGCGCTTGACCCATCTGGGCTGGGGCACGCGACACTCACTCGTCGGCCTGAGGGACCCCCGGTCTCGAAACGCCGACAGTTCGCGCGCCAGGTAGGGGCCTGCTGCGTGTTGACGAACAGCTTCCCGTCAAGCTCCAGATGGGCAGTCTCCAGCAACCTCTTCAACCTGGGACGGTGCTCCGTTTCGGGAGCCTTGAGTTCATGTCCTTCGACGGCAGCTATGACATGATACTCCTTTCACCGCCGCGCGACAACGACAATGGCGCCGACAGCCCGCCCTCCGGTGGCGGAATCGACGACGTCTTCCCCGCGTGGTGGAAGAACGACTTTCGAGCTCGCCCCGTCCTCTCCCCCGCCAACGGAGGAGGAGGCGGTGCAACCAAGGCTAAGCAGGAGGCCGTGCCTCGTCGGCTGTCGAGCGAGTCGACGTCCCTAGCGCCCCAACGGGGGGCGCGTCGGGCGTCAACCTCGCGTTTGAGACGAAGGCGAGCGCCGTCTCCCCGCGACACGCCAAACCCGAGCAAGTGGACGACGCCAGCGCGCTTGCGAAAAGCTTGCAGGACGTCGCCCTCGTACCTGAGGCGACGGTGCAGTCAGTCCTCGACGTGACTTCATCGCCGCTTGACGACCAAAAGGTACCGACCGATTCCCATCCTACGTCATTTGGACTCAGCCTCAACCCGCCTAGCGACCTTGCTTTGGCGGGCGCTCTCGTAGAGGCGAGTTCAAACCCTCTGGGGTTTCGCATGCGGTCGCCTTGGGACCGGTTGACGGACGTCTCGACCTACGGGCCCTCTGGGTCCGAGGAAGACGACGATCCCAACATCTGTTGGGATTTCTCTGGATTTGGCAACCCCAGTGCCATGCAGGACTTCATGACCGCATGCGACTACTGCCTCTCCGACTGTTCTGAAGGTAGCCGCAGCCTCGACGACGAGGGCTGCAGCCCAAGCCGCGAATGTTTCCACGTCGAGCTAGGGGGTCCCTCCGAAGGCAATCATCTCGGCATGCCGGAGGACGGTGATCTCCCTAGGCCGGTGCCTCGCGCTGACATCCCGCGGGAGCTAGCTGTGGTCCCCGTTCCGGCGGGGGGTTACGACCCACAGCTCGAGCAAGTCCGCGGGGCGCAGGCCAGGCTCGACGAGGGAGCAAGAGCGCTTGAGCCGATCCGCCGGGACGTCGGGCAGGTATGGGCGGGCCAACCCCCGGCCGGAGAAATACGTCACCTGCCCCAGGGTCTCCAGCACCACGTCGCCGATGACGTCAGGGTCAGGCCACCACCCGCATCCAGTGGGGTCAGTCAGAACCTGGCCGCAGCAGCGATGCTCCTCCGCGCGATGCCGGAGCCATCAACCACCGAGGGTCGGCGAATCCAGGGGAGCTCAAGAATCTCCTGGAAGGCGCCGCGGTCCGACGGGCCGAGAGCACTGCCTCCCGAAGGCAAGGATACCCCTCGGAACCTCATGCCGCGACTTCCCGATTCATGCGGGAAGCCTCGGTCTACACCGGGCGCACGCGCAACACCGCGCCTGCGGCCCCAGGCCGCCTCGGCAACAAGCACCATCATCACGACCGTCGGGCCCACCTCGACGAGAGGGTGCGCCGAGGCTATCACCCCAGGCGTGGGGGATGCTACGACAGCGGGGAGGATCGAAGTCCCTCGCCCGAACCACCCGGTCCGCAGGCCTTCAGCCGGGCCATCCGACGGGCGCCGTTCCCGACCCGGTTCCGACCCCGACTACTATCACAAAGTAATCGGGGGAGACAAGACCAGAATTGTGGCTCGCGGACTACCGCCTGGCCTACCAAGTGGGTGGAACGGACGACGACAACCTCATCATCCGCAACCTCCCCCTGTTCCTCTCCGACACCGCTCGCGCCTGGTTGGAGCACCTGCCTCCGGGGCAGATCTCCAACTGGGATGACTTGGTTCAAGCCTTCGCCGGAAATTTCCAGGGCACGTACGTGCGCCCCGGGAATTCCTGGGACCTCCGAAGCTGCCGGCAGCAGCCGGGAGAGTCTCTCCGGGACTACATCCGGCGATTCTCGAAGCAGCGCACCGAGCTGCCCAACGTCACCGACTCAGATGTCATCGGCGCGTTCCTTGCCGGCACCACCTACCGCGACCTGGTGAGCAAGTTGGGTCGCAAGACCCCCACCAGGGCGAGCGAGCTGATGGACATCGCCACCAAGTTCACCTCTGGCCAAGAGGCGGTCGAGGCTATCTTCCTAAAGGACAAGCAGCCCCAGAGCCGTCCATCGGAAGATGCTCCTGAGGCGTCTACTCCGCGCGACGCCAAGAAGAAAGGCAAGAAGAAGTCGCAAGCGAAACGCGACGCCGCCGACGCGGACCTTGTCGCCGCCGCCGAGTACAAGAACCCTCGGAAGCCCCCCGGAGGTGCCAACCTTTTCGACAAGATGCTCAAAGAGCCGTGCCCCTATCATCAGGGGCCCGTCAAGCACACCCTGGAGGAGTGCGTCATGCTTCGGCGCCACTTCCACAGGGCAGGGCCACCCGCGGAGGGTGGCAGGGCCCGCGACGACGACAAGAAGGAAGATCACCAAGCAGGAGAGTTCCCCGAGGTCCGCGACTGCTTCATGATCTATGGCGGGCATGCGGCGAATGCCTTGGCTCGGCATCGCAAGCAAGAGCGCCGGGAGGTCTGCTCGGTGAAGGTGGTGGCGCCAGTCTACCTAGACTGGTCCGACAAGCCCATCACCTTCGACCAAGCCGACCACCCCGACCACGTGTCGAG
Organism: Zea mays; assembly: GCF_902167145.1. Classification (NCBI taxonomy): domain Eukaryota; kingdom Viridiplantae; phylum Streptophyta; class Magnoliopsida; order Poales; family Poaceae; genus Zea; species Zea mays. The sequence goes on from NC_050102.1 coordinate 109,499,737, forward strand.
CCCGGGGAAATACCCGCTCGTCGTCGACCCCGTCGTCGGCAACGTCAGGCTCACCAAGGTCCTTATGGACGGGGGCAGCAGCCTCAACATCATCTACGCCGAGACCCTCGGGCTCCTGCGCGTCGATCTGTCCTCCGACCGAGCAGGCGTTGCGCCCTTCCACGAGATCATTCCCGGGAAGCGCGTCTAGCCCCTCGGACGACTCGACCTCCGCGTCTGCTTCGGAACTCCCTCCAACTTCCGAAGGGAGACCCTGACGTTCGAGGTGGTCGGGTTCCGAGGAACCTACCACGCGATACTGGGGAGGCCATGCTACGCGAAGTTCATGGTCGTCCCCAACTACACCTACTTGAAGCTCAAGATGTCGGGCCCCAACGGGGTCATCACCGTCGGCCCCACGTACAAACACGCGTTCGAATGCGACGTGGAGTGCGTGGAGTACGCCGAGGCCCTCGCCGAGTCCGAGGCCCTCATCGCCGACCTGGAAAGCCTCTCCAAAGAGGTGCCAGACGTGAAGCGTCATGCCGGCAACTTCGAGCCAGTGGAGACGGTTAAGGCCGTCCCCCTCGACCCCAGTGGCGACACCTCCAAGCAAATCCGGATCGGTTCCGGGCTCGACCCCAAATAGGAAGCAGTGCTCGTCGACTTTCTCCGCGCGAACGCCGACGTCTTCGCGTGGTCCCTCGGACATGCCCGACATACCGAGGGATGTCGCCGAGCACTCGCTGGATATTCGGGCCGGAGCCCGACCCGTCAAGCAGCCTCTGCGCCGATTCGACGAGGAGAAGCGCAGAGCGATAGGCGAGGAGATCCACAAGCTAATGGCGGCAGGGTTCATCAAAGAGGTATTCCATCCTGAATGGCTTGCCAACCCTGTGCTTGTGAGAAAGAAAGGGGGGAAATGGCGGATGTGTGTAGACTACACTGGTCTCAACAAAGCATGTCCGAAGGTTCCCTACCCTCTGCCTCGCATCGATCAAATCGTGGATTCCACTGCTGGGTGCGAAACCCTGTCTTTCCTCGATGCCTACTCAGGGTATCATCAAATCAGGATGAAAGAGTCCGACCAGCTCGCAACTTCTTTCATCACACCCTTCGGCATGTACTGCTATGTCACCATGCCGTTCGGATTGAGGAATGCGGGTGCGACGTACCAGCGGTGCATGAACCATGTGTTCGGCGAACACATTGGCCGCACGGTCGAGGCCTACGTCGATGACATCGTAGTCAAGACGAGGAAGGCCTCTGACCTCCTTTCCGACCTTGAAGTGACATTCCGATGTCTCAAGGCGAAAGGCGTCAAGCTCAATCCCGAGAAGTGTGTCTTCGGAGTGCCCCGGGACATGCTCTTGGGGTTCATCGTCTCCGAGCGGGGCATCGAAGCCAACCCGGAGAAGATCGCAGCCATCACCAGCATGGGGCCCATCAAGGACTTAAAAGGCGTACAGAGGGTCATGGGATGTCTCGCGGCCCTGAGCCGCTTCATCTCACGCCTCGGCGAAAGAGGTCTGCCTCTGTACCGCCTCTTAAGGAAGGCCGAGTGCTTCGCTTGGACCCCTGAGGCCGAGGAAGCTCTCGGGAACCTGAAGGCGCTCCTCACAAAGGCGCCTATCTTGGTGCCTCCAGCTGACGGAGAAGCCCTCTTGGTCTACGTCGCCGCGACCACCCAGGTGGTTAGCACCGCGATTGTGGTCGAGAGGCAAGAAGAGGGGCATGCATTGCCCGTTCAGAGGCCAGTCTACTTCGTCAGCGAGGTACTGTCCGAAACCAAGATCCGCTACCCACAAGTTCAGAAGCTGCTATATGCTGTGATCCTGACGAGGCGGAAGTTGCGACACTACTTCGAGTCTCATCCGGTAACTGTGGTGTCATCCTTCCCCCTAGGGGAGATCATCCAGTGCCGAGAGGCCTCAGGCAGGATCGCAAAGTGGGCAGTGGAAATCATGGGCGAGACAATCTCGTTCGCCCCTCGGAAGGCCATCAAGTCCCAGGTCTTGGCGGACTTCGTAGCCGAATGGGTCGACACCCAGCTACCGACGGCTCCGATCCAACCGGAGCTCTGGACCATGTTTTTCGACGGGTCGCTGATGAAGACGGGAGCCGGCGCGGGCCTCCTCTTCATCTCGCCCCTCGGGAAGCACCTACGCTACGTGCTACGCCTCCATTTCCCGGCATCCAACAATGTGGCTGAGTACGAGGCTCTGGTCAACGGGTTGCGGATCGCCATCGAGCTAGGGGTCCGACGCCTCGACGCTCGCGGTGACTCGCAACTCGTCATCGACCAAGTCATGAAGAACTCCCACTGCCGCGACCTGAAGTTGGAGGCCTACTGCGATGAGGTTCGGCGCCTGGAAGACAAGTTCTACGGGCTCGAGCTCAACCACATCGCTCGGCGCTACAACGAGACTGCGAACGAGCTGGCAAAAATAGCCTCGGGGCGAACAACGGTTCCCCCGGACGTCTTCTCCCGGGATCTGCATCAGCCCTCCGTCAAGATCGACGACTCGCCCGAGCCCGAGGCGCCCTCGGTCCAGCTCGAGGTACCCTCGGCACAGCCCGGGGCACCCTCGGCTCGGCCCGAGGCGCCCTCGGTTCAGCCCGAGGTACCCTCGGCCTCCGAGGGCGAGGCACCGCGCATCGAGGAGGAGCGGAGCGGGGCCACGCCTGATCGAAATTGGCAAACCCCGTACCTGCAATATCTCCGCCAAGGAGAGCTACCCCTCGATCGAGCCGAGGCTCGGCGGGTAGCACGACGCGCCAAGTCATTCGTCTTGCTGGGCGATGAGAAGGAGCTCTACCACCGCAGTCCCTCAGGCATCCTCCAGCGATGCATCTCCGTCGCCGAAGGTCAGGAACTCCTCCAAGAGATACACTCGGGGGCTTGCGGCCATCACGCAGCGCCTCGAGCCCTTGTCGGGAATGCTTTCTGGCATGGCTTCTACTGGCCAACGGTGGTGGCGGACGCCACTAGAATTGTCCGCACCTGCGAAGGGTGTCAATTCTATGCGAAGTAGACCCACCTGCCTGCTCAGGCTCTGCAGACGATACCCATCACCTGGCCCTTTGCTGTGTGGGGTCTGGACCTCGTCGGCCCCTTGAAGAAGGCGCCCGGGGGCTACACGCACCTGCTGGTCGCCATCGACAAATTCTCCAAGTGGGTCGAGGTCCGACCTCTGAACAGCATCAGGTCCGAGCAGGCGGTGGCGTTCTTCACCAACATCATCCATCGCTTCGGGGTCCCGAACTCCGTCATCACCGACAACGGTACCCAGTTCACCGGCAAAAAATTCTTGGATTTCTGCGAGGATCACCACATCCGGGTGGACTGGGCTGCCGTGGCTCATCCCATGTCGAATGGGCAAGTAGAGCGTGCCAACGACACGATTCTACAAGGGCTCAAGCCTCGGATCTACAACGATCTCAACAAGTTCGGCAAGCGGTGGATGAAGGAACTCCCCTCGGTGGTCTGGAGCCTGAGGACAACGCCGAGTCGAGCCACGGGTTTCACGCCGTTCTTCCTGGTCTACGGGGCCGAGGCCGTCTTGCCCACTGACCTGGAATACGGCTCCCCGAGGACGAGGGCCTACGACGATCAAAGCAACCAAGCTAGCCGAGAAGACTCGCTGGACCAGCTGGAAGAGGCTCGGGATAAGGCCTTACTACACTCGACGCGGTACCAGCAGTCCCTGCGACGCTACCACGCCCGAGGGGTCCGGCCCCGAGACCTCCAGGTGGGCGACCTGGTGCTTCGACTGCGGCAAGACGCCCGAGGGAGGCACAAGCTCACGCCCCCTGTGAGGGGCCATTCGTCATCGCCAAAGTTCTGAAGCCCGGAACGTACAAGCCGGCTGTTGGAGACTCGTTCTCAAGTGCTCTGCCTTGACAAAAGGTTGAATTCCAGAATATGCGGTTGCAATTACCAGAATCCGTGAACAGTAAGGGAATACTGTTCACTATTTATAGGCACAGGGCGCAGCCTGTGAGGGATTACAAGTATGCCCCTTATGAAAGTTTACAACATTGACTCAGACCTTTATGGACTAAAAGGTCATTCTATCTTTAAGTCGGTTTGTAATACCGAAGCTTCATGAAGAGGGACCTTCGGCCATCTTACACAAACAGCTTCAGCCGAAGGCCGCTTCTTCCTAGAAGACCTTCGGCGACGAAGCACAGGCCCAACAGTAGCCCCTTTCGCGGTGCTAGATCGTTTTTCGTAACGAGCTTGATCCGTGAAAAAAGTCTCTTAAGCTTCGGAGCGCCAAAGGTCTAAAAAACACCTTCCCTGAGCTCGTTGTCGAGAAACGATTCAATTTCTCAGCGTGTATCGGCCCCACCTTTCAGAGTTACTGTTCGGTCTCTGCGGTCCACCACGCAGCGAGTGCGAGCGGGTGTCCGCCTGGTGTAAAAATCCTGGCGCTTCGCCTTCTTACCTGCCGCACTATATAAACAGACGAGTAGGTGTGAAGTTACCACAGCATTCATTGCTATTTGCACTGTTTTGCTGCCAAAATTTTTAACCGTCGCCGAAGCTTGTCTGTCGGAATCGAACGAAGCTCCTGTTTGAAACCTGCTTCGGAGGAAGAAAGTATTAAAGTTCCACAAGTTCATAATTAAATGGCCAGAGTGCGCTCTACCGCCAGGGTTGAACGTGAGGGGGACGAAACTGAAGCTTCGGAGACTGTCCCCATTTCCGAAGCCATGCAACGATCCGGGCTAGTGACTTCGGAAAAGATTCCTAGCGAAGATGCAGAACAAGCAATCGCTGAAGCAGAGGAAGAAGATATTGAGGAAACTGATCCTGAAGATGATTATCGCATTGCTATGCCAAGCAAACCCAGCCATTTGGACTTCGGGAAATCTACTGTTTCGAAGGCTGATCTGTCCAAGATGGTAAAATCGGGCTTTTTTACTGAAAATCAGAAGAAGCTATTGCGCTTCGGGGGAGAAGAGACTACCCCAAAGCCGGAGAAGGATGAAATTGTTATTTCCAAAAGCTTTCTAAAAGCTGGATTAAGATTCCCCCTACATGGGATTATTGCAGAGGTACTGAAGAGGTTCGGTATTTATTTTCACCAGCTGACCCCTAACGCTATTGTCAGACTTATTGTTTATATCTGGGCACTCCGAAGCCAAGCAGTGGAACCATTTGCGGACAGCTTTTGCCGGGTTCACGAGTTGCATTATCAAACGAAGGCTAGAAAGGATGGATTGCACGACAATTTTGGTTGCTATAACTTCGCCTATCGGAAATCTACAAAGTTTCCTGTAATTAGCTACCGAAGCAAATGGGCAGCAGGCTGGAAATCAGAGTGGTTCTATGTTAAGGTTGATGACGACAAGGAAAAACTTGTGCAAAGTCCACTCGAATTAATCTTCGGAGAAACCCGACCTCGCTGCAATATGACACCCGAAGGTCCAACGCAACAAGCAATGAATGAATTCAGAATTATTGCAGAGCATATCAGCACAAGGGACCTGGTTCAAGAGTTTTTGGCTTTCAAAGTTTTTCCCAGTTTAAAAGAATGGGAAATGCCGAAGCTACAGGGGGAAAAGAAAGAAGGTGAACTTGTACGTTTACCTTACTACTTCAAGTTTAAGAAATACTTTAAAACACCTTGCCAAGAGTGGCTGGAAACGATTGAAGCGATGTGCAATGAAATACTTGGCAATTATTCTAAAAAAGAAGATCAATTGATGACCGCAGCCTTCGGCACCCGTCCGAAGCGAAGACTAAACCGAGTGCTGGACGCCCTGGGTTTCGAATACCCTGATTACGAAAATCTGAACAAAGGTGCCGGAGGCCAAAAAAGGAAAAGGATAACTGAAGCCTTAAATGAAGATGAAAAAGAACTATCAAAGAAGAAAATTCCGAAGAGGAAGAAAGCATCTTCTCCGAAGCATAAAATATCCGACGAAGAAACCCCCGCATCACCCTCTGTCGCTGACGTTGAGGAAATTCTGAAGGTAATGACTGAATCCTTACCTGCGAAGCTAAGTCCACTGAGGCCCCGACTGACAAAGTTTTTTCAGAAGGACAAGGAGCCCGAAAAATCGAAGAAAGTAATCAAAGCGAAAAGACAAAGAATTATCACTGTGACAGAAGTAATTGACAAGACACCGCCAAGAGCTTTAGCTCAGAAAACACCAGCGGCTGCGGAGGGGACAGATATTGAAATTGTACCTTCGGAGGTCGCAGCTGCCGCAGCTGAAGATTTGAACCTGGAGAGCACAATCGCACACATTGACAAAATACTGCTAGACATGGCTGCAGAAGAAGCCACCACCGCCGCGGAAGAGGCCACGACCGCAGCGTCGGAGAAAGGGAAAGAAATTGCTGATGAAGCTTCAGAGAACGAAGCGTTCATATTCCAGAATTTAGTTGGAGAAAAACTGTCAAAAGCTGAAAGAGAAGAGCTTAGAGAATATGCAAAATCCTGCGGATACAAACCTGGAGCACTCCTCTTCGGAGGCATTGATGACGAAAAATTAGATTGTATTCGAGATCAAACTGGGGCCAAAGTTATCGGTACTCTATCAAAGAGTATCGGTTTTCCGAAGCTAGAAACAGACATCAGCCGCTACCGACGACAGCATATCGTTGGTAGCTTATTTTATTCCAATTTCAAGGTGAACTATTTTTCCCTTAACCTTTATTGTTTCTAATAACGAGAACATGTCTGACGAAGGTTGTTTCCGTGCAGAGTATGCTATTGAGCAAAGCCTTGAAAATGCAGCAAGATTTTGAAGACAAGAAACACGAAGTTATAATTGAAAATTTGGAAAGCAAAATAAAGGAGAAATCGGATGTTATCGAGAAAAAGAACTTTGAGCTCCAGGCAACCGAAAGTTCATTGGCGGAAGCTGAAGCAAAAATAACAGAACTGAACACGAAGCTTCTCCGCCAGTTTGAACAGTTCGAACGAGAAAAGCAAGATCTTAATGCAAAACTTGAAGCCGAAGCTCAACAAAATTCGGATTTGAGAAAACTATTGACAAGCCTTCAAGAAAAATGTCTGGAATTTAGCAACAAATGCATTCATCGATTAAGAAAAATTTTTCACTCAGTTGGAGCCAGCAGTGAAAAATTCGTCCCCTCAGCTGAAGATTTACCGAAGACCTTCGAACATATTGAGGGTGAGATTGACGAGCTCGACGAAGTCATAGCTGGGCACGGTGACTTCTGTGCCTGGGTGGCTTCTCGAGGCACTGCTGCAGCCTTCCTGAAAGCTGGCTGCGATCATGGAAGAATTGTCAATAGGCCAAATTTCACTTTATCACCATCAATCCTAGATGACATTCCTGATCTCGCCCGAAGTATCTCTAATAGATTTGTAAAAATGATATGGACAAAAGGTGGGCGAGAAAAGGCTGGAGACGAAGCTCGTAGCCACCTTGAACCAGTAAGAAACCATACCTTGTGCTTACCTTTTCTTGCAAGCTCGATTTTGACTTTCAACGACCTTATTCATGTAGGATGACGAAGCCGAAGCCGATGATTAAAAATGACGCCGAAGCTGAAGCTCCTTGGAGATTAAACAGTAGACTGTAGACAGTACTTGAGAAACTTTTGAGATAACTTTTGTAAATGTAACTAAAACTTGTCTTTAATGAATTCTGTTCATACCTTGTAATATATCCTTATCCTTCCATTGATGTATGAGAAATGCTTTGATGTGGACGAAATTTTCTTTTTTGAGCCGAAGGCGAAAAAACACCTTCCCTTCTTTTCGTACGCAACGAAGCATAGAAAACAACATTTTCCTTCTTTCCGAAGCTCTCCTTTTTATACACGAAGCTCTTTCTTCCACTCCCCTTTTTTCTATCTCTTTTTTTTTATTTTTCCGAAGCAACCGCTTATACCATGAAGATGATTATCCTACATATGCCTAGATGAATGTTTATGAATGCAAATGTTATGATGTAATGCGATGTGCAAATGAATGGCCAAACAATCACACCTCAAGCCATACTCATAGCCATTATTTCCTTAATCACACCTCAGCTCTGCATCCCCTTAGGAACAACTTTGGAGCTTCTTCGCCTTTACTTTTGGCGGAATCAGCGTTGACTTTTCGCTGTAAGCTCTGCATTCCCTTAGGAACGACTTTGGAGCTTCTTCGCCTTTACTTTTGGCGGAATCAGCGTTGACTTTTCGCTGTAAGCTCTGCATTCCCTTAGGAACGACTTTGGAGCTTCTTCGCCTTTACTTTTTGGCACTCGATGGTGCTTTCTCAGTTTTTACATTTACATTCCTTGGGGGGTTTTGCTCTTATAGAACTAAAAAAAGGAAATTACATGTGATGGCCCCATTAAAAACCTTTCTCCCCCTTTGGAAAGGAAAAGGGTGCCATGAAAGAAAAATAAAAAATATGAAAAATTACATCGAATTATACATAATATCGCCGAAGCTCATCCGCATTCCAAGATCTAGGAATGTCGTTGCCGTCCATATCCTTCAATCTGTATGAACCGGGTCTTGACGAGGATGCTACTAAGAAAGGTCCATCCCATTTCAACTGTAACTTGCCCACTGTTTCTGGGTTGGCCACTCTCCGAAGCACCAAGTGTCCTGGCTCAATATTCTTTAGCCGAACCTTTCTATCTCGCCATTTAATTGTTTCAGCTTGATATTTGTTGATGTTTTCCACGGCTTGCAACCTGATCCCTTCTAAAGCATCTTTTTCCACAGAATAATCAGCTTCGGAACCTGATGCTGCCGAAGCTACTACCCTTATTGATCCGGTTTTAGCTTCTTCTGGAGTTATTGCTTCGTCACCGAATAATAACTTGAATGGGGTAAAGCCTGTAGACCTTGATGCTGTTGTATTATGGCTCCACACCACTTTGGTTAACTGATTTGGCCACTTTCCCCTTGGTTGGTTGAAGATTGACTTCATTATTCCTGTCATTATAATACCATTGGCTCTTTCAACGAGTCCATTTGACTCCGGATGTCTGACTGATGCAAAATGGATCTTCGTACCAATTTGATCACAGAAATCCCTAAAAGCTTCGGAGTCAAACTGTGTTCCATTATCCACAGTGATAGCCTTTGGTACCCCGAAACGACAAACAATATTCTGCCAGAAAAACTTTTGGACGGTGGCCGAAGTTATTGTAGCTAAAGGCTTTGCCTCAATCCATTTAGAAAAATATTCCACCGCCACTACAACATATCTTAGGTTCCCTTGGGCCGGTGGTAATGGACCTAACAAGTCAAGGCCCCACCTTTGCAATGGCCAAATGGGTTGTATGAGCTGTGTTAAAGACGAAGGTTGTTTTTGATCTCGTGCACATTTCTGACAACCTTCGCACTTTTGGACTAATTCCGCTGCATCCGAAGCTGCCTTCGGCCAATAAAATCCTTGGCGGAAATTTTTTCCAAGTAACGGCCTAGATCCAATGTGAGATCCACACAGGCCTGCATGTATTTCTTTCATCAACTCTATACCTTCGGTTCTGGATAAACACTTGAGTAGCGGAGCACAAACTCCATGCTTGTACAACTCTCCTTCTATCATGACATATGGACGAGCTCTTGCCTCTATCCTCCTGTTATAGGCTTCGTCATCTGAAAGGAATTTACCCTGAAGATAAGAGATGATCTCAGTCCTCCAATCTTCGCTATAAACAGGAGATATACTGAGGACTGCTCTTTCAAGAAGTTCCACCGAAGGTGCTTTTATTGTTTCGAAGAAGACATCCGAAGGTAAGGGCAGCCCCTGTGCTGCTGACTTAGCTAGCAAATCAGCATGCTCATTTTGTCCCCAAGGGATATTTTTGACAGAAAATCCCTCAAAGGAAGCTTCAACTCTCCGAACCATGTCCAGATACTTTTCAAGCTTCGGATCTTTAGCCTTGCAACTCTTGTCGATATGACCCGAAACAACTTGGGAATTAGTTTTAAGAACAGCCCTTCTGATTCCCATTGCTTTTAGCTTCCGAAGCCCCAGAAGCAGGGCTTCGTACTCGGCAATGTTGTTTGTGCAACTAAAATCAAGCTTTGCCGCATAACAAGTTTTAACTTTGGAAGGTGAAACCAACACAGCAGCCGCTCCCGCTCCGAAGGTTCCCCAGGACCCATCGCAAAACACTGTCCATGCTTCGGTGTCTTTATTTGCTTCTTCCTCCTGAGCCCCTGGCGTCCAGTCAGCAATGAAGTCTGCTAACGCCTGAGACTGAATCGAAGATCTATGAACATATTCAATACAAAATTCATTGAGCTCTGCAGCCCATTTTCCAATCCTTCCAGTAGCTTCTCGGTTCCTCATAATATCCTTCAGAGGTTGTGAAGAAGGAACAATTATGTTGTAAGCTTGAAAATAGTGCCGAAGCTTCCTGGATGCCATCAAAACAGCATATAACACCTTTTCTAATTCTGTGTAGTTTTTCTTTGATATACTAAGAACTTCAGATACAAAATATACTGGGACCTGTTTCCTGGCTTGGCCATCAAGCTTCTCCTGGACAAGTGCTGCACTTACCGTTGAGTGCGAAGCTGCCACATATAATAACAAAGGAGCCCCTGGCATAGGTGGAGTTAGTGCTGTTAGATCTATTAAATACTGCTTCAGCTCTTCGAAGGCCTTCTGCTGGATTGGTCCCCATTGAAAGACTTCGGCTGACTTCAGCACTTCGAAGAATGGTAAGTTTCTCTCTGCTGACCTGGATATGAATCTATTGAGAGATGCCAACCTTCCTGTCAATCTTTGAGCCCCCTTTTTTGTAGTTGGTGGCTCCATCCGAAGTATAGCTTCAATCTTACTTGGATTAGCTTCAATTCCCTTTGTTGAAACCAAGCATCCTAGAAATTTCCCCTTCTTTACTCCGAAGACGCATTTTTCTGGATTCAACTTTAAGCCAGCTTGTCTGAAACTGGCGAAGGTCTCCTGCAAGTCAGCAATATGATTCTCCTGCTTCGTGCTTTTTACAATGATGTCATCAACATAAGTTAGCACATTTCTGCCTATCTGAGACTGGAGAACCTTCGCAGTCATTCTGCTGAAACTTCCTCCAGCGTTTTTGAGCCCCTCAGGCATCCGAAGATAACAATATGTGCCACTTGGAGTTATGAAGCTAGTCTTTGGCTCATCTTCCCTCTTCATCCAGATTTGATGATACCCTGAATAACAGTCTAACAGACTCATGAGCTCTGAAGAAGCTGCTGCATCAACTAAAGAGTCTATCCTTGGCAATGGGAATTCATCCTTCAGACAAGCCTTGTTAAGGTCTGTAAAATCGATACGCATTCGCCACTTGCCATTGGCCTTTTTTACCATAACAGTATTAGCTAACCATTCTGGGTACTTTACTTCTCTGATAACTCCTGCACTGAGGAGTCTTTTGACTTCGTTGCGAGCACCTTCGGCCTTATCATCTGACATTTTCCGAAGCCTTTGCTTTCTGGGTCTGAAGGATGGATCGACATTGAGCGAATGCTCAATAACATCCCTATTAACTCCGCAGAGATCATTGGCTGACCATGCAAAAACATCTTTGTTGTTGAACAAAAACCTTATCAAGGTTTTCTCTTGTTCTTCGGATAACTGAGAGCCCAACAGCACCTTCTGCTCTGCTATATCCTCACATAAGAGCATGGGCTTCGGCTGATCTGCTGAAGCTGCTTTCTCCCTTCTGAATTTGTACTGTTCACAAGCTTCAGCTCCATCTATGTTATGGATTGCTTTTGAGTCAGTCCAATTGCCTTCGGCCCTTCTGGCAGCTTCCTGACTTCCATGAATAGCGATGGGTCCTTGATCCGAAGGTATCTTCATGCAAAGATAAGCAGGATGAAGAATTGCTTCGAAAGCATTGAGGGTGCCACGACCAATAATTGCATTGTAAGGGTATTCCATGTCAACAATGTCAAACACAACTTGCTCAGTTCTAGTATTGTTGATGAACCCGAAGGTCACTGACATGGTAATCTTGCCCAGTGCTACAATTTGTCTTCCTCCGAAGCCACAGAGAGGATGGGTAGCATCATGAATCTTATCTTCTGGCTCTTGCATTTGTCTGAAGGCCTTAGCAAATATGATGTCAGCTGCACTGCCTGTGTCAACCAAGACATTGTGGACCAGAAATCCTTTGATAACACAAGAGATAACCATGGCATCGTTGTGTGGGTAATCCTTGAGCTGAAGGTCCTCTTGGGAGAAGGTAATAGGAATGTGAGACCATCTTGACTTGATGAAGGGTCCTTGCACCCCAACATGCTGTACCCTTCTCTGTGCTTCTTTCTTCTGTTTTTTGTTGGCTGGCTCTGAGGACGAACCACCTGTAATCGGGAGTACCAGCTTCGGGTCCGAAGCAGCTCCAGCTTGATCATTGAACGAAGCCATCAGCTCAAAAAGTGGAAGTGAGTTCACCGGAGGTGGGCGCCAATGTTGGAGACTCGTTCTCAAGTGCTCTGCCTTGACAAAAGGTTGAATTCCAGAATATGCGGTTGCAATTACCAGAATCCGTGAACAGTAAGGGAATACTGTTCACTATTTATAGGCACAGGGCGCAGCCTGTGAGGGATTACAAGTATGCCCCTTATGAAAGTTTACAACATTGACTCAGACCTTTATGGACTAAAAGGTCATTCTATCTTTAAGTCGGTTTGTAATACCGAAGCTTCATGAAGAGGGACCTTCGGCCATCTTACACAAACAGCTTCAGCCGAAGGCCGCTTCTTCCTAGAAGACCTTCGGCGACGAAGCACAGGCCCAACACCGGCCAACAGCCAAGGCGAGGTCTACGGCAACGCTTGGAACATCCAACAGCTACGTCGCTTCTACCCTTAAGATGTTTTCAAGTTATTCATATACCTCGCACCCACGCAAAGTTTAGTCATCAAGGAAGGGTCGGCCTCGCCTCGGCAAAGCCCGACCCTCCCTCGGGGGCTAAAAGGGGGGGAACCCCCTCTGCGTTGAAATTTTCCTCGAAAAAAAAGATCTCTTCTGCCAGAATATCTTTTGTGCTTTTTGACTACTTCGAAAAGTGGATCCTGAAAACGAAGGAGTACACGTAAGCAGCCAAGGCTGACCGAGCCGAGGGACTCCTACGCCTCCGGGATACGGATACCTCACTCATCACCTTCTGCGAGAAGTAACTCGCGTTCGGATAAAGTGACTCCGCGGACCGAACAAGTCTTTACATTTGGAAGCTCTTCTGCCGAAGCGATCCTTCGAGCCTTCTCGACTGAGTCGGTGACAGGGCCTCATGGATGGGTAAAGGTGCGCGTAAGCGGCAAGGCCGACCGAGCCGAGGGACTCCTACGCCTCCGGGATACGGATACCTCACTCGTCACCTTCCGCGAGAAGCAACTCTCGCCCGCACAAACATCCCTGTTACCGACAAAAAAGTCCAGATACTCGAAACAAGAGGAAAGGAGACGCAGCTTTACAACACAGCGAGGGTGTGTATTCTGGCCTCGGCGGCCGCAGAAGGCACACGCTACAAGACACTCTGATCCTACAGGCTCGGGTCTTGGCGCTGGAAGGGGGCAGCAGCACCCTCGGCATCGACGACACCTTCGGCGAGATCCGACCTAGCCTCGGACGGCGACGCGGTCTGAGGATCTCCGCTCTGGAGGACGACGTCATCATCACGCCCGGGCAATCGCTGCCAGGGACTTCTCCGGGAATCCGGCCCGAGCAGGCGGCTCGGCCGGTTACCCCTGGGGCCTCGGCCAACCATCTTCCAAGGGCGCCAGCCCGACCCGAGGCCTCGGCTGATCGACTCCGGCGTCGGTCCCGCTGACGGACAACCCAGCTAGGCTCCGGCCAACCAGGTTTCATTTTCGAGCCAACTCCGCCTCTGTTCATGCTGATACCACTACCCCTGGCCTCGGCTCGTCGAAGAGCGGCCAAGGGGTCCCTTTAACTAAGCTAGAGGAGCCTCAGACAACAAGGCCGACCGAGCCGAGGGACTCCTACGCCTCCGGGATACGGATACCTCAGTCGTCACCTTGACACGGGGCGACTCATGCTTGGTGAAGCAGTTCAGATAATCAACAGGCGAGTCTTAGTGCTCGAAAATGAGGAAAAACACGGCTCCGTGCCAAAATTACATAAATGTTCAGGCCCCGAAAGCCATAATGAACAAAACACTGGCATTCGAAGTGCCATTACAAACGGAACTCCGGTTCCCCCTCCGCAGGTACGAACAACCCCACTCGATTGGGGTGGGCCTGCGGGGCAACAAAAGACCGACGAACGGCGCGCCGTCACCTGCTCCAGCAGCGGCGACGACGACGACTTCTGCCCCGGGGGGCCGAACAGCGGCAGCACTGACCTCAGGGCGGATGCTACTGCCAGGAGGCCCCCGTCCATGCCCAAACTCGTGAGGCAAGGATGGGCAGAAGGCCGTAGAGTTGGAGGTCGGTCCGTGGCCGGCCTTGGCTATCAGCGACGGCGGAAGAACCTCTTCCAGCTGCCGTGGCAGACGCCGGCGCCGCAAGCGGCTCCGAAGCCACTCTCTCCGAGAGCCAGGCACGGTGCAGCTGCCAGCGCCACGGACGACAACCGCCCCTTCCCTCCGACCACTGAGTGAAGGGCGGGCCGCCGCCTACGCAGGGGCCGACTCCGACTCGCCTCATCCTCCATCTTGGCCTGGATGACGAAAATCCTTGAGGCCGAGGGAGGGGCAGAGGCCGCAACCCGGCTCGCTTTCCCCACCATCAAGCCGGAGGTCACCATCTTGGGTGACCGCCGGCGGAGGGGTGCGGCTGGGCTGCATGATGAAAATCCTTGAAGCCGAACGATGGCTGAAAGGTACCAACTCCCACGGAGTTGCGTTCCTCCAACGATAAGGCGAAAAGGCGGCGGGCATCCCCCATCCGGGGGCTTGGAAGGTGGAAAGACGCGATGCATAAGGAAGGGAGAAGACATGGTCGCCTTCCGAAAGGGATCGCCCTCCTTTTAAAGGCCACTCTCCCTGCTTGCGCCTCCAACCGTCACGGGCTGAGTCTTCTCCAACACACCCCAAGGTCCTCCCCTGCGGCGCGGGGGCTGGGTCCCACATGTCATGCAAACCGGCTCGGAGCAGAAGAAGCCAAACCGTCGCGCGTGGTGCACACAACTGCCCAGCGGTTACAAGTGACCCTCCACTTTTGCCCAAACCAACGGGCGAAAGAGGCGGGCAGCCATGCAGGCGGCATGCAGCCACGCCAAGTGGACGCGCTTCTCCGACCCCCGACACGCCAGCGTGGAGGCCCAGGCCCACGCGTCACGCAACCGGCGCCCCGGATGCTGCATGCAAGCAACTGCACCGCCACTTGCGCCACCACCGCGCCTCCTCGATTGCGGGACCAGTACCGCGACTCGAGGCGACCCAGCGCATGACCCAGCGGCGCCAGCCTGACGCGGCGGTCAAACGTGGCCAAAAGTGGGCCGGCAGTAATGGCGGTGGCAGGCGGGCGGGAGCAGCGGTCACGTCGTCAGCCGGGCTCACATCCCATCCGGGGGCAGCAAGAGAACCCCCTCTCACGGCGTGAAGACGACGCGCCCGTGATCCGTTCCTCGAGCGGCTCGCGCACGCGCAACGGCCGCCCCGCCAACCACTCGCCCCGTAGCATTAACTCCGCGGCGGGACAGGCGGCGCTTCTGGCAGGAGAAGCGGGCGATGCTTCGCCTTCGCTGAAATAACCGTGCCAAAAAAGGTACGCCGCGTCGTTTCGATTCCGTATCCTTTTCGTTTTTTCCTCTTTCTCTATCTCTTGCAACAGGGACCGGGAAAGGGGGGATACCCCGAAAAGGATCCTTCCCCGTGAAGGAACCAGGCTCCGAGCCTCCTTACTGATCAGAGGTTCGAAGGCTGGCCCCCCGAAGGGTTCAACAGCCGCCTCAGATCGCGTGGGCCCTACACCCACTACTGGTCAGAGGTTCGAAGGCCGGCCCCCCGAAGGGTTCCACGGCCGCCTCAGGCTATCCGGGCTCCGCGCCCATTACTGATCAGGGGTTCGAAGGCTGGCCCCCGAAGGGTTCACAGTCACCTCAGACACCGAGCGAGGGATGACCAGGGGTACGTTCGATACATAACCGAGGCTCGGGCTGCGCTCCCGAGGTACCCTAGGACATTTCCGAGACCAGCGGGAGCGATCTTGTAACAGAATCCCATCGGAGGGAGGCATCGAGCCCTCGGACCCCGTCGCCAGGGGACCGGGTCCGGCAGATCACCCGTAGGTACTTTTGGGCGTGCCTCTGGGCCCCTAGCCGACCCCTAACGAATGGGGCACGGACGTCCACTCGGATTACCCGCCTACAGCTCACCGGAGACACCATGTTCGGTGCCCATCGAGGGTAACATGGCGCTTTCCCCCCCTCCTCCTTGCGGAAAGGCGACGTAGGGGCGTATGTAAAAAAGTCGAGTCCGTCCCTGATCGCCCTCTCGCCCTGTGCAGAGGCTCGGGGGCTGCTCTCGCAAACCCGGCTCCGGCCAAACCGTTGACAACGTCAACATACCAGCCCGAGAACTTGGGCCCCGACCGTACACCCGGGCTACGGCCAGTTCGCATGAGGGAACAACCAGACCAGCTGAAGCGTTACGCAAGGCATTAAGACCTCGAAGGAGTGAAACCACTCCTCCGAGGCCTCAGGGGCTACACCCGGCGGGTGCGCTCGCGCGCACCCACCGGAACAAAATGCAACCGAGGAAGGCTGGTCCCCTTGCAAAAAAGTGCGACGAAAGCCTCCAAGCGAGTGTTAACACTCCCTTCGAGGCTCGGGGGCTACTATCGGGGACCATAATTAGGGGTACCCTCAAGACTCCTAATTCTCAGCTGGTAACCCCCATCAGCATAAAGCTGCAAAGGCCTGATGGGTGCGATTAAGTCAGGGATCAGTCCGTTCGAGCGACTCGATCACGCCTCGCCCGAGCCTAGCCTCGGACAAGGGCAGCCGACCCCAGAGGGTTTCCGTCTCGCCCGAGGCCCCCCTCCAACGGCAGACACATCTCCGGCTCGCCCGAGGCCCTGCCTTCGCTAAGAAGCAACCCTGACTAAATCGCCGCACCGACCGACCGAATCGCAGGAGCATTTAATGCAAAGGTGGCCTGACATCTTTATCCTGACGCGCGCCCTCCGGCAGAGCCGAAGTGACCGCCGTCACTTCGCCGCTCCACTGACCGGTCTGACAGAAGGACAGCGCCGCCTGCGCCACTCCGACTAGAGTGCCACTCGACAGAGTGAGACTGACAGACAGTCAGGCCCTGCCAAAGGCACCATAGGAAGCTCTGCTCCGCCCGACCCAGGGCTCGGACTCGGGCTAAGACCCGGAAGACGGCGAACTCTGCTCCGCCCGACCCAGGGCTCGGACTCGGGCTCAGCCCTAGAAGACGGCGAACTCCGCTCCGCCCGACCCAGGGCTCGGACTCGGGCTAAGACCTGGAAGACGGCGAACTCTGCTCCGCCCAACCCAGGGCTCGGACTCGGGCTCAGCCCCAGAAGACGACGAACTTCGCTCCGCCCGACCCTAGGGCTCGGACTCCGCCCTGGCCTCTGCCGACGACCTCCGCCTCGCCCGACCCAGGGGCTCGGACTCGGCCTCAGCCATGGAAGACAGACTCGACCTCGGCTTCGGAGGAGCCTCCACATCGCCCAGCCTAGGGCGCAGGCCAGCCACGTCAACGGGAAGCGCCATCATCACCCTACCCCAAGCTGACTCGGGCCGCAGGGAACAAGACCGGTGTCCCATCTGGCCAGCTCCGCCAGATAGGCAATGATGGCGCCCCGCACGCTCTGTGACGACGGCGGCTCCCAGCTCTCTTACGGAAGCAGGTGGACGTCAGCAAGGACTCGACCGCTCCAACAGCTGTCCCTCCGCCAGGCACCGTCGCTCCTCCGACGGCCACGACATCACACCAGCAGGGTGCCAAGATCTCTCCGGCTGCCACATTGGCATGTACTTAAGGCGTCAGCTCTCCCCCGCTAGACATGTAGCACTCTGCTACACCCCCATTGTACACCTGGATCCTCTCCTTACGCCTATAAAAGGAAGGACCAGGGCCCTCCTAGAGAGGGTTGGCCGCGCGGGGACGAGGACGGGACAGGCCCTCTCTTGGGGCCGCTCGCTTCCCTCTCCCACGTGGACGCTTGTAACCCCCTACTGCAAGCGCACCCGACCTGGGCGCGGGACGAACACGAAGGCCGCGGGATTCCCACCTCTCTCACGCTGGACTCCGGCCGCCTCGCTCTCTCCCCCCTTTGTGCTCGCCCACGCGCTCGACCCATCTGGGCTGGGGCACGCGGCACTCACTCGTCGGCCTGAGGGACCCCCTGTCTAGAAACGCCGACAGCTGCCTTCTTGTGCACGGAGGAGCGGGAGACACCCTGAGCTCCACCAAACTATAGTCTAGTTCTATTTGGATACATGACTAAAAGCATGTAGTTTCCCTTGACAAAGACTCAAGTGCACCTTTTAGAATGAACTAATTGCTAGTTGGGGTGTGTCACAAACATTTATCTGCATTATGTAGTAGTGTATCTGTGTATAGATAATCACAAGACAAATGTTTTTACTAGTTCAGGTATGTGATATTCTACATCCAGTTGAGAGTACATTTCTTTGTTTGTATGGTTGAGTTTACAAGGCTAGTTACCCAGCCAAGATGAGATATCTAAGATATCTAGGGACATGGGAAGATCTGCGTAGATACCGAGCAAGGGCTCCCATCCCTATTTTATAGTCTGGGGATGGGGTTATATATAGAGTCCCAATCAATTTATATGTAGGTTTCCTAGTTTGTTATGAGGAGAAGTTCATCAAATAGAGTTGTTTCTACATACATATTGATATTGAACGGTCAAGATGTCCAATAGAGATGGGTTGGTTGAGATAATCTACAATTTCTTGTAACAATTAATTTCTACCGAATAGTCTATGTCACCTCTTGTGACTAAGAGTGTTAGCTATTCTATACAAAAGTTTTGCACCTTAGGTTCCAACCCTATTCTAACATGACAATTCTAGTAATATAAAGATAAGAATTAAATTTCTCAAATATAAATGCCAAATCAAATAAGGTTGGAAACATGGCGATGGTTTGCTCGACCATATGAGAAGCTTCAAATTTGAGACAGACTAAAATCAAAGAATAAATATACAATTGAACAGCTTACCATGCCTGAAGAGTTTGCCATGTCTTGAGGGCTCCAAAGATCACATGATCATTGGCAATCTAGGACTTGGGGGGCCATCACCCAATTAGCGAGTATAGCGACATCCTTAGGAGACATGGCCTCAATGGGTATTCTGGACGGCTCTTATGATTCACTATACATGAATATTGGGTGTACTCACATTTTGAAGTGGCTATACCCATCATTAAAAAGGCATGCATGTAAGCCTTACCGAAGATGTCTTCATGATGACGATATTCCATATCGTGTACCAACTAGTTTGGTTGGATAAATTCAATACCATGAATGTCATCTTTTTATTTCTAGAGGACTTGCATTGGAAAATCATGGGAGAAGGTTGGTGCAGCATCATCATAGATGTAGAATGACCTCTTTTTCTAACCTTCCACATTGGAGAATTGTCGGGGACCATAATTAGGGGTACCCCCAAGACTCCTAATCTCATCTGGTAACCCCCATCAGCACAAAGCTGCAAAGGCCTGATGGGTGCGATTAAGTCAAGGCTCGGTCCACTCAAGGGACATGATCTCGCCTTGCCCGAGTCCAGCCTCGGGCAAGGGCAGCCGACCCCGGAGGATTCACGTCTCACCCAAGGGCCCCCTCAAGCAACGGACACACCTTCGGCTCGCCCGAGGCCCAGTCTTCGCCAAGAAGCAACCTTGGCCAAATCGCCACGACGACCGACCGTATCGCAGGAGCATTTAATGCAAGGATGGCCTCACACCTTATCCTGACGCGCGCCCTTCAGTCGATAGAGCCGAAGTGACCGCAGTCACTTCGCCGCTCCACTGACCGGCCTGACAAGAGGATAGCGTCGCCTGGCTGCTCCGACTGCTGTGCCACTCGACAGAGTGAGGCTGACAGCCGCCAAGTCCGGCCTCGGGTGCCATAGGAAGCTCCGCCTCGCCCGACCCTAGGGCTCGGACTCGGCCTCGGCCCCGGAAGACGACGAACTCTGCCTCGCCCGACCCCAGGGCTCGGACTCGGCCTCGGCCCCGGAAGACGACGAACTCCGCCTCGCCCGACCCCAGGGCTCGGACTCAGCCCTGGCCTCAGCCGGCGGTCTCCGCCTCGCCCGACCCAAGGGCTTGGACTCGACCTCGACCTCGAAAGACAGACTCGACCTCGACCTCGGAGGAGCCTTCGCCTCGCCCTACCCAGGGCTCGGACCGACCACGTCACAGGAGGGGCCATCATTACCCTACCCCTAGCTAGCTCTGGCTACGGGGAACAAGACCGGCGTCCCATCTGGCTCGCCCCGGTAAAACAAATAATGATGGCGCCCCGCGTGCTCCATGACGACGGCGGCTCTCAGCCCCCTTACGGAAGCAAGGAGACGTCAGCAAGGACTCGACAGCCCCGACAGCTGTCCTTCCGCAAGGCTCCAGCGCTCCTCCGACGGCCACGACATCACACGAACAGGGTGCCAAAACCTCTCCGGCTGCCACGACGGCATGTACTTAGGGCACTAGCTCCTCTCTGCTAGACACGTTAGCACACTGCTACATCTCCCATTGTATACTTGGACCCTCTCCTTACGCCTATAAAAGGAAGGTCCAGGGCCCTCTTACAGAAGGTTGGCCGCGCGGGGGAACGGGACGGCGCGCATAAGCCTCTCGCTCTCTCCCACGCGGACGCTTGTAACCCCCTACTGCAAGCGCACCCGACCTGGGTGCGGGACAAACACGAAGGCCGCAGGTTTCCCCATTTACGCCTGTCTCCCTCCGGCTTCTTTTTCCCCCCTTCGCGCTCTGTCTCGCGCCGACCCATATGGGCTGGGGCACGCGACGACAATTTACTCGTCGGTCCAGGGACCCCCCGGGGTCGAAACGCCGACAGTTGGCGCGCCAGGTAGGGGCCTGCTGCGTGTTGACGAATAGCTTCCCGTCAAGCTCCAGATGGGTAGTCTCCAGCAACCTTTCCAGCCCGGAGCGGTGCTCCATTTCGGGAGTCTTGAGTTCATGTCCCTCGACGGCAGCTACGACATGATACTCCTTCCCCCGCCGCGCGACAGCGACAATGGCGGCCGACAACCCGCCCGCCGGCGGCGGAATCGACGACGTCTTCCCCACGTGGCGGAAGAACAACATTCGGGTTTGTCCCGTCGCCTCCCCCGCCGACGGAGGAGGAGGCGGGGCAACCAAGGCCAAGCAGGAGGCGGCACCTCATCGGCTGTCAAGCGAGTCGACGGCGCCGGCACCCCAACGGGGGACACGTCGGGCATCGACCTCGCGTCTGAGATGAAGACGAGCGCCATTTCCCCGCAACACGCCAACTCCAAGCGAACGAACGACGCCAGCACGCTCGCAAAGGACTTGTTGGGCGTCACCCTCGTACCTGAGACGACGGTGCAGTCTACCCCTGACGTGACTTTGTCACCGCCCGTCGACCAAGAGGTACCAACCGATTCCCATCTCGTGCCTTTCGGATTCAGCCTCGACCCACCAAGCGACTTCGCTTTGGTGGATGCTTTCATAGAGGCGAGTCCAAACCCTCCGGGGTATCGTATGCGGTCACCCTGGGACCGGCTGACAGCCGTCTCGACCTACGGGCCCTCGGGTTCCGAGGAAGATGACGATCCCGACTTTTGTTGGGATTTCTCCGGACTTGGCAACCCCAGTGCCATGCGGGACTTCATGACCGCATGCGACTACTGCCTCTTCGATTGTTTCGACGGTAGCCGCAGCTTCGGCGACGAGGACTGCGCCCTAGGCAACCATCTTGGTATACCGGAAAACGGTGATCCCCCTAGGCCTGCGCCTCGCGTTGACATCCTTCGGGAGCTAGCTGTGGTCCCAGTCCCTGCGGGGGGTCAGGACTCACAGCTCGAGCAAATCCGCGAGATGCAGGCCAGGCTCGACGAGGGGGCAGGAACACTTGAGCCGTTCCGCCAGGACATCGGGCAAGAATGGGCAGGCCACCCCCCGGGCGGAGAAGCGCGTCATCTACCCCAGGGCATCCAGCACCGCATCGCCGATGATGTCAGGGCATGGCCGCCACCGACTTCTAGTGGGGTCGGCCAGAACCTGGCTGCAGCGGCAATACTTCTCCGCGCGATGCCGGAACCATCAACAACCGAAGGGCGGCGTATCCAGGGAGAGCTCAAGAATCTCCTGGAGGATGTCGCGGTTCGACGGGCCGAAAGCTCTGTCTCCCGAAGGCAGGGGTACCCCTCGGAGCATCGCGCCGCGACTTCCCGATTCGTGCGGGAAGCCTCAGTCCATACCGGGCTCACGAACGCGCCCATCTTGGTGCCCCCCGCTGGCGGAGAAGCCCTCTTGATCTACGTCGCCGCTACCACTCAGGTGGTCAGCGCCACGATCGTGGTTGAGAGACGAGAAGAGGGGCATGCATTTCCCGTCCAGAGGCCAGTCTACTTCATCAGTGAGGTACTGTCCGAGACCAAGATCCGCTACCCATAAATTCAGAAGCTGCTGTACGCGGTGATCCTGACGCGACGGAAGTTGCGACACTACTTCGAGTCTCATCCGGTGAGTGTGGTGTCATCCTTCCCCCTGGGGGGGATCATCCAGTGCCGAGAGGCCTCAGGTAGGATTGCAAAGTGGGCAGTGGAAATCATGGGCGAGACAATCTCGTTCGCCCCTCGGAAGGCCATCAAGTCCCAAGTCTTGGCGGACTTTGTGGCTGAATGGGTTGACACCCAGCTCCCAACAGCTCCGATCCAACCGGAACTTTGGACCATGTTTTTCGACGGGTCGCTGATGAAGATAGGGGCAGGCGCGGGCCTGCTCTTCATCTCGCCCCTCGGGAAGCACCTACGCTATGTGCTACGCCTCCACTTCCCGGCGTCCAACAATGTGACCGAGTACGAGGCTCTGGTCAACGGGTTGCGCATCGCCATCGAGCTAGGGGTCTGACGCCTCGACGCTCGCGGTGACTCGCAGCTCGTCATTGACCAATTCATGAAGAACTCCCACTGCCGCGACCCGAAGATGGAAGCCTACTGCGATGAGGTTCGGCGCCTGGAGGACAAGTCCTACGGGCTCGAGCTCAACCACATCGCCCGACGATACAACGAGACTGCGGACGAGCTGGCTAAGATAGCCTCGGGGCGGACAACGGTTCCCCCGGACGTCTTCTCCCGAGACCTACATCAGCCCTCAATCAAGACCGACGACACGCCCGAGGCACCCTCAGCTCAGCCCGAGGCACCCTCAGCCCCCAAGGGTGAGGCACTGCGCGTCGAGGAGGAGCGGAGCGGGGTCACGCCTAACCAAAACTGGCAGACCCCGTACCTGCAATATCTCCACCGAGGAGAGCTACCCCTCGACCGAGCCGAAGCTCGGCGGTTGGCGCGGCGCGCCAAGTCGTTCGTCTTGCTGGGGGACGGGAAGGAGCTCTACCACCGCAACCCCTCAGGCATCCTCCAGCGATGCATATCCATCGCCGAAGGCCAGGAGCTCTTACAAGAAATACACTCGGGGGCTTGCGGTCACCACGCAGCGCCCCGGGCCCTTGTTGGAAACGCCTTCCGACAAGGTTTCTACTGGCCGACCGCGGTGGCCGACGCCACTAGAATTGTCCGCACCTGCCAAGGGTGTCAATTCTATGCGAGGCAGACACACTTGCCCGCTCAGGCTCTGCAGACAATACCCCTCACCTGGCTGTTTGTTGTGTGGGGTCTGGACCTCGTCGGTCCCTTGCAGAAGGCACCCGGGGGCTACGCGCACCTGCTGGCCGCCATCGACAAATTCTCCAAGTGGATCGAGGTCCGACCCCTAAACAACATCAGATCCGAACAGGCGGTGGCGTTCTTCACCAACATCATCCATCGCTTTGGGGTCCCGAACTCCATCATCACCTACAATGGCACCCAGTTCACCAGCAGAAGGTTCCTGGACTTCTGCGAGGATCACCACATCCGGGTGGACTGGGCCGCCGTGGCTCACCCCATGACGAATGGGCAAGTAGAGCGTGCCAACGGCATGATTCTGCAAGGACTCAAGCCGCGGATCTACAACGACCTCAACAAGTTCGGCAAGCGATGGATGAAGGAGCTCCCCTCGGTGGTCTGGAGTCTGAGGACAACGCCAAGCCGAGCCACGGGCTTCACACCGTTCTTTCTAGTCTATGGGGCCGAGGCCATCTTGCCCACAGACTTAGAATACGGATCCCCGAGGACGAGGGCCTACGACGACCAAAGCAATCGAGCTAACCGAGAAGACTCACTGGACCAGCTGGAAGAGGCTCGGGAAATGGCCTTACTACACTCGACGCGGTATCAGCAGTCCCTGCGACGCTACCACGCCCGAGGGGTTCGGTCCCGAGACCTCCAGGTGGGCGACTTGGTGCTTCGGATGCGACAAGACGCCCGAGGGCGGCACAAGCTCATGCCTCCCTGGGAAGGGCCGTTCGTCATCGCCAAAGTTCTGAAGCCCAGGACGTACAAGCTGGCCAACAGTCAAGGCGAGGTCTACAGCAACGCTTGGAACATCCGACAGCTACATCGCTTCTACCCTTAAGATGCTTTCAAGTCGTTCGTACACCTCATTCACACACAAAGTCTAACCATCAAGGAAGGGTCAGCCTTGCCTCGGCAAAGCCCGACCCTCCCTCGGGGGCTAGAAGGGGGGAACCCCCTCCGCGTCAAAATTTTCCTCGGAAAAGATCTTTTCTGCCAGAACGTCTTTCGTGCTTTTCGACTACTTTGAAAGTGGGATCCTGAAAACGACGGAGTACACGTAAGCAGCCAAGGCTGACTGAGCCGAGGGACTCCTACGCCTCCGGGATACGGATACCTCACTCGTCACCTTCTGCGATAAGTAACTCACGCTCGGATAGGTGATTCCGCGGACCGAACGAGTCTTCACGCTCGAAAACTCTTCTGCCGAAACGATTTTTCGGGCCTTCTCGACTATATCGATAGCAGAATCCTACGGACGAGTAAGAGTACACATAAGCGGCAAGGCCGACCGAGCCGAGGGACTCCTACGCCTCCGGGATACGGATACCTCACTCATCACCTTCCGTGAAAAGTAACTCTCGCTCGGACAAACAATTCTGTTACCGACAAATAAGTCCAGATACTCGAAACAAGAGGAAAAGAAACGCAGCTTTTACAACACGACGACAGTATGTTTGGGCCTCAGCGGCCGCGGAAAACATACGCACACTACAAGATAAACTGATCCTGCAGGCTCGGACCTTGACGGAGGGGGAGCAGCAGCACCCTCGGCGTCAACTACACCTTCGGCAAAGTCCGACCTAGCCTCGGACGGCAACACGGTCGGAGGATCTCCACTCCGAAGGACGACATCGGCACCGCGCCCGGGTCATCGCCGCCAGGGTCTTCTCCAGGGATCCGGCCCGAGCAGACAGCTCGGCCGGCCACCCCGAAGCCTCAGCCAGCTGTCCTCTGAGGACACCAGCCCGGCTCATGGCCTCGGCAACTCGACTCCGGCGCTGGTCCCGCAAGTGGACGGCCCGGCCAGGCTCCGGCCGACGAAGTCTTCTTTTCGAGCCAACTCCGCCTCTGTCCGTGCTGACACCGCTGCCTCCGGCTTCGGCTCATCGAAGAGCGGCCGAGGGTTCCTTTAACTAAGCAAGAGAAGCCTCGGGCGGCAAGGCCGACCGAGCCGAGGGACTCCTACGCCTCCGGGATACGGATACCTCACTCGTCACCTTCGCACGAGGCAACTCACACTTGGTTAAGCGATTCAGTTAGCCGACAGGCGAGTCCTAGTGCTCGAAATGAGGAAAAACACGGCTCCGTGCCGAAAATACATACATGTTCAGGCCCCGACAGCCACAATGAACAGACACCGCCACTCGCGCCACTACCGTGCCTCCTCGACTGCGGAACCAGTATCGCGACTCGAGACAACCCTACGCATGACCCAACAGTGTCAACCAGGCACATCGGTCACGGGTCAGTCAGCCGCGGGAGAAGGCGCGACGGTCGATACGGCCAGAAAGGGGCCGGCAGTAATGGCGGTGGCAGGCGGGCGGAAGCAGCGGTCAAGTCGTCAGCCAAGCTCACGTCCCCTCCTAGGACAGCGAGAGAACCCTCTCTCACGGCGTGAAGACAGCGCACCCGTGTTCCGTTCCTCGAACGGCTCGCGCGCGCGCAACGGCTGCCCCGCGAACCACTCGTCCCGTCGCATTAACTCTGCGGCAGGACAGGCGGCACCTTTGGCAAGCGAAGCAGGCGACGCTTCGCTTCCGCCATAATGACCGCGTCAGAAAAGGTACGCCACGTCGTTCGATTTTGTATCCTTTTCCTCTTCCTCTTTCTCTCTCTCTTACAACAGGGACCGGGAAAGGGGATACCCCGAAAGGGATCCTTCTCCGCGAAGGAAACGGGCCCCGAGCCCCCCTACTGATCAGAGGTTCGAAGGCTGGCCCCTCGAAGGGGTTCAACAGCCGCCTCAGAGTGCTCGGGCTCCGCGCCCACTACTGGTCAGAGGTTCGAAGGTCGGCCCCTCGAAAGGGTTCAAGGGCTGCCTCAGGCCACTCGGGCTCCGCGCCCACTACTGATCAGGGGTTTGTAGGCTGGCCCTCGAAGGGTTCGGCAGCCGCCTCAGACGCAGAGCGAGGGATGACCCTAGGTACGTTCGATACATAACCAAGGCTCGGGCCACGCTCCCGAAGTACCCTAGGACATTTCCGAGACCAACGGGAACGATTTTGTAACGGAATCCCATCAGAGGGAGGCATCGAGCCCTCGGACCCCGTCAAAAGGGGACCGGGTCCGGCAAATCACCCGCAGGTACTTTTGGAGCGCGCATCCGGGCCACTAGCCGACCCCTAACAAATGGGGCACGGGCGTCCACTCGGATTACCTGTTAGCAGCTCACTGGAGACACCATGTTTGGCGCCCTCCAAGGGCAACATGGCGCTTTTCCCCCCTCCTCCTTGCGGAAAGGCGACGCAGGGGCATATGTAAAAAAGTCGAGTCTGTCCTTGACCGTCCTCTCGCTCTGTGCGGAGGCTCGGGGGCTGCTCTCGCAAACCCGGCTCCAGCCAAACCGTTGACAGTGTCAACATACCAGTCCGAGAACTTGGAACTCGACTGAGCACCCGGGCTACGGCCAGTTCGCATGAGGGAACACCAGACCGGCCAAAGCACCACGAAACGCATTAAGACCTCGAAGGAGTCAAACCACTCCTCCGAGGCCTCGGGGGCTACACCAGGCGGGTGCGCTCGCGCGCACCCACCGGAACTAAACGCAACCGAGAAAGGCCGGTCCCCTTGCAAAAAAGTGCGACAAAAGCCTCCAAGCGAGTATTAACACTCCCTTCGAGGCTTGAGGGCTACTGCTGGGGACCATAATTAGGGGTACCCCCAAGACTCCTAATCTCAGCTGGTAACCCCCATCAGCACAAAGCTGCAAAGGCCTGATGGGTGCGATTAAGTCAAGGCTCGGTCCACTCAAGGGACACGATCCCGCCTCGCTCGAGCCCAGCCTCGGGCAAGGGCAGCCGACCCCGGAGGATTCACGTCTCGCCCAAGGGCCCCCTCAAGCAACGGACACACCTTCGGCTCGCCCGAGGCCCAGTCTTCGCCAAGAAGCAACCTTGGCCAAACCGCCACGACGACCGACCGTATCGCAGGAGCATTTAATGCAAGGATGGCCTGACACCTTATTCTGACGCGCGCCCTTCAGTCGACAGAGCCGAAGTGACCGCAGTCACTTCGCCGCTCCACTGACCGGCCTGACAAGAGGACAGCGCCGCCTGCGCCGCTCTGACTACTGTGCCACTCGACAGAGTGAGGCTGACAGCCGCCAAGTCCGGCCTCGGGCGCCATAGGAAGCTCCGCCTCGCCCGACCCCAGGGCTCGGACTCGGCCTCGGCCCCGGAAGACGACGAACTCCGCCTCGCCTGACCCCAGGGCTCGGACTCGGCCTCGGCCCCAGAAGATGACGAACTCCGCCTCGCCCGACCCCAGGGCTCGGACTCAGCCCTGGCCTCAGCCGACGGTCTCCGCCTCGCCCGACCCAAGGGCTCGGACTCGACCTCGACCTCGGAAGACAGACTCAACCTCGACCTCGGAGGAGCCTCCGCCTCGCCCTATCCAGGGCTCGGACCGACCACGTCACAGGAGGGGCCATCATTACCCTACCCCTAGCTAGCTCTGGCTACGGGGAACAAGACCGGTGTCCCATCTGGCTCGCCCCGGTAAAACAAATAATGATGGCGCCCCGCGTGCTCCATGACGACGGTGACTCTCAGCCCCCTTACGGAAGCAAGGAGACGTCAGCAAGGACTCGACAGCCCCGTCAGTTGTCCTTCCGCAAGGCTCCAGCGCTCCTCCGACGGCCACGACATCACACGAACAGGGTGCCAAAACCTCTCCGGCTGCCACGACGGCATGTACTTAGGGCACTAGCTCCTCTCTGCTAGACACGTTAGCACACTGCTACATCTCCCATTGTACACCTGGACCCTCTCCTTACGCCTATAAAAGGAAGGTCCAGGGCCCTCTTACAGAAGGTTGGCCGCGCGGGGGAACGGGACGGCGCGCATAAGCCTCTCGCTCTCTCCTACGTGGTCGCTTGTAACCCCCTACTGCAAGTGCACCCGACCTGGGCGCGGGACAAACACGAAGGCCGCGGGTTTCCCCCTTTATGCCTGTCTCCCTCCGGCTTCTTCCCCCCCCCCCTTCACGCTCCGTCTCGCGCCGACCCATCTGGGCTGGGGCACG
Source organism: Zea mays (assembly GCF_902167145.1). Lineage (NCBI taxonomy): Eukaryota > Viridiplantae > Streptophyta > Magnoliopsida > Poales > Poaceae > Zea > Zea mays. Next base: position 109,528,527 of record NC_050102.1, read on the forward strand.
CGGCGACAATTTACTCGTCGGTCCAGGGACCCCCCGGGGTCGAAACGCCGACAAGAATGTTCTTTATCATTGTGGTGAAAACGGTCTAATTTACCATCCGATGACTTGATCTGAAGTCATCTCGCAACCTTCGTCTCTTTGCAAGGGAGAACACTGAAGCACCGACAAAAAACAAATGTGGTTGAACTCGCAAAACCATCACAGAAACAAGATGAATGCTACAACAATAACAATTTTGTTGGGGGTCAAATGATGCACTTGGGCCTTGAAGTGGTAAAAGATGTCACAAGAAAACTATAGCAAAGGAACATTGAATCCTTACATGAAGTAGTCAACAAAGATAACAACTTTGTTGGTATTGGGAGAGGAGACATCATCCTCCCCTTTTACAGATCTTCACTTAGTGAGTTCCTTCAGCATCAAGAATCCTTTGTCAACAAGGTACTCTGTATCCTTCTTGTTAGAGATCAACGAATAGCATTGTGGGTATGGATAGAACTCTGCTTTCTTGCTACTTCTAGTGGTGGTGATGACAGCGATTAGTAGGAACTATTTTGAGGCATCTTTCTTTGGTATAGGCTTCTTCTGACCCCTCACCGTTAGGGATGGAGGAGGAAGATAAATGGGAGGAGAAGTTTGATAGACTGGAACCGGTAGGTCAAAGCGAGTAAGTGGTGAATGACTATTGTGTGGTGGCAACGAGAAGATGAAGGGTCACAACCTTTAGTTGCTTATATAATTAGAGCATCGATGATGGTGGGACTTATGTGTCATATCTTATTGGTCTGTTAAACAACTCGTAAAATAGGGTAACCCAAAACATGGGTCGATAGGCCGATCCATCCATCAATTGACTAGAAAGACCGGATGGTTCAAAAACTCGGATCAATATCCTATGGACGTACTATACATTTTCGGTTTTTGAACTTGTCGCCCTGTGCCATTTCGGCCCACAAACTTTTAAAGAGTGTTAACCTAGTCCTTAATCGATGGTCGGGTCTTAGTTAAGTCCAAACGATGATCTCACATGTCAGCATATGTATCTCTTTTATCTCTCTTTTCCGGTTCTGTCTCACGAGACAAGCAAAAAAGATAGGAATTAGATACATAAGCTGACATGTGGGGTCGATATGTGAGCTAGACGTATACTGTATGTCTTAGGCTATCTTCATCAGTTTACCTATCCTCATACTTATTGTTGACGCCTTTTCGGAGCGCCAAATACTCAAGAAGAACCGGCGGCGGTGCTCTCTGCACAGGGGCGGACGGTCCGCGGCCTGGTGCGAGGCGCGGTGATACTCTCTGCGCAGGGGCGGACTGTCCGCGGCCTGGGGCCGGACGGTCCGCGGCCTGGTGCGCGGCTAGGGCTTCTCTGCCTGACGGTCGGACGGTCCGCGCCCTGAGGCCGGACGGTCCGCGCGTACGCAGAGGCGGCGGAAGTCGCCGGCGGCGCCTGGATCTCGCTCCCGGGAGGGACCCCGTCGGGGAGGAGAGATCCTAGGTGGTGTCTAGGCTCGGGCCGGCCGACCTAGACTCCTCTAATCGACATAGAGCCGAAGAGAGACGAAGAATTTGGGGATTGGGAGGCTAAACCTAAACTAGACTAGAACTACTCCTAGGGTAAAATGCGAATAAAAGTTGTATTGATTCGATTGTTGATGGTTACAAATCGGCCGTAGACCTCTCTATTTATAGAGGAGGGGGGCTGGACCCTTTACACAACTGATTCCGAGCTAATCCCGTGAATATAGCTAACAACCGTAGCACAAAACTCGGAACCCTAATCTGTTCTGCGCACGCGCGGACCGTCCGGCCCACAGGCGCGGACCGTCCGGACCGCGGACCGTCCGGCCTCAGGGCCGGACCGTCCGCTTGCTCATTTTTGGTTCGAACATATGCCCCCCTGCCTTTTGGTGGAGCTGGGCGAACCAAAAGCAACTAACTCGATGTGATCACATCGGTTCTCTTAGGCATCTTGCCACATACTAGGATGGTACTGTTTGAGGAAACGCCCATTCAAAGCCTTTGGTAAATCCTTGCCTTGTAATGTTTGTAGCAAATAGGCGTTACCAGACATTACCTGTTTTACTTTATAAGGACCCTCCCAGCTTGGCGACCATTTTCCAAACTTCCGGTCTTTATTCCTTAGAGGTAAGATGGTCTTCCACACCAGATCCCCTACTTGAAATGACTTTGCTTTGACCTTCTTATTGTAGGCCCTGGCTACCATGATCTTGTCCTTTTCTATTGCTCCCAAAGCTATCATCCTCTTGTCGGTCACCTCATCAATATTATCCATCATTGAATTATAATAATCAGTAGCAGTTAGATCATTTTGTCTGGCAAACCTGACAGCATTCAAACTTATTTCCACAGGTAACACTGCTTCCTGCCCATAGACAAGCTCAAAAGGAGATACTTTAGTAGCACTATGTTTAGATATTCTATGAGCCCATAAAGCTTCAGACAAAATCTTATGCCAATGTTTAGGATTATCAGATACCTTCTTCTTTATCAAATTAATCAATGTCCTATTACTAGACTCGGCCTGTCCATTGGCCTGAGCATAATATGGAGACGAATTAAGCAGCTTAATTCTGTATAATTCAGCAAATTCACGTACCTCCTTTGACATAAAAGAAGTACCTTGATCTGTAGTCAAGGTCTGGGGAATGCCGAATCTATGAATAATATGCTCAGTTATGAACTCAATTACCTCCTTGTGCGTTATGTTCTTTAGAGCAACGGCTTCAGTCCATTTGGTGAAATAGTCAGTGGCAACTAACACAAACCGATGCCCCTTTGATGATGAAGGATGAATTTCTCCAATAAAGTCTAATCCCCATCCTCTGAATGGCCAAGGCTTGATGATAGGATGTAATTCAGCTGCAGGGACCAACTGTAGGTCGCCGAATTTTTGACACACTTGGCACCCCTTGTAGTACTTGAAACAATCAGCTGTCATACTAGGCCAATAAAAACCAGACCTTCGCAACAACCACTTCATCTTTGGAGCTGATTGATGGGTACCACAAATTCCTTCATGCACTTCGGCCATGGCTAATATAGCATCATCTGGGCCCAAGCACTTAAGCAGGACATCATTAACCGTTCGGCGGTAAAGTTCATCACTCATCAAAACATACTTGAAAGCTGTTCGCCGAATGTTCTTATCTGTCCTGATATTGGGATTTTGCAAATAATTAAGTATAGGTGTCCTCCAATCACTTGCATCGGCTTCATTGTCAGCCGAATCGATTAAGAGAACCTTTCTGGTAACCTCGAACGGTCCGGCGTCAACACGCGGACGGTCCGCGACCTGGGAATTTGGCTCTGCACTGGTTATTAGATTTTCAGTTTTGTGAAATTTTCCTCTCTTTATCCGATAACCCGATGCATCTTGTGCCAAGTCGTTAGCTCTATGATTCTCACCTCTAGAGATATGTCGAATACTGAACTCGTCAAAAGAATGGATTATGCTCCAACATTTCTCAAGATAACTATTTAGAGTACCATCAAGACATTGATATTCTTCTAACACTTGTTGGACAACCAGCTGAGAATCACCAAATACCTTCACATGTTTTACTCCCATACCATTTAAAAGTTCTAAACCGAATAGGAGGGCCTCATATTCAGCTTGATTATTAGTGCAATACGTTTTCAATCGGCTAGAGAAGTCAAAGGAGACATTACTTGGTGAAACAAGCACAATGCCAATTCCTTGCCCTTCATTGCAAACCGATCCATCAAAATATAAAGTCCAAGGAGTAATAGTGAGGTATGATATGTCTAGTTCATGAATATCATTAACCCGATGTTCTACAATAAAATCCGCTACGACTTGACCTTTCATAGATTTCAATGGTTCATAAGCCAAGTCATATTCTATGAGTGCATAAGCCCACTTACCAATTCTACCACTCATAATTGGGTTATGCAACATGTACTTGATTACATCGGCTTGACCAGAAACAGTGCAATGACTAGACAGTAAATAACATCTACATTTGGTGCATGCATAAAACAAGCATAAACATAACTTTTCAATAAAAGTGTACCTTGTTTCAGCATCCACCAACCTTCGGCTTAGATATGTCACCACATGCTCCTTCCCCTCAGTTTCTTGTGTCAGAACAGCCCCAATAACCTTGTCTTCAGCTGCAATGTATAATCTGAATGGTGCTCCTACTTGTGGTGCTTTTAACATGGGAGCCGAAGACAAGTATTTTTTAATGAGATCAAATGCTTCCTGTTGCTCTGCCCCCCAAGTGAATTCAGCATCATTCTTAAGCCGAAGGATAGGGGTGAAGGCATCAATCTTCCCGGCTAAGTTAGAAATAAACCTTCGTAAATAATTCACCTTGCCGAGAAACCTCTGCACTTCGACCTTACACGTCGGAGGCCCCACATTCCGAATAGACTTGATTCGGTTAGGGTCTATTTCTATACCATGTTCATGGATGACAAATCCTAAAAACTTACCAGCCGACACTCCAAAAGCACATTTACGTGGGTTCATTTTTAAACCATATCGACGCATTTTATCAAAGGCTTTGCGCAAATCAGCTATATGAGAACTAAACTCAGCCGATTTGACTACAATATCATCAATGTAGACTTCCACAGTGTTTCCTAACAACTCATGGAAGATCAGATTCATAGCCCTCTGATAAGTAGCACCAGCATTCTTAAGACCGAATGTCATGACAACCCATTCAAATAAACCAATGAAGCCTGGACATATAAAGGCCGTTTAGACGCATCTTCTTCGGCCATGAAAATCTGATTATATCCGGCATTACCATCAAGGAAGCTAATAATTCTATTTCCTGATGCATTATTGATTAATGTGTCGGCTATGGGCATGGGATATTCATCTTTATGAGTTGCTTTATTTAAATTACGAAAATCAATGCATACTCTAAGCTTACCTGACTCCTTCTTCTCCACCGGCACAATATTGGAGACCCACTCTGCGTATCTGCAAGGTCTAATAAAATTAGCTTCTAGCAGCCGGTGGATTTCGTCCTTGATTCGTGGGAGAAGATCTGGACGAAATGTTCTAGCTTTCTGTTTGAAAGGTCTGAAACCAGGCTTAATAGGCAGCCGATGTTCGACAATTTCTCGGCTTAGTCCAGGCATTTCAGTGTAATTCCAAGCAAAACAATCTGAATATTCCTTCAATAGACCGATCATCTCATTTCTAGAATCGGTCTCCAGGGTCTTGTTTACAAAAGTCGGCCTTGGAGTTTTACCATCTCCTATGTCAATCTCCTCCAAAGGATCGGCCGATGTAAACCCCTGTCCTAGTTTATCAAGATCTTTGAATTCCTCTATCATGTCCCCCACAGAGGAATCAGATGATCTTTGTGTGATGGCGGACTTTCCGGTCTCGTGGACCGGATCATCTGTAATACTGTCTTTTCGCTGTGGTAGATGTTCGGTCTTAAAGTCCGAACTCTTTTGTGAAAGACCAGACCATCCGGCCTTGGCGGCCGAACTGTCCGTGACCAAAGACTCATGAACTTTGTGTGTATTCATCATTTAACTTTATTTAGGATTTAGCCGATTCTCCATCGGCTCTAGCATTACAGGGATGAAACCTTTCTTATCTATACTTATGAATTGATAATCAGAAAAGTCTACTCCTGTGAGACATGTAGCAGTCTCATAAGTCCAGAGTACAGGGGCATCGACCACAGCGATGCAGGCCGATACATCAGCATGTACTTGTTCTATGTCATCGCCTACCCATTGTATCAGCATTTGATGTAATGTAGAAGGTATACATTGATTGGCGTGAATCCAATCTCTGCCTAAGATTAAACTGTAATTTCCTTCTACATCAGCGACGAAGAATGCAGCAGCAAGGGTCTTAGTCCCGATGGTTAATTCAACGGACGTGACTCCCCTGGCTTTGATCGAACTATCAGTCCCAACACCGCTGAGGGTCATGTTGGTCTTGACAAGTTCGTCATCTTGTTTACCTAATTTTCTGTATAATGAATAAGGCATTAGATTTACAGCCGCCCCTCCATCTACCAACATCTTAGCAATCGGTATCCCATCAATGTGACCGCGCACGAAGAGCGGCTTTAAATGATTTACCGATTCCTTTGGTTTAGTAAAGGCGGCTTCTTTAGGACCAAAATCAAACTGGGCAACAACAGGTTCATCGTCGCCGATGATAGTACAATCGGCAGAAAATGTAATAATATTTACATCCATACCTGGGCGTTCTGGAGAAGCCTCGTAGTCGACCAGGTCTTCTCCCAGCAGGTCGTCCTCTTCCATTGATGTTGTCGTGTCGTTGGAGGCTTCCTGGTGAACGGCGGACGGTCCGCGTGTGGGGGCCGGACGGTCCGCGCTTGGTGCAGGTTGTCCAGAGACTTCCTGGTGAACGGCGGACGGTCCGCGCGCAGAGGCCGGACAGTCCGCGCCTGGTGCAGATTGACTTTCTATTTCTGTGGCCGTTTGCTTTTTCTCAACGGCCTTCGGTCTCCATTTCTTTTGTGGTGGCGGGTATAGTGGATGTGTGTCATTAAATGTCTTTTCCGCCTCCTTCTCCTGGCTCTCCTTTGCTCTTAGGCGCTGTAATTTTCTCTTTTGGGATCGTGTCAATCCCGCTGGGCACCATCGAGGCATGGAGTATTTTGGATCAGCTGTTTTGATGGTAGTTGTATCCTTTTCTGTTGTGTTGGCCGATTCGCCGAAAATCATCGGCCCTTTATTGTCTCCCTGTATGACAACATCTGCAGTGCCTATTTTGATGATGTCCTTTTTTGTTGTTCTTTGAGTTGCTACAGGCATATGCCCCCCCTGCCGGATTGGTCGGCCTAGGAGGCCGAGTAGTCCGGCAATCTTGTTGGGCATGTGCCTGGTGACCAGATTCAGCAGCGCTCAATCGGTCTTGCACTGGCGGCGCCAACCTATCAAAAACGGATGTTTGGGGTGCCCCCCAGGCGGGGTACTGTGGCATCCCAAATGGATATGGTGGCATGCCCCACATTTGATTTGGGACATATGGTGGAGGTAAGTATGTGTATGGATATGGCATAGATGGATAAGGGGGTGGAGGGGTCCATGTCGGTATGTTAGGTCTCAATTGTACAATAGGACCTTTCATTTCTTCCGATTGGTGAGGTGGTCTAATCGGCCTGACCTGACGTTGCTCATGAACGGGTGAGCGGGATCGCTTTGGTGGCCGGTCACTGGGGCCGGCCTTCTTTTTCACGTATTTAGACAACAATTGATCGAAAGTCGGGCCAGGCTTGATCAGCCGACCAGCTGCTTTAAATGTATTTGTTTTCCACGTACCTATCTCGGGTCGTCGTGGTTTGAAGGTACGTGGTTGCTGCGGGTCCTGAGCATGGCCGGACCGTCCGCTGGAGTTCGCCGGACCGTCCGAAGAAGCGTCGGACAATCCGCGTCTGGATGGCGGACCGTCCGCGATGCGCAGAATGGGTTCTTGCGCCTGTCTCCCTGTCTGTGTTTGCCCCCCAGTGCCAGAGGCTGTGATGGTCACCTTCAAGGTCTCCCCTCCATCAGGAGTCTTCTCGGCTACCACTTTTCTGCAAGAAGTCTTATGATTCCCACCGGTCTTTCTTGCATCGCCGATGACTATTTCTTTGCCTTTGCCTTCATCGGCTGTGTTTGGCCGAGTCAGGACTTTCTTGCCCTCAAAGTCGATCATGTTCATTGGAAAGGGCTCCGTGTCCACCTGCATTTCCTGAAATTTCAATCGTCCTTCGTTAATGGCCGATTGAATCTGTCGACGGAATACATTACAATCATTAGTGGCATGAGAAAATGAGTTATGCCACTTGCAATATGCACGACGTTTTAGCTCGTCGGCGGATGGAACAGTGTGATTTATTTTAATGTTGCCATTTTTGAGTAATTCATCAAATATTCTATCACACTTACCAACATTAAATGTAAACTTAACCTCCTCTTGCCTTTTCTTTTGAACCGGCTGTAAGGAGGCACAAGCCGAAGATTTGGCCTGCTTTGGCCAAACCATTTCAGCAGCATACACCTCTGCTGATTCGTCTTCTGAGCTACTTTGGTCGCATTCTACTACATGTACGTTGTGACGAATTGTTTTAGCAGTTTCTTTGGTTCGGCTTTCACAAGCCAAAGCTCTCTGGTGTAATTGTGCTAGTGTAAAGAATTGGATGCCTTCTAATCTTTCTTTTAAATAATATCGTAGACCATTAAAGGCTAATCCTACTAGCTGTTTTTCTGCTAAATGAATTTGAAAGCATCGGTTTCTTGTATCTCGGAATCTTCGGATGTAATCATTAACCGATTCATCTTTTGTCTGTCGCAATGACACTAAATCTACCAAATCCAACTCATAGTCACCGGAGAAAAAATGATCATGAAATTTTTGTTCTAGATCCCCCCATGATGAAATGGAATTAGGAGGTAAAGTGGCATACCATGCAAACGCGGTTCCTGTTAAAGATAACGAAAATAAGCGCACGCGAAATGCCTCTGTGTCGGCCAATTCTCCCAATTGTGCTAAGAACTGGCCTATATGTTCACGCGTGTTTTTCCCTTGGTCACCCGAAAATTTTGCGAATTCGGGTATTCTAGTTCCCTGTGGGTATGGGTGGTGATCAAATCGGCTGTCATAAGGTTTCCGATATGATTGCCCCCCAGGGACCATGCTTACTCCGAGCTTATCTCGGAACGCCCCGGCTATTTCTTCCCTCACTATATCAATGGCAGCCGGTGCAAGACCACCGGCTCTCTGGTCAAACATAGGTGGGGTTGGCTGGACATTAGCACGTTGTCTTTCCCCCCATTGGTTTGAGTTACGTGGTGCATTTTCATTTGCCCTATATGGGTCATAGGTTTGATCGTTTCTTTCCGGCCTTCTAGATGGGGCCGGAAAGCTTTCTTGGGCTTTGGATCCTGAATTAATGGGCTGGTGCATCGCATAGTGTGATGGGAAGTGTTGCTGGGACGGGCGAGGATTCATGTAATAATCTTCCTCAAAAGACTCATGCGCGGACTGTCCAGATACGTACCCGGACCGTCCGTGGTTATATGCGGACCGTCCGTCGTTGTATGCGGACCGTCCGACTGGGTAGTTTGGGTTCTGTGCCGTGTGTGGTGGCTCGGGCGCATATCTAGGTAACTCATTAAAAATAGGCCCGACTGTTGCTGGCCCGGACGGTCCGCGCTCACGTGCGGACGGTCCGGGCATGTGCAGATCGGCTGGTTTGCTGCCGATTTGCGGTTGCTTAGGGTATGTGTCCATCGGCATCCCATAAAGGGGTTGTGACTGGTCGTGACAACCTGTAGCCGATGTGTTACACGCGTTATCTCCTAACTCAACCTCGTGCGAAGGAAAATTTGCGGTACTAGATTTATCAAATGCACGTACTAGTCTCTTAAGATCGCTTTGCATACCCCCTATGATGTTCTGCATTTGTTCACGCTGATCTTCTACATAATTTCTAAGAGATTGCAGATCGTTGGTATTACTTACATTGGGGATATCTGGCGTGGGTTGGAGCGAAGCCGGATCCGTCGCCCGATGTCGGACGACCTTGTTGTTCCTGTCCACTTTGAAGTTGGCTAAGAACTTTGCTTTCGCCTCCTGGATCATCCGCTCCTTGTGCTCCTCAAACTGGAGCTGCTCGTCAGCCGGCAAGGTTTCCCAAGTCGGCTCTATGATGTTGCTTGGAGAAATATCAGAGCTATCCCTTGAACCGGCCATTGAGGGCCGATTTGATAAGCTTAGATATGTTTTCCCCAGCGGAGTCGCCAAAAAGTATGTTGACGCCTTTTCGGACGCCAAATACTCAAGAAGAACCGGCGGCGGTGCTCTCTGCACAGGGGCGGACGGTCCGCGCGCGGGGCCGGACGGTCCGCGGCCTGGTGCGAGGCGCGGTGATACTCTCTGCGCAGGGGCGGACTGTCCGCGGCCTGTGGCCGGACGGTCCGCGGCCTGGTGCGCGGCTAGGGCTTCTCTGCCTGACGGCCGGACGGTCCGCGCCCTGAGGCCGGACGGTCCGCGCGTACGCAGAGGCGGCGGAAGTCGCCGGCGGCGCCTGGATCTCGCTCCCGGGAGGGACCCCGTCGGGGAGGAGAGATCCTAGGTGGTGTCTAGGCTCGGGTCGGCCGACCTAGACTCCTCTAATCGACGTAGAGCCGAAGAGAGACGAAGAATTTGGGGATTGGGAGGCTAAATCTAAACTAGACTAGAACTACTCCTAGGGTAAAATGCGAATAAAAGTTGTATTGATTCGATTGTTGATGGTTACAAATCGGCCGTAGACCTCTCTATTTATAGAGGAGGGGGGCTGGACCCTTTACACAACTGATTCCGAGCTAATCCCGTGAATATAGCTAACAGCCGTAGCACAAAACTCGGAACCCTAATCTGTTCTGCGCACGCGCGGACCGTCCGGCCCACAGGCGCGGACCGTCCGGACCGCGGACCGTCCGGCCTCAGGGCCGGACCGTCCGCTTGCTCATTTTTGGTTCGAACACTTATATTCAGACTTCACTCTGCGAATAGTACAATCTACAGTGCTGAATAATATAAAACAGTTCTTTTAGGTAAACTTTGGATAGACTTTTAGATAGACCGTTGTAAACGGCCTTAATGCTAGACGTTAGGACCGTCTCGTCTCTGGGTGTCATTGCTCGTGCAGTTTGTGCACGTATGCTCCATATGTTGTTTTCATGTCCTTCCACTTGCATATGGTCCAACAAACAGACCGAAGATGATGGCTCTTTATGAACCCAACCACCAGCGACGAAAATACTACTACTACACACTAGTTAGTACTAGTATTGTACGAGTACGCTGCGCTAAAGCCGTGACGTATGAACAGCGGGCGAGAAGAATGTCCCCACCTATTGTAACCGTACCAACTCTCTCCAGCACAACCGTACGTATACGTTTACGTACTTGTCGATGGCAGTCTACGTATATTAATTACTAATTGGAAACACTAATCGACAGTATCTGTGGTCAGCCGGGAAGTCGGTGCTGGTTGGAGTACTGACCACCAGAACTCCTCCTCAGCTCCTCTCATGCAGCTTAGATCCAGGCAAGATTTCAGGTTCGTACAGACTATCTGACGACGTTTGGCATGATCCCCAAGTGCCAAAAGAAAGAGAGAGAGAGAGAAAGGAGGGGAGAGGAGCCACAATTTTAGGCGGCTGCTTTCGATCAGTAGTGGTTGTTAGATATATAGGGTATCATGAGCCATGCGCTTTATCTAGATGGAGAATAAATTCCCCTAACCCCACCTATCTAAATCTGTTCTCTGCTTTGCGCTGGACCCATATTCCCCATCTCCAAAGGACACACAAAAAACACCGTAGGACACTTAAAATTGTTTGGTTTTTTTTTTTGCTCAAAGACACAGAAAAAGGTTGGCTTTTGCTACAGGAGACGGGCACACTGTTGAACCGTGTTTTTTTTCTTCTTCTTCGTTGTAGGACGCAATTAGTGTTTACTTTAGCAAGAACGGAACCAGCGTTCTGCTTCAAAAGGTAAAACCCTTTTATGGTGTTTGTAAGGTACCGCGAGGTACTTGTGACTTATCCAAAAGCGACAATAATTGATTCTAGCTCATAGACTCCGACCTTATTTACTTCAATTGTATAAACAATAATGGTTTGTTTTAGCCTACAGCACGACAATCAAAGGTGGGTAAGTTAGATATAAATCAAAGGGGGTAACTTTACTTCATACTTCACAATGGGTAATTTAAACGCAAATTTAAGGGTTACTCTGTATTATATTTTCTATAATGATATAGTTGGATAATTTACATGTAAATTTATGGGTTTTTTAAATTAACTTTAGCAATAGTAAAGTGAGCAATTTAGATACAAATTTAGTTGTTTTCTTTATATTATTTTTATAATGAATTATGTAGGTATTGAAGGTACCACGACCCCTAAGAGTGGAATGAATTAGGCAACTTAAAAATCTAGTTTTTAAACTAAGTCTTCTAATTTTCACCTAATCAAAACCTACACGAGAAAGTAATCTATCTATATATGCATCTACAGTTTTCCTAGGTGCGTTGCTATCTCTATAGCAAAAGAATTATATATATATCCTAGGTTCCAATCATATTACTAGCCTAGCAAGCTAAACTAGAAAGCAAGCACATAACCTAGGTAAGCAATAAATAAAGTACAAAATCTTAACTAAGATAGACATATAAACTCCACTTGACTACTTCTGTGTTTTTATCGAGGTATCGTGAAGCTCATGTTTACCCCTAATTCTTGTTGGAACCTAGTATTAGTTAAGAACATTGGTCAAGTGTGTTTGCACAAACTACCAATTCAAGACATAGTCCATTGTTTAGTTGTGAATAAGTGTAACCTTAGTTCTATATGAATGTTCGACTTAACGATCTCCATCGAAATACTAGTATATCAAAGAAGTAGATCACTTGAGAGTATTCTTTATATGCCTTGAAATATTTGGTGGGGATTTGATGTAAATATTGTTGGATTTAAATGCGTTGGCCCATTTAAATCAATTAATATCCCACCATATCCCATAATAATACTAGGGAGTTAAAAGAGGTTAATCCCACATGGCTAATGGAAGAAGACTTTAACCAGTTTAAAGGGTGGACTTATTTTACACCTTCTGTGAAGCTAGGAAAAGAAGTCCGGTGTGCCACACACGCGGCCGCTCACTCACCTCGTCGAGCCGTCAGGTTAGGGCATGTTGTGTCATGCTATGTCAAGACGGACGGATGAACAAACAATATTGTATGACCGGACGTGTTGTACTATTATTGTTTTGCGATTACAAAGTATAGTCGTTCATGAAAAGAGTAACTGACAACCTGGATGGCCCGACTATTACACACAACTATTGACGGGTAGATGACCATCAACACACACCAAAGGATCAGAGGTTGTCTAGTTTCATTAAACCGAGCTCCTCCTACACCTATATAAGGACAAACACCCCTTTTGCCTAGTGCACCAAATCACAGTTCACCACAATTAGGTCCTCCTGCTTAGGAGACCTCTCTATTCTCGCTCTTTGTTTTGCTGTTTGCTACGCTTATGCATCTCCATTGCCATGGATCTGCGTGCATGGCTCTAGCAAGAGTAGGTATCTGAAACAACTGTCGTCCAAGTGCTCATCTGTTCGGCCGAGCGACGAGCAATCATTTTTGCATCGAATCATCATTGTACGTTGATATAAAAAGCACAACATCTGCCGCTACGTACATCTGCTAGTATGTGTTCGGCTGCAAGAATAAGCCTGGTTTGGGAAGAAAGTTTTTGAAAATCATGGTTTTTGAAAATATTACAATATATTTTAGTCATGACAATACCACAGTTTAAAATACTACATTTTTAAAAGCTGAGGTCTAGACCTAAGTTTATAATACCTTAAAACAACTACAATATTTACAATATTTCAGTTTTGAAAATAAAAGTTTTAGCTAGCTTGACAAACACCATTCTATATATAATACACCAGTATTTGAGAATGCTGCATTATAACTTCAAAACTGTAAAAAAACTTGGGTCCCAAACTGCGCTGTAGCTAGCAAACAGCTAGCCAAAACAGCAGCCGAACGTCGGCTAGTTTTGGAATCAAGTAGTACTGCTGTATTATATTTATGTTTTACCATAGTAGATCCACACTGTACCGTTTCTGTTATCACCCGCTATGTAATACAATTTTTTTAAATGTAACTAGAAATTTATAACTTTGCAACAACAATGAGAAAAAAAAGAAAAACTGTAATAACGGCCTGGTGCCGTTGCAGGCGTGCAGCTGCTGGAGCAGTGCATTTACGTGTGGTCACCCGGCTTTTGCCTCGGAAAGTTGGCAGGCAACGAACCAAGGGCGTGAGTCAAAGCCCCCAACCGTTCGGGTGTAGCTGCTGCATGCACTGCCCGCCCGCTCACCTAGGCAAGCGACAGGCAGGCAGACACCACTCCCGCGTCCCGTCCTGGACTGGACTGCCGGAATGGAATCGAGTGACCAGTGACTGACGGAGGGAGAGCAAACGGCGGCGAGGTGAAACTGAAACTAAAACGAAACGAAACGGAACGGAACGCGTTGCTGCTGATAAAAATAAAGGCGCCGGGGCAAAGCGAGGAGCAAAAGAGGTAGGGGTGGGCATTTAAAACCGAAACCCGAACCCGAATAGACCAAATTATAGGTCTATTTGGGTTTTCGGGTTCGGGTTCGGTTCCTATATGTGCTATATTTCAGGGTATGGGCTCGGGTTCGGTTCCTAACCTTTAAAACCCGAAATATAAAAAACTCTTAATATAAGATGATATTATTTATATGATTTATGAACTTATTAGCTAAAAATTGCGATATCATCTTAAAGATAGTATATATATATATCTCAATATGCTATATTTTATAGTCACTTGTTGTAGTAATAATACTTCCAATTAATTATTAATTGTATATATTTTAATAAAAGATAATAGTCTCTCTACTGTTCGAGTCTATTCGGTGGACCGAATAGATCGAATCGAAATTGTGGGTCTATTCGGATTCGGTTCCTATAATTGTTTTGAAAATTTCGGTTCTTATTTTTCATAACCCGAATTTTCAAAAACCCGAATAGATAGAACTGAATTATCCTAATAGACCGAATGCCCAGCCCTAAAAAGAGGGGTGAGGAAAAAAAAAAGGAGGGAAGGAGAGACGTCGTTTTCTCCTGCGCGCCTCGCCGCTGCCACCTCCTCTGTTCCCCGCGGATCCTTCTTGACGCTCCGTCGTTGGGGAGCCAAGCGCCAAAAAAAAAAACCCATCTCTGCTGCTGTGATCTCTTTCCTGCCTCACACTCTTCTTTTCCTACTAGTATTTGTATTTCCTACTAGGCTCAATCCCAGTCAATCATAGAGCAGAGCAGCCCGTGACCCCGTGGGCGTGTGCTGTGACTGCGAGGAGGGAGGAGGAGGAGGAAAAAGAGTGCCGCCGTTTCCTGGGGGCAGCCAGATTCCATTCCTTGCGCAGGAGTACTACGGCTACTCCTTGTACTATTTCCTAGTAGCAGGCTGCCGTGGAATCAGCTGCCTAGAGCAATGCGAGATTATCAACACCAGCACAGCCTCCCTCCCTCGCTGCCTTTTCCCACTCATCCCAGCGATCGATATTCCTCCTTCCTTCCTTCCTTCCTCGTGAAGGCGTCGAGTGAGTCCTGCGTTCTTGCTCTCCTCTGCTAGGCACTTGTCACAGGAAGGCCCCCTCGTGTTCGCGTCCTCTTGCCTTCACACCCGGGACGGGAGTTCCTTGCTAGGGGGAGAGCTTCCCTTGCTCGTGTCCTCACTCACGCACTCACAGACTCACTCATTCACCGACGGTCCCAGTGGACTGAGGTGAGACTTCGGTCGGAGCCGGCCGGACGGAACATACAGGATGGCCGCCGCGCCGCCGCCCAAGGCCGACGAGCTCCAGCCGTTCCCGCCCAAGGAGCAGCTGCCCGGCGTCGCCTTCTGCATCACCAGCCCCCCGCCATGGCGTACGTGCTTCTTTCCTTTGCTCAGCAGCTCACTCAGTTGTCACCTCCACTCTACTCTTTTTCTGTTCGTTCTTTTTTTGTTTGTCCGTTAGCTTGCGTTGTCTCGCCGTTCAAATCTTTCTCTGTGCTTGCCCTCTTATTGCTAACCGGGACGGGAGTAGTTCCGTTTCTCGCTGCACCGCACGCTTCGTGTTTTCTCTGGTGCCGAGCTTTGGTTTTCGTTTCACCTTTCGGACTTGGTGGATTGGGATTGGGAGCACCCGATCCTTCGTTCATGCAAAGCGCTCCTGTCAGCTGGGATCTTCACCGTTCTTCTTTCTCTGTCTTTAATTTGTCGGCGCTCGCTCATGTGTGCTGCTGTAATTCTGCGTATGGCTTTCTTCGTATTTTCTCCTACTACGATTCTTGTTTTCCGGAGAGAAAAAAAGGTAGCTTTCCTTGATCAAGTACTTGTCAGTCTAGGATTAATCTCGCAATGCGTTGATTTGACTTGAATCCGCCGTGAAAGCTAAAGAAAGGTGGTGTGGTTGCACATCTTTTTCTGTACAATTAAACTCTGTGTGCAAGTCCCAACGCATGGAAATAGAAGGCGTGTGCTACTAGGATTAATCTATACTATTAGTCGCAATGGTGAGGCATGATTGAAGTTGAAGTTTCTCTCACACCTATGGTTGGGACCCTCTATGTTGCAGCGGAGGCCATCTTGCTAGGGTTCCAGCATTTCGTCGTCATGCTGGGCACCACCGTCATCATACCCAGCGCGCTCGTTCCTCAGATGGGAGGCGGAAATGTGAGCCTCGAGACGCTGCCTCGTTCTCTTTTTTTTTTGGTTCAGATAAGAGGGCACTGAATTTCGTTTGCACTGAATTGACGCCGCCTTACTGATGAATGGTATGCTACCCGCTCTGCCAGGAAGAGAAGGCTCGGGTGGTTCAGACCATACTGTTCGTTGCTGGCATAAACACCCTGTTCCAGACGTTATTCGGGACGCGCCTTCCGGTCGTGATGGGCGGCTCGTACGTCTTCGTCGGGCCGACCATCTCGATCGTCTTGGCTGGACGGTACAGCAACGAAGCAGACCCTCACGAGGTACCTTCTGCTGAACTGCTCTGTTTCCTTCAAGAACGATAGAACTAGAGATGGCAATGGGTAAAAACCCGCTGGGTATTACTTGCCCAAACCCGTACCCGCGAAGAAAAAATACGTCCGCTAAAAAACCCATACCCGTGACGGGTATAAAATTTTGCCCAAACCCATACCCATGCGGGTTTCGGGTACCCAACGGGTTTCCCATACCCACTAACATCAACATAAAAAATAATTCATCATGTAAACGACAATCAATACATTACTAAGCTAGCATAAAATGAACAAGTGATAACAAATTTTAGCCTAAAAATTGTTACATGAAGTTTATTTCAATTAGAACATATTCAATTAATAATATTATGAGACATATTTATAAGTAATGTTGATTTTAAGGCGGGTTTTAAAAACCCATGGGTTTGCGGGTATGGGTAGTGGAAGAACAAACCCATGCCCACGTACCCGTTGGGTTTCCATTTGAACCCATTAACAAACCCATGGGTAGAGAAATTGGCCCAAACACATACCCTAATAGAGCAAAAACCCACCGGGTTTCGGGTAGCGGGTACTCATTGCCATCTCTAGATAGAACATACTGGTATCGACGAAGCTTTCTGTTGCTCACGCACATGAAGAAATTCCTGCGGACGATGAGGGGGACGCAGGGCGCTCTCCTCGTTGCGTCGACGATTCAGATCATACTTGGGTTCAGTGGCCTCTGGCGCAACGTTGTCAAGTTGGTGCCAAAACTTTCTCTTCCCCCATATATGCGCCTGTATCTTCTTCTGTAAAACTGGCTTACACTCACTTCCACTCGCAGATTACTGAGTCCGCTGGCAGCTGTTCCTCTGGTATCACTGGTCGGGTTCGGGCTCTACGAGCTTGGCTTTCCAGGGGTCAGTTTGTCTGCCCCATCCCAGGATCTTTTCGCCTCCATGTCTCTCTACCATCGCTGATGAATGAGTGACAAAAAGTCTGCTCCATGCGTGTTTGCAGGTAGCGAAATGCGTCGAAGTTGGCCTCCCAGAACTGCTCCTGTTGGTTGTGTTTTCTCAGGTGCACTGATACACCCCTGGTTCCTTCCTTCACCGCTACATATCAATCACGCAGTATGTCGTGTGCTAACATCGCTTCATCTTTCGCGCAGTATCTGCCTCAGGTTCTGGACTTCGGCAAGTCCGTCTTCAGCCGGTTCAGCGTTCTCTTCACCGTCGCCATCGTGTGGCTGTACGCCTACATCCTCACCATCGGCGGCGCTTACAAGAACTCTCCGCCCAAGACGCAGGTGCATTGCCGCGTTGATCGGTCGGGCCTTATTTCAGGAGCACCTTGGTAAGATCTCATGACAATTAATTGTAATCCTAGTTGTTTAAGTTGCTATGTATTGGTGACATTCCTCATGAAGGTTATGGAACAACTGTTGTAGGATAAGTGTTCCCTATCCCTTTCAGTGGGGTGCTCCGACGTTTGACGCCGGAGAAGCTTTCGCTATGATGATGACTTCGTTCATTGCTCTTGTAGAGGTTTGTGTCCAATACTCTTTTCGTGCAAAGTTTGTCAAGTTTGAGAAAGCTGGACTTAGTAACACCTCTTGAGGTTGGTTTATTTGGGTCAGAGGTAGTATCAGTTTACGAGTAGTTTTACAAATTCGATATGTTTCAATCCTGTAGTCAACTGGCGCCTTCATCGGTGCTTCGAGATATGCGAGTGCAACTATGATTCCTCCATCGATTATCAGTCGGGGCGTGGGATGGCAGGTAAGGATTCAGATATTGTACTGTGGACTCAGTGATCATCTGAGTTTGTACCATGGTGTTGGTAACATTGTTAGATGCGAAACACCCTTGTCAGGGCATTGGTCTGTTGCTCGATTCATTTTTCGGGACAGCGAACGGGACATCGGTTTCAGTGTAAGTATAAATCACAAGGCAAAAATTCAAAGTGCCAATGCTTGTTTGTTCAGAACAGAAATGTTTATGCTAATATGATCTCTTGTGCTTACAGAGAGAATATTGGACTGCTTGCGTTGACACGCATTGGCAGCCGGAGAGTGGTGCAGATATCTGCAGGCTTCATGATTTTCTTCTCTGTCCTTGGTAACTTGCTTTTGCTGATTTTTCTTCTTCTTAGATATACTGCAATGCAGTTTTCTGCTATGTTCATGTATATTTTCACCGATGCCGTGGTAGGTTGATGATGTTTGTCCTTGTCCAAACCAGGAAAATTTGGAGCTTTGTTTGCGTCGATTCCGCTGCCCGTATTTGCCGGCATGTACTGTCTCTTCTTCGCATATGTTGGTAAGTCTATTTACCTGAAGAAGAAAAAAAAGAACTCTTGTCATTGTCTGACAGTTTCCACCTGGTAACAATCAGCTTCTTATTCTGAATGGCACTCAATGATGCTTCCATTTGCAGGTGGCGTTGGCCTGAGCCTCCTTCAGTTCTGCAACCTAAACAGCTTTAGGACCAAGTTCATCATGGGGTTCGCTTTCTTCATGGGCCTATCGGTTCCTCAGTACTTCAACGAGTACACAGCCGTTGCAAGCTATGGTCCGGTGCACACTGGCGCCAGATGGGTATGTGTGCAGCCCTTGATAGCCTGAGCTTTTGGCAAAACTAATGGTCTGTGACAGACTAACCGATCTTTGGTTTTTTGCTCTTGGACAGTTCAATGACATGATCAACGTGCCATTCACGTCGAAGCCGTTCGTCGCTGGGTTGGTAGCCTATATCCTGGACAACACCCTCCAGGTAAAGGAGAGCGCGGTGCGGAAGGACAGGGGCAACCACTGGTGGGAGAAGTTCAGGAGCTTCAAGAAAGACGCGAGGAGCCAAGAGTTCTACTCGCTGCCGTTCAATCTGAACAAGTTCTTCCCGTCGGTCTGATCTCAAATGGCGCCGCCGCTGAATCAATTCTGGAAGCAACCCTTGTTCATATGGGCGTTAATGAGGAACATAATTCTGCTGGTCTGGCCAGTGGAAGCTTCTGTGTCTCCATTGTTGGTCAATTTTGTGTGTTTTCGGACGAGATGGGAGTAATTGAACTGTAGAAATTATTACGATTGAAGTATATCGCGTTCTTTTTGTAATCTACATGAATCAGCGCAGATTAAATATTTGTAGGCGTAGATACTTTGATCAGTCAAACGTTATAGGAGCAAACCAATCTTTTTTTTAAAACGAACCGGCAAGAGATCTGTCCGTTATATTAAAAAAAGAGGAGCCTAAAAGTGGCTAGGTTTAAAATACAAAGACACTCCACAAAAGTATAATCAAGTCGAAAAACACAAACACACAAGAACAAGAGGAGCCCAAAGTGGCGAGGTTTAAAATACAAAGACACCCCACAAAAACATGATAAGTCGAAAAACACAAACACACAAGACTAATCTAAAAGGAGACGAAGAAAAACCAAGCTCAAACACACAAAACTAAAGAGATGATACGAGATTAGCCAGCTGGTTGGCTCCTGCACGTATCCAGGCTGATGCCTCAGATATAATAGATGCGAGATCCTGAGCACATGTGAAGGATTTATGGTTGAAAATCCTAGCATTTCTCTCACGCCAGACGGTCCAATTCACTAGAATTAAGAGGCTCCTCAAGCCCTTCCTGTTACAATCTTGAGTTATAGCTAGGGACGTCTACCATTGTAGGACAGACTCACTGCGGTCCCAGTTACTTAGACTAAGGCCCTCCACCGCTGCCCATACAGCCACATCTCTCCAAATCCGCTTGGTTAAACGACACTCAACAAAGAGATACAATCCCGACTCCAAAGTTTGCCCACACAATGCACAGGCAGCATTGTGGGGCCAATCCCTCTTCGCAAGACGATCCGCTGTCCAAATTCTATTTTGGATGGCTAACCAACTGAAGAATTTACATTTTGGTGGCGCCCATACCTTCCAAATGATTCAGTTCATATTTGTAAGCTCAGAGCCGAGGAATTGGGCAAGGTATGCTGATTTCGCCGAATATTGTCGGTCTTCTGAGAGTTTCCAACTAATAGAGTCGCAAATACCCAGTTGCAAGGATATTCTTTGCAAAATTGACCAAAGCCTACAGTACTCCACAATGTGTTGCTCTGTCACCTCAGCAGAAAACAGGTTGAGGTCCCTAATCCAAGTATGGTTCCACAGCGCTTCACTCAAAGATCTGTTCTTTCTTCGGGACACATTGAAAATGAGAGGCGCAATGTCCTTTGGTCCTAACCCTTGCACCCACACATCGTTCCAAAAGGACACCTTTGTCTCATCTCCCACCGAAATTGATGTCGCTGCTGCGAAGAGTTGTCGAACTTTTGTCGTGCAAGGGAGTTCCAAGGTGAAAGTCACCTAAAGGGGGGGTGGATAGGCGAAAACTGAAATTTACAACTTTAAGCACACTACAAGCCGGGGTTAGCGTTAGAATAAAATCCGAGTCCGCGAGAGAGGGGAAAAACAAATCAACCAAGAAAATAAAGCGGATGACATGGTGATTTGTTTTACCGAGGTTCGGTTCCAAAGAACCTAGTCCCCGTTGAGGTGGACACAAAGACCGGGTCTCTTTTAACCCTTTCCCTCTCTCAAACGGTCACTTAGACCGAGTGAGCTTTCTTCCTTGATTTCTCGGGTCACTTAGACCCCGCAAGGAACACCACACAATTGGTGTCTCTTGCTTTGCTTACAAGGCTTTGAGAATAAGAATGAGAGAAAGAAGAAAGCCAACCAAGCAACAAGAGCAACAAAGAAACACAAGAACGATCCTCTCTCAAGTCCTAAAGACTAGAATTGAATTGGGGACTTTGATCAGATCGAAGGCTTTGATTTGTGTCTTGGAGTGTTGTGTTTTGCTCTTGTATTGAATGGAGTGTGATGAATGCTTGTATGGTTAGAGTGGAGGTGGTTGGGGGGTATTTATAGCCCTCAACCACCAATTCAACCGTTGGAGTAGGCTGCTGTCGATGGGCGCACCGGACAGTCCGGTGCGCCAGCCACGTCACCCAACCGTTAGGGTTCGGGCGGTTTCGACCGTTGGAGCTTTGTCTTCTTGTGGCACCAGACATGTACTGTTCACTGTCCGGTGCGCCTTTGGCGGCTGCTCTGACTTCTGCTCGAACTGTCCGCGCACTGTAGCTCTGAAGACGACTGTTGCAGCCGACCGTTGTGCTGGCTAGCCGTTGCTCCGCTGGTGCACCGGACAGTCCGGTGAATTATAGCGGAGCGGCTTCCGAGAAACCCAAAGCTGAAGAGTTTGCATCTGTACGGTCCTGGTGCACCGAACACTGTCTGGTGGCACACCGGACTGTCCGGTGCGCCAGACCAAGACACACTTTGGTTTCTTTTGCTCCTTTCTTTTCAACCCTAACTTTGATCTTTTATTGGTTTGTGTTGAACCTTTATGCACCTGTAGAATATATAATCTAGAGCAAACTAGTTAGTCCAATTATTTGTGTTGGGCATTCAACCACCAAAATTGTTTAGAAAAAGGTTAAACCCTATTTCCCTTTTCTCTTTTTGGTGATTGATGCCAACATAAACCAAAGCAAATATATAAGTGCAGAATTGAACTAGTTTGCATAAGGTAAGTGCACATGTTACTTGGATTAAACCAATTTATAGTTTTGCTGGATATGCATGGTTTGCTTTCTTTTTATTTAACATTTTGGACCACATTTGCACCACTTGTTTTGTTTTTGCAAATCTTTTTGGAAAATCTTTTCAAAGTCTTTTGCAAGAAGTCAAAGGTATATGAATAAGATTGCAAGAAGCATTTTTAAGATTTGAATTTTTCTCCCCCTATTTCAAATGCTTTTCCTTTGACTTAAACAAAACTCCCCCTAAATGAAATTCTCCTCTTAGCTTTCAAGAGGGTTTTAATAGATACCAATTGGAACTTACACTTAGATAATAGTTTTGAAATTTCATCTTTTGAAATATACCAATTGAAAATATCATATCAATTGAAGAAATTTCTACCATATGATACCAATTGAAGAGACATATTTGAAATATATCAATAACAAGATACCAATTGAAAGCTTTATTTTGAAAGGTGGTGGTGCGGTCCTTTTGCTTTGGGCTTAATATTTCTCCCCCTTTGGCATTAATCGCCAAAAACAGAGACTTTGGGAGCCCTTTTTACTTTTTCCCCCATTGGTACAAGTAAATATGAGTGAAAGATTATACCAAAGTGAGAGTGATGTGGAGTGATGACGAAGGGTAAATGATACCGGTAGAGTGGAGTGGAAGCCTTGTTTTCGCCGAAAACTATATTTCCCTTTCAGTCTATGACTTAGTAGAAGTATACTTGAAAACACATTAGTCATAGCCTTGGTACATAAGTAATAAGAATTATGCATTTGTATCAAGGTGAAAGAGATGTGATCAAAGGTATATAAATGAGCTATATGTGCAATGTTTCAATCAAAATTCCAAGAATCAAGAATATTTAGCTCATTCCTAAGTTTGGTAAAGGTTTTCTCATCTAAAGGCTTGATAAAGATATCGGCTAACTGTTCTTTGGTGCTAACATAAGCTATCTCGATACCCCGTTGGTGATCCCTCAAAAAGTGATACCGAATGTCTATGTGCTTAGTGCGGCTGTGTTCAACGGGATTATCCGCCATGCGGATTGCACTCTCATTATCACATAGGAGATGGACTTTGCTTAATTGTAGCCATAGTCCCTGAGGGTTTGCCTCATCCAAAGTAATTGCGCACAACAATGGCCTGCAGCAATATACTCGGCTTCGGCGGTAGAAAGAGCTACTGAGTTTTGTTTCTTTGAAGCCCAAGACACCAGGGATCTCCCCAGAAACTGACAAGTCCCTGATGTGCTCTTCCTATCAATTTTACACCCTACCCAATCGGCTTCGGAATATCCTATTAAATCAAAAGTGGATCCCTTGGGGTACCAAAGTCCAAACTTAGGAGTGTAAACTAAATATCTCATGATTCTTTTTATGGCCCTAAGGTAAACTTCCTTAGGATCGGCTTGGAACCTTGCACACATGCATACGGAAAGCATAATATCCGACCGAGATGCACATAAATAGATTAAAGACCCTATCATCGACCGATATACCTTTTGATCTACGGATTTACCTCCCGTGTCGAGGTCGAGATGTCCATTAGTTCCCATGGGTGTCTTGATGGGTTTGGCATCCTTCATTCCAAACTTGTTAAGAATGTCTTGAATGTATTTGGTTTGGCTGATGAAGGTGCCTTCTTGGAGTCGCTTGACTTGAAATCCTAGAAATTACTTCAACTCCCCCATCATCGCCATCTCGAATTTTTGTATCATGATCCTACTAAATTCTTCACAAGTAGATTTGTTAGTAGACCCAAATATGATATCATCAACATAAACTTGGCATACAAACAATTCCTTTGCAATAGTTTTAGTGAAGAGTGTAGGATCAGCTTTTTCGACTTTGAAGCCATTAGTGATAAGAAAGTATCCAAGGCATTCATACCATGCTCTTGGGGATTGCTTGAGCCCATAAAGCACCTTTGAGAGCTTATACACATGGTTAAGGTACTCACTATCTTCAATGCCAGGAGGTTGCTCAACATAGACCTCTTCCTTGATTGGTCCATTGAGGAAGGCACCCTTCACGTCCATTTGATAAAGTTTGAAGCCATGGTAAGTAGCATAGGCAAGTAATATACGAATTGACTCAAGCTTAGCTACGGGCGCATAGGTTTCACCAAAATCCAAACCTTCGACTTGTGAATATCCCTTGGCTACATGTCGGGCTTTGTTCCTTGTCACCACACCATGCTCATCTTGTTTGTTGTGGAATACACATTTGGTACCTACAACATTTTGGTTAGGACGTGGAACTAAATGCCATACCTCATTCCTTGTGAAGTTGTTGAGCTCCTCTTGCATTGCCAACACCCAATCCGAATCTCTTAGTGCATCCTCCACCCTGTATGGCTCAATAGAGGACACAAAAGAGTAATGTTCACAAAAATGAGCGACTCGAGATCGAGTAGTTACCCCCTTATGAATGTCACCGAGAATTGAGTTCACGGGGTGATCTCTTTGAATTGCTTGGTGGACTCTTAGGTGCGGCGGTCTTTGACCGTGATCATCTTCCTTGTCTTGATCAACTTCATCTCCCCCTTGATCATTGTCCTCCTCTTGAGGTGGCTCATCCTCTTGATCTTTATCTTCATTGTCTTGAGCCTGATCCTCATCTTGAGTTGGTGGAGATACTTGCATGGAAGATGATGGTTGATCTTGTGCTTGTAGAGGCTCTTCGGATTCCTTAGGACACACATCCCCAATGGACATGTTCCTTAGCGTGACGCATGGAGCCTCTTCATCATCTATTCTTCTTCTCCACTACACCATTTTGTTGAGGTGTGTAGGGAGAAGAGAACTCATGCTTGATGCCCTCATCCTCAAGAAAGCCTTCAATTTGTGAGTTCTTGAACTCCGTTTCATTGTCGCTTCTTATCTTTTTGATCCTTAATCTGAACACATTTTGAGCTCGTCTTAAGAATCCCTTTAAGGTCTCTTGGGTTTGAGATTTTTCCTGCAAAAAGAACACCCAAGTGAAGCGAGAATAATCATCCACAATTATAAGACAGTACTTACTCCCGCTGATGCTTATATAAGCTATCGGGCCGAATAAATCCATGTGGAGTAACTCCAGTGGCCTGTCCGTTGTCATTATGTTCTTGTGTGGATGGTGAGTTCCAACTTGCTTTCCTGCTTGACATGCGCTACAAATCCTGTCTTTCTCAAAATGAACATTTGTTAGTCCCAAAATGTGTTCTCCCTTTAGAAGCTTGTGAATATTCTTCATTCCAACATGG
This sequence comes from Zea mays, assembly GCF_902167145.1. Taxonomy (NCBI): domain Eukaryota; kingdom Viridiplantae; phylum Streptophyta; class Magnoliopsida; order Poales; family Poaceae; genus Zea; species Zea mays. The sequence continues at coordinate 109,553,934 of NC_050102.1, forward strand.
GCTAGTCGGCGATGCCAGAGCCAACCCATATTAGTCTTAGCAATTAAGCAAGTATCGAGTTCAGCTCTATTAAAATCAACTAAGTATAGCTGACCCTCTAATACTCCCTTAAATGCTACTGAATCATCACTTCTTCTAAAGACAGTAACACCTATATCCGTAAAAAGACAGTTGTAACCCATTTTGCATAATTGAGATACAGAAAGTAAATTGTAATCTAAAGAATCTACAAGAAAAACATTGGAAATAGAATGGTCAGGTGATATAGCAATTTTACCAAGTCCATTGACCAAACCTTGATTTCCATCTCTGAATGTGATAGCTCGTTGGGGATCTTCGTTTTTCTCGTAGGAGGAGAACATCCTTTTCTCCCCTGTCATGTGGTTTGTGCATCCACTGTCTATTATCCAACTTGAGCCCTCGGATGCATAAACCTGCAAAACAATTTAGGCCTTGTTCTTAGGTACCCAAACGGTCTTGGGTCCTATCACGTTAGAAACAAGCACCTTGGGTACCCAAACACAAGTCTTAGAGCCCTTGTGTTTGCCCCAACATATTTGGCAACTACTTTGCCTGATTTGTTAGTAAGCACATAAGAATCATCAAAAGTCTTAAATGAAATATTAGGCTCATTTGATGCAGTAGGAGTTTTCTTTTTAGGCATTTTAACATGGGTAGAATGCCTAGAGCCAGATGCCTCATTCTTATACATAAAAGCATGGTGAGAAACAGAATGAGATTTCTTAGCATGAATTCTCCTAATCTTATGCTCAGGATAACCAGCAGGATATAAGATGTAACCCTCGTTATCCTGAGCCATGGGAGCTTTGCCTTTAACAAAATTAGACAATCTTTTGGGGGCATTAAGCTTGTCATTGCTTCCCTGTTGGAAACCAATGACATCCTTAATGCCAGGGCGTCTCCCACTATAGAGCATGCTTCTAGCAAATTTAAATTTTTCATTCTCAATTTCATGCTCATTGATTTTAGTAGTTAATTGAGCTATATGATCATTTTGTTGTTTAATTAAATCAAGGTGATCATGAATAGCATCAATATTAACATCTCTACATCTAGTACAAATGACAGCATGCTCAACAGTAGATGTAGATGGTTTGCAAGCATTTAATTCATCTATCTTAGATTTTGGCATGGCATTTTCATCTTTAAGACAGGAAATAGAATCATTGCAAACATTTAAAATCTTTAGCCTTGGAAATTAAGCTAGCATTATCAATTTTAAGGCTAGAAATTGATTCGTTCAATTTGTCAATCTTAGCAATTAAACTAGCATTTTCATTTCTAAGATTGGGGGATGAATCATGGCAAACATTTTGTGGCGGAACTGCCCGAATTATTCCAACTTAAGTGCCTAAGTCCCGCCTTAGAGGCTAGACCACACTTAAATGGGAATAACCCGTCAATCCCTCGGATCTAGTCCAACGAGGCCACTGACAGGATCAAGTACCACAGTCTCACTCGATGGTGAGTCACAGAGCAAATACAATAAAGCATAAAACCATACATTAAGGAGTATTAAACTTATTACATCATCATCGGAGTTTTAGCAAAAGTAGTCATCATTGTTCGAAATGCAGCGGAATAAAACTAACGATAAATAAACAGAGAGATGGGGAAGCCTGTCCCATCACTCCTCATGCTCCTCCTCAGCCGAGGCAGGGTCCCACTCGACTGTCCAACCCGGTGGCAAGATGGACGACCAAGTCACTCCAGCAACCATGTCCTCCAGAGAACCTGTAAAATTATGCCACAAGCAAGGCTGAGTATACTAATACTTAGCTAGACTTACCTGGTGTGAGGAGTCTTGTCACACCTGGTTTTAGAAGGCAAACCGAATGCGAACCATGTACATGCTAGGATCAGCAATTCACCTACACAGCAGTTACATAACATGGACATCATCACACACTGCTCAAATAGTATTAAAAAAGGGAAATAGTAGTCGATTACATCATATGTCTGAGACATCCACATAGTCTTTACAATAAATCAAAGTGCGGAAAAGAAATGTAGATAAACGCGGCCTTCACAGGCAGCCGACTGGGGGTTTGCCGCTAACCCATGCCTAGAACTCGTCGTAGTCTTGGAACTCCTGGAAGTCTCCTTCCACGGCTTCATCTTCTCCTGAGCAGTGGTTGCGATGCTGACAACCTGGGGATGGGGGGGTTGGTGTGTAGAGCAAGGGTGAGTACACATCAACATACTCAACAAGGATCCTGTTTGGCTGTAGTGGACTAGCTTTATGTGGGGGGGGGGTAAGTCAAGCAGTTGCTTTTAGTTGGTCAGATTATTATTACTAGTAGAAAGCCAGGTTTTAGCATTAACCCAAGTTCTTAACCCAAAGTACCCTTTCTAAACGGAAAGAATACCACTTACCATTACCATAATCATAACCAAAACCATCATCCTCATCACCACCTGCAAACCAACCATCTCTGATCAAAGAATCTCTAATCACTGGAGCTCCCTTGGCCGCTCATAACCGCGAGCACGGCTGATATATCAGTTTTCAAACACTCTGCAGAGGTTGTGCACTTTACCCACAAGCCGTGATTCCTTTTTTGCCTCGGGTTGTACAGACCCTTGAACACTCCCAAGTTGAGTAGGCAGGGTCTCACTACGTAGACTTTACAAAGATTCCCCCGGGCTGTAGCCGCCCGTTAGGTTTCCTAAATGTACCGCACTCCTCCCCAAGGGGTGAACCAAACTTAGCAGAGCGAGCCGCATACACCGAGCCCTATTGACGGCACGACGGCTAAGCGAACTACACCCCGGATCCTTTAATTATTTAGCTAAGGGCACCCCATTCCACCCTCATGGTTGCACTGTTGTCCCGGACGGTCATCCAACGAACAGGTCCTTATGGAGAGGCACTCGAGAAACCGCTCGAGCCCCCTTGAAGACCACAAGTATAACATCATAATAAAAGAAGGGAAAACAGCGTATCATTGATAATTCTCATCATGTTCATTGATTAGAGTTGAGCAATAGCATAAGATTAAGCAATAATAATCCAACCCAAATAGGTAAACAAGGACATGGATAACAAAAGCTAGTCAATCCTTAGGTATAAATGTGTAATGCGGGGGTGAATTAAAGTATGTATAGGACAGAGATAGGTTAAGGGACACTTGCCTCTACCAACCGACTGCTGCTCAGGGGCTTCTCCTGCGAGTTCTTCGGGCTCTTCAACCGAATCATTCTCTATGCGAGTGCAAACATACATACATCCACACATTTAATACAAAAGAACAGTACACCATACAGTAAATGCGGTAAATAAACAGACGTTCCACGCGGGCTCGCGATTAAGGTTAAGAGTGAAAGAGAAAAAAGACAGTCGAGAAACGATCACGTCACATGATTATAAATTAAATTACTCGCTCAATGGAAGGGAATTAATTTGGATGCTACGTTTTAATATAAAGTAAAATCAGGTTCCACATTTAATTATTGTAAACAATTGAAGGTGAATGAAAGGGAATGGTCGCACGTTGAGACGTACGACACGACATTTAGATTGAATTAAGAAGTAAACGACTCGCCGCGCGACAGAGCGCACAACGAGACACTTGCATTAATTATAAAGAGACGTTAAGCATCGTGCGACGAAGCGCACGACGACATACGTCAATAGAGCTGAGTTTAAAGTGGAACGTCGCGCGACTGGACACACGACGTCACACATTAAACAACTTGAAATTTAAAAGGATCGTCGCGCGACGAAACGAGCGACGTAGCACGCTAAATAACAGAGTTTGAAATTAACTACAACAAAAAATAATCACCGCGCGCGTGGGCTTGCGCACGCGGGAACGCGTTAGGGGGTAAACGGGGCTACGCGAGTCGCGCCGGGGCCGGGACGCCGCGCGCAGGGGCCGAGCCGCCGTGCCGGGGCAGAGGACCACGCCGGGGCCGAACCGCATCGGGGGGCCACGCTGGGGCCGAGCCGTCGCGAGGGAGGGAGCAGGGCGGGGCGGGCCGCGCCGGAGCCGGGGCGAGCGCCGCCGCGCAGGGGCAGGGGCGAGCCGCCGCGCCGCCGGGCAGGGGAGGGGCGGGGCCGCGCCACGCGGACAGGGGAGGGGAGGGGCGGGGACGGGCCGCCGCGCCGCGCCGAGGAGGGGCCGAGACGGGCGCCGCCGCACAGGGGCGAGTCGCCACGCCGGGCAGGGGAGGGGCGGGGCCGCGTCGCGCGAGCAGGGGAGGGGAGGGGCGGGGCCGTGCCGCACCGGGGAGGGGCCAGGACGGGGCGCCGCCGCGGGGGAGCAGGGGCGCGCGCAGGGGAAGAAGAAGGGAGGGGGAGGGAGAGAGAGAGAGAAGGGAAGGGGAGGGAAAAAACTCACCTCCGGGGATCCAAATCCCGGTGATCTCGACTCCAAACCCTAGGGCACCACGGGGAGGGAGAGAGAGAGGTGGAAGAAGGAGAGGGAGGTTACTGCGTGGGAAATCCAAATGAGAGAGGGAGAGGAGGAGGGGGCGCATGGGGGTGGGCAGGGGCGCCAGGGCCGGACCGGGCTGGACCGGACCGGGCCGGGCTGGGTCGGGCCACATTGCGGATCAAAACCCACGACATGCATGACCATCAAACGAAATTAAATCGCGAACCGAAATCTGAAACGGAACAAGACGAACACGCGACATCAGACAAAGAAACGTGCTTCGGCATGATGCAACACCCATGACACTTGGGTTTTGGTTTATACATGACACGGACACCTGTCACTATACTGGTTTGAAATTGGGAAGAAGGAGCGAAACAGGAGGAGAAAAGAGAGTAACGCCCGAATTTGGTGAGAGAAAAGAAGAAAAAATTCTGCCCCCAAATTCAGGGCGTTACAAACCTATCCCCCTTAAAAGAATCTCGCCCTCGAGATTCAAGGTTGGCTATCAAAGAGCTCAGGGTACTTAGCCATCAGATCATCCTCACGCTCCCAGGTTGCTTCTTCCTCAGAGTGGTGATTCCATCTGACTTTGCACATTCTGATGGTCTTCCTTTGGGTGACTCTGTCTGCAGTCTCAAGGATTTGCGCTGGTTTCTCTGTGTAGGTCAAGTCCTCCTGGACCTCCAGACCTTCAACTGGCAACAGTTCTTCTGGCACACGCAGACACTTCTTCAACTGAGACACGTGAAAGACATTATGCACAGCAGACAAATTTTCTGGCAGACTGAGCTGATAGGCCACTTCTCCACGCCTTGCGAGAATCTGATACAGACCAATGTAGCGGGGTGCTAGCTTGCCTTCGACTCCGAATCTTCTGACTCCTCTGATTGGCGACACTTTCAGATAGACGAAATCTCCAACCTCGAAACTCAGATCTCTTCTTCTTGTGTCTGCATAGCTTCGCTGCCTTGATTGCGCTATCTTCAGATTCTCTCGGACCATCTTAATGTTCTCTTCAGCTTCAAGCAGAATGTCTGGCCCAAACACTTGCTTTTCTCCAGGCTGATCCCATTGCAACGGAGTTCTACAACTCCTTTAACATATAACAGGTAAACCAAAATGCAGGGGATACCCACATTCTGGTGACAGTCATTATAAAGATCCAAATCAAACATAGTTCATCATGACAAACATAAATGCACAGGATATAGCAAACTACCCTGTCTAACTAAGACTAACTAAAAGCGAGACTAACGCTAAGACTGTAGCTTCTACGTATATATTTCGTATTAATTACAAGATCTGACTCTGACGATCTATGGTTCTAGATTTATCTTGGTCTTGCAGTCGGGGTTGCCATAAGACTGGTGTCCACGCTGAGGTGAGCGGTACGGGTGCTGAGTCCCGACGGGAGCGGGGGAACCATCATCCAGGTGACGACCTTCCGCGCGCTCAGCCCGCAGCTGGGCGATCTCAGCACGAGCCCTACTCAGCTCGTCTAATGCATGGTCCAGCTCCGTGTTTAGCACTGCGGCTAGGTTGACTGTGCTGCTCAGCCTAGGATTGTCCTCACCAACAGGTGAAACAATCACGCCTCCTGTGCTGCCAGATGGACGGTGGGGGTAATACTTCAGGTTGAGACCGTCAGCTACCCCACCGAGCACTAAGCAGTAGTGCGAAAGTGCACGCCGTGCGGCATCTTGCATGGCCGCCTCAGCTGAGTCCCGCTCAGAGATAGAATAGTGCTCCGAGCAGACCTCAGCACCCCAGAGACTGTTCTCCGGACGGTGAACCAAGCAGGTCGCCTCCCAGCGGTCCGGGTAGACCCCGCGACTGTGCTGGAAGACCACACAGCGATACTCGATGGACCAAGTACGCCGGTCAAGTGCCCGACGTAGCAGGGTGTCGAGCGCATCGTGGAAGTGACACCCGCAAGCAGCGTCGCGAGTGATGGGTCGAGCAACCCATCCTTCCGGCTCCTGGTCAGCAGAAAAGTCGGTGTCGTGGCTCGAGCTGTCGTCGCCACCTCCGTCGTCTGGGTCTCCTCCAACAGCTACTCTAGGGGCTAGGGCGTCCAGTGGTGGTGCAGGGGGCGCCTCTAGGGGAAGCACAGGGGAGCAGCTCCTCACAGACTCTATCTCCTGCTGGAGCGAGAAAGAAGAGCCCTGCTGCTCCTGTCGTCGACGTTCCTGCTCCTCATGCAGGCGATGATGCAGCCTCTCCAAGTGGCTGGACTGACCGGTCACGGGACAACGAAGCGGACGCTCCACGAGACGGGAGGGTAAGAAGGGGATGACAGACTTCCGTGCGGTGTGTCTAAGGCGAGCCATCTACAAAAGACACCGCAAGCATAAGAGTGAGAACAGAACTAATATGACCAGCAAGTAATGAACCATAAATAAATGAAGGATTAGAATGAAACACAATTTTTTAGCAAGGTATAATATATAGTAGAATATAGGTTTGGTCGATATGACCAACTTTTGAAGGGATACCAAAGTCAAGGCAGGGACAGAGGTCTATAATCCTTAGAACGACCATTCTACTCTAGGTTAGCGGTCCTACAGTCAGCACGACTTTGATACCACCTACGTCACACTCGGTTTTAGAAGGCAAACCGAATGCGAACCATGTACGTGCCAGGATCAGCAATTCACGTACACAGCATTTACATAACATGGACATCATCACACAGTGCTCAAATAGTATTAAAAAAGGGAAATAGTAGTCGATTACATCATATGTCTGAGACATCCACATAGTCTTTACAATAAATCAAAGTGCGGAAAAGAAACGTAGATAAACGTGGCCTTCACAGGCAGCCGACTGGGGGTTTGCCGCTAACCCACGCCTAGAACTCGTCGTAGTCTTGGAACTCCTGGAAGTCTCCTTCCACGGCTTCATCTTCTCCTGAGCAGTGGTTGCAATGCTGACAACCTGGGGATGGGGGGGGGTTGGTGTGTAGAGCTAGGGTGAGTACACATCAACATACTCATCAAGTATCCTGTTTGGCTATAGTGGACTAGCTTTATGTGGGGGGGGGGTAAGTCAAGCAGTTGCTTTTAGTTGGTCAGATTATTATTACTAGTAGAAAGCCAGGTTTTAGCATTAACCCAAGTTCTTAACCCAAAGTACCCTTTCCAAACAGAAAGAATACCACTTACCATTACCATAATCATAACCAAAACCATCATCCTCATCACCACCTGCAAACCAACCATCTCTGATCAAAGTATCTCTAATCACTGGAGCTCCCTTGGCCGCTCATAACCACGAGCACAGCTGATATATCAGTTTTCAAACACTCTGCAGAGGTTGTGCACTTTACCCACAAGCCGTGATTCCCTTTTTGCCTCAGGTTGTACGGACCCTTGAACACTCCCAAGGTGAGTAGGCAGGGTCTCACTACGTAGCCTTTACAAAGATTCCCCGGGGCTGTAGTCGCCCGTTAGGTTTCCTAAATGTACCGCACTCCTCCCCAAGGGGCGAACCAAACTTGGTAGAGCGAGCCGCATACACCGAGCCCCATTGACGGCACGACGGCTAAGCGAACTACACCCCGGATCCTCTAATTATTCAGCTAAGGGCACCCCATTCCACCCTCATGGTTGCACTGTTTTCCCGGGCGGTCATCCAACGAACAGGTCCTTATGGAGAGGCACTCGAGAAACCTCTCGAGCCCCCTTGAAGACCACAAGTATAACATCATAATAAAAGAAGGGAAAACAACGTATCATTGATAATTCTCATCATGTTCATTGATTAGAGTTGAGCAATAGCATAAGATTAAGCAATAATAATCCAACCCAGATAGGTAAACAAGGACATGGATAACAAAAGCTAGTCAATCCTTAGGTATAAATGTGTAATGCGGGGGGGGGGGTGAATTAAAGTATGTATAGGACAGAGATTGGTCAAGGGACACTTGCCTCCACCAACCAACTGCTGCTCAGGGGCTTCTCCTGCGAGTTCTTCGGGCTCTTCAACCGGATCGTTCTCTATGCGAGTGCAAACATACATACATCCACACATTTAATACAAAAGAACAGTACACCATACAGTAGAATGCGGTAAATAAACAGACGTTCCACGCGGGCTCTCGATTAAGGTTAAGAGTGAAAGAGAAAAAAGACAGTCGAGAAACGATCACGTCACATGATTATAAATTAAATTACTCGCTCAATGGAAGGGAATTAATTTGGATGCTACGTTTTAACATAAAGTAAAATCAGGTTCCACATTTAATTATTGTAAACAATTGAAGGTGAATGAAAGGGAATGGTCGCACGTTGAGACGTACGACACGGCATTTAGATTGAATTAAGAAGTAAACGACTTGCCGCGCGACAGAGCGCACAACGAGACACTTGCATTAATTATAAAGAGACGTTAAGCATCGCGTGACGAAGCGCACGACGACATACGTCAACAGAGCTGAGTTTAAAGTGGAACGTCACGCGACTGGACACGCGACGTCACACATTAAACAACTTGAAATTAAAAAGGATCGTCGTGCGACGAAACGCGCGACGCAACATGCTAAATAACGGAGTTTGAAATTAACTACAATAAAAAATAATCACCGCGCGCGTGGGCTTGCGCACGCGGGAACGCGTTAGGGGGTAAACGGGGCTACGCAAGTCGCGCCGGAGCCGAGACACCGTGCGCATGGGGCCGAGGGCTGCGCGCAGGGGCCGAGCCGCCGTGCCGGGGGCCGCATCGGGGCCGGACCGCGCCGGGGGCCGCGCCGGGGCCGAGCCGCCGTGAGGGAGGGAGCAGGGGCGGGGCGGGGCCGCGCAGACAGGGGAGGGGAGGGGCGGGGACGGGCTGCCGCGCCCGGGAGGGCCGGGACGGGGCGCGCTGCCGCGCGGGGAAGGGGAGGGGTAGGGCCGCCGCGCCGCGCTGAGGAGGGGCCGGGACGGGCGCCGCCGCGCAGGGGCGGGCAGGGGAGGGGCGAGGCCGCACCGCGCCGGGGAGGGGGGGCGGGGCCGTGCCGCGCCGGGGAGGGGCCGGAACGGGGCGCCGCCGCGCAGGGGCAGGCAGGGGCGAGCCGCGCCGACGCGGGGGAGCAGGGACGCGCGCAGGGGAAGAAGAAGGGAGAGGGAGGGAGAGAGAGAGAGAAGGGAAGGGGAGGGGAAAACTCACCTCCGGGGATCCAAATCCCGGTGATCTCGACTCCAAACCCTAGGGCACCACAGGGAGGGAGAGAGAGAGGTGGAAGAAGGAGAGGGAGGTTACTGCACGGGAAATCCAAATGAGAGAGGGAGAGGAGGAGGGGGCGCATGGGGGTGGGCAGGGGCGCCAAGGCCGGACCGGGCTGGGCTGGGCTGGGTCGGGACACATTGCGGATCAAAACCCACGACACGCACGACCATCAAACAGAATTAAATTGCGAACCGAAATCCGAAACGGAACGAGACGAACACGCGACATCAGACAAAGAAACGTGCTTCGGCATGATGCAACACCCATGACACTTAGGTTATGGTTTATACATGACACGGACACCTGTCACTATACTGGTTTGAAATTGGGAAGAAGGAGCGAAACAGGAAGAGAAAAGAGAGTAATACCCGAATTTGGTGAGAGAAAAGAAGAAAAAATTCTAACCCCAAATTCAGGGCGTTACAAGTCTACTCCCCTACCTCTAGACATGCAGCTGTTTGGTTGAGGGGTTTGGTTGCCAAAAGCACTAGCTGAGTCTAAAAATCAAGTTTTAGCTTTGTCAAGTTTTAGTGTGACTCTCTTAAGACTAAATGTGTACTATATACTCATTCATGGTATCAAGCAATTTAGCAATCAACATCTTTTGCCACATCATCACATTTCCACTTGTTACTCAATGCAGTACAATGGATCAAGCAGTCTCATTAGCTACAAGAAGCAGACGATTCGAATCGAGTTTTTATCCTTGCAAGGTAAACCTAAACACATGACGTGGCGAGGCACTCCGTTCCCACACACATCAACCGTCCCCATCGATTCCCCGTCAGCAGATCAGGGCTCACCGCCTTGGCGTACAATGCCTCACTGACCCCGACTGCCGTCGTGCAGTGACCGCACTTGTACCCACCATAACCGGAATGGGAGACCACGTCTCAGGTCGCGTGAGGGGATATGTCCACTACCAGGTTCACTCAGGTACTAGGCTTACCGATTTACCATATTTCATGACATGTGCTTAGTACGTTCAATCGCTTGACACAGGTATCCGCACGTTAATCCTTATTCCAATTTTATCATAGACCACGCATCCCCATGGATCCGTGTCCACAGACCAACATCAGTATGATATGAAAGTGGGTACAATCAATGTCCAGACCTCGCGCGAGTGCTAGAAAAATCACTCGACTTCTACCGAGATCCTATTTAGCAAAGCAGCTACTCGACCTAGCATACTAGTATCCATCTCAACAAGGATTCCTGAGTTCATGCAACTAGGGTTTCAATCAACTCCTACACTTAAGTGCACAATACAAGCCTACAAACATTAAGTGTAGTAAAATATCATATAGAACAGGTTATGCATAAAACCGGGGCTTGCCTTCCAAAGCTGGGGCACGCAGATCCTCTAGGGCAGGCTCTGGTGCTGGATTCGGGGCTACCTCCTGAGCAACTCCTTGCTCCGGCACGAGGACGTACTCTCCGTCAGCGAGGTTGCAATCTATCTAATGCAATGAATAAGAATATGTATGCCATGATTGTGCAGAATTTAATAAGCATTATGCTAAGTGAAGAAAAACTAAGTTAGCTAGTAACTTAGGGTTTCCTGGTTATACGGGGCTCTTAGTGGTTTATGCTTATCAATTTAGGTTTGGGTTTTGTCTAGGGATAAGCATAGTGGATTGAAACTTGGAATGCCCCTTAATGTTTTAGTGGGTACTCAAGGGGTTTTGCTGGTTTAGTTAGGATAACATTAGTCTCCACTATTAATTCCCCTTTTTCATTTTCTATTTATGAATTCTAGTGTGGGTTTGAACTACAACAGTGATTTAACTTTTTCCAAAAATTCTTCAAAAATTACAGTGGGTTACTAGTTGTCACTGTAATCTGTCCTATAAATTTGAGGTGGATACTGATTAAGATACGACTTGTGAAAAATTAACAAAAATAAGTTATAAAACAATATTTTACACTATAACTGTGATTTAATTGAAATTTTTGTACTAAATTTTATTTTTGCCTAAATTTATAGGTGATATTAGGCCTTTGTGTTAAAAATCACAGAAAAATGCCTACTGGATATTTAGTTGTGAATTTCTAAAGTTTTATGCCAAAAAGGTGCTTATAACTAACTTGTTATTTGAAAAATATCAAACAACAGATTCCATATTTTTCCTATATTTATAATAACAAAACATTAGTTATCCCAAGGTTTGGGATGTTTTCTCCTCAGGGTTATTTTGCTAGGGTTTTTCTAAGGTTTCCTTGTTTTTCTAAATTAAAAGGTATCTCCTTTCTTTTGCACTAAACAAGGGTATACTAAATTTTTCTAGTGAACTACACTGAATAAGAGAGCTAACAAAAATGTGGTTGCTCCCTGGTTCTTATTTTAAACCACCTTTTATATTTTCTTCAACTTTAAGCAAAAAGTGATTTAAATGGCAAACTCTACCTTAATGGGGTGTACAAAGGGGTTTATTATTTTTAAACAGGTTAGAAAATGATTAAGTACCTCTCTAAATTTTCTTAATCCTAGTCAAATAGTGTAGCTATTTTTCCTTATTTCTTTTAGCTTTTGACCAGTTATCATTTAAATCAAAACTTTAAAGTTTTCTGTAACACTTAGGGGTTTATATTTTTCCTAAGTAGTTTACATTATTTAGGATCTGACAAAATTGGTTTGACTTGATTTGGGTAAACCAAACTGAAGTTATAAATTTTTCAAGTTCTGTTTGGATTTAAATCAGAATATTTAAAAGGTTTCCTGGAAAAACTACTTTGCATCGAAGACCCTGGGTTCTTTTTAAACCATTTCCTTCAGATATACCCCTGCGCTACTATTCCCCTGAGTCACTGACAGCGCACAAAACCCCCTGGCCTTTTCTTCTTCCCCCCGAGGTCCCTCCCCTTAATTAAACAATAACCGCTGAAAGGAAAAGGGCGGCGTGGCTTACCGGCGGCGAGAGAGGTCCGGCGAGGGGCGGGGTTGGCTTCGGGAGGTCCTAGCGGTCACAGCGAGGTACGGCTCGACGGCGGTGGTGGCCGGAATCGGCCGGACCACGTGCGCAGGCGGGTGATCTCGTCGGCGGCGGGTGCTCCGGCCTAACCACGGCGATCTAGTTCAATTAAACGGCACGATGAGCTCCACGGTATGACGTAGAGGCTATGCGCGCAGGGAATCAGAAAATGGTGCAGAGATTTACCCGGTCTACGTTCACCGGCGATCGGGTGAAGTCCGGCGACCGTGGACTGGCTTCTCCGGCGAGGCAAAGTCCGATTCCTTGCTCTAGGGAGCTTCACCGAGGCATGCACAGTCTATTCCGAGGGTCGGGCGCGACTGGGAAAGGCTCTGCTGGCCGGTCTATGGTGGCGGGGGATCGGGTGGCCGCGGGCACGCCGTTTGCAGGGCAAACGCCGGTGATCTAGCTCCGGTGAGGTCGAGCGCGCGCGGAGGAGTACGGTCGACGTCTCTGGGGGCTTTATAGGCGCAGGCGTGGGCAACAGCGCTGACTCGGCTTTGGCGCGACATGGGGCACGCGGGGGCGCGCGTCGGGCGTGATCTGGCGAGCTCAGAGCGCGTCGAACACGTGGCTCTTTGCTTCTGTCCGTGTTCTACCCTCTGCTGAGCGGCCAAAACGTGTGAATCTTGCCCTAAGACCTGTGAGAGATCTCTTCCCTGTACCTAGGGCTACCTAGTTCATGTGAGTTCCAAGGGGAGATGTGGTCGGGTTAGAGAGATATGGGGGTGGGAAGTTGTCTTTGTCCTAGCTGTCCAAACCGAGACAAAACTTGTGCCAAGTCGTGTCAAATGACTTAGGGTTGGGTTCAAACTTTTCCAGGGTGTTCTAGAGGTATTTTGGCGCCACTTTGTCAATTGGGCCAAATGGTTTTAAGTTTGGGATCAAGGTGAACATGTTTGATCTTTGGAAAGGGGGTGGTTTTGAACTTAGAACAATTCTGATTTTTCTTTTGTGCTCAACCCTTTGGTGAACCTTTTGGGGTTTTTCTGAATTCTTTTTGGGGGTCACTTTCTTACTATCATTTGTAGGGGATTAAGTGTACTACATCTTTTATAATTGGCCCAAGCCATGATCATGTGGTTTTCATAGCCTTTTGACCACACTTACCTCTAGTGCTTCACTTTGTCCAAAGGGGTTTGAATTAAGGTTTGGGCAATTCTCCCCCTTATATGTGCATAACAAGCCAAGATATGACTTCTAAGATGGGTTGTACTTACTTAGGATCTTGAGCTCCAAATTTGATGTACTTTTCCCAACTTAAGTCACATGTGATGATGGGCTTACTTGTGTAGTCTTGAGTGAAAACCCTAAGTAACACCTGGGGTGTTACAGCCCTCCCCCTTAAAGGAATCTCGTCCCGAGATTTTAGGTAGAGTCCTTTGGAGGAGTGCCATAAAGGTGTGCTGGTGTGTGGTTTCTTCCTTTATCCAAGTTTCTCTAGTTAACTGCTCTTCGAATGTCATTCTCTTTGCGACTTTAGAAGGAAGTCCTTTTTGAGTCATTTCCAAAACTTACACTACCTTTAACATCTAAGTTTTTCTTATATTTGAATTCAAAGGGCAGGTGGGGTGGGGTTTTGGATTACGTACCGACTCCTTTGGGCAGAAAGTCAGGGAAGAGAGAACGTAAAAAATCCTCAGTCTCCCACGTAGCTTCTTCTACTGAATGGTGACTCCACTGAACCTTATACATTCTGATCGACTTGGCCCGCGTTGATCTCTCCTTTTGATCCAACACTTTGACGAGGTGTTCCTGATAAGACAAGTCTGGTTCTATCTTAATTTCTGGTTTAGGTAATACTTCAGTGGGTAAGCGGACACACTTCCGTAGCTGAGATACATGGAACACATTGTGAACTGCTGACATGTGGGGTGGCAACTCCAATTGATAGGCTACGGGTCCACAATTTGCTTTGATCTCATAGGGCCCAATGTAGCGAGGAGCTAACTTGCCCTTGATTCCAAATCTCTGGACACCCTTGGTGGGTGACACCTTAAGATAAACATGATCTCCCACTTCAAACTGTAGAGGCTTCCTCCTCTTATCATGATAGCTCTTCTGCCTGGCCTGAGCAGCTTCTAGGTTCTTCTTAATGACTCTGACCTTTTCCTCTGCTTCAAGTACCAAGTCTGGTCCAAATATTTCCCTCTCTCCTGCTTGAGACCAATTGAGCGATGTCCTACACCTTCTCCCATATAAGGCCTCAAAAGGTGCCATCTTCAAACTGGACTGATATCTGTTATTATAAGAGAACTCGGCCAAAGAAAGACACTTGTCCCAATTTTTACCATAGTGTAGCACACAGGCTCGCAACATGTCTTCGAGGATTTGATTTACTCTTTCTGTCTGGCCATCTGTCCGCGGATGGTATGCTGAGCTTCTTATTGCATGGGTCCCAAGTGATTCTTGTAGCTGCTCCCAAAAGCGTGCCACAAACAATGCTCCTCTGTCAGAGACAATGGTCTTCGGAATGCCATGCAAACACACTATTTGATCAACATAGATTTCTGCATATTTCTCTGTCTTGTGGGTGGTATGCACTGGCAAGAAATGAGTGGTCTTGGTCAACCTATCCACAATGACCCAAATAGAATCATGGTGCCGGGAGGTATTGGGCAATCCCACAATAAAATCCATTCAAATATCCTCCCATTTCCAAGATGGTACGGGAAGGGGTTGCAAAGTGCCTGCTGCCTTCAGATGGCTGGCCTTGACTCTCTGGCAGGTGTCGCATTCAGATATATACTTAGCAATTTCCCTTTTCATTCTGGTCCACCAGTATAAAGATCTGAGATCATGATACATCTTGTTACTGCCGGGATGCATGGAAAATTTTGAAAGGTGAGCTTCATCCAATATCTTCTTTCTGAGCTTAGGGTTCTTGGGGACAACCAGTCGGTCTCCAAACCATAGAATTCCCTTGCTGTCCTGATGGAAGCATTTGTATTTTTCTGCTTTCTGTCCGATCATTTCCTTGATAACCTGAACACCCTTGTCACCAATCTGTGCCATGACTATTTGTTCTTGTAAGGTGGGCTCCATTGAGATGTAATTCAAAGCACCGGAGGAAACGACTTCTATTTTCAACTTGCACAACTCATCACATAGGGTGGTGATTCTTGCATCCATATTCATACAATTGCACTGGGCCTTCCTGCTCAAAGCATCTGCCACAACATTGGCTTTGCCAGGATGGTAATGCACCTCCAAACCGTAGTCCTTGATTAGCTCTAACCATCTCCTCTGCCTCATATTAAGATCAGCCTGGGTGAAGATGTATTTGAGACTCTTATGGTCAGTGTAAATGTTACAGTGAGCTCCCATCAAGTAATGTCTCCATATCTTGAGAGCATGAACCACAGCTGCTAATTCCAGATCATGTGTGGGGTAGTTCTGCTCATGGGGTCTGAGCGCTCGGGAGGCATAAGCAATTACTCTGTTGTCTTGCATTAAGACACATCCCAATCCAGTACCGGAAGCATCACAATAAACTTCAAAGGGCTTGGTGTTATCAGGTTGAGCTAGCACTGGTGCTGTTGTCAAGTGCTGCCTTAGTGTATGAAAGGCATCCTCACACTTCTGGCTCCAATCATACTTGACTCCTTTCTTCAACAACTCAGTCATTGGCTTGGCAATTCTAGAGAAATTCGGAATGAATTGTCGATAATACCCCGCCAATCCCAGAAAACTCCGAATCTGTCGTACTGTGGTAGGAGGTTTCCAATTCATCACTTCTTGTACCTTCTCAGGATCAACTGATATCCCATCCAGAGAAATTGTGTGACCCAAAAATTTAATTTCCCTCAGCCAGAAATCACATTTAGACAACTTAGCATAAAGACGATGATCGCGCAGTCGCTGAAGCACGATGTGCAGATGCTCAGTATGCTCGTCTTCATTCTTGGAATAGACCAGAATATCATCAATGAAAACCACCACAAATTTGTCCAACTCTGGCATGAATACTGAGTTCATTAGATACATGAAATAAGCCGGGGCATTGGTTAGCCCAAAAGGCATCACCAAAAACTCATAAAGCCCATATCTGGTAGAGAAGGCCGTCTTTGGAATATCACTGGCACAGATCTTGATTTGATGGTAGCCCGAGCGAAGGTCTATCTTGGAGAATACTTTGGCTCCCACCAACTGATCGAACAAAACATCAATGCGGGGTAGTGGGTATTTGTTCTTGATGGTCACCGCATTGAGAGGGCGGTAGTCGACACACATTCTCAGACTCTCATCCTTTTTCTTTACAAACAAGGCTAGGCATCCCCAAGGTGAAGTACTTGGGTGAATGAACCCCTTGTCCAACAACTCTAGTAGTTGCTTTTTCAATTCCGCCAATTCCGCGGGAGGCATCCTATAGGGTCTCTTGGATATAGGAGCAGTCCTAGGCTGCAATTCAATCGCGAACTCTATGTCTCTGTCGGGTGGCATTCCCGGCAATTCGTCAGGAAAGACATCTGGGTAGTCACAGACCACAGGGACTCTCTCAACCGGGGACTCTATCATGGTGAATGCACAAGAGCGGGTACAACCCTGCTCAGGCAAATATAAAGTAGTCTCGCCACAAGAAGGGGAGTGAATCTCAATGGCCCTTGCTGCAATATCAAGTACTGCCAGATGCCTGGATAACCAATCAGTTCCCAATAAGATATCCACACTATCCAAACCCAAAATGAGGAGGTTGGTTTTGATTATCAAACTACCAAACTTTATAGGCACATTCTTGTTGATTTGATAGGTGGCAACCCTGCCTCCTGGCGTTGAAATTGTAATACCCCCATTGGTGTGGTGAAAAGGTAATTGGCACTTTGCACTAAATTTTGCACTGATAAAACTATGTGATGCACCAGAATCAAAAAGAATAATAGCAGGATAATTCAAAACTTAAAAGATACCAGTCATGACGGGTGCTCCCTCTGGAATGTCAGTCATGGTGGTGAAGTTCAGTCTGCCTTGCCTCACTTGCACTTTCTGCCTCTTGCCTTGGTTCTGGTTGGCATTCTGCCTCTGCCGCTGCTGGTTTATGGGGCAATTCTTGGCATAATGTCCGGTGTTACCACAAGTGAAACACCTGTTGTCATTGGTCTGACGGTACTGCTGCTGCTGTGGCTGATTGTTCCTCTGAACTGGAAACTGGGTGCGGTTGGGTGCCTGCTGCTGCTGTGGCCGGATCACCCAACATCCTTGTTGCTGCTGGGGTCCCCTGTTCTGAGTGTCAGACACGATCCTGAAGTGCTGTGGCTGAGCCGAGGGTCCTGCCACAGGGGTCTTCCTCTTCTTTTCTGCCTGACGAGCTATGATACAATCCTCCTGAGAAATGGCCATGTTGACTAACTCGTTATAGCTGTTGGCCCTGACTGTGTTGAGACGGTCACGGAGCTTAGTGCTGAGCCCCCTCCTGAACCTGTCCCTCTTCTTCTCGTCGGTGTCTGCATGATATCCGGCATACTGGCACAGGTCATTGAAGGCCTGAGCATACTGTAACACTGTCTGGTTCCCTTGAGTGAGTGCCAGAAATTCATTGAGCTTTCGGTCCATAATGCCTGCTGGTATATGATGCCCCCTGAAAGCTGTCTTGAACTCTCTCCATTCCACCTCATGGTCAACTGGCTGCATAGCAAGAAAGTGGTCCCACCATGTCCGCGCGGGTCCGCGAAGCTGCTGGGTGGCGAACCTGACCTTAGTCACCTCTGAGCAAACTCCATGGAGTAGCGGGAATTTGGATTCCACTACCCTCAGCCATACATCAGCATCAAGTGGGTCCTCGGCCCTAGTGAACAACGGTGGCTGGGTACTGAGGAACTCCTGATAAGTGGCTGCTGCGGGGTGACGCTGATGATCACCACCACCATAGTGCTGAGGTGGTGGCTGACGCTGAGCTAGCTGTCACAAGATCTCGTTCTGTTGAGCCATCAACTCTTGCAGAGTAGGAGGCGGTGGTGGAGGAACGCGCTCATTCTGACCACGACGCGCTCTTCCTGCCATCTCAAAAATAATTTATATTCTCAATATCACATTTCTGAGGTTCAAGGTTCAATCGTGGCGAAAGAGTCAAAAGGGTAAAACCAATATATTCTTGCATAATTATAAAAGATTCCACACGGCATAAAATTCTTCTTAAATAAAAACTGGCATCATTCATCATCCATGCTTCCAAAAGAGTTTGTCATGATTACATTAGTAACTCAAAAGACTCAACTCTATCTAGCCTAGTACCCCAAGGGTGCAAAAGCTAAGCTAGCTTCGAGGAGTTCTACCGTCATAGACTTCTAACTCTATCCCTGCGACCTAGTGAGCAAACAAGGCAACGCTCGACTCGAGGGAAGGTGGTCTCCCTGAGCCAGCAGTGTCCAAGCTGGAGGCAGGCTCCTCTCCTCCCTCGATGTCGACATCCTCGTTGGCCTCCATGTCCTGGATCTCCTGGTGGTGCATATCCAAATGCTGGTTAGCCTCCACGAGTTGCTGCTGAGTGTTGATAAGCTGATCCTCGAGAACCTCGATGGTGTTCTCCCTGGTTCCCACTAGCTCCTCAAGCTCTTGGATCTCATTTGACAATTGTTCCACTTGTAGGTCTTTCTCCACCATCTCAGTGGACAAGTCAACCACAAGTTCATCTCTGTCGTCCAAAGTGATCTTGGTAGCCTCCAATAATACCATTAGATGGGACATCGCCTCTCCACGCATCACTTGCAGATGATACATGGCATTCATGCACCGCACCGTTAAGTGAGCAGTCTGACCTGGGTAGATAGCCCATATATCCTTGGCATGCTCCACTCGGTCCTTCCACATTGGGTCGTCCTCCTTCTCCGCGGGGAACAAACCAATGGGGTGAGTGGACAGCTCCAAGGGGTGGAATCCGCAGAAGGTGGTCAGTCCGTGAAGAGCAATTGCCTCCATAGTATCCTCAGCCCAGTATCCAAAAGACTCAGAGTCCAGCGAACGCCAGCCTGGCTGCAGGGGATGAGGCTCTAGGGTCATCCTCACCCTACAGTGGGGCACTCGGTGCTTCTCGAACTGCTGCACCGCGTACTGGGGAGGCGTCATGTAACCAGCTCCCTGAAGTACCTCCCACAAGATACGGGGGAAACCCTCTCGTGCAAGCCCGTCAGTGTGGGACTGTGCATTCCCTTCATCCGAGGATCCGTGAGAAGTCATCTGTGTACGGTTAAGCGTAAGTAAAAGAAAAAGAATTATAAAAGAAAGGGGATCGCAACTCAGCCTCTCTATAACTACGACAATGGTACTGGGGTACTTAAATTGGTCATCATTGTGTATTAAAGTTCTTACCCAATTATTAAGTAGTTTAATTAAGGATGCATGCATACTCGTCCTGAACGACCTCACATCAACTTGGAGGGAATAGGGAAGAACTCCCATCCCTTATAGTAGCTGATAGGGCTTACTCAAATAGCCACCTAGCTACCCCTCTATTATCCTAAGGCTTCACGTCCTAGGTCTATCCTTATCGTCCTGACGATCTGTCCAACATTTGTTTCTAACCAGTTTTACTTTGAAAAAGGATGGTATTTATAGTTTATTGATTCCTCTGTGGTGGTACAAGCTCCGATACCAGCTGTAGCGGAACTGCCCGAATTATTCCAACTTAAGTGCCTAAGTCCCCCCTTAGAGGCTAGACCACACTTAAATGGGAATAACCCGTCAATCCCTTGGATCTAGTCCGACGAGGCCACTGACAGGATCAAGCACCACAATCTCACTCGATGGTGAGTCACAGAGCAAATACAATAAAGCATAAAACCATACATTAAGGAGTATTAAACTTATTACATCATCATCGGAGTTTTAGCAAAAGTAGTCATCATTGTTCGAAATGCAGCGGAATAAAACTAACAATAAATAAACAGAGAGATGGGGAAGCCTGTCCCATCACTCCTCATGCTCCTCCTCAGCCGAGGCAGGGTCCCACTCGACTGTCCAACCCGGTGGCAAGATGGATAGCCAAGTCACTCCAGCAACCATGTCCTCCAGAGAACCTATAAAATTATGCCACAAGCAAGGCTGAGTATACTAATACTCAGCTAGACTTACCCGGTGTGAGGAGTCTACTCCTCTAGCTCTAGACATGCAGCTGTTTGGCTGAGGGGTTTGGTTGCCAAAAGCACTAGCTGAGTCTAAAAATCAAGTTTTAGCTTTGTCAAGTTTTAGTGTGACTCTCTTAAGACTAAATGTGTACTATCTACTCATTCATGGTATCAAGCAATTTAGCAATCAACATCTTTTGCCACATCATCACATTTCCACTTGTTACTCAATGCAGTACAATGGATCAAGCAGTCTCATTAGCTGCGAGAAGCAGACGATTCAAATCGAGTTTTTATCCTTGCAAGGTAAACCTAAACACACGACGTGGCGAGGCACTCTGTCCCCACACACATCAACCGTCCCCATCGATTCCCCGTCAGTAGATCAGGGCTCACCGCCTTGGCGTACAATGCCTCACTGACCCCGACTACCGTCGTGCAGTGACCGCACTTGTACCCACCATAACCGGAATGGGAGACCACGTCTCAGGTCGCGTGAGGGGATATGTCCACTGCCAGGTTCACTCAGGTACTAGGCTTACCGATTTACCATATTTCTCGGCATGTGCTTAGTACGTTCAATCTCTTGACATAGGTATCCGCACGTTAATCCTTATTCCAATTTTATCTCATAGACCACGCATCCCCATGGATCCGTGTCCACAGACCAACATCAGTATGATATGAAAGTGGGTACAATCAATATCCTGACCTCGCGCGAGTGCTAGAAAAATCACTCGACTTCTACCGAGATCCTAATTAGCAAAGCAGCTACTCGACCTAGCATACTAGTATCCATCTCAACAAGGATTCCTGAGTTCATGCAACTAGGGTTTCAATCAACTCCTACACTTAAGTGCACAATACAAGCCTACAAACATTAAGTGTAGTAAAATATCATATAGAACAGGTTATGCATAAAACCGGGGCTTGCCTTCCAAAGCTGGGGCAGGCTCTGGTGCTGGATTCGGGGCTACCTCCTGAGCAACTCCTTGCTCCGGCACGAGGACGTACTTTCCGTTAGTGAGGTTGCAATCTATCGAATGCAATGAATAAGAATATGTATGCCATGATTATGCAGAATTTAATAAGCATTATGCTAAGTGAAGAAAAACTAAGTTAGCTAGTAACTTAGGGTTTCCTGGTTATACGGGGCTCTTAGTGGTTTATGCTTATCAATTTAGGTTTGGGTTTTGTCTAGGGATAAGCATAGTGGATTGCGACTTCGAATGCCCCTTAATGTTTTAGTGGGTACTCAAGGGGTTTTGCTGGTTTAGTTAGGGTAACATTAGTCTCCACTATTAATTCCCCTTTTTCATTTTCTATTAATGAATTCTAGTGTGGGTTTGAACTACAACAGTGATTTAACTTTTTCCAAAAATTCTTCAAAAATTACAGTGGGTTACTAGTTGTCACTGTAATCTGTTCTATAAATTTGAGGTGGATACTGATTCAGATACTACTTGTGCAAAATTAACAAAAATAAGTTTTAAAAGGGCATTTTACACTATAGCTTTGATTTAATTGAGGTTTTTGTACTAAATTTTATTTTTGCCCAGATTTATAGGTGATATTAGTCCTCTGTGTTAAAAATCACAGAAAAAGGCCTACTGGATATTTAGTTGTGAATTTCTAAAGTTTTATGCCAAAAAGGTGCTTATAACTAACTTGTTATTTGAAAAATATCAAACAATAGATTCCATATTTTTCTTATGTTCATAATAACAAAACATTAGTTATCCCAAGGTTTGGGATGTTTTCTCCTCAGGGTTATTTTGCTAGGGTTTTTCTAAGGTTTCCTTGTTTTTCTAAATTAAAAGGTATCTCCTTTCTTTTGCACTAAATAAGGGTATACTAAATTTTTCTAGTGAACTACACTGAATAAGAGAGCTAACAAAAATGTGGTTGCTCCCTAGTTTTTATTTTAAACCACCTTTTATATTTTCTTCAACTTTAAGCAAAAAGTGATTTAAATGGCAAACTCTACCTTAATGGGGTGTACAGAGGGGTTTATTATTTTTAAACAGGTTAGGAAATGATTAAGTACCTCTCTAAATTTTCTTAACCCTAGTCAAATAGTGTAGCTATTTTTCCTTATTTCTTTTAGCTTTTGACCAGTTATCATTTAAATCAAAACTTTAAAGTTTTCTGTAACACTTAGGGGTTTTATATTTTTCCTAAGTAGTTTACATTATTTAGGATCTGGCAAAATTGGTTTGACTCGATTTAGGTAAACCAAACTGAAGTTATGAATTTTTCAAGTTCTGTTTGGATTTAAATCAGAATATTTAAAAGGTTTCCTGGAAAAACTACTTTGCATCGAAGACCCTGGGTTCTTTCTAAACCATTTCCTTCAGATATACCCCTGTGCTACTATTCCCCTGAGTCACTGACAGCGCACAAAACCCCCTGGCCTTTTCTACTTCTCCCCCGAGGTCCCTCCCCTTAAGTAAACAGTAACCGCGGAAAGGAAAAGGGCGGCGCGGCTTATCGGCGGTGAGAGAGGTCCGACGAGGAGCGGGGTTGGCTTCGGGAGGTCCTGGCGGTCACAGCGAGGTACAGCTCGACGGCGGTGGTGGCCGGAATCGGCCGGACCACGTGCGTAGGCGGGTGATCTCGTCGGCGGTGGGTGCTCCGGCCTAACCACGACGATCTAGTTAAATTAAACGGCACGATGAGCTCCACGGTATGACGTAGAGGCTATGCGCGCAGGGAATTGGAAAATGGTGCAGAGATTGACCCTGTCTACGTTCACCGGTGATCGGGTGAAGTCCGGCGACCGTGGACTGGCTTCTCCGGCGAGGCAAAGTCCGATTCCTTGCTCGGGGAGCTTCAACGAGGCACGCACGGTCTATTCCGAGGGTCGGGCGCGGCTGGGAAAGGCTCTGCTGGCCGGTCTACGGTGGCGGGGGATCGGGTGGCCGCGGGCACGCCGTTTGCAGGGCAAACATCGGTGATCTCTGGCTCCGATGAGGTCGAGCGCGCGCGGAGGAGTATAGTCGACGTCTCTAGGGCTTTATAGGCACGGGCGCGGGCAACAGCGTCGGCTTGGCTTTGGCGCGACGCGGGGCACGCAGGGGCGCGCGTCGGGCGTGCTCTGGCGAGCTCAGAGCGCGTCGAACACGTGGCTCTTTGCTTCTGTCCGTGTTCTACCCTCTGCTGAGCGGCCAAAACGTGCGAATCTTGCCCTAAGACCTGTGAGAGATCTCTTCCCTGTACCTAGGGCTACCTAGTTCATGTGAGTTCCAAGGGGAGATGTGGTCGGGTTAGAGAGATATGGGGGTGGGAAGTTGTCTTTGTCCTAGCTGTCCAAACCGAGACAAAACTTGTGCGAAGTCATGTCAAACGACTTAGGGTTGGGTTCAAACTTTTCCAGGGTGTTCTAGAGGTATTTTGGCGCCACTTTGTCAATTGGCCCAAATGGTTTTAAGTTTGGGATCAAGGTGAACATGTTTGATCTTTGGAAAGGGGGTGGTTTTGAACTTAGAAGAATTCTGATTTTTCTTTTGTGATCAACCCTTTGGTGAACCTTTTGGGTTTTTTCTAAATTCTTTTTGGGGTCACTTTCTTACTATCATTTGTAGGGTATTAAGTGTACTACATCTTTTATAATTTGCCCAAGCCATGATCATGTGGTTTTCATAGCCTTTTGACCACACTTACCTCTAGTGCTCCACTTTGTCCAAAGGGGTTTGAATTAAGGTTTGGGCAATTCTCCCCCTTATATGTGCATACAAGCCAAGGTATGACTTCTAAGATGGGTTGTACTTACTTAGGATCTTGAGCTCCAAATTTGGTGTACTTTTCCCAACTTAAGTCACATGTGATGATGGGCTTAGTTGTGTAGTCTTGAGTGAAAACCCTAACACCTGGGGTGTTACACATTTGATTTTTCAACCTTAGCATTTAAACTAACATTTTCAGTTTTAAAGTTGGAAATGGTGTCATGGCAAATGCTAAGATCTTTAGTAAAATTTTCATTTTTCTCTACTTCCTGAGCATAAGCATTCTTTACCTTAACATGCTTCTTATTTTCCTTAATAAGGAATTCCTCTTGGCTATCCAAGAGTTCATCCTTCTCATGAATAGCAACTATTAATTTATTCAATTTTTCTTTCTATTGCATGTTAAGGTTGGCAAAGAGGGTAAGCAAATTATCCTCATCTTCACTAGAGCTACCCTCATCACTAGATGTTGTATATTTAGTGGAGGCTCTAGATTTTACCTTCTTCCTTTTGCCGTCCTTTGCCATGAGGCACTTGTGGCCGATGTTGGGGGAAGAGGAGACCCTTGTTGACGGCGATGTTTATGGCATCCTCGTCGGAGGAGGATTCGATGGAGCTCATGTGGGAGTCCCATTCCCGACATACGTGGGCATCGTCGCCCTTCTTCTTGTAGTACTTCCTCTTTTCCTTCTTCCTCCCCTTCTTGTCGTTGTCCCTGTCACTATCACTAGACATTGGGCATTTAGCGATAAAATGACCGGGCTTACCACATTTGTAGCACACCCTTTTGGAATGGGGCTTGTAGTCTCTCCCCTTCCTTTGCTTGAGGATTTGGCGAAAGCTTTTGATGATGAGCGCCATCTCCTCGTTGTCGAGCTTGGAGGCGTCGATGGGGAGCCTACTTGATGTAGACTCTTCTTTCTTCTCCTCCGTTGCTTTGAATGCGACGGGTTGCACCTCGGGTGTGGAGGTGCCGCCTTGCTCCAAGTTCACTATTTGTTTGGAGCCTTTGATCATCAATTCAAAGCTCACAAATTTCCCTATAACCTCCTCGGGAGACATTAGCTTATATATAGGATCACCATGAATTAATTGAACTTGCGTAGGATTGCGAAAAATGAGTGATCTTAGAATAACCTTGACCATTTCATGGTCATCACATTTGGTGCTCCCGAGGTTGCGCACTTGATTCACCATGGTCTTTAGCCGGTTGTACATGGCTTGCGACTCTTCCACATGGTTGAGGACGAATTGACTGAGCTCTCCCTCGATCGTCTCCCTTTTGGTGATCTTGGTCACCTCGTCCCCTTCCTGTGCGGTCTTGAGGACGTCCCAAATATCTTTGGCGGTCTCTAACCCATGCACTTTGTTATACTCCTCTCGACTTAAAGAGGCAAGGAGTATAGTAGTTGCTTGGGAGTTAAAGTGCCGTATTTGGGCGACATCGTCCGAGTCATAGTCCTTATCCCCCACCTGTGGTACCTGTGCTCCATACTCAACAACATCCCATATGCTTTTGTGGAGTGAGGTTAGATGACCTTTCATTTTAACACTCCACATAGAATAATCTTCACCATAAAAAATCGGTGGTTTTCCCAATGGGACGGAAAGTAAAGGAGTGTGCTTTGAAATACGGAGATAGCGTAAGGGGATCTTACTAAACTTCTTGCGCTCATGGCGCTTAGAAGTGACGGACGGAGCGTCGGAGCTAGAGGTGGAGGGCGACGAAGAATCGGTCTCATAATAGACCACGTTCTTCATCTTCTTCTTGTCGCCACTCCGATGCGACTTGACGCGGGGAGGTGATTCCTCCCTTCCTTTGGCGCCAGACTCCCTTGATGGAGCCTTCCCGTGGCTTGTGGCCGTTTCCATCTCCGTCTTGGCAGATCCTCCCGACATCACTTCGAGTGGTTAGACTCTAATGAAGTACTAGCTTTGATACCAATTGAAAGTCGCCTAGAGGGGGGGTGGATAGGCGGAAACTGAAATTTACAACTTTAAGCACACTACAAGCCGGGGTTAGCGTTAGAATAAAATCCAAGTCTAAGAGAGAGGGGAAAAACAAATCAACCAAGAAAATAAAGCGGATGACACGATGATTTGTTTTACCGAGGTTCGGTTCCAAAGAACCTAGTCCCCGTTGAGGTGGACACAAAGACCGGGTCTCTTTCAACCCTTTCCCTCTCTCAAACGGTCACTTAGACCGAGTGAGCTTTCTTCCTTGATTTCTCGGGTCACTTAGACCCCGCAAGGACCACCACACAATTGGTGTCTCTTGGTTTGCTTACAAGGCTTTGAGAATAAGAATGAGAGAAAGAAGAAAGCCAACCAAGCAACAAGAGCACTAAAGAAACACAAGAATGATCCTCTCTCAAGCCCTAAAGACTAGAATTGAATTGGTGACTTTGATCAGATCGAAGGCTTTGATTTGTGTCTTGGAGTGTTGTGCTTTGGTCTTGTATTGAATGGAGTGTGATGAATGCTTGGATGGTTGGAGTGGAGGTGGTTGGGGGTATTTATAGCCCTCAACCACCAATTCAACCGTTGGGGCAGGCTGCTGTCGATGGGCGCACCGGACAGTCCGGTGCGCCAGCCACGTCACCCAACCGTTAGGGTTCAGGCGGTTTCGACCGTTGGAGCTTTGTCTTCTTGTGGCACCGGACAGTCCGGTGCCGCACTGGACAGGTACTGTTCACTGTCCGGTGCGCCTCTGGCGGCTGCTCTGACTTCTGCGTGAACTGTCCGCGTACTGTAGCTCTACAGGCGACCGTTGCAGCCGACCGTTGTGCTGGCTAGCCGTTGCTCCGCTGGTGCACCAGACAATCCGGTGAATTATAGCGGAGCGGCATCCGAGAAACCCAAAGCTGAAGAGTTTGCATCTGTACGGTCCTGGTGCACCGGACACTGTCCGGTGGCACACCGGATAGTCCGGTGCACCAGACCAGGGCACACTTCAGTTTCTTTTGCTCCTTTCTTTTGAACCCTAACTTTGATCTTTTATTGGTTTGTGTTGAACCTTCATGCAGTTGTAGAATATATAATCTAGAGCAAACTAGTTAGTCCAATTATTTGTGTTGGGCATTCAACCACCAAAATTGTTTAGGAAACGGTTAAACCATATTTCCCTTTCACAAGGTCGTCTAGAAGCTAGTTGATGAAGCCCAATCTTGCCACAGCCAATGCAAATGCAAGGCCCTTGTAAATTTGGTTAAATGAAGGATACCCAAGCCTCCACACTCTTTTGGCCTTGCGGAACGGATCCAATTTACCTTGCATTTACCTCCCATAATTTGTGCACACCTAGCCCAAAGGAATGTTTTCCTTCTCGAGTCAATTAGATTCAATATTTCCTTAGGAGCCCGTAAAGCAGAGAGAAGGTAGATTGCTTGGGAGGTAATGACTGACTTAACTAAAGTCAGTCTGCCAGCCATAGAGAGGTTTTTCCCATTCTAGCCACTGAGCTTGTTCGAAATTTTGTCAATTAAGAACTGAAAGTCGCTCTTCTTCAGTCTGGATGATGAGAGCGGGAGGCCCAGGTATTTTAAGGGGAAGGTAGCCCTTCTGGCCGGCATATTCCTTAGGACCGCGTTGAGGTCAATACCTTGACAACGGATAGGCACAACTGTGGACTTATGGAAGTTTGTCAACAGCCCTGACGCCTCACCAAATAGCCCGAGCAGCTTTAGTATTGTCTCGACCTCCTCTTTTTTTGGTGCAATAAACAAGGCCGCATCATCAGCATACAATGAGAGACGAAGGCAAGGCGAGTAGCCCCTGATTTTGTTGAGAAGTCCCGTCTCTGTTGCCAAGTCTAAAATTTTCTGCAATGGGTCAATGGCAAGCACAAATAACAATGGTGAGAGTGGGTCTCCCTGTCTAAGTCCTCGACCATGAGACAAGGGGGGATTCGGGACCCCATTAACAAAGACCCTTCAGGTGGATGTTGAGAGGATGGCCGCAATCCAATCTCTCCACCAAGAAGGGAAGCCTAGATGTTGAAGCAGCGAGAGAAGGTATTCCCATCGGACCGAATCAAAGGATTTCACAATGTCCAATTTGAGGAAGAGCGAGGGTATGTTCATGCGTTGGTAGCGCCTCACTGCACTACGCACGACCATAAAATTATCCTGAATAGTCCGTTTCTTGATGAACGCGCTTTGGCATGGTGAGACGATTTCATGCATATGTGGCGCTAATCGGAGAGCAAGAGTCTTGTTGATGATTTTGACAAAGGAGTGAATGAGGCTAATTGGTCTAAAATCACCAACTGCCTCTGCTCCCTCCTTTTTAGGAAGTAGAATAATATTTCCCGAGTTGATGAGTTGCAGGTTCATGCACCGAAGGTCGTGAAATGCCTTAACTGCCTCCATCACATCGTTCTTGATTATGTCCCAACAAGATTTAAAGAAGGTCCCCATAAAACCATCGGGTCCAAGAGCCTTATCAGCCAGCAGAAGGTCAATACTTTTTTTAATTTCTGCTTCAGTAAAAGGCATGTCAAGGGAGGACAAATTGTATTGCTGAGAGTTGAAGATGCCATAATTAATCTCCACTTGCCTAGGTTGAGGATGTTGCATAGTGCTTTGGAAAAAACTTTGGACCTCCAGAGACTTGTCCTCATGCGTGACAGCCCAACCATGCTCTTTCTTAAGTTTTTTGGATGAAATTCTTGCACCTTCTAGAAGTTGGTCTCTGATGAAAAAATATGGTATTGGCATCTCCTAACTTAAGGGTTGTTAAGCGCGAATTCTGCCTTCTCCTCGCTCTCTCCACAACCGCCAATCCGATAATACGCTGCTTCAGCTTATTTCTTAGAATCGATTCAGTGGGGGATAGCTGCCTATTTTCTTGTCCTAAATCGAGTCTAAGGATGACTTCTAGAGCCATATGCAGATAGAGCCTTGCATCTAGAATGATTTTATTATTCCACTCACGTAGCGCAGCTGCCGTGTTTTGTAATTTGTGGTAGAGCATGTGGAATGGCTCATGATGAACCGACGACGCCATCCATGCTGCCTAGACCACTTGCTTGAACCCCGACAGCTTGGCCCAAAAGTTCTCAAACTGGAAGGAACGATGTTGTCTTAGGCTGGTTTGATTTGAGAGGAGGAGCGGGCAGTGATCCGATAGTGAAGAAGACGAGGCTTGCAACCCATGACTACCAAAGAGATCCTCCCATTCACCGTTGCAAAATATTCTATCCAGCCTAACCAACGTTGGGCGTCGCCTTTCATTGCTCCAAGTGAATTTCCTATTCTGTAAGTGTAATTCTTTGAGTTCAGACTCATCTATTGCCTGTCTAAATTGATTCATGAGCCATAGGTTAAGACGGTTGCTATTTTTGTCCCTTGCTTTGTATATGCAATTGAAGTCTCCTGGAATGAGCCATGATGTTCCCAACTGAGGCTTGAGGTCTTGCAGTTCGCGTAGGAACGCAACCTTGTTACCATTTCTCGCAGGCCCATACACCATGGTGAGGAGGAATGCGGTGTTTGATTCCTTCATGTGGACATGAGCTGAGATGTGATACTCACCCTGGGTACAGTTAACAAGCTCCATAAAGTCATTGTTCCACAGAATAAGGATGCCACCATGGGTACCAATAAAGCCAACAGCAGGTTTGAAACAGAACATGTCCAACTTAGGTCCTCCCAATGAGGCTGCTAGGAATTGGTCAACCAAAATCAGTTTGGTCTCTTGCAAGAAAACCAGATGACAAGTAGTTGTAGCAATTGTCTCACGAACGGTTTCACGTCGTGCAACATTATTTAGACCCCGAACGTTCCAACAGAGAATTTATAAGTTGACCCCTGCCATTAGAAAAAGAAGGAATCCCGCCTGACAATAAAACAACAGTTGTATGAAGAAGGAAATGCCTTCACATTACCCTTAATTCGGGGTCTTAGCAACACATGACAGGAATTCAGCAAGGCAACAACAGCGAACATTCCCCAGACTGTAGCAAACACAACATAATAACAGTAGGTGCATGAAGAAGGAAGTGCGTTCACATTACCCATAAATTGGAGTCTTAGCAGTACACAACAGTAACTAGGAAGGCCACACAACCCATCAGCAACACACCATCCACAATCTGTAGCAAACGTAGACAGACAACAACTACAAGAAGAAGGGAGTGCCATTGTAGCACCCATAATTCGGAGTCTAAGCCATACAGAACAGGAATTAAGAAGCCCACCATTGGTGACATGGATTGAGTTGCGGAGCGTAGCCCACAGTTCTACAATAGGCAACTTAAACATAGTTGCAATAGAGGAGACATAATAAAGTGGCGCTGCGTAGGTCAAGCAGCCACCAGCAGGCTTGAGCAGGCATTGCGCCTGGCCTCTTCCTGCAACTCAACCGCACTCTCTTGGATTTCTGCAATGCCGTCCCCAACGGCTTCCATCAGTGCCTCATCCACGAGCTCTGCATCAACAGTATCCAGGTTGAAGAGGGACTCTAAAGAAGCAGTCACCTCCTTTGGCAGTGGCCCCTTGAAGAGAGTGGAGAATTTCTGCATAGCAACGTCGAAAGCCGACCGATCATCAGTTTTTAGAAGTCCAAGCTTGCGGCATAAATTTTGTTGTGAAGGTGATGAAGAAATCCTCTGGGTAATGCTCTGCCACCTTGATGTCGTTTGCACGCACGCCAAACTGGGAACAGAACGCCCTCGTCACCGTGGAGGCTTGTGTCCGGCCGAACTCCTCCGAGCCAGGCCACCACGACATGGGTGCTCAGACTGTCAAGCTCCCGGTCCATCTTCTAGGAGGAGGCCGCCACAGTGAACGTCTCCTTCGGATAGGAGTCCGGGTCGCCGGGCCTCACCATGACGGTCTGCACAAGTGGTGGGAAGCAAGGGCCATCGAGATGTGGGGTGGAGTGGTTGGTGTGCTACTGCTACTGCTCCTCTGAGGGCACTGCCGAGCCATATGACCTGAACCTCGACACTTGAGGCATTTCAGGGGATCCCTGCAATCTGCAGGAAAGTGGCCTCTGGACAAGCAGCACATGCATTTACCTCTCAAGCTTGCCATCAATTCCTCCCTAGCCGGGGAGCGCAGCGCAGAGTGCCAGGTTGTTGGGAGGCTTGAATGCTCAGGTGTGTTGACCCTCCGGTGACGCCTGTATCAGATCATTGTCCATCCATCGACATCGTCTTCAGTAGGTTTACCTAGGCTGGCATCCAACAACGCCTTGTACAGGAGACTTGAATGTTGATTCGCAGTGATAGACGATCTCCAGGGGCGCACGACGGTGCTGAGGGAGTGGCTGAGGGATGTAGCAGGGATTCTGAATCGAACTTGCTTGGCGAGGGGGCCAACTTTGGGCGGCCCGCGACAGCGGATTTGAGGCCTTAATGTGCCATGGCTGATAGCTTTGTCGGCGAGGTGGGGAGCTGGGGAGCATGACTAGGACGCGAGGCGTGGGGTGAGATGGGGTGCGGGCGGTAGCTTGTGGCCTGATCTATCGACCTATGCGGTTGTTTGAGGCTGGAAGCCAAGCAGTTTGATTAACGAGGACGGACGGTAAGTCCTCTGCCCCCATGGAGAGCACAACCATCTCCGGAGCAAACCAATCTTGGGCCTTAGGGACTAGATGCTAAAATAGCCCATTAGCTGAGCAATGTAAGCCAACAAGGACCATTAGGTGAGAAATAAAACAACTTTTTACGACCCGCATCCAACTATATATTCAGTGTACGTAATTGTTATGTGGAATCCAAACTTTAGATAGTGGCAATTGTGAACCCCTTAGTTGTTGCTTTTGCTCCTCCAAAAACAACTTATACTCTAAACTATGGTGCTAATTTGTTTCATATTCCGTAATAGTGAAGTGTTTATTTGTGTTATTTCTTAGGTACATCTATGATTGTAAACGACATGGATATCATCCGATCGTCCGAAGAGACCAATTATCGTTGGATAGTTTTTTTGGGGGTTATCCGTAACATATCCAGATTTCGGATTCGGATCCATATACTAAAGTTTGGATATCAGATACAAATATGTGATGACTGATATCCGGATATCTTCTTGGATATATCTTCTCGGATATATTTTTTGGATAGTTGTGTGTATTTTGATGATTTTTTGAAGAAAATAATAATAACACACAAATAGACTCAGAAATTCACAAAATTTTATGGAAGCACAACATATATCCATATATAATTCTAAAAAATATTTAGACCATAGAATCCATAAGATACCATTGTTTCTTTCATTTTCACTTCCACTTGTTGCATGAGTTACACGTGAAATCACTCTAAATATTCATGGGCGGAGGCGGCTTGACACGGGCGGCATGGCAACGACGAGCTCCTAGCGCGGGCGCGAGGAGGAAGAAAGGAAAGGGGCTAACACGTGGGGACTGACTTTCAGAGAGAGAGAGAGAGAGAGAGAGAGAGAGAGAGAGAGAGAGAGAGAGAGAGAGAGAGAGAGAGAGAGAGAGAGAGAGAGAAAGAGAGAGAGAGAGGGAGAGGGGAAAGGGATGGGAGGGGGCGGCGCTGGCGAGCCGGCTTGCCGAAAGCAAGTGTGGGCCGAGGCTGGGGAGAAGATTTCCTTTTTCTTTTTCTCAGGATTTTCTAATTATTTTTCTTTTATTTCAATACAAGGAGATATAATTATACACTTAGATAATTTGCTTAACCACAATAATCTTGGAACAAAAATACTCCTTTGGGGAATAATACTTTTTAGGGTAGACCCCAAAACTTAATAAAAATAATTTTCACATAAAAGAAACAATTAAGGTACCAAAGTAAACTTCTTTTGAAATGCTTTATCAAACAAAAGAGATGCTCAAAAGATGAATGCACCACACACTTTAAATTCAAAATTTGAAAATAATTATCCTCTTCTAAGTTCTCGTGCTCGTGTTTTATTTGGTGTTTAAACGAAAACGTCCGATGCTCCATAATAGCCTGTTTTTCCTGTGTTTCTTAGTGTCTTTTCGTTTTGGTTTCTTGTATCTTGTACCTTGAACTCTTGCATGATCTTTATGTCTTCTTCAATGAATCTTCTAATGACTTTTTTTTGATGTGTCTATCTTCTCGATGGTCACTTTGCCTTGGTCCAAATCCATGTTACATCATTTGAACTATATTCATAGGTAGTAGCAAATAATGATTGTCAAACTAATTTTATTAATTATCAAACATCAAAACTTAATTATCAAATGGAACTCGGTCCATTTTCCTTGTATTCTACAAAAACAAGTTCTCTCACGTAGGTTGAGCACAAATAAAAATCCACTCCAGCTACCTGTTTTGATCATTCCTCTCCTCCACTTCCAAGTTCCAAGTCATATCTTGGTCGACTGATCTAAACATGTAAGTAATGGTATAACCAAACAAGATTGTGCAGTCACCCTTCTAGCCAGTGATCGATGAGAGCTCTAATTCCACATGAACTAGTCTACTAGTCGCAGTTAACTTTGCATTTGTATCCGCTATAGTCAAACAAACACCACGGAACTATATGGCGCCGCTTCTTGTACGTGTCATAGACAGAGCCGTCAGGCAGCACCGCAGCTGTAGGCTGCCTGCTGATCCGGCTTGGCTACGGCGCTCTGGTCGTCCGTGACGGCCGGGACCGGGAGGGCGCGCGGCAGGTGGGGCAGGACGCGCGCGTGGCGAGCCAGGCTTGCACGCAGGCGTCGTGGTATGCGTGGCCGCACGCCGGGAGCACGCGAACGCGCTCGCCGCCCTCCGGGTCGAGCTCGGACAGGCAGATGGCGCAGTCGGCCTCCGCCCACACGGCGCCGGCGCCGGCGCCGTCCACGGCTTGGGAGGGGGGCTTAGGATCCTGCGCCTCCCGCGCGGCGCGGCGGCGCTCGAGGCATTGGAGGAGGAAGCGCGCGGTGTGGTAGAGGCAGACGGCGGCGCAGGAGGAGTAGGCGAGGAGGAGGACGACGGCGGAGAGGCGGGAGAGAAATGTATCGCCCCACGGGTCGATGGGAGTCGGAGGCTGCGCGGGTGACGGTGGTGGTGATGAGGAGTTGTTGATCATGGTCGCAGGTGCCGCCGTGCCGGTGGAGGGAGGGCGAGGCGGTGTGGCCGCTGCTCCGGTGCGCAGCGCTAGCGCCTGGCGCCATGCATGTGTCCTTTGGGCTGGCTGGAGCTTTTGTGGCTTGGACTTTTAGAGGCCGTGTGTGTGTGTGACAAGGCCGCCGCAGCGTGAAATCTGTTAGTTGGGCTAAAAATGGGCTGTCTAGATACTGCACCCTTCGGTTTGTTACTTTGTTGGGCTTTTTGTAGGAAACTACTGCATCTCTATTTGGTCTGGAGATGACGCGCCGGATCCTTTTTTCTCGTGAAGAAAAAAAGCAGCAGAGAGATGGTGCAACGCAAACAGAGGAGAGTATCCACTTCCATTTTTCTCAGCTAAAAAAAATAAGAATATACTGTACGTCCTATTGCGTGCAGAAATATTACAACAGCAGCAGATCGACGTGCGATCAGTTTGAAGTTTCAGGCTTTCAGCCACTTGTCGCACGAGATTACAAAAAACGCTTTCGCGCTCGTCTCGGGTACGGTCCTGCAAAGATGGCACAGCAGCACAACGGCACCGCCCATGGCCGTTTCAGCGAAGAGAAAGGCCTGCCCCCGCCCGGACCTGGAGAGGATAAGGAGCCGTCGCCGTCTGGACATCTGGACCTTCCCTCTCTCTATCTCTCTCTCTCTCTCCCCCGTGCCGGCACCGTCTGTGTGAATGGAGCGCCCGAAATCTGCATGGAGTTGATGGCAATGCTGATGGCAACCTGCTGGTTTATCTGTATGCGGAAACCCGCAACAAACCGTGATGCTGCCGGATACGCATACGCAGCAGCAGGGGTGGTCTTGTCTTCCAGAACGAATCCTACAGATAGCGGCAGCGGTTGCTCGCAATGCTAACCACGCACCTTTCTCTTGATCTTGATTGGGTTTTGTGTATGCACAAGCCTCGTGGACTTTATTTACACTATCTAGAATTTCCTATCTAGAATTTCCGAGTGTTTTGTTTGGTCCACGGGACAAAAAAGTCTCAGGGTCCCTATGAATCAACTGAAGCACTCGAGAAGAATAGAATTCTAGATTCATTTTTTGTAGTCAGACTATCTAAACTTTTTTCGTGACCTATTTTATAGAAAAAAATACTACCTCCATTCTTAAATATTTTTAAAAAACTTTGACAGCTCGTCTTATTCAACAAAAATGTGAAATATTGTTTATTTTGCTATAATTTGTTTTATCACTTGAGGTAATTTAAGCGTGACTTGAAATTTTATATTTTCGAATAAGACAAGTGGTCAAAGTTTTTTTTTAAAAATCAACGGCGTCATATATTTAAAAACGGAGGGAGTACCATCGTTTATGTTGAGGAAGCTGTTGAGCACTGTTTGTGGCACTGGGCATGCCCGAGTGGACCGGCCTGCCTTAGGCCCGGACAGTCTACGATTAGATCAGAACATGTGAATTAAGCTTCTATCTCCGCGCATGTTTATCCCTCTAAACTCGTGAGAGTTGTTGGAGGACGCCTAGAAGCGGGTCCACACCTCCCCTTATATATTTGATGGGGTATGACTGATTGAATCAATCAGCAATCAAACCAAATCAATATATCATATGTTCCTTTACTTTTTGCCTTAGGAGTAGACAATAACTTAGTCTTCTTCATCTAAATCTTCACCTCTCTTTAACTCTACATCGTCTAGAGGCGTCTTGGGTGGTCTGCCGATTCCAAGACAAATCCTAAGATCTCTCCTCCCTGACGGGGTCAGATCTAGGTGCTGTTGACGAACGTTGCCGACTCTGCGCACACGCGGATCGTCCGGTCACTAGGCGCAGGCCTACCAGCTTGGCGCAGAGAAGACTCAGCTTGCTATAGGTCACAGACCGTCCAACACTATGCCACAGACCGTCCTCGATGCCGTAGAGAGCACCACTACCGGTGCACCTCGCAGTGATTGGCGTCCAGATCGGCGTCAACACATGTTTAGATCTTACAACAAGCGACTGATCTGATTTCGCTCCTACCCGCTGTAACTACCCCTTAGGTAAATGAGACAAACGAATTCCAAGCTCTTAGATCTTACATAGATGAACAACGACAACACATGCAACAAATAATAGAGGGTATGCAAGATGATTACAAAAGGCTAGCGCGTGCATTTGAAAAATCTGTTGTTGCTAATTTTCCCACACACGAGGATGGAACCAAGGAAAATATGCATAATTCATCGGCTACGAATTGGCACGACCAATCTTAGACGCTTATGAGATGCTAATGAACTCATATCCCGAACAACCACAACCTTCTGCCTACAGCCGAACCGTCTAGGCCTGCAACAGTCGGACCCGTTTTTCGAACTGAATCGCCGAAATACGTGCCAGGCACCATATTCCATGCAAACCCTAACAGATACACACGGACCGTCCACCTACATGGCCGTACCGTTCGCGTACATGGCCGGACAGTCCACGCATTACACCTATCGTATGGCACAGAGTATATAGAACACAATGCTAATTTTTATCACCCATTTGTATGCCCATCTTAGCCAAAACTTCCCTTTACCCCTACGGCTTCTCAACACCACAGCACCGCCCCCCAGATGCGTGGGGCGAGCACTTTTCGGCCCACCTAGGAGGTTGGAAAAAGATGACTAGCTATATGAGCTGCCGAGGGCAAGCATTAACACCCCCACAAAACCCGAACCCCTGGGCAAGGAGGCAAGATAATACCCAAACACCCACACCATTGATAGACCAGGGCCGGTGGACTATCACCGGCCACCATTGACATAGTGAGGGAAGAGATAGATGGGGCATTCTGAGTTAAGCTCGAAGTTATTATGACTCCTACGGGGCAGTCATATCGGAAACCTTATGACAGTCGATTTGATTATCACCATACCCCAGGGAAAAAGGATAACCGAATTCGCAAAATTTTCGGATGACCAAGGAAATAGCACACACGAGCACATATGCCAGTTCCTAGCACATTTAGGAGAATTGGCCGACACAGAGGTGTTTCACGTTCATTTATTTTTGTTATCTCTAACTGGGACTACATTCTCCTGGTACGCCACACTACCTCCTAACTCTATTTTTCGTGGGGAATTTAGAGCAAAAAATTTATGATCATTTTTCTCTGGTGATTATGAGTTAGACCAGGTAGACTTAGTAGCACTAGGGAAAGGGAAAGACGAATCGGTTAATGACTACATCCAAAGGTTCCGGGACACAAGAAACCGATGTTTCCAAATTCACCTTGCACAAAAATAGCTAGCAGGATTAGCTTTTAATGGAATGTAATACTATTTAAAACAAAGATTAGAATGCATTTAATTTTTACGCTAGCTCAGTTACATAAAAGAGCTTTGGCTTGCGAAAGCCAAAGCAAAGACACGACAAAAGCGGTCCGTCACAATGTCCATGTGGTAGATTGTGAGCAAAATAGCTCGGAGGACAAATCACAAGAGGTATACACTGCCGAGATGGTTTGTCCAAAGCACGCCAAATCCCCAGTTTGTTCCTCTTTGCAACCTGTTCAAAATAAGTGGCAAGATGTTAAATTTATGTTTAATGTTGGTAAATGTAACAAAATATTTGATGAGTTACTCAAAAGCGGCATCATTAAAATAAATCATACTATTACATAAACGTCTTGCTTATTGCAAGTGACATATTGCGTTCTCTCATGCCACTAATGATTGTAATATATTTCGACGACAGGTCCAATCGCCCATCAACGAGGGCCGATTGAAGTTTCAAGAAATGTAGGTGGACACAAAACCCTTTCCAATGAATATGATCGGTTTTGACAATAAAAAAGTCCTGGTTTGGCCTAGTACGTCCGATAAGGTCTAAGTCAAGGGATCATCATCAGTGACCCATGAGAGGCTGATGAAATCACCAAGATTTCTTGCAGGAAAGTGGCTGCAGAAAAGACCCTAGATGGAGGGGAGACATTGAAGATCACCATCATGGCCTCTAACACTAGGGGCAAGCGCAGGCAGGCGGCCAAGTGCAACGCACTATTCTGCGCACCGCGGATGGACCAACGCGTAGGCGCTGACGGTCCGGGACACTCGGACAGTCCGAATGGGTCTAGCGGATGGTCCGACAATACCCAAAAGTAGCGACGACCACATACCTTCAAGCCACGATGACCAAAAATAGGTACGTGGAAGATCAATACATCTAAAATATCAGGTCGGCTAGTCAAAGCCGGCCCAACCTTTGATAAGTTGTTATCTAAATATGTGAAAAAGAAGACTGGACCCAACAATCAGCCAGCAAAACAAGCACATTCACCTCCCCATGAGAGACAGGTATGATCTATTGAGCCACCTAAGAACAATGCCCAATTAATACCCAATGTACCTACATGTCCTCCACCCCCATATCCACCTATGTCGTATCAGTACACGTACCTACAACCATTTTTATGTCCCCAATCAGATGTGGGGCATGCCACCATATTCATATGGGATGCCACAATACCCCACTTGGGTGGCACCCCAAACTTTCATATTTGACATGTTGGCATCACCAGTGCAAGACCGATTAAGTTTACCTCAATCTAATCACCAGGCACAGGTCCAGCAAGGATGCCAGACTACTTGGCCATAAAGGCCGACCAATCCGGCAGGGGGGCATGGAGAGAAAATACCCACGAGCGCCAAGAGAACAACAAATGGAGATATCATGAAGATAGGCACAACAGATGTCGTCATACAGGGGAACAATGAAGGACCGATGATTTTTGGTAAATCGACCAAGATAGATGATGGAAAAGACACAGGAGCAACAAGTGAAATAGTTGACCCAAAGTACTCCATGCCCAGATGGTGCGTAGCGGGACTTCCACATTTTCAAAAGCACAAATTGTAGGGCCTAAGAGCAACATAAAGCAGAGAAAAGGAAGCAAAAAATGTTTAATGATACACATCCATAGTACCCCCACCATAAAGGATATGGAAACCAAAGGTCACCGAGACAACTCAAGAGGCCACAAAAATAGAAAACGAAAAAGTAGTTGTGCAGGTCCCTACAGGTATTGCGGATAGTCCAGCTCCATAAACCGGACCGTCCGAGCCAGGAGTGTACCGTTCGACCCCTGAGTCTAGACCGTCCACACCCCACCAGGAAGCCTCCAACGACGCGCCAACACCTATGGATGAGGACAACGTTGAGGGGGACAATTTACTAGGAGAGGCCCTGGTCGACTACGGAGCCTCGCTCGAGCACCTAGGTATGGATGTTAATGTTATTACATTTTCAATCAATTACACTATTATCGGTGATACTGAACCTGCAGTCGTTAATTTAATTTTGGTCCTAAAGAGGCCACCTTCACCAAGTCAAAAGAATCCGCCAATCATTTAAAGCTGCTCTTTGTGCGCGGGCATATCGATGGAGTAACGATTGCTATAATGTTTGTAGATGGTGGGGTGGCCGTGAATTTAATGCCTTACTCATTGTACAAAAAATTAGGGAGGCAGGATGACGAGCTGGTCAAGACTAATATGACCCTAGTGGCGTTGGAAGCGGCAGTTCGATCAAGGCCAAGGGAGTCACGTCCATTGAATTAACCATCGGGACAAAGGCCCTCGCCGCTACTTTTTTTTGTCACCGAGATAGAAGGAAATTATAATCTGATCTTAGGTAGAGATTGGATACATGTGAACCAATATATACCTTCTACTTTATATCAAATGCTATTGAAATGGTATGCGATGGCGTAGAACAGGTACATGTTGATGCATCAGCTTGCATTGTCATAACTGATGCCCATGTACTTTGGACCTATGAGACTGCCACATGTCTCACATGAGTTGATTTTTCTGATAGCTAGTTCGTAAGCATAGACAAGAGAGGGTTCATACCTGTAATGCTAGAGCTGATGAAGAATTGGTTGAATCACAAATAAGGTTAAAATGATAGACACACCCATAGATAGTTATTGCCTGGACGCAGTCGGTCCAACCCCTAAGGCCGATTGGTCCGAGGTACACCAGAGAGCGCTACAGAGCAAAGGCCATATCACGAATGGCCCGACCCTTTAGGTTGGATAGTCTGATGTCCCCGCGGACGGTCTGCCCCCAAGGCGGGAGAGGCCGATGGCTCCTAGAGAGGGTCACAAAGAGTCCATTGTCACGGACGGACTAGCCCCTAAGGCTGGACAGTCTGCAACTACGCATAGAGCCTCAAACTCTTTCGAGGTAAGTACAATAGAAGAGTTCAGAGATCTCGACAAATTAGGATAGGGGTTTACATCGGCCGATCCTTTGGAGGAGATTGACATAGGGGATGGTAAAAATCCTAGTCCGACTTTTGTATACAAGACACTGGAAGCTGATCCTATGCATGAAATAATCGGCTTATTAAAAGAATATTTTGATTGCTTTGCTTGGAGCTACATTGAGATTATAGGATTAAGTCGAGAGCTAGAAGAGCATCGTTTACCCATTAAGCCTGGTTTCAGGCCCTTTAAACAAAAGCCAAGGTCATTTTGTCTAGACTTACTCCCTAGGATTAAGGACGAAATTCATCAGCTCTTGGAAGCTAACTTTATTAGGCCTTACAGATATGCGGAGTGGGTCTCTAATATTATGTTAGTGGAGAAGAAGGATTCAGGTAAGCTTAGAGTATGTATTGACTTCCGAAATCTAAATAGAGCAACTCCTAAAGATGAATATCCTATACCTATAGCCAACATATTAATTAATAAAGCATCAGGAAATAGAGTTATTAGCTTTCTTGATGGTAATGTTGGATATAATTAGATTTTTATGGCAGAGAAAGATGTGTCTAAAACGGCCTTTGTATGTCCAGGCTTTATTGGGTTGTTTGAGTGGGTTGCCATGACATCCGGTTTAAAAAAATGCTAGTGCCACTTATCAAAGGCTATGAATTTGATTTTTCATGAGTTGTTGGGAAACACTATGGAAGTTTACATTGACTATAGTAGTTAAATCGACTAAATTTGGTTCTCATATTATTGATTTGCACAAAGCCTTTGATAAGATACGTCAGTATGATTTTAAAAATGATCCCTCATAAATATGCTTTTGGGGTGTCGACTAGAAAGTTCCTAGGATTCATCATACATGAGCATGGCATAGAGATAGATCCCGACCAAATTAAGTCCATTCGGAATGTGGGGGCTCCAACTTATAAGCTTGAAATGCAAAAGTTTATCGGCAAGGTAAATTATTTGCGGAGGTTTATTTCTAACTTAGTCGGGAAGGTTGATGCTTTCACTCCTAATCTTCAGCTTAAAATAATGCCGATTTTACTTGGGAGCAGAACAACAGGAAGCATTTGATCCTATTAAAAACTATTTGTCTTTGGCTCCAGTATTGGAAGCACCAAAAGTAGGAGTATCATTCATGTTATACATTATCCGAAGAAAAAGTTATCGGAGCTGTTCTGACTCAGAAAACTAAAGGAAAGGATCATCTTGTTACCTACTTAAGCCGGAGAATGGTGGATGCTAAAACAAGGTACACCTTTGTTGAAAAATTATGCTTGTGCTTGTTTTATGCTTGCACTAAACTTAGATGTTATCTATTGTCTAGTCCTTGCACTATTTTTAGTCAAACCAATGTGATGAAATAGATGTTGTGAAACCCAATTATGAGTGGTAGAATTGGTAAATGGGCTTATGCACTTGTAGAATATGACTTGACTTATGAATCATTATAATCTATGAAAGGTCAGGTTGTAGAAGATTTTATTGTAGAACATTAGATTAGTGATACTCACGAACTAGACATATCATATGTCACTATTAATCCCTGGACTCTGTATTTTGATGGGCCAGTTTGTAATGAGAGACAAGAAATTGGCATTGTAAGGAAATGGACCTTAGGCCATTTGGCTAAATGAGTTTTGGTGTTTGATGATTAACACAACCTGTGAACTAATGTGTTTGCTAGTGTTTGTGTTTGTAGTTCACAGGATGCTAAAGTAACTTGGACCAAGACATTGAGGAAAGCAACACCTCAAAAGAAGACATTATGAAGATCAAATGAAGTCCAAGAGAAGAAAGAAGTGTTGCCTGCGGATTGTCTGTGCGAGGAGCACCAGACTGTACGGTGGCACACCGGACTGTCCGGTGCCAACGCGCCGGACTATCCGGTGCACCAGGAACAGGAACCCTAACGACTAGTTCCAGGTGGCACTGTGGAGAGAAGACCACCGGACTGTCCAATGTGAAGTCCGGACTGTCTGGTGTGCAAAGCCTGCGCGCCAACGGTCACCTGCGGTGTCATCCCAATGGCTAGGCACACCGAACAGTGGCACAAGACTGTCCCGTGCACCTCCAGACCGTCCGGTGTGCCACAGAGAGCAGCAACTTTTCTCCAACGGCTAGATTTATGTTGGGGGCTATAAATACACCCCCAACCGGCCATTCAAAGGTGTGGGAGCCCAAGAGACATACCAAGGCACATAGTTCACATTTCCAAGAGCTCATACACCCAAGTGCTTAATAGAATCACTCAGTGATTAGCGTAGGTGCTTTGCGAAGTGCTTAGGTTAGTTAGCCGCTCTAGCGCTTGCTCTAGGTGAATCCTAGTCAGTTGAGTGAGTTTAGATAAACCACACAACCCGTCGGCTCTTGCGCGAGTCGTTGTAATTGTACCGAGTGGTGCAAGAGTCTTGCGAGACCGTGACAACCGTGTTTGTGTCACGGCCGCCACCGTGTACCGTAGGGAACGAGGCCCGGGGCGTTTTCAGCCAGAAGCTCGATAGTGGAGACGACGGGGAGCGTTCGAGAGGAGCCGAAAGCGGAGCACCACTTGCGCGTGGAGAAGGCCCGCAACTCTCTACGAAGTTACTCGACCGAGGTGCTTGGCCCTCGCTTGGGCTTCCCTTTGCGTAGGGGCACCAACGAGGATTAGTCGGGACCTTGCGTGGTTCCGGATACCTCGGTAAAAATACCGGCGTCATCCACTAGAGTTTGCATCTCTACCTTGCTCTTTAAGTTTCCGCATTTATATTAAGCATTTAAGTTTCAATCTTGTATTTATATTTATATAGTGTAGATTGAAACTTAGCCATTGTGGTAGAGATAACAACACTTAGACAAAACCTAGTTTACACATTATAGTTTGATTATTTTCATATGTTTTGCTCTAGGGATTTATTTGTGGCCTAGTTTAGTAAAAGTTTTAGAAGTCCTAATGCACCCCCTCTTAGGCGTCACCCGTTTCCTACAAGTTGTATCAGAGCCTGGTTTGGCTCATTTGAAATGTTTTAGCTTCACCGCTAAAAGAGCCGACACTTTTTAGAGGAAGGGATGGATACCCATAGGCCACCACACTTCGACGGCACTAACTTCCCATATTATAGTGCTAGAATGGCTTGTTACCTAGAGGCCATTGATCTAGGTGTTTGGAGAGTCACTCGTGACAGGATGAATCCTCCCAAGAATCCTGATAATCCCACAACGAGTGAGGAAAAAGAAATTCATTTAAATGCTAGAGCCAAAAATTGCTTGTATGAATCTCTTAGCATGGATATTTTTAATCGTGTTTTTTACATTTAAAACTGCTAATGAGATTTGGCTAGAATTGCATGAGCTCCATGACGGCACATCAAATGTCCATGAGCAAAAACATTGTCTAGTCTTAAATGAGTATAATTCTTTTGCTATGAAAGAAAATGAGCTTGTTAGAGATATGTATTCTCGTTTAAATCTAATCATCAATGAGCTCAACTCTATTGGCATTAATAAGCTAGGTGATGCAGACATTGTAAGGAAGATTATCTCCCTGCTACCACAACAAAGATACATGAGCATCATCACTATTCTTCACAACATGGAGGACTTGAGTACAATGATCCCGACCATTGTGATTGGGAAAATCGCGGCCTTTGAGATGTCGCGAAAAATGTGTCAGGGAGAGGAGCCAACTTCCTCAAGGCCATATGCTTTTGCATGTGATGAAAGGAAGGGTAAAAAGAAGGCTCCCACTCCAAGTTCCTCAAGTGAAGAAGAGGAAGAAGAAGAAAGTGATGACGAAGGAGATAATCAACCATCAACATCATCCTCCGAAAACGAAGAAACAATCCGACGTGTCGAAAAGGTAATGGGGATGATCCACAAGATTAATCTAATGGGTGTGCCCCTGCAGGT
Organism: Zea mays; assembly: GCF_902167145.1. NCBI lineage: Eukaryota > Viridiplantae > Streptophyta > Magnoliopsida > Poales > Poaceae > Zea > Zea mays. The sequence continues at coordinate 109,598,434 of NC_050102.1, forward strand.
AGAGGATCTTCTCTTTAACATTGACAGAAAAAAGCAAAGAAAGAGAGGATGCTTCGCATGCGGGGAAAAGGGTCACTTCAGGGACAACTGTCCAACTATGGCCGAACCCAAAAAGGAGAGGAGCAAAGGCAAAGCGCTAACAAGTGTCAAAACTTGGGACGATTCTTCAAGCGAAGATGAACCTCCAAGGACGCGCAGCCATGGATCCTCATCAAGCTCATCACGGTCATCATGCAAGTGCCTTATGGCAAGAGGTAAAATGAGTATTCCATCCTCTAGTGATGAAAGCAGTAGTGATGATGAAGGTGAGGGAAAGCCCTCCGTAGATGAGCTTGTGGAAGTCGTTAAATTTTTTCAAGATGTATGCACTAAACAAAAAGCTCAACTTAAAACTTTGAAAAACAAGTTGATTAGCTCTCAAAATGACTATAAAGGTTTGCTAGAAAAATTTGAAGCCTTTGCAAATTTGAATTGTGAGCTATCAACTAAAATTGAGCAATTAGAGTCTAGTGCTACATCCACAACTATCGATGATGGCCTTATTAAAAAGAATGAAAAACTTAAGGCTAAGTTAGCTAGCTCTCAAGAAGCTACTGAAAATTTGCTAGAGAAAATGGAAATTCTTAGCATACACAACAATGAGCTAACTACTAAGCTAGAAAACATTGGTAGCACCCAGGAGCATCTTTAGTTGAAATTCCTGAAATATTAAAAGGATGCTTCTACCTCTTGCTTTGATTTAATTGATAATTCTAACCCCTGCAACCAAGTTCTTGTTAAGAGTATTGTTGTAGAAACATGTTTGAATGAGGTTGCAAAGGAGAATAAGCAATTAAATCAAGGAGTGGCTCACCTTGGCAAGGCTTTGTACAACAAGAAAGGCAAAGCCAAACAAATCCAACCTCCACAGGATAACACCACTGCGGGAGTGAACGAGCCTGTGGAGGGTGAAACTGTGATTTGTAGGTTGTGCCACAAGGAAGGCCATAAGTCTTTCCAATGCAAGGCGATGACCGGGGATAAGAAAAAGCAAAAGCTCAAACAAAATCCATCAAGCAAAATCTCCAACACCTACATCAACAAGGTGGACAAAAAGGCTGCTACACCATATTTGATCAAGAAGAAAAAGAATGGAAAGGTGATAGCAATCAAGGCCAACAAGCAAGCCAACAAAGGAAAGGAGGCCAAACACATCTGGGTGCCAAAGGAAATAATTTCAACCATGAAAATCACCAAGAGGTTTGGATCCCGAAAGGGAAGTGAAGTAGTCCAAACGATAACAGGAAATTTGGAGACTTGGCAAATTAGGTATGTATATCATGGGATACATCATATTGGATCAAGTTTATTGCCAAGTGGGTTAGTGAATATTTTGGATCCAAATTTCCCACCCATGACTAAGGTAACTAGTTTATTGTATTCCTTATTTTCAGATATGCATATCTATTTTCTTGTATCTAGTTTTACCTTTCATACCTAGTATTTCATTTGCTATTTACTTTAGATTGAACAATGCATGCATATTAGGTAAATCACATGGTAGGATTGCTCGTTCTAAATTCATATTCTTGAGCAAACCTATATGGCTTAAAATGTTTAATTAAGCACGACACATAGCTCATTTAACATCCCTAAGTAAATGAAACTAATGCTTCAAAATCTTATATTCTACAATTGGTATCATTTAACTTATATGTGCTAAAGCTCGGATTATAGATAATTTGCCCCTCTTGATATCAAATCAAAGTGCATGTCTACTACAAGTATTCAAAACTTGTATGCACACATTCAGGGGGAGGTTACTCTATAATCTAAGACTTTGAGACTAATACCTTTTTCAAGTCTATTTCATGTAATAGTCTCATTGTAAGGAAAATGAAGTCCCCGGAGAAAGACAACAAGCTTCCACTGCAAAACCACAAGAACTCTTACGTCTCACAAGTCTACCACTTGTCTTCAAATGGTCTGCCATTGATTTTCAATTGGTATCTTTGAGACTAGATTTAATATAATTTACATGTCTTTTCCAATATTTGATTAGACTATATTTCATATCTTATACTTCCCATGTTGCTAAAATGCATATATTGTTGACTCATATTTTGTTACCTATGCATAAGGGAAGTTAGTCTATTCAAATCATGTCTTGCACCTCTATTTTTCACATGCTTTTTCTAAAGTAGAAGATCTCTGTCAGGGGGAGTATTTCTTCGTCTCTAATGGGGGAGAAAATTCTCTCTAAAAGAGAACACCCATTTAGGAGGAGTAAAATTGACGAATACTTTATGAGGGCAAGTCCTTATTTGCTTCCTACATGTTTTTAATGTCTTCCTTTTTGGTGGTTGATGCCAAAGGGGGAGAAGTTTAGGGACCAAAGCATTGAAATTTGTATCAAACACCAAACACCACCAATTTAAAATTTTATTTCTTCAAGTGGTTTTGGTTCTTTGGTCTAAAATAGGAAGTAAGTGAATTATGAGTTAGGGGGAGGCTTAAGTCCACGATATCACATTGTGGGGACAAACATGCATCCTAGCAAGTAGATTGCGTATTTTCATTCAAATGTTTGTTATATTTGCTTGCTTTGGTTGTGTTGTCATCAATCACCAAAAAGGGGGAGATTGTAAGGAAAATAGACCCTAGGCCATTTGGCTAAATGAGTTTTGGTGTTTGATGATTAACACAAAATGTGAACTAATGTGTTTGCTAGTGTTTGTGTTTGTAGTTCACACGATGGTAAACTAACATGGACCAAGACATTGAGGAAAGCAACACCTCAAAAGAAGACATTATGAAGATCAAGTGAAGTCCAATAGAAGTAAGAAGTGTTGCCTGCGGACTGTCTGTGCGAGGAGCACCGGACTGTCCGGTGGCACACGTCGGACTCTCCGGTGCACCAGGAACAGGAACCGTAACGGCTAGTTCCAGGTGGCACTGTGGAGAGAAGACCACCGGACTGTCCGGTGTGAAAAGCCTGCGCGCCAATGATCACCTGCGGTGTCAGCCCAACGACTAGGCGCACCAGACAGGGGCACCGGACTGTCCGGTGCACCACCTAACTGTCCGGTGTGCCACAGAGAGCAACAACTTTTCTCCAACGGATAGATTTGTGTTGGGGGCTATAAATACACCCCAACCAACTATTCCAAGGTGTGGTTGCCCAAGAGACATACCAAGGCACATAGTTCACATTTCCAAGAGCTCATACACCCAAGTGCTTAATAGAATCACTCGGTGATTAGCGTAGGTGCTTTGCGAAGTGCTTAGGTTAGTTAGACCGCTCTAGTGCTTGCTCTAGGTGAATCCTAGTCAGTTGAGTGAGTTTAGATAAACCACACAACCCCTCGGCTCTTGCGCGAGTTGTTGTAATTTTACCGAGTGGGGCAAGAGTCTTGCGAGACGGTGACAACCGTGTTTGTGTTACGACCGCCACCGTGTACCGGAGGGAACGAGGCCCACGACGTTTTTAGCCGGAAGCTCGATAGTGGAGACGGCGGGGAGCGTCCGAGATGAACCGGAAGCGGAGCACCACTTGCGCGTGGAGAAGGCCCACTGCTCTCTACGGAGTTACTCGACCGAGGTGCTTGGCCCTCGCGTGGGCTTCCCTTTGCGTAGGGGCACCAACGAGGATTAGTCGGGACCTTACGTGGTTCAGGATACCTCGGTAAAAATACCGGCGTCATCCACGAGAGTTTGCATCTCTACCTTGCTCTTTAAGTTTCCGCATTTATATTAAGCATTTAAGTTTCAATCTTGTATTTATATTTATATAGTGTAGATTGAAACTTAGCCATTGTGGCAGAGATAGCAACACTTAGACAAAACCTAGTTTGCACATTTTAGTTTGATTACTTTCATAGGTTTTGCTCTAGGGATTTATTTGTGGCCTAGTTTAGTAAAAGTTTTAGAAGTCCTAATTCACCCCCCTCTTAGGCGTCACCCGTTTCCTACAGGCATCGTGCTTGTTTCACCAATGAATGCCTCTTATGACTTCTATAGCTGATTGAAAACTTATTGGGCTAATAATCAAGCCAAATATGAGGCCCTCTTATTCGGTTTAGAGTTTTTGATTATATGGGAGTAAAGCATGTGAGAAAATTTGGTGATTCTCATCTAGTTGTCTAGCAAATTTTAGAGGAATATCAATGTTTAGATGGCACTTTAAATACTTATCTTGAAAAATGTTGGGACATAATCCATTCTTTTGACGAATTTGATATTTGCCATTTATCTAGAGCCGAGAATGGCAGGACTAATAATTTGGCACAAGATACATCAGGATATCAGATAAAACGATGGAGATTTCACAATTCTAAAAGTCTGATAACCAGTTTTGCACCAAATTCCTAGGTCGCGGACCATTCGGGATACATAGTCGGACCGTCCACGGAAGGCTCGGACCATTCAGGCAAGGAGTCCGGACCGTCCGATGGTATCAGGGATGTCTCCTTAATCAATTTGGCTAACAATCTAGCCGATGCAATTGATTGGAGGACGCCTATAATTAATTACCTACATAATCCCGGTGTTAGGATAGAGAGGAATGTTCAGCGTACAACTTTAAATATATTTTTTATTGATAATGAACTTTATCGCCGAAATGTTGATGATGTCCTACTTAAATGCTTGGGCCTAGATGATGTTATATTAGCTATGGTCGAAGTACATGAAGGGATTTGTGGTAATCATTAATCGGCTCCAAAGATGAAGTGACTATTGAGAAGATCTAACTTCTATTGGCTTGAAATGATAGCTGATTGTTCTAAATATTACAAAGGATGTCAAGTATGTCAGAAGTTCGATGATCTGCAGCTAGTCCCCGCAGCCGAACTACATCCTATTATCAAACCTTAGCCATTTAGGGGTGGAGTTTGGACTTTGTAGGAGAAATTCATTGTTTGTCATCAAAAGGGCATCAGTTTGTGTTGGTTGCCACATATTACTTCACAAAATGGACTGAAGCCGTTGCTCTAAAGAACATGACACATAAGGAGGCAATTTAGTTTATAACTGAGCATATCATTCATAGATTCGACATTCCCCAAACTTTGACTATGGACTAGGAGACTTACTTTATGTTAAAGGGGATACGTGAGTTTGCCGAATTATATAAGATCAAAATTTTCAATTCTTCTCCATATTATGCTCAGACCAATGGACATGCCGAGTATAGTAATAGGACATTGATTAGCCTAATAAAGAAGAAGATATATGACCACCCTAGGCATTGACATAAGAGTTTGTCTGAGGCTTTGTGGGATCATATAATATCTAAACATTTTGCTACTAAAGTCTCTCCTTATGAACTTGTTTATGGCCAGGAGGTTGTCTTGCCTCTGAAGATAAGCCTAACTGTCGGAGATTATCATAATTTGATGATGGACAATATTGATGAAGTAACCAACAAAAGATTGGTGGCTCTAGGAGGGATTGAGAAATACAAGATTCTGGCTGCCAAAACTTACAATAAGAAGGTCAAGGCGAAGTCATTCCTAGTTGGGGACCTGGTGTGGAAGACCGTCTTGCCACTAAGAAGCACGGACCGGAAATTCGGTAAATGGTCACCAAGCTAGGAGGACCTAAACCTTAAAACCTAAACCCTAAACCTTACAGAATCACACAAGTAATAACTGGTAATGCCTACATATTGTAAACTTTGCAAGGTGAAGACCTACCCAAGACACTGAATGGTCGTTTCTTAAAGCAATATCATCCTATTATGTGGCAAGATGCTTAGTAAACCGTTGTTGTCACATCGAGTTGTTCCCAACTTGCACCAGTGCTTTTGGTTCGCTCAGCTTCGCCAAAAGGCAGGGGCATGTGTTGAGCACCGTTTGTGGCACTGGGCACGACTGGACGGTCCGGCCTACGGATAGTGCACCCTTAGGCACGGACAGTCTACGATTAGATCAGAACAAGCGAATTAAGCTCCTATCTCCATGCATGTTTATCTCTCCAAACTCGTGGGAGTTGTTGGAGGACGCCTAGGAACGAGTCCAAACCTATCCCTTATATATTTGAAGGAGTAGGATCGATTGAATTAATCAACAATCGAACAAAATCAACATATCTTCCATTCCTTTACTTTTTTTCCCTAAGAGTAGACAACAACTTAGCCTTCTTCACCTCTCTTCGACTATACGTCGTCTGGAGGCATCTTGGGTGGCCTGCCGATCCCAAGACAAACCATAGGATCTCTGCTCCTTGACGGGGTCCCTTCCGGGGGTCAGATCCAGGTTGGCCAACGCCGCCGCCTCTGCACACACGCGGACCATCTGGCTCGCCGCCGCCTCTGCACACACGCGGACCCTATGCCACGAACCGTATGTGCTGTCACATAGAGCACCACCGTCGGTACACCTTGCAGTAATTGACGCTCAAATCGGCGCCAGCATAAGCGAATCATCCGCGTAACAAAATTTATGGCTTTGTAACGCACGCGTAAAAGACAAATGACTTGCATGTAAACAAGAAGAAATTTTTAGGTGGAAGGCTCCTGAAGAGGATCATGATGCAAAGCCGCCTTGACAGGTCCTCCCAAAGAACACACAGATGATAGTGGATTTTTACTTACCCTTGTGCACATAGGGATTACCCTAGCCATACATTTTGTGTTGAGATTCGTGCAGAAAAGAGACAGGTGGACCGAAAAACTCAGAGTAGATGATAGATATTATATCAAGATTTGTGCAGCAACACAAGAGAGGCGTCGAGGTAGCCCTTGTAGCCACAAGGGCATGGGCAGGGATGACAATTTAACTCGTAAACCTGAAACCCGACGGGTACCCAACCCGATGGGTGCGGGTATGGGTGGAGATTTTGACCTGTGGATGCAACCCGCACCCGACCCAAAATTTTGTTCATTCTTTTGCGTAAAAATATTTAAGATATAATAGTAATTATTTTTAATAAGTAACTTGGATATTCATAAAATGTTTTGTTGTTGCTCAAACGTGAGAAAACTTAAAATTCATAGATATAAATTAATTATTATCGGTGCTAATTTGCTTATAGCTGAATTATTGTTCAAAAGTGTACGCAAAGTAAAAACCTTCGGGTGACCCGAAACCCGACGGGTTCGGGTGTGGGTTTGAAATTACGCCCGCAGTTGCGGACGAGTTTAGGTAGGCTTCACGGGTGAGGTTGCGGGCGGGTTTTTGCTCCACCAGATCCGCAACTAAAGTAATCTGCTGAGAGGGGCGTGGGAGAAAAAAACGCGGCTATAGCAACAGCTGCTGCTCTACAGCGAAAGCTTCCAATAAAATGACTCGGAGTAATGATGCATTTATATTTCTCTAATGTCTCCACTGAGTTAAGTTCCCAAAATCCAAAAGTTTACAATAATATCACATGCATAGGTATATTATGAAAATATATTTCATGATCAATCCAATGATTTTTATATAAATTTGGTCAAGCTCAAGATATTATAATTTAATAATGCAGTAGGATTACATTCGATTCCTTTGTAGGTCAGAACGAGTGTATACAACAGTTGTGATGAGCAGTGGAAACTAATAACTTAATTTCTAGACGTTGAGGTATACATGCATGAGCCAAAAAATGCCACACTTTAGCCTAGCAGTTTGATGACGTTCTTCAAGAAGGTCTCGGATTCTCGGCGTATGGTTACTCGACTTGTGTGTTTACAAAAGCTGTGGAAAAGTGACTCCCCAGTCAAACGCTCTGATGGCCACTCCTCCTCCATGAGAGCAGACTTGCTTGCCATTTTCCGGGGCCGTCACCGCTAAAAAGGCGCTGCGGCAGCGAGAGACGACAACAAGAACTAGTGTTCCAACACAGCAGCCTCCTTTTCCCATGCCTCCTGAAACGACGATTCCCCTCGCCCCCATCATTACGATGCTACACATGGCCGGACGGATATGAATAGTATGGGGACAGATTGCATTGCAAAAGCCATCTTCCTTGCAACTGCGTGCACGCAGTAGTAGGCCGGCTAGAAAGTGCCCGCAGGCTCTGCTGCCGCATTGTCCATCTATATATCCGGGAGACACACAAATAAAATCTAGTCAAAGTCTGAATAATGGACGACACACATCGATTGAGATGCAACTTTTGTCTCAGAGATTGCTTGTTGTTCGTCACACATGCATGTGAGGCGTGAGGTAGCTAGAGGAGAGGTGGAGCAAGCAACAGCTACTCATGCAGTCATGGCTTTGTTCGAAGCCTTTCTCTCTTTTCTTTGCTGGTCTTCCCAATGATGCGTTTCGTGCTTGCTGGTAAGCACACACTCTCGGCTCTCCCGCATGCTTTCCAACCCTTGTGTGTCTGCGGCTTGCTCCCCATGATTGCCCACATGAGAGGGGGGCAATCCTTGGCTCCGTCCTGGGACAACTGCACTTAGGCAGGCAGGATCTATGTCGGCTAATGAGACAAGGCCCAACCACAAACCACACAAGACTGATGCTGTGTGGCAATCCACCACTAAGGCTAGCTGCTTCCTTGCACCTTGCCGCCTTGCGGGATCTATTTGTTTTCTCTCTTCTTGTCACAAGACAAGCATGCAAGTACACGGGAACAAACAGATGAGAAGCTTTAGTGCCTAACTAAATTGGATTTTGTGTACGTATGTGTCTACCTATGGCGCCATATGCACAAGTAGGCCAGGTGTGCAACAAACTTCTAGTTAACAATCTGATTAAAATACTTAACTACTGGTCCTGCTAGTTGGAAATTGTCAAGGTGAGACGCATGAAAGATCTCCCTTGGCCTGCATTGCGTGCTGATGTTTTTTTTTATCCTCATGTGTGTGAAAGGTAGTTTTGCTGTGTAGTGTATGCAGGGTTCCAGCTTGTTGATGTCGATTGGGAAACAGGCGCCAAATAGCTTTCAGCTGTTAGTTTACCTGCTTGTCTTGTTTCAGCTATTTCATCATTATGTCATTTTCGCTGAAATTGAGTAATCGCTTCGATGTATGTGGCAGCAGTATATATATTACCAGTCGGTTACCTGTGCGTTGCGATGGCTCACAACAATATACACATAAATTATCCATAAAAAATCTCAAGATTTTTTATTGATTGTCTCCGCTCTTCACATAATATTTTTACGGGTACCATAGACAGCAAATCAGAGACCACCGTCCCTTGTCTCCTCCACTTCCAATGTTTCGTAGAGCACGAGGGGAAGGGAAGAGACGGACATACCTGTTCGTTACCGGAGAAGGACACGACGAAGACCTGGGCATCTAGAGCCGACATAGATAGTATACCGCTAGATATATAGGGAGAGAGCACGTAAGCGGAGAAAGAAGCCCAGCCGGAGCAGCTCCAAACCGAGGGGCACCCGCACCATGCGTCAATCCAAGAAGGGTGAGAAATGCAAGTGTCTTCCCAGCCTTGGACTCGCCGAAGCGACACAACACCACCACCAACTCCGTAGCATATGCCGACTGCTGCCACGCTACGGGCCTTGGTTGTCCAATATCTCAGACATGGACTTCTCATCGCCAAGATAACCTAAGCATGGCAGGCGCCACCATGCCCTCCCGATGGCACGCACGGAGAAAGGCCAGGAGCATGACCGACTCACCCCATAACCGCGTCGACGAGCGTCGGTCGGCTCGCAGCTGCGACCATGGGCGGGGGCAGTAGGTTGGGAAGGAATAATAGGGCGAAGGCCGAGAAGACGAACGAGACGTCCCACGACGGCGAAAACGATGGTGCGCGCATGATGTGAAACGTTCTCGTGGTCGTGCAATAGCCACTGCGCGAGTCGGTGTCGAGGCTGGTGTCCAACGAATACAGGGAGGAGATGCATGCTCCTACGACCTCTGCCGAGAATGGGGTGGTGCGGAGGTGGAGACATGAGGGGAGATAGAAAAGAAGTAGAATGACGAACGAGGTAGTGGCAACTGAGGCGAGAATTATCATTATCGTGCGGAGGTATAGAGGCCAGATGGACCGTGTCTGGTGAACCGGTCCGACGCACGACCCATTTAATAGTGTCTGGGCCAACCCGGCACGAGCGTCGTGCGGTGCTAGCCCAGCCCGACACGATTAATTTTTTTATTTTACAAAAAATTATATATACATATGTACAATTTATATTCAATATTATAAATATCTGAGCATTATGTTCTACTGGTTATACAACTTCGTCTAGTGTCTCCCCCACCCTTTTTTCACGAGGGTGTGGATTCAAACTCCAACTCCTACATCGTTTTTTAACATAACACACCTCCTGCACATCTTTTTAACATTTTACGCGGAGTTGATTTGGAAGAAATGTAGGGACTTTTTTATTAAAAAAATGACCGTTGAAACTGATGTTTTAAGTATTGTAGAGAAAGAGAATTAGAGCATCTCCAAGAGATTAGTTAAATGGCTCAGCAAACCAAAATTTGGCTACTTAATAGTAAAATAACTCTCCAACGGACTAGCCATACAAGTTGTCAAGCTATCCGGCTCTTCAAATTGGCTCTCTCTCTCTCTAGCCAAATTTGGCTAGCCGCTGACTAGCCAAACTAAATAAAGAGTCTGTTGGAGTGAGATGCTACATATAAAATGTAATCTTTATGAAGAGGTAAATAAAGTGTCATATAGAGAATCAAAAATAGAGTGTCTTTTGGAGATGCTCTTAGGTTCTACTTCCAACGCAGGATCGCCAAACATGTCATGAGCCGATCGGCGACTATCACCAGTCCGGCCGGTATAGGAGCGCTGCCTACCGCCCATCCACCTTTCGCGCGAAGGGAGAATGTCATCAGTTTTCAAGCAATTCTTAGAACAACATCCCTTTCATTAAATTAATTCAGAAAACAGTACTCTATCTATATTTTGCATTTTTTCATTGCTTACATCACACAATATATATATATATATTATATATATATATATATATATATATATATATATATATATATATATATATATATATATATATATATATATATATATATATATGACAGGTATAACGGGAGCCCTGGGATTCCAATAGTTAAAGAAAGCCCAGGCCGACCACCCCTACAAACTGGTTCAACCAGCGCGCCCAAACAGGCTGTCGGGTGCGCCACCTGCCCCACGTCTGTTAGCGCAAAAAAAAGGAATGCATGCATGAGTTAAACACGATCCAATACATGCGCATAAATTTAGGAAAAATATGTGCGGCAGTTTCTGTTTTTAAAATCCTTTATTTTCTCCATAAATTTAGGATCGCTGCAACAGCCATGCAGCTAGACGCGTAAGGACCATTTTATGATATATACTGAGACTAAATATGCTACACTGTGTTAATAATTATGCAATTCGATATACTGCGTAAAAATCTGTTACCAGCTACATGCACACGAATTTATGATAAAAAATGTGCAATGAAAGGAAATGAATTACACGCATAGAAACAAAAAATCGTATTTAATGTTTTATTTCCTTCATAAATATACGGTCCCTCCAATAGCCATGCAGCTAAAACACATTAAATCTAGTTTATGACATATACTGATACAAATTATACTACATGGTGTAGGTATTTATGCAATTCATTACACTGCGTAAAAAATCTGGCATGTTGTTCACTGGTGGACGCACCTCCGGGTTGGAGCGTAATAACCTTAAGTTTTGAGCATAAAATCCCTCAATTATAAGCGTATATACCGAGCCAATGTGAGAGGTTGATAGCTCTAGTAGGTTGTTATTACAATCCTATTTTTATGGCAGATCCGAAAAATATGGCAGTCGCATGCATGCGGTTATACAGATCCTAAAATTATGGCAAAATGCATGCATGAGTCAAACACGTTCCCTTGCATGCGCGTAAATTTAGGAAAGATATGTGTGGTGGTTTCTATTTCAAATGCTTTATTTCCTCCATAAATTTAGGATCGCTGCAACAGACATGCAACTAAAACTCGTAATGACCATTTTATGCTATATACTGATACTAAATATGCTACACTGTGTAGATAATTATGCAATTCGGTATACTGCGTAAAAATCTGCTACAGGCTGCATGCACACGAATTTATGATGGAAAGAATATGCAATGAAAGTAAATGAATTGCATGCATAGAAACAAAAAATCACATTTAATATTTTATTTGCTTCATAAATATAGGATCCCTCCAACAGCCATGCAACTAAACGTATTAGAACTAGTTTATGATGTATACTGAAACAAATTATACTACACGGTGTAGGTATTTATGCAATTCCTTACACTGCGTAAAAAATCTGGCATGTTGTTCACTGGTGGACGCATCTCCGGGTGGAGCGTAAAAACCTTAAGTTTTGAGCATAAAATCCCTCAATTATAAGCGTAAATACCGAGTCAATTAGAGGTTGATAGCTTTAGTAGGTTGTTATTACGATCCTATTTTTATGACAGATCCGAAAAACATGGCAGCCGCATGCATGCGGTTTCTATTTTTATACAGATCCAAAAATTATGGCAAAATCGTGGGAGTTTCCATTGCATGCGCGCAAATTAAGAACAGCATAAATCAAGGAATTGTCTTTCCAATGTGCATGCAGTAAACTGATATACGAACCCTGTGTTAAAGCATAAAATCATACAGTTTTTAGCGTAAATAATACATGTGGTAGGCATAAAACACAATAAACGAAAAGAAAAATGCGCCGGATTAGAGGATGTCACGCGCGATCATCGCTGCGCGCATCTCGCCCCTTCCGTGACGTCGCTCGCTCGAACATCGCGCCTCATGCGTCGCCGTCGCTACTCGCACGTCGACAGGTGTCGCTTGCTCGTCGGCCTTGGAAGTGCCGCCTCCTCGGGGCTTCGGGGACGCCGCCGCTTGCCCGCACAAGGGCCTCGCTGCGGATCGAGGAACCTCCGCCACCGCGCGTCGAGGTAATGGAGTTGCGGCCACCGGCCTGGGATCCATCGTCGCCGCACAAGGGCGTTGCCGCCGCTCGCCCTCTGGATCGGGGGCCGCCACCGTCGGCCTGGGAACCACCGCCACCGCATGTCGAGGTCGGGGAGCCACGGCCACCGTAGCCACTGGCCGGGGTCCGCCGCGCGCGCGCTATCGGGCAACCGCCGTCGCTAATGAATCGAGATGGGGCATGAAAAATTGAACCCTAGCACTCCGGGTCCTATTTTATAGACGTCCGGATGTGGTCCGGCTCGACCGGATTGCACTGTCTGGCCCGGGCTTCCTTTAGTTATTGGAAGCTCAGGGCTCCTAATATACAATATATATATATATATATATATATATATATATATATATATATATATATATATATATATATATATATATATATATATATATATATATATATATATATATATATATATATTACTTATTAAGACAGTAAGAGGTAGGCTGTCATTCCCATTCCCCCCCTCCCGCACAGTCCATTCTCACCATTCTCTGTTCTGTCTTTTCGATTTCCCCCTCCACGCACAGTAAAACAGGCTCTAAGGGGATTCGAACCCATGACCTCTCAAGCAAATGTGCTCGTAGGTACCACTACATCACATGTGTGTTTATGTCTACATCTATTACAGTAAAAACATATACTACATCTCTCCTGAATCCCACCTGCTACCCTTGCACAATGTGTAGTAATAGATAAGTATCACCGATATTATTAAATTATATTTTTGGATTGAGGGAGTAGTATTTAAAGAAGAGTCTTGCATGCAATTTCTTTTGTTTGAATTATGTTTTCAACTTAAATTTCTTTTTTGCATGTGTGACATTTATTCTCCGTAATATTTTTCCATGGATCTGACTTATAAGTCATTTTCATAAACCAATGCCAAAGATAAATCCATGTTTCTTATTTGTAAACCCCGAACAAACACCACTAGCACGAGGCACTCGCGTTGGCGTCGCTCATCGACGACGAGAAGAAGCTTGGCGACTGTCAGTTCGACCTCTGGAAGCAGTCCTACGTGGCCCATGCGCCGCTGTGTACGGCAAACTCCAGCGCAGCCGCCACTTGGACGCAGTCCAGAGCGGCTGCACTGCGCTGTCCATCGTCAAACAGGGGAACCTCATGGTCGTTGCTAATGTAGACGACTCTCGGGTTGTTCTGGGCACCGCAACCGACGACGACGACATCACGCCGTCTAGCTCATCATCCACCTGAAGCCCAACCTTCCACGTAAGTCGCTACTGACCGGCCATGAATTCTTGTGCGCTGGGATGTCTACCATTGTTGTTGTTGTGTGATTGTCCTCGAACAAGATGTATGTAGAGGAGTAGCACATCCGGTGGTGCAACGACCAGTTGTACTACCTCGCTGATGAGCCCGGGGTGCACTTTATTTGGTAGCCCAGCCAAGAGTCATCGTTACTCACCATGTCGCACGCGTTCAACGACTACTATATCAAGGATTATGGCGTCATCTCGGCGCCGGAGGTGAGCATAGGAGGACCGACAACAATGACCACTCGCCATCGTTGGGGTAGCTTTTATGTCGGTCTGCCTTTAATTCTCTTCGCAAACACACACTTGCCTTTTTGTTTAAGCAAGCGTGTATGGCGGTGCGTGCCTGATGACTAACGATGTACGGCGGAACTTCTACCGATAGGTGTGGCACGTGCTCTTCAATGATGAGACCATGCAAATCATGACATATATCGAAGTCTGCATGATACTGATGGTTGCAATGTAGTAGTGAAACAACTAAATTAAAATAACAAAATTTATGTATGGCTAGGATCACAAATGGATTATGAAACATTTTCTTATAACAATATAAGACATATTTTGTATATAAGTTATCATGGTATTATATGTTCCCGTTGCAACGCACGGGTACTCACCTAGTATATATATATATATATCAAATTATTCCTATTCATTTCATAGTCCTTTTTTTTATCTCTTCTGTCTATAAGAAAAACATAAAAAGGATAAAATTTATGAGCTCTATTTTTGTAGTATTAAACACATTTTACGAAGAAGTCTACATTTAACTATTAAACTTTAAGCCTATGTATCTTCAGCATCGAACTATTAAAATTAAATATACTTAGTTCACATAAAGGTTTTTTGATTATTTCCTCCATTCTTTTTTATTTGACGTGATATTTTTTTAAAAAAAACTTTAATCATTCATCTTATTCAAAAAATTGTATGTTCTTTAAAAACTACTCCCTCTATCCTAAAATATAGTTTTGAAGTTCAATGGTTAAATCTAGACTTCTTACTTTATAGAACATTTGTGTTTATTTGCATGTTTAATACTATGCATAATAGTATAGAAATGGAGTCATATATTTGTATGTATTTATGTTGTTCTTATGGACAAGATAGATAAAAAACAAGGTTATGAAATGATAGGGGCAATCTGATCCATTGCTTGTGAGGTGAGAAATAAAAGAATGAAAAATATAGATAAAGTATTGTTTTCTAAATTCATTTGATAAAACTGATGTTGTTCTTTGACTTGCTTGAAAACGAGTGCTATTTTCTAAACATTGACTCAAACTAGTGTTGTTTCTTGGATTCCACCATCGTGCGAGCGCAGACCTTCAGCGCGGTTCCGCAAATTGTTTTACACAAATGACGATGAGCATATGTAGATACATATTTACTTTCTTCTTCTTTTTTCTCAGGGACAATTGCATGGTCGCCCCTACTCACAACTCTAACAACATTTTTACACCTATTTTTCGAACTTTGCAATATTGCTCCTTTTTTGAAACGAAACTTCTGTTTGCCAATGTTCTATGATAAGCACATAACGATGTCAACTTAACCCATAAAAAGCGTTCACACCCTTGCATCCTTGCTCCTCTTATTTTTCGAATGTTTGCAAATGTGCCCACACTTTGATATAAAAGCTTATAGTCTGACATAAATTTGACCATAAATTTGAAAACCAATAATTCAACTTCAAATACTTTGAATTTAATTTGAAATAAAATTTGAAGTACTTAAAAAATTAAAGTATTCAATTTTTTTAAAATATTTTAATTTGAAAAAAATTTGAAGTACATAAAAATTTAAAATATTTAAAAACTTAAAGTATTTTATTTTGAAATAAAATTTGCAGTACTGAAGTATTTAAATTTGAAATAAAATTTCGTATAAAACGAATATGAAATAAATTCTAATTTTCAAATTTGAAAACATGAATTTTAAATATTTTTTATTTTCTAAAATTGAATTTTAAGTATTTGAAATAAAGTTTTGAATTTAATGAATTTGAAATATTTGAAAAAAATGGTTTAGAAATTTGAAAACTTGAATTTGAAGTATTTGAAAAATTGAACTTAATGAATCTGAAAGAAATTTTGTTTTTTAAATTTTTATTTTGAAATTTTAAATTTTAAATAATTTATTTTCAAAATTATGGTCAGATTTATGTGAGGTCAAATTTACAAACATTTGATAAAGGGCAATGGTGCAAGGGTTTAAATGTCTTTTTATAGGCTAAGTTAAAATTGTTATTTGCTTATAATAGAATAAGTGCAAATGGTGGTTTCGTTTGAAAAAAGAGGGCAAATGTGCAAAGTTCGAAAAATATTGGTAAAAAATAGAGTTAGAATCGTGAGCAGGAGCAACCATACAAATGTCTCATTATCCTATTATAATTACTTATTACTATATGCTTCTTCTTTTTATGTGGGATTATTATTCATTTTTACCTTTATTTTATTTATTTTTTTAAAAAATATTTATATGTTACATGCCTTTTGTCTCTCTTTTCCATTTTTTTGCTTTCTATGGTATTTTATTCTTCTTTTACGGTTTAACATTTTTAATTTTGAAAAAGTATATATAACCATCAAATTTGTAGAGTATAGTCTACTTCACCCCTCACATTTAAATTGGTTGTTTGACCGCCTCAGTTTTACAAAATTAGACAAAGCTTGTACAATTTTATATTGTGGTGGTTCGATGTCGTGGTATTGATTTAAATGGTCTCGGCGTTTTCTATTTTAGTTCCATGACTAGAAGTATAAAAAATTTATATAATTTTGCACACAAATTTGCAATAAGATATTATATGTGTCCTATTTTTGGAAATTTTATGACTAGCAGATTAATTACTAAACATAAAACTACACGAAAAACGCTTTATTGTTTGTCCCTCATTCATTTCTTATCTTCTAAGGCTAAACATTTTACTAGATGTAACTAACACTATTAGTAAACTACTAGAGTTTTTGTTGATTTTATTAAGCAAGTTAAGTGATCTTTCTTCTCATTTAAATTACTAACTATATCAATTCTACATTTCTTTTTTATAAACACTTAGCAAAGAGTAATAAACACAATGTCCAATTTTAACATAGCCCTTCTCTTAGCTAAAATAACTTACACTAATGTTTATAAAATGTTCTGAGAATTTTAAATGTGGACGCATAATTTACATAAATATTTATAAGAACTTTATAGGAGTCTAGATTTAAAGGCCACAAAAAATTCTAGATATATTTGTGCAAGTTATCATAGCTAAGATAAGGGTTGTGTAAAAATTGAAGATTATTTTATTATTGTTTGCTAGGTGTTTCTAAAAAACGGAAGTAAAAATGATTTAGTTAGTAATTAGAAGAAATGATACTTAACTTTGTTCATAAAATCAACAAAAAATTCAGTAGTTTAGTAATAGTATTAGTTAGGGCTAGTAAACTTTTAGCCTTAGAGGATATGAAATAAATTAGGGACAACAATAATAAGATCTTTTATGTAGTTTTTATTTTTAATAATTAAACTGCTAGTTCTAAAGTTCTAGAAAAATTAGGGTGCATATAATATCTTATTGCAAATTTGTGTGCAAAATTATATAAATTTTGTATAATTTGATATCATAGAACTGAAATAGATAAAAATGGTGACACTTAAATCAATGCTACGCCATCAAAGCCACAAACTAAAACTGTCCTAGGGGTTATTTGTCTAGTTTTGTAAAGTTAAACGGTTAAACAACTAGTTTTAAAGATGAATGGGTGAAATAGACTATACTATAAAGTTAGGGTGTTAGGTAGACTTTTCCCTTTTTAATTTTATTAATACTTCCTCCATCCAAATAAAATTTGTTTTACCTTTTTACCTTTTATTTTCCTTATTTTATGAAATCTATGTGATGTTCATATAGTGCACATGTGATGTTCATGTAATATATATGTGATATTTAGGAGTGCAATTGTGATGTTTTAGATTATATTTATTAATGATCACGTAGTATTACATGATGCTTTACTTATGATGTATTTGTGAAAATAAGTAGTATACGTGTGATAGTGTTCACATGTTATATATGTGATGCTTTATGATGTATTAGTCGGGTGCCCGTGTGTTGCGACGGCTTACAACAATACCCACATAAATTATACATCAAAAAAATTTCAAGATTTTTTATTGATTGTCTCCGCTTTCTGTATAATTTTTTTGATTTGGCTAACTGATTTTATTGTTTACTCCATGCAATATGTCTTGGTACAACACAGCCAATAAAGTGAGCGATTAGAAGAGAGTTCACAACGACTGACTGAACGAACAGAGATTATAAAATGACATAATTGCATCATACAGAGACCAAATAAAAGAAAGTTTGGGAGCTCAAGTTTCTAAAATAAGTCACATGAAGTCAAACTTATAAAAAAATAGATAAAAATATAGAGTGATTGCTAAAGTCAGGGATCAATAAAAACTGGATGCGCTCCATAAAAATTATGCTACTTCATAGCAATTACGAACGTTTAAAACCAACAAATAACCTTTTATTTTACTGTTCAATTCAGCAACCTCAAACACTATGGAGTCCATTGCGTCAATGTGGTCTCAGAAATGATCTAATGCTTGTAAGAGCCAAGAACGTCGTGCCGTGCTTGGGCTGTACCCTCGGTCCGTAGTGCTGGCCCGGCCCGACATGATTATATTTTTTTATTTTACAAAAAGCGTATATACATATATATAATTTATATTCAATATTAAAAACATTTGATCATGATGTTTTACTGGTTAGACAACTTCACCTAGTGTCTCCCACCCTTCTTCCATCAGGGCATGGGTTCAATCCCCACCTCCACCACCATTTTTTTAACATTTTACGCTGATTTAATCAAATGGACCGACGGGCTAACGGGCTAGTCCGGCACAGTCAGCAGGCCAACATGATGTGCCTGGGCCAGAGTTGTGGCCCGCGAGCGTCTGGCCCGTGCCGGGCCACCGTTTGGTCATCTATAGGCGTGCAACAGATTAATTTGAAATAGTTGTGAGGGGTTATTTGTAAAAAAATGACGCATGTCGACCGTTGAAACTGGTGCTTTAAGTATAGTATAGATATAGATTTTAAAATATTCACGTGCTATATATGACGTATTTTATGACGGTCCTATAGTATATATTTGGTATCCGATAGTACACATGATGTTCTATTATTCACACAATATACATGTGATGTTTGATTTATTTTATGATATTATGTAGTATAGATGATCTATTTTATGATGTTTCGGTAGTGTATATGATGTTTGGTAGACAAAGTTTCTTTTACTGAATCTCATTCAAAGATAATGTAGAACATGTCACTTGTAAAATGTGAATATAACAAAAAAGAATCTATAGAACATCACACACGCGGACGTGCTCACACACTACATTAATATCATAGTGTTGACGCTTTTTTGGAGTGCCAAATACTCAAGAAGAACCGGCGGCGGTGCTCTCTGGTCAGGCGCGGACGGTCCGCGGTCTGGGGCCGGACGGTCCGCGACCTGGCACAGGGGCTAGGGTTTCCTGCCTGACGGCCGGACGGTCCGCGCCCTGGGGCCGGACGGTCCGCGCGTGCACAGGGGCGGTGGAAGATCACCGGCGGCGCCTGGATCTCGCTCCCGGGAGGGACCCCGTCGGGGAGGAGAGATCCTAGGGGTTGTCTAGTCTCGGGCCGGCCGACCTAGACTCCTCTAATCGGCGTAGAGTCGAAGAGAGGCGAAGAATTTGGGGATTGAGAGGCTAAACTAGAACTAGACTAGAACTACTCCTAATTGTACTGGAAATAAATGCGAATAGAAGTTGTATTGATTCGATTGATGATTACAAATCGGCCGTAGACCTCTCTATTTATAGAGGAGGGGGGCTGGACCCTTTACACAACTGATTCCGAGCTAATTCCGCGAATATAACTAACAACCGTAGCACAAAACTCGGAACCCTAATCTGTTCTGCGCACGCGTGGACCGTCCGGCCCACAGGCGCGGACTGTCCGGATCGCGGACCGTCGGGCCTCAGGGCCGGACCGTCCGCCAGCTCTTTTTTGGTTCAAACATATGCCCCCCTGCCTTTTGGTGGAGCTGGGCGAACCAAAAGCAACTAACTCGATGTGATCACATCGGTTCTCTTAGGCATCTTGCCACATACTAGGATGGTACTGTTTGAGGAAACGCCCATTCAAAGCCTTTAGTAAATCCTTGCCTTGTAATGTTTGTAGCAAATAGGCGTTACCAGAC
Organism: Zea mays; assembly: GCF_902167145.1. Lineage (NCBI taxonomy): Eukaryota > Viridiplantae > Streptophyta > Magnoliopsida > Poales > Poaceae > Zea > Zea mays. Next base: position 109,618,828 of record NC_050102.1, read on the forward strand.
ATTACCTGTTTTACTTTATAAGGACCCTCCCAGCTTGGCGACCATTTCCCAAACTTCCGGTCTTTATTCCTTAGAGGCAAGATGGTCTTCCACACCAGATCCCCTACTTGAAATGATTTTGCTTTGACCTTCTTATTGTAGGCCCTGGCTACCATAATCTTGTCCTTTTCTATTGCTCCCAAAGCTATCACCCTCTTGTCGGTCACCTCATCAATATTATCCATCATTGAATTATAATAATCAGTGATAGTTAGATCATTTTGTCTGGCGAACCTGACAGCATTCAAACTTATTTCCACAGGCAATACTGCTTCCTGCCCATAGACAAGCTCAAAAGGAGATACTTTAGTAGCACTATGTTTAGATATTCTATGAGCCCATAAAGCTTCGGACAAAATCTTATGCCAATGTTTAGGATTATCAGATATTTTCTTTTTTATCAAATTAATCAATGTCCTATTGCTAGACTCGGCCTGACCATTGGCCTGAGCATAATATGGAGATGAATTAAGCAGCTTAATTCTGTATAATTCAGCAAATTCACGTACCTCCTTTGACATAAAAGAAGTACCTTGATCTGTAGTTAAGGTCTGGGGAATGCCGAATCTATGAATGATATGCTTAGTTATAAACTCAATTACCTCCTTGTGTGTCATGTTCTTTAGAGCAATGGCTTCAGTCCATTTGGTGAAGTAGTCAGTGGCAACTAACACAAACCGATGCCCCTTTGATGATGAAGGATGAATTTCTCCAATAAAGTCTAATCCCCATCCTCTGAACGGCCAAGGCTTGATAATAGGATGTAATTCGGCTGCAGGGACCAACTGTAGGTCGTCGAATTTTTGACACACTTGGCAACCCTTGTAGTACTTGAAACAATCAGCTATCATACTAGGCCAATAAAATCCAGACCTTCGCAACAACCACTTCATCTTTGGAGCTGATTGATGAGTACCACAAATTCCCTCATGTACTTCGGCCATGGCTAATATAGCATCATCTGGGCCCAAGCACTTAAGCAGGATGTCATTGACTGTTCGGCGCTAAAGTTCATCACTCATCAAAATATACTTGAAAGTTGTTCGCCGAATGTTCTTATCTGTCCTAATATTGGGATTTCGTAAATAATTAAGTATAGGTGTCCTCCAATCACTTGCATCGGCTTTATTGTCAGCCGAATTGATGAAAAGAACATTTCTGGTAACCCCGGACGGTCCGGCGTCATCACGCGGACAGTCCGCGACCTGGGAATTTGGCTTTGCACTAGTTATCAAATTTTCAGTTTTGTGAAACTTCCCTCTCTTTATCCGATAACCTGATGCATCATGTGCCAAATCATTAGCTCTATGATTCTCAACTCTAGAGATATGCCGAATACTGAATTCGTCAAATGAACGGATTATGCTCCAACATTTCTCAAGGTAACTATTTAGAGTACCATCAAAACATTGATATTCTTCTAACACTTGTTGGACAACCAGCTGAGAATCACCAAATACCTTCACATGTTTTACTCCCATACCATTTAAGAGTTCTAAGCCGAATAGGAGGGCCTCATATTCGGCTTGATTATTAGTGCAATAAGTTTTCAATCGGCTAGAGAAGTCAAAGGAGACATTACTTGGTGAAACAAGTACAATGCCAATTCCTTGCCCTTCATTGCAAACCGATCCATCAAAATATAAAGTCCAAGGAGTAATAGTGAGGTATGACATGTCTAGCTCATGAATATCATTAACCCGATATTCTACAATGAAATCCGCTACGACTTGGCCTTTCATAGATTTCAGTGGTTCATAGGCCAAGTCATATTCTATTAGTGCATAAGCCCACTTACCAATTCTACCACTCATAATTGGGTTATGCAACATGTATTTGATCACATCGGCTTGACCAGAAACAGTGCAATGACTAGACAGTAAATAACATCTACATTTGGTGCAGGCATAAAACAAGCATAAGCATAGCTTTTCAATAAAAGTGTACCTTGTTTCAGCATCCACCAACCTTCGGCTTAGCTCAGTTTCTTGTGTCAGAACAGCCCCAATGACCTTATCCTCAGCTGCAATGTATAATCGAAATGGCACTCCTGCTCGTGGTGCTTTTAATACGGGAGCCGAAGATAAGTATTTTTTAATGAGATCAAATGCTTCTTGCTGTTCTGCCCCCAAGCGAATTCGACATCATTCTTAAGCCGAAGAATAGGGGTAAACGCATCAATCTTCCCGGCTAGGTTAGAAATAAACCTTCGTAAATAATTCACCTTGACGAGGAACCTCTGTACCTCGACCTTACAGGTCGGAGGCCCCACATTCCGAATAGACTTGATTCGGTCAGGGTCTATCTCTATACCATGTTCATGTATGACAAATCCTAAAAACTTACCAGCCGACACTCCAAAAGCACATTTACGTGAGTTCATTTTCAAACCATACTGACGCATTTTATCAAAAGCTTTGCGCAAATCAGCTATATGAGAACTAAACTCAGCCGATTTGACTACAATATCATCAATGTAAACTTCCACAGTGTTTCCTAACAATTCGTGGAAGATCAAATTCATAGCCCTCTGATAAGTGGCACCAGCATTTTTCAGACCAAATGTCATGACAACCCACTCAAATAAACCAATGAAGCATGGACATACAAAGGCCGTTTTAGACGCATCTTCTTCGGCCATGAAAATCTGATTATATCCGGCATTACCATCAAGGAAGCTAATAATTCTATTTCCTGATGCATTATTGATTAATGTGTCGGCTATGGGCATGGGGTATTCGTCTTTAGGAGTTGCTCTATTTAAATTGCGAAAATCAATGCATACTCTAAGTTTACCTGACTCCTTCTTCTCCACCGGCACAATATTGGAGACCCACTCTGCGTATCTGCAAGGTCTGATAAAATCAGCTTCTAGTAGCCGGTGGATTTCGTCCTTGATGCATGGGAGAAGATCTGGACGAAATGTTCTAGCTCTTTGCTTGAAAGGTCTGAAACCAGACTTGATAGGCAGACGATGCTCTACGATCTCTCGGCTTAATCCAGGCATCTCAGTGTAATTCCAAGCAAAGCAATCTGAATATTCCTTCAATAGACCGATCATCTCATCTCTAGGATCGGTCTCCAGGGTCTTGTTTACAAAAGTCGGCCTTGGAGTTTTACCATCTCCTATGTCAATCTCCTCCAAAGGATCGGCCGATGTAAACCCCTGTCCTAGTTTATCAAGATCTCGGAATTCCTCTATCATGTTCCTCGCAGAGGAATTAGATGATCTTTGTATGATGGCGGACTTTCCGGTCTCGGGGACCGGATCATCCATAATACTATCCTTTTGCTGTGATATATGTTCGGTCTTAAAGTCCGAACCCTTTTGTGAAAGACCAGACCATCCGGCCTTGGAAGCCGAACTGTCCGTGGCCAGAGACTCATGAGTTTTGTGTGTATTCATCATTTAAACTTTATTTAGGATTTAGCCGATTCTCCATCGGCTCTAGCATTACAGGAATGAAACCTTTCTTATCTATACTTATGAATTGATAATCAGAAAAATCTACTCCTGTGAGACATGTAGTAGTCTCATAAGTCCAGAGTACAGGGGCATCGGCCACAGCGATGCAGGCCGATACATCAGCATGTACTTGTTCTATGTCATCGCCTACCCATTGTATTAGCATTTGATGTAATGTAGAAGGTATACATTGATTGGCATGAATCCAATCTCTGCCTAGAATTAAACTGTAATTTCCTTCTACATCAGCGACGAAGAATGCAGCAGCAAGGGTCTTAGTCCCGATGGTTAATTCAACGGACGTGACTCCCCTGGCTTTGATCGAACTATCAGTTCCAACACCGCTGAGGGTCATGTTGGTCTTGACAAGTTCGTCATCTTGTTTGCCTAATTTTCTGTATAATGAATAAGGCATTAGATTTACAGCCGCCCCTCCGTCTACCAACATCTTAGCAATCGGTATCCCATCAACGTGACCGCGCACGAAGAGCGGCTTTAAATGATTTACCGATTCCTTTGGTTTAGTAAAGGCGGCTTCTTTAGGACCAAAATCAAACTGGGCAACAACAGGTTCATCGTCGCCGATGATAGTACAATCGACAGAAAATGTAATAATATTTACATCCATACCTGGGCGTTCTGGAGAAGCCTCGTAGTCGACCAGGTCTTCTCCCAGCAAGTCGTCCTCTTCCATTGATGTTGTCGTGTCGTTGGAGGCCTCCTGGTGAACGGCGGACGGTCCGCACGCGGGGGCCGGACGGTCCGCGTCTGGTGCAGGTTGTCTAGAGGCTTCCTGGTGAACGGCGGACGGTCCGTGCGCGGGGGCCGGACGGTCCGCGCCTGGTGCATGTTGACTTTCTATTTCTGTGGCCGTTTGTTTTTTCTCAACGGCCTTCGGTCTCCATTTCTTTTGCGGTGGCGGGTATAGTGGATGTGTGTCATTAAATGTCTTTTCCGCCTCCTTCTCCTGGCTCTCCTTTGCTCTTAGGCGCTGTAATTTTCTCTTTTGGGATCGTGTCAATCCCGCTGGGCACCATCGAGGCATGGAGTATTTTGGATCGACTGTTTTGATGGTAGCCGTATCCTTTTCGGTTGTGTTGGCCGATTCGCCGAAAATCATCGGCCCTTTATTGTCTCCCCGTATGACAACATCTGCGGTGCCTATTTTGATGATGTCCTTTTTTGTTGTTCTTTGAGTTGCTACAGGCATATGCCCCCCTGCCGGATTGGTCGGCCTAGGAGGCCGAGTAGTCCGGCAATCTTGTTGGGCCTGTGCCTGGTGACCGGATTCAGCAGCGCTCAATCGGTCTTGCACTGGCGGCGCCAACCTATCAAAAACGGATGTTTGGGGTGCCCCCCAGGAGGGGTACTATGGCATTCCAAATGGATATGGTGGCATGCCCCACATTTGATTTGGGACATATGGTGGAGGTAAGTATGTGTATGGATATGGCATAGATGGATAAGGAGGTGGAGGGGTCCATGTCGGCATGTTAAGTCTCAATTGTACAATAGGACCTTTCATTTCTTCCGATTGGTGAGGTGGTCCAATCGGCCTGACCTGACGTTGCTCATGAATGGGTGAGCAGGGTCGCTTCGGTGGCCGGTCACTGGGGCCGGCCTTCTTTTTCACATATTTAGACAACAATTGATCGAAAGTCGGGCCAGGCTTGATCAGCCGACCAGCTGCTTTAAATGTATTTGTTTTCCACGTACCTATCTCTGGTCGTCGTGGTTTGAAGGTACGTGGTCGCTGCGAGTCCTGAGCATGGCCGGACCGTCCGCCAGAGTCCTCCGGACCGTCCGGAGAAGCGTCGGACCGTCCGCGTCGGGATGGCGGACTGTCCGTGATGCGCAGCACGGGTTCTCGCAACTGTCTCCCTGTCTGCGCTTGCCCCCCAGTGCTAGAGGCTGTGATAGTCACCTTCAGGGTCTCCCCTCCATCGGGAGTCTTCTCGGCCACCACTTTCCTGCAAGAAACTTTACAATCCCCATCGGCCTTTTTAGCATTGCCGATGATTGTTTCCTTGCCTTTGCCTTTATCGGCTGTATTTGGCCGAACCAGGACTTTCTTGCCCTCGAAGTCAATCATGTTCATCGGAAAGGGCTCTGTATCCACCTGCATTTCCTGAAATTTCAATCGTCCTTCGTTAATGGCCGATTGAATCTATCGCCGAAATACATTACAATCATTAGTGGCATGAGAAAATGAGTTATGCCACTTGCAGTACGCACGACGTTTTAGCTCGTCGGCGGATGGAACAGTGTGATTTATTTTAATATTTCCATTTTTATGTAACTCATCAAATATTTTATCACATTTACCAACATTAAATGTAAACTTTACCTCCTCTTGCCGTTTCTTTTGAACCGGATGTAAGGAAGCACAAGCCAAAGATTTGGCCTGCTTTGGCCAAACCATTTCAACAGCGTACACTTCTGCTGATTCGTCATCTGAGCTACTTTGGTCGCATTCTACTATGTGTACGTTGTGATGCATTGTTTTAGCAGTTTCTTTGCTCCGGCTTTCGCAAGCCAAAGCTTTCTGGTGTAACTGTGCTAGTGTAAAAAATTGGATGCCTTCTAATCTTTCTTTTAAATAATATCGCAGACCATTAAAGGCTAATCCTACTAGTTGTTTCTCTGCTAAATGAATTTGAAAGCATCGGTTTCTTGTATCTCGGAATCTCCGGATGTAATCATTAACCGATTCATCTTTTGTCTGTCGCAACGACACTAAATCTACCAAATCCAACTCATAGTCACCGGAGAAAAAATGATCATGAAATTTTTGTTCTAGATCCCCCCATAATGAAATGGAATTAGGAGGTAAAGTGGCATACCATGCAAACGCAGTTCCTGTTAGCGATAATGAAAATAAACGTACGCGAAATGCCTCTGTGTCGGCCAATTCTCCCAATTGTGCTAAGAACTGGCCTATATGTTCGCGTGTGTTTTTCCCTTGATCACCCGAAAATTTCGCGAATTTGGGTATCCTGGTTCCCTGTGGGTATGGATGGGGATCAAATCGGCTGTCATAAGGTTTCCGATATGATTGCCCCCTAGGGACCATGCTTACTCCGAGCTTATCTCGGAACGCCCCGGCTATTTCTTCCCTTACTATATCAATGGCAGCCGGTGCGAGACCACCGGCTCTCTGGTCAAACATAGGTGGGGTTGGCTAGATATTAGCATGTTGTCTTTCCCCCCATTGGTTTGAGTTACGTGGTGCATTTTCATTTGCCCTATATGGGTCATAGGTTTGATCGTTTCTTTCCGGCCTCCTAGGTGGGGCCGGAAAGCTTTCCTGGGCTCTGGATCTTGAATTAATGGGTTGATGCATTGTATAGTGCGATGGGAAGTGCTGCTGGGACGGGTGAGGATTCCGGTAACAATCCTCCTCAAAAAGGTCATGTGCGGACTGTCCGGACATTGGCCCGGACCGTCCGTGATTATGTGCGGACCGTCCGTTGTTGTACGCGGACGGTCCGACTGGGTAGTTTAGATTCTATGTCGTGTGTGGTGGTTCGGGCGCATATCTAGGTAACTCATTAAAAATCGGCCCGACTGTTGTTGGTCCGGACGGTCCGCGCTCATGTGCGGACGGTCCGGGCATGTGCAGATCGGCTGATTTGCTGCCGATTTGCGGTTGCTCAGGGTATGTGTCCATCGGCATCCCATAAAGGGGTTGTGACTGGTCGTGACAACCTGTAGCCGATGTGTTACGTGTGTTACCTCCTAACTCAACCTCTTGCGAAGGAAAATTTGTGATACTAGATTTATCAAATGCACGCACTAGTCTCTTAAGATCGCTTTGCATACCCCCTATGATGTTCTGCATTTGTTCACGCTGATCTTCTACATAATTTCTAAGAGATTGCAGATCGTTGGTATTACTTACATTGGGGATATCTGGCGTGGGTTGGAGCGAAGCCGGATCCGTCGCCCGATGTCGGACGACCTTGTTGTTCCTGTCCACTTTGAAGTTGGCCAAGAACTTTGCTTTCGCCTCCTGGATCATCCGCTCCTTGTGCTCCTCGAACTGGAGCTGCTCGTCAGCCGACAAGTTTTCCCAAGTCGGCTCTATGATGTTGCTTGGAGAAATATCAGAGCTATCCCTTGAACCGGTCATTGAGGGCCGATTTGATGAGCTTAGATATGTATGTCCCCAGCGGAGTCGCCAAAAAGTATGTTGACGCTTTTTTGGAGCGTCAAATACTCAAGAAGAACCGGCGGCGGTGCTCTCAGGTCAGGCGCGGATGGTCCGCGGCCTAGGGCCGGACGGTCCGCGACCTGACACAGGGGCTAGGGTTTACTTCCTGACGGCCGGACGGTCCGCGCCCTGGGGCCGGACGGTCCGCGCGTGCGCAGGGGCGGCGGAAGATCACCGGCGGCGCCTGGTTCTCGCTCCCGGGAGGGACCCCATCGGGGAGGAGAGATCCTACGGGTTGTCTAGGCTCGGGCCGGCCGACCTAGACTCCTCTAATCGGTGTAGAGTCGAAGAGAGACGAAGAATTTGGGGATTGAGAGGCTAAACTAGAACTAGACTAGAACTACTCCTAATTGTACTGGAAATAATGCGAATAGAAGTTGTATTGATTCGATTGATGATTACAAATCGGCCGTAGACCTCTCTATTTATAGAGGAGGGGGGCTGGACCCTTTACACAACTGATTCCGAGCTAATTCCGCGAATATAGCTAACAACCGTAGCACAAACTCGGAACCCTAATCTGTTCTGCGCACGCGCGGACCGTCCGGCCAGGGCCAGACCGTTCGCCAGCTCTTTTTTGGTTCAAACACATAGCAACGACATAAGGAAAAACAAAAATAACACTAATGTATATACATGAACATCATAAGATATATTCATAAAACATTATATATATGTATATGTGTGTATTCATTATTTTTATTTTAGCACATTTGTCTTTAGAAGGAACTATAACATATTTTCTCAATAAAGGTGTTCTATCTTTATAAGAAAATGTTATACTTTTTTTTCTAAATTTTCTTAGTTGCTATCTTGTTTTGAAGGAGTTATTTAAGAAATGTAACAACACAATCTAAAATTTATTAATGTTGAAACTCGGTTCACAAAATACAACGATTTTAACTTTCAAACGCTTTGCACATGGACGTTGTCAGCAAAATCATTTCACTTGCATGATATTCTGCGCTTTCTTCTCCACTCACTTCTCAGCCGCACCCGCTTGTCGGTCCAACATATAGTTTTGGGGCGCACATATAACAAATATGCACCACACGCGCAGGATTATTTTTTTAGTCGGCGTGTACCCGGCCTGGTGCCACACGGATCGGCACGTATCAGACCCCATAATTTATGGCTATGTCATTTTATATCTCGTTGTTGTCCTATGACATGGCATAATGGGATTTCAAGTTCCAATCCCTGACGGGCCTCTAGTATGATTAGGGAGAATGTTGAATTGCCAGTTCACTACGCCACATCTCATTTTTACTATCGGTTGAGAGATCTCATCCTTGACGATTTTCTCAGCCGACACTCGTGGCTGCGGGTTAAAAACCCTGTTTAGAGTTAGTTTGGAAACATCATTTTCCCAAAAGATTCCAATTTAGGGCTAGTTTGGTAACTCCATGCTTCTAAGGGATTCTCATTTTGAACTAATTTCACTTGGAAAAATGGGATTGACAAACTAGCCTATAACCTTTTTTTCGAAAAAAATCACGTTTGGTCCCTTAGACGTTTTATTGTCATTTTTGAACCCTTTGCTCGGCGTCATAGGTCACGTTACAGAGGTAACATGTCTCGGCGTCGTGACCTATGGCGCCGAGGTACCAGATTCGATGGACTCCCCATGCTGCGCTAGCGTCTACGTGGTCTAGCTCGGCGCCACAAGTCACGACACTGAGCTAGGCAATATAATAAGGGGCCCATTCCCTAGTCGATAGCTACTCCTAACTATTCTTTTCCCTTGTTTCCTTCTCTTTCCATACCCGCCCAAAGGACTCCAATCCTCGTTTTTGAGTCTGAAAGCTTCGATTCGACCCATATAGCTTGAAGAGCAAGATATGGTGTCTCACCAATTCATTTGCTATGTAATCATTCGGTATATATATATATATATATATATATATATATATATATATATATATATATATATATATATATATATATATATATTGTGTAGTATGGTTCTTTAGGGTCTAGATTAATTAGGTTTGATTATTGGACATATGGCTATTAGTTATGATTTCTAAGATATATGGTTCATATGGTGATTAAGGTTTGTTAGATAGGTTTTGAATCGTGGGCTTAAAAATCGTTAGGGTTTCGAAACTATGTGTACCATGTTATTTATAAGTTTAAATCTTTTCTGGTATTTCTGCAGTGGTGTTAATATAAAATTGTTTCGTAGATGGAAAGCATGTATCGGGACAAGTTATGGCGGAAGAGAGGTCGTCTTCGAGAGTATATCCCGATGCATCTTGCAAGAATGCTCATGTTCCTCCTGATCTTCCTGTACCTTACTCTAAATGTGGTAGACCGGGCCTAGTATTTCAATCGAGACATACATACATGGCTGCTTGCTGCTTTTACACATGCAATAGTTTTAACGTAAGTAGTTTTTCACTTCCATTTTTTTATTTTTTAATAGATGTCTACTAATGTTTCGTTCTATCCTTGTAGGATTACGAGAAGTGTTTTTTCCAGTGGGCCAACGGTCCTAATAAGTTTGACCCTAGGTACCTCCTTTTTTACCATTGGTGGAGACGGAGGAATACACGTGAGCGTTTTAAGCGATGTGTTCCTCCTCCCCCGAACCCCATGCCAATGATGGAGGAGAAGAACCTAGCCACAAATAGACAGCTAGACTCTCCGCCTCGGTGCATTTGCGGAGATCGTGTTGTGATATGTCCAAAGACTCAGGAGCACTTTGTGTGTCCCAATAGTGATTATGTGAGTGCATAACATATGTCTACATTTTTGTCAGTTTAGCCATAAATTTACTATTGTATCCTCCTGCTACCATACGATGGGCAAAAAAGTTTTTTAGAGAGTGATTGCATGAGCCTAAATCCTATTGGCCGGAGCCAGAGGAAAAGGATGATGAGAAGAAAGAGTGGAAGTCTGATCCTGTACTCTGCAGATGTGGTGTTGAAGCTAAGTATGGACTAGTTCCTTCGGAGCTTGGAGTAGACTAGTTTTGTGGCCATATGGTAGACTACGAAGATGTTGGTATTTGTATTTGATGGCATGAGATGTATTGTTGCATATGTACTAAATTTTGTTTGGTTTGTGTAGGAGACCATGAAATGCACTTGAGAGGACTACCTTGATAAAGACAAAGTGAAACATACAATACAGTTGAAGAAACTCATGGGAGAGAAGATGCGGTGTGGATCTCAGCTCATCGATTTGTGCACTAAACAACGCAAATAGGAGATGTGTAGGTTTGGCGAAGAACTAAGTTGTAATAGCCTGATGCGTGTTGAGCAGAGGAAAAGGAAGGCGGCTAACGAGAAGAGCATAGGTGTCTAGGGAAATAGATGTAGCTAGAGCTAAGCAATAGATGTTTTAGATTGATTTCGCTAGCCATGTGCTTTGTAGTAACTTTGTATTTTTCATTGTATTGTAATGTTCATGTCTTTTCTAATCATGGAAAAATTTTGCAAGAATTTCCCTTGTTTTGTACTCTTCATGTCTTTCTAATCACTCAAAAATTTTGCAAGAGTTTTCCTTGTTTTAGTAACATCAATAATTATAATAAGCAAATTCAGTATGATATAAGCATATATATCACCAAATAGCACATCAGAAAACCAGACAATACCACATATAGTCCATTTCATCATCCAAAGTGCATACCATCAATAGTTCATATCATCAACCAAAGTGCACAACACAGAAAGTCATATTCGTCATCCATAGTATGTAGCACAAACAATCCAAATCACAAAAATTCCAAAGCAGAACACATGAATAATCATCATGTTTCCCTTGTATTCTCTTAGTATTACCCTTTTCCTTGGCCCCAAGAGCGTCGGTGCCTAGAGTGTAAGGGTTATGTGGTCATCGTTGTTTGTGTGGAGTAGGCTATGACGACTGTGTCGAAGGAGCATCCTACAGCTGGGACGGTCCAATATCGTTGTGAGTAACCTCAACGTCATCCTCGTTCCCCTTGTCCTCCTCATGGATCACAAACATCTCCTGTGTTGAACGTGACGAGCTCTATGCAGTTGTGGAAGGTCCAAGTCCTAGCGTGGTGTTAATGAGGCACTGCATAGTATGATGTATGTCAACTCCGACGCTATACCTGCATCCACAACGAGCAGCAGCACAACGTAGGTGACATGATATCCTCGGTTGTTCAAAAGCTAGTTATCCACCAAGGATTGGACATTAAAATTTATAGTGATGTTATGTAACTGTTAGTACTTGATGAGAAAAAGACAAGTGTCATATTGTCAGTAGAGTTCCTAGAGAATTTCTCGATGTTGACCATCAGCTACATCATGGAGTTACCCTGCGCACAAGGTAAAACATGAGATAGTAGCACCGAAGGGTATGACAGTATATTTACAAAAATTGAAATTGTGAAGAATAAGTACCGCTCTGCCTAGGATCGGTGCGGCCTCAATGTGCATCTTGTGCCAAGCAACTAGGTCGTACGAATTGTCCTCATCATCTGAGGACTCCAGTTCGACGTAGTCTGCAACTGTCCACTAGCCCTTCATCTTGCACCGACATACCAAGACAAGTACTAGCAAAAGTTATAGTTGGTGTGGGGCTGCTCGTTCTGGTAGAGGAGGTCCGGCATTTGGTCCCATTCATCATTGTACACTCACTGGTACGCCTCAAAGTCAGTGACCTTCTGCCTTTTGCGGTCAAACCTGCAAATGAGAAACATCTTCTTTATGATTGGATTTCACATTTCACATAAGAGTTACAGAATGAAGAAGACAATGACACTTACTTATGGAGTTCTGTAGACATCGAGAAGGGCTCCATAGGGAATTCCTGACGTAGCCCGAACTAGCGTTCTACTCTGTGGGGGCAAGTGGTACTCAATGACAGAAGCAAATGAGCGGACACCACATGAGGTAAATGTCTTCATCAACCACACATGTGTAGCTCAACTAAATATGTGTCAACATTGGCTCATTGTATGACTTCCAGCTAACCTGAAAATAGAAAATCATTTGCAGCACAAGATATATTTATGAGTGTTGTTGACATACTAACCTAGTTAAAAGGCATACTAAATTCAAACAACTCACCATCAATGGTGTAAGTGCGTCAAGCTTGTTCGAGAACTCGATGTAGGTCCGCTGGTGTCATGCGAAGGGCTGTTGGACCTAGTCCCAATGGTAGGCCACTGTCGGCCATAGTCGTAGGCCAGCGACGTCGAACCAAGGTTGAGGAGCAAACTCTATTGGGCGACCAACCGGTTAGTGCGACCACATGCGCAACTGGAATAGGTACACGCAATTGCCTAAGCATCATATAAGGTAATACCTTCTATGAACTTGGGAGATCTTCACCCCTTGTGCTCTATACTAGGGATTGCCTAGGATGGGTTATAGCCAAGTGCCCTCTTTCCATGGTTGTTTCTTATGGGCCTATACTTGGCTTCAACCTTTGTCAACCCATCATCGTTAGAGCACACCTTCTTCATGATTTTTTGTCTGGACCTTTTAGCGTACCTTTCTTTTTCATGGTTAGCTAAACAACAACTTGCATGATATTTTTAAATAATGTTTGCAAGTTTTAGTGCTGGAGGAGCTAGCAATAGAATTCATTGCTAGGGATGAAGTGGTGGTGTTCTTTAGATTGTCAAGTTCCACTTCTAGTTCTTGATGATCAACTTTCAAACATGATAAGTTTGATTCAAGTGCATCCTTGGCACACCCATGATCAACCATGGACGTTTTTATGTGAGAAAGTTTGACATCTTTCTTCTCCATGGTAGCTTTGGCTAAGGATAACTCATTAGTCAATGCTTCCAACATCGTATCCTTATTGTTGGGGGCCTTCTTCTCCGTCGAAGCTCCTCTAAGAAAAAACACCTTCGGTAGGACAATACATAAGCAGGTGTAACATGAAGATATAAGCTGAAGCTACAATTGAAGGAGCTTCGGCATGGTGACCCCGTTCTTACAGATTAAAGGATATGGACGGCAATGACATACCCAGATCTTGGAATGCGGATGAGCTTCGGTGATATTATGTGTAATTGATGTAATCTTTTTTTTATTTTTCCTATGGCACCCTTTTCCTTTTAGGAGGGGAGAAAGGTTTTTAACAGAGCCATAGTCTGTAATTTTCATTCTTATTTAGCCCTATGCAATACAAGGGCCAAAATCCCCCAAAAATGTAACATGTAATATCAGAATCTGCACCATCGAGTGCAAAAGAGATCACTCCAAGGGTGATGAAGCTACAAAAGGCGTTCCTAAGGGAGCGCAGAGTAAGTTCCGAAGCTACAAAAGTTGTTCCTAAGGGAGCGCAGAGTAAGTCCCGAAGCTCAAAAGTCGTTCCTAAGGGAATGCAGAGCCAAATACCACCGAAATAGAAGGTGAAGAAGCTCCAAAGTCGTTCCTAAGGGAATGCGGAGCTTAAATGCCACCGAAATAGAAGGTGAAGAAGCTCCAAAGTCATTCCTAAGGGAATGCAGAGCTTAAATGCCACCGAAATAGAAGGTGAAGAGACTCCAAAGTCGTTCCTAAGGGGATGCAGAGTCTGGGTATGGCTTCGTGTGCGTTTGGGTCATACATTTGCACATTACATTACATCATTCATTACATTCATACAGACATTCATTAGACATTCGTAGGATCATCATCATCATGACATGAAGCACGAATGATAGTATGAACAGAAATAGTCTGGCTTCGGTGAAAAAGTGCTTCGTTGAACACAAAGAAGCTTCATTTCAAACATGAATACATGCATCTTATGCAAGGAAATGCTTCGGTGTGTATGAAAAGAAGGGAAGGTGTTTTTCGCCTTTGGCTCAAAAGTCACATGGATTTCGTCCATAGCAAAGCAATTCGCACTTGGATGGAAAGGTAAAATTATATTACAAGGTATGGACAAATATATACAGTATTGAGTTCAACTCTCGATTACAATTTTTTGCAAAAATAATGCAAATATATTCTAAGCTCTATACAGGAAGGCATAAAAGGAAGCTTCAGCCCAGCAACCTTCGGAATGTGCTTTGGATTATCAACCTTCGGCACCACCATCCTGCAGACAAACAATGGTATAAGGTAAAAGTGATTATAAAAATCAAAGCAAACAACAGGTACAAGTTTCGTACCGATTTAAGCAGATTTCGAGCTTCGTCTCCAGCCAACTCTCGTCCGCCTTTAGCTCAAATTTGAGTAATGAATATATTTCCAATCCTTCGGGCCTCACCAGGAATATTAATCAAATCTGACGGGACAGGCTGAAGTTTAGATTGTTTACTATTTTTGCATGCGTGCATCCGGCCTTCAAGAATGCAGCAGCCATGCCGAGAGAAGCTAACAGAGCACATAAGTCACCATGCCCAGTTATTACTTCATCTAGTGCATCAACTTCATCTTCAATGTGCTTGAAGGTATCTGATATATCTTCAGCCGAAGGGGCAATTTCTTCAGAACTAGCCCCAACCGAGTTGAAGACTCCTTTTAACCATTGCACGCAGCGGCTAGCAAATTCCAAGCATTTGTTCCGAAGATCCCTCAAAGATTCCTATAGCTTCGTGTTCTTATTAGCTTCAGCTTTATATTTCACTTGCAGTTCCTTCTTCTCTTGTTCAAAGCACTCTGATTTTTCCTTTAAGGTTGTCTGAGCTTGGAGAAGCTCCTCGTTTAACCTAGCATTTTCAGCTTGAAGCTCCACAAGGGAACCCTCTATTGCTTGAAGCAAACAGTCCTTCTTTTCAAGAGAAGCTTCGCAATCTTTGATCTTGCTTTCCAAGACCTCAATTATGATCTCATTTTTTCTTATCTTCGAGGTCTTGTTGCATTCTAGTTGCTTTGCTTAGCAGCATACTCTGTGAAAATAAGCTGACTTCAGAAAATTTTAATTCATCACAAGGATAACAAAAATATAGGCAAAATAATTTTACCTTGAAATTGGAGTAAAAGAGGCTGCCGACGATATGTTGCCGTTGGTAACCACTAATATCAGACTCTAGCTTCAGGAAACTGACACTCTTTGATAGAGTGCCAATTATTTTTGCCCCAGCTCGGTTGCGGATACACCCCAGTATTTCCTCATCAACTCCACCGAAGAGCATGGATCCCGGCTGGTAACCACAAGATTTTGCATATTCTTCCATCTCCTCTTTCTCTGCCTCATACAATTCTTGACCCCCCAGGTGTCGAAGGTCAAATTCTTTTCCTTTTGATGAAGTATCAACAACTTCTTTATCTTTGCCAGGCACCACGACCACAATTTCATCTGCGGTTGCAATTGCCTCCTCTGCGACCATATCTGATATCAGCTTGTCAATCCCTGACATTGTGCTCATAAGATTAGCAGCTTCGGCAACAGTTGCAGCTTCGGTAGCATTTCAGATTCGGCAGTGGTCTCAGCCTCGGTACTTGCAATAGGCATTATTCTAGAAGCCGAGGCTGGAGGTGGTGTCCTGAAGCGCCCTGATCCTTTGGGACTCAAATGTGATACAATTACTAGTCCTAGGAGGCTAGTAACCACATTCCTTACTTCAAATAGTATAGAGTTCGAATAAAAGTTATTACAATACCAAAGTACAAGCTCTAGCAAGCCTGAAATACAAAGCACAGTGGAAGATCAACTAGCCCAAGCCACAGGCAGATTGGGTGCAGACACATCCCCCTTCTAGTCGAGCATAGCAGAAAAGAAGTCTTCAGCTGCTGAAAAACATAAATAAATCTGGGTGAATACACTATGTATTTCGCAAGCCCATCCCGCCCGTAAAGAGAGAGAGAGGAACCTATATAGTGCATGCTTGGTATGGTGGAGTTGAAGTCACTCTTCTTTTTTAGAAGAAGGCAATACTTTGATGGTTTTCCCCAAAGAAAGGAGTATCATATTTTCACACTCAACCACCACTGAGCTTCCCGCTCCCGTGGTATTGTTTTCATTTCCAAAAACACCCACACACACACATTTCTCTGTTTACGGAGATCATAAACACTAATTGTCATACCACACCAGACTCATCCATACTAGTGGACACGGACTATTCGAATAGGTTTGAACTCTGCGCAGAGGGGTACACTTTACCCACTAGTCCGGCTCTACGGTCTCATAGCCAATGGGACCCGAATCTGGATCTCTTTCTTTCCCCGCACGTCCTTACCTTAGCGGTTATACCGGAAGGAGTCAGGCCACCGCCATGTCCAAACCAGACAAAACATTCCCCCTCCTTATCCTCCCGATGCTCCCCATCCATCATAACCCTGGAGTTTGGACCGTACAAGTTCAGATTGAGTGACTGCCCATACAGTCTTGAGTGGTTGTACTTGTCATGAGTACAGGTAGTGAAGGATGACAAACCGGTCCTTATATGAGGGGACAATCCTTCTGCTCACACCTAACCCGGCTGAGCCAACACCTGAGGCCCTCCCCTAAACTAGGGAGTCCCTGATTATCCCACTCAAAAGGTGATAAGGGTGAATACCCTTCATCATACACTTTTTGAAAACATTATTCATTAAAAACACCACCCTTTTCTCATCCCACATTTTGTACTCAAAATATATTCTTTAATGTTGGCTATCTCTCTTCTCACAATGCAAAGGACCCAACCCTTATTCCCGGCTTAGGTAGTGGTAGAGAGAGTAGGTAATTTATGCATCAAGGGTAGAACGGACTTGCCTTCATCGAAGTTCTCCTGGCACGAAAGGTCTATTTCGGAAAGGTCGGGTTCCTGCCCTGATTCCGGAGCTACAAATTCTGGAGGATTGGATCCCTCTTCTCCTTGCAAAATAGAACAATACATCAACCTTTGTGGCTTAATGGAGTGTCCCAAGTTTTAAATATTATTATTTTGTTCCCTATAATTTATTTAGACTATTTTTGGTGCATAAAATATCAATATATGCATTTATATATGCAAATATGAAAAGAAAAAGGAGAAAAGGAAAAAGGTTTTCGATTAGCTAGGCCCCGGGGAGGGGGGAATTCGGCCCAGTCGAAGGCACGCACGCCCGCGCGGGCGATCAGCCCAGCTAGGCCAGCTACGGGGCACGACGTGAGGGGGTGACGCCATTGGCACGGGCCCACACACCAGCGAGGGGAGGAGGTAACGACATCAGAGGGGAATGAGGGTAGTTCGCCCGCGGCGGTGAGAACCGGTCGCCGGTGAACCCGACGGCTGTTCCTCGCCGGTGGTCCGGTTCTGGATCGATGGGATGGTGGCATAGCACGGGCGGAGGTAGGGGGTCACGGAGGTGGGGTCAATTTGGCTAGTGGGGTCTTGGAACAACCGGTCCGCGGTGAGGTGGCAGGTGCCCACGGCGGCAAGGTCACCGGTGGGGCTACCGAGCATAATAGGCGAAGGAGAAGTGTGTGCTATGCTTGTGGCGCAGTGGTGGAGCTTAAGAGCTATAGCAATTTGACTATAAGCCACTAGAGAGGGGAGATGGGAGCTCACCGGAGCGGAGGAAGGGCGCGGCGACGCGGCTTGATTGAGTTCGGGGGAGGGGTGTGGGGAGGCCAAGGCCGGTGTGAGGAGTTGGGGGAGCTCGGGGCGGTCCTTTTATAGGCGGCCAGGGAGGGGGGAAGGAGAGGTGGCGAGCACCAGCGATGCTTGCCGCGACGGCGACGATGGCACACAGTGGCGACGGGACGGCTCGGGCAGACGGTGGTGATGGGATGGCTCGGGGCAGGCGCAAGGGGACAGGGATGCAAGGCACCAAACCTTGCTGGTGGATGAGTAATGGTGAGGAGACGGGGCGGACGGTGGCCGGCGATGAATGCGTCGATGGCCAATCACGGGCGAGAGGGGAAGGGGCTGATGAGCAGGGCCGGGCTGTCAGAGAGAGAGCGGGTGTGGGGAGAAGGGGCGGGCGTGGCTGATGGGTGGGGCCGGGCTGTCAGGGAAGAGCGCGGCGCGGGGGGGGGGGGGGGGGAGATGGGCCGCGTGGGCCGCGAGCGGGGGGGGGGGGGAGTGTTGGCGCGCTAGAGAGAGGGGAGGACTTGGGCCATATTTGGCCCAACCCGGGGGGAGAGAGAAATTCCTTTTTCTTTTTCTATTTCCAAATCTATTTCTCTTTCTCCTTTTATATAATCTCTTTTTCCTTTAAACAAATATTTACCTAGATTTCTTGGGTGTCAAAATATTCTATGTGAAGTGCTACTAGCAATCATGGTGTATGCATATGATGAAGGGAATGTTCTATGAGATGGGGTCTTAGGAGAAAAATAAGGGGGAGGGTTTAGGAGTTTAGGGTTTCTAACCTTGGGATCAAAATTGGGATGTTATAAACCTACCCCACTTAAAAGAATCTCGCCCTCGAGATTTAGACCGGGTTTGAGAAAAGGTAAGGGTATTCCCTTCTCAAAGAGTCCTCACTCTCCCAGGTAGCCTCCTCTTCTCCTTCTCTGCTCCACTGAACTTTACAGAGTTTCACTTCTGAGTTTTGGGTCTTTCGGATGGCTGAATCAAGAATCTTCACTGGCTTTTCTCGGTACTGCGGATCCTTCTGAATCTGAATTGTCTCTTCT
This sequence comes from Zea mays, assembly GCF_902167145.1. Taxonomy (NCBI): domain Eukaryota; kingdom Viridiplantae; phylum Streptophyta; class Magnoliopsida; order Poales; family Poaceae; genus Zea; species Zea mays. The sequence continues at coordinate 109,638,024 of NC_050102.1, forward strand.
TTGATGTGACTCTCTGGTACTTTTAGGCATTTGCGGAGCTGAGATACATGAAACAAATTGTGGATATCTGACATGGATTCTGGCAATTGAAGGCGGTAGGCTGCGGGCCCTATTCTGCTGATGATAGGATAGGGGCCGACGAATCGCAGAGCTAGCTTCCCTTTCACCTGAAATCTTTTGACCCTGTGCATTGGGGAGACCTTGAGGTAGACAAAGTCTCCTTCCTTGAAACTGAGTTCTCTTCTTCTGTTGTCTGCGTAACTCTTCTGCCGACTCTGAGCTTCGAGCAGTCTTTTTCGGATCAGGGCAACTTTCTCTTCTGCCTCCTTAACAAAGGCAGGCCCTTCTAGTGTCTTTTCCCCTACGTTGGACCACATCAGAGGGGTCTGGCACTTCCTTCCATACAAGGCTTCAAACGGTGACATCTTGATACTGGCCTGGTAGCTCTTGTTATAAGAAAACTCTACATACGGCAAGCTGGACTCCAAATTCCTATCAAAGGTTAACACACAAGCTCTCAACAAATCCTCGAGGACTTTGTTGACTCTTTTTGTCTGACCATCTGACTGAGGGTGATAGGCGGTGCTGAAGTCTAGCTTGGTGCCCATAGCTTGCTGAAGACTCATCCAGAATTTTGAGGTGAACTGTGTTCCCCTGTCTGACACTATCTTCTGTGGAATACCATGGAGTCTGACTATTTCTTTAAGATATATCCGGGCAAGGGTGGCTCCTCCAAAGGTAGTTTTTACTGGAATGAAGTGAGCTACCTTGGTAAGACAGTCAATTTTAACCCAGAAGAATCGTTCCCTTTTTGGGTCCGAGGCAGTCCGATTACGAAATCCATGCCTATTTCTTCCCACTTCCATTTGGGCACTGGGAGAGGTTGTATTAGACCTGCAGGCCTCTGATGTTTGGCCTTAGTTCGCTGGCAAGTGTCACACCGGGCCACATACTGAGCTATCTTCTTTTTCATACCTCTACACCAGTATCTGGTCTTGAGGTCTAGGTACATCTTGGTGGTCCCTGGGAGGATAGAGTAGACTGAGTTGTGAGCTTCATCGAGCAGGATTCCTCGTGCCTCTCCCTTTGGTATACACAAACGGTCCCTGAACTAAAGGGTTCTTTCTTCATCTGTCTTGAGGTCCGGGAGTTGTTCTTTGCGAGCTCTCTCCGCGAGACTTGCCATCTCGGTGTCCAAGCGCTAAGCCTTGCATATGAGATCTTCTAGAATCGGTTTAACTTCTATGCTGCCACTGTCTCCTAAACAAGCATTCAACTGGGCTAATTCTCTCTTCCAGTCTTCTAAAAAGTTAGTTGCTTTCTCCCCGAAAGGTTTCTGGCTGAGGGCGTCTGCTACCATGTTGGCCTTCCCGGGGTGGTAGTGGATCTCAATGTCATAATCCTTAATCAATTCCAGGCATCTTCGCTGATGGAGATTGAGGTCTGGCTGATTGAAAATGTACTTTAGGCTCTTGTGATCTGTGAAGATATGGCATTTGTTTCCAATCAGGTAATGCCTCCATATCTTTAGGGCATGCACTATGGCTGCCAATTCCAAATCATGTGTTGGATAATTCTGCTCATGCGGCTTGAGTAAGCGTGATGCATAGGCGATGACTTTCTCATTTTGCATAAGCACACATCCTAAACCTTGGCTTGAAGCATCACAGAAGATGACAAAATTCTGGTGAATATCTGGTAGCGTCAACACTGGCGTGGTCGTGAGTTTCTTCTTTATGATTTGGAAGCTTTCCTCACACTTTGGGGTCCACACAAATTTATTGTCTTTCTTGAGGAGCTCGGTCATAGGACTTGCTATGCTGGAGAACCCTTTGATAAAACAACGCTAATATCCTGCCATTCCCAAAAAGCTTCGAACTTCACTAACGTTGGATGGCTGCTTCCATTTGGATAATGCTTCTACTTTGGATGGGTCCACTTCTATTCCTTCTGCAGTTAAGATATGCCCAAGGAAGGCTATCTTCTCTAACCAGAATTCACATTTGCTGAGTTTAGCATAGAGTTGATGTGCTCTGAGTCTTCCGAGGACAATCTGGAGGTGGTGCTCATGATCCTTGCGACTTTTGGAGTAGATAAGGATGTCGTCAATGAAGACTACGACAAACTTATCCAACTCTTCCATGAATACCTTATTCACAAGATTCATGAAAAAGGCGGGTGCGTTGGTTAGTCCAAAGGGCATTATTGTGAACTCATATTGTCCGTACCGGGTGACAAACGTCGTCTTCTGAACGTCTGCTTCCTTGACAAACATTGTCTTCTGAACGTCTCCTGACCTTAGATCCATCTTGGAGAAATACTTGACCCCTTGAAGCTGGTCGAAGAGGTCATCGATTCGAGGTAGTGGGTACTTGTTTTTTATTGTAACTTCATTCAAGGATCGGTAGTCAATGCACATCCTCATACTTCCATCCTTTTTGGCGACGAATAGGACTGGTGCTCCCCAAGGAGATGAGCTGGGACGAATGTACCCTTTTTGTTGAAGTTATGCGATCTGGAGTTTTAGCTGTGCCAATTCAGTGGGAGCCATGCGGTACGTTCCTTTTGCGATTGGTGCGGTGCCGGGAATTAGATCAATGTAGAACTCCACTTCTCTTTCTGGCAGTATTCCTGTCAATTCTTCTGGGAATACATCCATGAATTCTTCTACTAAAGATATGCTTTATGCTGCTAGATTAAACACCATTGGATCTTGGGTGGGTGGTTGAGCCTGACATGAAACTGACTTTCCTTGGGGGTCAGTGAGAAGGATGGTCTTATCTGCGTAGCTTATGATGCCATTATGCTTGGTTAACCAGTCCATCCTTAAGATCACATCAATTTCGTGGGATGGCAGTACGGCTAAGTCTGCCAAGAAAACTACCCCACTTAAATGAATCCTGACTTGGGAGCATTTGAGGTGGCATAGAAGGCCTGACCCTAGGGTTCGGGTGACCAAGGGAGTTTCTAGATGTGCAGTGGGAATGCTATACTTTTCCACAAAACCAGTGGCTATGAATGAATGGGATGCTCCTGAATCAAAAAGTACAGCAGCGGGGGTAAATTCAACTAGGAACTCTCCGAGCACTACTCCCAGGGCTTGCTGAGCCTCTTGAGTGTTGACGTGGTTCACTCGTGCCCTCCCATGATACTGGGTCTTGCTTAGCTAGCTGTTGGAGGAGGGTGCCTTGGAGGCGGGTGTTGGGGCACTCTAAGGGCCATTCACCGAGTTGGAGTAGGTAGGCACTGATGTCTTCAACTGAGGACAATTATTCTTGTAGTGACTGGGGTCTCCGCAGTGACAACATGCATTAGCTAGAGGTTGGTTGCTTGCAACGGAGGGGGCCTAGAGGGAACTTTGACCCTGCTGACTGAAACGTGACAGAGTGGACCAAGCTGGCTTGTTGAAGCTTGGTCCTTGGGTGGAAACCCAAAAGATCAAACTCTCTGGTGCCTGTCCTGCTGCTGAGCTCGGAGGACTTGGAACTTCCTCTTAAGGTGACCCTTTTCTTCTTCTCTAGCCCTTTCCACTTGTATGGCCTTGTTTGAGAGGTGCGAGAAGCTAAGAAAATCTTGGCTGGCAAGGATAGTCTTGAGTTCTGGTCTTAGCCCTTTCAAGAAACGGGCCATCTTCTTGGCTTCCGTGCTGACATCGTCAAGCGCATAGCGAGCCAATTCTATGAACTTTTGGATGTATTCACTGACAGATCTCCCTCCTTGAGTTAATTCCCGAAATTCATCTTCTTTGAGCTGGACGATCCCTAGGGGCACATGATGTTCTCGGAAGGCGGCTTCAAATTCTGCCCAGGTAGCATCTCTGACAGCAGCGCTGAAGGTATCCCACCAGGATAGGGCCATCCCGGAGAGTTGATGAGCAGCAAGATGAACACGCTGGATTTCAGGGCATCCGATGGCCTCTAACTTCCTTTTTATTGTGCACAATCAGTCATCAGCGTCGAGCGGGTTGCTGGATCCAGCGAATGTGGGTGGCTTGAGCCTTAGAAATTCTCCCATTTTATCCTGAGGTCTTCCACCATTTGGGTGCTGGTTCTCAAGGCTTCTGGTGAGGACCTCAATGAGTCAGGTTTGGTTGGCCAGAACTTGGGCTAAGTCTAATGGCAGTTCCGGAGGTGCGGGGAGGTGGGTCTCACTCCCTTCTCCACTGACTTCTCCTTCAGCACCTAGGGGAGACCTTGCTCCAATCCCTAAGGCGGTAGGCGTGGTTTTATCCGAAGCCATCTGCCAGGGGGAGAAAGGATTACTACTATGCATATGCCATATTTTTTCAAACACATTATTTTATTCATCACTCAAGTTCATTACAAGCATGCAATTGTCATAGATCACGCTACGCGCGGGCATTTTCTAAGGTGCTTCCAAACTCCCTTTCTAAGGTGTCCCCAAATTCCCTGAGAAGATCGTCAAGGCTAGCTAGAGACATCTTCAACGTCTGACAAGCTTTCTATCCTAGAGGGAGGTAGTGTTGGCGGGGCTTCCTCTTTTTGGTCAGTCTAGCATCCTCGGCTCTTCGTCCTCTTCCGGATTTTCTTGGCGGGGGCGAGCTTCTTTAACTTATTCGCGTAATCCATCTTCAGAGTTCGGTAGGCCTCGCGAGTGTTGGCCTCTTCGCCTTCCGCCATTTCGAGACTTTCTTGGAGGGACGCCTTTTCTTCTTTTAATTCCTTGATTTGTTGCTCTAGGCTTTCCACCCGAGAATTTAGGTGGGTGCATTGGGAGAAAAGGTCGTCATAGTGGTTGTCAAGGGTGTGGAGATATCCGGCCATGTAGACTATGGTGGGGTCATCCTCATTAGGATCTCTCCCTGACAAGGCCTGAAGTCTTTTCCTCCAGGTAGGGGTGTTTTTGTTGCTGGGTGGGAAGTAGCGAAGGGGTGTCTCAGAGACTTCCCTGCTGTAGTTTTGGCATAGCTGACGGAGGGCTCTTTGGGCAGCATTTTGGCAAGTGTCTGGGAAGCGGTGTCCAGTGGCGGTGACTTGGAAGGGAGGGTGATTTGGGTAGTTTCGCCTTTCTCCCAGGTAGACTGCCATAGAGCATTTCTCAATTCCGTTCTCGCGGTATTCCTTCCAAACGTACTCCGGCTTCTTGCGGATCCCCATGCGAAGCGTGCAACTCCGCAAAAGGTGAGGGAGCCCTTCCACCTCCGAGCAGTAGGATGTCCTAATGACAAAGGAGCCTTCCATCTGGTAGCAAGAGAAGAAGGGTTTGTTAATATCGGGGAAAGAAGAGAAGATTCTTTTTAGGGGGTAAGAGGTTTTTTCTTTTTAAGGCAAACTTTTAAGGTCAGGGCTGCGATCTATAGCTAGTCCTATGGCTCTGATACCACCTGAAGCGTCCTGATCCATTGGGACTCAAATGTGATACAATTACTATTCCCAGGAGGCTAGTAACCACATTCCTTACTTCAAATAGTACAGAGTTCGAATAAAAGTTATTACAATACCAAAGTACAAGCTCTAGCGAGCCTAAAATACAAAGCACAATGGAAGATCAACTACCCCAAGCCATAGGCAGACTGGTGCAGACACAGCCCCCTTCTAGTCGAGCATATCAGAAAAGAAGTCTTCAGCTGCTGAAAGACATAAATAAATCTGGGTGAATACACTAGGTATTCCGCAAGCCCATCCCGCCCGTAAAGAGAGACAGGGACCTATATAGTACATGCTTGGTATGGTGGAGTTGAAGTCACTCTTCTTTTTCAGAAAAAGGCAATACTTTGATGGTTTTCCCCAAAGAAAGGAGTAGCATATTTTCACACTCAACCACCACTAAGCTTCCCGCTCTCGTGGTATTGTTTTCATTTCCAAAAACACCCACACACACACACATTTCCCTGTTTACGGAGATCATAAACACTAATTGTCATACCACACCAGACTCGTCCATACCAGTGGACACAGACTATTCGAATAGGTATGAACTCTGCGCAGAGGGGTACACTTTACCCACTTGTCTGGCTCTGCGGTCTCATGGCCAATGAGACCCGAATCCAGATCTCTTTTTTTCCCTGCACGTCCTTACCTTAGCGGTTATACCGGAAGGAGTCAGGCCACCGCCATGTCCAAACCGGACAAAACATTCCCCCTCCTTATCCTCCCGGTGCTCCCCAGCCATCATAACCCTGGGGTTTGGACCGTACGAGTTCAGATTGAGTGACTGCCCATACAGTCTCGAGTGGTTGTACTTGTCATGAGTACAGGTAGTGAAGGATGACAAACCGGTCCTTATATGAGGGGACAATCCTTCTGGTCACACCTAACTCGGCTGAGCCAACACCTGAGGCCCTCCCCTAAACCAGGGAGTCCCTGATTACCCCACTCAAAAGGTGATAAGGATGAAGCCCTTCATCATACACTTTTTGAAAACATTATTCGTTAAAAATACCATCCTTTTCTCATCCCATATTTTGTACTCAAAAGATATTTTTAATGCGGGCTATCTCTCTTCTCACAATTCAAAGGACCCAACCCTTATTCCCGGCTTAGGTAGTGGTAGAGAGAGTAGGTAATTTATGCATCAAGGGTAGAATGGACTTGCCTTCGTCGAAGTTCTCCTGGCACAAAAGGTCGGGTTCCTGCCCTTCTTCCGGAGCTACAAATTCTGGAAAATCGGATCCCTCTTCTCCTTGCAAAATAGAACAATACATCAACCATGGTGGCTTAGTGGAGTGTGCCAAGTTTTAAATATTATTATTTTGTGCCCTATAATTTATTTAGACTATTTTTGGTGCATAAAATATCAATATATGCATTTATATATGCAAATATGAAAAAAAGGAGAAAAGGAAAAAGGAAAAGGGTTTTCGGTTAGCTGGGCCCCGGGGGGAATTCGGCCCAGCCAAAGGCGCGCGCGCCCGCGCGGGCGATCGGCCCAGCTAGGCCCGCTACGGGGCACGACGCGAGGGGGGTGACGCCGTGGGCATGGGCCCACACGCCGGCGAGGGGAGGAGGTAACGACGTCAGGGGGGAAGGAGGGTGGTTCGCCCGCGGCGGTGAAAACCGGTCGCCGGTGAACCCAACGGCGGTTCCTCGCCGGTGGTCTGGTTCTGGATCGACGGGATGGTGGCATAGCACGGGCGGAGGTAGGGGGTCACGGAGGTGGGTCAATTTGGCCGGTGGGGGCTTGGAACAGCCAGTCCGCGGTGAGGTGGCGGGTGCCCGCGGCGGCGAGGTCGCCCGTGGGGCTACCGGGCATAATAGGCGAAGGAGAAGTGCGTGCTATGCTTGTGGCGCAGTGGCGGAGCTTAAGAGCTATAGCAATTTGACTATAAGGGGAGATGGGAGCTCACCGGAGCGGAGGAAGGGCGCGGCGGCGCGACTTCATTGAGCTCGGGGGAGGGGTGTGGGGAGGCCGAGGCCGGTGTGAGGAGTTGGGGGAGCTCGGGGAGGTCCTTTTATAGGTGGCCGGGGAGGGGGGAAGGAGAGGTGGCGAGCCCCAGCGATGCTTGTCGCGGCGGCGATGATGGCACATAGTGGTGACGGGACGGCTTGGGCGGACGGTGGTGACGGGATGGCTCGGGGCAAGCACAAGGGGACAGGGACGCAAGGCGCCAAACCTTGCTGGTGGGTGAGTAATGGCAAGGAGACAGGGCGGACGGTGGCCGGCGACGAACGCGTCGATGGTCGATCACGGGCGAGAGGGGAAGGGGCTGACGAGCGGGGCCGGGCTATCAGAGAGAGAGCGGGTGTGGGGAGAAGGGGCGAGCGTGGCTGACGGGTGGGGCCGAGCTGTCAGGGAAGAGCGCGGCGCGGGGGGGGGGGGAGTGCTGGCGCACGAGAGAGAGAGGAGGACTTGTGACAGATTTGGCCCAGCCGGGGGGAGAGAGAGAAATTCCTTTTTCTTTTTCTTTTTCTATTTCCAAATCTATTTATCTTTCTCCTTTTCTATAATCTCTTTTTCCTTTAAACAAATATTTATCTAGATTTCTTGGGTGTCAAAATATTCTATGTGAAGTGCTACTAGCAATCATGGTGTATGCATATGATGAATGGGAATGTTCTATGAGATGGGGTCTTAGGAGATAAATAAGGGGGGAGGGTTTTGGAGTTTAGGGTTTCTAACCTTGGGATCAAAATTTGGATGTTACATGTCCGCTCAATAGCGTGCATAACATTGACAATCCTTCGTCTCTTCTGACCTCCAGTCTTCTCCTTTATAGCCGAAGGTTGATCCTTCTTCTGTAAAAGTTTCGTCAGTTCTGGTCTCAGAGGACTTAACAGCTGGATGGGCAAGGATTCAGTCATTACCTTTAGAATTTCTGCTACTTCAGCAGCAGAGGGCGTTGGAGTTTCTTCTCTTGCCTCAGCTACCTTCGGCTCCGGCACTTCAAGCTTCCTCTTTTTTGAGACGGCCGCCTTCGGCTCAGGAGCAGATTTTGTCTTCTTGGAAATCTTCTCATCCTCCTTAACTAGTCTGGCAGCCTGTCTGTTTAAAATACTAACAATTCTCTTCCTTTTCAAACCTTTGTCACCCTTGTCAAATCTTTCATAGTTCGGATATTCAAAATCTAACGCGTCCCTCACGCGATTCAACCTTCGTTTTGGTCGGGTGCCGAAGGCAGCAGTCATTAGTTGGTCCTCCTTGGTATAATTACCAAGGATTACGTTGCACATAGTTTCAATCATTTCCAGCCACTCTTGGCATGGCTTCTTGAACTCTTTCTCAAACTTGAACCGGTAGGGTAGCCAAACAAGTTCGTGCTTCTTGATCGCATCCTTCTTCTTGGGCATCCCCCAACAGTAGAGGTCGGGAATACCCTGTTTGCCAAGAACTCTTGCACCAAATCCCTAGTACTGACCTCGACCGCCACCACTCTAAACTCCACTTCGGCTACTTGGCATGGGGAGCCAAGCTGGATGTGGCACAAGGGCCTCGTCATTCCGAAGTTTAAAGTCAGTGGACTCATAACCATACTCATTAGCTTCTCCCTCTTTTTCTCGTCTACTTTCATGTAAAACCATTCACTCTTCCAACCAGTTGGCCACTTGGTGTGGTAGCTAAGAACTAGTGCCTTTGTATCCTTTCGATACGGAAAATTGTAGCAGCCAAAATTTTCATGAAGGCCATCTGCCCTGGCCTTCGTCTGGTAATGTAGCTCGTGCACCTGGCAGAAAGCTTCGGCATTAGGACTCATCCCCTTGCTTTGGAGGGCCCAGATGTAGACACTAAGCCTAACAATTGCGTTGGGTGTCAATTGATGAAGGTATATTTCAAAATTCTTCAAAAACCTCTCCTATCATATCATAGAGAGGGAACCAAAGCCCCGCCCTGAAGAAACTTTTAAACACAATAAGTTTATCATTCTTTGGCTCTCGAACCACTTCTTCTCCCGCAAAACGAACGAGCTTACTCTTAGCTTCTCCAAAGTAACCCAACTTTTTCATTATAACCATATCATCTACCGTCACAGTAGATCTACCAAAGTCAAGGTGACTAGGTTTTTCTGGGATCAAGATGGTGTAATCTTCTTCGTCTTCATTACCACTTCCCTCTCCAACTGTGATTCCCTCAGCTTCAGCAGTCGGAGTACCTTCGGCAATAGGCTCTTCTGATACAACAAGACCCGACTGCCTCATCACCTCTGATATTGGTTCCGTCTTAGTTACTTCGACCTCGTCTCCCTCGCGAGACACTCTAGCAGTTGATCGCACTCTGGCCATTTCAATGTTTTCACTTTTTGACGAAGCTAATCTCAAATGATGAAGTGTTTGCTCGAGAGCGTAATGCAGAAAGCTTCGGCTATGGTTAAATTTTTTAACAGCGCAATAGTGCAACGGCAATGAATGTTGTGGTAACTCCTCACCAACCTGTTTGTTTATATAGTGCCGCAGGGGGGAAGGTGAATCGCCAGGCCGCTCGCACTCGCTGAATGGTGGACCGTCCGGCGTTTGGAATATTATAATCGTTTCTCGGCAACGAGCTCAGGGAAGGTGTTTTTCGGACATTCGGCATTCTGAAGCCTTCGTGTTTTCGCGGATCGAGCTCGTTACAAAAAACGATCTAGCACCGCGAAGGGGCTACTGTTGGGGGCCTTCTTCTCCGCCGAAGGTCCTCTAAGCAAAAACACCTTCGGCAGGACAATACATAAGCAGGTGTAACATGAAGATAAAAATCGAAGCTACAATTGAAGGAGCTTCGGCATGGTGACATGCTAAAGACGAAGAACGATACCGACTTAAAGGGGAAAAGAATGTGTAGTCCCTAATGATCTGTACTATAAATATAATTAGTTATCAAGGACATGGATGTAATTTTGTCTGGGCTGTGTCCCGTGCCTATAAATAGATGAACAGTACCCTCGTACTTTTCACGCTGAATTGTAATAACCATTACGTTACGCCCGCCTTTCCGCCTTCTGCAAAGCCGAAGGTAAAAATGTAATATAAATACTATTGATGTCTATTCATGTTTATTAAATAGAAATATAAATAATCTAATAATTTGGAATGATTGTTTATATTCTTTTTGTGTTTCATATGTCTTTGTTTACATCTTTGCTCACTGAAATGATGAAGGTATGCCCTTCATGACCTTCGTCTGAAGATCATTATATCTCAAGGGAAATAATGCTTCGATGGACGAAGGCCTCTAATCGTTAACAATTGTGTTGCTTTGTTCTTGGTGTATAGCATCCGAGAACAAGGACCAACACTTACTAATGACCAACTATTGAAGCTATAGGTTTCTTTCCTTTTCAAGGATAACAAAGTCTTCTTGAGCCTCAAGAGTTGCTTTTCTTTTTTCTAAGTTCGCCATAAGCTTAGTGATTATGTTGTAACCATTTAAGCCAAATTCATCTATCATTTTTCATGCTATGTTCATCATCATTATCAATAGAACTTGCATTAAACAAATGTTCCTTGTCTTCCTTTTCCTTGAGACAAGTAGGAGTGAAGATTCATTGTCGGAGAGGTCGGTGAAGAGCCATTGTGTTGATGTAGACTTTTGAATGGCAGTGCTCGGCAGTCCTTCTTTATCCAAGCTTGAACTCTCCTCATTGGAGTTCCTCTCTTCACTAATATGAGCTTGACCATATTTCTTATTATTGTAATAAAACTTCTTCTTCTCTCCTTTCTTGAACTTGTCCTTCTTGAACTCTTTCTTGCCCTCTTGATCCTTATTGTTTGGGTAATCCGCTATGAAGTGGCTAGTTTTGCCACACTCGTAGCATGCCTCTTCTTTCCTTTTCTTTGGAATCTATTGCCTCCTTTGACAAACTTATTAAAGCTCTTGATGAACATGGCGACTTCTTCATGAACATCATCCCTTGAGCTCTTACCATCGCTTGAGCTCTCGATGACCTTCTTGCACTTGTGAGCTTTGAGTTCTTCCTTGCCCATAGATGCTTTCTTGAATGAATCTGGCTCATTTGCAACCAAGGCATTTGAATCCCTTGTCTTGGTTGGTGCTTCCTCTAACTCATGTTGTTGTATCTTGGCAAACAATTGATGAGGCATCATTTCCTCATAATAATTACGATCTCTAATCATTCTTGCGTGTAAATTATCCTTTTTCTTATAGGCTTTCATAAAGGGGAACATATCTGGTGCAAACCACCCCCTCCGTGCAACCGTGCAAACTTCTAATCTGAACCACATGATGTTGATCCAAGGGGATGTGCGGCGGTGTTGGAGGGTGATTTCAAAAAGTGTGATTAGCAGCGGGCGGTTAAGTGTAAAATTACCCATGCCACTGCGTCCCTTGGATCAACATCATGTGGTTCAGATTAGAAGTTTGCACGGTTGCACGGAGGGGTTGGTTTGCACCAAATACATTCCCTTCATAAGGATCCATCTAACCTTAGAATCACTCCAATCATCACTTCTAAGCACTCTAATTTTGTTGACCAAAACCATCAATCTATCAAATAACGACTAGAGTGATTCTCCATTGATCCAATGATACCTTGCTAACTCGCTTTTTAATGCCTCGATCCTATGTCTCTTTGCCTTGGGATGGCCTTTGGATGCTCCAAATGACATGAACATCCTTCCTTTCTTGTACTCTATGGTATTCTTCCATAATCAACTTCCTTTGATAATACTCACGGCTTGAGTATTACGATGCAAGTCTTGCATTATCTTCGGTGTCATCTCCTCATTTTCGGTGGGCCTGCAAACACCTACATTCAAAATCTCCCAAAGACTAGGATGCACACCAATTAGATGAGACTTCATCTTATCGACCCACTCGTCATAACTCAACTCATTTAGTGTTGGAAGTTTTCTGAGGGGCACCGAAGAAAAGTTTGGCATAAAATTGCAAGAGTAATCAAATTGAACTTTATGGAATTCATTACCCTTTCTCTTGGTTGATGACTCTTCAGTGTTCAGACTTACTCTCTTCATTATCTTAGACACCAAGAGTTCAACCAAGTCATCATTGTACTCCAACTTCTTTCTCCCTTTTTCTTCTTCGTTGGCCTTTCTTCTTGCCTCTTCTTCCTTGAGCTTATTTTATCCTCGTCCTCCTTCATCTCGATGAACATCTTTTTGGCGATATTCATGGCGAGGTCGAGGATCCTAGGATCCACTTTTTCTCCTCCAACTGAGGTTGATACTTCCTTGAGGAGAGGATCTTCATTGTTCCTTGGAGCCATCAACATGATTGTTTCCTCACACGATTGAGCACTAAAAACGAGGATTAGGCTCTGGTACCAATTGAAAGTAGCCTAGAGGGGGGTGAATAGGCTACACCTAAAATTTTCAACAAAAAATTCAAAGTAGAGTGAGAATATTAGTTCAACTAGTGTAGGCCGGTTCAACCCCTACTAGGGGCGGTTAAACCACTCTGAACCGGTTCAGCTACAAAGTTGACACTAAATTCGAATGTAGCCCCAAAATTTATGAGAGTAACTTCAATCTAACAAAATCGTGTGTAAATTGAGGTATAAAGATGGTGGGTATGAGTGGAGAAACTTCACACTATCCACACATACACACAAAGTAACACTCGAATCCTTGATTGCAACAAGATGAACTATGAATACGAACAAGGAAAGAATACAAAAACACTTGCTTTATCCTGAGGTTTGGTCACACAACAAAGGTGCCCTACTTCCTCATTGAGGAGCCCACAAAGGGTCGAGTCTTTTCCAACCCTAATCTACCCTTAGTCGACCACAAAGGTCAAGGCAATCCCTTACTCAAGTGTGCTCAAAGAGCAGGTAATACAAATCCTTGGGGTCGTCCACAAACTTGGAGACTCCCAAGCAACATCAAACAGTCAAGGAACACGAAATTCCAAGAGAAATAAATCTGCACAAGTTGATGTATGCAAAAGCTCAAAGAGAATGAGAGAGCGAGGGAGAGTGAAATCAAATCACGAGATCGACGAACTCAACCTCACACCAAGTGTTCCTCACATCAATGAGAGAGGATGAGAGTTGGGGTGTGAGAGAGGAGTAAATGCTCTTATTTTGAGTTAGGTCAATAGTAATTGGCGTAAGTAAATGAGGAGAGAGAGGTAAGGGGTATATATAGGTGGCTCTCCAAAAAAGGCTAATTGTTTGAAACCCGACATTTTAAGTGGTTGAATCTCATGGAAAACCGGTTGAACCAGTATTTTCTAGAGCTGGGCTCGATCCAGGTGACCGGTTCAGTCTACCACCTCAGCCACCTAACCCTGGCTAAACTTCTCATGCGGGCCAGTTCAGACGCAATCACGTTAGGATGGCCTCTGCGCAAACACCAGATGAACCGCCCTTAAAAGGTCGGTTGAACCAAGATTTACCGAAGAGGTTCTAGAGAAATCTCTGGTTGAACCGAGTTTCACCAGAGGCGTTCTCTGGTTAAAACCGGTTGAACCGCCCTAGAGAACCCGGTGAGGTTGAACAATGTGTGTTACACTTCGAAGACCCGATATTAAAAATGGCTTTTGAAATGGAGAATTTTTGAGCTTATGCAAACACTTTACCTTTGTGGATCCCTTTTAATTGTATCGTGATTTCTATAACCCAAAACATATAAAAGTTTGAACGCATCTTCGCCTGGAACCACTAGGAGCATGACATAAGGTATGAAGTATTTCGTTGATTCTTCTAGACACATGCGTCTTTTTTATTTCTCATGCACTCCTTCAAATCTATCATTAAATGAGTACACACTTTATAGCAAACTCATTAGAGTCTTTATTTTTTTGTCATTCGATCACCAAAACCCCCAAGAGGTTGATTGCACTTACAATGCGGCTTGCGTCCGGCAGCCGTGGGACTTAAATCAGACGACTGTTAAGAGTGTGGAAGACGTGGATGCCTAAGAACTCGAGTTTTGCTCTTGATTTTAATACCTGAGAGTCACCTAGGGGGGGGGGGGTTAATAGGTGATTCTTGTAAAACATACCTTCAAACACAAACTTCGTCCAAATTAAGAGTTAGTGCAAAACAAGACCAAGTCTGAGTGAGAAGAAGATAGAAGTTCTATTTACTTGATTGCTCTTTCAAGATGTATAATAAACTAAGAGCAATATTGCAAGTAAAAGATAGGACTTATAGAGAGTAAGAATAATCACAAAGACTAAAGCACAAGTGACATAGCTATTTTTCCTGTGGTTCGGACAAGCCTCAAATAATGCTTGCCTATTCCATGTTGTGGTGTCCCAACAAACAAGGGTTGCACTCAACCCCTCTCAATTGATCCAATGATCAACTTGAGTTTAATGGTCTTCCTTATATCAGTTATATTCCTCTCTTAAGGAATCTCCACAAATTGGGGTCTCTTATAGCTGTACACAGAAATTAGAGTTACAACTAAAAGGCAAAAGACCATCACAAAAGAGAGGAGAGAGTACACACACAAGAGCCAAAAGCAGCCACACAACACAAGAATCAAGATCACAAAAGTGCAATCACATTACAAGAGCAGCTTAAAACAGCCCTCAAATCTCACTAGAATTGCTAGAATGTGTTGTGGCAGAGTGTTGGAGACTTGGAGCGATCAAGTGCTCTTGTAATGCTTGGGTACTGAAGGAGGGCGACCAGGGGGTCCTTTTATAGCCCAAAGAGCCCCATAGTTGTTGCTCCTTCCTTCTAAAAGATGTTGGAGTTATGCTATTCTCGGGAGCACCGGACCAGCCCGGTGCGTGACCGGATCGAAAACAATATAACCTTCCTCAGGATCTGACTGCTTGCCTTCCTTACTGTCGGTGTTTTGGGTCCGACCGCACACCCGGGGTTACCCCTCAAGGTGTTTTAGGAGTAGGACGGTGTCGCCGACTGTAGCTAAATGGTTCGTGCCGGATGCACGAGGAACAATGGACAGTGTTTATAGGTTCGGGCCGCTTTGAGATGCGTAACACCCTACGTCCTGGCGAGTATGCTTTATGTAATGGGTTACAAGGGAGCTCTCTAAAGCTAGAACGTAGAGAGTTGGGGTGGATGGCTGAGTAGTGGGATCGATCGTTCTGAAGGGGTGTCCCCTAGGCCTTATATATTCGACCGTGAGGCAATACATGCGGATAAGATAACAAACCGCACCTAAGAGATAGTGAACTGATTGAGTCTATCTTCCTATAATTCTGCCGACTTATCCTCGCCTAGCTCCGTTGTACAGGGCTCCAGCGCGGGAAAGTCGGGTCTTTTGTTGTGGTTTCTTGCTCAACGTTGTTGGGCCATTCGAGCTCGCACCGATCTGGCCTTATGTCGATCTGCTTTACTGGTCGTTCCTCCCCAGGCCCATGAAGGAGTGACCTTACGATTTATTGGGCCCTTGGGCCTTTCGTGAGGTTTTTTATCCTTCTAGTGGACCCGGGGGATATCTGTCCCCCACAAGCCCCGATCTTTGGGTTGATTTTGAGATAATCGGCCCAAAGATCCTAGGTCCAGCTTGCGGTCTTCGTTTATGACAAGAAATGCTTTCCGGGCAGTTTGGTAAAAACGATTTCTTACTATCTCCTTCTGCTTTGATCACTTGAAAACTAGAGCTTTGTCTCACACTCGTGCCTTGGAGATCGGCATTTCGTATTTCAGGACCCTGAACCTCATTGGGTGCACCGGAGGTGCACCCAATGGGTGTAGCCCCCGAGCTTCGAGTGGATTTTTGAAAATAATCCACTCGAAGGTCTTCATCAGAAATCATTTTAATTTTCCGCTTGTACTCTTGTTGAAGGTCAGCATTGCCTTTAATCTTGCCATATGCTTTAGAAGTTGGCATTGTCTTGACTTGAGATGGTGATTCATGGGGTGCACCGGAGGTGCACCCAATGGGTGTAGCCCCCGAGCTTTGAGTGAATTTTTGAAAATAATCCACTCGAAGGTCTTCATTTCATGTCCTTTTGCTGAGAGTCATCTTTTCTTTTTCCGAATGCCTTAGAGGTCAGCATTATGTCATCGATATTATGCTTTAGAGGTCAGCATGTATTTTGTGTTTGAGGCTGAGTTCGTGATCCGCCCATATCTTGCTAGGTGGTGCAATTTATTTGATCTGCGACTGATTGGATGTTTGACAGACGTCCCCTGGCTAGTCTTCACGTCGCTTCTGTCGGTCAGATCTTGTACTTCACCGGCTATATTTGGCTTTCCTTTGATCCTTACTGATATCTCATTTTTGTCTTGAGGTATTCATTGCACGCCCTGCACAGATGTGACAGTTTTGAAAAATATACTGATAATTACTGGGCGTCCCCCCCAATGGGTGTGGGCAAGGGACGGCTTGGTACGCTGAGTGTTTTAGCCAGCTGCTTCTGAGTAGTAATGTGATGTGACGGCGGGTGTAATCATATCGCCCGCGCAGTTGACTGGGGTCCCAATGGGTGTTGTGTTGCGTGAAACGGCGTCAGCCACCTGACGTATCTTCAGACGGGTTGAAGCGTATATTGAATATTTTGCGACTGTTTAGTGACCGTGGTAGGAGGTGAGCGGTTGCCTTCTTCTTCTATAAATAGTGCCTTTGCCTCTCTGGTTTTTTCACATCTCTTGTTGTTCTCCGCTGCTTGCTTTCTTCCTCTCCTTTCATTTCCACCATGGGCAAGAGCAACAAACGCAAGCGCGAGCCGACTCCTCCATCGGAGGACTTCGGCGACTCGGAATACTCGGAGGAGTTCTCCTCTGAGTCCGAGGGGTCTCTGGCTCCCGTCTCTCCCCCGGCGTCGTCTAACGATTCAGACGACTCCCAGGGGCTTGCCGTGGAGGTCTGGACTTATATCCGGGCCGTCGAGCGCTCCGGGCTCGGGGGCTCGGATGAGTCGGAGTACTCCTCGGACGAGGAGGACTCGTCCGAGGAGGGCGGTGGCGGCGATGGCGGAGACGACGACGACGACGACGGCGGAGGCGACGGTGACAACAGCGATGATGACGGTGATGGAGGCAGCAAGGGCGGCAACGGCGGCAGCAAGGGCGGCAATGGCGGCAGCAGCAGGGGCAGCAACGGCGGCGGCAGCAGCAAGGGCAGCAACAAGGCCAGTGGCTAGATGCCACTGGTCTTTAGATGTTAGTATAGGTTAGAAGTAGTATAATGAAATAATGTAGTAGTATTTAGTAGCGTAGAGTAGTATAATGTAGTGTAGTAGTAGTAGTAGCAGTAGGGAAGTATCAACTCATAATGAGTTGATTTGTAAGTACTGTAACTTCCCTTAATGAAGAATTATTCCGTCTCCTCCTGTGTCAATTATTTTGCTTCGTAGTCAATTGATCTCTGTCGTGATATTTATTGTCCGTGATGCTCTCTATCTGTTATGTTTGTGGCATAACTTAGAGTTCTTGAATCATTCCTCCGTTTGCCTTATTTGTGAAGTTGATTCCTCTGGAATAGTAACTGAGTAACTCGGGCGTCATATCGTTGCTTTTAGGGGTGATGGCCGAGCTATTATTGTCAACATTTACGCTTTTGAAATAGCGTCCGAGTGATGACGAAGCCACGTCAGCGTCGGAATGACTGATGACCACGTCGGCGCTCTTAGAGGTAACAGCCGAGTGACTTATGACGATGTCGGCGTTTTTTAGAGGTAACTGCCGAGTGACTGAAGATAATGTCGGCGTTTTAGAGATAACTGCCGAGCGACTTGAAGATGACGTCGGCGTTTTAGAGATAACTGCCGAGCGACTAAAGACGACGTCGGCGTTTTAGAGATAACTGCCGAGTGAATGATGGTAACGTCGGCGTTTTAGAAATAACAGCCGAGTGAATGATGGTAACGTCGGCGTTTTAAAAATAACAGCCGAGTTATAATGGGCTACGTCGGCCACTTTGAGGATAATAGCCGAGTGATGATGCGGCATACCGGTGCTTTAGAAGTAACCGCTGAGTGATGACATGGCACGCCGGTGTTTTAGAAGTAACCGCCGGGTGATGACTGGGCGCTTTTTGGAAACGGTATCTGATTCGGGAATATCCCATATGTACTGCGTTTTTAGCCGCCTCTGCTTTCTGTGCCCTAGTTCTTGCTTTCCTGCCTCCAGATCCTCTCTGCAATTCGGCTCCCGCTCTGTTCGCCAGTAGAGTTGAGATGGCGCCCAAGCGAAAGGCCTCGAGTTCATCCGCTGCGGTGATTCCCCCTATCGACCCCAACAGCCAGTTGCCTTTCGCAGGTAACCATATGTATGTTGTCTCCAAGCCTGACCTTCTCCATCTCGTGTCCATCGGGGTCCTTCCCCCGAAGGAGCTCTGTTCTTGGCGGATTTGCCACGGGGTCACTGTTCCAACAGAGGATACCCACGAATCCATGATTTATGTTCCTTTTCTTCTCCGCGGTCTCGCTCTTCCTATTTCTCCCTTTTTTCGCGGTCTCCTTGATTTTTATCGCCTTAATTTGACCCATCTGAATCCCAATTCCATTCTGCAAATTTCCATTTATGTTCATTTATGCAAAGCTTTTCTTGGCGTCCTGCCACATTTTGGACTGTGGAAGTACTTGTATCACTGTCGCCCTGGGATGGCCGGGGGGGCAGCATCAGCTGGTTGGGGGTGCGAGTTTGGAGATGCGCTGTGGGAGGAAGACTGATTATCTTGAAATCCCACTCAAGGATAGTATCAAGGGATGGCGCTTGGAGTGGTTTATTGTTGAGAACCACGGAAATTCTCTCCCCCACGGTCGGGGAGACAGCCGGATGTTCGCACTCCGAGTTGGACCGAGTCCCCCACGGATCAGGAGGTGGCTGAGGCAGGGGCTTTGCTAGCTGAAGTTGGACTGCTGAAGGAGAGGGGTCTGACTGCGGAGGCTGTGGTTGCTGATTTCATCTTCAAGAACATTCAGCCGTTGAAGGACAGAGCGTACTCGGCTTATCTGTACCGAGGTCTAGCTGACTCAACCCGGGTTACCAACAGAAGAATTCCCGCTGTAGACTTGGTGAACCGACTTGAAATGATTCTTAGAGGCAAGGTATCAAATGTTGGTGCCCCAGTGGCATACTCGGCCTGGAACCTGCCTCCTTCCAAGGCCTTCACTCATTTTGTGTCGAATCCACCTGTCGTTGATGGCGGTTTGGGCCTTAGAGTGCGACCCTCTGCCGAAGAAGTTAGCGCTTTGGTTGCTTCGATCGGAGAAATTCCTGATGATGAACGGCAGGTCCATTTTGAGGTGCCTTTGGATCCTAGTGATGCAGAGATAAGTGCTATGCTTGATATGCTGGCCGAGGACTCTTCTGATGCTGCTCCTGCTGGGACATTGGTGGTGGCGCCTCTCCCAGAAGCTGGTACAACCTTGGATATTCAGAGACCTATCAGTGTTCGCCCGAAACGCCCTTGCCGAGCCAATCAACCTGATTCTCTTGCTGATGGGCAGAAAAAGAAAAAGAGACGTCTTCAGCGAGTATCTAGTTTGGATCGGGACGTTGGTCCTTCGGTTCCTGCTGCTGAGGAAGTACATGTGCCTGAATTTACTAACGCTGACCCCAATGGGGGTGATCCATCTGTCGCTGACCCCAATGGGTGTGCTCCATCTGCTGCTGATCCCAATGGGGGTGTTGTCTGTGTCGCTGATGAAGACGACGGGGAGGAAGAAGATGAGGTCCCTCTGACTCGAAAGAACAGTCGACAATATGTCGCCAGTGGGGAAAGTAGTGGAGTTCCTTCTCCTGCTCTGTCTGCCCTCATTGGTCTACAAGAATTGTCCCTAGCGAACTTTGATCAGACTCTTGAAGATATGGTTCCAGAGGATCTGTTATCAGAGCCGGCGGATGGTGGTGCGACGGATGTTTGTGCTGATGTGCTTGACGCCGGGTTGGGGTCATCCCGGGCAGCGTCCCGCGCCTCATCGACCTTGGAGCGCGGTCTTGAGGGTCAGGAAACTGACTTGGATCGTCTTGTTCCCATGGAAATAACTAAGGGACCTTCAGCCTTAGAGGCGGCTGTTGCAGAGAACTTGGTCCTCAAGGATGGTGTTGACACTTACCCAGCCCCCGAGGGTGTTGCTGGGGATGATTCGGCTCGGGTGGGAAGCGCAAGCCACTGCCCAGCCCCCGAGGGTACCGCCGGAGATGATCCGGCTCAAGTGGGTAGCGCAAACTATGGCCCAGCCCCCGAGGGTGTCCGAGCGGGGTCTCCCTCTTGTACTTCCATGGATGTTCACGCAGGATCTCCTCCACACTCTGGTTGTATGGTGGTAGCCCAAGCTTTGGGCCAGGGAGTCGCTTTAGAGGCTAGCGTTCCCGCCGACCAAGTTTTGGGCTCTGTTGATGGCACTGAATTGGTTCCTGCTGGTTCATTGCGAGCTGCTTCGGGTGGTGACCCTATGCCAAGTCATCAATTGATCTCTCACGATTTGGGAGTCCCTTCGTTCTTCTCCAATCTCTAGGTACTGTGATATATTCTAGCCTGACTTTTACACCGTATGAGCTGCTGTCGTTACACTCATCTGTTCTCAATATCAGGCATTGGTGGACGGGATGGCTAGCCAGCTGAGGTTGCAAGGTGCTTCTGTTCCAGAAGGAGCTTCGTCTCTGGCACGTTGGAATCCGGTGTTGCTTCAACATCGTGTCTCTGACTTGGAGGCGACAAATGCTGGTTAGTGCTCTTTTGCTTCTCTTCGTCTACCTTATTGAACTGTTTTACGCTTTGACCCTTTTTGCTTGATTGTTTCTCGCTAGATATGGCTCGGCAGATTTCCGTTCTTGAAGAAAAACATTCTCAAGGTCAGGCCGAACTGGTCCGGCGGTGTTCTGATTTTGAGGAAAAGTATTCTCAAAGCCAGACTGAGCTGGGCTAGGTCTCTGCTGCTCTGAATGATGCTAACATGCTGAACTCTACTCTTCGCGCTCAGCTTGATTCTGAAAAAGTGACTTATGAAACTGTGCCTTGTATTGCTGTGTTCTTATTACTTGCTTGATGTTTGAAGGAGCTGATTCTTGCTTGCAGGAAGAAAAACGTGCCCTTGTTGCTTCTCGTGACAATCTTGACAGACTATATCGTGATTCTAGCAATTCGTTGACCATCCTGGAGAGGAGTCATCACTTCACAATGGAAGAGTTAGACAATCATCGTTGTAAGCTGCAGGAATCCACGGATGACGGGATCCATCTCTGGCAGTTAATATCGGCTAAGGATGCTGCTATCAAAGAACTCTGTGCTTCCAAGAAGTCCATCGCCCAGGAGCTAGAGACCGCTCAGTTGGCTGCCAAAGTTGCTGAAGAAACTTCCATTACTCTGAGGGCCCAGCGCGACAGGGCCATGGATAAAGCCATTCGCGCGGGGCGGATCTTGATGAGGAGATCTGGCGTGGTTGTTCCCAACGATATAAGGGCTGATGTGAACGCTGCTCCTGATTATTCAAGTCGCCCTTCTTCATCGGTTGCTCCTGAGAAAGATATTGCAAAATAGAGAAATATTGCGTGCTTTGAGCGCGCGGTTATCATGATCGGATATTTGTTAGAGGACACCAGTTCGGCATTTGAATGATATTGTTACTCTCCTATTGTTTTAGAATTCAGCAGTACGTAAATTTGCAGGAGTAAAATGTTGTGTGATGATTTTGAAACTTATTTACGGGATATAGAGGTCACCCCTATATGAGTAATCGTAAGCATGTGAAATCGCCTTAAGTCGCTGCTGACTTAAACCGATTGTTTTTGTTAATAGGGCATAGTGGTCATCCCAAGTTAAGTAAGCGCATGCATGTTGCACCGTCTTGAGTCGTTGCCGACTTAAGCCGATTGCTCCGTTAGTAGGGCATAGTGGTCACCCTGAGTTAAGTAAGCGTGAGCATGTTGCACCGTCTTGAGTCGTTGTCGACTTAAGTCGATTGCTCCGTTAGCAGGGCATAGTGGTCACCCTGAGTTAAGTAAGCGCGAGCATGTTGCACCGTCTTAAGTCGTTGCCGACTTAAGCCGATTGCTCCGTTAGCAGGGCATAGTGGTCACCCCGAGTTAAGTAAGCGTGAGCATGTTGCACCGTCTTAAGTCGTTGCCGACTTAAGCCGATTGCTCCGTTAGCAGGGCATAGTGGTCACCCTGAGTTAAGTAAGCGCGAGCATGTTGCACCGTCTTAAGTCGTTGCCGACTTAAGCCGATTGCTCCGTTAGCAGGGCATAGTGGTCACCCCGAGTTAAGTAAGCGCGAGCATGTTGCACCGTCTTAGGTCGTTGCCGACTTAAGCCGATTGCTCCGTTAGCAGGGCATAGTGGTCACCCTGAGTTAAGTAAGAATGTCGGTCAATCATGAACAAACTGAGTATTCTTGAAGCCTTTTTTATTGATGACATATTTCCCATTTTATAGAGTACATTATCGTCCCGATGGCTTTTGAAATATAGCTAGGGGCAAAACTTCCTGAGGTGTTCTATGTTCCAGGAGTTCCCAATTTCTGTGCCGTCCATTTGAGTGAGACGATATGATCCCGGCCGAGTGACTTCTGCTACTATGAATGGTCCTTCCCATAAGGGTGACAACTTATGCCGTCCCTCCCCCGTTAGAATTCGGCGGAGGACGAGATCTCCCACTGAAAAGGATCGTCGTCGTACGGCCTTGTCGTGATAGCGTCTAAGAGTCTGCTGGTATCGTGCTGATTGAATTACTGCGTTCAGTCGTTCTTCTTCGAGTACATCAATGTCCTCCAGCCTAGTAGCTTCGGCTTCTGCTATGCTTTCGAAGACCAACCTTGGCGCCCCAAACTTGAGATCAGCGGGTAACACTGCTTCTGACCCATAGACCATGAAGAAAGGAGTGTTTCCATGTAGAGCTCGGCTAGGTTGGGTTCTTAGGCTCCAAACGACGTAGGGCAATTCCCTTATCCATTTTCCTGCGAACTTTTCATTTTTATCGAAGACCTTTTTCCTGAGTGCTTCCAATATCATCCCGTTAGCTCGTTCAACCTGCCCGTTGGCTCTTGAGTGTGCTACCGAAGCATACTTGATCTGAATGCTCTTTTGCTCGCAGAAATCGAAGAACTCTGAACTTGTGAAGTTGGATCCTAGGTCAGTTATGATACTGTTCGGTATTCCGAATCTAAATATTATGTCTTGTATGAATTCCACGGCCTTAGCTGAGGTTAAAGAAGCAATGGGTTTGAACTCTATCCATTTAGTGAATTTGTCGATTGCTACCAGTACATGTGTGTATCCTCCTTGAGCTTTCTTGAAAGGTCCAATCATATCCAATTCCCAGCATGCGAACGGCCAAGTTACTGGTATGGTTTGCAGTTGCTGCGCTGGTAGATGTTGTTGCTTTGACAAGTACTGGCAAGCTTCGCACCTCTGAACTAACTCGGTTGCATCACTTTTCGCTGTTGGCCAATAGAATCCCAACCTGAAGACCTTCCCGACTAGTGTCTTGGATGCTGCGTGTATTCCACATTGCCCAGCATGGACCTCATCTAGAAGTCGCTTCCCAGTAGATGAGAGAATGCACTTCATGAGGATGCCTGATGTACCCCTTCTGTATAATGTCTCCCCAATGAGTGTGTAGTGAGATGACTGTCTAGCGATGCGCTCGGCTGCATTTTTGTCATCTGGTTCCTCTTCATTCTTTATATATCTGATGATCGGCCTTCTCCAGTCATCAGAGTCTGACTCTGGTTGATTCACGATATTACACTCTTCTGCCTGATCCATTGAGATGCTTGGCTGTGGTATTTCTTGTACAAAGACTCCAGGTGTGACCTGAGTTCGACTGGACCCTAGCTTGGACAGTACATCGGCTGCCGTGTTTCGATCTCTTTCTACATGATGAAATTCCAGACCTTCAAATTTATCTTCTAGTTTTCGGACGGCAGTGCAGTACTTTCCCATTGAATCGCTTGAACAATCCCATTCTTTGTTTATCTGGCTTATGACTACCAAAGAATCTCCGTATACCATTAGTCTCTTGATGCCTAGTGATATAGCAATGTTCAGTCCATGAATTAGAGCTTCATACTCGGCTGCGTTGTTGGAGGCTGGAAATAGCAACTGGAGGGCATATTTGAGGTGCTCGCCTCCAGGTGCGGTGAAGAGAATTCCCGCGCCTGCTCCCTGCAGCTTCAGCGAGCCATCAAAATACATTCGCCATACTTCTGTAGTTTCTGGGTTATCTAGTACTTGTTGTTCAGTCCATTCTGATACGAAGTCAACCAACGCTTGAGTTTTGATGGCCGTGCGAGGTCGAAATTCGATGTCATGAGATCCCAGTTCACAGGCCCACTTGGCTATTCGGCCAATGGCTTCCTTGTTGTGAAGAATATCCCCTATCAGAAAACCAGTGACTACTATGACTTTGTGGTCGTCAAAGTAGTGACGTAGCTTGCGGGCAGTTAGAAGTACCGCATATAATAGCTTCTGAACTTGAGGATACTTTTTCTTTGAGGGATCCAGAACTTCACTGATGAAATAAATAGGATGTTGCACTGGGTAGGCATGTCCTTCTTCTGCTCGCTCGACTACCAACGCGGTGCTTACCACGTGAGTCGTGCAAGAGATATATAGCAGCAAATCTTCAGCCGGTTGAGTTGACGTGGCTCGCCGTGGCGGTTTCAGCACTGGCGGTGTCGTCAAGAATTTTTTCAGTGCATCTAGGGCTTCCTGTGCTTCTGAAGTCCATTGGAACTTATCCACCTTCTTGAGTAGCTTATAAAATGGTAAACCTTTCTCTCCCAGCCTGGATATGAATCTGCTCAGGGCTGCCATACATCCGGTAAGTCTCTGAACTTTCTTTTGTGATCGTGGTGCCTCCATTTTCATGATAGCTTCAATCTTATCCGGATTAGCTTCAATTCCCCGGTGGCTGACAATAAATCCGAGTAGCTTTCCTGCCGGTACCCCAAAGACATATTTTTCGGGATTAAGCTTCCATCGATATCGCCGTAGACTATTGAAAACCAGTTGTAAGTCTTCGATGAAGTTTTCCGAGTTCTCTGTTTTGATTACCACATCATCTACATAGGCTTCCACACGCTTGCCCCAGTGATTGGCTAAGCATGTTTGAATGGATCTCTGATAAGTCGCTCCAGCGTTTTTGAGGCCAAACGACATGGAGGTATAGCAGAAAGCACCGAACGGAGTGATGAACGCTGTTTTTTCCTCGTCTTCCTTTGCCAAGCTAATCTGATGATATCCGGAGTAGCAATCCAGGAAAGACAGCACAGAACATCCAGCGGTGGAGTCTACCACCTGATCTATCCTAGGGAGCCCGAAGGGATCCTTTGGACAATGTTTGTTGAGATCCGTATAGTCGACGCACATGCGCCAATCCACTTTATTCTTTTTTGAGTACAAGAACAGGGTTGGCTAACCACTCGGGATGTAACACCTCTCTAATAAACCCAGCCGCGACCAAGCGAGCCAGCTCAGCGCGAATGGCCTCTCTCTTGTCGGGCATGAAGCGACGTAGTTTTTGCTGGATCGACCTCGCCTAGGGATAGACCTTCAGTTTGTGCTCGGCCAGTTCTCTCGGGACTCCCGACATATCCGCAGGTTGCCATGCGAATACGTCTCGGTTATCTTGCAGAAACTGGACGAGCGCGCCTTCCTGTTTATCGTCCAGGCTGGAGCTGATGATGGCAGTCTTGCGCTCATCAGCGAACCCCAGGTTGATCCTTTTAGTTTCTTCAGTCGGCCGCATAGAGGTCGCGGCTTGAGCTTCATTTGCCGGTGCCGCAAGGTCTTCCTCAGGCTTAGAGTTTGCCTGCGTTGAAGAAGTCGCCGACGGTTTGGTGGTGAGGGCCGCCTAGATGGCCACTCGGAAACATTCTGCGGCGCCTTGGAAGTCAGCGCGCACAGTTATGATTCCTTGTGGTCCTGGCATCTTTAATATTATGTACGTGTAATGCGGAATGGCCATGAATTTTGCCAATCCCGGCCTCCCGATGATGGCGTTGTACCCGCAGTCGAAGTTCGCCACTTCGAACCTCAGGAATTCGGTTCTATAGTTCTCCGGAGTTCCGAAGGTGACGGGCATGTAGATGTGGCCCAGCGGGTATTCCCCTTCAGTCGGCATGATGCCGAAGAAAGGAGTATATGACTCGTGGAGCTCTTTGAGGTGAACTCCCAAGCCTTGGAGTGTCCGGGGGAAGGTGACGTTGATGCTGCTCCCCCCGTCCAATAACACCTTCTTCACCCTGCTCTCTCGGATCACCGGATCGACGAGGAGCGGATATTTGCCTGGGTGGTCGAAGTTGAGCCATTGATCTGCCCGAGTGAAGGTGATCGGGTGCTCCGACCATCGGTACGGAGCGGGAGGACCGGTGGTCGCCTCTAATATCTGGCGATCGTTGAGCTTTTGTTGTCTTCTGTTCTCCTGCGATCCGTGTCCGCCGAAGATGACGTTGACCTCCCTGTCAACGCGCGGGAAGGCTCCACCTCCTCCCTCCTCCTGCTGCTGGGGTTGTCGTGGTTCTTCTGGTCCTCCCCGCGGCGAAGGAGGAGGTAGAGGTTGGAAGGGCCGGCCGTGTCCGACGGAGTGCTTGAAGTCCCTGCAGTTCCGAAGGGTGTGGCGCATGTCCTTGTGGTACGGGCACTGGGCGTCGAGGATGTCGTCCAGCGTGCGTTCGCCTCCTCGAGGTCCTCCCCGGGCGCGAGAGGCAGGTGGTCCGGCGGCGTGCACTTTTTCGCGAGGTCTCTTCTCCCAGCGTTTGTCGGGTTGCTGGTTCGCGTCGCGTCGTGGTGCTGCCGGGGCGGGCTTCGCTCCCCCGATGAGGTCCTGAGCTCGCTCGTCAGCGGTGATGTAGAGGTCGGCTTCCCGGAACAGCTGCTCGGAGGTAGTTGACGCCTTCTGCAATATGGCTCGGACGAAGGCCGAGTCATTGGATCCTCTGTAGAAGTCCTCGATCACGGCCGCCTCCGTGACCTCGGGGATAGGATTCTCATGGTCTGGAACCTTTTGAGGTACGACCGGAGAGTTTCGTCCCCCGGCGCTTGATGGATTTGAGGTCCCATGGTTGCGTTGGTTTGTCGGAGAGGGACTGAAAGTTGGCGGTGAAGCGTCGACTGAAGTCGCTCCAATCGTTGATGCAGTGTCGGGGTAGATGTCGCAGCTAAGCCTTGTACGAAGCTAAGCCTTGTACGAAGCTAAGCCTTGTACGAAGAGCTATCGACAATAGTCGAAGCAGCACAAGAGAAAAGCTTCGCTCTGCACACACGGTCAGAAAGGATAAAACTCGAAGCTAAAAGCTTCGGCATGAAGAAGTTTTCATGCGACGAAGGCCAAGACTTGCGTAGCAACGCAAAGGAGGGAGAAAATACAATATTGCCCTGATGACATTTGTAAATAATTTGTGTAAAACCGTGAGGGGCATGATTGTAATTTTTGTATGAAGGAGGTTCTTCTTCCCTATAAATAGATGAACAGTGCCATGTATAAAGTACCTTTTCGAGGGCCATAGCTTCATGTTGCTTAGCCTTCAAAGAACCTTCGTGTTACCTTATGTTAAGGAGCCGAATGTATGCTTGTAAAATTCATTTTAGATAAAAGGAAGATGGAATAAAATTGCTAGGGCATGAGATGAGTTTCATACTGTGTTCTACATCGATATTTATTTTTTGTTTCATTTATATCTCCTATTAAAGACCTTCATCCTTCGTGTCAACACTTCAAAGAAGTGTTGAATAAAGGATGAAGACTCATATATTTAACTTGTGTTGCCTTGATCTTCAATACCTTCAGGGGATTGAAATCAAGTATCCAATATTGGCGCCCACCTCCGGTGATCTCACGACCACATCAACAACTTACATCATGTCGCTGAAGAAGGCAACAACAACCGACTCTATCCTCAGGACCTTGGACACCAACCAAGGGGACGAATCTCTCCTTAGGAAGGAAGAAACCAAAAAATGAAGGCTATCAGCCCAGAACCATAAGACAAGGAGCTTGATCAAGAAATCGACAACCTGGAAACAATCCACCATCAGTTGGAGAAGCGCAGGGAGAAGGTGCTTCAGCTTTCTGAACTTCATAAAAAGATTGACGAAGCAACTGAAGAAATTTGTAACATTAAAGCGAAAGACCAAAACAATTATAGGGACCAGAATTATGAGGGCCTCAACCATGACAATATTTGTCATGAACTAGTGAACTTCTAAGGTTTCCTCTACGACAAAGCTTCCCCACTAACACCAGAGCTGCAGGCGACACCCTATTCACCACTATACAACCCCCCATAATGCCAATGTATGATGGCCTAACTGATTCAAAGAAATTTCTTATGGTTAATAAGCTACCATATCCTCATATGGTGGTAACTCAGCAGTCATGGCGAAGTCCTTCGTCATGGCTGTCGGAAATGTGGCCCAGACCTGGTACTCGTCACTTCGACCAAGAATTGTTACTTCGTGACAGAAGTTGAAGGAAATGCTCCTCACCAGCTTCCAAGGATTTTTAGTCAAAGCCAGTCACTGCACAAGTTGTACTTCGGTGTACCCAAGATCCAGACGAATACCTTCAATCGTTTGTCCGAAGATTCCTTCGTCTTCGAGCTCAAGCACCAACAATCCAAGTTGATATTGTCATCAAAGCCATGGTCGAGGTGGTTAGGCCAGAACCAACAACGCAATACTTTGCAAGAAAACCTCAACATTCTCTCGAGAAATTACTACAGAAGATGGAAGAATATATAACAATGACTTTTGTCAGAGAAGAGAGGAGTTACAAATATACACCAAAGCTGTCAGGGGCTTCGGAGGAAGATTCAACCTAAGGCATGTTCATAGTATTCACAACCTAGTGCAGGGAGAAGAAAAAATAACTCAATCTCAGTGACAGTCAGACCACCAACAGGCAAGCTCCCATCAACTGTCTTCTCACAACATATTTCGCCCACCTGCTCCAAGAGGGGGAAGGGGAGGCTGAAGCTTTAGTGGCAGGTTTAATGCGCCTCTAAGAAAGCCATTTTGCTTGTTTTGTGGTGAGAACAAAGGCCACACAATAAGAACGTGCCACCATACAATTAAAAAGCAAAAAGAACTTGCTTCATCAGCTACTCGACCTTCCTAGTCGAAAGAAGTGTTCAGTACATCTTCATATTGTTCAGTATATGTCCCATAGTATGTCCAAACCCAATCACAGGAGCCAAGGCTACATCTACCTTCGGCCTCAAATGCTTCAAGCAAACCAGTGATGAGCACATGGTCACCATCTGCCTCCTTCGTCCTAGGACCACCTCCCTACGACCAAGCTCCTGCTAGTCATCCCAAGTTCCCAGTGCAAGATCCGCAGCAAAGGGACAAAAGGGAGGGATCCAAAACTTGTATTGTCAACAACATGGTCCCGGAGACGAAGCATATATACTAAGGACCCAAGGGGCTGTGTGATGGAGACCTAAAGCTACTAAGAAGTTGTTTCACATTTACATTCATTTGCATAACTCTTTTATATTATACAATTCAATGTAATAAATGAGTTGGCACCTTCGAATGCAGAGCTATGATTCATTCACCTAACTAACGGTGAAAAAGCTCTGAAGTCGTTCCTATGGGAATGCAGAGCTACGATCCATTCACCTAATAAATGGTGAAAAAGCTTCGAAATCATTCCTAAGGGAATGAAGAGCTATGATTCATTCACCAAAGTAATGGTGAAAAGGCTCTGAAGTCGTTCCTAAGAGAATGCAGAGCTACGATTCATTCACCTAATTAACGATGAAAAAGCTCAGAAGTCGTTCCTAAGGGAATGTAGAGCTACGATTCATTCATCTAAGTAATAGTGAAAAAGCTCTGAAATCGTTCCTAAGAGAATGCAGAGCTACGATTCATTCACCTAAGTAACGGTGAAAAAACTCGAAACTTACCCCTAAGGGAGTGTAGGCATAAATTCAGTTTTCTTTGAAGCCATCTATACGAAGGAGCCTTCCTTTGTAATGTGTGAAAAAAGGAAGGTGTTTTTTGCCTTCGCCTCAAAAAAACTGATTAAACAAACTTTCACACATCACAAAATAAAGTAAAGAAGTAGAAACAAAGCAAAAAATTACAAATATATTACAAGACACTGGAAAACTTTCGAGTCTCCGAACACTCAGTACCAACAAAATATTACAATAAAGAATCATTGTGCCCCGCATTGTTTCTTCAATTTTCTTTATGGCCTTGCATTATCCCATCATAAATTTGCTCACAGATTTTGAGGACAACATAATCTCCAGCCTTCTTTGTAGCCCTAGCAACCATTGCTTTGCCTTCAATGACAACGTCCTTAGCTTCAGCTTTAGTATGCTTTACTTCAATAATCACGTGTGAAGTAGAAACTTCTCAGCAAAAGTTAGAAGGCATTTGTCAAAGCACGAACGAAGTAAAATTTTAGCAGAGACAGAAAAGGTTAAGTACATTCAACTTTGTTGCCTTGCAGATTCTTTCTAATGATTGCATCTTTTTTTAACTGCTTGTTGATCCTTCAAAAAAGGCTGGATATCAGAACACACATACAATTAGAAGCTACGTGAGACAAAGGTAGTAAAACTCGAACCTTATCTCTGTTTTTATGGATTCTTCGATGCAAATTTCCTTTCCGCCTTTCTTACATATTTCAGATAAGAATTTTTTAGACCACTTCGAAGCCTCGACAAGGAACCTTCGGACCTGGTTGACAGAAACTTTAAAGTCAAGATTAGTGCAAGTCCTCACGTGATTGCGCCCGACCTATGGCAGAACCAAAGCGGTGCTTCAGGCACCTATCCATGTGCAGTAGTCCTCTTGCACTGAGAGAATGCTTTTGTAGGTGCGAGTTTCACTGTTTACCCACCGCATCAACCCCTCTAGGTCACCATCTGCAAAAAAATTTCTCCCGAGAGGTAGCTCCCACAGAAGAAAGGAATTCACCAATTCATTATAGCATCTGTTGCCGAGGGTGTAGTAGTTTGCCGCCAGGATTCGATAGTTCTCATAGGTTGCCTCGCATGGTTTACCTCATCTTTGAGATCCTCTATCTTCACTCGAGCAGTGCTGAGGTCAACAACTAATTTAGCAGCTACTTGTGTTATCTTGTTTGCTTCAACTTCGTATTCCTCTTTAGCTCGTTTCAATTTAGCTTCAAGCAATTTAATTCGCTTGTCTTTCTCAGTAACTGAAGCTTCGAGCTCTAATATTTTGTTACCCATTATTTCTTTCAGCTTGCTTTTTTCTTTAGACACAGCTTGAACTTTGGTTCGGCTGTCAATAAATTCTTTCTCTAAGATTTTAAAGGATTTCTCCTTCTCTTCGCAGTCGAACCGAAGCCCAGACACTTCACACCTAAGCCTAAATATCTCCTTTTGAGTAGCCTTGCCCTCAACATTTCTCTTGTTCTTCAGAGCTTTTATCAGAAAACAAGCCCTATGAGAAGTCAAAAAAAGATAACTAAGTATTGTAACAATCTAACCCGAAGTTTAAAAGCAAAACTAATAGAAGTTACCTTTAGATGCGTGTAAGCTAGGTAGTCAGAAAAATCTTCGGAGGACATGGTTGAAAGCATGGCCTCTAACTTTGGAAAACTATTATTCTCCACCATATGGCGGCACACTTCTGTCTCTAGGTTATCTAGACAGCAATACAAATAACCGTTGGTCCCTACCGCGAAGATGGTGGACCCCAAAGGGTACCCAAGCTATTTAGCGTAGCCTATAGCTCCGGCCAGCTGTTTTGCACCCATAACCATTCTAGCAGCATGGTGGATCGTATATCTTTGGGTACCTAGCTCTTGATCAAAAGGCCCCACACCAAGGGGTGTATCATCTTCAATAGCCCTTTTGGCCTCTTCAATCTTTGGAGGCCCTTTACCTTTATCATCCATCGGCACAGGTTTTGAAGAGTCTATCTTCTCCTCGGTCATTACAATTGCCGAAGGTGTTACCACTTCAGTCGTCACTCCAACTTTCGGGCTTCTTGGTATATCCGGTGGCATAACACCCTTCGGTACTAGAATTTTGCCAGCAGTATCTTTTTCCTCAGACCCCCCCTTCGTCAATATCAAAGAATGAGCTCATTACTGGAGCTATTTGTTCTTCCTCCTCTTCTTCTCTTTCTAAAAGTGGTTTCGAAGGAACAACTTTTTGGGGCTATCAGAGTGATAGCGTCCTCGATCTTCGCCCTTTCGATTTCCCTAGAAGGGATTTCTTCAATTATGTCGGTATCTCATCTTCGAGCACAACCTGAAAAACAAGAATAAGAATAAATTAACACAACAAGTTTTTAACTGGCATGTAGATTCCAGCTAAAGTTGGGTACGGTGAGGTTAGTGACGTAAACCTTTGGCACCCAAACACAAGTATTACCATTCTTGTGCTTGGGTCCCACTTGTGAGACAACAACTTTGCCAGATTTACAATGAAGCACATATGATGCATCAAACATACGATATGAAATACATGGTCCAGTTGATGCATTCTTGTTCTTTTTAGGCACATTTACATTATTAGCATGAGGAATATTGCATCTAGGCCTACCATGAGCAACATATGTACTAGAAGAAGCAACCATGGGATGGGTTGAATAAATAGCATGACGCACAACATGAACAAGATGATCAATAAATGCAACATCATGAACAGAACAATCACTCTTAGCATTTCTAGCATTAGAAATATGATGTTTTAGACTAGAATGAACATTACTAGCCATAGGAGCTTTCCCTTTTCCCTTGATGAATTTAGGGGCCTCATGGCTCTTTTTGGATTTGTCTTGGGTCCCCTTTTGGAATCAAGACCATCTTTGATCATGGGATGCCTACCACTTGTGTAGGCTCCCCTGGCAAATTCTATTTTATCACACACATCATCACAAGTTTTAAGTTGAGCATTTAATTTAGCAATATCATCATTCAACTTAGCAATGGTAGAAACATTAGCATGCCAAGCATCAATATCAAAATCCTTACATCTAGTACAAATTGATACATGCTCAGTAGTGGAAGTAGATGCAGGACATTCATTCATCTTAGCATTTAGTTCATCATTTGTAGACTTAAGACATGCATTTTGAGAATAAGAATCAGACAGCTCCTTAGACAATAATTCATTCCTTTTAGTTTCTAAAGCAATATCTTTTTCTACATTAACAAACTTATAATTCTCATCATAAAGGAGTCTATCCTTTTCATTAAGGGCATCAATTAATTCATTATTTTTCTCAATTTTAGATCTGTCAAGCCCCGCAAATAAAGTGCTATAATCTACATCATCATTGCTAGAATCTTCATCACTAAAGGAAGTGTACATGGGAGTATATCTAGAGAATACATTCCTCTCTTTTGCCATCAGGCAAGTATGTCACTCATTGGGGAAGAGGAAGGACTTGTCGAATGCAATGGTGGCGAGGCCTTTGTCGTCGAAGTCAGAGAAGGAGCTGTCGGAATCCCACTCCTTGCCAATAAGCACCTTGACATTCTTCTTCTTATAGAACTTCTTCTTCTCAACCTTCTTCCCTTTTGTGTCCTTTTCATGGTCATCATTGTCAGGAAAGTTTGCTATAAAGTTACTAGTCTTACTACATTTGAAGCATACACACTTCCCTTTTGATTTGTTCTTGTTGGAGTATTCCTTGCGCCACTTTAGTGCGTTCTTGAAGCGCTTGATGACAAGCGCCATATCCTCATCGTGGAAGTTGGTCGCTTCATTTTGCTCCACTTTGCTCGGGAGCACCTCCTTGTCGTTTGACACTTTGAAGGCGATAACTTGCAGCTCAGTGGAGAGGAGGCTCCCGTTAGTCACGTCATCAATGTACTTTGAGTCTTTAACCATCATTTGGTGGCTAACAAACTTTCCCAGCGCTTCTTTGGGACTCATTTTGGTGTACCTAGGGTTCTCGCAGACTAGGAAAACAAGGTTTGCATCAAAAACAAGCATGAGTCAGACGACTTCATGATCTGTCCATCTCTTGCTTCCGTAGTTGCGAACTTGGTTCACCAGGAACTTGAGCCTGTTGTACATCTCATCTGGCCCTTCACCCCTCTTCATGGTGAACCTCCCCAGTTCACCTTCAATGGCCTCCATCTTGGTGATTTTGGTCATTAAGTTACGTTCGTTCTCTATCCTCAACATGTCCCAAATTTCCTTTACATTTTCTAATCCACTTACCTTGTTATACTCTTTGATGCAAAAAGAGGCTAACAAGATAGTAGTAGCTTGAGCAATTCTATGGATTAGTTCCTCTACTTCCACCTCAGCATAATTCTCGTCATCTAAATAAGGTATATTTATTCCATTTTCTACAATATCCCAAATGCAAGGGTGGAGCGAGAAAAGATGGCTACACATTTCATGGCTCCACCACAAATAATCCTCCCCATCAAAGTGAGGAGGCTTGCCAAGAGGAAACAAAATAAATTAGGCATTGGAGGGACGATAAATGGGTGAATATTTAAGAGGAGTGCAATTGAATGTATTTTTAACCGTTTTTTGCTTGAAAGAAGAAGAGTCATCCTTTTGTGAAGTCGTCGAGGATGTAGATGTGTCGCTCTTGCAGTAGACGATCTTCTTGATGCACTTCTTTTTCTTGTCTTCCTTCTTCTTGCTCGATCCTGAGTCGACGGGCTTCTCGCCTTTGGTCTCATAGTCGATGGGGATCTTCTCCTTCTCGTCATGTCCGTTGACCACCTTCCCCTTCCCTTTGGATTCTTGTCCCGCCATCTCTTCGGGTTGTTAGACCCAAAATGAAGAGACTGGCTCTGATACCAATTGAGAGTCACCTAGAGGGGGTGAATAGTGTTAGAAATATGCCCAAGAGATAATCATAGAGATGAACATGTTTCTTTGTATCCATGATACATTGCTTAATTGAATATCCATAAAAGACACCTTGTATTGATTAGCAATTATGTGAATTGTTTGTGAAATTCTTTACTTGTATGGTTATTCTAAAAGATGTCCTGGTCAGATTCGATGACTAGCACATGTATTAGTTGATGACTATATTTCACAAGTTATGGACATGGAGATGTAAAACTAATAATGTGGGCGCATGTATGACATGAGGCTGGACCGACCTAATGTGAGTTTTGTAATATATAGTTCTCTTTTTACAACATGTGCATTGTTTCCTTATACCTGAGATTGTCGCATATTCTCAAGACGTGAATTGATCTACTTAGGGACTATCAAACGCTACTCCATAATTAGGTAGTTATAAAGGTAGTTTTGATTTTGTTAGGAAGAATGCTCTGAGGCATGGTCAGATAAGATGGAATTTTTCCCTCTCTACTTGAGAGAGATATTTTTAGGCCCCTCGAGTGATTGGATCAAGAAATGCATGGCCATGCTAGGGTTAAGTGTTAACCTTGAAATGATTTGAAAGCACAGTATCGAGAAAGAGAGGTGAGCTTAGAGCTAGACCAAATATTGTAAGATAAAGGGAACAACATGTATGTAATGTTGTTATTGTTTATCTGATATGATCTATGCATGCACATATGAGTTGACATGTCTTTCTAGAGGTTGTTGTCAATTATTGGGCCAAGTAAGAGTACTCAGGCCATGTCTATGTCTACGTGAACCTATAGGGTCACACACTTAAGGGGAAAGTAAGCCTAACTAGGTTTAGGGTTGCTGATAGGCCTCAGATCAGAAGCCCACCAGAACGCTTATATAATGGTGGGTGGGTGCGGTTAGGGTTAATCTAATTCATCCACCAAAAAACCAACACTTGCGCCCCTCTCTTCCTCTCTATATGTATGGATACCTGAGAGGTGTTGTATCTGGATCACTAGGACGAACCGTGCGAGGACGTGAAGGACGTCAGTGACTGCACGGCAGTGCTCAACGCGTTAGTCTACATCGAGATGGTTTCCGCTGCCCTATGCGACTAGTGGTAATCTCATGACCTATAATAGCATTAGTTCTTGGTTTTATGGGGTCAACAAATTTGTTTTACGCTAGTGTAGCCTCCCCTATAATCCTACAATTAGGTGATTCCTATAAAAACACAACTTCAAATATAAACAATGTGCCCTCTATAGCCACAGTAGTGCCCTCTATATAGCTCCGTAAACGAGGGGCGCCCGAGATTCGGGGAGAGAGAGAGTGCTCCCTCGTTTAGGGGGGCATATAGGGGCACCCCTATAGCTATATGGGCGGCATTGTTACCTCTATATTTAGTGGAGGGTGCACTACTGCAAATGGTCTTATACCTCTAAATCTATGGTACTCTCTCTTTCCTCCTAAATTTTTTTATAATCTAAACTATGAATTTAACATAGAATCAATATGTGTGTGCCATTTTAGACTATGTAAAATATATATATGAAAAAATCTAATTCAAAATGTATTAGGAATATGGTGTATTGTGTATGGTGGATTTAGAGGAACCGCTGCAGAACCTGGGGTTTAGGGGAATGGAAAAATTTAGAGGGAGGTGAAAAATAGGATTTAGAGGGATGAAATAGAGAGAATAGTTGATAGTCTTATGCAATCGACAATGATAGACTGGAAGTAGAGGAGTTATGTAGTAGTTGGTTTATTAGAAGGTCTAATTGCAACTTATGTCCCAATACCATACATGTTATCTACAGTATATATATTATTACCTTTGTCTCAATTTATAATTCGTTTAATTTTTTGTACTAAGTTTGATCGGCTCTTATTCATTTTTACGAAAAATGAAAAAAATCAAAGACATACCTAAAGTATACTATATGTTAAACGAAATCATAGTAAAAGTTAAAAATAATTATGATTTTTAATAAGACGAGCTGGTTAAACTTAGACTAAAAATCAAATAAATTAAAAAATGGAAACGGAGGAAGTATATTGTATATCCTTATTATCAAAATTTGGGCAGGTACACTAGTAGAAAAAGGCTCAACACCTGCGGGACGATATATTTTTACAGACGGATCCGGTTATCCACCGACTGTGCTATTTCTAGTGGCGGTTCCTTAAGAAAACCGCCACTAGAAATCGTATTTCTACTGGCGGTTCTTTAAGAAAACCGCCAGTAGAAATCCATGATTTGTAGTGGCGGTTTTCTTAAGGAACCGCCAGTAGAAATACGATTTCTAGTGGCGGTTTTCTTAAGGAACCGCCACTAGAAATCATTTTTATCCTTAATTTTTCGAGTTTTTCAAACGACCTCGTATGACAAAACCACCAAAATAAAAGTTGTAGATCTCTAAAAGTTATGAAACTTTGTAGTTGATAACTTTTTTATTTGAACTCATTTCGGTTCTCAAAAATTGAATCTAAGTATGTCAAATTTAAAATTCAAATTTTGCAAACTACCTTGGATGAAAAAAGTGTCAAAATAAAAGTTATAGAACTTCAAAAGATATTTATCTTTGTAGTTGACAACTTTTTTATTTGAATTCGTTTAGAGTCTCAAATAAGCAATTTACACTCAAATGGTTGTAATATGTGGAGAAAACAACTACAAATTAGACACAAGGCATGTCATAGACGGAGTGGTAGTGGAGGGTACACGTGAGGGGTGAGGTCTACGGTTCGATTACTAACAACCACATAGCGCGCGAAAAATGCCGCGAATTTTGCGGGTGGGGTGGTCCTAATACAAATATTTTTTTTTACTATTTTTAAAATATGTTTTATGTTTCCTGGAAACGATTTGCACTGGCGGTTTTATTACGTCGACCGCCAGTGAAAATCGATTTTCACTGGCGGTCTTCAGTTACCCGCCTGTAAAAATGATGATTTTTACTGGCCCCTAGCACTGGCGGTTACGATAAACGCCACTAAAAATAGGTTTACGACCGCCAGTATAGATCTTCTCTGTACTAGTGGTATAAAAGGAACGTTGAGAACAGAGGCCGGCTGATGGCACCAACATGTCTTCAGGTGGAAGATGAGCTCAACATCACAAGGAGCTTCTGTCATCGCAACCAACACCCAACAACGTTTGCTGTGTCGTCGTATGTGGTGATGCAAGGCCAAATGACAGATCAGCTATTATTTGTCACCAGTATTGAAGAAGACTTGAAGGCCGTGTTGGAGTCTTGGAGTTAGCTGTTGAGCGCATAAGAGAGAAAAAAAGATTGAGAATGCCGGGCATGTAAACCCTAGAGTCTATGAAACTCTTCAAGCATACAAGACATCAAAGAGAATAACCTATATAATAGAGTATCTCTAAATCATATCACTTAATAAATATATTATATCTAGAAATAGCTCAAGCGATGGATATAAATTAAGATTGTACCCATTCTAGTCTTTTTAAGCTTTAAAAGTCATGTAAAGCTATCTCCATCAGTTTACCCATCCTTATACTCATATTCAAACTTCACTCTGCAAATCTACAGTGTAAAATAATATTTTGGGTGACCATATGGGTAAATTGTTGGACATAGTCTAAGTGACTGACTCTTCACTAAGAGACGATCTTCTTTTTTTACTTGTTACTCTCTCGAGAGACAGGTTATTAAATATTATTATATATACCTTTAGGCCATTCTCAGTGGAAGTTTTATGAGAGTTCTATTCTTATTAAATGACATATCACCTAAGCAAACAGGTTGACATGACATGCAATTTAATAAAGAAAGGTATGAGAGTTTCATAGAAGATGAAAGAGTTTCATGAAACTCTAGATACATTGTTTCCTAGACAAACGTTGACATGGCAGCCTTGGAAACAGTGTGTTAAAACTATCTATTAAAAGTAGCCTTAGAGAAGACTAAAAATAACCTTGAAGTCGCTACATATCTCTTTTTCATAAAAAAGGTAGTCAAGGTATAAAACCTTAAATATCACCTCCTCTATGCACATTGAGATTAAATATGTTTAATTGATATACTAAAGCTATCTAAAATAAAACATATAAGTTGTGCCACCATGAAGATAAAGTACATATGCATAGATGATCTATGAATATATATTATGTTTCTACAATCACAAAAATTATTTTCTTAGCAACTCATCTATAAATGATGCTAAAAAATTACTAAAAGTATATTGATACCTATATCATATAATTTATGTAAATTATTACTTTGGACTTATTCATCTTACTGCCATGTTTGCATATGCTTAAAATTCTATTATACCTCGTTTGGATGTAGATATTAGAGCACAGAATTAGAAATTGGAATCAACTTTCTAGAATTCCATTGTTTGGTTGCACATGGAATTGAGATTTTGAATCAGAGACTCAATTCTTTGGATTTGGACTACAACTACAAACTCCCTCTCCCAATACAGAGCGTCACCCCTCTGTATTGTGTGGAATTGGACCACACAATTCCAAACTCTAATTCAGTGCATCTAAACAATAGAATTAGAATTACATCCCATTTCAATACCATGGCTAATTTGGTA
This sequence comes from Zea mays, assembly GCF_902167145.1. NCBI lineage: Eukaryota > Viridiplantae > Streptophyta > Magnoliopsida > Poales > Poaceae > Zea > Zea mays. Next base: position 109,677,598 of record NC_050102.1, read on the forward strand.
TAGAAACCAATTCAATTCCATGTCATTCAATATCGACATCCAAATGGAGCATTATGGTTTGCTCACCAAGACAATCCCTCCAAACGGTTTGTGGCACGTGGCAGCACATATGATTTCTTGATGCAATCACTTCAATACGAAGGCGGAGTTGAACTACAAATCAGTGGTCCCATACCACAACAGTGATTCCTACTACCGTACCGTGCGGTCACGAAGCTATATGCAAACGGGGTCTAGAACATTTGAGACCCACACAACACATATATTATGATAAGCATTATATTTTTTAATAAAGCAATATCGCTACACATATAATTATTTGATACTCCATTGATTGCAAATCATAAGTCATTATATTTTCCCTTTTATGCAAAGTTAAACTACTCTGCTTTTGAACATGCTCAAAAAAACACAAACATATAAAATATCAAACTAGATTTAATGGATACAACTTTAAATATAGGGTTTAATTGGTCAACATTATAGATATATATTTTTCAATAATATGTACCATGCGTACTCAAATCAAGATCAAGCTTCATGAAGTAGAGCATGTATAGGAGGACCCATAGGCTCAGCCACAAGCCCAAAGGCTCGGTGACAAGACCAAGACGGAGCCCAAAGTCAGAAGAATTATAGAAGCACAAATATGGGTAATTGAAGATTGGGACTCGTATACAACTCAATATTGACTCGGTTCCATCACAAACTTGGTAACTGACTTAGTGCCTACCATGTAAATGTCATCCCTCCTTAGGATATAAAAGAAGGGGCAAAGGAACCCCTTGATCATCAGAACATACAACAATAGATCCACCACATACATGATGTAGGGTATTATCTCACATTGAGAGCCCAAACCAGTATAAACCCTCGTGTCTCTCAAGCCTTCACCTTTAGCTTTTTATCTCGTGACCTACCTCATATATTCACCATCGACAATTATCACGCCAGATAGGGGAAGACTCGCATGTCAACCAAGAGTTGATGGTAACCATGAAGTTTACATTAGGAGACAAGTTTATATTTTACACTTTGAGATTCCTCACCAACACACTAGGCAACCTTGTCTTCTGCAATGGCGGAATCATCCTAGACCTTCCGGCAAAACCGATGCCAGGTGATCAAGTTTATGGAGATTCAACCATCACCACAACAACTTTATATCAATCGTATATATCTCATGATGCCGACTCGGACACAGATTCAACTCCAACATCGACTCGAGCTCATATTTGGGTCCGACTTGGATTATTACTCTGATCCTAGCTTTGACTCAAACTCGGACTTGGGCTCAGACTCGAATTCATACGATATACTAGAAGGTCGGTGTCGGTGTTTTGGGTCCGACCGCACACCTGGGGTTACCCCTCAAGGTGTTTCAGGAGTAGGACGGTGTCGCCGACTGTAGCTAAATGGTTCGTGCCAGATGCACGAGGAACAATGGACAGTGTTTACAGGTTCGGGCCGCTTTGAGATGCGTAACACCCTACGTCCTGGCGAGTATGCTTTATGTAATGCGTTACAAGGGAGCTCTCTAAAGCTAGAACGTAGAGAGTTGGGGTGGATGGCTGAGTAGTGGGATCGATCGTTCTGAAGGGGTGCCCCCTAGGCCTTATATATTCGACCGTGAGGCAATACATGCGGATGAGATAACAAACTGCACCTAAGAGATAGTGAACTGATTGAGTCTATCTTCCTATAATTCTGCCGACTTATCCTCGCCTAGCTCCATTGTACAGGGCTCCAGCGCGGGAAAGTCGGGTCTTCTGTTGTGGTTTCTTGCTCAACGTTGTTGGGCCATTCGAGCTCGCACCATTCTGGCCTTATGTCGATCTGCTTTACTGGTCGTTCCTCCCCAGGCCCATGAAGGAGTGACCTTACGATTTATTGGGCCCTTGGGCCTTTTGTGAGGTTTTTTATCCTTCCAGTGGACCCGGGGGGATATCTTTCCCCCACAAGCCCCCGATCTTTGGGTTGATTTTGAGATAATCGGCCCAAAGATCCTAGGTCCCGCTTGCGGTCTTCGTTTATGACAACAAATGCTTTCCGTGCAGTTTGGTAAAAACGATTTCTTACTGTCTCCTTCTGCTTTGATCACTTGAAAACTAGAGCTTTGTCTCACACTCGTGCCTTGGAGATCGGCATTTCGTATTTCAGGACCTTGAACCTCATTGGGTGCACCGGAGGTGCACCCAATGGATGTAGCCCCCGAGCTTCGAGTGGATTTTTGAAAATAATCCACTCAAAGGTCTTCATCAGAAATAATTTTTATTTTCCGCTTGTACACTTGTTGAAGGTCAGCCTTGCCTTTAATCTTGCCATATGCTTTAGAAGTTGGCATTGTCTTGACTTGAGATGGTGATTGATGGGGTGCACCGGAGGTGCACCCAATGGGTGTAGCCCCCGAGCTTTGAGTGGATTTTTGAAAATAATCCACTCGAAGGTCTTCATTTCGTGTCCTTTTGCTGAGAGTCATCTTTTCTTTTTCCGAATGCCTTAGAGGTCAGCATTATGTCATCGATATTATGCTTTAGAGGTCAGCATGTATTTTGTCTTTGAGGCTGAGTTCGTGATCCGCCCATATCTTGCTAGGTGCTGCAATTTATTTGATCTGCGACTGATTGGACGTTTGACGGATGTCCCCTGGCTAGTCTTCACGTCGCTTCTGTCGGTCAGATCTTGTACTTCACCAGCTATATTTGGCTTTCCTTTGATCCTTACTGATATCTCATTTTTGTCTTGAGGTATTCATTGCACGCCCTGCACGGATGTGACAGTTTCGAAAAATATACTGATAATTCCTGGGCGTCCCCCCCAAATGGGTGTGGGCAAGGGACGGCTTGGTACGCTGAGTGTTTTAGCCGGCTGCTTCTGAGTAGTAATGTGATGTGACGACGGGTGTAATCATATCGCCCGCGTAGTTGACTGGAGTCCCAATGGGTGTTGCGTTGCGTGAAACGGCGTCAGCCGCCTGACGTATCTTCAAACGGGTTGAAGCGTATATTGAATATTTTGCGACTGTTCAGTGACCGTGGTAGGAGGTGAGCGGTTGCCTTCTTCTTCTATAAGTAGTGCCTTTGCCTCTCTGGTTTTTTCACATCTCTTGATGTTCTCCGCTGCTTGCTTTCTTCCTCTCCTTTCATTTCCACCATGGGCAAGAGCAACAAACGCAAGCGCGAGCCGACTCCTCCATCGGAGGACTTCGGCGACTCGGAATACTCGGAGGAGGAGTTCTCCTCCGAGTCCGAGGGGTCTCCGGCTCCTGTCTCTCCCCCGGCGTCGTCTGACGATTCAGACGACTCCCAGGGGCTTGCCGCAGAGGTCTGGACTTATATCCGGGTCGTCGAGCGCTCCGGGCTCGCGGGCTCGGATGAGTCAGAGTACTCCTCGGACGAGGAGGACTCGTCCGAGGAGGGCGGTGCCCGCGATGGCGGAGACGACGACGACGACGGCGGAGGCGACGGTGACGACGGCGATGATGACGGTGATGGCGGCAGCAGGGGCGGCAACGGCGGCAACGGCGGCAGCAGCAGGGGCAGCAACGACGGCGGCAGCAGCAAGGGCAGCAACAAGGCCAGTGGCTAGATGCCACTGGTCTTTAGATGTTAGTATAGGTTAGAAGTAGTATAATGAAATAATGTAGTAGTATTTAGTAGTGTAGAGTAGTATAGTGTAGCGTAGTAGTAGTAGTAGCAGTAAGGAAGTATCAACTCATAATGAGTTGATTTGTAAGTACTGTAACTTCCCTTAATGAAGAATGATTTCGTCTCCTCCTGTGTCAATTATTTTGCTTCGTAGTCAATTGATCTCTGTCGTGATATTTATTGCCCGTGATGCTCTCTATCTGTTATGTTTGTGGCATAACTTAGAGTTCTTGAATCATTCCTCCGTTTGCCTTATTTGTGAAGTTGATTCCTCTGGAATAGTAACTGAGTAACTCGGGCGTCATATCGTCGCTTTTAGGGTGATGGCCGAGCTATTATTGTCAACATTTACGCTTTTGAAATAGCGTCCGAGTGATGACAAAGCCACGTCAGCGTCGGAATTACTGATGACCACGTCGGCGCTCTTAGAGGTAACAGTCGAGTGACTTATGACAACGTCGGCATTTTTAGAGGTAACCGCCGAGTGACTGAAGATAATGTCGGCGTTTTAGAGATAACTGCCGAGCGACTTGAAGATGACGTCGGCGTTTTAGAGATAACTGCCGAGCGACTGAAGACGACGTCGGCGTTTTAGAGATAACTGCCGAGTGAATGATGGTAACGTCGGCGTTTTAGAAATAACAGCCGAGTGAATGATGGTAACGTCGGCGTTTTAGAAATAACAGCCGAGTTATAATGGGCTACGTCGGCCACTTTGAGGATAATAGCCGAGTGATGATGCGGCATACCGGTGCTTTAGAAGTAACCGCCGAGTGATGACATGGCACGCCGGTGTTTTAGAAGTAACCGCCGGGTGATGACTGGGCGCTTTTTGGAAACGATATCTGATTCGGGAATATCCCATATGTACTGCGTTTTTAGCCGCCTCTGCTTTCCGTGCCCTAGTTCTTGCTTTCCTGCCTCCAGATCCTCTCTGCAATTCGGCTCCCGCTCTGTTCGCCAGTAGAGTTGAGATGGCGCCCAAGCGAAAGGCCTCGAGTTCATCCGCTGCGGTGATTCCCCCTATCGACCCTAACAGCTAGTTGCCTTTCGCAGGTAACCATATGTCTGTTGTCTCCGAGCCTGACCTTCTCCATCTCGTGTCCATCGGGGTCCTTCCCCCGAAGGAGCTCTGTTCTTGGCGGATTTGCCACGGGGTCACTGTTCCAACAGAGGATACCCACGAATCCGTGATTTATGTTCCTTTTCTTCTCCGCGGAATCGCTCTTCCTATTTCTCCCTTTTTCCGCGGTCTCCTTGATTTCTATCGCCTTAATTTGACCCATCTGAATCCCAATTCCACTCTGCTAATTTCCATTTACGTTCATTTATGCGAAGCTTTTCTTGGCGTCCTGCCACATTTTGGACTGTGGAAGTACTTGTATCACTGTCGCCCTGGGATGGCCGGGGGGCAGCATCAGCTGGTTGGGGTGCGAGTTTGGAGATGCGCCGTGGGAGGAAGACTGATTATCTTGATTTCCCGCTCAAGGATAGTATTAAGGGATGGCGCTTGGAGTGGTTTATTGTTGAGAACCACGGAAATTCTCTCCCCCCACGGTCGGGGAGACAGCCGGATGTTCGCACTCCGAGTTGGACCGAGTCCCCCACGGATCAGGAGGTGGCTGAGGCAGGGGCTTTGCTAGCTGAAGTTGGACTGCTGAAGGAGAGGGGTCTGACTGCGGAGGCTATGGTTGCTGATTTCATCTTCAAGAACATTCAGCCGTTGAAGGACAAAGCGTACCCGGCTTATCTGTACCGAGGTCTAGCTGACTCAACCCGGGTTACCAACAGAAGAATTCCCGCTGTAGACTTAGTGAACCGACTTGAAATGATTCTTAGAGGCAAGGTATCAAATGTTGGTGCCCCAGTGGCATACTCGGCCTGGAACCTGCCTCCTTCCAAGGCCTTCACTCATTTTGTGTCGAATCCACCTGTCGCTGATGGCGGTTTGGGCCTTAGAGTGCGACCCTCTGCCGAAGAAGTTAGCGCTTTGGTTGCTTCGCTCGGAGAAATTCCTGATGATGAACGGCAGGTCCATTTTGAGGTGCCTTTGGATCCTAGTGATGCAGAGATAAGTGCTATGCTTGATATGCTGGCCGAGGACTCTTCTGATGCTGCTCCTGCTGGGACATTGGTGGTGGCGCCTCTTTTAGAAGCTGGTACAACCTTGGATATTCAGAGACCTGTCAGTGTTCGCCCGAAACGCCCTTACCGAGCCAATCAACCTGATTCTCTTGCTGATGGGCAGAAAAAGAAAAAGAGACGTCTTCGGCGAGTATCTAGTTTGGATCGGGACGTTGGTCCTTCGGTTCCTGCTGCTGAGGAAGTACCTATGCCTGAATTTACTGACGTTGACCCCAATGGGGGTGATCCATCTGTCGCTGACCCCAATGGGTGTGCTCCATCTGCTGCTGATCCCAATGGGGGTGTTTGTCTGTGTCACTGATGAAGACGACAGGGAGGAAGAAGATGAGGTCCCTCTGACTCGGAAGAACAGTCGGCAATATGTCGCCAGTGGGGAAAGTAGTGGAGTTCCTTCTCCTGCTCTGTCTGCCCTCATTGGTCTACAAGAATTGTCCCTAGCGAACTTTGATCAGACTCTTGAAGATATGGTTCCAGAGGATCTGTTATCAGAGCCGGCGGATGGTGGTGCGACGGATGTTTGTGCTAATGTGCTCGACGCCGGGTTGGGGTCATCTCGGGCAGCGTCCCGCGCCTCATCGACCTTGGAGCGCGGTCTTGAGGGTTAGGAAACTGACTTGGATCGTCTTGTTCCCATGGAAATAACTAAGGGACCTTCAGCCTTAGAGGCAGCTGTTGCAGAGAACTTGGTCCTCAAGGATGGTGTTGACACTTACCCAGCCCCCGAGGGTGTTGCTGGGGATGATTCAGCTCGGGTGGGAAGCGCAAGCCACTGCCCAGCCCCTGAGGGTACTGCCGGAGATGATCCGGCTCAAGTGGGTAGCGCAAACTATGGCCCAGCCCCCGAGGGTGTCCGAGCGGGGTCTCCCTCTTGTACTTCCATGGATGTTCATGCAGGATCTCCTCCACACTCTGGTTGCATGGTGGTAGCCCAAGCTTTGGGCCAGGGAGTCGCTTTAGAGGCTAGCGTTCCCGCCGACCAAGTTTTGGGCTCTGTTGATGGCACTGAATTGGTTCCTGCTGGTTCATTGCGAGCTGCTTCGGGTGGTGACCCTATGCCAAGTCATCAATTGATCTCTCACGATTTGGGAGTCCCTTCGTTCTTCTCCAATCTCCAGGTACTGTGATATATTCTAGCCTGACTTTTACACCGTATGAACTGCTGTCATTACACTCATCTGTTCTCAATATCAGGCATTGGTGGACGAGATGGCTAGCCAGCTGAGGTTGCAAGGTGCTTCTGTTCCAGAAAGAGCTTTGTCTCTAGCACGTTGGAATCCGGTGTTGCTTCAACATCATGTCTCTGACTTGGAGGCGACAAATGCTGGTTAGTGCTCTTTGTCTACCTTATTGAACTGTTTTACGCTTTGACCCTTTTTGCTTGATTGTTTCTCGCTAGATATGGCTCGGCAGATTTCCGTTCTTGAAGAAAAACATTCTCAAGGTCAGGCCGAACTGGTCCGGTGGTGTTCTGATTTTGAGGAAAAGTATTCTCAAAGCCAGACTGAGCTGGGCCAGGTCTCTGCTGCTCTGAATGATGCTAACATGCTGAACTCTACTCTTCGCGCTCAGCTTGATTCTGAAAAGGTGACTTATGAAACTGTGCCTTGTATTGCTGTGTTCTTATTGCTTGCTTGATGTTTGAAGGAGCTGATTCTTGCTTGCAGGAAGAAAAACGTGCCCTTGTTGCTTCTCGCGACAATCTTGACAGACTATATCGTGATTCTAGCAATTCGTTGACCATCTTGGAGAGGAGTCATCGCTTCACCATGGAAGAGTTAGACAATCATCGCTGTAAGCTGCAGGAATCCACGGATGACGTGATCCGTCTCAGGCAGTTAATATCGGCTAAGAATGCTGCTATCAAAGAACTCTGTGCTTCCAAGAAGTCCATCGCCTAGGAGCTAGAGACCGCTCAGTTGGCTGTCAAAGTTGCTGAAGAAACTTCCATTACTCTGAGGGCCCAGCGCGACAGGGCCATGGATAAAGCCATTCGCGCGGGGCGGATCTTGATGAGGAGACCCGGCGTGGTTGTTCTCGACGATATAAGGGCTGATGTGAACGCTGCTCCTGATTCCTCAAGTCGCCCTTCTTCGTCGGTTGCTCCTGAGAAAGATATTGCAAAATAGAGAAATATTGCGTGCTTTGAGCGCGCGGTTATCATGATCGGATATTTGTTAGAGGACACCAGTTCGGCATTTGAATGATATTGTTACTCTCCTATTGTTTTAGAATTCAGCAGTACGTAAATTTGCAGGAGTAAAATGCTGTGTGATGATTTTGAAACTTATTTACGAGATATAGAGGTCACCCCTATATGAGTAATCGTAAGCATGTGAAATCGTCTTAAGTCGCTGCTGACTTAAACTGATTGTTTTTGTTAATAGGACATAGTGGTCATCCCAAGTTAAGTAAGCGCAATCATGTTGCACCATCTTGAGTCGTTGCCGACTTAAGCCGATTGCTCCGTTAGCAGGGCATAGTGGTCACCCTGAGTTAAGTAAGCGCGAGCATGTTGCACCGTCTTGAGTCGTTGCCGACTTAAGCCGATTGCTCCGTTATCAGGGCATAGTGGTCACCCTGAGTTAAGTAAGCGCGAGCATGTTGCACCGTCTTGAGTCGTTGCCGACTTAAGCCGATTGCTCCGTTAGCAGGGCATAGTGGTCACCCCGAGTTAAGTAAGCGCGAGCATGTTGCACCGTCTTAAGTCGTTGCCGACTTAAGCCGATTGCTCCGTTAGCAGGGCATAGTGGTCACCCCGAGTTAAGTAAGCGCGAGCATGTTGCACCGTCTTAAGTCGTTGCCGACTTAAGCTGATTGCTCCGTTAGCAGGGCATAGTGGTCACCCTGAGTTAAGTAAGCGCGAGCATGTTGCACCGTCTTAAGTCATTGCCGACTTAAGATGATTGCTCCGTTAGCAGGGCATAGTGGTCACCCCGAGTTAAGTAAGAATGTCGGTCAATCATTTACAAACTGAGTATTCTTGAAGCCTTTTTTATTGATGACATATTTCCCATTTTATAGAGTACATTATCGTCCCGATGGCTTTTGAAATACAGCTAGGGGTAAAACTTCCTGAGGTGTTCTATGTTCTAGGAGTTCCCAATTTCTGTGCCGTCCATTTGAGTGAGACGATATGATCCCGGCCGAGTGACTTCTGCTACTATGAATGGTCCTTCCCATAAGGGTGACAACTTATGCCGTCCCTCCCCCGTTAGAATTCGGCGGAGGACGAGATCTCCCACTGAAAAGGATCGTCGTCGTACGACCTTGTCGTGATAGCGTCTCAGAGTCTGCTGGTATCGTGCTGATTGAATTACTGCGTTCAACCGTTCTTCTTCGAGTACATCAATGTCCTCCAGCCTAGTAGCTTCGGCTTCTGCTATGCTTTCAAAGACCAACCTTGGCGCCCCAAACTTGAGATCAGCGGGTAACACTGCTTCTGACCCATAGACCATGAAGAAAGGAGTGTTTCCATGTAGAGCTCGGCTAGGTTGGGTTCTTAGGCTCCAAACGACGTAGGGCAATTCCCTTATCCATTTTCCTGTGAACTTTTCATTTTTATCGAAGACCTTTTTCCTGAGTGCTTCCAATATCATCCCGTTAGCTCGTTCAACCTGCCCATTGGCTCTTGGGTGTGCTACCGAAGCATACTTGATCTGAATGCTCTTTTGCTCGCAGAAATCGAAGAACTCTGAACTTGTGAAGTTGGATCCTAGGTCAGTTATGATACTGTTCGGTATTCCGAATCTGAATATTATGTCTTGTATGAATTCCACGGCCTTAGCTGAGGTTAAAGAAGCAATGGGTTTGAACTCTATCCATTTAGTGAATTTGTCGATTGCTACTAGTACATGTGTGTATCCTCCTTGAGCTTTCTTGAAAGGTCCAATCATATCCAATCCCCAGCATGCGAACGGCCAAGTTACTGGTATGGTTTGCAGTTGCTGCGATGGTAGATGTTGTTGCTTTGACAAGTACTGGCAAGCTTTGCACCTCTGAACTAACTCGGCTGCATCACTTTTCGCTGTTGGCCAATAGAATCCCGACCTAAAGACCTTCCCGACTAGTGTCTTGGATGCTGCGTGTATTCCACATTGCCCAGCATGGACCTCATCTAGAAGTCGCTTCCCAGTAGATGAGAGAATGCACTTCATGAGGACGCCTGATGCACCCCTTCTGTATAATGTCTCCCCAATGAGTGTGTAGTGAGCTGATTGTCTAGCGATGCGCTCGGCTGCATTTTTGTCATCTGGTTCCTCTTCATTCTTTATATATCTGATGATCGGCCTTCTCTAGTCATCAGAGTCTGACTCTGGTTGATTCACGATATTACACTCTTCTGCCTGATCCATTGAGATGCTTGGTTGTGGTATTTCTTGTACAAAGACTCCAGGTGGGACCTGAGTTCGACTGGACCCTAGCTTGGACAGTACATTGGCTGTCGTGTTTCGATCTCTTTCTACATGATGAAATTCTAGACCTTCAAATTTAACTTCTAGTTTTCGGACGGCAGTGCAGTACTTTCCCATTGAATCGCTTGAACAATCCCATTCTTTGTTTATCTGGCTTATGACTACCAAAGAATCTCCGTATACCATCAGTCTCTTGATGCCTAGTGATATAGCAATGTTCAGTCCATGAATTAGAGCTTCATACTCGGCTGCGTTGTTGGAGGCTGGAAATAGCAACTGGAGGGCATATTTGAGGTGCTCGCCTCCAGGTGCGGTGAAGAGAATTCCCGCGCCTGCTCCCTGCAGCTTCAGCGAGCCATCAAAATACATTCGCCATACTTCTGTAGTTTCTGGGTTATCTGGTACTTGTTGTTCAGTCCAGTCTGATACGAAGTCAACCAATGCTTGAGTTTTGATGGCCGTGCGAGGTCGAAATTCGATGTCATGAGATCCCAGTTCACAGGCCCACTTGGCTATTCGGCCAATGGCTTCCTTGTTGTGAAGAATATCCCCTATTGGAAAACCAGTGACTACTATGACTTTGTGGTCGTCAAAGTAGTGACGTAGCTTGCGGGCAGTTAGAAGTACCGCATATAATAGCTTCTGAACTTGAGGATACTTTTTCTTTGAGGAATCCAGAACTTCACTGATGAAATAAACAGGATGTTGCACTGGGTAGGCATGTCCTTCTTCTGCTCGCTCGACTACCAATGCGGTGCTTACCACGTGAGTCGTGCAAGAGATATATAGCAGCAAATCTTCAGCCGGTTGAGTTGACGTGGCTCGCCATGGCGGTTTCAGCACTGGCGGTGTCGTCAAGAATTTTTTCAGTGCATCTAGGGCTTCCTATGCTTCTGAAGTCCATTGGAACTTATCCACCTTCTTGAGTAGCTTATAAAATGGTAAACCTTTCTCTCCCAGCCTAGATATGAATCTGCTCAGGGCTGCCATACATCCGGTAAGTCTCTGAACTTTCTTTTGTGATCGTGGTGCCTCCATTTTCATGATAGCTTCAATCTTATCCGGATTAGCTTCAATTCCCCGGTGGCTGACAATAAATCCGAGTAGCTTTCCTGCTGGTACCCCAAAGACACATTTTTCGGGATTAAGCTTCCATCGATATCGTCGTAGACTGTTGAAAACCAGTTGTAAATCTTCGATGAAGTTTTCCAAGTTCTCCGTTTTGATTACCACATCATCTACATAGGCTTCCACACGCTTGCCCCAGTGATCGGCTAAGCATGTTTGAATGGCTCTCTGATAAGTCGCTCCAGCGTTTTTGAGGCCAAATGGCATGGAGGTATAGCAGAAAGCACCGAACGGAGTGATGAACGCTGTTTTTTCCTCGTCTTCCTTTGCCAAGCTAATCTGATGATATCCGGAGTAGCAATCCAGGAAAGACAGCACAAAACATCCAGTGGTGGAGTCTACCACCTGATCTATCCTAGGGAGCCCAAAGGGATCCTTTGGACAATGTTTGTTGAGATCCGTATAGTCGACGCACATGCGCCAATCCACTTTATTCTTTTTGAGTACAAGAACAGGGTTGGCTAACCACTCGGGATGTAACACCTCTCTAATAAACCCAGCCGCGACCAAGTGAGCCAGCTCAGCACGAATGGCCTCTCTCTTGTCGGGCGTGAAGCGACGTAGTTTTTGCTGGATCGACCTCGCCTGGGGATAGACCTTCAGTTTGTGCTTGGCCAGTTCTCTCGGGACTCTCGGCATATCCACAGGTTGCCATGCGAATACGTCTTGGTTATCTTGCAGAAACCGGACGAGCGCGCCTTCCTATTTATCATCCAGGCTAGAGCTGATGATGGTAGTCTTGCGCTCATCAGCGAACCCCAGGTTGATCCTTTTAGTTTCTTCAGTCAGCCGCATAGAGGTCGCGGCTTGAGCTTCATTTGCTGGTGCCGCAAGGTCTTCCTCAGGCTTAGAGTTTGCCTGCGTTGAAGAAGTCGCCGATGGTTTGGTGGTGAGGGCCGCCTGGATGGTCACTCAGAAACATTCTGCGGCGCCTTGGAAGTCAGCGTGCATAGTTATGATTCCTTGTGGTCCTGGCATCTTCAATATCATGTACGTGTAATGCGGAATGGCCATGAATTTTGCCAATCCCGGCCTCCCAATGATGGCGTTGTACCCGCAGTCGAAGTTCGCCACTTCGAACCTCAGGAACTCGGTTCTGTAGTTCTCCGGAGTTCCGAAGGTGACGGGCATGTAGATGTGGCCCAGCGGGTATTCCCCTTCAGTCGGCACGATGCCGAAGAAAGGAGTATCTGACTCGTGGAGCTCTTTGAGGTGAACTCCCAAGCCTTGGAGTGTCCGGGGGTAGGTGACGTTGATGTTGCTCCCCTCGTCCACTAACACCTTCTTCACCCTGCTCTCTCGAATCACCGGATCGACGAGGAGCAGATATTTGCCTGGGTGGTCGAAGTTGAGCCATTGATCTGCCCGAGTGAAGGTGATCGGGTGCTCCGACCATCGGTATGGAGCGGGAGGACCGGTGGTCGCCACCAATATCTGGCGATCGTTGAGCTTTTGTTGTCTTCTGTTCTCCTGCGATCCGCGTCCGCCGAAGATGACGTTGACCTCCCTATCAATGCGCGGGAAGGCTCCACCTCATCCCTCCTCCTACTGCTGGGGTTGTCGTGGTTCTTTTGGTCCTCCCCGCGGCGGAGGAGGAGGTAGAGGTTGGAAGGGCTGGCCATGTCCGACGGAGTGCTTGAAGTCCCTGCAGTTCCGAAGGGTGTGGCGCATGTCCTTGTGGTACGGGCACTGGGCGTCGAGGATGTCGTCCAGCGTGCGTTCGCCTCCGCGAGGTCCTCCCCGGGCGCGAGAGGCAGGTGGTCCGGCGGCGTGCACTTCTTCGCGAGGTCTCTTCTCCCAGCGTTTGTCGGGTTGCTGGTTCGCGTCGCGTCGTGGTGCTACCAGGGCGGGCTTCGCTCCCCCGATGAGGTCCTGAGCTCGCTCGTCAGCGGTGATGTAGAGGCCGGCTTCCCGGAACAGCTGCTCGGAGGTAGTCGGCGCCTTCTGCAATATGGCTCGGACGAAGGCCGAGTCATTGGATCCTCTGTAGAAGTCCTCGATCACAGTCGCCTCCGTGACCTCGGGGATATGATTTCTCATGGTTTGGAACCTTTTGAGGTACGACCGGAGAGTTTCGTCCCCTCGGCGCTTGATGGATTTGAGGTCCCATGGTTGCGCTGGTTTGTCGGAGAGGGACTGAAAGTTGGCGGTGAAGCATCGACGGAAGTCGCTCCAATCGTCGATGCAGTGTCGGGGTAGATGTCGCAGCCATTGTAGTGCGTCTTGCCCGAGGACAATGGGTAAGTATGCAGTCATCACGTCCTCGGACGCTCCGGCGGCTCGAGCGGCGGTGGTGTAGACGGCTAGCCAGCCCCCTGGATCCTACTTAGGTTCATATTTGTCGACATTGGATACCTTGAAGTTAGGGGGCCATTGAATGGCTCTAAGGCGTGGAGTAAGGGCAGACACTCCACACGTGTCTTCCTGTCGTCGGGGATGATGTCTGTCTCGGGGAGGGGAGTAGTTGTTGTGGTTCCTCGATCGTCCCCGGGTAGTACCGCCAGTCGAGGCCGTTGCCGACTTAGTTCTGGTGGCCTGACTCCGAGCTGGGATGCCATGATCCCTGTCGTACTCCTCCCGGTGACGGATCTCGTTCTCATGCCGTCGTTCACGCGAAGCATTGATGGAGCTTCGCGCATCCCGACGGCTGTTGATGGCGTGTCGTAGGTCGTTCGGCGGGTGAGCAAGAGGTAGAAGATGGTTGGCTGCCTGGGTGAACAGTCGTCGATAGCCCTCGGCGTCGGGAGTCCGAGGGAGTCCATCAGCTATCCGAGCTAGTACCCCTCCGACTTCACTCGACGTGTTCATGGCTCGGGCGAAGTCGGGATTCAGGTTGCGCCCGAAGAGTGGATTTTCCCAACGTTGCCTCGCCTCCTGCTCGGCCTGTTCCTGAGCTCGTCGGCGATCACGCCGTCGGGAGTTCCTTCGTTCTCTGAAGACGCGTTCCTCTGGAGTTTCTCCTATCTCTAAGACCTCGTCTCGCGAGACAGGTTGCTCTGGATCCCGCTCTCCGGCCTCGTGATGTCGCCGAATATTTCGGCGCCGGTTCCTCCGTCGACGGGATTCCCGCTGAGGTGGTTCTTCTCCGGGTGCAGTCGGCTCGTCGTCGGAGACGGGGGGCGACTCCACTCTCCCGATGAAAAGAACGTCGGGGTAGAATGGTGCGGCTGTCGTGGCGATCTTCTTTCCGTTCTCCTTTGAGGGCGGAGGCACGGAAAGAACAACCTGCTTCCTCCCGGTTTTGTTTGTCTCTGTCTTCCTTACGATTTGTGTCCATTCTTTCATCGAGGAAGTAGACAGCGGAGTTCTCCGGGTCAGCGGGCCCTCGGTTCCTGGCTTGCTGAAGGCGATCTTTTTTCGGAGCGCTGGAGGTTGCGCTTTTTCCTTCGTTACCCCGATATTCTCAGAGCTTGTTGGAGGAGACTTCTTCTTTGGTGGATCTGCAATGCGGTGTAGAGTTCCCTCTTCATCTGCTACGGATGAGATTGTTCCAAAGCAGAATACAGATCCGGGATGGAGGGTGATCTTGCGGTGGAAGGTGACGGCCATTGAGCTAGCTTAGATCGGCGACACACCCCCTACCTGGCACGCCAGCTGTCGGTGTTTTGGGTCCGACCGAAAACTGGGGTTACCCCTCAAGGTGTTTTAGGAGTAGGACGGTGTCGCCGACTGTAGCTAAATGGTTCGTGCCGGATGCACGAGGAACAATGGACAGTGTTTATAGGTTCGGGCCGCTTTGAGATGCGTAACACCCTACGTCCTGGCGAGTATGCTTTATGTAATGGGTTACAAGGGAGCTCTCTAAAGCTAGAACGTAGAGAGTTGGGGTGGATGGCTGAGTAGTGGGATCGATCGTTCTGAAGGGGTGTCCCCTAGACCTTATATATTCGACCGTGAGGCAATACATGCGGATGAGATAACAAACCGCACCTAAGAGATAGTGAACTGATTGAGTCTATCTTTCTATAATTCTGCCGACTTATCCTCGCCTAGCTCCGTTGTACAAGGCTCCAGCGCGGGAAAGTCGGGTCTTCTATTGTGGTTTCTTGCTCAACGTTGTTGGGTCATTCGAGCTCGCACCGATTTGGCCTTATGTCGATCTGCTTTACTGGTCGTTCCTCCCCAGGCCCATGAAGGAGTGGCCTTACGATTTATTGGGCCCTTGGGCCTTTCGTGAGGTTTTTTATCCTTCCAGTGGACCCGGGGGATATCTGTCCCCCACAGTCGGTTCATGTTGATGGCTACTTCTACAAACAGACTCCAAGATGATCACCTTTCAGCAAAAAAACAATGATGATGAGATAGCAGCCAGGAACCAGAGGAATTATGATGATCTACAAGAGTGTAGCAGATCCATCCATGACTAGATTCAGATGGTTGATTTCCATGGTCAAAAAGTTTATACAACACCAACACAAAATATCGTGTTAGCAAAGTTAATGTTTGCCAACTAATACCATTGTTGTCAAGAGACAACACATAGGCCCACAAAGACTTGAACCAAATCAACTTCATGCTAACCTATGTAGCCATGTGCATCGAGACACCTACTTCCCTAGTATCGAGTCATGGCAGACCTGAGCCCTCGGTTGAACCAACTAAGAATGAGCAAGAATATCCATAGGAGAACCAGGTTCATCATCGAACCGAGTCATGGGGTTTTTGGTATGAGCAAGTGACATGATGGGGCCTAGCCAGTGGCTTGGTCTAACTAAGACCAAACCTAACCCTGTCATATGGTGTAGAACTACATGCTAAGTTGTATGGATGTTTTAAAATACAACTTGCACAATTGGGTAAATGCCAGACACCAAGATCAGGATTAGGACTATTATGAAGCTGAGAGACATGATCAAGAATGCAAAGACTTGAACTATGATCGAGCCCAGTAGGATCTAGCTTCTGAAGGCCTCATGACATCCATTTTTAGGTCATTAACAGGTCGCTTGGACAAGGGTGGACCCATCCCAAAATTTGAGTGGGGTCCTAAGTGGAGGCCTACTAACTAATAGGCCTTTGTAGCTATAGTAGATGAGACAAAAATTCCACTAAAACAATAAAATTGAGTGGGGATATGCCCCCACTCAGCCCAATGTGGGTCCACCCCTACGATTGGGTAGAGCCAACTGACCGAAGAATTTCAAGCCTACACCGCTCGAGTCCTATGGTAGGCACACCAACCCAGCAGACTAGCTCATAATCTACTAGTTGTCTAGCACTACATTAGGAGATGACTCTTTCATAACTACTTATCAATGTGTCTTGGCATCACAACAAGGACATGGCTATTTGGTATTTCGATAACATCTATTCACTCATGGAAAGAATTAAAACATCAATTCATCAGCAACTTCAATATGACTTGTAACTGGGAGAATACTTAGTACGACATCGAGCAAGTTCTCTAGAAGGAAGATCAGTCTTTATGTAGTTACATCAAGAGGTGGTGTGATGTGAAAGCTAATATCTACAACATGCCTGATGAAACAACTATTTATGTTTTTCTCAAGGGCCTCAAGAATCAAGAATTATCTTAGAAGCTCATGTGTAAAGCTACAACCACTCTTGCTTCTTTGTTTTGAATATCGATATATATGCCATGAGTGAGGAAGTCTCCCAATCCCAACACATGTCTTAATCTCGAAGAGATAAAGAGAAGAAAGAACATAAAGTTGAGCTAGAGAAAAGTGAAGATTAAAAGTGTAGATCATCAATTCACGACAATAGTAGAATGGTGGCTCTGTGATGACCTTTCTGTGGCGGAACTGTCCGAATTATTCCAACTTAAGTGCCTAAGCCCCGCCGTAGAGGCTAGACCACACTTAAATGGGAATAACCCGTCAATCCCTCGGATCTAGTCCGACACGGCCACTGACAGGATCAAGTACCATAGTCTCACTTGATGGTGAGTCACAGAGCAAATACAATAAAGCATAAAACCATGCATCAAAGAGTATTAAATTATTACATCATCATCGGAGTTTTGCAAAAGTAGTCATCATTGTTCGAAGTGCAGCGGAATAAAACTAACGGTAAATAAACAAAGAGATGGGGAAGCCTGTCCCATCACTCCTCATGCTCCTCCTCAGCCGAGGTAGGGTCCCACTCAACAGTCCAACCCGGTGGTAAGGTGGACGGCCAAGTCACTCCAGCAACCATGTCCTCCAGAGAACCTGTAAAATTATGCCACAAGCAAGGCTGAGTATACTAATACTCAGCTAGACTTACCCGGTGTCAGGAGTCTACTCCTCTACCTCTAGACATGCAGCTGTTTGGCTGTGGGGTTTGGTTGTCAAAAGCACTAGCTGAGTTTCTAAGTCAAGTTTTAACTTTGCCAATTTAAGTGTGACTCTCTTAAGGCTAAATATGTACTATCTACTCATACATAGTAGCAAACATTTTTAGCAATCAACATCTTATATCATCTCAGCACAATTCCACTTATTACTCAATGTAGCAGCATGGATCAAGCAGTCTCATTAGCTGCGAGAAGCAGACGATTCGAATCGAGTTTTTAAACCTTGCAAGGTAAACCTAAACACACGACATGTAGGGGCACTTCGTCCCCACACACATCAACCGTCCCCATCGATTCCCCGTCAGCAGATCAGGGCTCACCGCCTTGGCGTACAATGCCTCACTGACCCCGACTGTCGTCGTGCAGTGACCGCACTTGTACCCACCATAACCGGAATGGGAGACCATGTCTCAGGTCGCGTGAGGGGTAAAGTCCACTGCCAGGTTCAATCAGGTACTAGGCTTACTGATTTACCATATTTCTCGGCATGTGCTTAGTACGTTCAAACGCTTGACTCACGGTACCACACCTTAATCCTTATTCCAATTTTTATCCCGTGGACAACCAATCCCCATGGATTGTTGCCCACAAACCAACATCAATATGATAAGAAAGTGGATACAGCCAATTCCTGACCTCGCGCGAGTGCTAGAAAAATCACTCGACTTCTGCCGAGATCCTAATTAATAAAGCAGCTACTCGACTTAGCATACTAGTATTCATCTCAATGGGATTCCTAAGATCATGCAACTAGGGTTTCAAGCAACTCCTACACTTAAGTGCACAATCAATCCTACAATCATTAAGTATATTAAAATAGCATAATTAACAGGTTATGCATAAAACCGGGGCTTGCCTTCCAAAGCAGTGGCAGGCAGGTCCTCTGGTGCAGGCTCTGGTGCTGGATCTAGGGCTACCTCCTGAGCAGCTCCTTGCTCCGGCACGAGGACGTACTCTCCGTCAGCAAGGTTACAGTCTATCGAATGCAATGAACATGTATGTCATGATTATGCAGGATTAATAACATTATGCTAAAAAGAAAACTAAGTTAAATAGTCACTTAGGGTTTCTTGGTCATGCGGGGCTTCCAGTGGGTTATGCTTATTACTTTTTAGGCTTAGGTTTTTATTGTTGAGGATAACCATAGGGAATTAGTATTGCCTTTTTATATACCTTAGTGAGCAATTTCAAGGTGTCGGCGTTTCGAGACCGGGGGGTCCCTCGGGCCGATGAGTGAGTGTCGCCGCGTGCCCCAGCCCAGATGGGTCGAGCGCGTGGGCGAGCGCGAAGGGGGGAAAGGAGCGAGGTGGCCGGAGACCGGCGTGAGAGAGGTGGGAATCCCGCGGCCTTCGTGTTCGTCCCGCGCCCAGGTCGGGTGCGCTTGCAGTAGGGGGTTACAAGTGTCCACGCGGGAGAGGGAAGCGAGCGGCCCCAAGAGAGCGCCTGTCCCGTCCTCGTCCCCGCGCGGCCAACCCTCTCTAAGAGGGCCCTGGTCCTTCCTTTTATAGGTGTAAGGAGAGGATCCAGGTGTACAATGGGGGTGTAGCAGAGTGCTACGTGTCTAGCGGGGGAGAGCTAGCGCCCTAAGTACATGCCGATGTGGCAGCCGGAGAGATTTTGGCACCCAGCTGGTGTGATGTCGTGGCCGTCGGAGGAGCGACGGAGCGTGGCGGAGGGACAGCTGTCGGAGCGGTTGAGTCCTTGCTGACGTCCTCCTGCTTCCGTAAGAGAGCTGAGAGCCGCCATCGTCACAGAGCATGCGGGGCGCCATCATTGCCTATCTGGCGGAGCTAGCCAGATGGGACTAGGACTGGGCGTTCGGGTTTACCCGAAATTTCGGGTCGGGTTTTTTGGGTTTTTTATATTTCGGGTTTCCAACAGTAGAACCCGTACTCGTACCCGAACTTTCGGGTACCCGCAATTTCGGGTACCCGCAATTTCGGGTTTGGGTTTGGGTAAAATTCGGGTACCCGCTATTATAAATCATACACAAGACAGATGACAATGGAATCACAAAATACTAGAGTTTAATAACTTGCACAAGTCCACAACACACAAGAAAACTGAGACAAAGTACTAGAGTTACATAAATTGCAGTCCAACTTTACAGTTAGTAGTTTAACAAAATCACAAACAACAATCAATCAACCAGCAGACAGCAGTCCAGCACTGTGCTGCAGCCTGCAGCTCGCCACTCGCCAACGCCAGGCTAGTATCTTTCTCTTCCGATCAATCAACAGAATAGCCTTTGCTGTTCGCTTGGCAAGCCAAAACAAGCGGGGGGAAACACAGCCACGAGAACAGAAAAAAGCAGCGAGCCAGCAACAGAAAAAAACAGCTACTTCATCAACGCCAGGCGCCAGCAACAGCAACTCAGCTTTCAGCAACGCCATGCGCCAGCACCCAGCAACAGCATTCAGTACAGCAATGCCAGGCGCCACGTCTGCACTAAAGCAGAATTAAGCATTCAGTTCAGCAATGCCAGGCGCCAGGCTGCCTAATTTCGGGTAATGGGTACTTCGGGTACCGCTGGTAAATACCCGATTAGGCCCAAACTTAGTTCGGGTATTCAGTTTTGTTGCCCGTTGGAATTGTTCGAGTAACGGGTATCGGGCTAAACGGGTACGGGTTCGGGTATTTTGGGTAACGGGCTTCGGGCTCGGGTTTTATGCCCAGTCCTAGATGGGACACCGGTCTTGTTCTCTGCGGCCCGAGTCAGCTCGGGGTAGGGTGATGATGGCGCTTCCTGTTGACGTGGCTGGCCTGCGCCCTAGGTTGGGCGACGTGGAGGCTCCTCCGAAGCCGAGGTCGAGTCTGTCTTCCATGGCCGAGGCCGAGTCTGAGCCCCTGGGTCGGGCGAGGCGGAGGTCGTTCGGCAGAGGCCAGGGCGGAGTCCGAGCCCTGGGGTCGGGCGAAGCGGAGTTCGTCGTCTTCTGAGGCTGAGCCCGAGTCCGAGCCCTGGGGTCGGGCGAAGCGGAGTTCGTCGTCTTCCGGGACTTAGCCCGAGTTCGAGCCCTGGGTCGGGCGGAGCGGAGTTCGCCGTCTTCCGGGACTTAGCCCGAGTCCGAGCCCTGGGTCGGGCGGAGCGGAGTTCGCCGTCTTCTGGGACTTAGCCCGAGTCCGAGCCCTAGGTCGGGCGGAGCGGAGTTCGCCGTCTTCCGGGACTTAGCCCGAGTCCGAGCCCTGGGTCGGGCGGAGCGGAGTTCGCCGTCTTGCGGGACTTAGCCCGAGTCCGAGCCCTGGGTCGGGCGGAGCGGAGTTCGCCGTCTTCCGGGGCTTAGCCCGAGTCCGAGCCCTGGGTCGGGCGGAGCTTCCTATGGTGCCTTTGGCAGGGCCTGACTGCCTGTCAGTCTCACTCTGTCAAGTGGCACTGCAGTCGGAGTGGCGCAGGCGGCGCTGTCCTTCTGTCAGGCCGGTCAGTGGAGCGGTGAAGTGACGGCGGTCACTTCGGCTCTGCCGGGGGGCGCGCGTCAGGATAAAGGTGTCAGGTCACCTTTGCGTTAAATGCTCCTGCGACTTGGTCGGTCGGTGCGGCGATTTGGTCAGGGTTGCTTCTTAGCGAAGGCAGGGCCTCGGGCGAGCCGGAGATGTGTCCGCCGTTGGAGGGGGGCCTCGGGCGAGATGGAAATCCTCCGGGGTCGGCTGCCCTTGTCCGAGGCTAGGCTCGGGCGAGACGTGATCGAGTCGCTCGAATGGACTGATCCATGACTTAATCGCACCCATCAGGCCTTAGCAGCTTTATGCTGATGGGGGTTACCAGCTGAGAATTAGGAGTCTTGAGGGTACCCCTAATTATGGTCCCCGACAGTAGCCCCCGAGCCTCGAAGGGAGTGTTAGCACTCGCTTGGAGGCTTTCGTCGCACTTTTTTGCAAGGGGACCAGCCTTCCTCGGTTGCATTTTGTTCCGGTGGGTGCGCGCGAGCGCACCCGCCGGGTGTAGCCCCCGAGGCCTCGGAGGAGTGGTTTCACTCCTTCGAGGTCTTAATGCCTCGCGTAATGCTTCGGCTGGTCTGGTTGTTCCCTCATGCGAACTGGCCGTAGCCCGGGTGTACGGTCGGGGCCCAAGCTCTCGGGCTGGTATGTTGACGCTGTCAACGGTTCGGCCGGAGCCGGGTTTGCGAGAGCAGCCCCCGAGCCTCCGCACAGGGCGAGAGGGCGATCAGGGACAGACTCGGCTTTTTTACATACGCCCCTACGTCGCCTTTCCGCAAGGAGGAGGGGGGGAAAGCGCCATGTTACCCTCGATGGGCGCCGAACATGGTGTCTCCGGTGAGCTGCAAGCGGGTAATCCGAGTGGACGTCCGTGCCCCGTTCGTTAGGGGTCGGCTAGGGGCCCAGAGGCACGCCCAAAAGTACCTGCGGGTGATCTGCCAGACCCGGTCCCCTGGCGACGGGGTCCGAGGGCTCGATGCCTCCCTCTGATGGGATTTCGTTACAAGATCGCTCCCGCTGGTCTCGGAAATGTCCTAGGGTACCTCGGGAGCGCAGCCCGAGCCTTGGTTATGTATCGAACGTACCCCTGGTCATCCCTCGCTCGGCGTCTGAGGCGACTGTGAACCCTTCGGGGGCCAGCCTTCGAACCCCTGATCAGTAATGGGCGCGGAGCCCGAGTAGCCTGAGGCGGCCGTGGAACCCTTCGGGGGGCCGGCCTTCGAACCTCTGACCAGTAGTGGGTGTAGGGCCCACGCGATCTGAGGCGGCCGTTGAAACCCTTCGGGGGGCCAGCCTTCGAACCTCTGATCAGTAAGGAGGCTCGGAGCCTGGTTCCTTCACGGGGAAGGATCCTTTTCGGGGTATCCCCCTTTCCCGGTCCCTGCTGCAAGAGATAGAGAAAGAGGAAAAAAGGAAAAGGATACGAAATCGAACGACGCGGCGTACCTTTTTTGTCGCAGTTATTACGGCGAAGGCGAAGCGTTGCCCACTGCTCCCGCCGGAAGCGCCGCCTGTCCTGCCGCGGAGTTAATGCGACGGGGCGAGCGGTTGGCGGGGCGGCCGTTGCGCGTGCGTGAGCCGTTCGAGGAACGGCTGTTTCGCTTAGCGTTTTTGAATCCTGCGTCCGGTCCGGGCGGAACGTTGGAACCGGCCTCGCCTTGGTCTTTATATACCCGGGAGAGGGTCTGGTGACGGTTCTTTGCTCCGCTTCCTGCCTCCCTCTTAGGTTTTCGCAACCTGAGAGACTTAGCCAGAGAAGAGGAAACCGCCCTTCCTGCCCCTCGCGCCGCCATCCCTTTCGCTCGGTGATGGCTGACCGGGTGACCATCATCTCGCCGCGCGATCCATGGCCCTTTTCCACGGTGACGGCGAGTGACCTGGAGGATCTGGTCGGCGAGGGTTTGCTCCGTCCTCTCACCGATAAGCAGCGATCGGAGTGGATTCCTCCCGTGGGCGGAGCCGCTCCGTCCCCACCGCCGGGGTACATCGTGAGCTTTGTCTCCTTTCACGAGCGGGGATTCGGTGTGCCGGCGGGCCGCTTCATGCGGGCGATCCTGTACCACTATGGGGTGGAGTTGCACAACCTCACCCCTAACTCCATCTCGCAGGCCGCCATCTTCGTAGCGGTGTGCGAGGGGTACTTGGGGATCGCCCCCCATTGGGATTTGTGGACCCATCTCTTTTGCGCGGAGCTTTTTGCCTCGCCAACGGGGGAGAGGAAAGTCCGTGCAGCGGTGCGGGCCGGCGGCTGTACCGTCCTGCTGAGGCAGTCGTGGGCGTCGCTGTATATTCCTGCCATCCTCGCGTCCTCGAACAAGGGGTGGCAGCGCCGGTGGTTCTACCTCCGGAACGACGGCGAGTTGCTCCCGCCGTTCTCCCAGCGAGTAGTCACCGCTGCCACCAACGCCTGGCGCCACGGGACCCCGCACGAAAGACAGAAGAACCTCGAGCCACTTCTCCAGGCCTTGGAGGCATTGCGGAAGGGGGGACTCACCGCTGCGGGAGTGATTGCCGCCATCCACTGTCGGAGGGTGCTTCCCTTGGCGGAGCGGCGGCTGTCGCTTTGGGAGATGACCCCGGAGGCCGACTGGGAGGGCTCGCGGATGTCCCCTGATCCTCTTCCCTTCGACGCCCTCCAATGGCGGGTGTCCGTTGCGTTGGGGAAGCCGGACCCCCACGCCTTCTCCCAGCTTTTGATGCGCCCCGACCGAGGGTTCGTGACTCTGGTGAGTGTCCGCTCCTTCCTTCTTCATACATCAGGTTGCTCCTGGTTCTTACGATTGGGGTTTTTCCCCTCCTCTTCAGGAGGTGGGGTGGCACAAGCCTTCCCTGCCACGGGTTCCGCAGGACGCGGTGGACCGAGCAGCGCGGCGGGTCGCCGCGGAGGAGAGGAAGAAGAAGAAGGACGCGGAGAAGGCCCGGGCCCGCGAGCGGAGGCGGGCCCGAGACGCCTTGGAAAAGCTCCATCGCCAGCAGGAGAGGGAGGGGCTCCCGAGGGAGCCGTCGCCGGAAACGCCCGACGACGACGACGATGATGAAGATGATGACGAGGAGGACGACATGGCCGCCCATCTTGGCTTCAGCCCCGGCTTGGGGTTTGGCCAGGAGCCGTCAAGCCAGCCCCCGAGCGGGCTGACGCCGTCAGTCCCCGGAGTCGGGACGTCGGGGTCCCGGCCTGAGGGGCGAGGGCAACCCGAGAGGGCTCCTGACCCCTCGGCTGGAGGAGCTGAGGTGACCCCGGGGGGCCAGGCCAGGGCGTCTGCTCCCCGGGAGCTGCCACTCGCGCCGGCAGCGTAGGGAGGCGACCCTCAGGCCGCCGTTACAGTGCCTGGGCGATCTGCCCCCCGGGCGTCCAAAGCGAGGGCAGTGCCGAAGTTGCCAGCGAAGGGGACCTCGGCGGCGGTTTCGGGGGCCGGGATCCAAGAGACTTCCCCCCAGGCACGGTGGATCATGGCCCGGAGCGGGTAAGTATCTCGGAATGTCTTCGTCCTGGCTTTCCATTCATATGTCCCGGTCGTGATTTTTCTTTTCTCCTCAGCAAGCGAAGCCATGGCCTGACCGACCTGGCACCCCGGAAGGCACTTAAGACGATGCTGGCTTGTGCGGCCAGCGCCGCTCCGGGCCTTGCCATTCAGCCGACCCTCTCGCATGGCGTTCCACCTCAGGGGGCTCGGGCGGCGCCGGTCGCCGTGGAGCAGGTTCCCGAGGCTGGCTCCTCTGCCGAGGCGGCCATTGTGATAGGGGAGGCGGCTGACGCCGACATGGTCCCGAGCCCACCGGTCGTGCCGGCCATGCCGGCGCCTGCCGCTACCGAAGTCGCCGCCGTCCCGGTTGGAGAGCGACCGGTTGCTGCCGACGTCGAGACGGCTGATGCGTCGGCGCCCGGTGCCTCGGAAGAGGTGGGCGGGGAGGCGCGATCCGTCCCACCGGGCGGCAGCCTCATCGCTGTGCGGCGGAGCCCCGAGGTCCGGCGCCAGTTGTTCCGGTTCCGGACCTGTGAGGCCTCGGACCCCGTCTTTGTTCTCGACGATGAACGGGAGGACCAGTCCTGGGATGAGCTCCGCGAGTGTGCTGAAGCAACGGTGGGGTCGCTTCGGTCGTCGCTGGAGGTTTTCTGCAGGGACGTCCCCAGAATCCTCCAGGTAACGGTTTCAGGCATACCTTTTCTCTTCTGTGACCGAGGCGTTCTTCGTGACGCCTCGTTTCCTTCCCTCAGGATCTGATGGATCGGAGCGCCGCCAAGTCATCGTTCATCCGCCGCGAGGTCGATGTCTGGGGCTCGCTGCGGTCCCTGAGGACCTCGCTTACCGGGGCTACTGCGCACCTTTCTCAGCAGGGTGCCGAGGTAGCGGACCTCCAGTTGCTCTGCACTGACCTGAGAGCCGACGCGGCAGCGGCGCGCGCGGAGGCGGCTGCGGCGCGCGCAGAGGCGGCCGCGGCGCGCGCAGAGGCGGCCGCGGCGCGCGCAGAGGTGCAACGGCAGCGGTCGGAGTTCGTCCAGGTCGTCGAGGAGCGGGACCAATCTTGGGGTCGGGCTGCCGAGGCCGAAAGGCGGGCCGAAACCCTCGCAGCTGACTTAGCCGCAGCCCAGGTCGCGACCTCGGAGCAGCGTGCCCGGGCCGAAGGTACGCCTTGGCCATCCTTGGTTCTTGTTCTTGTTTGTTTCCTCTGCTTGTGTTTGAGATCTTTCTTCTGGCTGTTCGCAGAGCTCGAGTCCGCCCTCGATGAGTCCGCCAAGGCGCTTGCCGAGGCGCTTGCCGGGGCGGCCGAGCAGAGGGAGGCCGACCTCGCGGCCATGTCTGAAGCCGTCTCGGACGTTTATCGGATCCTTGGCTCCGGCGACGTTCCTTCAGGAAGCTCCCCTCAAAGCCGCCTTCAAGCCTTGGGTGATCACGCGCGCGGCAGACTCCGCGAGGCGCTACACCACGGCGTCAGGCGGGCCTTCGCCATGCTCGCTTCCCACTACGTTGTGGACTTGGAGCGGGTTAGTGAGGGGTATTGTCTTCCTGACGAAGACGAAGCTGCCCTGGCGGAAGTCCAGCGGCTCGACGCGGTTGCCGCAGGTCCGAGCGCAGTGCTGGCGACCACCTTTGAGGCGGAAATTCTCCCCCCTGCGCCGTCGCCGGAAGCCGAGATGGACCTTACCGAAGGCGGGGACGGAGCTGAAGGCGCGGCTCCTTCCCAAGGCGACGCCTAACTCTTGTTGGAACAGTTTCTGTTGGATGCGCGTGTGTCTTCCTGCGGCCGCTGTGGCCTGAACACTTTGTTTCCATTGCATGAAGTCGTACTCTTCCTTTTATTTTGCGTGTCCGGCTTTGTCTGTCAATAACAGGGTGGCTTCCCGAGTAGGGGCCATTTTTTGTGGCGGGTGACGAGTGAAGGTGTCCCTAACCCGGAGGCATAGGAATCCCTCGGCTCAGTCGGCCTTGCCACTTACATGCACCCACGTTCGCTCCTTGGGGCCCTGTCTCTGACATAGCCGGGAGAACGCAAAAGCCTTTTTGACCGAAAATTTTGGACGATCTTGACGCAGAGGGGTCGCAGAGGGGTCGCAGAGGGGTTCCCCCTTTTTAGCCCCCGAGGGAGGGTCGGGCTCTGCCGAGGCGAGGCCGACCCTTCCTTGACGACTGAGACTTGTGTGGGAGCAAGGTATACGAACAGCTTGAAAACATCTTAAGGGTAGAAGCGACGTAGCTGTCGGATGTTCCAAGCGTTGCCGTAGACCTCGCCTTGACCGCCGGCCAGCTTGTACGTTCCGGGCTCCAGAACGTCGGCGATGACAAGCGGCCTCTCCCGGGGGTGCGTGCAGCCCCCGGGTGCCCCAGCAAGGGCTCGGGGTGCTGTGCGATGGTCGGGGTCTTCTCCTGGTTGGCTTCGATGCCCCGCTTGGAGATGATGAACCCCAAGACCATGCCCTGGGGCGCCTCGAGGACTCACCTTTCAGGGTTGAGCTTGACGCTTTTCGCTTCTTTTTAGCTTGTGGATCTCCTCGCCTATCGCTTTGCGCTTCTCCTCGTTGAATCAGCGCAGAGGCTATTTTGACGGGTAGGGCTCCGGCCCGAATATCCAGCGAGTGCTCGGCGACATCCCTCGGCATGCCGGGCATGTCCGAGGGACTCCACGCGAAGACGCTGGCGTTCGTGCGGAGAAAGTCGACGAGCACTGCTTCCTATTTGGGGTCGAGCCTGGAACCGATCCGGATCTGCTTGGAGGCGTCGCCACTGGGGTTGAGGGGGACGGCCTTAACCGTCTCCACTGGCTCGAAGTTGCCGGCATGACGCTTCACGTCTGGCACCTCTTTGGAGAGGCTTTCCAGGTTGGCGATGAGGGCCTCGGACTCGGCGAGGGCCTCGGCATACTCCACGCACTCCACGTCGCATTCGAACGCGTGTTTGTACGTGGGGCCGACGGTGATGACCCTGTTGGGGCCCGGCATCTTGAGCTTCAGGTAGGTGTAGTTGGGGACGGCCATGAACTTCGCGTAGCATGGCCTCCCCAGTACCGCGTGGTAGGTTCCTCGGAACCCGACCACCTCGAACGTCAGAGTCTCCCTTCGGAAGTTGGAGGGCGTTCCGAAGCAGACGGGAAGGTCGAGTCGTCCGAGGGGCTGGACGCGCTTCCCGGGAATGATCCCGTGGAAGGGCGCAGCGCCTGCTCGGACGGAGGACGGATCGACGCGCAGGAGCCTGAGGGTCTCGGTGTAGATGATGTTGAGGCTGCTGCCCCCGTCCATAAGGACCTTGGTGAGCCTGACGTCGCCGATGACGGGGTCGACGACGAGCGGGTATTTCCCCGAGCTCGACACGTGGTCGGGGTGGTCGTCTTGGTCGAAGGTGATGGGCTTGTCAGACCAGTCTAGATAGACCGGCGCCGCCACCTTGACCGAGCAGACCTCCCGGCGCTCTTGCTTGCGGTGCCGAGCCGAGGCATTCGCCGCTTGCCCACCGTAGATCATGAAGCAGTCGCGGACCTCGGGGAACTCTCCTGCTTGGTGATCTTCCTTCTTGTCGTCGTCGCGGGCCCTGCCACCCTCCGCGGGTGGCCCGGCCCTGTGGAAGTGGCGCCGAAGCATGACGCACTCCTCAAGGGTGTGCTTGACGGGCCCCTGATGGTAGGGGCACGGCTCCTTGAGCATCTTGTCGAAGAGGTTGGCACCTCCGAGGGGCTTCCGAGGGTTCTTGTGCTCGGCGGCGGCGACAAGGTCCGCGTCGGCGGCGTCGCGTTTCGCTTGCGACTTCTTCTTGCCTTTCTTCTTGGCGCCGCGCGGAGTAGACGCCTCGGGAGCATCTTCCGATGGGCGGCCCTGGGGCTGCTTGTCCTTTCGGAAGATAGCCTCGACCGCCTCCTGGCCAGAGGCGAACTTGGTGGCGATGTCCATCAGCTCGCTCGCCCTGGTGGGGGTCTTGCGACCCAACTTGCTCACCAGGTCGCGGCAGGTGGTGCCGGCAAGGAACGCGCCGATGACATCCGAGTCGGTGATGTTGGGCAGCTCGGTGCGCTGCTTCGAGAATCGCCGGATGTAGTCCCGGAGAGACTCTCCCGGCTGCTGCCGGCAGCTTCGGAGGTCCCAGGAATTCCCGGGGCGCACATACGTGCCCTGGAAATTGCCGGCGAAGGCTTGGACCAGGTCATCCCAGTTGGAGATCTGCCCCGGAGGCAGGTGCTCCAACCAGGCGCGAGCGGTGTCGGAGAGGAACAGGGGGAGGTTGCGGATGATGAGGTTGTCGTCGTCCGTTCCACCCAGCTGGCAGGCCAGGCGGTAGTCCGCGAGCCACAATTCCAGTCTCGTTTCCCCCGAGTACTTTGTGATAGTAGTCGGGGGTCGGAACCGAGTCGGGAACGGTGCCCGCCGGATGGCCCGGCTGAAGGCCTGCGGACCGGGTGGTTCGGGCGAGGGACTCTGATCCTCCCCGCTGTCGTAGCGTCCCCCACGCCTGGGGTGATAGCCTCGGCGCACCCTCTCGTCGAGGTGGGCCCGACGGTCGCGATGATGGTGCTCGTTGCCGAGGTGGCCCGGGGCCGCAGGCGCGGTGTTGCGCGTGCGCCCGGTGTAGACCGAGGCTTCCCGCATGAATCGGGAAGTCGCGGCATGAGGTTCCGAGGGGTATCCCTGCCTTCGGGAGGCAGAGCTCTCGGCCCGTCGGAACGCAGCGCCTTCCAGGAGATTCTTGAGCTCTCCCTGGATTCGCCGACCCTCGGTGGTTGATGGCTCCGGCATCGCGCGGAGAAGCATCGCTGCTGCAGCCAGGTTCTGACCGACCCCACTGGATGCGGGTGGCGGCCTGACCCTGACGTCGTTGGCGACGCGGAGCTGGAGACCCTGGGGCAGGTGACGTATTTCTCCGGCCGAGGGTTGGCCCGCCCATGCCTGCCCAACGTCCCGGCGGATCGGCTCAAGCGCTCCTGCTCCCTCGTCGAGCCTGGCCTGCGCCCCGCGGACTTGCTCGAGCTGTGGGTCGTGACCCCCCGCCGGAACGGGGACCACAGCTAGCTCCCGCGGGATGTCAGCGCGGGGCACCGGCCTAGGGAGATCACCGTCCTCCGGCATGCCGAGATGATTGCCTTCGGAGGGACCCCCTAGATCGACGTGGAAACATTCGCGGCTTGGGCCGCAGTCCTCGTCGTCGAGGCTGCGGCTACCGTCGGAACAGTCGGAGAGGCAGTAGTCACATGCGGTCTTGAAGTCCCGCATGGCACTAGGGTTGCCAAGTCTAGAGAAATCCCAACAGATGCTGGGGTCGTTGTCTTCCTCGGACCCGGAGGGCCCATAGGTCGAGACGTCCGTCAGCCGGTCCCAAGGCGACCGCGTGCGAAACCCCAGAGGGTTTGAACTCGCCTCTACGAGAGTGCCCGCCAAAGCAAGGTCGCTAGGCGGGTCGAGGCTGAATCCAAATGACGTAGGATGGGAATCGGTCGGTACCTTTTGGTCGACGAACGGCGATGAAGTCACGTCGGGGACTGACTGCACCGTCATCTCAGGTACGAGGGTGACGCCCAGCAAGCCTTCCGCGAGCGTGCTGGCGTCGTCCGCTTGCTCGGGATTGGCGTGTCGCGGGGAGACGGCGCTCGCCTTCGTCTCAAACGCGAGGTCGATGCCCGACGCGCCCCCCGTTGGGGCGCTAGGGACGTCGACTCGCTCGACAGCCGACGAGGCGCGGCCTCCCGCTTGGCCTTGATTGCCCCGCCTCCTCCTCCGTTGGCGGGGGAGAGGACGGGGCGAGCTCGAATGTTGTTCTTCCACCACGCGGGGAAGACGTCGTCGATTCCGCCGCCGGCGGGCGGGCTGTCGGCCGCCATTGTCGTTGTCGTGCGGCGGTGGAAGGAGTATCATGTCGTAGCTGCCGTCGAAGGACATGAACCCAAGACTCCCAAAACGGAGCACCATCCCGGGTTGGAGAGGTTGCTGGAGACTGCCCATCTGGAGCTTGACGGGAAGCTGTTCGTCAACACGCAGCAGGCCCCTACCTGGCGCGCCAACTGTCGGTGTTTCGAGACCGGGGGTCCCTCGGGCCGACGAGTGAGTGTCGCCGCGTGCCCCAGCCCAGATGGGTCGAGCGCGTGGGCGAGCGCGAAGGGGGGAAAGGAGCGAGGCGGCCGGAGACCGGCGTGAGAGAGGTGGGAATCCCGCGGCCTTCGTGTTCGTCCCGCGCCTAGGTCGGGTGCGCTTGCAGTAGGGGGTTACAAGCGTCCACGCGGGAGAGGGAAGCGAGCGGCCCCAAGAGAGCGCATGTCCCGTCCTCGTCCCCGCGCGGCCAACCCTCTCTAAGAGGGCCCTGGTCCTTCCTTTTATAGGTGTAAGGAGAGGATCCAGGTGTACAATGGGGGTGTAGCAGAGTGCTACGTGTCTAGCGGGGGAGAGCTAGCGCCCTAAGTACATGCCGATGTGGCAGCCGGAGAGATTTTGGCACCCAGCTGGTGTGATGTCGTGGCCGTCGGAGGAGCGACGGAGCGTGGTGGAGGGACAGCTGTCGGAGCGGTTGAGTCCTTGCTGACGTCCTCTTGCTTCCGTAAGAGAGCTGAGAGCCGCCGTCGTCACAGAGCATGCGGGGCGCCATCATTGCCTATCTGGCGGAGCTAGCCAGATGGGACACTGGTCTTGTTCTCTGCGGCCCGAGTCAGCTCGGGGTAGGGTGATGATGGCGCTTCCTGTTGACGTGGCTGGCCTGCGCCCTAGGTTGGGCGACGTGGAGGCTCCTCCGAAGCCGAGGTCGAGTCTGTCTTCCATGGCCGAGGCCGAGTCCGAGCCCCTGGGTCGGGCGAGGCAGAGGTCATTCGGCAGAGGCCAGGGCGGAGTCCGAGCCCTGGGGTCGGGCGAAGCGGAGTTCGTCGTCTTCTGAGGCTGAGCCCGAGTCCGAGCCCTGGGGTCAGGCGAAGCGGAGTTCGTCGTCTTCCGGGACTTAGCCCGAGTCCGAGCCCTGGGTCGGGCGGAGCGGAGTTCGCCGTCTTCCGGGACTTAGCCCGAGTCCGAGCCCTGGGTCGGGCGGAGCGGAGTTCGCCGTCTTCCGGGACTTAGCCCGAGTCCGAGCCCTGGGTCGGGCGGAGCGGAGTTCGCCGTCTTCCGGGACTTAGCCCGAGTCCGAGCCCTGGGTCGGGCGGAGCGGAGTTCGCCGTCTTCCGGGGC
The DNA here is from genome assembly GCF_902167145.1 of Zea mays. Lineage (NCBI taxonomy): Eukaryota > Viridiplantae > Streptophyta > Magnoliopsida > Poales > Poaceae > Zea > Zea mays. The sequence goes on from NC_050102.1 coordinate 109,709,281, forward strand.
TTAGCCTGAGTCCGAGCCCTGGGTCGGGCAGAGCTTCCTATGGTGCCTTTGGCAGGGCCTGACTGCCTGTCAGTCTCACTCTGTCAAGTGGCACTGCAGTCGGAGTGGCGTAGGCGGCGCTGTCCTTCTGTCAGGCCGGTCAGTGGAGCGGTGAAGTGACGGCGGTCACTTCGGCTCTGCCGGGGGGCGCGCGTCAGGATAAAGGTGTCAGGTCACCTTTGCGTTAAATGCTCCTGCGACTTGGTCGGTCGGTGCGGCGATTTGGTCAGGGTTGCTTCTTAGCGAAGGCAGGGCCTCGAGCGAGCCGGAGATGTGTCCGCCGTTGGAGGGGGGGCCTCGGGTGAGACGGAAATCCTCCGGGGTCGGCTGCCCTTGTCCGAGGCTAGGCTCGGGCGAGGCGTGATCGAGTCGCTCGAATGGATTGATCCCTGACTTAATCGCACCCATCAGGCCTTAGCAGCTTTATGCTGATGGGGGTTACCAGCTGAGAATTAGGAGTCTTGAGGGTACCCCTAATTATGGTCCCCGACACAAGGGTTTTAGGATGACTCTAATTTCCATTATTCATTTTTCTTTCTTTAATTTCTATTTATGAAATCTAGTGGGGGTTTGAACTACAACAGTGGTTTAATAATTTCCAAGAATTTTGTAAGAATTACAGTAGGTTGCCATTTGCTATTCTAGCCTGTTTTAAGAATTTGAGGCTCAACATATAAAGGCTATGCTTTAGACAAAAATAATAAAAGTTGGGTAAATGGGCCACTTTGTACTACAACTCTTATTTAGAGGTGGGTTTTATCCTAAAGGTTATTTTTGTTGGCATCTAACAGTAATAATAAGCTTCTGTGCCAAAAATCACAGAAAGCTAAGGGGTGGTTATTTAGTTATGATTTTCTAAAGTTTAATGCCTAAAAGGCACTTCCTACTACATTGTTATTTGAAAAATGTCAAACAGCAGATTTCATATTTTTCCTAAGTTCTAAATAACAAAACATTATTTATCCCAAGGGTTGGGGTGTTTTCACCTTGGGGTTATTTTTGTAGGGTTTTTCTAAGTTTTCCTTGTTTTCTTGAAATAAAAGGGATCCTACTTATTTCATACTAAACCAGGGTATGATAGATTTTTCCAGTGAACTATATTGAATAAATACCCTAACAAAAATAGGGGTGCCCTCTGGTTCATTATTTAAATCACATCTTCTATTTTTCTTAACCTTGAGCATATTATAGAATAAGGGGTAAAAACTAACTTAATAGAGTGGACAGAGAGGTTTAAGAGTTTTAAACAGGTCAGTAGGTAGATATAAACTTCTCCAAATTTTTCTAACCCTAGTCAAATGGTACAACTATTTTTCTTTCTATTATTGAGCTTTTGGCCAAAACTATAATTAAATCAGAACTTTAAAGTTTTCTATAGTACATAGGGGGTTTTATATTTTTCTTAAGTAGGTTACATTATTTAGGGTCTGACAAAATTGGTTTGACCAAATTTGGATGAACTAAACAGAAGTTATGGATTTTCAAAGTTTCTGTTCAAATTTAAAATCAGGTTTAATAAGGTTTTCTGAAAAAGCAGTTTACACCGAGGTCCCTGGGTTTAAACTAAATCAACCCGCACAAATCTACCCCTGCGCCACTATTCCCCTGGGTCGCTGACAGTTCAAAAAGCCCCCTGACCTTCTCTTCCTCTCACCCGCGGTCCTTCCCCCAATGTAAACAGTACCCGAGGGAAAGAAAAGGGTGGCGCGGCTTACAGGCGGCGAGATAGGTCCGGCGAAGGGCAGGGTTGGCTCGGGGAGGCTCTGGCGGTCACAGCGAGGTGCGGCTCGATGGCGGGGATGGCCGGAATCGCTCGGTCCACGTGCGCAGGCGGGTGTTCTCGTCGGCGGCGAGTGTACCGGCCAAACCACGGCGATCTGGTTCAATCCAAGGGCACGGTGAGCTTCACGGGGTAACGTAGAGACCGTGTGCACAAGGAATCGGAAAATGGTTGAGTGGATTACCCGGTCCACGTACTCTGGCGGGGTTGTGAACTCCGGCGACCGTGGACTGGCCTCTCCGGCGAAGCAGGCTTCGATTCCTCGCTCGGGGAGCTTCACTGAGCTGTGCACACTCGTCTCCGAGGGTTGGACGGGGTTGGGAAAGGCTGGGCTGGCCGGTCTACGGCGGCAGTGGCTCGGGTGGCCGCGGACACGCCGCGCACGGGCAAACGGCGGTGAGTTGAGCTCCGGTGAGGCTTGAGTGTGCGCGGAAGAGTGCAGTCGACGCCCGAGCGGGCTTTATAGGCACGGGTGCGGGCCATGGTGTCGGCTGGCCATTGGCGCGACGCGGGGCGCGCGCGGGCGTGCTCTGGCGCACACAGAGCGCATCGAACACGTGGAGCTTTTCTTCAGCCCGTGTTCCACAGCTCACCCAAGTCGCAAACGTGCGAATCTTGGCAAAAATCCGGCGCGAGTCTTTTCCTGGCACCTAGGGCTGTCTCTCATCCGTGAGCTGCCATGGCAGATATGGCCTAGGTAGGGAGATCTTCGGTCGCCAAATCGGGTGTGTCACACTGCCCACCTCGCGACAAAAACCATGCCAAGGCATGTCAAACGTCCAAGTCTCGGGCTCAGCTTTTTCCAGTGGGTGCCTTAGGTGGTATGCCACATTTTTGGTATAAAACATAGGTGGATTTGGTGCCAGCTTCGAGGTGAACACGACTGATCTTTAGTGTAGGTGTAGTTTTTAACTTAGAGAGAAATAGAGAGCTCTAGCTCTCTCTCCACTTGGAGATTTGATTTGGGGTTTCTCCAGGGGTCTTTTTGCAATATTTCCTTCCCCTAATTGCTGGTTATAAGGTTACTTAAGGCGTTAAAGATTACTCATGTTTTGCACATTTGCTCACTCTCTTTCCCCTTTTATCCATGGTTTTGGGAGATAGGGTTTAAGAGAGGTCTAGGGTTCTTCCCCCCTCTTATCCAAGGTAGTAAGTGTACAAAGATTTGAGTAATACTTCTTAGGTCATTAACAAACTTTGATTAACACATGATCTCCCAAGTTCTTATGTGTTTCCTTAAGTCTATACCACATGTGATCACAATCCTTAGTGCCAAGGTGTGCTCTAGCCATGGTAACACCTGAGGTGTTACAGCCCTCCCCCCTTAAAGGAATCTCGTCCCGAGATTTTAGGCGGAGTCCTCTAGAGGGGTGCTACTAAGGTACGATGGTGTGCTATTCTTCCTTATACTCCAGTTCTCTAGTTACTGCTCTTCGAATGTCATTCTCTTTGCAACTTCAGAAGGAAGCCCTTTTTAAGCTAAATCCACAACTTAGACTATCCTTGTTATCTAAGTTTTTCTTATAATTGAATTCGAAGGGCAGGTGGGGGTGGGGTTTTGGGGTTACGTACCGACTCCTTTGGGCAGAAAGTCGGGGAAGCGAGAGCGTAGAAAATCCTCAGTCTCCCATGTAGCTTCTTCTGCTGAATGGTGACTCCACTTAACCTTATACATTCTGACTGATCTTGCCCGAGTTGATCTCTCCTTCTGATCTAATACCTTGATGGGGTACTCTTGATAGGACAAGTCTGGTTCTATCTCAATGTCTGGTTCTGGCAGCACTTTAGTGGGTAGGCGAACACATTTCCGCAGCTGAGATACATGGAACACATTGTGAACTGCTGACATGTGAGGTGGCAATTCCAATTGATAGGCCACGGGTCCACAAGCTTCCTTGATCTCGTAGGGTCCAATGTAGCGAGGAGCTAACTTGCCCTTGATCCCAAATCTCTGGACACCCTTGGTGGGTGACACCTTAAGATAAACATGATCTCCCACCTCAAACTGTAGAGGCTTCCGCCTCTTATCATGATAGCTCTTTTGCCTGGCCTGAGCAGCTTCTAGGTTCTTCTTGATGATTCTGACCTTTGCCTCTGCTTCAAGTACCAAATCCGGCCCAAAAATTTCCCTCTCTTCTGCTTGAGACCAATTCAGTGGGGTCCTACACCTTCTCCCATATAAGGCTTCAAAAGGTGCCATCTTCAGACTGGACTAATAGCTGTTATTGTAAGAAAACTCTGCCAAGGAAAGACACTTGTCCCAATCCTTTCCGTAGTGTAGTGCACATGCCCGCAATATGTCTTCCAAAATCTGATTCACCCTTTCTGTCTGGCCATCGGTTTGGGGATGATAGGCTGAGCTTCGTGTGACCTGGGTCCCAAGTGATTCCTGCAATTGTTCCCAAAATCGTGCCACGAATGGTGCTCCTCTGTCTGAGACTATAGTCCTTAGTATCCCATGCAGACGAACTATTTGGTAAATGTAGATCTCTGCATACTTCTCTGTCCTGTGGGTGGTGTGCACTGGTAAGAAATGAGCAGTCTTAGTCAATCTGTCCACAATAACCCAAATAGAATCATGGTGCCTGGATGTATTGGGCAATCCCACTATAAAGTCCATGCAAATGTCCTCCCATTTCCAAGATGGTATGGGAAGGGGTTGCAAAGGACCTGCTGTCTTCAAATGACTGGCTTTGATTCTCTGGCAGGTGTCACACTCAGATATGTACTTGGCAATTTCCCTCTTCATTCTGGTCCACCAATATAAAGATCTGAGATCATGGTACATCTTGTTGCTACCAGGGTGCATGGAGAACTTGGAAAGGTGAGCTTCATCCAGTATCTTCTTTCTGAGCTCAGGGTCCTTGGGAACAACCAATCAATCTCCAAACCATAAAATTCCCTTGTTGTCCTGTCGGAAACACTTGTATTTTTCTGCCTTTTGCTTGACCATGTCTTTGATAACCTGAACACCCTTATCCTCAACCTGTGCCCTGACTATTTGCTCTTGCAATGTGGGCTCCACCGAGATATAATTTAATTCACCGGAAGGAACAACTTCCAGGTTCAGCTTGCACAATTCATCACACAGGGTGGTAACCCTTGCATCCATGCTCATACAATTGCACTGGGCCTTTCTGCTCAAGGCATCTGCCACAACATTTGCTTTGCCCGGATGGTAGTGCACCTCCAAATCATAGTCCTTGATTAACTCCAACCATCTCCTCTGCCTCATGTTCAGATCTGCCTGAGTGAAGATGTATTTGAGGCTCTTATGATCACTGTAGATGTTACAGTGAGCTCCCATCAAGTAGTGTCTCCATATCTTAAGAGCATGAACCACAGTTGCCAACTCCAGGTCATGTGTAGGGTAGTTCTGCTCATGGGGCCTGAGTGCTCGGGAAGCATAAGCAATGACTCTGTTATCTTGCATCAAGACACATCCCAATCCTGTACCAGAAGCATCACAATAAACTTCAAATGGCTTGGTGTTGTCAGGTTGAGCCAGCACTGGGGCTGTTGTCAAATGCTGCCTCAAAGTATGAAAGGCATCTTCACACTTTTGGCTCCAATCATACTTGACTCCTTTCTTCAACAGTTCAGTCATTGGTTTGGCAATCCGGGAGAAATCCGGAATAAATCGTCGATAATACCCTGCCAATCCCAGAAAACTCCGAATTTGCTTCACTGTAGTCGGGGGTCTCCAATCCATCACTTCTTGTACCTTCTCAGGATCAACTGATATCCCATCCTGAGAAATTGTGTGACCCAAGAATTTAATCTCCTTCAGCCAGAATTTGCATTTAGACAACTTAGCATAAAGACGATGATCGCGCAGTCGCTGAAGCACGATGTGCAGGTGCTCAGTATGTTCGTCTTCATTCTTGGAATAGACTAGAATATCATCAATGAAAATGACCACGAACTTATCCAACTCTGGCATAAATACTGAGTTCATCAGGTACATGAAATAAGCTGGGGCGTTGGTCAGCCCAAAAGACATCACCAAAAACTCATACAGCCCATATCTGGTAGAGAAAGCCGTCTTGGGAATATCGCTGGCACGGATCTTGATCTGATGGTAACCTGAGCAAAGGTCTATCTTGGAGAATACCTTGGCTCCCACTAACTGATCAAACAGAACATCAATACGGGGTAGCAGGTATTTGTTCTTGACAGTCACCGCATTGAGAGGGCGGTAGTCAACACACATCCTCAAACTCTTATCCTTTTTCTTCACAAATAAAGCTGGACATCCCCATGGTGACGTACTTGGGCGAATAAACCCCTTGTCTAACAACTCTTGCAATTGCTTTTTCAGTTCTGCCAATTCCGCGGGAGGCATCCTATAGGGTCTCTTGGAGATAGGAGCAGTCCCGGGTTGCAACTCAATTGCGAACTCAATGTCTCGGTCAGGTGGCATCCCTGGCAATTCATCTGGAAACACATCCGGATAGTCACAGACCACTGGGATCTTTTCTACTGGGGATTCTAACATAACAAAGGCACAAGAACGGGTGCATCCCTGGTCGGGCAAATATAGTGTAGTTTCACCACAAGTTGGGGAGTGCACCTCAATGGCCCTAGCTGCAATATCAATAACAGCTTGGTGCCTGGTTAACCAGTCAGTTCCCAATATAATATCCACGCTATCCAAACCCAAAATGAGGAGGATGGTTTTAATTACAAGACTACCAAATTTTATGGGCACATGCCTGTTGATTTGATAGGTGGCAACCCTGCCCCCTGGTGTTGAAATTGTGATACCCCCATTGGTGTGGTGAAAAGGCAATTGGCACTTGGCACTAAATTTGGTACTGATAAAACTGTGTGATGCACCAGAATCAAAAAGAATAATGGCAGGATAATTTAAAACTGTAAAGATACCAGTCATGACGGGTGCTCCCTCTGGAATATCAGCCATGGTGGTGAAGTTTAGCCTGCCCTGCCTCACTTGCACCTTCTGCCTCTTGCCTTGATTCTGATTAACATTCTGCCCCTGCCTCTGCTGGTTCCTGGGGCAATTTTTGGCATAATGCCCGGTGTTGCCACATGTGAAACACCTGTTGTCATTTGCCTGGCGGTAGGGATGGATCCGGATATTTATTCGGATGTCAATTTTTTGGTCTTCTTTCTTCGATTGTGAACAAATAACATATAGAATTTGATATGTAAATTTATATTCTTGTTTTTAGCATGGAGGCTATTAATCTTCACAAAAAATAAACATTAAATTCGTTCTAGATATTTTTAAATAATTGATATAAAATTCGGATGTCTATCCGAATACGGATTCGGATGTTTTTTCATCTTTTTTGTTGTATGGAGAAAATAATGTACATAAAAAATTATACAAAAATTTATTTAAATACTTCATAATATTCTTCATAACATTGCCAAAAATTAGCTTTAAATTATATGTATACCTATGCTAAAATATTAGATTTCTGATATAATTCGGATGTTTTAGGAACATCCCTACCTGGCGGTACTGCTGCTGCAGCTGATTGTTCCTCTGAGCTGGAAACTGGGTGCGGTTGGGTGCCTGCTGTTGCTGCTGTGGTCGGATCACCCATCTTCCTTGCTGCTGCTGGGGTCCCCTGCTTTGAGTGTCGGACACAATCCTGAAGCGCTGTGGCTGAGCGGAGGGTCCTGCCACAGGGGTTTTCCTCTTCTTTTCTGTCTGTCGGGCTGTGATACAGTCCTCCTGGGAGATAGCCATGTTGACCAACTCATTGTAGCTGTTGGCCCTGACGGTGTTGAGACGGTCACGGAGCTTAGTGTTGAGCCCCCTCCTGAACCTGTCTCTCTTCTTCTCATCCGTATCTGCGTGATATCCAGCATACTGGCACAAGTCATTAAAAGCCTGGGCATACTGCAACACTGTCCTGTTGCTCTGAGTGAGTGCCAGAAACTCGTTGAGCTTTCGGTCCATAATCACGGCTACTTTGTGGTGTCCCCTGAAAGCTGCCTTGAACTCTCTCCACTCCACCTCTCGGTCCTCTGGCTGCATAGCAAGAAAATGATCCCACTAAGTCCTTGCGGGTCCGCGAAGCTGCTGGGTGGCGAACCTGACTTTAGTGACCTCTGAGCAAGCTCCATGGAGTAGCGGGAATTTGGATTCCACTACTCGCAACCACACATTTGCATCAAGTGGATCCTCTGCCCTTGTGAACAATGGGGGCTGGGTACTGAGGAACTCCTGGTAGGTAGCTGTCGCAGGGTGACGCTGATGGTCTCCACCACCATAGTGTTGAGGTGGTGGCTGACGCTGAGCTAGCTGCCTCAAGATCTCATTCTGCTGAGCCATCAGCTCCTGCAGAGTGGGAGGCGGTGGCGGCGGTGGAGGAACGCGCTCATTCTGGCCACGACGCTGCCTCCCGGCCATCTGAAAACCCACATACATACTTAACACCATATCTCCAAGTTCAAGGTTTAATCGCGGCAAAAAGAGTCAAAAGCAAAATGATAGACTCCAACTTCAACAAAAGGATTTAAAAAGGCATAAATTTTTCCTTCCAAATTTAAAACTGATAACAGCATCCATCAAACATGCTTCCAAGAGAGTTTATCACGATTACATCATTTGTTCCAAAAAGACTCAACCCTATCTAGCCTAGTACCCCAAGGGTGCAAAAGCTAAGCTAGCTGCGAGGAGTCCTACCATCCGACTTCTAACTCTGTCCTGAACACCTAGTGAGCGAACAAGGCAACACTCGACTCAGGGGAAGGTGGTCTCCCTGAGCCAGCAGTGTCCACACTAGAGGCAGGCTCATCTCCTCCCTCGATGTCGACGTCCCTGTTGGCCTCCATATCCTAGATCTCCTGGTGATGCATATCCAAGTGCTCGTTAGCCTCAGCAAGCTGCTGCTGAGTGTTAATGAGCTGATCCTCGAGAACCTCGATGGTGTTCTCCCTGGTGCCCACTAATTCCTCCAACTCTTGGATATCAGTGGATAGCTGCTCCACCTGCAAGTCCTTCTCCACCATTTCAGTGGACAAATCAACCACGAGCTCCTCCCTGTTGTCCAAAGTAATCTTTGTTGCCTCCAATAGTGCCATCAAATGGGACATCGCCTCACCGCGCATCACTTGCAGACGGTACAGAGAATTCATGCACCGTACGGTCAAGTGCGCAGTCTGTCCTGGGTAGATGGTCCAGATATCCTTGGCATGCTCCACCCTATCCTTCCACATTGGGTCGTCCTCCCTTTCGGCGGGGAACAAGCCAATGAGGTGGGTAGCCAACTCCAAAGGATGGAATCCGCAGAAAGTGGTCAACCCGTGCAGAGCGATCGCCTCGATCGTGTCCTCAGCTCGGTATCCAAAAGACTCGGAGTCCAGAGAGCGCTAGCCTGGCTGCAGGGGATGAGGCTCCAAGGTCATCCTCACCCTACAGCGGGGCACTCGGTGCTTCTCGAACTACTGCACCGCGTACTGAGGGGGTGTCGTGTATGCGGCCCCCTGAAGTACCTCCCACAAAATGCAGGGAAAGCCCTCTCGTGCAAGCCCGTTAGTGTGGGACAGTGCATTTCCGTCCTCTGAGGATCCGTGGCAAGTCATCTGTGTACGGTTAAGCGTAAGTAAAAGAAAAAGAATTATAAAAGAACAAGAAAAATAAAACTCAGCCTTTCTTTAGTTAATTAAAATGGTACTGGTGACTTAGTTGGTTATCATCTTGTTTTTAAGTCTTTACTCAAATATCCATGTGTTAGATTTAGAAATGCATGCATGCTCGTCCTGAACGACCTCACCAATATAAGGGGATAAGGAAGAACTCCCATCCCTTAAGGTGGCCTATAGGGCCTAATTACGTAGCCACCTAGCTACCCTTCTATCACCCTAAGGCTTCACGTCCTAGGTCTATCCTGCTCGTCCTACTATCTATCCAACATTGTTTCTATCAAGTTTTACTTTGGAAGAAAAAAATGGTATTTATATTTTATTGATTCCTCTGTGGTGGTACAAGCTCCGATACCAGCTGTGGCGGAACTGTCCGAATTATTCCAACTTAAGTGCCTAAGCCCCGTCGTAGAGGCTAGACCACACTTAAATGGGAATAACCCGTCAATCCCTCGGATCTAGTCCGACACGGCCACTGACAGGATCAAGTACCACAGTCTCACTTGATGGTGAGTCACAGAGCAAATACAATAAAGCATAAAACCATGCATCAAAGAGTATTAAATTATTACATCATCATCGGAGTTTTGCAAAAGTAGTCATCATTGTTCGAAGTGCAGCGGAATAAAACTAACGGTAAATAAACAAAGAGATGGGGAAGCCTGTCCCATCACTCCTCATGCTCCTCCTCAGCCGAGGTAGGGTCCCACTCGACAGTCCAACCCGGTGGTAAGGTGGACGGCCAAGTCACTCCAGCAACCATGTCCTCCAGAGAACCTGTAAAATTATGCCACAAGCAAGGCTGAGTATACTAATACTCAGCTAGACTTACCCGGTGTGAGGAGTCTACTCCTCTACCTCTAGACATGCAGTTGTTTGGCTGTGGGGTTTGGTTGCCAAAAGCACTAGCTAAGTTTCTAAGTCAAGTTTTAACTTTGCCAATTTAAGTGTGACTCTCTTAAGGCTAAATGTGTACTATCTACTCATACGTAGTAGCAAACATTTTTAGCAATCAACATCTTGTATCATCTCAGCACAATTCCACTTATTACTCAATGTAGCAGCATGGATCAAGCAGTCTCATTAGCTGCAAGAAGCAGACGATTCGAATCGAGTTTTTAAACCTTGCAAGGTAAACCTAAACACACGACATGTAGGGGCACTCCGTCCCCACACACATCAACCGTCCCCATCGATTCCCCGTCAGCAGATTAGGGCTCACCGCCTTGGCGTACAATGCCTCACTGACCCCGACTGCCGTCGTGCAGTGACCGCACTTGTACCCACCATAACCGGAATGGGAGACCACGTCTCAGGTCGCGTGAGGGGTAAAGTCCACTGCCAGGTTCAATCACGTACTAGGCTTACCGATTTACCATATTTCTCGGCATGTGCTTAGTACGTTCAAACGCTTGACTCACGGTACCACACCTTAATCCTTATTCCAATTTTTATCCCGTGGACAACCAATCCCCATGGATTGTTGCCCACAAACCAACATCAATATGATAAGAAAGTGGATACAGCCAATTCCTGACCTCGCGCGAGTGCTAGAAAAATCACTCAACTTCTACCGAGATCCTAATTAATAAAGCAGCTACTCGACTTAGCATACTAGTATTCATCTCAATGGGATTCCTGAGATCATGCAACTAGGGTTTCAAACAACTCCTACACTTAAGTGCACAATCAATCCTACAATCATTAAGTATATTAAAATAGCATAATTAACAGGTTATGCATAAAACCGGGGCTTGCCTTCCAAAGCAGTGGCAGGCAGGTCCTCTGGTGCAGGCTCTAGTGCTGGATCTGGGGCTACCTCCTGAGCAGCTCCTTGCTCCGGCACGAGGACGTACTCTCCGTCAGCAAGGTTACAGTCTATCGAATGCAATGAACATGTATGTCATGATTATGCAGGATTAATAACATTATGCTAAAAAGAAAACTAAGTTAAATAGTCACTTAGGGTTTCTTGGTCATGCGGGGCTTCCAGTGGGTTATGCTTATTACTTTTTAGGCTTAGGTTTTTATTATTGAGGATAACCATAGGGAATTAGTATTGCCTTTTTATATACCTTAGTGAGCAATTTCAAGGGTTTTAGGATGACTCTAATTTCCATTATTCATTTTTCTTTCTTTAATTTCTATTTATGAAATCTAGTGGGGGTTTGAACTACAACAGTGGTTTAATAATTTCCAAGAATTTTGTAAGAATTACAGTGGGTTTCCATTTGCTATTCTAGCCTGTTTTAAGAATTTGAGGCTCAACATATAAAGGCTATGCTTTAGACAAAAATAATAAAAGTTGGGTAAATGGGCCACTTTGTACTACAACTCTTATTTAGAGGTGGGTTTTGTCCTAAAGGTTATTTTTGTTGGCATCTAACAGTAATAATAGGCTTATGTGCAAAAATCACAGAAAGCTAAGGGGTGGTTATTTAGTTATGATTTTCTAAAGTTTAATGCCTAAAAGGCACTTCCTACTATATTGTTATTTGAAAAATGTCAAACAGCAGATTTCATATTTTTCCTAAGTTCTTAATAACAAAACAGTAATTATCCCAAGGGTTGGGGTGTTTTCACCTTGGGGTTATTTTTGTAGGATTTTTCTAAGTTTTCCTTGTTTTCTTGAAATAAAAGGGATCCTACTTATTTCATACTAAACCAGGGTATGATAGATTTTTCTAGTGAACTATATTGAATAAGTACCCTAACAAAAATAGGGGTGCCCTCTGGTTCATTATTTAAATCACATCTTCTATTTTTCTTAACCTTGAGCATATTATAAAATAAGGGGTAAAAACTAACTTAATGGAGTGGACAGAGAGGTTTAACATTTTTAAACAGGTCAGTAGGTAGATATAAACTTCTCCAAATTTTTCTAACCCTAGTCAAATGGTACAACTATTTTTCTTTCTATTATTGAGCTTTTGGCCAAAACTATAATTAAATCAGAACTTTAAAGTTTTCTATAGTACATGGGGGGTTTTATATTTTTCTTAAGTAGGTTACATTATTTAGGGTCTGACAAAATTGGTTTGACCAAATTTGGATGAACTAAACAGAAGTTATGGATTTTCAAAGTTTCTGTTCAAATTTAAAATCAGGTTTAATAAGGTTTTCTGAAAAAGCAGTTTACACCGAGGTCCCTGGGTTTAAACTAAATCAACCCGCACAAATCTACCCCTGCGCCACTATTCCCCTGGGTCGCTGATAGTTCAAAAAGCCCCCTGACCTTCTCTTCCTCTCACCCGCGGTCCTTCCCCCAATGTAAACAGTACCCGCGGGAAAGAAAAGGGTGGCGCAGCTTACCGACGGCGAGATAGGTCCGGCGAAGGGCAGGGTTGGCTCGGGGAGGCTCTGGTGGTCACAGCGAGGTGCGGCTCGATGGCGGGGATGGCCGGAATCGCTCGGTCCACGTGCGCAGGCGGGTGTTCTCGTCGGCGGCGAGTGTACCGGCCAAACCACGGCGATCTGGTTCAATCCAAGGGCACGGTGAGCTTCACGGGGTAACGTAGAGACCTTGTGCACAAGGAATCGGAAAATGGTTGAGTGGATTACCCGGTCCACGTACTCCGGCGGGGTTGTGAACTCCGGCGACCGTGGACTGGCCTCTCCGGCGAAGCAGGCTTCGATTCCTCACTCGGGGAGCTTCACTGAGCTGTGCACACTCATCTCCGAGGGTTGGACGGGGTTGGGAAAGGCTGGGCTGGCCGGTCTACGGCGGCAGTGGCTCGGGTGGCCGCGGACACGCCGCGCACGGGCAAACGGCGGTGAGTTGAGCTCCGGTGAGGCTTGAGTGTGCGCGGAAGAGTGCAGTCGACGCCCGAGCGGGCTTTATAGGCGCGGGCGCGGGCCATGGCGTCGGCTGGCCGTTGGCGCGACGCGGGGCGCGCGCGGGCGTGCTCTGGCGCACACAGAGCGCGTCGAACACGTGGAGCTTTTCTTCTGCCCGTGTTCCATAGCTCACCCAAGTCGCAAACGTGCGAATCTTGGCAAAAATCTGGCGCGAGTCTTTTCCTGGCACCTAGGGCTGTCTCTCATCCGTGAGCTGCCATGGCAGATATGGCCTAGGTAGGGAGATCTTCGGTCGCCAAATCGGGTGTGTCACACTGCCCACCTCGCGACAAAAACCATGCCAAGGCATGTCAAACGTCCAAGTCTCGGGCTCAGCTTTTTCCAGTGGGTGCCTTAGGTGGTATGCCACATTTTTGGTATAGAACATAGGTGGATTTGGTGCCAGCTTCGAGGTGAACACGACTGATCTTTAGTGTAGGTGTAGTTTTTAACTTAGAGAGAAATAGAGAGCTCTAGCTCTCTCTCCACTTGGAGATTTGATTTGGGGTTTCTCCAGGGGTCTTTTTGCAATATTTCCTTCCCCTAATTGCTGGTTATAAGGTTACTTAAGGTTTTGTTAAAGATTACTCATGTTTTGCACATTTGCTCACTCTCTTTCCCCTTTTATCCATGGTTTTGGGAGATAGGGTTTAAGAGAGGTCTAGGGTTCTTCCCCCCTCTTATCCAAGGTAGTAAGTGTACAAAGATTTGAGTAATACTTCTTAGGTCATTAACAAACTTTGATTAACACATGATCTCCCAAGTTCTTATGTGTTTCCTTAAGTCTATACCACATGTGATCACAGTCCTTAGTGCCAAGGTGTGCTCTAGCCATGGTAACACCTGAGGTGTTACACTTTCACCCCAAACAAAGAGGTTTTAAAAGATCATGGAAGTGTGCTCCATCTATCATTCGGAGGGCAACCATAAAACCAAGGGTTGTTTGCATCTTAAGGGGTTTTCTGAGAAGGTCCTCAAACTTCTCGAGCTTGAGTCCTAGAAGCATGAGTCAAGCAAAAAGAATGACTCAGATAAAGATGATAAGGCAAAGTTCCTAGAGCCATAGATCTTTAGAAGACATGATCCATATGGGTTTAAGATGAAGCAGAAGCTCACGGTAAGAGAAGTGTTTGTCATCGAATAGCCACTCACGAGTTCTTGTGTTGGTCAAAAGTTCCCATCACTTTCAACAAATCTAGTCGGCTAGACCATGTACCATGCCTAGGGCGTTACCCACTCATCTTAGGTCCAACACTGGGTGATGCAAGGCTACACTATGTCCTCATTAATGGTAGCAATAGTGTGAACATCATCTTTACCAAGACATTCAAGAAAATGGGACTCTCTTAAACAACCCTAAAGCCAAGTCTAATCTCCTTTTAAAACATCATTCCAAAAAGATCAACAACTCCTTTGGGACAAATCATCTTGCCTATCACCTTTGAAGCTAAAGAACATTTACAAACCGAATACCTACACTTTGAAGTGGTAGACATTAACAAAACACACCATACTATTTGGAAGACTTGGACTCACTAAATTCGTGGCAATATCGCATTACACCTATCTTTTCCTCAAGATGTCAGTACATAATGGATTCATCACTGTGAAAGGCAACTTGAAGTAGTCTTATGCTTTGTGATAGAGAGGGTTGTAGCCTTACCAAGTCCTAGATAATGGAATAAAAACAAGATATCTTGGAAGAAACTTTCAAGCAAGAACAACCGGAAGAGGGAAGAGTTGAAGATCTCGATCCCGCATAAAAGAAACTTTGCCAGTAACTCTATAGCTCGAGTCCAAGCTCACCAAGAAAGTCCAGCTAGACCCTAGTAACTTTGTACATCGGGGCTAATTTGGACCCTAAATAGGACCGGGATATCTTTGCATGAAAATCTTCTGACGTGTCACACATTCCAAGGAAATTGATAGAGCATTCTCTCGATGTTCATGCTAAGGAAAGACCCATCAAGCAACAATTATGTTGTTTTGCATAAGATAGAAAGGACATCACTAAGAACAAGATCAATCAGTTCTTAGCTTTAGGGTTTATTAAAAATTTCTTTCACCTGGAGTGGGTTGCCAATCTCGTGCTTGTTCAAAAAAATAGTGGAGAATGTGTGTTGACTACACTAACATGAATAAGGTATGCCCAAAGGATCCTTTCTCTCTACCACACATGGATCACATCGTGGGTTCTACCTCCGAATGTGATTTGCTCTCTTTCTTGGATTTCTATTCTAGATATCATCAAACTCCATTAAAGATGGAGGATCTGATCAAGACAACATTCATAACTCTATTTGGCATATATTGTTAGACGACCATGTCATTTGGACTTAAAACACAAGGGCTACTTATCAAAGAGTAATTCAGAAGTGTCTATCTTCTCAACTACATAAAAGCATATGTTGATGTTATGGTCATCACGACTTAGGCCAAAGATGACCTAATCTCTGACCTAGTAGAGACCTTTAAAAGTTTGAGGAAGTTCAACAATAAGCTCAATCTAGAAAAATGTGCATTCAGTGTCTCATCTAGCAAATTACTCGAATACTTAGTCTCACAAAAAAGAATTAAAGCTAACCCAAAAAAAGTGGTGGTAATTATAAAGATGGGACCACTGAGTTGTCTCTAAGACGTTCATAACTTAACATGTTATATGACATCCTTGAGACGATTCATCTCTAGGCTCATCGTTCAAGCTACTCAATAAGTAAGACCAATTCAATTGGACCCAAGAGGCTCAATGGTATTGGAAGAACTCAAAAAATTATATGTCGAGACCACCCATTTTGGTTTCTCCCAAACTACAAGAAGTGCTTCAACTATACATCTCGGCCACAACACATGTGGTCAACATGGCACTGGTGGTCGAGCGTAAGGTGGAAGATAGTGTTCATTCTATACAATTTCTAGTTTATTTCATCAGTGAAGTATTGATTGAGCCCAAGGTTTGGTATTTCTATATTATTAAGCTGGCTTATGCATTACTCATTACTTTTTGGAAACTTGTCCATTATTTCCAAGCACACTAGATTGAAGTCCATACATGTCCACATTGGGAGAAGTCCTACAAAATAATGATGCAACCAACTGAGTTACTAAGTGGGCCATAGAGCTTGATATCCATGATATAATCTTCAAGCCTCAAATTGCTATTAATACTTAAACACTCAATGACTTTGTGGTGCAATAGGCAGAGATACAGACTCCAAGTGAAACAAAGGTTTTGGACTATTATACAACCAACTTCGATGGATTATTATAACTCGACAGAGCATGCACGAGAGTAGTTATTACCCCCCCCCCCAAAGGTGAGCACTTCAAGTATATATTATAGATGCATCTTCATGCTTCAAATATTATCGCCGAGTATGAGGTATTGCTACTCAGCATGAGGATATCCATTGTGCTTGGCATATGATGGATCTGTGTCCTCGGTGATTCTATGCTGGTGATCAATCAGATATACAAGGAATGGATGGGTAATGTTGACAAAATGATGACCTATTGCCAAGAAACCTACAAACTTGAGGATAAATTTGATGGCATTGAGTTCTTGCATATAGTTCAAACAAAAAAACGAGGAGGTAGGTGTTGTGGAAAAATTGGGTCCTCAAGACCACTAGTTCCATCGAGGGTCTTTCTACAAATATTACATGGTCCAACTATCCATGAGAAGATGGCATCTCCACTGGTCGAGTCACTTTGTGGGCTAGACTTTGAATTCCCCATCACTCAATTGGCCGAGGTTATGGTCATCAACTCAGATTGGCGTACTCCTTTTATTCAGCACCTCTAGGATAGGACTCTGTCACCAGATAAAACACCAGTGATCTATATCCAATGCAAGGCCAAAACTTATGTACGGGTTGATGACGAAGTACATAGGAAGAGTGCCTTAGGAATTGTAATGAATGTCTTAACCGATGAAGGAAAATTATTACTTGAATACATACATGGCATATGTGACAATGCAACCATGCAAGAGCTATGAAAACAGTGGCAAAGGCCTTTCGATAGGATTCTTCTAGTCAGCGGTAGTACCTGATGCAATTGTTCTTTGCCAATCAAGCTTATGTTCGTGCAGCTCAGAGAGACGATCCTCATGACAGGACCGTTCTCACCTTCTTTGTGAGTTGAACTCACGGATTGCCTTCCCTGCTTTTGGTTAAAAAAAAAGGATTTGCAATCCCTGCTTGAACTACATAGAAGCCGTGGTGGTGGGAAACGCGCGGGAACTGGGAGGGAGCCCTTTGTTTCTACTTTGACCGCGGACCAGCGCCGTGCAATGTTGTCGGCTAGCTAGAGTAGAGCTCCCTGGCAAAACCACCGTGGCCACACCGGAGCCGGAGGACCTCGTGAGTCGTGACCGGCGTCCCACTTCATGCAGTTCGGCGCGGTTGCGTAGCGCGCCATGCATGCACGACGCGCACGCACGCGTTACGCGTAGGCGCTCTCGTGCGTGCACAGGAATTTTGACATCGCGCACGGCGGCTTCGATCGACGTAATCAAACGTCCTAGCTAGTACACAGTATGCGTTCGTCGATGTAATCCCAAATAAAATTGGAGCGCTTTTTTTGTTTTTCACCTGTCAAGCTACGTACGTACGTACTAGCTAGCTAGTAGGATGACGATGTGCGTACGTGTCGTCGACTCGCACTCTCGTGACATTGGATCTAATTGCTGGCGACTATTTTGGTCTGTGAAAGATGGTGATGTGATATGACTTCATCAATTATACTCTACATCTAACCAAATCGATTTTGATCATCTGTTGTTTATAAAATTATGCATTCGCTTTGCTTGTTTAGTTGACTTTGCGGCCGGTGTGTGCTCCTTCTCGACCGTATATATGGGCTGTCCTTAACACGACCTACCCGCTCCTCCCGATTAATCGCTACATGCCGAAATCATGTGACACGAGTCGTTATCTTCTCCGTATATGTCTAGATTCATCATTGCTCCCGTACGTCATCTGTTTCATCGACGACGTGTATTCTCTACTAGATCAATATGCGTCATATCATTATATGTATAGGAAATACAAAAGCGAAAAGGTAGCGAAGGAACAAACTTATTCTGTACTATCTACTACAATATTTCAAAATGCGCGATATGGTTTTCTCGCTGCAAAATCTTCAGATGTATCACAATAATAACCACGCAGACCCTGTAAATAACCATTAACCCGTACTACTAGTATATGTGCTAACGGAATTATGCCTAACTAATCAGGACGAATAAATGCCTAACTTCAGGACGGCGAACAATGTACGCGATCGCATGGTCTCAAATTTCCTGTTTCAGAAAAAAATGGCTAAAGTAATAAAAAGTTGGAATAGTACTTCCTTCGTTCATAAATATATGATACCGTTGACATTTTTTTAAAAAAAACTTTAACCACTTATCTTATTAAAAAAATAATGAATTATCATTCATTTTGTTTTGATTTGTTTTATCACTTAAATTAGTTTATACTTGACTTAAAACTTTATATTTTAAAGTAAATATTTTGAATAATACGAGTGGTCAAAGTTTATCATATATTTATGAACGAATGTAGGAGTATATTTCATAAGACGGCCCCCTCGCACGGGCCGAATTCACATCCCACCATACCAGAATACCGATGAAGCGAGAAATTAATAAATGCGCATATTATAATTAATATACACAGTATATAGCAGCAGAATTGATTATTTATAGTCTATATTAGCTCAAATAAATAGCTATAATTAGTTACTGGTCGAAGCTAAAATTTTGGCTTAAATAACTATGGCTGCCTTAACTGGATGGTTAACGAATAGTTGAAAACTTAGCTAAAAAAACTAGTTCTTCTTAAAAAAAACACTTAGCTAACTAGGTAAGGATTAGCCGTATTTATTAAACAGTCCCGATACCACGTACACGTACGTCGACACAGCCGCGCGACAGTTTGGTAGCGAGTCCTTGTACCGTACCTACGCGTCCACCTCTCAATGTACAGGAGGGAAAAAAAAACACAACATGTTTTCGCAATTATTGTACGTTGTGTATACATGGACCATCTCGTGCGCGCTAGCTAATCCGGCCAATCCGTCGTCGGCCGGACCCGGACGCGGACGGACGGACACAAAAAAAGTACAGCAAGTCGGGCTAGTTAAATTAAAGCGCACATCTGGTTCACACAATTTGATAGCCTGCCACTTTTGATTTGATAAACTAGACAGGTTTTGAATTGCAGAACATGCTAAGTTTGTTGACCTCCCAAGCCCCCACCCCACAAAAAAGAAACTAAAAAAAACTTTGCAGTTGCAGGCCTTTAATTTGGACGATCGATGCGGCTAGATCTTTAATAATCCTGCGAAGCGCAGGCCGGAGAGCAAAGAGGTGGAAGCACTGGGCCTGGGCGTATGGTAATTAGTACTATACGGGCAGATTCTCATCATAGTTTAATCAAACCAAGGCGGCCGTGCGTGGATCGTTTTTTAGGGTGGGCGGAGCGCTATTATTACACCTTCTCGCGCTTGCTCCATGTCCATGTTGCTGGTGTGCTGCATCATGGACCCTGGCGCGCATGAGCTACCCAGTCCTACTCATGAGTCAAAGAAAAAAAAGGGCTCCAATTTCGCAACCCCTTTTGTAGCTTTATCGTAGACCACCCAATCCGACTGCTGCTTTAATTTTAATCATTGGCAATTCTATAGATAATTTAGCTTCCGAATAAAAAGAAAATAAACATAGAGAACAAATTGGAGGTATTATTATAGACATGAATCGATCGAGCTCGAGCGAGCAATGCGTGCCGCATGCCCTCTGCAGCGCGCCAGAAAGTGGCTGCTACGTCTACGTGTACTCTCATCCTCTCTCTGCCAGTCGGCCTGCCTGTACGCAAAGTCGTTTCTTACACGCTTCAACTTAAGAAAAGGAGAAAGGGAGATGCATCCTACATTTTATCCCGGGTTCGGATAAAAAAATGAAATAAAGGCTATCTCGCTATACTATACGCCTACGCATGCAAATGCGATGCAAACGCAAGATCGAAAAAAAAAGTGTGGTGTGACACAGCACGCGGTCGGTCAGTCAGTCAGTCAGATCACAGTCACCGCTCGCTCCTCTCGTATGCCCGCAGCCCATGCCGCGGGGCCCGGCTGCCGAGAGCCTGAGACTGACTGCAGGGCCCGTCGGTAGGTCACGTCACGGAGGTCACTCCCTTCCTTCCTTGGTCATGCTTTGTGCATGTGCTACAGCCATCAATGCCATGCAATACGACGGAGATGGATGGCGCGTGTAGAGCCGGCCGGCCACCAGATTATACGGATATTATTTTTGTTTTCTTATTTTGGTACTCGGCCTCGGACTCTCAGCCGGTTAGTCTATCTCCGACGGTTTTTTAGATATCGTATATCCCGTTCTATATTTTAAACTAAAATCTACTATGTAAATAATATCATAATAATTCTGTGTCCCTATTTTATGCTACATACTGGAGACAATCTTACGAAGTTATATTCACTCGTACCTTTTCTGTAGAACATAGACAAGGAAAGACCATACTTCACACTGCTTGTTACTCAGGATCGTTTCTGGCTTTCAGGGGCCCGGTGCGAAATTCGATATAGAGGCTGGCTTTCAGGGGCCCGGTGCGAAATTCGATATAGAGGCCCCATACACACATAAATATATATAGTTATACATATATTATTGAATATTTAACGTATAAAAATTATTATACACTGTTTTGAAGTTTATAAGATAACAGATGTAAAATATAACAAAAACACTTACTTGTTATATGATATTATTAAAAATATCTTCTAACATTTTGTGATACAAAGTCGTCGCTTATATCATCGAGATCAATCTCATCCAACAACTTTTTTCGATATATAGAATCGTCAATCCATTTAACCTCTCTTGAGTTATTGTTGACCATAAATAGTTCATTAAAAAATTTAATTTTAAAAATATTCTCTCTACCGAAGCAACCATCATATGTATAGTTTATAATACTTCCTATATCAAAATAAAATTTGTTTTGCTTCTTTAGTGAATTTATCATTATCAATATAAACATAAAAATTAAGAGATAAAACAAATACTATTTTGAAACAGATGAAGTATTCGATAAATAATTGAGACATTAGTTTAACAATATAAATGAGACTAGTCGATAACTCGATATCATATCGTTCTTTACGTATTTGTGTCTAGAATAGATAAGTTTAACAAAAAAATACTAGCGTCCAGTGGCTAGGGGACCCTCTGTTTTTAGGGGCCCGGTGCGGCCGCACCCTCCGCACCCCCTCAGGGCTGGCCCTGTTGTTACTTTTCAGGAGAGTCTTAGGTCTGTTTCGCCCGTTGTCTAACTCGCCATAGTTTACCTAACTTCTTTTAAGATTAGTTTTTCAGTTCGAACGGTTAATCTTAGATAAAGTACCATACTTTTAGCCGCGAAACCAAACACTCCCCGTGTTTGCCAAAAGCTTAAACTAAATTTCAAGCCGAAATGGCAAAACAAGGGCTGAATTATATTATAGATTGGAGAGGCTGGAGATGGCCACAATGCAAAATAAACAGAGTAGCTGCGAAGATGATGCATGAATTACAAACATGTACGGATTGATACATACCGAACACATGAGTGATGGTCTGGTGAAGCTACATCCTATTGTTACACGTTTTCAACCTATAGTCGTGAGCTTTCTTTCTATGACTATAAAGTTTCTTAATCTACCCCTGCCTCATACGATCTTCCGCTTCGGTATTGTCTCTCTCAGACCTACTATCGTAGATATATTAGGTAGTGTTTGGTTGAGGAGCCAAGTAGAACGGAGTCGTTCCATCCCTGATTCTAGGAACGGAGCCGCTCTGTTCTGTGTTTGGTAATCTGGAACGGAGCGGTTCTGTTTTTTGTTTGGTTGCAGAGTGAACGGAACGGAGCGTGACTGTGAGAGCGGGATTGGAACGGAGCGGCTCCGTCCCATTGATTTTTTGGAGCGGAATGGTTCCGGATCTGAGGAGAATATTCCCTAATTGGAGCCATTCCGTTCTAGTTACTTTGTAACCAAACAACAACAAAACTGGAACAGAACGGTTCCGTTCTACCTGGCTCTTCAACCAAACACTACCTTGGGTACCTTACACTGGGTTTAGCTAGAATCATATATGCACAACAATTCCAGTAGGGCACTAAATCTGAATTTAAGGGTTACTTTGGAATACGAAATTTTCCCCGTTTTATGTATTTTTTCTGTGAAAATAAATTGTTTTCTATGAAATTTCTATATGATTACTATAAAATTTCTACATTCCAAAGGAGCTCAATGTTTAAGAAAAAAAGGTCCGACAGAGTTTTTTATTTAAGCCCTCAAAGCAGTAGAGATATCCTAAAAGATCCCTTCTTGGTTTGCATGGGGGCACGCATGGAATGCAAACGCAAAAAAAGAAAGAGTGACGGTCAAGGTTCACGAAAAAAGAGAGCAGAAAATGACTTTGTAGAGAAGGTGATGAAAGCCTCCACAAAAAAGCAGCCAAGGCCCAAGGGCGCCGGAAAGAACAAAGAACGAAAATAAACGTCAGAAATTTTACTTATATGGATAATACATATGTGCGTGCGCATGTGCGTTGAGATTTGAAGTAAGCTCACCGGCCAGGGATTACGGCCGACCGTCTCCACCTGACCTTGAACGCTGACACATTACTTATCCAATATTCTAATACAACATCACTACTTTTTCATAATAACTATAATATGTATAGTATTATTATTATTATTATATCTAATCCAGTCAATAATCTACGACATCTTTTCAGAGGTTGATACGTACATCAGAAAGTAATAAACATTCACGAGTCAGAGTTTCAGACTCGTTCTACACAGCGCGATGTTCCCGGCGGAAGCTTTTTAGCTGAGTGCAAAACTAATGTGGCAGCAATTTATAGGTTCTTGTACATAATATCTGCCTGAAATCAATTCCAGACAATTGGGGGGGGGGGGGGGGGGGGGGGGGTGGGGGAGTTGGAATTTACCTGAAAACTTGAAATATTTTCCTGTGAAATTCACTTTTGTCTGCCCAAGAATTACCGTGGCCATAACGGATTCGAATCCTCAACAGCCACCCGGATCCAAAATCCAAAACCCTGCAAGAGCAAAGCTCCTCATCACCCACCCCTCGCTCACATTTAACACCCCACCACCTCAAAAACTGCAAGCCCCAAACTCACGACCACCGTCTCCACCACGGCACCACCATCACTCCAACACCACCGCCTCCCTCTCCGTTCTCTTCCTCCCAACGACTCAAACCGCCACCGTCGCGGCTCCCTGAACCACCAGACCAGCCCAGAGCCCAGCCCACCACAAACGCTGCTGCTGCTGGAGAGAGGGGCGCGCGGGCGGACGGGAGCGATGGGCAACTGCCAGGCGGCGGAGGCGGCGGCGGTCATCATCCAGCACCCCGGCGGGAAGGTCGACCGGCTCTACTGGTCCACCACCGCCGCCGAGGTCATGCGGAACAACCCGGGACACTACGTTGCCCTCGTCATACTCCGTGTTCCTGCAGATAACAAGCCCGCCGCCGCCGCCGCCGCCGCCGCCGGGGACGCCGCGGCGTCCTCCGGCCCCGGCAGTGGTGGGGCCAAGATCACCAGGGTCAAGCTGCTGAAGCCCAAGGACACGCTTCTCCTTGGCCAGGTCTACCGCCTCATCACCGCGCAAGGTTTGTTAGCACTCAGCTGTCCTGGCCATGGGCTTAAGGCCCATGGCGCGGTTCAATTTACTCGGGCAATCTTGAAATTCTCAACCCGATCGTGCTCCGCGCGCAGAGGTGACGAAGGCGGTGCGGGCGAGGAAGAACGAGAAGATGCAGCGGTGCGAGGCCATCAGGCAGCAGCACGAGCAGCTCCGGCGCGGCGACGGGGCTCACCAGAGCTCTTCCAGCCAGGTCGGTATGCGATTCTCTGACACCATTTTTTTCTTTTTATTTCCTGGTGCAACAAGCAGCTACTGATTCTTCTGTGGCTTCAGGACGGGAAGCAGGACAAGGACCGGCACCGGGGAAGAGGCCGGCACTGGCGGCCGGTGCTGCAGAGCATCTCCGAGTCCGCGAGCCAGAGCAGCAGCAGCATCGTCTCTGAATCCGCCACCAGCTAATGCTACTGACCGGACTGTGCCATCCGGCCGGTGCTCTCTTTCTTTCTTTTTCTTTTGGGATTTCTGTTTGCTTGTTAGTATAGAGTGCTTGAGCCTAGCCAGAAATGGAAAAAAAAACTGTAAATCAGAGTGTCAGGGCAGGACTAATAGGAAGTTTGTTTCGTCTGTCAATGTGATTTGGCATGGTGAAACTGACACTAAAACCGCGTATTCAGATCAATCGAGTGGTTTGCCAATTGCAACATTTCAGAGCATGAACACTAAGCAAAAAGGAAGAAGAAAAAAAAATGCAATCCTTGCTCTTCGATCCAGAGGAGGGCCCTAAGAGTTTTAACTCATCTCGAGAGAAAAGGTTCAAGAACCGGACTCTTGTACCATACTGTATTATTAGTCTTCGCATCACTAGCAGAAACTAAGTTCAAATAATCGAGCGGTTTGGCAATCGTAACTTTGCAAAGCATGAGGTCTGAGCACAAAGTGAACTTACTACTCTCACTAAACTGTATCAACTTATAACTCTAAAAATCGTATCGATGTTATAACTAAAAATTGTATCAATATTTGGTCAGTGGCGGAAACTATGCAAATCTGAGTATATGACAGATAAACAGAACAAAAGAACTTCAATTTTAGACCGGAGATAAGCATATCTCGAAGCTGCTGGAGACTCGAGACTCGAGAAAAAGAGACATACAAAAAAACTGTAACAGAGACCATCATACAAACACATCTGGAATCTTGAGCACTGCTTGCGTCCAAACCACTCATAAACTAGGGGCAGCACCGTTCTTCGTAGAGATAGGCAATGGTGAAGACCCGGTGGGTTTTACTATCTTAGATCTGGTCCTGTTAGACTAAAAACTCTTCGTTTCAATATTCGTACCTATAGACGGATATAATTCCACATCCATATCTAGGCTCATTTGGTATTTCATACTCGACAGGTACTCATATCCGTCTGGTATGGTGGAGTTGTATATGTCTGCCTAACTTAGTTTAGGACGAATGGTGAGCGTCGAGCGACAACATCCGGCCTTCCGTCTTCCATGTTACAGGTGAGGGCGTGCCATGTGTGGCTTGGTCGCTTCGGTTGCATATTAATGAAAAGTCGCATAGTAGAAGCTTGGAGCCTTGGACGGTCTTTACCGTTTTGGTCGGTTGTCTGCATAATGTTGTCATATGTCACAAGGCCTATGTAGCATATAGTTGTATTTAAGAGCGAGGAGTCAAGACAAATCATTGAGTTAGGCTAAAATTTTAGGTCCCGTTTGTTTTCTTTCATTTTGAGTAATTTGAATCTTACTCATGGAATAGACTATTTTTTTTAGAATGTGACATTCCACCATTTTTTAAAGTTATCATATAAGCTTATCTCAAATTCATGGGGTGAGAAATGAAAATTGATTGTATTGATTTACATGCTATTTTCCGATGTACAACTTATAGCACACTCTTATACTTACTTCGCTATAACATAAATGTAGTATATAACTATCTCTCTCATATGATTTAGGATAATATACAAATATACTACATATATAAATATATGAATTTAATTAGTTTTATCTAAATTATAATTATTAAAATGAAATTCAATTCCAACGAAACAAATGAGGTCTTAGAGAATTGTTGGCTATATTCCGGGTATAAAATACCCATGAGTACACGGGTACGGATTTAATGAGTACATACTCGTATTTGTTCTACTCGTTGGGTCCTCTTTTTGTCTCGTTAACAGATCCACGTGTATATAATTATGACCAAACTCTTACCCTAGTGGAGTAATTATCCGCTGGGTCGCGTTGCCATCTTTAGTTCATCTAGAATTCGCGATGCTCGAGGCGCCTTCGTTTTGAATTTCAGTAGAGAGGATTACCATTAGCGGTGAGCGACTGACTGTCAGGTGCTAAGCACATGCGATTCAGTGTAAAATACTCGGCAGACGAGGACAACACCACCGCTGCTGCTGATGAAGTATTGAAGTGGTAAGTGCCTAGGGGTGCTAAGCTCCATGAGACCACTTGGGGAAGACGCCGGCAGTGCCAGCCCGGACGGACACCGTCCACAGCTTGCCAGTGGAGCTCCAGCCAGCCGCTGGGCGAGCCGAAACCGCCCGCGCACGTGTGGGCGTGTGGCGTGCTGCTGCCGCCCACCGCTGCGGTCTTGGGATTCCAGTCAGTCCGGCTGTGTCCTGCTGCGGCCTGCACGAGGGTCAGCTCAGGCTCGGCCTGCATCGGGAAGAATTGCTGCTACTGAAGCTGAAACTGAGGTCAGGCAACATGAAACAGACAGTGCAGTGTTACGCAGGGCAGCGATCATGTTCAGTTAGTGCAGTTCAGCAGGTGAGTTCCGAGAGACGCTGGACAGTGATAAGACGCACCATGACCGACTCAACGTTTCTGTGGCATGCACGCGCGTGCCCCCTCCAACGAAAGGCTCAGATCCAGATCTTAGGGCGTATCGGACTACTGCGTGTGGTTTTGTTTGATAATTTGGTCTGGGATCCATGCACCCCGTCCCGGCTCAATGATTCTGGAAGGGGCAAAAGCCTGATTAGCAGCGTGCGTGCTCGCTGCTAAAGGTCAAAGTAGTGGTGTATCATTGTTCAGAGAAAGTCTGAATCTTTTCTTTTTTCCTTTTTTTTTTAACAGATCGAACTGTTGTGGCAGGAATTGGTAATCTATACATTGTTGGCCCAAAAGGCCCATAACAAATCTGGAGAGGTGCAAGTGAATCTCTGAACTTTTCATTTTAAAGATCGTGATAGGGTAAAATCAGGAAAAGAAAACAGAAAGTCTAGAGATCACAGGTCGTCGTACCAGCTGGTGCCGGCCAATCCTGAGCACAAACAAGCTCTTCAACCCACTGTTTACTGCCGGACTCGGATATTGCTAGTGCCGCGGTTTTTGTTGCAACCTTTCAGTTTCAGTCACTAATGCATGGTAGCGCCAAGACATTGCGTGCCGACTGCCGAGCAACCGTTGGGGTGGAAAAATTAACTATTTGCCACTATTTGAAGGTGGGTGATAATTTTTTTGGTCATGTCAGTGACACATGATTAAGGGGGTGTTTGGTTTATAGGGACTAATGTTTAGTCCCTATATTTTATTCCATTTTAGTTCCAAAATTACCAAATATAGAAACTAAAACTTTATTTTAGTTTCTATATTTAGCAAGTGTTTGGTTTTGGAGCTTCATGTCCAGGAACCTACCGTTGTTGCGGAAGACGGAACCATTGTCCCTCGCACTTTGGTTTATCCCATTTCGGTGAAGGCTATTCCTCCTGGCGATTCCCCGGAAGTGAGCATGTCTGAGTTTTTGCCTCCAGTTGTCGATGACGAGGATGATTCGGATCAGTCCCAGCAGAGGCGGAGGCTTATTGGACATCATTCGGTTTCTTCGGCCCGTTCCTCGGTGCTTTCGAGGCTTGGGCCGCGGGTCTCTTCTTCGGCGGCTGCTGGATCGGTTGATGTCGCAACACTTCAGATGGTGTCGGCTGTTGAGTTGGTTGTGACTGGGTCTGCTGAACCAGCGAATGATATTTAGCAATTTATATACTAAAAAGGAATAAAATAAAGGGACTAAACATTAGTCCCTAGAAACCAAACACCCCCTAAGGTTTTTTTTATAAAGATGACAAAAAGTTTAAAGCTCCCTTGGGATAGTTCCTGATGTGTTCCTTCGACCACTGGAGAACACTTCCTGGTGGTCCTTTTAAACCAACGGGCTGACTTGCCGTGAGCTTTGGCCCCTGCAAATACTGATCAAGTTCAGTCATCGATCTCAACATCTACAACAGTTCCCTTGTTAGTTTTATACCCAGAAACGTTGTTAGGGTCTTCTGACTGATCCAAATACTCACTGAAGATGCTGGACAATGTATCACACACGTCGTGGATATAGGGGTGTTTGAATGCACTAGAACTAATAGTAGAACTAATAGTTATAGGCTAAAATTAGTTCAGACATCCAAACACCCTAGCTAATAGTTCAGCTATTAGCTATTTTTGTAAATTAGTTAATAGTTAGATAGTTATTTGTTAGATAGCTAATTCCATTAACAATTTTTAGCAAACTAACTATTAGTTCTATTGCATTCAAGCACGCCATAATATAATACACTTTTCCCCGAACTAAAAGGCCAAATGGACCTAAAGCTCTGCAGGCAGCATTCAGGATCCATGATCACAGGCTCACAGCAACGGAAGAAGCAGATCTTCCAGCTTTCCTTGAACTTCTTTTGCATCTTCTCCGGTATTTTGGAAAATGTGCCGTCATCCTGGTAGATATAATAAGATCCACATTCCACAGCATGCAAAATAAATGAGCTGGAGTAGGGTATCCTTCGGTGGAGCCCACATGTTCATGAAGGTCGTCCAATTTATCACAAACCTTCTGATGACGGTGCATATCTGCAGTTGGGATGCTGTACTGCCGCAGGAGTAAGACCGTTTGTTAATTTAGGGTGCGTTTGGTTGAGAGTCAACTAAAATGAATCGACTTCATTTTAATCT
This sequence comes from Zea mays, assembly GCF_902167145.1. Taxonomy (NCBI): domain Eukaryota; kingdom Viridiplantae; phylum Streptophyta; class Magnoliopsida; order Poales; family Poaceae; genus Zea; species Zea mays. The sequence continues at coordinate 109,738,212 of NC_050102.1, forward strand.
TTGAGAATGAAAAGTCACTCTATTTTTTGTTTGGTTGAAGAGTGGAATAAAACGGAGCCGTTCCGTTCTTTGTTTGGTTGGAGAGCTATATGAGTGTAGAGGGGAGGAGAGCGCTCGCGTCTGGTAGAGCTCTCGCATCCGATCGTTTTGATGAAGTATGAACATTCCAACTATTTTTCATATGAAGTCTTTCAGAGTCACTCCGCTTCTCTTTTATTGGAACCAAACACCTAGAAAATAGGAACGGAGCCGCTCCATTCTTCTCGATTCCTCGACCAAACACCTCAATAACCCAATCAACTTTGGCAGCTTCTCCAAGGTTTTCTCGGGTTCGTCCAGCCCCACCTGAATAACCCAATCAACTTGCATAATGTACCACAAACAAGCTCGGGTTTGCAGAAAGTGGATTTCATTCTTGAAGGCTGGCTTTGACACTGAAAGCCACTGACTTATCAGTGAATGCATCATCCAACGTGATGCAGAAAACATTGAACAGTTCCCAATATGATATCACTCGGCTCCTTCACACTGCAAGAGGAATCCATGGCACGAGATGTGATCATGTGATGACCTTTTACAGCTTTTCCCATTCATTATCGATGCAGTGAACTCTGAAGCACAAGGGTTCAATTTACCGGTAGGGAAAAAATACCTGAGGTCGCCGATAAGCGGGTTTATCGGATTTATTGGAAAATCTATCAGTTTATCGTTTTGTTTTCGGCCAATTTTCTTTTTAAAAAAGTTCAGTTTGCATAGTATAATATATAGATTATATCCAAATTATCTAACATAAAAAACACACATAGAGAATATAAATAGAGGTAAGAATTTGGGCCGGCGGCTATCCAATGGAATCTTTATGGGCCTAAATTTAAAATGAAGTAGAATTATCGGACTTAGGGCTAGTTTACAAATCATATTTTTTAAGGGATTTTTATTTTCATAAGAGAAATTAGTTTATTTTTTCCTAGAAAAATAGAAATTTCTTGGAAAAATGAAGTTCTAAACTAGTCTTTAAACGTCTTTTTTTTTCTCGCCGAGATTTTTTTTTGTAAGAATGCCAAGACTGGATCGTAGTGCCACATATGGACATTCAAGCAAACATGACTGCGTAAAACTGTAAACTCCTGCATCAGCTTTGATTTTTCTTTCAGAAACAACATCAGGTCGTCTTGTGATGGCATCTTGACTAAAGGATTCAACCAAGTAACTAGCTTTCTGAATCCATCTTTATCCACCATCTTTGGCAGGCGCCCATGCATGGCCAATATCTTGATAAGATCTTCATGAGAAGCATTCTCATCCACCTACTTATGCTTTTGACTCGTGTCAGCAGGGATGCCGATCTGCTCAGCTGATGTGTTTTCCTTGTTAGATTAATTGATTCCTCCTATTGTTATAAGTGGAAATTCCAGGTAGCAAGATTCTTCTGCTCTGAAAAATGCCTCATGAGATCCATTCTGATCAACCTCCTGATTCATCCTAGTCATGTTGGTGAGAGCGGCAGGCAAGGCAAGCTGCTTCTGCGCAGGTGTCATGTCATCTGTGCCCGCACATTTCTTTTGGTTAATTACGTGGCAAGAATGGGAGCCTCTTCTGTTTAGGATCAGAGCCAGCTGATACTGTGTCCGTCTGTGTACAAGGCAAAGATGTATGCTCCTGCATCTTTGCCCTCTTGAGAGTCGCAGGGGCGCAAACGCAACTGGCCAGGTATACTGCTAATCAAACATTGTCCTAGTGCAATTGAACAATCTTTCACGCGCGTGCTGAACAGAGCAACTTTGCAAGGGACGCCCACATTATTTCACTTGAAACTTGAAAGGTTACAAAGCACACTGATTTTGCATTCCCTTTTTCACTAGCCACTTCAGATGAAGCTTATGCTCGGTTTCAAGAAATTGTGTTCAGAATGTTGACATTCAGCAACAGATTGATCAATGTTTTTTTTTAAAAAATGTACAGCAGGAGAAGCCCTTGCTGTGGTAGATATTTATTAATATAAAGAAGAAATCGGACAAAGAGCATTAGCAGTCTCTCTCAAGACATAAACCAGAAGTAAACTAACTAAAGCACATGGAAAAGAACTATCTGTTATCTATAGGAATTTACAAGCGAGGAGAAATTTCTCTTCGGAAAAGCGGTTAGCTTACATAAGAGCTTCGGCGCAGAATTCTTTTTTCCAGCCAAGGCAAGATGGTCGTCCCCTGTCAAAGATAAAATTGTTTCTTTGCTTCCAGATTTGCCAAGCTGCTATGATAAAGACCTCCATAAAGAATGGTGAACCGTGCAAGTCCCTGCCTTGTTGAAAGGTTGTGAAAGTCGCCTAGAGGGGGGGGTGAATAGGGCGAATCTGAAATTTATAAACTTAAGCACAACTACAAGCCGGGTTAGCGTTAGCAATATGAACTAGTCCGAGAGGGAGAGGGTGAAAAACAAATCGCGGGCAAATAAAGAGTGAGACACGATGATTTGTTTTACCGAGGTTCGGTTCTTGCAAACCTACTCCCCGTTGAGGTGGTCACAAAGACCGGGTCTCTTTCAACCCTTTCCCTCTCTCAAACGGTCACTTAGACCGAGTGAGCTTCTCTTCTCAATCAAACAGGACACAAAGTCCCCGCAAGGACCACCACACAATTGGTGTCTCTGGCCTTGGTTACTATTGAGTTGATCACAAGAAAGAATGAGAAAAAGAAGCAATCCAAGCGCAAGAGCTCAAATGAACACAAGTCACTCTCTCACTAGTCACTATTTGATTGGGAATGATCTATGGACTTGGGATAGGATTTGATCTCTTTGGTGTGTCTTGTATTGAATGCTATAGCTCTTGTAAGGTGTGGGAAGTCAGAAAACTTGGATTCCATGAATGGTGGGTGGTTGGGGGTATTTATAGCCCCAACCACCAAACTAGTCGTTTGGTGAAGGCTGCTATCGCATGGCGCACCGGACAGTCCGGTGCGCCACCGGACACTGTTCGGTGCGCCTGCCACGTCACCTGGCCGTTGGATTCCGACCGTTGGAGCTTCTGTCTTTTGGGCCACCGGACAGTCCGGTGGTGCACCGGACAGGCACTATTCACTGTTCGGTGCGCCATCTGGCTCTGACTCTAGCGCGCACTGTAGCGCATTTAATGCCTTCCGCAGACGACCGTTGGCGCGAAGTAGACGTTGCTCCACTGGCACACCGGACAGTCCGGTGCGCCATCGGACACTGTCCGGTGAGTTATAGCGGAGCGGCCTCCAGAATTCCCGAAGGTGAGCAGTTCGGAGTTGGAGTCCCTGGTGCACCGGACACTGTCCGGTGGCACACCGGACATTCCGGTGCGCCAGACCAAGGCACGCTTCGGCTGACTTTAGCTCTCTATATTTGAATCCTTTCTCGGTCTTTTTATTGGTTTGTTGTGAACCTTTGGCACCTGTAGAACTCATAGTCTAGAGCAAACTAGTTAGTCCAATTATTTGTGTTGGGCAATTTAACCACCAAAATCAATTAGGAAAAGGTGTAAGCCTATTTCCTTTTCAATCTCCCCCCTTTTTGGTGATTGATGCCAACACAAACCAAAGCAAATATAGAAGTGCATAATTGAACTAGTTTGCATAATGTAAGTGCAAAAGGTACTAAGAATTGAACCAATAAATTCTCATAAGATGCGCATGGATTGATTTCTTTATTTTTAACATTTTGGACCACGCTTGCACCACATGTTTTGTTTTTGCAAATTCTTTTGTAAATTCTTTTCAAAGTCCTTTTGCAAATAGTCAAAGGTAAATGAATAATATTTTGAGAAGCATTTTCAAGATTTGAAAATTTCTCCCCCTGTTTCAAATGCTTTTCCTTTGACTAAGCAAAACTCCCACTCAATCAAATCCTCCTCTTAGTGTTCAAGAGGGTTTTAGATATTAGTTTTGAAGAGGTTGTACCAATTTGAAATTCTATCAAAAATAAGATATCGATTGAAAAATCACCAATTGAAAAATCTTTTCTGAACTCAAATTTTTGAAAATTGGTGGTGGTGCGGTCCTTTTGCTTTGGGCTAATACTTTCTCCCCCTTTGGCATGAATCGCCAAAAACGGATATTTGAGTGAAATATAAGCCCTTTTACTTTCTCTCCCTATGGTAAATAATATAAGAGTGAAGATTATACCAAAGTTGGAGAGTTGCATGGAGCGACGGCGAAGGATGAGTAATTTGATGGAGTGGAGAGGAAGCCTTTGTCTTCGCCGAAGACTCCAGTTCCCTTTCAATCTATGACTTGGTTTGAAATACACTTGAAAACACATTAGTCATAGAATATAAAAGAGATATGATCAAAGGTATATTAATGAGCTATGTGTGCAAAACATCAATAAAAATTCCTAGAATCAAGAATATTTAGCTCATGCCTAAGTTTGTTAAATGTTTGTTCATCTAATGACTTGGTAAAGATATCGGCTAATTGTTCTTTGGTGTTAATATATGCAATCTCGATATCCCCCTTTTGTTGGTGATCCCTTAGAAAATGATACCGAATGACTATGTGTTTAGTGCGGCTATGTTCAACGGGATTATCTGCCATGCGGATTGCACTCTCATTATCACATAGAAGAGGAACTTTGGTTAATTTGTAACCATAGTCCCTAAGGGTTTGCCTCATCCAAAGCAATTGCGCGCAATAATGGCTTGCGGCAATATACTCGGCTTCGGCGGTAGAAAGAGCCACAGAATTTTGCTTCTTTGAAGCCCAAGACACCAGAGATCTTCCCAAGAACTGGCAAGTCCCCGATGTGCTCTTTCTATTAATTTTACACCCCGTCCAATCGGCATCCGAATAACCAATTAAATCAAATGTGGATCCCCTAGGGTACCAAAGCCCAAACTTAGGAGTATAAACTAAATATGTCAAGATTCATTTTACGACCCTAAGGTGAGTTTCCTTAGGATCGGCTTGGAATCTTGCACACATGCATACAGAAAGAATTATATCCGGTCGTGAAGCACATAAATAGAGTAAAGAACCTATCATCGACTGATATACCTTTTGATCTACGGATTTACCTCCCGTGTCGAGGTCGAGATGCCCATTGGTTCCCATGGGTGTCTTGATGGGTTTGGCATCCTTCATTCCAAACTTGTTTAGAATGTCTTGAATATACTTCGTTTGGCTAATGAAGGTGCCCTCTTAGAGTTGCTTCACTTGAAATCCCAAGAAGTACTTCAACTCCCCCATCATAGACATCTCGAATTTTTGTGTCATGATCCTACTAAACTCTTCACATGTAGATTCGTTAGTAGACCCAAATATAATATCATCAACATAAATTTGGCATTCAAACAAATCATTTTAAGTGTTTTGGTAAAGAGTGTAGGATCGACCTTTCTGACTTTGAAGCCATTAGTGATAAGGAAATCTCTTAGGCATTCATACTATGCTCTTGGGGCTTGCTTGACCTCATAAAGCGCCTTAGATAGTTTATATACATAGTTAGGGTACTTACTATCTTCAAAGCCGGGAGGTTGCTCAACATAGACCTCTTCCTTGATTGGTCCATTAAGGAAGGCACTTTTCATGTCCATTTGGTAAAGCTTAAAGCCATGGTAAGTAGCATAGGCAAGTAAAATGCGAATTGATTCAAGCCTAGCTACGGGTGCATAGGTTTCACCGAAATCCAAACCTTCGACTTGTGAATATCCCTTGGCCACAAGTCGGGCTTTGTTCCTTGTCACCACACCATGCTCATCTTGCTTGTTGCGGAAAACCCACTTGGTTCCTACAACATTTTGGTTAGGACGTGGAACTAAATGCCATACCTCATTCCTAGTAAAGTTGTTGAGCTCCTCTTGCATCGCCACCACCCAATCCGACTCTTGAAGCGCTTCCTCTATCCTGTGTGGCTCAATAGAGGAAACAAAAGAGTAATGTTCACAAAAATGAGCAACACGAGATCGAGTAGTTACCCCCTTTTGAATGTCGCCGAGGATGGTGTTCACGGGGTGATCTCGTTGGATTGCTTGGTGGACTCTTGGGTGTGGCGGTCTTGGAACTTGTTCATCTTCCTCATCTTGATCATGGGCATCTCCCCCTTGATCATTGCTCTCCACTTGAGGTGGCTCATCTTCTTGATCTTCTCCTTCATCATCTTGAGCCTCATCCTCATCTTGAGTTGGTGGAGATGCTTGCATGGAGGAAGATGGTTGATCTTGTGCTTGTGGAGGCTCTTCGGATTCCTTAGGACACACATCCCCAATGGACATGTTCCTTAGCGCGACGCATGGAGCCTCTTCATCATCTAGCTCATCAAGATCAACTTGCTCTACTTGAGAGCCGTTAGTTTCATCAAACACAATGTCACAAGAAACTTCAACTAGTCCAGAGGACTTGTTAAAGACTCTATATGCCCTTGTGTTTGAATCATAACCTAGTAAAAAGCCTTCTACAGCCTTAGGAGCAAATTTGGATTTCTACCTCTTTTAACAAGAATAAAGCATTTGCTACCAAAGACTCTAAAATATGAAACATTGGGCTTTTTACCGGTTAGGAGTTCATACGATGTCTTCTTGAGAATTCGGTGTAGATACAACCGGTTGATGGCGTAGCAAGCGGTGTTGACCTCCTCGGCCCAAAACCGATCCGAAGTCTTGTACTCATCAAGCATGGTCCTTGCCATGTCCAATAGAGTTCTATTGTTCCTCTCCACTACACCATTTTGTTGTGGGGTGTAGGGAGAAGAGAACTCATGCTTAATGCCCTCCTCCTCAAGGAAACCTTCGATTTGAGAGTTCTTGAACTCCGTCCTATTGTCGCTTCTAATTTTCTTGATCCTTAAGCCGAACTCGTTTTGAGCCCGTCTCAAGAATCCCTTTAAGGTCTCTTGGGTATGAGATATTTCCTGCAAAAAGAACACCCAAGTGAAGCGAGAATAATCATCCACAATAACTAGACAGTACTTACTTCCGCCGATGCTTATGTAAGCTATCGGGCCGAAAAGATCCATGTGTAGAAGCTCGAGTGGCCTGTCAGTCGTCATGATATTCTTGTGTGGATGATGAACACCAACTTGCTTCCCTGCCTGACATGCACTACAAATCCTATCTTTCTCAAAATGAACATTTGTTAGTCCCAAAATGTATTCTCTCTTTAGAAGCTTGTGAAGATTCTTCATTCCAACATGTGCTAGTCGGCGATGCCAGAGCCAGCCCATGTTAGTCTTAGCAATTAAGCAAGTGTCGAGTTCAGCTCTATCAAAATCTACTAAGTATAGCTGACCCTCTAACACTCCCTTAAATGCTACTGAATCATCACTTCTTCTAAAGACAGTAACACCTATATCCGTAAAAAGACAGTTGTAACCCATTTTGCATAATTGTGAAACGGAAAGCAAATTGTAATCTAAAGAATCTACAAGAAAAACATTGGAAACAGAATGGTCAGGTGATATAGCAATTTTACCCAATCCTTTGACCAAACCTTGATTTTCATCCCCGAATGTGATAGCTCTTTAGGGATCTTGGTTTTTCTCGTAGGAGGAGAACATCTTCTTCTCCCCTGTCATGTGGTTTGTGCACCCGCTATCGATGATCCAACTTGAGCCCCCGAATGCATAAACCTACAAAACAAATTTAGTTCTTGATTTTAGGTACCCAAACGGTTTTGGGTCCTTTGACATTAGATACAAGAACTTTGGGTACCCAAACACAAGTCTTTGACCCCTTGTGCTTGCCCCCAACAGACTTGGCAACTACTTTGCCGGATTTGTTAGTCAAAACATAAGATGCATCAAAAGTTTTAAATGAAATGTTAGAATCATTTGATGCACTAGGAGTTTTCTTCTTAGGCAATTTAGCATGAGTTGATTGCCTAGAACTAGATGCCTCACTTTTATACATAAAAGCATGGTTAGAGCCAGAGTGAGACTTCCTAGAGTGAATTCTCCTAATTTTGTGCTCGGGATAACCGACAGGGTACAAAATGTAACCCTCGTTATCCTGAGGCATGGGAGCCTTGCCCTTAACAAAGTTAGACAATCTTTTAGGAGGGGCATTAAGTTTGACATTGTTTCCCTTTTGGAAGCCAATGCCATCCTTGATGCCAGGGCGTCTCCCACTATAGAGCATGCTTCTAGCAAATTTAAATTTTTCATTTTCTAAGTCATGCTCATTAATTTTGGTATTAAGTTGAGCTATGTGATCATTTTGTTTCTTAATTAAAGCTAGGTGATCATGAATAGCATCAACATTAATATCTCTACATCGAGTGCAAATAGAAACATGCTCAACAGTAGATGTAGAGGGTTTGCAAGATTTTAGTTCAACAATCTTAGCATGTAAAATGTCATTTTCACTTCTAAGATTAGAAATGTAAGTATTGCAAACATCTAAGTCTTTAGCCTTAGCAATTAATTTTTCATTCTCATTTCTAAGGCTAACAAGAGAGACTTTCAATTCTTCAATCTTAGCAAGTAAACTAACATTATCATCTCTAAGATTGGAAATTGAATCATCACAAACATTTGAATCAACCTTAGCAATTAGCCTAGCATTCTCATTTCTAAGGTTGGCAATAATATCATGGCACATGCTTAGCTCACTAGATATTTTTTCACAATTTTCTACTTCTAGAGCATAAGCATTCTTAACCTTAACATGCTTCTTATTTTCCTTAATTAGGAAGTCCTCTTGGGAGTCCAAGAGTTCATCCTTCTCATGAATAGCACTAATTAGTTCATTTAATTTTTCTTTTTGTTGCATGTTTAGGTTGGCAAAAAGGGTGCGCAAATTATCCTCCTCATCACTAGAATTATCTTCATCACTAGAGGATGCATATTTAGTGGAGGATCTAGATTTTACCTTCTTCCTTTTGCCGTCCTTTGCCATGAGGCACTTGTGGCCGACGTTGGGGAAGAGAAGTCCTTTGGTGACGGCGATGTTGGCGGCGTCCTCGTCGGAGGAGAAGTCGGTGGAGCTCTCGTCGGAGTTCCACTCGCGACACACATAGGCATCACCGCCCTTCTTCTTGTGGTACCTCTTCTTTTCTCTCCTCTTGCCCTTCTTGTCATTATCCCTGTCACTGTCACTTGGTAATGGACATTTTGCAATAAAGTGACCAGGCTTACCACACTTGTAGCACACTTTCTTGGAGCGGGATTTGTAGTCCTTCCCCCTCCTTTGCTTGAGGATTTGGTGGAAGCTTTGATCATGAGCGCCATATCCTCATTGTCGAGCTTGGAGGCGTCAATGGGGAGTCTACTTGATGTAGACTCTTCCTTCTTCTCCTCCGTCGCCTTGAATGTGACTGGTTGTGCTTCGGGCGTGGAGGAGGCATCTTGCTCGATGATCTTCTTTGAGCCTTTGATCATCAACTCAAAGCTCACAAATTTTCCTATTACTTCCTCGGGAGACATTAGTGTGTATCTAGGATCACCACGTATTAATTGAACTTGCGTAGGGTTAAGAAAAACGAGAGATCTAAGAATAACCTTGACCATTTCATGGTCATCCCATTTGGTGCTCCCGAGGTTGCGCACTTGGTTCACCAAGGTCTTGAGCCGGTTGTACATCTCTTGTGGCTCCTCCCCTTGGCGAAGCCTAAAGTGACCGAGCCCCCCTCGATCGTCTCCCGCTTGGTGATTTTTGTCACCTCGTCTCCTTCGTGCGCGGTCTTGAGCACGTCCCAAATCTCCTTGGCGCTCTTCAATCCTTGCACCTTGTTATACTCCTCTCGACTTAGAGAGGTGAAGAGTATAGTGGTGGCTTGGGAGTTGAAGTGCACGATTTGGGCCACCTCGTCCTCATCATAATCTTCATCCCCTACGGATGGTACCTGTACACCAAACTCATTAACATCCCATATGCTTTTGTGGAGTGAGGTTAGGTGATATCTCATCATATCACTCCACCTAGAATAATCTTCACCGTCAAACGTCGGTGGTTTGCCTAATGGGACGGAAAGTAATGGAGTATGCTTAGGAATGCGAGGATAGCGTAAGGGGATCTTACTATACTTTTTGCGCTCTTGGCACTTAGAAGTGACGGACACGGCGTCGGTCCGGATGTAGAGGGCGAGGAAGAGTCGGTCTCGTAGTAGACCACTTTCTTCATTTTCTTCTTCTCGCCACTCTTGTGCGATCGAATGCGTGAAGGGGATCCATCCTTCTTCTTGTTGGCGGACTCCCTCGATGGAGCCTTCCCGTGGCTTGTAGCGGTCTTCTCACCGCCGATCACCATCTTCTTGGCGTGATCTCCCGACATCACTTCAAGCGGTTAAGCTCTAATGAAGCACCGGGCTCTGATACCAATTGAAAGTCACCTAGAAGGGGGGTGAATAGGGCGAATCTGAAATTTATAAACTTAAGCACAACTACAAGCCGGGTTAGCGTTAGAAATATGAACTAGTCCGAGAGAGAGGGTGAAAAACAAATCGCGGGCAAATAAAGAGTGAGACACGATGATTTGTTTTACCGAGGTTTGGTTCTTGCAAACCTACTCCCCGTTGAGGTGGTCACAAAGACCGGGTCTCTTTCAACCCTTTCCCTCTTTCAAACGGTCACTTAGACCGAGTGAGCTTCTCTTCTCAATCAAACAGGACACAAAGTACCCGCAAGGACCACCACACAATTGGTGTCTCTTGCCTTGGTTACTATTGAGTTGATCACAAGAAAGAATGAGAAAAAGAAGCAATCCAAGCGCAAGAGCTCAAATGAACACAAGTCACTCTCTCACTAGTCACTATTTGATTGGGAATGATCTATGGACTTGGGAGAGGATTTGATCTCTTTGGTGTGTCTTGTATTGAATGCTATAGCTCTTGTAAGGTGTGGGAAGTCAGAAAACTTGGATTCCATGAATGGTGGGTGGTTTGGGGGTATTTATAGCCCCAACCACCAAACTAGCCGTTTGGTGAAGGCTGCTGTCGCATGGCGCACCGGACAGTCCGGTGCGCCACCGGACACTGTCCGGTGCGCCTGCCACGTCACCTGGCCGTTGGATTCCGACCGTTGGAGCTTCTGTCTTCTGGGCCATCGGACACTCCGGTGGTGCACCGGACAGGCACTGTTCACTGTTCGGTGCGCCATCTGGCTCTGCTCTGACTCTGGCGCACACTGTAGCACATTTAATGCCTTTTGTAGACGGCCGTTGGCGCGAAGTAACCGTTGCTCCACTGGCACACCGGATAGTCCGGTGCGCCACCAGACACTATCCGGTGCTACACCGGACAGTCCGATGAATTATAGCGGAGCGGCCTCCAGAATTCCCGAAGGTGAGCAGTTCGGAGTTGGAGTCCCTGGTGCACCGGACACTGTCCGGTGGCACACCGGACAGTCCGGTGCGCCAGACCAGGGCACGCTTCGGCTGACTTTAGCTCTCTATATTTGAATCCTTTCTCGGTCTTTTTATTGGTTTGTTGTGAACCTTTGGCACCTGTAGAAGTCATAGTCTAGAGCAAACTAGTTAGTCCAATTATTTGTGTTGGGCAATTCAACCACCAAAATCAATTAGGAAAAGGTGTAAGCCTATTTCCCTTTCAGGTTGCAAAGAAGTCAATCTGGTAGTTCCACTGAATATTCAGATATCTCCAACAGTCTTGACTGAAAGGGCAATTGAAGAACAAATGGAAGGCAATTTCTTCTCTTTGAAGTTGACAAAGAGCACAGCTGTAGTTGTCGCCTTGAACCTTAAAGTTCTTTCTCTTTAGGATGTTTCTGGTGTTCAGCATGTCCATCAACAGCAGCCAGGTGAAGACTTTAAGCTTGTTTGAACATTTGGACTCCCATATCCAGAGAAAGGGTTGATTAACATTTTTGAAAGTGCAGTGGTAAAGTTTAGTTGACGAGTAGGTGCTATTCCCCCAAATATAACTCCAAGAGTCTTTCTGTTCTGGTTCAATCACTGATTCTCGAATTTGCTGCACTTCATCCAGTAGTTGTTGCAGCTCGGTGTTTGCTTGCTCAGTAAGGGGTAAGTGGAAATTGTCTGTCAAGTTGTCCTTAGTCAAAAAGGAAGCAACCGAAATGCTTTGATTTTTTGCGAAGGTGAAAAGCCTTATATACTTATTTCTGTGGATGTTGTCATTCCATAAATCATGCCAAAATAGAACTGTTTTACCATCTCCAACCTTACAGTTGGATATTCCTCTGAAGAGATCACAAAGTTTAAGGGCGTCTCTCCACCAAAACGAGCCCATGAACTTGGATGCATGAGGGGTCTTGCCGTCAGACTAGTAGGTATTCCAAACCAGGTTAACCCAAGGGATTTGTTTCCTGTTGTAGAGCTTGTCAAGAAATTTCATTCGAAGATATGAGTTCTGGCTTCTTAGGTTGATGACCCCCAGACCACCTTTTTCTTCGGTCGTGTGCATTTATTCCAAGCCACCAGAGGCTTAGATTTTGCATTGCTATCAGAATTACGCCACAAACAGTGGCGTCTGACTGTGTCAATGTACTCCAAGACCGTTGTTGGAACTTGTAAGGTGCACATGGCGTATGTTGGCAGAGACGAGAGGGCAGAGTTGACAAGCTGAAGTCTCCCTGCATGTGACAACATAGAAGAGATGGAGGTCAACTTCCTTTCAATCTTGCTCATAATGGGTCCATAGTGTTCAACCCTTGGCTTTGTTGTCCCCATCGGTAGCCCCAAATATGTAAAGGGAAGAGATTCAATCTTGCAACCAAAGAGACCAGTAAGAAGCTCAATTTTTTTACTGTCAGTGTTGATAGGAACTAAACAGGATTTTGTGTAGTTGATTCTTAGCCCTGTTGAGAGGGCGTAACTCTCGAGCAAAGCTTTTAAGCAGAAAAGCTCCCTTTGTGAGGCTTTCATGAAAATAATTATATCATCGGCATATTGTATAATCGGAAATTGAAAGTCGCCTAGAGGGGGTGGATAGGCGAATCTTGAAAATTATAATACTAAATCCAAACTAGATCCCTTGATTAGTGGTTAGAACAAGATGCACAATTATCGGAGTATAAAACTAAGTCCTTTGCTTGCAAAGAGTATTGTTTTCAAAGAGTGCGAAATTTAATCAATAGCAATACTACTAGAAATGTTGGTGGAGAAAAATGCAAGAGGGCTTAGATAAGAAGAGGAGAAACAGAATTTCTTTCTTGCAACGAGTTGCTTCTCTAAATGTGAATTTAACTTGAAGCAACACAAAATAATATTAGCAAAGAGTAGCGCAAGAGAACTTAGAAAGGAAGAGAACAAACAAATCACAAGCAATAAACACAAGAGACACGGGTGATTTGTTTTACCGAGGTTCAAAAGGCCTAGTCCTTGTTGAGGAGTCCACTAAGGACGAGTCCCTTTCAACCCTTTCCCTCTCTCTACCAATCCTCAAGATCGACGAGCTCTTCTTCTCAAGGATCAGTTAAGACCCCGCAAGGATCACCACACACTTAGGTGTCTCTTGCTAGCTTTACAAGCCTCCAAAACTTTGGAGGAAGTTCAAAGGGAGTCAAAACTCCACGCACAAATGAACGCAAGATGTAGCACACACTTTCTCTCAATGAATCTCACAAGGCACTAGAGCTAAACTCACACGAGAGGCTTTCTTTTGCTTGCTCTCTCTTTTGTGGCACTTGTGTGGTTTGTAGTGGTCTAAATCTTGTGTATAGGATGGATCAATGAATAGAGGTGGTTGGGAGGGCTTGGATATGTCAACTATATGACTTGGAATGTTGCTTGAGCTCCCACTCCTTGAAGTGGTCGGTTGGGGTGGTATTTATAGCCACCAACCAAATTGTAGCCGTTGGAGAAGGCTGGGTGTGCCACCGGACAGTGTCCGGTGCGCCGCCACGTCACCCTGTCGTTAGGGCTTGGAGCTGGTCGACCGTTGGAGGCTTTGTCCTCATGTGGCACCGGACAGTCCGGTACAACACCGGATAGTCCAGTGCCCTCTGACCTTCTGCTCTGACTTCTGTCGTGTTACTGTGCTGAACTGTTCACCCGTTAGAGTCGACCGTTGCGCGCAGATAGCCGTTGCTCCGCTGGTGCATCGGAGAATCCGGTGAATTATAGCGGAGCTGCGCCTTGGAAACCCAAAGCTGAGGAGTTTGAGTTGATTCACCCTGGTGCACCGGACACTGTCCGGTGGCACACCGGCCAGTCCGGTGCGTCAGACCAGGGAACACTTCGGTTTCCTTTTTGCTCCTTTCTTTTGAAGCCTAACTTATTTTTTTTGTTGGTTTGTGTTGAACCTTTGGCACCTGTAGAATGTATAATCTAGAGCAAACTAGTTAGTCCAATTATTTGTGTTGGGCAATTCAACCACCAAAATCATTTAGGAAAAGGTTTGTCCCTATTTCCCTTTCAATCTCCCCCTTTTTGGTGATTGATGCCAACACAAACCAAAGCAAATATATAAGTGCAGAATTGAACTAGTTTGCATAAGGTAAGTGCAAAGGTTGCTTGGAATTAAACCAATATACATTTTCATAAGATATGCATGGATTGCTTTCTTCATTTTAACATTTTGGACCACGCTTGCACCACTACTTCTGTTTTTGCAAATTCTTTGTAAAATTCTTTTCAAAATCTTTTGCAAATAGTCAAAGGTAAATGAATAAGATTTCGAGAAGCATTTTCAAGATTTGAAATTTTCTCCCCCTGTTTCAAATGCTTTTCCTTTGACTAAACAAAACTCCCCCTCAATGAAATTCTCCTCTTAGTGTTCAAGAGGGTTTTAGATATAAATTTTGAAATAGGTCATACCAATTTGAAATTATATCAAAAATAAGATACCAATTGAAAAACTTCTTTAATACAAATTGAAACACTTTTTGAAATTGGTGGTGGTGCGGTCCTTTTGCTTTGGGCTAATACTTTCTCCCCCTTTGGCATGAATCGCCAAAAACGGATACTCGTGAGTGAAATATGAGCCCTTTTTTACTTTCTCTCCCATTGGTACAAGTAAATATGAGTGAAGATTATACCAATTTTGAGAGATGGCAGAATACCGGCAAAGGATATATAGTACCGATGGTGTAGAGTGGAAGCGATGTCTTTGCCGAATACTCCATTTCCCTTTCAATCTAAGACTTAATACACAAGATACTCATGGAAACATATTAGTCTTAGCCTTGGCACAAGAGAGATAGGAAATATGCAAATGTACCAGGGGAAAGAGACATGGTTAAAAGGATATGTCAATTAAGCGTAAATAGTTCTATATAATATAGATTGCTCCCCCTAAATATGTGCCTTGAGAGGAATACAAATTTTGGCCTTAAATGCCAAGTGCACATAATTAGGTTAATGAGAACATATCTATATCATAGAAACTATGAAGTGCAATGTGCCATAATAAAAGTGTGATGCTCACGATAGACTATGCACTTATGAAAGCATGTTGGAAACATTTTAAGCAATTACCCTTAAGAATTTCAAAGAGACTTAAGGACCCTCCACCTTTGAAACAAAGGTAGCTTATCCTCGTTACAAGGTTAAGCTTTAAGCTCTTTGACAATAAAATCACTTTCACCTAGTTTTAACAAAAATGCATAAATGCAGGAATGCAATTTTTGAGAGGTTAAACTAGGTATGAAGCAGGGATGTGCATAGACATGCTTTCTTTTCCTTTTGCACAAGATATGCAAGGAATGTATAGAAGAGGAGGATTTAGGTACATGTATAAATGAGAGGAAGTAGTTTTACCTTTTTGTACCTTTACATAGAGATGCTCCCTTCATTGTGCTTTGTCCTTAGTCTTAGTTACTTAAGACCTAAATTCAAGACAGTGTATGGAAATATTTTGCACAAGAGAGAGTTCTACAACTAGCGATCCTTTTCTAAGTCATTGTTATTATGTATCAAGTAGATCAAAAATTGCATAAATGTATCATGAATTCTCCTTTTAACTTAGTGCATATCAAGAAGGATATCGATTGAAGTTATATGAGGCACTAAGAAACATAAGTGTTAAATGAAGTTATTCAATGTTCAGACAAGTAACAGATGCGATCAAAAGAACAACCTATGCATTAGATTATCACACAATCTTGAACTAGGAGAATACAGTAAATATGCTACTTTAATAGTGAAAGTTACAATCCTTGATAAAGGTGACATTATTTTACCAAGTTGGATTGATAGGTAGTAGCATACTTCATGAGAAACTTATTCTCATACTTGAGACTATATGAGATTACTAAGATAAAGTGTTAGTCTCAATATGATCAAGATATAGAAATAGGCTCCCCCTAAAGATATGCATCAAGTATTGAATGAATTGATTAGATGCACTCACTTTTAAAGACAAAAAGGGAGAAACACTGTATATCTTGATGAAGGCTTATAAAATTTGCAATAGACAATTTATGCCTAGTATTCTCACAATGAAAAAGATTTAGAATGCTTACAACCACACCATTTGATTGTTTTGAAGATCTTATTGTCCAATTAGGTGTTGTTGTTCTTGATGTCTTCCTTTTTCATTTGAGTGTCCTCCCTTTGTAGTTGTCTCTTTTTTCCTTCCAAACTTATTGAAAATACTCAAGAGAGATGTTAAAAGCACAAGAGAGTATATGATGAAGGATGATTTCTTTAGAAATATAAACAATTCATCATCCATAAATTACATAGACATGAAGTAAAATCCTTAACATTAGTGCACAACATTAGAAAAAGGAATATGCACCTTTAAAACATTTTGACCAATCATAGGAAATTTACTTCTTCATATTGAATTTAATATCATAACTTAGAGGCATATCAATATGAGAACAGTTATTGCAACGACATGAATTAGATTCTAATGGACAAGTGCATTTATGAGAACGAGATTGAATGCACATCTAGCTAATTTTAGTCCAATAAAGAATCTATTCTTCATATAGGTAGAATTTAGAGTAAATAACCATTGATGGAAACTATATTTGTTTAAGAAGATGAGTTCCCATACCTTTGCTTTTACCTTTCTTCCTTTGGGTGAAGAGCAACCCTTGAGGCTTGTGGCTTGCACTTACTCTCTTGTAGATTTTCATAAGTAAGCTCAAGAGATATGTCATTAGTAACACAAGCACTAGTTTCCCTTTTTGTAATCATTTTTGACAAGGAATGAAAAGTAGATTACTAAAGCACGGAAACTTTATAATATGAACTAGATTATTCCATGATGTATGCTCAGTTTTAACTTATAAAACAAGCATAGTTATTTTTTAAGATTACGGGAATAAATCTAATTCATAACATGGAGAGCGATGAATGTAGAAGAATCATTTCCAATTTGAGCAAGAGGCAAAACAACATAAATCATTGGATTGACTTTTCTTTTCATGTTAAATTACGCATCTCCATAGAGAAACTTATTCTTTACATGTGAGACTACTTAGGTTATTTAGACAAAAACATTAATCTCACGATTCTAGATATAGATAGAGATTCCCTTTATAAGTGTCCTAAGGATTTGGATTCCTTACATGACACATTATTCTTTTAAAAACTTGGAATATCTCTATATCTAGAAAATGGCAATAATAGGATAGTTAGTGTAAAGCATGCCATAAGGTTTTTACAATAATTTCAAGCATGTAGATTGCCATAGTATAGAAATGATAAATATGCAATCTACCAAATGAGAGGAATTTCAACGAATGGTGACATAATTTACAAACATTTTAAGTGCTTTCTATGTGACTACACAAGACACATAAGAAATGGTAATTTAAGATACTTGCACTTTAAAAGCATAAATGTTACCATCCTTTGGCTTTCCTTCATGTTGTAGGCCTTGATTTCTCCGCGCAGGATAATTCTTTATTTTCTACAACATCAATATCTTCCCCGAGATGATATGAGTATTAGACATAATAATTCAAAGCAACTTTGGGTCAATCTTGGATATATAGATCATTGAAGATTGATAGCTTGAGTTAATAAGAATTGAATTGACTCTCTCGAGCACCCCAAAGCTTCATATCATCTCCTTCTCCTGCAAAGCTTGTCAAGCATGTTTTGGTACCCATCGCTTGATGGGTCCATCAAGGTTAGTCAACAAAGATCTAGGAACCCAAAGGTCCTTTGTGTTAGCTCTTGGTAAACTCATTACCTTTCTAGCACAAGTTGCAATTTTGGGTTGCCTAGTTACATGTGAAATAATTGACAAGCTAGAAGTGGGATAGTTACCAATGCGATAATCCTTGCATTGATATCCCTTCTTTCGGCATATGTAGCAAAGGCGATCTTCAAGTTTTGAAGATTTCTTCTTTCCTTGTTTCTTGCTTGCTACATGGTTAGTCAACATTTTCTTTTCTAACACTATGCCTTTTGTTTCAAATAGGGACAAGACTTAATTAAGTGTCCCTTCTTTGAGCATTTGAAACAAAGTTTATCATCCTTGTTAATAATCAAGCCATTTTTAATATATGGACATGACCTAATCGAGTGTCCCTTTTCAAAGCATCCACTACACTTTTTACTTCTCTTAATGTGAAGTGTGGCTTGATCATTACCTTGGATGTTACCTTGCATGGAGGCATGGTTGAGGCTTTTGGCAGAGGTATTGATTTTCTTCTTTTGTTCCTTCCTCTTGGCAATCCTCAAATCCTTGACATTTTCTTCAAGGGATTTAGTGCATGCCACGGTTGTTCCCGTCTCAAGCTTCTTCACCATGTGATCACAGTTATCTTGAGAAGGCTAAGCATTGCACTTCCCTTTTAGTTGTGTCAAGCTCATCTTTAGCCTCTCATTTTCTTCTTTGAGCTTTTGATATGTATCATCTTTTGTTCCTGCAAATTCTAGCTCAAAGGAAGATTTGCTTGTCGACGGACAACAAGCATTAGCACATGGTAAAATAGTTTCAATTTGAATACATGTGCATGAGTGAGGTTGTTGGGATTTTAAGTTTTCTATCACAACCTCATGACCAATATTTAACATGATATGATCATCCATAAGATTTTCATGAGAACATAGAAGCATATCATATTTTTCTTGAAAAGCTAGATTTTCATCTTTTAGCTTTTCTACTTGGTCCTTAAGCAAGGCATTCTTATTTACTAATTGAGCGATACAATGTAAAGAGTTATCTTGCTCAATTGAAATAGTTTCATACCTTTGGACTAAATCAACATGAGAGCACTTTAGCTCCTCATGTTCTTTAGTCAACTTGTCAAATCTTAGCATTTTTATGGAAAGAATATCTTCTAGCATTTGACGAGCTTCGCTTTGCTCTCTCACTCTTTTTAGAAGTTTGAGCATGACCACCTTATCTTCTAGGCTTAGATGAGCGTAGAGTTGCATGAAGCTTCTTTCATCCTCCTCATCCTCATTTGTGCTTCCACCATCATTTTCATTAGCCACACAACATATGTGGGAATCGAAATTGGAAGACAAACCTTTAGGAGAGGTGGATTCATCGTTTGGTCTCCATCGTTCATTTTCTTCTTCTTCCTTCAAAGGGTTAGTTTCACAAGGTCCAAAGGAAGTAGAAGCACAAAATGAACCATCATGTTTGGACTCATCAAATTTAGTTTTAATTCTAGTCCAAATATCATGCACATCAGGAATATGTTCATAATATTTCATTATGAAGGCATGATAATCTTCCTTGCTAAGAGAATTAAC
The DNA here is from genome assembly GCF_902167145.1 of Zea mays. Taxonomy (NCBI): domain Eukaryota; kingdom Viridiplantae; phylum Streptophyta; class Magnoliopsida; order Poales; family Poaceae; genus Zea; species Zea mays. Next base: position 109,757,746 of record NC_050102.1, read on the forward strand.
TAGGATGTCAAAAGCTAGATAGTTTACGCGTATACATCCTTGATCTTCTTCGGAAGTATTTTTCTTATCATAACTAGGAGGTATAATACTCTTGTATAAGATTTGTTCTAATCGTGGATCTACGGTTCTAAAAGCATTTAGCACCCTAGTAGACCATGAATCATAATTAGAACAATCGGAAAGTAATATCTCAAGAGTTACCTCCTTGTTCTCCTTGGTCTTCTTGTTCTTTTGGGATCTTCTTCGAGCCATCACATCGAGTTGTTAGACTCAATATGAAGTGCCTTGCTCCGATACCAATTGAAAGTCGCCAAGAGGGGGCGGGGTGGATAGGCGAATCCTAAAAATTATAATACTAAATCCAAACTAGATCCCTTGATTAGTGGTTAGAACAAGATGCACAATTATCGGAGTATAAAACTAAGTCCTTTGCTTGCAAAGAGTATTGTTTTCAAAGAGTGCGGAATTTAATCAATAGCAATACTACTAGAAATGTTGGTGGAGAAAAATGCAAGAGGACTTAGATAAGAAGAGGAGAAACACAAGTTCTTTCTTGCAAGGAGTTGCGTCTCTAAATGTGAATTTAACTTGAAGCAACACAAAATAATATTAGCAAAGAGTAGCACAGGAGAACTTAGAAAGGGAGAGAACAAACAAATCACAAGCAATACACACAAGAGACACGAGTGATTTGTTTTACCGAGGTTTGGCCCTCGAAGGCCTAGTCCCGTTGAGGAGTCCACTAAGGATGGGTCTCTTTCAACCCTTTCCCTCTCTCTACTGATCCCCAAGATCGACGAGCTCTTCTTCTTCTCAAGGATCACTTAAGACCCCGCAAGGATCACCACGCACTTAGTTGTCTCTTGCTAGCTTTACAAGCCTCTAAAACTTTGGAGGAAGTTCAAAGGGAGTCAAAACTCCACGCACAAATGAACGCAAGATGTAGCACACACTTTCTCTCAATGAATCTCACAAGGCACTAGAGCTAAACTCACACGAGAGGCTTTCTTTTGCTTGCTCTCTCTTTTGTGGCACTTGTGTGGTTTGTAGTGGTCTAAATCTTGTGTATAGGATGGATCAATGAATAGAGGTGGTTGGGAGGGCTTGGATATGTCAACTATATGACTTGGAATGTTGCTTGAGCTCCCACTCCTTGAAGTGGCTGGTTGGGGTGGTATTTATAGCCACCAACCAAATTGTAGCCGTTGGAGAAGGCTGCTGGCGATGGGCGCACCGGACAGTTCGGTGCGCCACCGGACAGTGTTCGGTGCGCCGCCACGTCACCCTGTCGTTAGGGCTTGGAGCTGGTCGACCGTTGGAGGCTTTGTCCTCATGTGGCACCGGACAGTCCGGTGCAACACCGGACAGTCCGGTGCCCCTCTGACCTTCTGCTCTGACTTCTGCCGTGTTACTATGCTGAACTGTTCACCCGTCAGAGTCGACCGTTGCGTGCAGATAGCCATTGCTTCACTGATGCACCGGATAGTCCGGTGGCACACCAGACAGTCCGGTGAATTATAGCGGAGCTACGCCTGAGAAACCCGAAGCTGAGGAGTTTGAGTTGATTCACCCTGGTGCACCGGACACTGTCCAGTGGCACACCGGACAGTCCGGTGCGCCAGACCAGGGAACACTTCAGTTTCCTTTTTGCTCCTTTCTTTTGAAGCCTAACTTGTTCTTTTTGCTGGTTTGTGTTGAACCTTTGGCACCTATAGAATGTATAATCTAGAGCAAACTAGTTAGTCAAATTATTTGTGTTGGGCAATTCAACCACCAAAATCATTTAGGAAAAGGTTTGACCCTATTTCCCTTTCAGAAATCCAGCCCCATCTCTGGGTGGCAAGGGGAGCCGAAGGAGGCCATGTTGATGTGCCTTGTTAATGATGCATTGTAACAGGTCTGCTACGAGAACAAAAAGTAGCGGTGAGAGAGGGTCCCCTTGCTTAACACCCCTTTTTTGTTGTAAGTTCTTCCGTAGGACTCAATTGAGTAGCACTGCAGATGTTGCTGTAGAATATATCTCTGTGACCCAATTAATCCAATAATTAGGGAACCCAAGTTGCCTCATAATCATCTTGATGGTATTGTGTTCTATGGTGTCGAAGGCTTTCATAAAGTCAATCTTCAAGATAATGTATTCATGCTTTGATTTCTGACATTGATAAATGTACTCAAAGGCCCACGCCAAATAATCTTGAATTGCTCTAGATTTAATGAACCCATATTGGTTTGTGTGGACCAAGGGTATAATAATCTTCTGGAGACTGTTTCCCATAAGCTTTGTGATGATTTTAAGTGCTGAACTGCTAAGGGAAATTGGTCTGTAGTCTCCAATAGTTGTTGGGTTGCTGACTTTGGGGATCAGGGTTATGAAAGAGCTGTTAAGAGCAGTCAACTGAACTTGGCCACTGAAAAATTTATCACACAATTGGTATATGTCATGCTTAATGATTTCCCAACAAATCTTGTAAAATGCACCGTTAAAGTCGTCTGGACCAGGTGTTTTATTTGCTGGCATTTCCTTGACCACTTTGTCAATCTCATCATGAGTGTAGGACTGCGGAAGGGAGGTTAAGTCTCTTGGGGCAATGAGATGATGCAGATCGAAGAGCATCGATGGCGTTGTGGTACACCCAAGTCTGTTATTGAACTCATCCTAGATGATTGCTTCTTTACAGCGATGATCCGTTATGAGCGTACCATTCTGATCCTCAAGCCCATTTATGGTGTTAAACCTATACCGCTATGTTGCTGCCGCATGAAAGAAACCCGTGTTTTCATCTCCAAATTTGGTCCATCTGACAGTGTACCTTTGTCTCCAAAAAATCTTTTTTTCTTTCCAGTAGATTCAGGGTGTGCTTCTTCAAAATATTTCTAAAGTTGAACTCTTGTGTATATAGGGGTCTGATCTCTTCTAATCTATCCAATACAAGGAGAACATTGTTGCAGGAGCTTATGGTGTTATTAATCGTAGATAGACTTTTTCCCCAGCGTTTTAGCACTCATCGCAAAAGCTTGAATTTAGCTGCAATTCTTGAGGTGATATTGTTAGCTCTTTGGTTAATGTTCTAGACCTGCTGAACCAACTCAAAGAATCCTGGTTGTTGGATCCAATGGTTTTCAAAATGGAAAATTTGGGCCTTTGGAATAGAAGTGCCAATCTGAATTCTGCATGGTGTGTGATCAGAAGTTGGTCTTGAGAGCGGAAGCATCAGAGTGTTCGGGAAAGCACTAATCCAGTGAGTTGAAGTAAAGCACCAGTCGATTTGTTCAAGGAGAGGATCTTCTTGCATATTGGATCAAGTGTAATTTTTTCCTTTGAGGGGAATTTCCTACAGGCCTACCGAACTAATAATTTCATTGAATGTGAACACATCTATCATATTACCACCCTCCCTGTTTCTATTTTCTGTTGAACGGTACATGTTGAAGTCGCCTACTATCATCCAATCTTGATCATCTGCGATCTGAAGGTTGTATAGCTAGTCAATAAAATTCTGTTTCTCCTGCCCTTGGCACAGTCCATAAACCGTAGTGAGATTCCATTGATTAGCATTGTGCATCGACGTGAAACTAAGAGTGATTTTGAAGTTTGAGGAGCTAAGGACCTGCCCGGTGAAGATGGAGGCATTCCAGCCCATCAGAATACCTCCAGAAGCACCACAGGAAGGAACAAAAGTGAACTAATTGAAACGTTTAGGTGCCATTCTTTTGAACATTGTCATATCAATGTTGCTCATTTTAGTTTCTTGAATACAAAATATAGAGCAATCACTTTCCTCAATTTAGTTTCGGATTGTTGTTTGCTTGTCATCGGCGTTTAGTCCTCTAATGTTCCAATTGAGGACATTCCAGGATCTATGGCTGTTGCTATCCATTAATCACTTCCTTGTTCTGAGCATCAGCGGGCTCCTCTTCAGACAGCAGGAGCTCTGTGGCCACCTCTACAGGAGCAAGGCCGCACGTCTTTGTTGCTACTCTCTGCAGTTTCAGCACTCGGAGAGGGGGGAAGTTCGTGGATTTGTCGATCTCGTCAAGAGATGGAAAGGTGACATCAGAAATCAAGTTTGGAAGGGGAATATTGAAACTTGACTGTCCTCTCTTTGTTCGAGCCTTACCCTTGTGATGGGGGCCTCCTTGCAACAGCTGCACCTGGGGGTTCCAGTCTGGGTCTTGCAGCCGTCATTAGCGAGTTTGATCCTGGTGCTACGACGAAGCTTATTGTCAGAGACATCCGGGGTAACTCTTTTCCCTGTGTTACTAACTTCAGCCGTCTGGGGCACTGAAGATGGGGGGTTGAGGGGATTGAACATTCCTTTTCCTCAAGTGAATTGACATTCTGGTATAGAACTTGGTGACTATCCGATTGTGCATGGTTATCATCGGCTCAGCTGTCGAACTCCGATCAGTAGCATGGTTCTGCAAACAAGGCAGGCATCTCATAAGTTGTCTCGACACGGGGGAGAATATCAATAGTGAGCTTGGGAGCTTGATCTGGGCCTGTGTTCAGATAATTGATTTTGAACCTAAACTCATTCAGAAGGCACTTCACACTACTATGCAGTTTAGGAATGGCCGCACTCAGCCAGGTAACCTCAACAATTGGGACAATGTTGCTATTATGAAAGCTTGTGATGGGAGTCAACACGGTGTTTTCTTGGTGGTGTTCATTGAGCTGCACCTCTTGGGTAGCTTGGTTGACTAACTGGGCTTGCTCTGCAACTGAGTTGGGCTGCATCTCTCGAGTGGGTTGAGCTGGCATCTATGCTGTGATTGTGTTCAAGCCCGGGAGGTTTATGTGCATATCTAGTCCATTGGCAGGACTGTAACGCTCTTCTGTATTACTGCTAGCTTCTGAGATGATTGAGGAGGCGCCTGAAGTGCTATTGTTGTTACCATCGTGCTGAGCTACAGGCGCATGACAAATACTAGGTGATAATGCTGGTTCGGCTTCCATCTCATCAGACTGTCGGGCGTGCGGCTCCATACTAGGCATGGCAGCTTTTTCAGCCCATTAGATTGATTAATGTTCCTAGGCTTGTCTGATTGCACCTGGATCGAAGGGTTAGAGAGGATTAAATCCTCTTCTATTCAATTTTGATTAGGGAGGAATTTAATTCCCCTTCAATCCGGACGCAACCGAACAAGCCTTTATGGTGTTCCTCGATTTTTTTCTCAATCAAAGCTTATAAACTTTTAATTGGCCATAGATCAGTCCGTCGAGCGTGGCTTTGGAAGTCTTCTTATCAGAATAAGCATAACTTATCTTCTGGTTAGTTCTCAAAGACCGGGTAAGCACACAAAACATGCTTCGGTGCAGAAATATGCTCCTGCAAGATTATAGTTGTGTGCATTATTCACCCAGCACTGAAGAGACTGTGTTTCATCTTTTGTGGGTTACCCTTTCGCCTTGGATTGCTGGAATACTTTGAACTTACGTTTGTTCTAAATTTTAGTACCTATCACATCGAATGATTGGATGATAGTTATAAGCATTAAATACAGTCTAATTACACAGATGTGAACTAAACAATAAGACAAACCTATTAAGAGGGTGTTTGAATGAACTATAACTGATAGTTAATTGGTAAAAAATGTTAGGAGAATTATCTAGATAACAAATATCTGCTCAACTATTAACTAATTTACCAAAAATAGCTAATAGTTGAACTATTAGCTAGGGTGTTTAGATGTCTCAACTAATTTTAGCCACTAACTATTATCTCTAGTGCATTCAAACACCCTCTAAATCTAATTAGTTCATGATTCGCTAATGTAATGCTATAGTAAATGTTTAATAATCATAGATTAATTTGGCTTAAAAAATTGTCTCGTCCTTTATTCTTCAGTTGTGTAATTATTTTATAATTAGACTATATTTAATACACAAAATATTCATTCAACCATTTAATATGACACGAGCTAAACTTTAGTCCCTAAGAGCATCTTCAAGAGAATCTTTATTTGACTCTTTATTTATCTGTCCATAAAGATTAAACTCTATATATAATAGCTCATTACAACAGACTCTCCATCATGCAAGTTAGTTTGGCAAGCGAGAGTTGCTAGCTCTGTTTACAAATCGTCCGATAATCGCGATTAGTCGGGCTGGTCGCCTATAAGTGACCGATCAGGGGGATGACGTGATTTTTTTTCTAGTCGTCCTAATCGTCGATTGGGCGTCCAAAGCGTCTGATTAGTCGTCTGATTAGCCACCTCTGGTCGACTAGTGTGCGGCGGGCTAGATGTGCTATTGGGCTTTACCGTTTTTGGGCCTAGTAGCCGCATACATGTGTTGGCGCCCCTAAACCCTAAAGCCTCCCCTGTGCCTGCGCCCCTCTCCTAAAGTTTCTGTCCTCTGCCGACGACGACTGCTCCAGCCTCCAGATCTCTCCACCGTCCACCAGCGCCGGTGTGCAGCTCATCCTTGAAGGTCGTCCCTGCCCCCTGCTCACCTACAAGGCACAAGATGAGCTCGTCATCCGAAGGTCATCCCTGCTCCCCTCCTTCCCCCTTGTCCGCACTCTGTAGTTTTGCATTCTGCGCAGCAGTACCCATCTGTTTGCAGTCTGCCCTGGCCCTGCTCATCTAGTGTTCTATACTTCTATGTTCTATTGCCTTACTTCAATAGTTCTTAGCTTCATACCAGCGACCAGTTTATCCCACCAGTCCAGCAGCACCAATGATCTTATTCTTACCAGTTTCCATCAGTCTAGCAGTAGCACATATCTAGTGCCTAGTAGTGACTTGACCTCTATCTGTTGACATGTTCAGAGTTTCATGCTGCCGGTGGACGAAGAGGTGCTGATGTTGAGGTCTTATTCCCCGGGTCCAATGTGGTTGGTAATGGCAGTGCAACTGCAAGTGATTTTGTTCCTCCGGTCACCTCAAATGTTGATAGCACAAACCCTGCTTCGGCATTATCAGTTGCTAAAGACTCAAAAAGTCTTCCTGAAAAGGCTATTGCGGCACTCCCTCCTGAGCTTAGTGCACAAGCAACTGACCCAAAAAGAAAGGCAAGGTCACAGGACCCAGGATGGAAGTTTGGGTGGTGGCCAGACACAACAAAGAAGGATTTTGTTTAGTGTATTTTCTATTCAAAGATTGTTCCTTCCGGAATCAAAAGGTTCAAGCAGCATCTTGCCGGTGGGTTTGGTGACACCATGAAGTGTACTAGAGTACTAGAATTGGTTTCAAAGGAAATGCACACGTATCCGAAAAGGAACATGAGACTTGTGACTACTGCTAATACTGAAGAAGGTGAAGAGGGAGAAGAGCGGAATGATGAAGGTCCTGAACCAAGTTCTGGGACAAAAACAAGCAAGAAAAAACAAAAATTGCCCAAGCTACCATGTCCTCATTTCTTGTATCTGCTCCTCCAAAACCAAGTACCTAGAAGGCAAGCAAATCAGTGAGTGCCATGCTCTGCAAGACTCCAGAAGAAGTAGTTGCAGAGAGGCATAAAAACAAAACTTCTCAGGACACCCTTGAGCACTGCACAAAGAAAGGGACACAAGCACATCAAATTGTTGACGACCATGTAGCTGATTTTCTGTATGAGAACAAGATTCCGTTGAATGTTTTAAACTCAAGAAGTTGGCATATTATGTTGGAGTCTATTGGACAGTACGGTCCTGGATATCGTGGCCCATCGTATCATGAGCTAGGGTACCTTGGCTTGAAAGGGCAGTGAAGAGAACATCGACATTGAGAGCTAAGCACAAAGAGGCTTGGAAGGAATATGGTTGCTCAATTTATGTCAGAAGGGTGGACCGACACAAGACAACGTCATTTGATCAACTTCCTTGCCAATAGTCTAGCAGGGACCTACTTCCTAGGTTCTGTTGATGCATCAAGTGAGGTAGAAAATGCCAATATGTTGGCAGATCTGTTGGAGAAGCAAATAATGAAGGTGGGGAAAGAACATGTTGTCTAGGTGGTAACTGACAATGGAGCCAATTTCAAAGCGGCAGGGCGGACCTAATGGACTAAATTCCCCATCTGTTTTGGACTCCTTGTGCAGCACATTGCTTGGATCTGTTGTTGGAGGATATTGGCAAGATCAAGGAGTTCAACACTTGTATCAATATGGCAAAGAAGGTTTCGAGGTTCCTATACAAGCATGGGCGACTTCACAGCCTAATGAGAGAAAAGCTAGGCGAGGACCTTGTTAGGCCTGGTGTCACTAGATTTGCAACATCATTCTTGACTTTGGCAAGCATGTACAAGCCTAAGAATAGATTACAAGGCTTGTTTGTTAGTGATGAATGGAATGGCTCTAAGTTTTCCCTACTTCAGGAAGGTGTACAAGCTGAAAATATTGTCCTTTCTGTATCATTTTGGCAAACTCTTAAAAATTGTCTACGAGCTTCACAACCTATTCTCATTGCTTTAAGGATTGCTGACAGTGATGACACGCCAGTAGCTCCAGAGATAATGGCAGCTATGGAGAAAGCAAAAGCCACCATACAAGAGTCACTAAAAGAGAAGCCAAGATTACTTGCTGAAGTCATCTCATGCTTTGAGAAGAGGTGGGAAACTCAGATGGAGCAGAAACTATATGGAGCAGCCCTTTATTTGAATCCAGGTAAATTCTTTACCTTAGGGACAAAGACAGAAGGCAAGTTGCAAGACTTAGGGCTATGTTCAATGATGTTTTGTGGAAGATGGTCAGTGATGAGGATGAGCAAACAAAGGTTAATAAACAGACAGATGACTACGAAAGATCCGAAGGGGAATGCTTTTCAAAGGCAGGAGCAATAAGAGAAAGAGAGAGAAAAGTCCTAGTAAGTAACTAATTTTTCCAGTTATAAGCTTATAGCATTTGTTAATTTGTTTGCCTATTTGGAAGTCTAAAATTGACCTAAAAACTGTTGTGTAACAGTCCTATGGTGGGGGTGCCTATGGAGGACTGGCATATGAACTACAAAACCTAGCAAAAAGGGTTATAAGCCTCTGTTGTGCAGCTTCTAGTTGTGAGAGAAATTGGTCAGACTTTGCAACAGCTAATAACTAAGTACTCTACTACAAAGCCTAGCAAAAAGGGTTTGCTTATTGATTGATCATTATGTGGCTATGTGCAATTGTGCATTTTCAGGTCCATACAAAAGAGGAATCGACTAGAACACCAGAGGCTTAATAAATTGGTCTATGTCAGTTACAACATAAAGATGGAAAATAGGTTTCGAACAATAAGAGAGCTGGGATCCAAGGAAAAAAGAAGCAACCCACTGGTGCTTGAAGAGTTTATGTGGGAAAATGAATGGGTTGAAGAAAATAATGAAGCTGATGGTGATAGCAGCATATGGCATGCTTTGGATGAGGCATTAGGGGTAACTCAGGCTCTCCAAGGCAGAAATTTGCCAAGATTAGCTGCTGCAGGTGCTGCTTCAAGTTCTCGGCCTCAGCGAACCTATGTTAGGACAAGTAAGCGTTCAAGAAATGCAGCAGCACAAGATATTGGAGAAGATGATAGTGATGCTCAACAAGATGGTAATGCTACAGCAGATGAAGAAGAACAACAAGAACAACCACTAGAAGCAACTAGAGATATGGACCAAGTTGAATCTGAGTCTGGAGGAGGGAAAACTGCTGCTTTTTGCTTGGATGTTGATCTGCTCTAGGTAGCAGATTAGCAGGTACTCTATTGTTTCACTTATGCTGCATTCACTGGTTTCACTTATATATAGCTCATTCACTGGTTTCACTTATGTTGCATTGCTGCTAGCATGCTACTGTTATATTTCAGTAATTCAGTTCCAAACTTCCAATTTAATTTCAGTTCTATATGGCTTATATGCCTAGAAATACATATATACATATATATAGCTTATATGCCTAGGAATATACATAGGACGACTAGGGACGACCAGAGGCCAGCCAGAACCGATTAGTCGACCTAATCGTCGCCCTAATCACGATTAGGTGCTTGGTCGGTCCTGTCGGTCGACTAGCTGGTCGCTCGACTGGAAATCAGTGGTTGCTAGCCAAATTTGGTTAGTGAAGGAGTCAATTTAGAGAGCCAGATAATTTGACAAGTTAAATGGCTGGTCTGTTAGAGATCTATTTTGCTATTAAGTAGTTAAAATTTAGCTTGACAAACCATTTAGCTACTCTCTTGAAAATGCTCTAAAACCAAACACCCTTTAGGGCTAGTTTGGGTGCCACAAAACCGGAGGGGATTGGAGAGGCTAAATTTCCATTATTCAATTTTGAATAAGGGGAATCTAGCCCCTCCGGTTTCTCGCTCCCAAACTAGTCCTTAGTCGTACCAGCAAGCAACAATCTGTTGCAAGTCCTTGTTAGTGTAAAGCCCAAAATTAGTAGCAAGGAAAAAATATATTTAAGTTAGTGTTTAGGGATTTTTGAAACCTGTGGATGTTATATGATCTCTGCTTTTGAATGTTCAATTAAATGGAATTAAGTTAACCAAATAACAAAAATAAATAAATAAAAAAATATACAAAGTTCTTGCATTTTGTATTGGCATTTAAATTGTAAGACAAGTCCAAAATTAGGAAAATTGGGAGTTGGAAATAGAAAATAAAAGAAGATAGAAAGAAAATTTTAATTAAGCCATTTATTCCTCCCCTTAACTATGAAGTTTAAAATATTAACGAATAAATAAATACAGTAAAGATAAATGAAATAATTCTACAAACACATGTGAAGTACTGATATAATGCATTCTCGAAATTGAGTTAAACTTGAATCAAATTCGAATTTGGATTTGAATATAATAATAATAAAAAAAATAAAACAAAAGGAATAAGCCTGGCAGCCTTGACTTGGGCCACATTTCATCGTCGGCCCATTCAGCTCCAGTACGCATCTGATGCCGCTCGGTGATCTGCCCACGCCTGCGCTTCATGTTGTCGCGGCTTGTCTCACCGCCTGGTGGACCCGCTTGTCATCTTCCTAGTTGGTTCAATGTCCGCGCATGCATGGCGGGGCAAGCTCCGGCTCGGTTCCGATCTTCACGCACTTGATCTCCCGTACTGGGTATAAAGGTAACCTCAGGTAGCGCTACCCTTCACCGTATCTCCGTGGCCTTTCTCATAACCAGAACCCGAGCGCCAAGGTTGTGGCTCCCTTGACCTCCATTGCCGCAAAAGAGGGGGCAGAAAATCTGAAATGCCGCTACTTGCTTGCGAAGCCGCTTGGCCTCGGCTTGTAGCTCAGGGGAAACTCGCCGGAGTACGCTGGCATATGGACTTCAGTTCGGGAACTGGGGGTGGCCAGTGTGGCGGAATCGGAGCTCACGAGATGTGGAGTTCGCGGCATGGCCACCATTGCCGCTGGGCATAGAAATTGGACCTCGCCACTGCACAATCACCGGTAAATCCTACACTTCCGTGTTCGCTATGGCCTCGGCATGGTAATGCGTTAACAAATTTTGGGGAATCGGGCTCCAGGGAGTTGAATCCTGGATTCCGGCGAACCCGCCGCAGTGGGGTGTGCGCGTTCGAGCTTGGCTGTTGGGAGGTTGGTGGTGATCTCCTGGCCGTTGGTTTGGATGTGATCGACCGAGATTAAAACTGGTGTACCCACTCGGCGGGGTTCAATCCTAGCCGTCGATCGCTAAGTGAACGGATCAGGTGTATTTAAAAATCTGGTCGTTGATTCCCGATCTAACGGGCCACGTCGCGGACCAGCCTAGGGCTCGGTGATCTAATCAAGACCGCGCATATCTGATCCAACGGTTCATATAGCGTACCGGTTCATTTATAAATATTAAGTGATCCTCGTCGTTGATTTCTAATCGGACGGTTAATATCGAGAGATACCCCTTCGCTACGGCTATCTTACAAAAGAGTCCCCGGACTTTGCCAGAATGAACCCGCCATCCTTGGCGTGTGCAAAGTAATTGCGAATGAGCCCAGATCTTTACGTAGAAGACCCTAGACTTATTGTAAATATTGGCCGCTGTCCAGGGGAAGCATAATGAATATAAAATAAAATCTAGAAATAGGTTTTTAGTATAAAAATAAGTCCATAAACTTGTTTAATCCGTATTTAATTCATTCTAACTCCGAATTGACCCATTCCAGTTTCTATAATCTTGTATTAATATTGTTTATCACCTAGTACCTTTGTTTAACCATGAAACTTGAATTAAAATTTGCTCAATTGAATTAATCTATTCTAGGTGCTAAATGATTTTAGAAATTCATAACTCAATATCCGTAGCTCCGAATTTAGTGGTTCTTGTTTCTACGATCTTGTAGCAACGCGTAGATCATAATTATGCAGTTGTTCTTATGTTTGGTGTGATGTTAGTTTTGCCTATACACATGTTTGTCTATATTGCTACGACTAGCAGTGAGGTCACGAGAATCTAAGATCATCCTGGTACCTGGAATCTCAAGTTCCAGGCAAGTTGTGCCCTTGATCACTTCTTTTTACCCACTCATGTTCTAATTAATCATAATGATCTGCATAGGCTAATTTTGATGGGACCTAATAGGTTACCCTAGTTTGTCTATCTTTCTGCCTTGTTTACCACTGAACTTTTTGGGTAGTACTTGCTAGTGCTATATGTGGTTTTGGGCATTGAGATACACATTATTCATGATTATACTTTTGTTATCCGTTGTTATTTACTGTTCATAATAAGATCATTATGTTAATTGGAACATGGAGCGACCACCCGGGAAAACAGTGCTACCACAAGGGTTTATGGACGCCCTTGGCTGATTAATTAGGAAAGCTAGTGGAGGACTACCTTACCCGAAAGGGGCAAGGGCAGTAGGGGAGTGGTCAGTGTAGGGAGGTCCTTGGTTGATTTTGCTGCGATGGCGGTCAGGCAAGGGATCCCTGCATTGGACCTTCCTATAAACTGTAGCGGGTTTTCTGAAGCTAGTGGAACTTTGTAAAGGCCTCGTAGTGTTACCCTGCCTCGCCTCCTCGGTAGAGGTGTATGGGAAGTCGCGATCCCTTGGCAGATGGGTAACATGACTTGTGGGTAAAGATGCGCAACCTCTGAAGAGTGTAAAACTGGTATACTAGCCGTGCTCACGGTCATAAGCAGCTCAGACCCTCACATGATTAAATTATGGAACTAAATTCAATTTGTCATATGCATTACATCGCAGGTGAGGTTGTTACTTTTGTTCTACTACTTAATTGGGTTGGTATTTACTTATACTTAGTAATTGCTAATAAAATTTTGACCAACTTTAAAAGCAATGCTCAGCTCTAACCATCCTCTTTGATAAGCCTTACACTTCACGTGAGCTCCCACCTTTGGCGAGTTCATGCACATTATTCCCCACAACTTGTTGAGCGATGAACGTATGTGAGCTCACTCTTGCTGTCTCACACCCCCCCACAGGTCAAGAATAGGTACCGCAGGATGAGGCGCATGAAGGATGCGGCGATGTGTTCGTGAGAGGTCTAGGCCGTCGTCTCCCAGTCAACTTTGGGTTGCTGGACTGTTGTCTCCTTATAATGTAATTAATTATTTATTTTGTATAGAACTCCTATTATATAGTAAAGATGTGACATTCGATCCTGTGTCATGATTCATCATATGTGTGAGACTTGGTCCCAACACACCTGGTGATTATGTTCGCGCCCGGGTCTTGGTGCCCCAAAACCCGGGTGTGACAGAAGTGGTATCAGAGCAATGTTGACTGTAGGACAAAACCTAGATAGAACTGGACAACCATTATCTACTTACCTTTGCTACTCTGATTCTATCTAAATTTTTCCTTAATCTTTTCTCATCCACTACTGCTTTACTCTGATTACTCTTACCTTTTCTTTCTAAAGACAAATGTGGATTTCACACTTTGAAATCATGTTCCTAAGGTGATATTTAGGAATAGGAAACCTACTCGTAGGAACAAAAAAACTATTTTAGTAAATATTGATATGCTTGAATGCTTGTTATTATGATACTTGTTTGATTTGGATCTTTGATTGAGTGGGATGAGTTGTGGAGTAATGTCCACAATTACATCTGCATATACATATAGGTATAAATATAAATAAATAAATTCATAAGATAACTAAACAACATGGTTTATCCTCCATTAAAGTGTATCTATTTTATATAGATCCCTCATATCTTAAAAGACTCTCTCTTATCTTAGTTGGTCCATCTTATCTTAAAAGATACTCTCTTATCTTAATAGATCTATCTTATTTTAGAAAAAAACTCTCTCTTACCTTAATAGATTCATCTTATCATGAAAATATTTTATCCTTATCCTAATAGATCTAACTGACCTCAAAAGATTCTACCTTGTCCTTATGGATTCATCTTGCCCTAATAAGCATATTTACCCCACACTAGTAACAACCATGATCTAATCCAAAGTAATTAGATATTACCTAGTTTTATCTAGTTATACCCAATCTAATCTAGATCTTATCTAATCTAATGTGATCTAATCTAGTGCGAGTTACTTAATGATGGTACAAAGGATAAGGCCATACTCCAAATTCACTTAAGCCTAAATTGGTGACTTAGAACAACTAAGCCCTACACGACAACTTGACCTACATAATAGGTTACATAACTTATCCAACCAACCTAGAAGCAAAACAACAAGACAGACACTGCTTAAACTTATTTAACTCATAACTGCCTCCTACCCTACTTTGGGTACATACGAATCTGCCTTAACTACATGTCCCTAATTCAGATAACAACTTCAAGAACAAAGATCGAAGATGATCGGCTTCATCAAATCAAGGAAGGATAAGATTCAAGCTAGATCCTCAAGGGAATCAAGATCCACAATCTTGGATGGAGTCTTTTCTTACCCTACTCCTTCTTACCCAAACCAACATACGCTTTAAAACTATCTTTTACCCTACATAATAAAGTGGATATACATATACCCATGTTTTCGTAATCACCTGCTAATTTGTATTATAAACTTGAACAAAAAAATCTTTTGGTATTAAAACCCCATAGAAATTGAAACATAGATTACAAACCAATCTTGGTATAATCCTTTTTCCTACAAATCTCGAGGACGAGATTATTTTTAAGGGGGGTAGGATTTGTAAAGCCCAAAATTAGTAGCAAGGAAAAAATATATTTAAGTTAGTGTTTAGGGATTTTTGAAACCTGTGGATGTTATTTGATCTCTGCTTTTGAATGTTCGATTAAATGGAATTAAGTTAGCCAAATAACAAAAATAAATAAAAAAATATACAAAGTTCTTGCATTTTGTATTGGCATTTAAATTGTAAGACAAGTCCAAAATTAGGAAAATTGGAAGTTGGAAATAGAAAATAAAAGAAGATAGAAAGAAAATTTTAATTAAGCCATTTATTCCTCCCCTTAACTATGAAGTTTAAAATATTAACGAATAAATAAATACAGTAAAGATAAATGAAATAATTCTACAAACACATGTGAAGTACTGATATAATGCATTCTCGAAATTGAGTTAAACTTGAATCAAATTCGAATTTGGATTTGAATATAATAATAAAAAAATAAAACAAAAGGAATAAGCCTGGTAGCCTTGACTTGGGCCACATTTCATCGTCGGCCCATTCAGCTCTAGTACGCATCTGATGCCGCTCGGTGATCCGCCCACGCCTGCGCTTCCTGTTGTCGCGGCTTGTCTCACCGCATGGTGGACCCGCTTGTCATCTTCCTAGTTGGTTCAATGTCCGCGCGTGCATGGCGTGGCAAGCCTCCAGCTCGGTTCCGATCTTCACGCACTTGATCTCCCGTACTAGGTATAAAGGTAACCTCAGGTAGCGCTACCCTTCACCGTATCTCCGTGGCCTTTCTCATAACCAGATCCCGAGCGCCAAGGTTGTGGCTCCCTTGACCTCCATTGCCGCAAAAGAGGGGGCAGAAAATCCGAAATGCCGCTACTTGCTTGCGAAGCCGCTTGGCCTCGGCTTGTAGCTCAGGGGAAACTCGCCGGAGTACGCTGGCATATGGACTTCAGTTCGGGAACTAGGGGTGGCCAGTGTGGCGGAATCGAAGCTCACTAGATGTGTTGTTCGCGGCATGGCCACCATTGCCGCTGGGCATAGAAATTGGACCTCGCCACTGCACAATCACCGGTAAATCCTACACTTCCGTGTTCGCCATGGCCTCGGCACGGTAATGCGTTAACAAATTTTGGGGAATCGGGCTCCAGGGAGTTGAATCCTGGATTCCGGCGAACCCGCCGCAATGGGGTGTGCGCGTTCGAGCTTGGCTGCTGGGAGGTTGGTGGTGATCTCCTGGCCGTTGGTTCGGATGTGATCGACCGAGATTAAAACTGGTGTACCCACTCGGCGGGGTTCGATCCTAGCCGTCGATCGCTAAGTGAACGGATCGGGTGTATTTAAAAATCTGGTCGTTGATTCCCGATCTAACGGGCCACGTCGCGGACCAGCCTAGGGCTCGGTGGTCTAATCAAGACCGCGCATATCTGATCCAACGGTTCATATAGCGTACCGGTTCGTTTAAAAATATTAAGTGATCCTCGACGTTGATTTCTAATCGGACGGTTAGTATCGAGAGATACCCCTTCGCTACGGCTATCTTACAAAAGAGTCCCCGGACTTTGCCAGAATGAACCCGCCATCCTTGGCGTGTGCAAAGTAATTGCGAATGAGCCCAGATCTTTACGTAGAAGACCCTAGACTTATTGTAAATATTGGCCGCTGTCCAGGGGAAGCATAATGAATATAAAATAAAATCAAGAAATAGGTTTTTAGTATAAAAATAAGTCCATAAACTTGTTTAATCCGTATTTAATTCATTCTAACTCCGAATTGACCCATTCCAGTTTCTATAATCTTGTATTAATATTGTTTATCACCTAGTACCTTTATTTAACCATGAAACTTGAATTAAAATTTGCTCAATTGAATTAATCTATTCTAGGTGCTAAATGATTTTAGAAATTCATAACTCAATATCCGTAGCTCCGAATTTAGTGGTTCTTGTTTCTACGATCTTGTAGCAACGCGTAGATCATAATTATGCAGTTGTTCTTATGTTTGGTGTGATGTTAATTTTGCATATACACATGTTTGTCTGTATTGCTACGACTAGCAGTGAGGTCACGAGAATCTGAAGATCATCCTGGTACCTGGAATCTCAAGTCCCAGGCAAGTTGTGCCCTTGATCACTTCTTTTTACCCACTCATGTTCTAATTAATCATAATGATCTGCATAGGCTAATTTTGATGGGACCTAATAGGTTACCCTAGTTTGTCTATCTTTCTGCCTTGTTTATCACTGAACTTTTTGGGTAGTACTTGCTAGTGCTATATGTGGTTTTGGGCATTGAGATACACATTATTCATGATTATACTTTTGTTATCCGTTGTTATTTACTGTTCATGATAAGATCATTATGTTAATTGGAACATGGAGCGACCACCCGGGAAAACAGTGCTACCACAAGGGTTTATGGACGCCCTTGGCTGATTAATTAAGAAAGCTAGTGGAGGACTACCTTACCCAAAAGGGGCAAGGGCAGTAGGGGAGTGGTCAGTGTAGGGAGGTCCTTGGTTGATTTTGCTGCGATGGCGGTCAGGCAAGGGATCCCTGCATTGGAGCTTCCTATAAACTGTAGCGGGTTTTCTGAAGCTAGTGGAACTTTGTAAAGGCCTCGTAGTGTTATCCTGCCTCACCTCCTCGGTAGAGGTGTATGGGAAGTCGCGATCCCTTGGCAGATGGGTAACATGACTTGTGGGTAAAGATGCGCAACCTCTGCAGAGTGTAAAACTGGTATACTAGCCGTGCTCATGGTCATGAGCAGCTCGGACCCTCACATGATTAAATTATGGAACTAAATTCAATTTGTCATATGCATTGCATCGCAGGTGAGGTTGTTACTTTTGTTCTACTACTTAATTGGGTTGGTATTTACTTATACTTAGTAATTGCTAATAAAATTTTGACCAACTTTAAAAGCAATGCTCAGCTCTAACCATCCTCTTTGATAAGCCTTACACTTCACGTGAGCTCCCACCTTTGGCGAGTTCATGCACATTATTCCCCACAACTTGTTGAGCGATGAACGTATGTGAGCTTACTCTTGTTGTCTCACACCCCCCCACAGGTCAAGAACAGGTACCGCAGGATGAGGCGCATGAAGGATGCGGCGATGTGTTCGTGAGAGGTCTAGTCCGTCGTCTCCCAGTCAACTTTGGGTTGCTGGACTGTTGTCTCCTTATAATGTAATTAATTATTTATTTTGTATAGAACTCCTATTATATAGTAAAGATGTGACATTCGATCCTGTGTCATGATTCATCATATGTGTGAGACTTGGTCCCAGCACACCTGGTGATTATATTCGCGCCCGGGTCTTGGTGCCCCAAAACCCGGGTGTGACAGTTAGTCTCAAAGACCAATCCAGATTGTCGTTCTTTTGAAAGTCATAAGCTGTCTCCAACAAGGGACGGTAAACCGTTATGTCCGCCAAATTTAGCGGATGGAGACGTTCTCTACGCCTCCAGCAAGAGACTCCAAACCATGCGCTAAAATTTAGCGGTTGCCTCTGAGACGCTAAGTCTGCCGGACATACGACCACTCGCTAAACACTATTCAATCATGCGTGCTGCCTCCTCCGTTCACTCCCGCACCCATGCACCGTACCACTGCCGGCGAGGACTAGCTTGTTGCCGACGCCGGTGAGTGTGTGATCGCTTATGAGTGCATAGTCATGGGGCTCGTCCCAACCGGCGCAGAGGCCACCGTGCTGGTCATGGTGTTCGTGTGGCTTTGGTTTCTTGTGTCCAGTTGGAGAGAAGCTGCATGAAGGTGGGAGAGAGAGACAACAGTAGCTCTGCGACTATGCCATGCATATGTTCGACGAAATGGCCGAAAAGAAGGATAGAAAATAAACAATGGTTTTTTGAAGCAATCTGTAATATATATATATATATATATATATAATGAAAGATGGTACAACTTTAGATATAGAGGATCGAGTTTAGAGAACGCTGCCGGAGATGATGAAAATATAGAGGATGAAATCTTTTAGAGAGAACTATAAAGGACATAGAATATTTTTTTAGAAGATAAAATTTAAAGTACGTTGCTGTAGATAGCCTAAGCACTACGTGTTAGTCCATCTAGTCAGTTCAGAATGATGTCATCTTTAGAAACATTTCTGGTTCAGTGCATAGCTGCAAAGTAATATTTAAAGTAGAGTTTGCACTAGTTATTCTAAGAGTAAAAGGAAAATAGCAACCTCAAATTGACTAGTTATTCGAAGTAATCTTTTCTATTTTTTGTAAGCTTTTTTTTCTTGAAGTTTTGCACCAGGATGTATTCCGTTTCTTTGATAAAGGAATAATCGACATCTCAGCAGTGTTGTGTATGTGAAAACACTACTGAACAACCAAGAAAAGAAGTCTAATAACATTTGAGAATTTACTGTCCGATGAACGCTAGATAGCAGATGTACTTCTAGATAATGAATCATTGTCGACTCCTCTTCTCTTCCCCTTGACGTGTTGTGACATTTCCGTGTAATAAATCGAAAAGGGACAGTGCCCAGGTCAGAAGAGTAAAAAAATCAGGACCATCACATACGCATCCACCACCACGAACAGTCTCAAAAGGGACTTACCATCCACCATCCGATCGGACGACATGGGTGCGCAGACCTGGGATGCCGGACTCCGTGCGGGCTGCGAAGGGACGTCAATGACGAATTCCCTACCGAGTTATGGGATATCAGACCCATCACCATTATATTTGATCCATCACCATATCCATCCCCATACCCATCATGGGTGCGAAATCCATCCCATACCCATCCCCATTCGCATCCCCCTTCGGGTTTCGGGTCCCCAATGAGTTCTCATCCCCAATTAAAGAATAACTAGGTACTAACAGCTAATACAAACTATCCAGATTTCATACATCACCACATCGGCAAGCACTCGTCTATGAACTATGATTCATTCATCTATCCATCTGTTGGAAGTCAAATTGAGCAGCGCGGACAGTCCGGCGCTGAGGCCGGACGGTCCGCGGTCCGGACAGTCCGCGGTGGTGGCGCGGACGGTCCGCGCGCGCGCAGAGTCAGTTAGGGTTCCTAGTTTCTCGCGGGATTTGTTACCTAAAACCGCGGGATTAACTCGGGAAACAGTTGGAAACGGATCCAGACCTCCCCCTTTATATAGATGAAGGGCTACGGCCGATTAAACCCCCATCAATCGAACAAATCAAGTCTATTTCTCGTTTTTACCTTACGCATTAGGAATAGTTCTAGTCTAGTTCTAGTTTAGCCTCTCAATCTCCAAATTCTCCGCCTCTCTTCGACTCTACGTCGATTAGAGGAGTCTAGGTCGGCCTGCCGAGCCTAGACGACACCTAGGATCTCTCCTCCCCGACGGGGTCCCTCCCGGGAGCGAGATCCAGGCGCCGCCGGCGACCTTCGCCACCCCCTGCGCACGTGCGGACCGTCCGGCCATCAGGCAGGGAACCTTTGCCCCTGCTCTAGGTCGCGGACCGTCCGCGCCTGACCAGAGAGCACCGCCGCCGGTTCTTGTTGAGTGATTGGCGCCCCAAAAAGGTGCCAACACCATCAAAAAAGAAATCGGTACTTCGGGACCAATAGAAGAAATGGAGAAATGGAGTCTCCTTACCTTCCTTGGTCACCATCCGAGTTCGTTGGCGCCTGAGAATACATGGTCGTCACCGTCGTCCTAGGCTCCTAGCAGTCGGCGTAGTGTACGACTGGTTATTTTAGGGTTTTGTTTTTTTCTAGTCTGCTAGTTGCCTTATTGGGCTAGGACCTGAGGTCTGGCGCGTTGCTGTGCTGGGTTTGGTGGCCGGCTCATCCTCAACTCATTCATACAAACAGGACAGGTGTACACGTATGAAATACCCATGGGTAATCGGGTTCGGATTATTGCTTCCCAAACCCATACCCGTTTACCCAATGGGTGGAGATTTTGTCCCATATCCATACCCAAGGGGACAATTTTTGTCTCATACCCGTACCCTCATAGGGGAATTCCCCACGGGTTAGCGGGTATCGGGTCCCCATTGACATCTATACTCGAGATCAGGGGAGATGGAGTCGGACTGCGGAAGGTGAGGCGGCGTGCCGGCGTGTCATGTCTGTGCCTGCTGCGTCTTCCCAGGATGTGGGCGTGTAACAGTAAGTACTCTAGAGTTGGACCGTGGGCCGTGTTTAGCGTACTAATCTGGTGTCAGGGTTCAATTGGAGTCTGTAATGGCCTAGTAGAGACCGGCTATATATTCTGTACTTGACCAGTTGGCAAATTACGAAGAGAATAAACCAGAGAAACAGATCCGTAACAAACTCACCTCGGGTTGTTGTGTTCCGCTGTCCCTCCGACGTACTCACGTCCCGGCGGTGGCTCGCTGGGGGCCACGGGACGTCTCAGGCGGTATCAGAGCCGTGGTCCTTGGAGGTCTCCACGACGGTGTTGTCCATCAAACCATCAGTGCAGACGCGTTTGCTGACGGAGATGATGGAGGTCGCGGAGCAGAAGAGCGAGGAGCGCTGGGACTGGATGATGAAGATTCTAGAGCGCTTGGGCGACAAGGTGGAGGCGATGGAGATCGGGCAGCAACGTCTTCAACGTCAAGCAGAGGCGATGGAGGCGGGTCATCAACGTCTTCATCACCAAGTTGAGGCTGCTGCAACATCTGCGAGGAAGGTGGAAGAGGAACGATCCATTCTGGCGCGGCAGGTGGACGAAACCGGGAAGTCGGTGTCGCGACTTAGTTTGGAGTGGATGGCGAAGGAGATGGAAGGTATGGAAACTGAGTCTAAGAGGGAAGTGTGTAACCAAAGGCGGTCTGAGGGTGGTGATCGGGAGCATGGTGAGCGGGAGTTTCGTGTGGATGATCAGCCGGGAGGAAGTAGAGAGCATCGTGAGAAACGAGGTGGAAATATGGGAACCGGGTGACTGATCCACAAGGAGGGAATAGAGATTATCGGCCTTCAGATTTGCCGAAGATGGCATTCCCCAAATTTCAAGGTGCTAAACTTAAGATTTGGTTCGATAAGTGTTTGGAGTATTACAATATCTATCAGGTGCCTAAGTTTTTGTGGCCGTCATCAGCTTCCCTGCACATGGAAGGAAATGCAGCACGGTGGGTGCGAGAATACAAGAGGAGTCAAGGATTGGGAAATTGGGCCTAGTTTACTCAAGCAGTTCAGGAAAAGTTTGGGGCAGAAGAGGATTCCCAAGCAATGAGGGGTTTGTTGCAGCTGATGCAGAGGTCTAGTTTAGAGGAGTACGTTCATGCTTTTGAAGAGGCCAAGTATGCTAATACTTTACACAACCCTGGGTTGGGAGAAACTTTCTTTGTTTCTCAGTTTGTAAAAGGCTTGAAGGGGGAATTGTAGGGGCATGTGTTGGTGATACTTCTGGCTCAGATACAGCAGGAAGTGGTGGAGATGAACAAGGCCAAATTTTAGAGGAATTATTTAGGGAGCAAAGTGATGGTTAACACAGCGAAAGGAGATCCTAGAGCAGTAACTGGCCCTGTTGATTTGGCTAAGGAGAGGCAGCTGAGAGATTTTCGGAGGCTAAATGGTTTATGTTTTGGTTGTGGAGAGAAGTACGAGCCAGGACATCAAGATAAATGCCAAAAAGAGGTGGAGCTCAATTACATAATCTGACTATAGAGGATATGGGGTTTGTATTGTCAGATGAGGTGTTGCAGCAGCTAGATCAGGAAGATAAGGAAGTGGAGGAAGCATATAAGTTGTCTATAAATGCTATCAGTGGAACTGACCGTGAGGATTGTATGAGGGTTCGGGCTCTGGTCCAAAATCGAGTACTGGTGATGTTGGTAGACTCTGGCAGCTCCTCAAGTTTTGTCAGTCAGAGAATAGTAGATCAGTTGGCCTTATCAACTGAAGTGGTTTCACTAGTAAGAGTACATGTGGCTAATGGTGAGTCTATGTTGAGTTCAAAAAGGGTGGCATCACTGGAATGGTGGGCAGAAGGACACTCTTATGCCAGTAATATGAGAGTACTGGATTTAGAAGCTTATGATGCTATATTGGGGTATGATTGGCTAAAGAGCCATAGTCCTATAGAGTGTGATTGGGACAACAAGGTGCTGACATTCTGGGATAAAGGGGTAAGAGTGTAGCTGAGGGGGATGGTGAAGGAAGTACAAAAGTGTTGCAAGTGTCAGCTGTACAACTGAGAAGGTGGATGAAGATAAATGACGTGTGGGCTTTTGTGATGTTAGAAACAATGCAGGAGGAAGGTGCTGAAAAGGAACAGGACCACTGAGGCAGATACTTAAGGAGTTTGAAGATTTGTTTGTTGTGCCCACTGGACTACCTCTGGTTAGGATGTATGACCATCATATACCATTGCTCCCAGGGTCTATTCTGGTGAATTCCAGGCCTTATAGGTATTCACCTTTCCACAAGATAGAAATAAAAAGGCAAGTGATAGAGTTATTAACTGCAGGACTGATAGTGCCCAGTGCCAGTCCATTTGCATCCCCCGTATTACTAGTTCAGAAGAAAGATGGCAGCTAGAGGTTTTGCATCGATTATAGAAGGTTGAACTCCATGACCATCAAGAACCGATTTCCCATGCCCTTGGTGGATGAGATCCTGGATGAGTTGGCAGGAACTCAGTTTTTCATAAGTCTAGACATGACTGCGGGGTATCATCAGATTAGGATGGCAGAGGAGGATGAGGGTAAAACTACGTTCAAAACTCATCATGGCCATTACCAATTCCGAGTTATGCCTTTTGGACTGACAAATGCACCAACGACATTCCAGTGTGCCATGAACACAGTGCTAGAACCGTTTCTACGGAAGTTTGTTATGGTATTCTTGGATGATATATTAATCCACAACCCGAGTCTAGAGGAGCATTACAAACATCTCAGGATGGTATTGTCCAAGCTCAGAGAACATAAGTTTTTCTTGTAGCATAAGAAGTGTGTTTTTGCGAAGAAAGA
Source organism: Zea mays (assembly GCF_902167145.1). Taxonomy (NCBI): domain Eukaryota; kingdom Viridiplantae; phylum Streptophyta; class Magnoliopsida; order Poales; family Poaceae; genus Zea; species Zea mays. Next base: position 109,781,654 of record NC_050102.1, read on the forward strand.
GCTGAAATATCTTGGACATGTTATATCCAGAGATGGGGTAGCGACAGACCCTGCAAAGACAACTACTATGCTGGCATGGCCTAGACCATAGAATATCACTGAGTTAAGAGGATTTCTGGGGCTTACAGGGTACTACAGGAAGTTTGTGTGTGGGTATGAAGTTCTAGCATGACCCCGCACTCAGCTGCTGCAAAAACGACATGGGTTCAAGTGGAATGATGATGCTCAAGCAGCGTTTGAGGCCCTAAAAAAGGCTATGACGTCTATTCCTGTCTTGGCCCTACCACGATTTGATCATCCTTTTGTGGTAGAGACAGATGCATGTGAAAACGGAATGGGGGCAATGCTCATGCAACAAGGAAAGCCCATAGCTTATATCAGCAAGGCTTTAGGAGAGAGGAATAGACACATGTCTATCTTTGACAAAGAGTTTTTAGCCTTAATCCTTGCTGTGGAGAAATGGAGGCCATATCTGCAAAGGAGTCCTTTTGTTATCAAGACTGATCATAAGTCACTTACATTTTTAGGGGAGCAGCAACTACAGTCCGAACTACAAAGGAAAGCTATGGCAAGATTAATGGGCCTTCAGTTTCAGATTGTTTACAAAAGAAGGGGTAGAGAATCGAGTAGCTGATGCTCTATCCAGGGTGGGGGCTATGATGGAGCTGGCTGTTCTTTCTGAAGTACAACCATTGTGGATTCAAGAGATTTTGAATTCCTATGAGACAAATGTTGAAGCTCAATAGTTAATTACTCAGTTGTTGGTGCATAGTCCCAATGAACAAGGGTTTAGTTTGCAGCAAGGTATTGTCAGGAAAGGTGACCGAATCTGGATATGGTTCAACTCTGCCCTTAGAACCAAACTGATAGCAGCTTTACATGACAATGCCATGGGGGGCATTCTGGCATAGATGCAACTTAGAGGGTCAAGAAACTTTTCTGATGGAAGGGACTTAAGGTGGATGTAACTCAGTTTGTGCACCAGTGCCTGACCTGTCAATAGGCAAAATCAGAAAGGACTCATCCAGCAGGTCTGTTATAGCCTCTTCCTGTTCCACAAGGAATTTGGGAAGATGTCACAATGGATTTTATCGAAGGGCTGCCAAAGTCTGAAGGTTATGACAACTATCATGGTAGTAGTGGATAGATTCACAAAATATGGACATTTTCTTCCACTCAAACACCCTTTCACTGCCCAAGGAGTGGCTCAAGTATTCTTGGACCAGGTGGTGAAGTTACATGGACCTCCCAAATCCATTGTATCAAACAAAGACAAGATTTTCATTAGCTCTTTTTGGAAGCACCTATTTCAACTTATGGATGTCAAGTTGCTGTTTTCAACTGCCTATCATCCGCAGACTGACGGTCAAAGCGAACAGGTGAATCAATGTTTGGAGACATATTTAAGGTGTGCAGTAAATGCTCAGCCGTCTAAATGGAAGTTGTGGTTGGCCTTGGCAGAAATTTGGTACAATACTACTTACCATACTAGTCTGGGTTGTACTCCTTTCAAAGCACTATATGGATATGATGCTCCGATGTTGGCATTACCTCAATCTGGTGTTCCTGAGGATGGGTCAGTAATGGATTGGCTGGCTGACAGGGTTGCTTTCTCAACTCATCTCAGAGAACAACTCGCTTGAGCTCAAAATCGGATGAAACAAATGGCTGATCGGGGACAGACGACAAGAGAGTTTTAGGTTGGGGAGATGGTGCTGCTAAAGCTTCAGCCATATGCTCAAAAAATTATGGTAAACCGTCCTTGTCCAAAGTTGGCTTTCAAATTTTTTGGTCCTTTCAAAGTGTTGGCTAAGATTGGTGTGACAGCTTACAAATTGGATCTACCAGATAGTGCTCAAGTTCATCCGGTGTTTCACGTTTCGCAACTGAAACCTTATCATCCATCGTATACTCCGGTCTTTACTTCTTTGCCTCCATTAGTGGACCTCTCAAGGACTGGCATTATTCCTGAAGAAATTCTTGATCGACGTTTGGTGTGCAAAGGCAATCAAGTTGTTCCACAAATTCTTATTCGCTGGTCTAGTGTTCCAGTGGAATCCGCAACTTGGGAAAATTATTATGTGTTGAAGAACCGTTTTCCAGACGCCATCGCTTGGGGACAAGCGGATACTGAGTCCCGGGGAATTGTCATGTGTGTGCCTGCTGCGTCTTCCCAGGATATGGGCGTGCAACAATAAGTACTCTAGAGTTGGACCGTGGGCTGTGTTTAGCATACTAATCTGGTGTCAGGGTTCAATTACAGTCTGTAATGGCCTGGTAGAGACCGACTATATATTATGTACTTGGATAGTTGGCAAATTACGAAGAGAATAAACCAGAGAAACAGATCCGTAACAAACTCACCTTGGGTTGTTGCGTTCCGCTGTCCATCCGACGTACTCACGTCCCGCCGGTGGCTCGTCGGCGGCCACGGGACGTCTCACGGCGTCCATGCCTTCGCGACGACGTGGGAGAGCTGATATTTGCCGTCACCACGAAATACATTCGTAAAATTGTCATGAGACCTACATTTCATAGACACAAATAGATCCACAATCTATAAATACACGGATAACTATAACAAACAGTCAATATTTCAAGTGGCAATTTTCCAATTATTTTGCTTTTTCACTCGTCCCGCCGAGGCCTTGGACATGGGCTACATTTTTTTTGCAGATAGACAAAGCAATAACCCAGTCAGAAGCATGAGTTTAAACAGCCCAGCAACCTAATGACTACTGGGGCTTCCTTACGTTGGGCTAGTTAGGCTAGGCGCTAGGCCCATGTTGAGGCCCGTCGTAGCTGCACTAGCAGGGGAAAAACGGAGGCGATTACATCAAGAATGGAAGAAACTAGGTAGCATTTGGTTTCGCTTCAAAGTATGATCGGATAAAGCTCCTTCCCTTCTTAATTTATTATTTTTTGGATTAGTTCTATGTTGGATGAAGTGACTCTTAAAAAAGAAATATTCCAATTAGATGTTGAACCATCCAACTCTCCAAAATCTTCTGAACAGAGTTGCTCCTCCATCCAACTACCCTAGCTGCCCATCTGATCCGATTTCAAAGTCGAGTAGGGATTGGGTTGGTCACTAGTTTTTTATTCCTTCAGGAGACCAAAAACAAGACAACACAATTAAATAAAGCTTTATCTTTATTCTTTACTCTATCCATCTCGGAGGAAAGATAGTTAAATGACGAAGATATTAAGAATCAACATAGAACAATGAAGAGCATCAAAGATAGATGCTACATGATATAAAGATGAAGTACATAATTCAACCTTATTAAACGTTACTTCCTTCCTTCTTTTATTATTTAACGAAGGACTACAATAATACCTTCGGCTCCTTAGAATTACAATGCAAAGGTAAGAGAGATACAACTTCGTAGGCAGAGTGAAATAATTTCTCCTGACCAAAAACATGTCCAATGCACAACATTGTTCCTCTATTTATGGTAAAAAATACTTGATATAATGATATGGTTGATGTGACCATGGAAGTCTATATTGATGATGCCAGTACCCTAAAACAGGGGTACCCCTTACTACCGTATGAAGACATAGTACCCACGCGGCTATCTTTAGTCGCGTGGTAAAGGAGTTGTGTGTTGGACCAGACCATGGCTCGCCCCAGCCTCGGGCGACTACTCTGGGCCAGCGACAGCACCCGACCCCTCCACGTGGACGGTTCAGGGGCCGCCACGTGGCCAGAGAAGAAGATATACTCCAAGGTATCAACAGTGAGTCCGGACCCCCATGGGAAAGTGCCGGACCCTTGTATATACAGACCGGGCCTCTAGGTAAGGTCCAGGACCCCCACGGGCGCAAACCGGACCCCTAGGATGGGGTCCGGACCCCTCCATGTGGGGTCTAGGCCGCTCACGGCAGGGTCCCAGGATTCTGGGACAGAGAATGCCCAGGCCTTAATCAAGGCCAGACGGGGGTCCGGAGCCGACACGTGTCCGGACCTTATCGTATACTCTTCTGCTCCCGGCCCAGGCGGAGATCCGATGCTGCCGCGTGGCCTACTGCATGTGACGTAAGCCAACGGGCAGAGCCTGACGTAAGGCCTCGGGACTGCGTGACCTCTGCATTTATTGTGGATAAGGCGCGCCGCCTATCCATTCCACTGGCAGGCGATGTGCCGCCTCAGCATTTATTGAGCCCTGTCCATTCCACTGGTAGGCGATGTGCCGCCTTCGCATTTATTGAGCCCTATCCATTTCGCTGGCAGGCGGAGACCAGTCCGTTCCGCAGGCGGCGTGCCTGTCCATTCCATTGGCAGACGGTACACCCATACTGCCGCGTGCACTACGCCCATCATTACTCGTACGTTACCAAGGAAGCAGCCGCCGCGTGTCAATACTATGCGGACTGCGGACATCGAGGCGCACAGGAGATTGCACAGGCGTTAGTTACTCCTATAATATATTCCTTCCGTTATGTTCCTGGACCCACATGTCGGGCTCAGCATCCTTGTATGTGCCTCCCTTGAGCTATAAAAGGAAAGACACACAACGTTACAAGGCAGATTCACTCAGATTCTTAGACTCACAAGTTCATACAAGCTCTCAAGCTCATAGACTCAATACAACACACAGACAGTGGAGTAGGGTATTACGCTTCGGCGGCCCAAACCACTCTAAATCCTCGTGTTCACTCGTGTTCATTGATCTCCCGATAGACAGGCAAAACGCTTAGGCCCCTCCCCATCTTAGGATTTAGGGCGGGTGCGTTCCGCCACCCGGCCGGAGAATTTCCTCTCCGACAGATGATATTATGATAAAATTAGTTATCCATACATCTCATTTGGTTGACTTGCATCTTGCTTTTGCGAGGATGTGATAGTATGGTTCGAAGATGAACCCACTCAAATATGTTTTTGGTGTATCATTTGGGATGTTCTTGGGCTTTATTATTCACAACAAAAGCATAACTATTCATCATAAAAACAGAGAATATTAAGAGAGTTTAGGTCCCTACATGCAAAAAAACTTGCAAAAGTTCCTAGGAAAGGTGAACTACTTAAGAAAATTTATTGCAAAATTGTTTGAAAAAAATATTCCATTTACCATATTGTCGGTGTTTCGTACCTCACTCTGACAAGTAATTTTTTTGTACACGTTCTGGGCTCTCGAGGGTGTGCGGAGAGCATAAGATTTATACTGGTTCGAGTAGAATGTCCCTACATCTAGTCATCGGTGGCTTGCACTACCAACATCATTGATGATCAACCTCTTAGTAGGGGTTACAAGCAGTCGAGAGAGGGAGAAGAGGCTCCCAGATCTCTTATCAGGGTGAAAGTGGAGCTTATAAGCTGCAAGGTGGAGTCCTAGCTAAGTCTTGGCTTGGCGGGGCTTCGACCTCCTGGTCCTCATTGGTGCTCCTCCTCCTGTTCGTCCTTATGGGTTCGTCTTTGTCTGAAGGTGTCCGGTTGTCTCCAAGAGCTTTCTCCTCGGTCCGTCCTTCTGTTCCTCACCCTCTGCTCGGAAGTTGGCCTCTACCTTTTATAGGTCGGGATAAGGATCAGTCAACGGTGGCTTTCCCGGGAAGGAGCTATAAGGCATGGGTAAATCCAACACTTTACCTCAGGTGAGGCCACACGTACTTGTGGGGCCCAGGGCTGCCTGGCTGTCGCATATTTATCGTGGTGGATGACGTGGTGCAGCGATGGTCCTAGATGTCATCATTCCGGCTATGCCGACCCTTGGCTTTCATAGCCTGGGGCTCGACGCAGCCCGTCGTGTAGTGCCCTACGAGAGGTCTGCGCACTTAGGCCTAGTTCGATAGGCCATAAGTGCACCACAGACTGAGGGGCGCACTGGCCATCAATGCGACGTAGTCCGGGGGCTCGTAGGTCATGAGCGCTATGCGGCCCGAGGGGTTCATAGGTCATGAGTGAGAAGCACACCGACGTCCATGCTCTGGCTCGGTGCCAGACGTGGTTAATGCGACTAGTCATTTATGGTAGGTTAGTCTAGGGCCGTGCGCGGGATCCACTCGAGTGGTTCCCTTCTCACACGCCTGGCCTCCCTTGTCAGTTTTCGCCACGCCCGGCCCTAGGGTTAGTGTCGCGGGGTTCGACCAGGGGCGAGTCTTTTAGGGTTGACGTATATGCCTCTTCCGACTAACTAACAGACCCCAACGATCAGGGGTTCTTTCCTCAGCGCGCTCACTGACCAGTGGGTCCTAGGGTCTGGGGATCATTCCCCCGACAGTAGCCCTCGAGCCCCCGAAGGGGGAGTATCTTCCTTCGAGGGCTGATGATAGGTGGACGATGTCTTGTTCCCTTTTGTCGCTTGCCGCTGTCGAGTGAAATTCACAAAGCCCAATGCTGGTTTTCGGGAACCAGTTGGGCGCTATAAGTAGGGGATCGCTCCGTGCTTACCCCCAACGGTTTTCAGTTGTTGCTTTGTGCCCTTGTCACACCCGGTTTTAGAAGGCAAACCGAATGCGAACCATGTACGTGCCAGGATCAGCAATTCACGTACACAGCAGTTACATAACTGGACATCATCACACAGTGCTAAAATAATGAAATAAAAGAGGGTATAATAGTCGATTACATCATGATGTCCGAGACATCCACATAGTCTTTAACAATAATCAAAGTGAGGAAAAGAAACGTAGATACACACGACCTACACAGGCAGCCGACTAGGGGTTTGCCGCTAACCCAAGCCTAGAACTCATCGTACTCTTGGAACTCCGGGAAGTCCTCCACGACTTCATCTTCACCTCAGCAGTGGTTGCAATGCGGACTATCTGGGGGGGTTTGGTGTGTAAAGCAAGGGTGAGTACACATCAACATACTGAGCAAAATGTCCCGTTTGGCTGTAGTGGACTAGCTTTATGTGGAGTTAAGTTAAGCAGTTGCTTTTAGTTAGTCAGGTTATTATTTACTAGTAGAAAGCCAGGTTTTAGCATTAGCCCAAGTTATTAACCCAGATGTACCCTTTCCAAACGGAAAGAATACCACTTACCATTACCATAGGTATAATCAAAGTCATCATCCTCATCACCACCTGTAAACCATACATCCCTAACCATGTATCTCTAATCAATGGAGCTCCCTTGGCCGCTCATAACCGCGAGCATGGCTGATATATCAGTTTCATAACACTCTGCAGAGGTTGCGCACTTTACCCACAAGCCGTGATTCCCTCTTGCCTCGGGCCGATCAAACCCTTAAACACTACCAAGGTGAATAGCAGGGTCTCACTACGTAGCCTTTACAAAGATTTCCTGGGGCTGTAGCCACCTGTTAGGTTTCCTAAATGCACCGCACTCCTCCCCAAGAGGCGAACCAACCTTGGCAGAGCAAGCCACATACATCGAGCCCCATTAATGGCACGACGACAAAGCGAACTACACCCCAGTTCCTCTAATTACTCAGCTAAGGGCGTCCCACTCCACCCTCATGGTTGCACTGTTTTCCCGAGCGGTCATCCAACGAACAGATCCTTACGGAGAGGCACTCGAGAAACCGCTCGAGTCCCCTTAAGGGCCACAAGTACCATCATCATAATCAAAAGGGAAAACAGCGTATCATAGATAATCTCATCATGTTCATTTATTAATGTGAAGCCCTAGCATAAAGCTAAACCATAATAACCCAACCAGAATAGGTAAACAAGGACAAGATAAACAAAAGCTAGTCAATCCTTAGGTATAAACTGTGTAAATGCAGGGAATGAATTATAAGAATGAGTAGGACATAGATGGGTCAAGGGACATTTGCCTTCACCAACTAGATGCTGCTGAGGGTCTTCACCTGCAACTCCTTCGGACTCCGCCAACTAACTGTTATCTATACGAGTTTCAAACATACATTCCACAAGTTTTAATACAAAAGAACAGTACACCAAACAATATAATGCAATAAATAGACAGACGTTCGACGCAGGGCTCACACCTATGACTAAGCGAGAAAAAGAAAGTAACGGTCGAGGCTACGGTCGAAGAGCGACCACATCACACGATTATAAATTAAAATACTCGTCTAAACAGAATGGTATTAATTTAGCCATCGCATTTAGCATAGGGTAAAGTCATGTTCCATGTTTAATTATTATAAGCAGATAAAGGTAAATTAAAAGGATTGTCGCGCGGCGAGACACGCAACACAGCACTTAAATTGAATTAAGAAATAAATGACTCGTCGCATGACAGAGCGCGCAACGAGACACTTGCAATAATTATAAAGAGACGTTAAGCGTCGTGCGGCGAAACGCATGACGGAAAATATCAACTGAACTAAATTTAAAACGAAACATCGCGCGATGAACCGCGCGACACAGATCATTAATAAAGATGAATTTAAAATGAATTGTCGTGCGACGAAGCGCGCGACGTAGCACATCGACTAAACTAAAATTAAAAAGGGATTAAGCTGAAAGTCGAATGTCGCGCAACTACAGTCGCGCGCGCGAACACGCTGTGCGCGCCGGGGGCACGCAACCGTAGGGGCGCGAGGCCGCCAGGGCACGGGCGCGTAGGGGTGCGGGCGCGAGGCCGGGGAGGGCGCGCGAGGGCATGGCAGGGAGGGCACGCGACTAGGGGAGGCACGGAGGGTGGGGGGAGAGGAGCAAGAAGAGGAAGGAGAGAGAGAGAGAGAGGAGGGGGCTCACCACGGGTATCCAAATCCGGCGATCAACGTCTCCAAAACCTAGGGCACCACGAGGAAGAGAGAGAGGTGGGAGAGAGAGGGAGTTGTGCACGAGAGAATTGAATGAGGGGAAGGAGAGACAAGGTGTCACACCCGGTTTTGGAAGGTAAACCGAATGCGAACCATGTACGTGCCAGGATCAGAAATTCACGTACATGGCGATTATATAAATGACTCATCATAGCATAATGCTTCGAATAACAATAAAGATAAGTAATAATATGAAAGACTAGAGTCATTTACATAATATAATCAAAGTACACAGAACAGAAACGTAGCCAACGTAAATAAACCCACCACAGGCAGCTGACTGGGGGAGGTCGCTAGCCTAATCCTCGAACTCGTCGAAGTCCTGGAACTCCTGGAGATTCGCCTCGACACCTTCTTCTTTACCTGAGCATAGATTGCACCAAAGGCAACCTGGTGTTTTGTGAAAGCAAGGGTGAGTACACATCAACGTACTCAACAAATGTCCTGTTTGGCTGAGGTGGACTAGCTTTATGTGGGGTTAAGCTCAAGCAGTTGCTTTTAGTTGGTCAGGTATTTATTATCAGTGGAAGCCAAGTTTTAGTAATAACCAACATGTGAACCATTTCCTCATCGAGGAACATCATCATCATAGTCGAACCCAAAACCATAAACATAATCCTTGTATCTCGAACCATCTGTATCTCTAATCAAAGAGGATCCCAAGGCTGCTCTTAACCGTGAGCACGGCTGATATATCAGTTTCACTACCCTCTGCAGAGGTCGCACACTTTACCCATGAGCCGTGATTCCCGTTCTGCCCGGGGAGAGCTAATCCCCATTGACCACTACCTAGGTGGTCCGGCAGGGCATCACTACGTAGCTTTTACAAAGATTCCCTAGAGATCATAGCTGCCCGTTAGGTTTCTCCAGTTTGATAAACACAGTACCCCTCCCCGCAGGAGAGTGACTAACAAAGAGCAAAACGAAAGAACCTCGGCACTCAGCCTCGGCAGAGCAAGCACTGTGCCTGGACCCATTTGACGGCACGACGGCTAAGCAACTACACCTCCAGTTCCTCCAATTAATCAGCTAAGGGCATCCCATTTCACCCTCATGGTTGCACTGTTATCCCGGGTGGTCTCTCAACGAACAGGTCCTTACGGAGAGGTACTCAGGAAACAGCCTGAGCCCCCTAGAGTATCACAAGATCATCAACATCATCAGGATAACAGTATCATAGATAGTCACATCATGTTCATTGATTAAGTTAAGGCAAAAGCAGAGTGCTAACCATAACAACCCAATAGGTCATCAAGGACAAAGTAAAGTGTAAAGCTAGTCAATCCTTAGGTTTCAAGTAAGTAGTGCGGGGTAGTAAGTTATAAATGAATAGGACATAATGGGACAGAGGACACTTGCCTTCACCAAACTGCTGATCAGGGACTTCCTCTGCAACTTCCTCGGGAAACACAGACTGCTCGTTGTCTACGTAAAGTAATCATTCACACTATGCACTTGGGAAGATAACAAACAAAAAGCAACATACCAAACATATGCAGCAGAGAGATCACAAGTTCATAGTTGAAAAGGGATAGGCACTCTGGTGTTCCCTAGGTCTAGGGTAGAGGACTATACAAAGTGATTCATTATCCACTAATCAGGTTTAAGTCAGTGGAGGGATTAAATCATTACATGGTTTTAAGTTCCTAAACTTAGGTGTTTAAGTCCATAAACTTAAGTATTCTAACTTTCATTAAAGTCTACCAACTTCTAATTATCTCAAATAGGGTTCCAATAGCCTTAATCCTATCCTAGTGATTAACTATTAATTGGTACATGGAAACAGCAGGGAAACATTGTTTAAATAGATAGACAAAAACATCATGAGCATTTTGCAATTTGAAGCACCTCATTTGGAGTTCATATGACAAAGTTATGGATTTTACAAGTTTAGGGGTTAAAAATATACCCTAAATACCTATTTTGAATTAAATAAATGTCCCAGGGACCTAACCGAGAGAAACCAGGGACGGCGGGTTCAAATTCCATAAAACCGGGGGTCTCTTTAAGAAAACGCGCGGGCGAAGGGGTATCGGGCTACTACGGTCGTCAGATCTAAAGCGAACGGCCAGGATTAGATCCTGCGGGCGGGCGCGCGAGCGCGCGGCGGCCTGGGCGGCTGACAGGCGGGACCGGGCGGGCAGCGCGGGGCGCGGGCAGGCTGACAGGCGGGGCCCAAACGGCAGGGGGACGGGGTGTGGGGGAAGCGGGCCTGGGCCGCTGGATCTCCGGCGGACGGCCAGGATTAGGATTGACCTAATTAAAACGGGACCGCCCGGTCTGGGACGAACGGTGGGGATCGGGTGGCCGGCCTGGGCTTCTCCTACGGCTAGCTAGGGCGGCGGCGCTCGTCCCCGCGGCGGAGGACTCGCCGGAGACGAGGGGCGCGGGCGTTTGGCGGGTCTCTGGGGCGAACTGAGTGGCCGGGAAGGTTGGGGAGGGCACGGGGAGTCCTCTGGTGGGGTCTGGGTCGGGGCAGGGGCACCGGAGGGGGGCGGCCCACGGCGGAGCGGCTCGGCGACGGCATAAATCTACTCCGGCGAGGAATTACACATGGCAGAAGGCAATACACGGGTCGATAGGGGCGGGAGAGGTTCTTTACCTCAAGGCGGGCTCCGGGGATTCCTCGGCGGCGGTAATGGCGCGACGGTGGCCCGGGGCGGCGGTGGCGGACCTCCGCGGCTGCACGTGGAACGGCGGGTGAGCGCGGGCAGAGAGAAATAGGGAGGGGGAGAGGGAATTGGGGCGCGTCCCGGGTTGCGGACGCCGGGGCGAAGCTCACCGTGGCAACGGACACGGCGGAGCTCCAACGGCGGCCGGGAAACGAGCTCGGGACGGCGGGGATTTGTGGCGGCGGTGCTCTGGCGTGCGCGCAGCGAGGGAGAGGTGGAAGAGGGGTCTGCTGGAGCGCAAATGGGGGAGGGGGAGAGGGCGAGTGGGGCTCGGGGCTCAAGTGGCCAGGGGCGGGGCGGTTGCGAGCTCCACGCGCGACGTGGGCGCGGAGAAGGCGGCCGCGCGCAGCTCGGGCGGCGGTTACGCGAGGACGACGGGGCTGACAAGCCGGGCCCGCGAGCAGAGAGAGAGGGGAGAGCGGGGGCGGCCGCGCGGAAAGCGGCCGCGCTGACGGGCGGGCCCGCCAGGGCAGAGAGAGCGGGGGGGGGGGGGGGGGGGGGGGGGGGGAGAGGGCGCGCGCGCGGGATGGGCCTGGCTGGGCCGAAAGGCTGAGGGGGCGGCGGGGTTGGGCTTCTTTCCTCTTTTCTTTTATTCTGGAATTGTTTTCTCTTTTCTTTTTATTTTCTCTATTTGATTCAAATCCAAATAAGCCACAAATTCAAATTAGACTTTCCAAGAATTATGCACCAAGCAAAAGTGAAATCTAGGGTTCAACATGATGCAACAATTCATACTCCCTTAGGGTTTAACCTATTAAACTATAATTACAAATAAAATAAGCACTTTTCTCCTATAGAAATGAGAAAGAAAAGAATGAGGAAGGATGAGAAAAGGGAAGTAACACCTGAATTTGTGAATATGAGCAAAGAAATTTTATACCCCCAAATTCAGGGTGTTACAAACCTATCCCCCTTAAAAGAATCTCGCCCCGAGATTCAAGGTTGGTCAGCAAAGAGTTCGGGGTATTTGGCCTTCAGATCATCTTCTCGTTCCCAGGTTGCTTCTTCCTCCAAGTGGTGACCCCATCTGACTTTGCACATTCTGATGGTGTTCCTCCGGGTGACTCTGTCTGCAAACTCCAGAATCTGCGTTGGCTTCTCTATGTAGGTCAGATCCTCCTGGACCTCCAAACCCTCCACTGGCAACTGCTCTTCTGGTACTCGCAGACACTTCTTCAATTGCGACACGTGGAACACATTGTGCACTGCTGACAAACTTTCTGGTAGGTTGAGCTGGTAGGCCACTTCTCCACGCTTTGCTTGAATCTGATATGGTCCAACGTACCGGGGTGCTAGCTTGCCTTTGACTCCGAACCTTCTGACTCCCCTGATAGGTGACACCTTCAGATAGACGTAATCTCCCACTTCAAAACTCAGTTCTCTTCTCCTTCGGTCCGCATAGCTTCGCTGCCTTGATTGTGCTATCTTCAGGTTCTCCCGAACCATCTTGATATTCTCTTCGGCTTCAAGTATGATGTCGGGGCCAAACACCTGTCTCTCTCCAGGCTGGTCCCAGTGCAGCGGAGTCCTGCAACTCCGCCCATAGAGTGCCTGAAATGGTGACATCTTCAAGCTGGCCTGGTAACTATTGTTGTAGGAGAATTCTGCATAAGGTAACCTTTTGTCCCATCCTGACTTGTCTTGCAACGCACAGGCTCTCAACATATCTTCTAGGATCTGATTAGTTCTTTCAGTCTGACCGTCTGTCTGCGGGTGATAAGCTGAGCTGAAGTTCAAATGTGTGCCCAAAGCTTCTTGTAGCTGCTGCCAAAAATGAGAGGTGAACTGCGTTCCTCGATCTGACACTATCTTCTTCGGCACACCATGAAGGCAGACTATCCGTGACATGTATAACTCCGCTAACGTTGCTCCGGTGTATGTTGTCTTCACGGGTATGAAATGGGCCACCTTTGTTAAGCGGTCCACAACCACCCAGATGGAATCATAGCCGGCCCGGGTACGAGGTAGGCCAACTATAAAATCCATCCCGATCTCATCCCACTTCCACTGAGGAATCCGCAATGGCTGCAACAATTCGGCGGGCCTCTGATGCTCTGCTTTGGTTCTCTGACAGCTATCACAGATGGCAACATATTCTGCGATTTCTCTTTTCATGCCATACCACCAAAATCTCCTTTTTAAATCCTGATACATCTTTTCACTTCCAGGGTGTATGGAGTAAGCTGTCTCATGAGCTTCCTTGAGGATCAGTTCCCGAATAGGTTTGAGGTCGGGAACACACAATCGGTCCTTGAACCATATTACTCCCTCTTCATCCTCTCGAAAGTCTTTGCCTCTTCCTTCTAAGATCAGCTGCCGGATCTTGTTGATATTTTCATCATCCTTCTGCCCTTCTTTGATCTCCCGCTCTAGGGTGGGCTCTAATTCCACTGTTACTCCTTGCGTACTGTTCAGGAAACCGAGGCTCAGTCTGTTGAACTCTTTGGCTAACTCATACGGCATCGGGTACGAGGCCAACATATTGACTTGACTCTTCCTGCTCAGAGCATCTGCAACAACATTGGCTTTGCCTGGATGGTAATGTATCTCCAACTCATAGTCCTTGATCAATTCCAACCATCTTCGCTGCCTCATGTTTAACTCTGACTGGGTGAATATGTACTTCAGACTTTTATGATCTGTGTAGATGTCGCACTTCTGCCCATACAGGTAATGTCTCCATGTTTTTAAGGCATGAACCACCGCTGCCAACTCCAGGTCATGTGTGGGATAATTTTTCTCATGGATCTTCAGCTGTCGAGATGAGTATGCTACAACTCTTCCTTCTTGCATTAGCACACATCCCAATCCGGTGTAAGAAGCATCGCAATACACTGAGAATGACTTGTGAACATCAGGCAGAACTAACACAGGAGCTGTAGTCAATCTATTTTTCAGTTCTTCAAATGCTTCCTGACATTTTTGGGTCCACTTAAACTCAACTTTCTTCGCTAGTAACGCTGTCATTGGTCTAGCAATCTTTGAGAAGCCTTCAATGAAACGCCTATAGTATCCAGCCATTCCAATGAAGCTCTTGATCCCACGAACATCCTTCGGCGCTTTCCAGTTCAGGATATCTGCTACTTTCTTTGGATCCACTGCCAACCCATCTTGGTTTATGATGTGACCCAGAAATAAGACTTCATGAATCCAGAACTCGCATTTGCCCAGCTTGGCATACAACTGATGCTCTCGAAGCCTTTGCAATACCATCTTCAAATGCTCTACATGATCTTCTCACTTTGAGAGTATATGAGAATGTCATCGATGAACACTACCACAAACTTGTCTAGATAGTCCATGAACACGCTGTTCATCAGATACATAAAGAAGGCTGGCGCATTTGTCAATCCAAAGGACATAACTGTGAACTCATATAACCCATACTTGGTGATGAATGCCGTCTTCGGTATATCTGAGGGTCGGATTCTGAGTTGATGGTAACCAGATCTCAGATCTATCTTCGAGAATACGCTGGCACCTCTGAGCTGGTCGAACAAATCTTCTATCCTTGGCAGGGGGTACTTGTTCTTGACAGTGACTTCATTCAAGGCCCTGTAGTCTATGCACATCCTTTTGGTACCATCTTTCTTCTCTACAAACAACACTGGAGCGGCCCAAGGCGAGGTGCTTGGCCTGATGTAACCCTTCTCTAACATCTCATCTATTTGCTTCTTGAGTTCCACCAATTCTGGTCCAGACACTCGATAGGCTCTTTTGGAGATGGGGGCGGTACCAGGGATAAGTTCTATGACAAATTCAACCTTTCTCTCGGGTGGCATGCCCGTTAGCTCCTCGGGAAATACATCCGGAAAGCCCGACACAACCTTGATAGCCTCGAGCGGGTTGGGCTCCTTACTATCAACTGAAATCTGGTGACAGACTCCCTCTTCTGACTTAGGCATCCTTAGCTCGGCCACAACCTCTTCTCCTGACGGGGACTTCAATGTTACGGTCCTCTTGTCACAACTAACATTTGCTTCATACTTCATTAACCAGTTCATCCCTAGAATAACATCTATCCCGGGGGTGTCTATTACTATTAAGTCACTGGGGAATCCTATCCCCCTTATTTCCACCATTATATTTGAACATATTTTATCTGTTTGCACCTTGCCACCAACCGAATTAATCCTCATGGGCGGCATCATTGCCTCTACTGAGATGTTATGCAATTCTACCCATGTTGCAGTGACAAATGAATGAGTTGCACCAGTATCAAATAGCACTTTCGCGGGATGAGATTCGACTGGGAACATACCTACTGCCACATCTGGTGCATCCTGGATTGCTTCGGCCTCCAAGTGGTTCACCTTTCCACGGTTGTACGCTTGGTTACGATTGCCTGCTGCCGGCTGCAGTACACCTTGCCTTGTTGGAGCATTGGGGTTGGTCTGCTGCTGAGCCATCTTCTTTGGGCACTGCATCGCCCAGTGGCCTTGATCTCCACAGTGGAAACATCCTCTGCCTCCTCCTTGTGCTGGGGCTGCTTGGTTGCTCTGATTTGTTGCTGGGGCAGGAAGGCGAGGTGCCTGGTTGTTCTGCTTCTGATACTGATTACCTCCCTGCTGGCTGTGCGGACGATACTGCTGCTGCTGCTGTGGGTACTGCCTCTGAAACTGCTGCTGATGCGGACGCTGATTCTGATTCTGATATCCCTGTGGGTGACCAGGTCTGCCTTGCTGAGATGAACTGCCTGAGAAACGTGGACGGCTGATGCCTCCGGACTGGGGTCCACTCATCTTGCGCTTCCGATCTTCCATATCCTTACGCTTCTTCTCAGTCATAACTGCCCTATCGATCAGGTGCTGGAAGGTTGGGAAGGTATGATTCATCAGCTGGTAATGCAGGGGATCCACCAAACCTCTCATGAACCTGTACTGCCTCTTAGCATCAGTCTTGACATCCTCGGGTGCATAGCGAGATAGCTGCAGAAACTTGTCTCTGTACTCACTAACAGACATGGGTCCCTGCTTCAGAGCCAGAAACTCCTCCTTCTTCACGATCATCAGTCCCTCTAGCACATGGTACCGACGGAAACTCTCGCTGAATTCTTCCCAGGTGATGGCTTCGGGGTCAGCATGGGTGGCGAGGTAGGACTCCCACCAGGACTGGGCTGCTCCCCTCAGCTGACGAGGGCCATATAGAACCTTCTCCTTGTCGTTACATTGGGCGGTGCGCAGCTCCCTTTCCACTACGCGCAGCCAGTCTTCTGCATCCATGGGGTCAGCAGAATGGGCGAAGGTAGGAGGGTGCCCTCTCATGAACTCACCACGCTTATCTCGTGGCATCTGGGGCATCTGCACCTGCAATTGGGGTTGGGGTTGCTGTTGAGCCTGCTGCATGGCTGCCAGAGTCTGCCCAATGGCCTGCACTGCCTGGGTCTGCATCAAGAACATCTGCTCCACTGACATCGGGGGTGGTGGGGGAGGCTGCCTCTGTTGTTCCTCCTGCTGGTCATGCTGCTCTTGCTGAGCACGCCTGTTGCATCGGCGCCTGTTGTCAGACATCTGTGGAAGACATTCATACATCAGCATTGATCTTACAATCCTTCAGCATAAGAAAAGAGAATACAGAATTCTTCATGACACTGAGTGAACAAAGAGCTTCACTGATCCTCATTCATGATTCAACACAGCTTCTCAGATAAGAAGGAAAGTAAGAGTAAAGGGTTTCCCAACTAAACAACTGACTTCATTAACATTACTAGCTAAGCCAAACTGCAGGGGGAAACCCACATGTTGGCCACAGTCATTACAAAGATTCGAATCCAGCACAAGTTCATCATAACAAGCATGAAAGCAACTGATAAGCAAACTAAACTAAATGGAAGCAACTGATAAGCAAACTAAACTGACTACCTAAGACTGAGACATCTGACTTAAGAATTATTACAAACTCCGACGCTAACGATCTAAGGATCCAGATCTATCCTGGTCTTACAGACAGGGGAACCATAAGTGTGGTGACCACGTGGCGGTGAGCGGTAAGGGTGCTGAGTCCCAACAGGTGCGGGAGAACCACCCTCCTGGTGATGGCGCTCTGCCAGCTCAGCACGCAACTCCGCAATCTCCGTTCGAGCCCTGCTTAGCTCGTCCAGAGAGTGATCCAGCTCAGTGTTAAGCACCGCGACTAGGTTGACTGTGCTGCTCAACCTAGGGTTAGCCTCACCAACAGGTGAGACAACCACACTCTCTGTGCTGCCAGTAGGGCGGCGGGGGTAGTACCGAAGGTTAAGACCGTCGGCCACGCCACCGAACAAAGAACAGTACTGGGAGAGTGCACGCCGTGCTGCATCCTGCATAGCCGCCTCTACAGTGTCCCTCTCGAAGATGGAATAGTGCTCCGAAACGGCCTCCGCACCCCGGAGGTCATCCTCCGGACGGCGAACTAGGCAGGTAGCCTCCCAGCGGTCCGGGTACCTCCCGCGACTGTGCTGGTAGACTACACAACGATACTCGATCGACCAGGTGTGCCGGTCGAAAGCCTGGCGCAGCAAGGTGTCAAGTGCGTCGTGGAAGTGACAACCGCGAGCGGCGTCACGGGTGATGGGTCGGGCAACCCATCCTTCCGCCTCCTGCGGCTCAGAGGACTCCGTGCTGTGGTCTGAGTCGCCGTCGTCGGGGTCTCCTCCAGGACCTCCTCCAGTAGCTCCTCCAACAGCCGGAACGTCCCGCGGTGGTGCAGGGGGCGCCTCCAGCTGGGCAACAGAGGAACGGGGCCTCACGGACTCCCCCTCTTGCTGGGGTGGGGAGGAAGAGCCCTGCTGCTCTCTGTGCTGGCGCCGGCGTTCCTGCTCCTCACGCAGGCGGTGGTGCAGCCTCTCCAGGTGACTCGACTGACCGGACACGGTGCGGTGCAGAGGACGCTCCGCAAGTCGAGACGGCAGGAAAGGAATCACCGACTTACGTGCAGTGTGTCTAAGACGAGCCATCTACAAAAGACACCGTAAGCATAAGAGTAAGAGCAGAACTAATATGACAAGTGAATAAACCATAGACAGAATAAGATAAAAATTTTAACAAGATATAATATAGTATATATATGTAGTAAAACGTAGGGTTGGTCGAGGTGACCGACTTTTGAAGCAACATCAGAGGTCAAGGTGAGAGGGGAGGTCAATAGTCCTTAGTACGACCAGTGCTACTCTAGGTCAGCGGTCCTACAGTCAGCACGGCTTTGATACCACTTATGTCACACCCGGTTTTGGAAGGTAAACCGAATGCGAACCATGTACGTGCCAGGATCAGAAATTCACGTACATGGCGATTACATAAATGACTCATCATAGCACAATGCTTCGAATAACAATAAAGATAAGTAATAATATGAAAGACTAGAGTCATTTACATAATATAATCAAAGTACACAGAACAGAAACGTAGCCAACGTAAATAAACCCACCACAGGCAGCTGACTGGGGGAGGTCGCTAGCCTAATCCTCGAACTCGTCGAAGTCCTGGAACTCCTGGAGATTCACCTCGACGCCTTCTTGTTTACCTGAGCATAGATTGCACCAAAGGCAACCTGGTGTTTTGTGAAAGCAAGGGTGAGTACACATCAACGTACTCAACAAATGTCCTGTTTGGCTGAGGTGGACTAGCTTTATGTGGGGTTAAGCTCAAGCAGTTGCTTTTAGTTGGTCAGGTATTTATTATCAGTGGAAGCCAAGTTTTAGTAATAACCAACCTGTGAACCATTTCCTCATCGAGGAACATCATCATCATAGTCGAACCCAAAACCATAAACATAATCCTTGTATCTCGAACCATCTGTATCTCTAATCAAAGAGGATCCCAAGGCTGCTCTTAACCGTGAGCACGACTGATATATCAGTTTCACTACCCTCTGCAGAGGTCGCACACTTTACCCATGAGCCGTGATTCCCGTTCTGCCCGGGGAGAGCTAATCCCCATTGACCACTACCTAGGTGGTCCGGCAGGGCATCACTACGTAGCTTTTACAAAGATTCCCTAGAGATCATAGCTGCCCGTTAGGTTTCTCCAGTTTGATAAACACAGTACCCCTCCCCGCAGGAGAGTGACTAACAAAGAGCAAAACGAAAGAACCTCGGCACTCAGCCTCGGCAGAGCAAGCACTGTGCCTGGACCCCATTGACGGCACGACGGCTAAGCAACTTGTAATATCCCAAAAAAAATGTTGACCAAAAGTTAATCTCTGGTGCATGGATGAGGTAAAGGGTTGTGGGCCATTGGATGCAAAGATAGAAGTCATCTGAGGCGTCATTTCTTTCTCCCACAAAAACCCTAGGTGGCCACCCTTTTTTTTCCCTTCACCCCCCCCTCTTGGCCGCCACCCCCTTTTTCTCCCCCTTGGCTGGACGCCCCCTCCCCCTATGGCAGCCATCCTCCATTGCTTCCTCCCCCAAGATCTCCCCCTACGCAGCAAGGATCGAGAAAAGGAGGGGCACGTTGAATTGAAGAGGAAGAGAGGATCAAGGAGATGTTCTTCCCCATCTCCTCTTGAAGATTTCTTGGGGAAACCCTAGGTATGGATGAGATCCTTGTTCCTCCCTGTAATTATAGGCTTTTGGAGGTTGTGGATCATGGGAATTAAAGGATTAGAGGTTGGATTTGATGTGGGGTTAGGTTTTGATCTCGAATTTAGTTTTCTGTAGAATGGCAGATTCGACAGCTTCTGTTCATGCCAGTTTTCCGTGGTCTTAGTGGCCTCAAAAAAATAAAAAGTCTATGTATGAGTCGTAGATAATTTGTAGATCTTTCCGTGGCCGCGAAGAACACCTCAATCGGACATCCGACCAGAAAGTTATTGCAGTTTTACTATAGCAGTTTTTCAGTCTCATAATTCTGTGCAGAATCTGTTCTCTTAAGATTTAGGCAATTTTATCAACAGAATTAAACTGTGGGTTGGTAAAAGAAGTTGTAGATAATTTTATAAGCTTTCCAGATTGTTAAAGAGTGCATTCATATGATTTGTGAAACTCCAGTTATGTTTGTTTTACTGTGGCTGTTCCTGTTTACCTGACAAAAATGAGTGGGTCTGTTCACTGGTGGGTTTCATCTAGTAAATGGCCGAATTGGCTCTTCCAACTATGGAGACTTTTGTAGAGGGATAAAAGTTCTTACTTCCAGCAGAATTTCATAATTTTTGGTTCAGCAGTTTTGGAGATATCGAATTTTAAAGTTAACCATACTGCTGTCTAAAACAGATTCAGTCAGTTATCTTGTCAGATGTTTTAGAACTTGTAGATGGCAGAATTTAATTATCTATTGAATACTGAAGTTATAGAGTATTTTGTGTAGATACTCCTAGAGTATTTGTTTGATATCACCGCTGTTTTAATTTTGAAGATACAAAATTAACAAACAGCGTTGCTGCTGTATGGCATGTGGTTCAGGGTGGGAGTCTTTCCACTGGGTCTTGGTTTCAAGTGTAGGAGTGTTTTGTTGATTGATGGCAAATGTTTGTGAAATATTTGTACTAAGTTTTATGCCCACTAGCAGGTGGCTACACTCCAGATCATGTCTAGTACATTTCTTCTTCTTCGATGAAGGCAAGTGAATGTAGCGGTGGTTGCTTCCGTTCTGACCTGTTATTTCTATCGCCTACACTCTAATATTCAGAAGTATCAGATTCTTTCATAATTGGACTCTATGGTGATGCTTTACTTGCTTGCATTATACTGATGCTCAATCATATATTGATGATGATTATGATTTGAGTATGACTCATGAGATTAATTCACACCCCTGAAGGTAAATGAAGTATTATTTGAGGTTGGTATTGTATCTGAAGGTAAATGAAGTATTATTTGAGGTTTGTGTTGTATCTGAAGGAAGTGAAGTTTATTGATAAATGTAGCATGCCATATACATTGCATGACTCATTTGCATATGAAGTTTTGTCGTGACCTATGGTCCGACCGTACCGGTACAACTTAGCATCGTACGTTGCCCGAGAAGGGGTACGATGCGGCTTCATACCCTTAGAGGTATGAAGGCAGAGGACATATGCATTGCATTCATATGCATTCATTGAAGTGATATTTGCAGATGATGTGGTTTTATACCCCCAGAGGTATGAAGATAGAGTACCTACACATTGCATTCCTATGCATACATTGAAGTGATATTTGCAGGTATTGTTGACGCAGGGAAGTGTTATAGAACCTATTGTGGTTGTTCGAGGAAATGAGATGGTATTGGTTATAGTGGGACTACTGAGTTCTATATCTACAAGCATTTCTGATTTTTAATTGTGACTCTTTTAAAATGTTGATGAATTCAATTTGTGGTTTAAATATCTCGTCAGAACAATTAGCTTGCTGAGATGTTTCATCTCACTCTTGCATTACGCAATGCAGGTGCTTGTTGCTCATCAAGGGGAGTGGGAAGTAGCAGCACATCCACCTTCATTCTCATAATAATGCTGCCCAGACGCAGCCATGATTTAATTAGAAACTTCTTGTCAAAGGATGTTTGTTTTTAACTAGTCGTGCGCACTGATTAATTCAGTTCATGTTGTTATGGTTGTCTTCCCATTGCTAGCAGATTATTAATGTCTTATATGTTTTCTTATCATGATATCTATTTATACTTTGTTGCTTCCCCCATTTATGCAATTTTCAAAGGAGATGCTGTCGAAATTTTATATATGAATATTAGATGTGTAGTTTAGTAGCATTCTGGGGTGTTTGTGGATCCCGGGGTGTTACAGTTGGTATCAAAGCATAGGCTTTAGATTCTTGGCAATTTGAAGATAAATTTGACACACTTGCACATATAGGAAGGGTATGGGTTCAAATATCTTTGATATATATTAATGTCTTTGGAGTGCAGATGACAATAGTTTCACCCCTCCCTATTCCTTTACGGTGATGTGGTAAGTTGTTTATGGCTTAATGCTTGATATAATTTATTTCTGAAATTTTGATATTGTTTTATTAATGCGGTAGATATCGCTGGTCATTGGTGAGAATGAAGTTGTTATTATGCTTGTGATATACAAGTATGCCTATGTTGTTTTCACCATGTTTTTCATGGTTGAGTTTTATTACAATAATATTGTTATATATGCTTGATTGTGGATGTTTCTAAGAGGAGTGTGAATTGCGTGTTTTGGGGTACAAGGTAATCATCAATTTGAATTTAAGTTGTTGAGCGGTTGGTGGATAGCTCCAACTATCATTGCAAAGAATGATTGTTTATGTTGAGAAACCAGTTTTGAAAGAAATGAATATTGGTACTTTATATGGATTTTTGGGGGAAGTCTTTTCATAGCCAGAATGGCTTACATGTCTCTCTCATATTGTGTGTTTTAGTTGCCACAAAGCCTAGATGTGGTTTAAAGTGGTTGCCTGTTAGTCATACTAATTGTAGAATAAATCTTTGATTCTTTTGATCCATTGATTATGTATTGATACATTGAGGATCTGATGGTTCCCTTTTCGATGCATGCTTGTGGAGCCATTTTTTTTAGACCACCTATCTATTGGTTTGAAGGAAGTCCTTGCCTAGCCTAGAGTTGGTTGGGTGTGGCTAGTCACCTATTCCTAGATCATGTGGTGTTTACATCAGCTTAATATGTTTGTCAAATGTGTGAAGGATTAGGGGTTATTATTATTGACTTTGTATGTCTGGTACTTTGAGTGCATCGTATGATAGAATGAAATGTAAGTTTCTGAACTACAGTAGATGAAGACTTATATTATGTGTAGGTTATCCTTACTAGTTGGATATTTTTCTTAGTTGAGATGTTGAATGAAGTATAGTGACATGGGTTAAGCAAGTATTGTGTTGTTGTTGGGCTATCAGTGCTCTATGTAGAGTTTTTGGCATTTCTTCGATGAACTATGCCGCACAAGATGTTATTGGCTTCTTTTGGCTTTATTGCTCCATTAGTTCTATAGATTTT
The DNA here is from genome assembly GCF_902167145.1 of Zea mays. Classification (NCBI taxonomy): domain Eukaryota; kingdom Viridiplantae; phylum Streptophyta; class Magnoliopsida; order Poales; family Poaceae; genus Zea; species Zea mays. Next base: position 109,804,922 of record NC_050102.1, read on the forward strand.
CTCCCTTTTGGTGGGGTGCAAGGAATGTTAGATTACATGATTATCTTTTCATGATGGCAAGAATAAGGTTTAGGAAGATTAGGAGTTTTGTTCCAATAGAACTACTTGTTTCATAGTGCTTTAAGGTGAGGTGTTTGATCTTCTTATACATTCGTCGGGTGTAGATGTTTCACCATTTAATTAAAATTAATGGTTGAAGTTGGTAAGGGTTGTGCTTGGTGCATATTACCCCTTCATAAAAGAGTGTTGTCTTAAGACATTGATGTTGATGTATAGCTGCATCCAAATTTGATGGTGTGAAATTGGAGTGTTGATTGCAACTATGACATGCTTTGAGCTTCATTACATGTTGTTTCATGCTTGATGTCAGGTCGTGTAGTTTCCTTAGACAATTAGTCCAAGGTAGAAGTTCTTGTGTTAATTAAGACCAATAATGGACCCATGTTTTGAATTGTGGTGCTATATGGGGTACCTTGGGTGTTTTGCTTGGAGTGGCCGAATTCGAGGTCGAATTCTTTTTAAGGGGGGTAGAGTGTAATATCCCAAAATAAATGTTGACCAAAAGTTAATCTCTGGTGCATGGATGAGGTAAAGGGTTGTGGGCCATTGGATGCAAAGATAGAAGTCATCTGAGGCGTCATTTCTTTCTCCCACAAAAACCCTAGGTGGCCACCTTTTTTTTCCCTTCACCCCCCCCTCTTGGCCGCCACCCCCTTTTTCTCCCCCTTGGCTGGACGCCCCCTCCCCCTATGGCAGCCATCCTCCATTGCTTCCTCCCCCAAGATCTCCCCCTACGCAGCAAGGATCGAGAAAAGGAGGGGCACGTTGAATTGAAGAGGAAGAGAGGATCAAGGAGATGTTCTTCCCCATCTCCTCTTGAAGATTTCTTGGGGAAACCCTAGGTATGGATGAGATCCTTGTTCCTCCCTGTAATTATAGGCTTTTGGAGGTTGTGGATCATGGGAATTAAAGGATTAGAGGTTGGATTTGATGTGGGGTTAGGTTTTGATCTCGAATTTAGTTTTCTGCAGAATGGCAGATTCGACAGTTTCTGTTCATGCCAGTTTTCCGTGGTCTTAGTGGCCTCAAAAAAATAAAAAGTCTATGTATGAGTCGTAGATAATTTGTAGATCTTTCTGTGGCCGCAAAGAACACCTCAATCGGACATCCGACCAGAAAGTTATTGCAGTTTTACTATAGCAGTTTTTCAGTCTCATAATTCTGTGCAGAATCTGTTCTCTTAAGATTTAGGCAATTTTATCAACAGAATTAAACTGTGGGTTGGTAAAAGAAGTTGTAGATAATTTTATAAGCTTTCCAGATTGTTAAAGAGTGCATTCATATGATTTGTGAAACTCCAGTTATGTTTGTTTTACTGTGGCTGTTCCTGTTTACCTGACAAAAATGAGTGGGTCTGTTCACTGGTGGGTTTCATCTAGTAAATGGCCGAATTGGCTCTTCCAACTATGGAGACTTTTGTAGAGGGATAAAAGTTCTTACTTCCAGCAGAATTTCATAATTTTTGGTTCAGCAGTTTTGGAGATATCGAATTTTAAAGTTAACCATACTGCTGTCTAAAACAGATTCAGTCAGTTATCTTGTCAGATGTTTTAGAACTTGTAGATGGCAGAATTTAATTATCTATTGAATACTGAAGTTATAGAGTATTTTGTGTAGATACTCCTAGAGTATTTGTTTGATATCACCGCTGTTTTAATTTTGAAGATACAAAATTAACAAACAGCGTTGCTGCTGTATGGCATGTGGTTCAGGGTGGGAGTCTTTCCACTGGGTCTTGGTTTCAAGTGTAGGAGTGTTTTGTTGATTGATGGCAAATGTTTGTGAAATATTTGTACTAAGTTTTATGCCCACTAGCAGGTGGCTACACTCCAGATCATGTCTAGTACATTTCTTCTTCTTCGATGAAGGCAAGTGAATGTAGCGGTGGTTGCTTCCGTTCTGACCTGTTATTTCTATCGCCTACACTCTAATATTCAGAAGTATCAGATTCTTTCATAATTGGACTCTATGGTGATGCTTTACTTGCTTGCATTATACTGATGCTCAATCATATATTGATGATGATTATGATTTGAGTATGACTCATGAGATTAATTCACACCCCTGAAGGTAAATGAAGTATTATTTGAGGTTGGTATTGTATCTGAAGGTAAATGAAGTATTATTTGAGGTTTGTGTTGTATCTGAAGGAAGTGAAGTTTATTGATAAATGTAGCATGCCATATACATTGCATGACTCATTTGCATATGAAGTTTTGTCGTGACCTATGGTCCGACCGTACCGGTACAACTTAGCATCGTACGTTGCCCGAGAAGGGGTACGATGCGGCTTCATACCCTTAGAGGTATGAAGGCAGAGGACATATGCATTGCATTCATATGCATTCATTGAAGTGATATTTGCAGATGATGTGGTTTTATACCCCCAGAGGTATGAAGATAGAGTACCTACACATTGCATTCCTATGCATACATTGAAGTGATATTTGCAGGTATTGTTGACGCAGGGAAGTGTTATAGAACCTATTGTGGTTGTTCGAGGAAATGAGATGGTATTGGTTATAGTGGGACTACTGAGTTCTATATCTACAAGCATTTCTGATTTTTAATTGTGACTCTTTTAAAATGTTGATGAATTCAATTTGTGGTTTAAATATCTCGTCAGAACAATTAGCTTGCTGAGATGTTTCATCTCACTCTTGCATTACGCAATGCAGGTGCTTGTTGCTCATCAAGGGGAGTGGGAAGTAGCAGCACATCCACCTTCATTCTCATAATAATGCTGCCCAGACGCAGCCATGATTTAATTAGAAACTTCTTGTCAAAGGATGTTTGTTTTTAACTAGTCGTGCGCACTGATTAATTCAGTTCATGTTGTTATGGTTGTCTTCCCATTGCTAGCAGATTATTAATGTCTTATATGTTTTCTTATCATGATATCTATTTATACTTTGTTGCTTCCCCCATTTATGCAATTTTCAAAGGAGATGCTGTCGAAATTTTATATATGAATATTAGATGTGTAGTTTAGTAGCATTCTGGGGTGTTTGTGGATCCCGGGGTGTTACACAACTACACCTCCAGTTCCTCCAATTAATCAGCTAAGGGCATCCCATTTCACCCTCATGGTTGCACTGTTATCCCGGGTGGTCTCTCAACGAACAGGTCCTTACGGAGAGGTACTCAGGAAACAGCCTGAGCCCCCTAGAGTATCACAAGATCATCAACATCATCAGGATAACAGTATCATAGATAGTCACATCATGTTCATTGATTAAGTTAAGGCAAAAGCAGAGTGCTAACCATAACAACCCAATAGGTCATCAAGGACAAAGTAAAGTGTAAAGCTAGTCAATCCTTAGGTTTCAAGTAAGTAGTGCGGGGTAGTAAGTTATAAATGAATAGGACATAATGGGACAGAGGACACTTGCCTTCACCCAACTGCTGATCAGGGACTTCCTCTGCAACTTCCTCGGGAAACACAGACTGCTCGTTGTCTACGTAAAGTAATCATTCACACTATGCACTTGGGAAGATAACAAACAAAAAGCAACATACCAAACATATGCAGCAGAGAGATCACAAGTTCATAGTTGAAAAGGGATAGGCACTCTGGTGTTCCCTAGGTCTGGGGTAGAGGACTATACAAAGTGATTTATTATCCACTAATCAGGTTTAAGTCAGTGGAGGGATTAAATCATTACATGGTTTTAAGTTCCTAAACTTAGGTGTTTAAGTCCATAAACTTAAGTATTCTAACTTTCATTAAAGTCTACCAACTTCTAATTATCTCAAATAGGGTTCCAATAGCCTTAATCCTATCCTAGTGATTAACTATTAATTGGTACATGGAAACAGTAGGAAAACATTGTTTAAATAGATAGACAAAAACATCATGAGCATTTTGCAATTTGAAGCACCTCATTTGGAGTTCATATGACAAAGTTATGGATTTTACAAGTTTAGGGGTTAAAAATATACCCTAAATACCTATTTTGAATTAAATAAATGTCCCAGGGACCTAACCGAGAGAAACCAGGGACGGCGGGTTCAAATTCCATAAAACCGGGGGTCTCTTTAAGAAAACGCGCGGGCGAAGGGGTATCGGGCTACTACGACCGTCAGATCTAAAGCGAACGGCCAGGATTAGATCCTGCGGGCGGGCGCGCGAGCGCGCGGCGGCCTGGGCGGCTGACAGGCGGGACCGGGCGGGCAGCGCGGGGCGCGGGCAGGCTGACAGGCGGGGCCCAAACGGCAGGGGGACGGGGTGTGGGGGAAGCGGGCCTGGGCCGCTGGATCTCCGGCGGACGGCCAGGATTAGGCTTGACCTAATTAAAACGGGACCGCCCGATCTGGGACGGACGGTGGGGATCGGGTGGCCGGCCTGGGCTTCTCCTACGGCTAGCTGGGGCGGCGGCGCTCGTCCCCGCGGCGGAGGACTCGCCGGAGACGAGGGGCGCGGGCGTTTGGCGGGTCTCTGGGGCGAACTGAGTGGTCGGGAAGGTTGGGGAGGGCACGGGGAGTCCTCTGGTGGGGTCTGGGTCGGGGCAGGGGCACCGGAGGGGGGCGGCCCACGGCGGAGCGGCTCGGCGGCGGCATAAATCTACTCCGGCGAGGAATTACACATGGCAGAAGGCAATACACGGGTCGATAGGGGCGGGAGAGGTTCTTTACCTCAAGGCGGGCTCCGGGGATTCCTCGGTGGCGGCAATGGCGCGACGGTGGCCCGGGGCGGCGGTGGCGGACCTCCGCGGCTGCACGGGGAACGGCGGGTGAGCGCGGGCAGAGAGAAATAGGGAGGGGGAGAGGGAATTGGGGCGCATCCCGGGTTGCGGACGCCGGGGCGAAGCTCACCGTGGCAACGGACACGGCGGAGCTCCAACGGCGGCCGGGAAATGAGCTCGGGACGGCGGGGATTTGTGGCGGCGGTGCTCTGGCGTGCGCGCAGCGAGGGAGAGGTGGAAGAGGGGTCTGCTGGAGCGCAAATGGGGGAGGGGGAGAGGGCGAGTGGGGCTCGGGGCTCAAGTGGCCAGGGGCGGGGCGGTTGCGAGCTCCACGCGCGACGTGGGCGCGGAGAAGGCGGCCGCGCGCAGCTCGGGCGGCGGTTACGCGAGGACGACGGGGCTGACAAGCCGGGCCCGCGAGCAGAGAGAGAGGGGAGAGCGGGGGCGGCCGCGCGGAAAGCGGCCGCGCTGACGGGCGGGCCCGCCAGGGCAGAGAGAGCGGGGGGGGGGGGGGGGGGAGAGGGCGCGCGCGCGGGATGGGCCTGGCTGGGCCGAAAGGCTGAGGGGGCGGCGGGGTTGGGCTTCTTTCCTCTTTTCTTTTATTCTGGAATTGTTTTCTCTTTTCTTTTTATTTTCTCTATTTGATTCAAATCCAAATAAGCCACAAATTCAAATTAGACTTTCCAAGAATTATGCACCAAGCAAAAGTGAAATCTAGGGTTCAACATGATGCAGCAATTCATACTCCCTTAGGGTTTAACCTATTAAACTATAATTACAAATAAAATAAGCACTTTTCTCCTATAGAAATGAGAAAGAAAAGAATGAGGAAGGATGAGAAAAGGGAAGTAACACCTGAATTTGTGAATATGAGCAAAGAAATTTTATACCCCCAAATTCAGGGTGTTACACAAGGGGAGGGGGCACATGCATGGGGGAGGGGCAGGGGCGCTAGGGGCGTGCGGGCCAGGGCTGGGCCGGGCTGGGTCGCGTCACGGGGCCAAAAACCCATGACACGCACAACCACCAATCGAAATCCGATCGCGAACCGAAATCCGAAACGAGACGAGACTAACACGCGATTAAACACAACATCAGACAAGAGAAATATGCTTTGGCATGATGCAACACTCATGTCAACTTAGGTTTTTGTTTACACACGATATGGACACCAGTCGCTATATTGCTTTGAAATTGGGAAGAAGGAGCAAAACGGGAAGAGAAAAGAGAGTAACGCCTGAATTTGGTGAGTAAAAAGAAGAAAAAATCCTACCCCCCAAATTTAGGGCATTACAGCCCTCTTATAAATAATCGCTCCCTCGAGCGGTTTTGTGGCGCCTTGCTTTTACCTTCTTCGGGTGATTCCTCCGTGACCCCTTATGGACTCAGGCAAGCATCTGGCAAAAGAGCGCCACCGATGTTGTGCCCTCTCCATCAAAAAGATGATTGACTCAGGGCAAGTGCTCTTCCTTGTCTTGTCCCTAGATTCTCGTGATGGTGTTTGTCTCATTTTTTCCTTGCATAGCCAAGTGATGTCGATGGGGCAGGTGAAAGACTTCGGGATGTCCTTCAGCCAGGGTGGGATGTCGACCCTTTTGTCGCAGACCTCCTCAGACCTCCAAGAGAGCCTGACCACCACCAACACTGCGCTCGAGGTTGCTGATGGCAAGGTGGCCAATCTCCGTGTTCGCCTGGAGGAGGTAGACCATTGTGTCATGGGTAGGTGGTGTCAAGGCGGACTCCATTTTTGTTTTGTCTTACTCCTCTCTCTCTCTCTGATTGTCCTATGCCATTTTCAGAGTTAGAGCTAGAGGTTGTCGATTGCCGGTGTTTGTGACCTGACTGCGCACCACAGGGTTACCCACATGATGCCTTTGAGTAGGATGGTGTCATTGACTGTGACTCGATGGTACGTGCGGGATCACATCGGTATTGCACAGAGGTTTTTATAGGTTTGGGCCACTTTGCAATGCGTAACACCCTACTTCCTGTTGTGGCTGTGTATTTGGTTTTTCTAGAGTATGAAGATTACAAGTGAGCTTTGTGGGTGCTCAGGTGAGATGGGGTAAGATGAGATGATTTTGTAGGGGTCCCCCTCGACCTTATATACACGACCAGAGAGTTATCCCATTACAAATTGTGATCACTATCTATTATACTTATCTCCTTATTTGCCATGGCTTGTAGCCCTACATATCTGGAGCTTTGATCACCTTCTCGTTCAAGTCATCGCCGAATGCTTAGCTCTTAAGGTGCTCGCAACTGCATCGCCCAAGATATCAGTGCTTCGGTAGCGCATAACTCAGATGCCGATCTATGTCCTCTTGGGTTAGATTCACACAACCTAATTATAAATTGCCAGCCCATCCCGCTGGATGTACCAGTGGGTGGCCCATCAGGCAGCCCATGATATGTTTTAGTGTTCGTGAGGACCCGAGGGATATCTATCTCCCACAAGCCCCCCGAGGCTCAAGCCAACTTTTGAGAGTAGTTTGCTCGAGACTCTAAGGAGTAATGACACCCTTTGTTTCTTCCAAGCTTTTTTAAGGCAATTTTGTTCCATCTCTGTATCAATTGGGTGCACTGTAGGTGCACCCAATGGGTGTAGGTATCAATCAACTCAATGGTCTTCATAGTCCGCTTTTGAGTTCAGCGTTTGCTTCATCCTTGTGTCCATTAGGTGCACCGACCCAATGGGTGTAGCCCTCGAGCTTTGAATTGATTTGAGTATCAATCAACTCAAAGGTATTTATAATTTGCTTTTGAGTGCAGCGTTTTCTTTTGTCCTTGTATCAATTGGGTGCACCGCAGAGTATCAATCAACTCAAAGGTCTTCACAATCTGCCTTAGAAAATTATGGTTTACTATGATAATCGTGCCCGACTGAGATTTGCCCCACTGAGCATGCGCTGGCTGAGATCTAGCCGATTGAGACCTGACCGACTAAGTTCGAGCTGATAGAAGTCCGACTGGACGGCAATCAGTCAGGGCTTTTAATCTGACCGCTCACTGGGTTCCAACCGGTAGAAGTTCGGCTGACTCTAGTTTGACCGATCTTGAGTTTGTCGTTTTGTAACTTCTATGGATATCTCATGGATCAGGCTGTTTTAGAAAATCCCAAAAAAATCTGGCCTGTACACCCAATGGGTGTACCTAATGGTTGTGTATATTGTCTTGTCTCAAAATAGTAACCTGACGTGATAGGGGGTAGTAATGCGCCTGAGCGATTGGTATTACTCTTCCCCAGTGTCGTGTTATGCCAATGGGTGTCAGTGACTTGCTCATTTTCTAAGAAATTTACACGGCTATTGAAGTCTTTGTGACTGTTCGCTGTACGGATGGGAGCCAAAGGGTTGTCCCTTGGACTCTTTAAATATACCGCTCGCCTGCGACCGTCTTCTTCACTTGCTCTGGTTTCTCTTCTCGCTCTCACTTCTCCACTGAAAATCACAATGGCTAGGAGCAAAGGTAGCAAGGGCATGAGTGGTAGGAAAGACTAGAGTGGGAAGCAATAACGTCCTCTGACTCCCCCTTCGGAGGACTTCGGTGACTCCGAGTTCTCGGAGGAGCAGTTCTCCTCCGAGGGCGAGGAGTCTCCACCGCTGGTTCCCCTCTCACCGTCGTCCGAGGGCCTGATTGACTCGATGGGGCTCTCTGCGGCGGAGAGGGCCTATGTATGATCCATCGAGCGGGCAGGGCTCGAAGGAACAGATGACTCGAACGAGGATGACTCTGAGGAGGAATTCAAGGAGGAGGGCGACGGTGGTGAGGACAGGAGCGGCTATGACAGCGGTGACGAGAGTGACAACAGTGGCAATGGCGGCGGCAGAGGCGATGGCGGCGACGACAGCGGCTACGACGATGATAAGGGCGGCAACGGAAAGGGCGATGGTCACGGCAATGGTAGGGGCGGCAGGGTGCCATCGCGGGTAAGTATTAGTATAGTGTAGCGGTAGGTAGTAGTAGCAGAAAGAATGGAAATGGAATAGGATGGCGTGTTATGCTAGGACCAAAACAAAATTTGAACACTGACTTGTTTCAACAATTCCTGTTGACTCGGATGAATTTAAAGTTGGTTCAAATTGGGTTGGAAAGCTTATCTCCTTAGCTTTCCATCCATATAAAGCTCAACCTAATCGGAGTTCGGATGCATCCTGGGCATCCATTTTAGTGCAGACTGGTCTTAGACTCCGAGGTGGAGATGAAGTTGAGTCAGACTTCGCTTTCTCTTGTTGTGAACTGAGAGCCCCTAGAGGGGGTGAATAGGTGATCCTATAAAATTCAATGCTAAATAGTACAAACTTGGCTTAAAGACGTTAGTGCAATTAAAACCAAGTTGCTAAAGTGAGAACTCTAGAAGAAAAACAATCACAATGAATAGGAACACGAGACACAGTGATTTTTATCCTGTGGTTTGGCCAAAGCCTACTCCACGTTGTGGTGACCTCCCTCGGTCAAGGATTGCACTCAATCCCTCTCAAGTGATCCAATGATCAACTTTGAGTACCACGATTTCCTTCCTTTGTAGTCTTTTCCCGTTTGCGAGGAATCTCCACAAATTGGAGCCTCTCGTCCTTACAATCTTTGATCACAGGAGAAGCACAAGAGTAAGGAAGGGAAAGCAACACACGCAAGACTCAATTCGCAACAACCACACACACAAGCCAAGACGTGAGCACAAAACACGACGCAAGGAGTTCACAACTCAAATGGTGCTCAAATCTCTAACACAATGATCCGAATGCGTGGCAGCGGAGTCTAGGTGTCTTAGAATGATCAGAGAATGCTTGGTGTTGTGCTCCATGCGCCTAGGGGTCCCTTTTATAGCCCCAAGGCAGCTAAAGTTCCAATTGGAAGGCAATTCTTGCCTTCTGTCGGGTGGCGCACCGGACAGTCCGGTGCACCACAAGACATGAACAGTAGCTGCCCGGTGCCCAATCTCCTTCCTTATCAGGTGCAGCCGACCGATGGACCTCTGGTCCTGTTGGCGCACCGGAAATTGTTCGGTGCACACCGGACAGTCCGGTGTGACCAACCGATCTTTGGCACGGGACACGCGTCGCCCGCTGATGCGTTGCCGACCGTTGGTCGTGGGCGCCGTTGACTCACCGGACAGTCCGGTGCGCACCGGACAGTCCAGTGATTTTTAGCCATGGCGCCTTCGCTTTTTCCCGAGAGCGACGAGTTCGTCGCCGGGCCAGCCTGGGCACCGGACACTGTCCGATGCACCACAGGCTGGTGCTGGTTTGGCTGAACACAACCAATTTTTCTTCAATTCAATTCCTTTTGACTTGGCAAGATTCCTGGCACTTAGATAAATATATTAGTACCCAAAAACAATTTACTAAGGACGGATACATACCTTGTTCTTTGATTTGCATCTTAGCACTTATGAACCAACATATTTTGTGTTGGGCATTTAATCACCAAAACATTTATAGAAATGGCCCAAGGGCACATTTTCCTTTCAATCTCCCCCTTTTTGGTGATTTATGCCAACACATTAAAAAGCAACTAAAGAGTGCAAATTGAAGACCAATTTTTCTTCACTTGGCATATTTGGATCACTTTTGCACCACTTGGTTTGTTTTCGCAAATCAAATTCTTTTTCCTATCTCTAAGTCAAACACACTTGTTTGGGCAAATAGGGAGATGTTTGAAGAGTAATTCTTATCAAGTGGCAAAAACTCCCCCTTTTCCCATAATCAAAATTCTCCCCCATAATAGACCAAATTTTGCAATAAGAGTATTTTGGACAAAATACAAAATGTAACTCTACTATTTTCAAAGTTCACAAGTGGTTGGCTGATCCATTTGCTTTGGCCTTAATTTTCTCCCCTTCGGCATGAAGCACCAAAACAGGATAACTTTTGGCCCTTTAACCCCATTGCCTCGCCAAAATGTCAAATTGAAGCGAAAAGGCTATGAGAACGCAAAGAGTAACGTAGGACAAGATACATTTTACCGGAATGCAGTGGAAGCTCTTTCCTTGTCCAAGTTCACTTTCCCTTTCAATGTTCCTTCGAGACTACTTCAAGTGCACTCAAACAAACATGTTAGTCTCAAAGGAGTCAAGTTGTAGCACATCTCCCCCTAAACATGTGCATTATTTGCATAGGGACTTGTGAGGTCCGGGAATGACTTGTACAACTTGAGCACCAAATATAAGCAAATGAGATAGTAAAGCTAACATTAACATGATCAAAGGCATAAAACACATGTTTGCCAAATGTATTTCTATGTGCTTAGTGCGGCTATGTTCAACAGGATTATCTGCCAAGCGGATTGCACTCTCATTGTCACATAGGAGTGGGACTTTGCTCAGATTGTAGCCAAAGTCCCAGAGGGTTTGCCTCATCCAAAGCAGTTGCGCGCAACACTGTCCTGCGGCAACGTACTCGGCCTAAGCGGTGGATAGGGCAACATATGTTTGTTTCTTGGAGCTCCAGGACACCAGGGACCATCCTAGAAACTGGCACGTCCCTGATGTGCTCTTCCTATCAACCTCGCACCCGACATAATCGAAATCTGAGTATCTGATTAAGTCAAAGGTAGACCCCTTTGGATACCAGATCCCGAAGCACGACATAGAAATTAAATATCTAAGAATTCGCTTAACGGTCACAAGGTGACACTCCATGGGGTCGGATTGAAATCTAGCACACATGCATACACTAAGCATAATGTCCGGTCTACTAGCACAAAGATAAAGTAATGAACCTATCATTGACCAGTATGCCTTTTGATCAATGTACTTACCTCTTTTGTTGAGGTCTAGATGTCCTTCAGTTCCCATCGGTGTCTTTGCGGGCTTAGCATCCTTCATCCCAAACCTCTTGAGAAGATCTTGAGTGTACTTCGTTTGAGAGATGAAAGTGCCTTCCTTGAGTTGCTTCACTTGGAATCCAAGTAAGTAGTTCAACTCGTCCATCATCAACATCTCAAACTTTTGCATCATTACCCTGCTAAACTCCTCACAAGACTTTTGATTAGTAGAACCAAATATTATGTCATCGACATATATTTGGCAAACAAAAAGATCACCATCACAAGTCTTTGTGAATAGAGTGGGATCAGCTTTCCCAACCTTGAAAGCATTAGCAATTAAAAAATATCTAAGACATTCATACCATGCTCTTGGGGCTTGCTTAAGTCCATAGAGTGCCTTAGAGAGCTTGTACACATGGTCGGGATACCTGTCATCCTCAAAGCCAGGGGTCACGTCCATTTGGAACAACTTAAAGGAATGGTGAGCGGCATAGGCTAATAAAATTCGAATTGATTCTAATCTAGCCACAGGAGCGAAAGTCTCCTCAAAGTCCAAACCTGCGACTTGGGCGTAACCTTTTGCCACAAGTCGAGCCTTGTTTCTTGTCACCACCCCGTGTTCGTCTTGCTTGTTGCGGAACACCCACTTGGTTCCCACAACATTTTGCTTTGGACGTGGCACCAGGCTCCAGACTTTATTTCTTTTGAAGTTGTTGAGCTCTTCCTGCATGGCCAATACCCAGTCTGGATCTTGCAAGGCTTCTTCTACCTGAAAGGATCAATAGAAGAAACAAAAGAGTAATGCTCAATGAGAGCACCTAGAGGGGGGGGTGAATAGGTGATCCTGTAAAATTCAACACTAATAGCCACAAAACTTTGTTATGTAAGTTAGAATGGCTAAGTAGCTTGAAGCGAGTTCTTGTGAACACAAATAATCAAAGGTAAAGCACACAAGAGACACGTGATTTTTATCCCGTGGTTCGGCCAAGTAATACTTGCCTACTTCCACGTTGTGGCGTCCCAATGGATGAGGGTTGCACTCAACCCCTTTCAAGTGATCCAATGATCAACTTGAATACCATGGTTTTTCCTTTCTTTGTCTTTCTCCCATTTGCGAGGAATCTCCACAACTTGGAGCCTCTCGCCCTTACAATGATGATCACAAAAGATGTACGGAAGTAAGGGAGGGGAGAGCAACACACACAAGACTCAAATCACAACACAATCACGCACACAAGTCACAACTTGAGCTCAAAACACAACCCACGGAGTTCACAACTCAAATGGAGCTCAAGTCACTATCTCAAAGAATCAAATGCGCGAAGTTGGAGTCTTGGAGGCTTAGAATGTTTCTTGAATGCTTGGGTAGCTCCTCCATGCGTCTAGGGGTCCCTTTTATAGCCCTAAGGCAGCTAGGAGCCGTTGGAGGCCAACAAGGAAGGCTATCCTTGCCTTCTGTCGGGTGGCGCACCACCGGACAATCACTGTAGACGGTCCGGTGCCGATCTCCTTCCTATTCTGGCGCAGACGACCATTGCAGATTCATGGCAGTTGGCGCACCGGACACTGTCCGGTGCACACCGGACAGTCCGGTGCCTCCTGCCGACCATAGGTGCGGGCCACGCGTCGCCCGCGGATTGCGCGGCCGACCGTTGCGATGGCGACTATTGGCTCACCGGACAGTCCAGTGCACCACCGGACAGTCCGGTGAATTATAGTCGCACGCCGCCAATTTTTCCTGAGAGTGGCATGTTCACCGGAAGCCAGCCTGGCGCACCGGACACTGTCCGGTGCACCACCGAACACTGTCCGGTGCACCACCGGACAGTCCGGTGTGCCAGAATGAGCTGGACTTCGGCTGTACACAACCAAGTCACTTGCAATCCATTTCTTATTTTCTTTTCTCTGTTTCTAGCACTTACACAAAATATGTTAGTACTCAAAATAATATACTATGTCTAGAAACGTACCTTGTTACATGATTTGCACTTTTTGCTTGTTTGGCACATAATATCTCACTCACTATGTGTTGGACACTTAATCACCAAAACATTATAAAAATGGCCCAAGGGCACATTTCCCTTTCAATCTCCCCCTTTTTGGTGATTTATGCCAACACATCAAAAAGCAATGCAAAACATGCAACATCGATTCAAATTGAAGACCAAATTGTCTTTGACTCTAATTTGGCATATTTGGATCATTCTTTGCCACCACTTGGTTTGTTTTTGCAAATCAAATTCATTTTCCTATCTCTAAGTCAACCACACTTGTTTAGGCACAAAGAGAGATATTCCAATGGAAAAATTGATCAAGTACCAAAAACTCCCTCTTTTTGCCATAATAAAAAATTCTCCCCCACAAGAGGCCAAATTTTGCAATAAGAGTATTTTGGACAAATCAAAAACCTAACTCTACTATTTTCAAAATTCTCAAGTGGTAGTTGATCCATGTGCTTTGGCCTTAATTTCCCCCCTTTGGCATTAAGCACCAAAACGAGATCATTTTTGGCCCTTGAACCCCATTGCCTCACCAAAAATGTCAATTAAGAGCAAAAAGACAACTAGAGCATAAGAATGAACTTGGAGGTGAGTACACTAATACCGGAGTGCAGTGGAAGTCTTTGCATGGTCCAAGTTCACCTTTCCCTTTCAATTCACCTTTGAGACTACATCAAGTACACTTAAACACAAAGGTTAGTCTCAAAGGGTCAAGTTGTAGCACATCTCCCCCTAAATATGTGCATCATTCACACATGGACTTGTGAGGTCCGGGGATCCCTTGCACAACTTTAGCACCATAAATAAGCAACAAATTGCATAAATGTATATGTAACATGATCAAAGGCATAAAACACATGTATGCTGTAAATCAATCCAAGTTACGTGAATCTAAGACATTTAGCTCACTACGCAACCTGCAAAAGGTCTTCTCATCTAATGGCTTGGTAAAGATATCGGCTAGCTGGTTCTCGGTGCTAATATGGAAAACCTCGATATCTCCCTTTTGCTGGTGGTCTCTCAGAAAGTGATGCTGGATGTCTATGTGCTTAGTGCGGCTGTGTTCAACAGGATTATCCGCCATGCAGATTGCACTCTCATTGTCACATAGGAGTGGGACTTTGCTCAGATTGTAGCCAAAGTCCCAGAGGGTTTGCCACATCCAAAGTAGTTGCGCGCAACACTATCCTGCGACAACATACTCGGCCTCTGCGGTGGATAGGGCAACAGAGGTTTGTTTCTTTGAACTCCAAGACACCAGGGACCTTCCTAGGAATTGGCACGTTCCTGATGTACTCTTCCTATCAACCTTGCATCCAGCATAATCGGAGTCTGAATATCCAATTAAGTCAAAGGTAGACCCCTTTGGATACCAGATCCCAAAGCAAGGCGTAGAAACTAAATATCTAAGAATCCGCTTAACGGCCACAAGGTGACATTCCCTTGGGTCAGATTGATATCTAGCACACATGCATACGCTAAGAATAATATCCAGTCTACTAGCACATAAATAAAGTAATGAACCTATCATAGACCGGTATGCCTTTTGATCAACGGACTTACCTCCTTTGTTGAGGTCGACATGCCCGTCGGTTCCCATCGGTGTCTTCGTGGGCTTGGCATCCTTCATCCCAAACCGCTTGAGAAGATCTTGAGTGTACTTCGTTTGGGAGATGAAGGTGCCGTCCTTTAGTTGCTTCACTTGGAACCCAAGGAAGTAGTTCAACTCGCCCATCATCGACATCTCAAACTTTTGAGTCGTCACCCTGCTAAACTCCTCACAAGACTTTTTATTAGTAGAACCAAATATTATGTCATCGACATAAATTTGGCAAACAAAAAGGTCACCATTACAAGTCTTAGTGAAAAGAGTGGGATCAGCTTTCCCAACCTTGAAAGCATTAGCAATTAAGAAATCTCTAAGGCATTCATACCATGCTCTTGGGGCTTGCTTAAGTCCATAGAGCACCTTAGAGAGCTTAAACACATGGTCGGGGTACCTGTCATCCTCAAAGCCAGGGGGTTGTTCTACGTACACCTCCTCCTTTATTGGCCCATTGAGGAAAGCGCTCTTCACATCCATTTGAAACAACCTGAAAGAGTGGTGAGCGACATAGGCTAATAATATTCTAATAGACTGTAGCCTAGCCACAGGAGCAAAGGTCTCCTCGAAATCCAAACCTGCAACTTGGGCATAACCTTTTGCCACAAGTCGAGCCTTTTTCTTGTCACCACCCCGTGCTCGTCTTGTTTGTTGTGGAACACCCACTTGTTTCCCACAACGTTTTGCTTTGGACGTGGCACCGGGCTCCAAACTTCATTCCTTTTGAAGTTGTTGAGCTCTTCCTGCATGGCCAACACCCAGTCCGGATCCTGCAAGGCCTCTTCTACCCTGAAAGGCTCAATAGAAGAGACAAACGAGTAATGCTCACAAAAATTAGCTAATCTTGAGCGAGTAGTTACTCCCTTGCTTATGTCACCCAGAATTTGATCGACGTGGTGATTTCTTTGGATCGTCGCTTGGACTTGGGTTGGAGGGGCACTTGGCGCCTCTTCCTCCATCACTTGTTCTTGTGCTCCCCCTTGATCACATGCCTCTTCTTGATGAACTTGTCCATCATCTTGAGTTGGAGGATGCACCATTGTAGATGAAGAAGGCTGATCTTGCTCCTGTTGTTCCTGTGGTCGCACATCACCAATTGCTATCGTGCGCATTGCGGCCAATGGAACATCATCTTCATCTATATCATCAAGATCAACTTGCTCTCTTGGAGAGCCATTAGTCTCATCAAATACAACGTCGCTAGAGACTTCAACCAAACCCGATGATTTGTTGAAGACTCTATACGCCTTTGTATTTGAGCCATACCCTAGTAAAAACCCTTCTACAGCTTTGGGAGCAAATTTGGAATGTCTACCTTTCTTCACCAAAATGTAGCATTTTCTCCCAAATACACGAAAGTACGATACATTGGGTTTGTTACCGGTAAGGAGTTCATAGGAGGTCTTCTTGAGGAGGCGATGCAGATAGAGCCGGTTTATGTCGTGGCAAGCTGTGTTCACAGCTTCCGACCAAAACCGCTCGGGCGTCTTGAACTCTCCAAGTATCGTCCTCGCCATGTCGATAAGCGTCTTGTTTTTCCTCTCTACCACACCGTTTTGCTGTGGTGTGTAGGGAACAGAGAACTCATGCTTGACACCTTCCTCCTCAAGATATTCTTCAACTTGTAAGTTCTTGAACTCGAACTCGTTGTCTCTCCTTATCTTTTTCACCTTGAGCTCAAATTTGTTTTGAGCCCTCCTTAGAAAGCGCTTTAGCGTCCATTGGGTTTCTGATTTATCCTGCAAAAAGAACACCAAGTGAAGCGGGAAAATTCATCTACAATTACAAGACCATACTTACTTCCCCCAATAATCCAGCTTAAGCCCCCAGATGCATAAACCTGCAAAGTAAGTTACACTTGGGTTTTAGGTACCCAACTCTTGTTGGGTCCTACAAGGTTAGTCACAATAGCCTTTGGATCCCAAATACAAGTCTTATCTCCCTTGCATTTGGATCCCAACTTCCTAGCAACTACTTTTTCATTCTTACAACAAATTGCAAAAGAAGTATTGCAAGCATGGTAAATAGTAGAAGGTTCATTACATACTTTCCTAGGCACATGATGCACAACATGATTTCTCCTAGGCTTACTTCTACCATGCACAAAAGTAGAGCTAGAAGCAAACATAGCATGTGAATTAAACGCATCATAACTCCTATTATAATGAGCATTTCTAGAAAATGTTCTATCATAAATGTAAGCATGACATTTTTGAGAACTACTAGCCATAGGAGCCTTCCATTTCTCCTTGTTGAGAATGGGAGCCCTTTGGCTTGTTAAGTTCTTGGTTTCCTTTTGAAAACCAAGTCCATCCTTAATAGAGGGGTGTCTACCAATTGTGTAGGCATCCCTAGCAAATTTTAACTTATCAAAATCAACCTTGCAAGTCTTAAGTTGGGCATTAAGGCTTGCCACCTCATCATTTAATTTAGTAATGGACGCAAGATGTTCATTACAAGCATCAATATCAAAATCCTTGCATCTATTACAAATAACAACATGCTCTATACAAGAACTAGATTTATTAGCTTCCTCTAGCTTGGCATTTAAATCATCATTTAAACTTTTTAAACTAGATACAGTTTCATGGCAAGCAGACATCTCAGAAGACAACACTTCATTTCTTTTAAGTTCTAAGGCAAGAGACTTTTGAACACTAACAAATTTGTCATGTTCCTCATACAAAATGTCCTCTTGCCTCTCTAGCAGACTATCTTTTTCATTTAAAGCATCAATTAATTCATTGATTTTATCTACTTTTGCTCTATCTAAACCCTTAAATAAATCAGTATAATCGACTTCATCATCACTAGAATCATCATCGCTAGAAGTAGTATACTTAGAGGTATTTCGAACACTTACCTTCTTTTCCTTGGTCATGAGACACGTATGGCGTTCGTTGAGGAAGAGTGAAGACTTGTCGAAGGCTGAGGCGGCCAGTCCCTCATCGTCGGAGTCAGATGAAGAGCAGTCGGAGTCCCACTCCTTTCCAAGGTGTGCATCGCCCTTCACCTTCTTGTAGTTCTTTTTCTTTTCACTCTTGCCGTGTTTTTCTTGTGCCTGGTCATTCTCATTATCGGGACATTGAGCAATAAAGTGACCAGTCTTACTGCATTTGAAGCAGGAGCGCTTTCCCCTTGTTTTGTTCTTGTTGGGGTACTCCTTGCGTCCTTTAAGTGCGGTCTTGAAGCGCTTGATGATAAGCGCCATCTCATCCTCGTTGAGGCCAGCAGCCTCTACTTGTGCCACCCTGCTTGGAAGCGCCTCCCTGCTGCTAGTAGCCTTAAAAGCCACAGGTTGAGGCTCGTAGACGAGTAGTGAACCGTTTAGCGCATCGTCCACATATCGAGCCTCCTTCACCATCATGCGCCCGCTCACAAACTTCCCAAGAATCTCTTCGGGCGTCATCTTGGTTGAAAGGGAATCAGGCTTACACCTTTTTCCTAATTGATTTTGGTGGTTGAATTGCCCAACACAAATAATTGGACTAACTAGTTTGCTCTAGTCTATAAGTTCTACAGGTGCCAAAGGTTCACAATAAGCCAATAAAAAGACCAAGAAAGGGGTCAAACAAAGAGAGCAAAAGACAACCCAAAGGCACCCTGGTCTGGCGCACCGGACTGTCCGGTGCACCAGGGCACTTGAAGCTGAACTCGCTACCTTCGGGAAATTCCAAGGGCGCTCCGCTATAATTCACCGGACTGTCCGGTGAGTCACCGAATAGTGTCCGGTGCACACCGGACTGTCCGGTGTGCCAGCGGAGCAACGACTACTTCGCTCGCAACGGTCGACTGCAACCGCATTCAATGTGCTACAGTGCGCGCCAGAGTCAGAGCACGCGCAGTTGGCGCACCGGACAGTCTATAGGACCTGTCCGGTGCACCACCGGACAGCCCAGAGGCCCCACAAGTCAGAGCTCCAACGGTCAAACCCCAACGGTCTGCTGACGTGGCTGGCGCACCGGACAGTGTCCGGTGCGCCATGCGACAGCAGTCTTCCAACGGCCATCTTTTGGTGGTTGGGGCTATAAATACCCCCAACCACCCCACATTCATTTGCATCCAAGTTTCTACACTTCTACACCTTACAAGAGCTATAGCATTCAATACAAGACAGAACAAAGAGATCAAATCCTCTCCCAACTCCACACAAAGCTTTAGTGATTAGAGAGAGGGATTTGTTGTGTTCATTTGAGCTCTTGCGCTTGGATTGCTTCTTTTCTTTCTCATTCTTCTTGTGATCAAACTCAATTGTAACCAAGGCAAGAGACACCAATTGTGTGGTGGTCCTTGCGGGAACTTTGTGTTCCGTTTGATTGAGAAGAGAAGCTCACTCGGTCTAAGTGACCGTTTGAGAGAGGGAAAGGGTTGAAAGAGACCCGGTCTTTGTGACCACCTCAACGGGGAGTAGGTTTGCAAGAACCGAACCTTGGTAAAACAAATCATCGTGTCTCACTCTTTATTCGCTCACGATTTGTTTTTTCGCCCTCCCTCTCAAACTCATTTATATTTCTAACGCTAATCCGGCTTGTAGTTGTGCTTAAGTTTATAAATTTCAGATTCGCCCTATTCACCCCCTCCTCTAGGCGACTTTCAATTGGTATCGGAGCCCGGTGCTTCATTAGAGCCTAACCGCTCGAAGTGATGTCGGGAGCATCCGCCATGAGGGATCTCGGGACCGGCGACAAGACCGCAAGCTTGGGAAGAACACACTCAAGGGAGTCCGCCCACAAGCACAAGGAGGAATCCTCTTCCTCCATCAAGTCCCATAGGATGGGTGACAAGAAGAAGAAGATGAGGAAGGTGGTCTACTACGAGACCGACTCTTCGTCACCCTCCACCTCCGGCTCGGAATCAGCCTCCACCTTCAAAGCGCCATGAGCGCAAGAAGTATAGTAAGATGCCCCTTCGCTATCCTCGCATTTCTAGACGCACTCCATTACTCTCCGTTCCATTAGGCAAACCACCTATGTTTGAAGATGAAGATTATTCTATGTGGAGTGATAAAATGAGGCATCACCTAACCTCACTCCACAAAAGCATATGGGATATTGTTGAGTATGGAGTGCAGGTACCAAAGAAAGGAGACAAGGATTACGACTCGGAGGAGGTCGAACAAATCCAACACTTCAACTCTCAAGCCACAACTATACTCCTCGCCTCTCAAAGTCGAGAGGAGTATAATAAGGTGCAAGGGTTGAAGAGCGCAAAGGAAATTTAGGACGTGCTAAAGACCGCGCACGAGGGAGACGAGGTGACCAAGATCACCAAGCGGGAGACGATCGAGGGGGAGCTCGGTCGCTTCCGGCTTCGCCAAGGGGAGGAGCCACAATATATGTACAACCGGCTCAAGACCTTGGTAAACCAAGTGCGCAACCTCGGGAGCAAAAAATGGGATGACCATGAAATGGTTAAGGTTATTCTTAGATCACTTGTGTTCCTTAACCCTACGCAACTTCAATTAATTCGTGGTAATCCTAGATATACACTAATGACTCCCGAGGAAGTAATAGGAAACTTTGTGAGCTTTGAGTTGATGATCAAAGGCTCAAAGAAAATTATCGAGCATGACGGCCCCTCCATGCCCGAAGCACAACCGGTCGCATTCAAGGCAACGGAGGAGAAGAAAGAGGAGTCTACATCAAGTAGACAACCCATCGACGCCTCTAAGCTCGACAATGAGGAAATGGCGCTCATCATCAAGAGCTTCCGCCAAATCCTCAAACAAAGGAAGGGGAAAGATTACAAGCTCCGTTCCAAGATGGTGTGCTACAAGTGTGGTAAGCCCGGTCATTTCATTGCTAAATGTTCTTTATCTAGTGATAGTGACAGGGGCGACGACAAGAAGGGCAAGAGGAGAGAAAAGAGGAGGTTTTACAAGAAGAAGGGCGGCGATGCCCATGTGTGCCGTGAGTGGGACTCCGACGAGAGATCCTCCGACTCCTCATCCGACGAGGATGCCGCCAACATCGTTGTCACCAAGGGACTCCTCTTCCCCAACGTCGGCCACAAGTGCCTCATGGCAAAGGACGGCAAAAAGAAGAAGGTGAAATCAAAATCCTCCACCAAATATGCATCCTCTAGTGATGAAGATAATGCTAGTGATGAGGAGGATAATTTGCGTACCCTTTTTGCCAACCTAAACATGCAACAAAAAGAAAAACTAAATGAATTAATTAGTGCTATTCATGAGAAGGATGATCTCTTAGACTCACAAGAGGACTTCCTAATTAAGGAAAATAAGAAGCATGTTAAGGTTAAGAATGCTTATGCTCTAGAAGTAGAAAAATGTGAAAAATTATCTAGTGAGCTAAGCACATGCCATGATATTATTACCAACCTTAGAAATGAGAATGCTAGTTTAATTGCTAAGGTTGATTCAAATGTTTGTGATGCTTCAAATCCCAATCTTAGAGATAATAATGTTGAATTACTTGCTAAGATTGAAGAATTAAATGTTTCTCTTGCTAGCCTTAGAAATGATAATGAAAAATTAATTGCTAAGGCTAAAGAAATAGATGTTTGCAATGCTTCCATTTCCAATCTTAGAGATAACAATGATATTTTACGTGCTAAGATTGTTGAACTTAATTCTTGCAAACCCTCTACATCTACTAGTGAACATGTCACTATTTGCACTAGATGTAGAGGTATTAACATTGATGCTATTCATGATCATATGGCTTTAATTAAACAACAAAATGATCATATAGCAAAATTAGATGCTAAAATTGCCGAGCATGACTTAGAAAATGAAAAATTTAAATTTGCTAGAAGCATGCTCTATAGTGGGAGACGCCCTGGCATCAAGGATGGCATTGGCTTCCAAAAGGGGGACAATGTCAAACTTAGTGCCCCTCCTAAAAGATTGTCAAACTTTGTTAAGGGCAAAGCTCTCATGCCTCAGGATAACGAGGGTTACATTTTGTACCCAGCCGGTTATCCTGAGAGCAAAATTAGGAGAATTCACTCTAGGAAGTCTCACTCTGTCCCTAATCATGCTTTTATGTATAAGGGTGAGACATCTAGCTCTAGGCAATCAACCCGTGCAAAATTGCCTAAGAAGAAAACTCCTATTGCATCAAATAATTCTAACATTTCATTTAAGACTTTTGATGCATCGTATGTTTTAACTAACAAATCCGGCATGGTAGTTGCCAAATATGTTGGGGGCAAGCACAAGGGGTCAAAGACTTGTGTTTGGGTACCCAAAGTTCTTGTGTCTAATGTCAAAGGACCCAAAACCATTTGGGTACCTAAAATCAAGAACTAAATTTGTTTTGTAGGTTTATGCATCCGGGGGCTCAAGTTGGATCATCGATAGCGAGTGCACAAACCACATGACAGGGGAGAAGAAGATGTTCTCCTCCTATGAGAAAAACCAAGATCCCCAAAGAGCGATCACATTCGGGGATGGAAACCAAGGTTTGGTCAAAGGATTGGGTAAAATTGCTATATCTCCTGCCCATTCCATTTCCAATGTTTTTCTTGTAGATTCTTTAGACTATAACTTGCTTTCAGTTTCTCAATTATGTAAAATGGGTTACAACTGTTTTTTACGAATATAGGTGTTACTGTCTTTAGAAGAAGTGATGATTCAGTAGCGTTTAAGGGAGTGTTGGAGGGTCAGCTATACTTGGTAGATTTTGATAGAGATGAACTCAACACTTGCTTAATTGCTAAGACTAACATGGGCTGGCTCTGGCATCGCCGACTAGCACATGTTGGAATGAAGAATCTTCACAAACTTCTAAAGGGAGAACACATTTTGGGACTAACAAATGTTCATTTTGAGAAAGACAGGATTTGTAGCGCATGTCAGGCAGGGAAGCAAGTTAGTGTTCATCATCCACACAAGAACATCATGACGACTGACAGGCCACTCGAGCTCCTACATATGGACCTTTTCGGCCTGATAGCTTACATAAGCATCGGCGGGAGTAAGTACTGTCTAGTTATTGTGGATGATTATTCTCGCTTCACTTGGGTGTTCTTTTTGCAGGAAAAATCTCATACCCAAGAGACCTTAAAGGGATTCTTGAGACGGGCTCAAAACGAGTTCGGCTTAAGGATCAAGAAAATTAGAAGCGACAACGGGACGGAGTTCAAGAACTCTCAAATCGAAGGCTTTCTTGAGGAAGAGGGCATCAAGCATGAGTTCTCTTCTCCCTACACGCCACAACAAAATGGTGTAGTGGAGAGGAAGAATCGAACTCTATTGGACATGGCAAGAACCATGCTTGATGAGTACAAGACTTCGGATCGGTTTTGGGCAGAGGCGGTCAACACCGCTTGCTACGCCATCAACCGGTTGTATCTACACCAAATCCTCAAGAAGACATCATATGAACTCCTAACCGGTAAAAAGCCCAATGTTTCATATTTTAGAGTCTTTGGTAGCAAATGTTTTATTCTTGTTAAAAGAGGTAGAAAATCCAAATTTGCTCCTAAGACTGTAGAAGGCTTTTTACTAGGATATGATTCAAACACAAGAGCATATAGAGTCTTTAACAAGTCCTCTGGACAAGTTGAAGTTTCTTGTGACATTGTGTTTAATGAGACTAATGGCTCTCAAGTAGAGCAAGTTGATCTTGATGAGATAGGTGATGAAGAGGCTCCATGCGTCGCACTAAGGAACATGTCCATTGGGGATGTGTGTCCTAAGGAATCCAAAGAGCCTCCACAAACACAAGATCAACCATCTTCCTCAATGCAAGCATCTCCACCGACTCAAGATGAGGATGAGGCTCAAAATGATGAAGGAAAAGATCAAGGAGTTGAGCCACCTCAAGAGGAGAGCAATGATCAAGGGGGAGATGCCCATGATCAAGATGAGGAAGATGAACAAGTTCCAAAACCACCACACCCAAGAGTCCACCAAGCAATCCAACGAGATCACCCCGTGAACACTATCCTCGGCGACATTCAAAAGGGGGTAACTACTCGATCTCGTGTTGCTCATTTTTGTGAACATTACTCTTTTGTTTCCTCTATTGAGCCACACAGGGTAGAGGAAGCACTTCAAGATTCGGATTGGGTGGTGGCAATGCAAGAGGAGCTCAACAACTTCACTAGGAATGAGGTATGGCATTTAGTTCCATGTCCTAATCAAAATGTTGTAGGAACCAAGTGGGTCTTTCGCAACAAGCAAGATGAGCATGGTGTGGTGACAAGGAACAAAGCCCGACTTGTGGCCAAGGGGTATTCACAAGTCGAAGGTTTGGATTTCGGTGAAACCTATGCACCCGTAGCTAGGCTAGAATCAATTCACATTTTATTTGCCTATGCTACTTACCATGGCTTTAAGCTTTACCAAATGGACGTGAAAAGTGCCTTCCTCAATGGACCAATCAAGGAAGAGGTCTATGTTGAGCAACCTCCCGGCTTTGAAGATAGTGAGTACCCTAACCATGTTTATAAACTCTCTAAGGCGCTTTATGGGCTCAAGCAAGCCCCCAAGAGCATGGTATGAATGCCTTAGAGATTTTCTTATCACTAATGGCTTCAAAGTCGGAAAATCCGATCCTAGTTTATTCACTAAAACTCTTGACAATGATTTGTTTGTATGCCAAATTTATGTTGATGATATTATATTTGGGTCTACTAACGAATCTACATGTGAGGAATTTAGTAGGATCATGACACAGAAATTCGAGATGTCTATGATGGGGGAGTTGAAGTACTTTTTGGGATTTCAAGTGAAGCAACTCCAAGAGGGCACCTTCATTAGCCAAACAAAGTATATTCAAGACATTCTAAACAAGTTTGGGATGAAGGATGCCAAACCCATCAAGACACCCATGGGAACCAATGGGCATCTCGACCTCGACACGGGAGGTAAATCCGTCGATCAAAAGGTATACCGATCGATGATAGGCTCTTTACTCTACTTATGTGCATCTCGACCGAACATTATGCTTTCCGTATGCATGTGTGCAAGATTCCAAGCTGACCCTAAGGAAGCTCACCTTACGGCTGTAAAACGAATCTTGAGATATTTAGTTCATACTCCTAAGTTTGGGCTTTGGTACCCTCGGGGATCCACATTTGATTTAATTGGTTATTCGGATGCCGATTGGCCGGGGTGTAAGATTAATAAAAAGAGCACATCGGGGACTTGCCAGTTCTTGGGAAGATCCTTGGTGTCTTGGGCTTCAAAGAAGCAAAATTTTGTAGCTCTTTCTACCGCCGAAGCCGAGTATATTGCCGCAGGTCATTGTTGCGCGCAACTACTTTGGATGAGGCAAACCCTTAGGGACTATGGTTACAAATTAACCAAAGTTCCTCTTCTATGTGATAATGAGAGTGCAATCCGCATGGCGAATAATCCCGTTGAGCATAGCCGCACTAAACACATAGCCATTCGGTATCATTTCTTAAGGGATCACCAACAAAAAGGGGATATCGAGATTGCTTACATTAACACTAAAGAACAATTAGCCGATATCTTTACCAAGCCACTGGATGAACAAACTTTTAACAAACTTAGGCATGAGCTAAATATTCTTGATTCTCGGAATTTCTTTTGATGTTTTGCACACATAGCTCATAAGTATACCTTTGATCATATCTCTTTTATATGCTATGACTAATATGTTTTCAAGTATATTTCAAACCAAGTCATAGGTGTATTAAAAGGGAATTGGAGTCTTCGGCGAAGACAAAGGCTTCCAGTCCACTCCATAACTCATCCTTCGCCGTCGCTCCGAGCAACTCTCCAACTTTGGTATAATCTTCACTCATATTGTGTTCACCAAAAGGAGAGAAAGTAGTTATAAGGGCTTATATTTCACTCAAGTATCCGTTTTTGGCGATTCATGCCAAAGGGGAGAAAGTATTAGCCCAAAGCAAAAAGACCGCACCACCACCCATTTTCAAAAAGTTTTAAAATGATGAATTTCTCAATTGATTTCTTATTATATTCAAAAGAGGGAGAAAATAGCACCTTCAAAAATTGGTATCTTAAAACCCTCTTAAACACTAAGAGGAGGAATTTATTGAGGGGGGTTTTGTTTAAGTCAAAGAAAAAGCATTTGAAACAGGGGGAGAAAATTTCAAATCTTGACAATGCTTCTCAAAAAAAAAATTTATTCATTTACCTTTGACTATTTGCAAAAGGACTTTGAAAACAATTTACAAAAGAATTTGCAAAAACAAAACATGTGGTGCAAGCGTGGTCCAAAATGTTAAAGTAAAGAAACAATCCATGCATATTCTATGAAAATATTTATTGGCTCAATTCTAAGTAACCTTTGCACTTACATTATGCAAACTAGTTCAATTATGCACTTCTATATTTGCTTTGGTTTGTGTTGGCATCAATCACCAAAAGGGCGAGATTGAAAGGGAATCAGGCTTACACCTTTTTCCTAATTGATTTTGGTGGTTGAATTGCCCAACACAAATAATTGGACTAACTAGTTTGCTCTAGTCTATAAGTTCTACAGGTGCCAAAGGTTCACAATAAGCCAATAAAAAGACCAAGAAAGGGGTCAAACAAAGAGAGCAAAAGACAACCCAAAGGCACCCTGGTCTGGCGCACCGGACTGTCCGGTGCACCAGGGCACTTGAAGCTAAACTCGCTACCTTCGGGAAATTCCAAGGGCGCTCCGCTATAATTCACTGGACTGTCCGGTGAGTCATCGGACAGTGTCTGGTGCACACCGGACTGTCCGGTGTGCCAGCGGAACAACGGCTACTTCGCGCGCAACGGTCGACTGCAACTGCATTCAATGCGCTACAGTGCGCGCTAGAGTCAGAGCACGCGTAGTTGGCGCATCGGACAGTCTACAGGACCTGTCCGGTGCACCACCGGACAGCCCAGAGGCCCCACAAGTCAGAGCTTCAACGGTCGAACCCCAACGGTCTGCTGACGTGGCTGGCGCACCGGACAGTGTCCGGTGGCGCACCGGACTGTCCGGTTCGCCATGCGACAGCAGTCTTCCAACGGCCATCTTTTGGTGGTTGGGGCTATAAATACCCCAACCACCCCACATTCAATTGCATCCAAGTTTCTACACTTCTACACCTTACAAGAGCTATAGCATTCAATACAAGACACACCAAAGAGATCAAATCCTCTCCCAACTCCACACAAAGCTTTAGTGATTAGAGAGAGAGATTTGTTGTGTTCATTTGAGCTCTTGCACTTGGATTGCTTCTTTTCTTTCTCATTCTTCTTGTGATCAAACTCAATTGTAACCAAGGCAAGAGACACCAATTGTGTGGTGGTCCTTGCGGGAACTTTGTGTTCCGTTTGATTGAGAAGAGAAGCTCACTCGGTCTAAGTGACCGTTTGAGAGAGGGAAAGGGTTGAAAGAGACCCGGTCTTTGTGACCACCTCAACGGGGAGTAGGTTTGCAAGAACTGAACCTCGGTAAAACAAATCATCGTGTCTCACTCTTTATTCACTCACGATTTGTTTTTCGCCCTCTCTCTCGGACTCATTTATATTTCTAACGCTAACCCGGCTTGTAGTTGTGCTTAAGTTTATAAATTTCAGATTCGCCCTATTCACCCCCCTCTAGGCGACTTTCATTGGTGTACCTGGGATTCTCACGAATAAGGTTGACAAGATGGGGATCAATTACGGTAAATGACCTTAGCATTAGTCGGACGACGTCGTGGTCCGTCCATCTTGTGCTTCCATAGCTCCTAATTTTGTTGACCAGGGTCTT
This sequence comes from Zea mays, assembly GCF_902167145.1. Taxonomy (NCBI): domain Eukaryota; kingdom Viridiplantae; phylum Streptophyta; class Magnoliopsida; order Poales; family Poaceae; genus Zea; species Zea mays. Next base: position 109,832,715 of record NC_050102.1, read on the forward strand.
GAGCCTGTTGTATGTTTGAGTTGGCTCCTCTCCCCTGATCATGGCAAACCTCCCCAGCTCGCCTTCCACCAGTTCCATCTTGGTGATCATAGTGGCATCATTTCCCTCATGTGAGATCTTGAGGGTATCCCAGATTTGCTTGGCGTTGTCCAAGCCGCTAACCTTGTTGTATTCATCCCTGCAGAAAGATGCTAGCAAAACAGTGGTAGCTTGTGCATTCTTATGAATTTGTTCATTAATTATCATAGGGTTATCCGTACTATCAAAATGCATTCCATTCTCAACGATTTCCCAAATGCTAGGATGGAGAGAGAATAGATGACTACGCATTTTATGACTCCAAAATGGGTAATCCTCTCCATCAAAGTGTGGGGGTTTTCCAAGAGGAATAGAAAGTAAATGGGCATTTGAATTGTACGGAATGCGGGAATAATCAAAGGAATAGTTTTAATTAACCGTCTTTTTCTTTGATGAAGAGTCATCATCGTCGTCGTCTCTTGGTGAAGAAGAATATTCATCGCTGTCGTAGTAGACGATCTTCTTGATGCGCCTCTTCTTCTTCCCGTCCTTCTTCTTAAGACTCGAGCCAGAGTCAGTGGGCTTGTCGTTCCCTGGCTCGTTGAAGAGGGACTCCTTCTCCTTGTTGTTGACCACCATCCCCTTTCCCTTAGGATCCATCTCTTCGGGCGATTAGTCCCTTAGATGAAGAGAACGACTCTGATACCAATTGAGAGCACCTAGAGAGGGGGGTGAATAGGTGATCCTGTAAAATTCAACACTAATAGCCACAAAACTTTGTTATGTAAGTTAGAACGGCTAAGTAGCTTGAAGCGAGTTCTTGTGAACACAGATAATCAAAGGTAAAAGCACACAAGAGACACGCGATTTTTATCCCGTGGTTTGGCCAAGTAATACTTGCCTACTTCCACGTTGTGGCGTCCCAATGGACGAGGGTTGCACTCAACCCCTTTCAAGTGATCCAATGATCAACTTGAATACCACGGTTTTTCCTTTCTTTGTCTTTCTCCCATTTGTGAGGAATCTCCACAACTGGGAGCCTCTCGCCCTTACAATGATGATCACAAAAGATGTATGGAAGTAAGGGAGGGGAGAGCAATACACACAAGACTCAAATCACAACACAATCACGCACACAAGTCACAACTTGAGCTCAAAACACAACCCACGGAGTTCACAACTCAAATGGAGCTCAAGTCACTATCTCAAAGTATCAAATGTGCGAAGTTGGAGTCTTGGAGGCTTAGAATGTTTCTTTAATGCTTGGGTAGCTCCTCCATGCGCCTAGGGGTCCCTTTTATAGCTCCAAGGCAGCTAGGAGCCGTTGGAGGCCAACAAGGAAGGCTATCTTTGCCTTCTGTCGGGTGGCGCACCGGACAGTCAGGTGCGCCACCGGACAGTCACTATAGACGGTCCGGTGTTGATCTTCTTCCTATTCTGGCACAGACGACCATTGCAGATTCATGGCAGTTGGCGCACCGGACACTGTCCGGTGCACACCAGACAGTCCGGTGCCTCCTGCCGACCGTTGGCGCGGGCCACGCGTCGCTCGCGGATTGCGCGGCCGACCGTTGCGCTGGCAACCATTGGCTCACCGGACAGTCCGGTGCACCACCGAATAGTCTGGTGAATTATAGCCTTACGCCGCCGATTTTCCCGAGAGTGGCCTGTTCACCGGAAGCCAGCCTGGCGCACCGGACACTGTCCGATGCACCACCGGACACTGTCCGGTGTGCTAGACTGAGCTGGACTTCGGCTGTACACAGCCAAGTCACTTGCAATCCTTTTCTTCTTTTCTTTTCTCTGTTTCTAGCACTTAGACAAAATATGTTAGTACTCAAAACAATGTACTAAGTCTAGAAACGTACCTTGTTACATGATTTACACTTTTTGCTTGTTTGGCACATAATATCTCACTCACCATGTGTTGGCCACTTAATCACCAAAACATTATAGAAATGGCCCAAGGGCGCATTTCCCTTTCACTCACAAAAATTAGCTAATCGTGAGTGAGTTGTTACTCCCTTGCTTATGTCACCCAGAATCTAATCCACTGGGTGATTTCTTTGGATCGTCGCTCGGACTTGAGTTGGAGGGGCCCGTGATGCTTCTTCCTCCATAACATGTTCTTCCTGTGCTCCCCTTTAATCATGTCCTTCTTCTTGAGGTACCTGTTCATTGTCTTGAGTTGGAGGATGCACCATCATAGAGGAAGAGGGTTGATCTTGTTCCTGTAGTTCCTGTGGTCGCACATCACCTATCGCCATAGTTCGCATTGCGGCCGTCGGAACCTCGTCTTCATCTACATCATCAAGATCAACTTGCTCTCTTGGAGAGCCATTTGTCTCATCAAATACAATGTCGCTAGAGACTTCAACTAATCCTGATTTGTTGAAGACCCTATACGCCTTTGTATTTGAGTCATATCCTAGTAAAAACCCTTCTACTGCTTTGGGAGCAAATTTTGAATGTCTACCTTTCTTCACCAGAATGTAGCATTTGCTCCCAAATACACGAAAATAAGAAACATTGGGTTTGTTACCAGTTAGGAGTTCGTAGGAGGTCTTCTTGAGGAGACGGTGCAGATAGAGCCAGTTTATGGCATGGCAAGCTGTGTTCACAGCTTCCAACCAAAACCGTTGAGGCGTCTTGTATTCTCCAAGCATCGTCCTTGCCATATCAATTAGCGACCTCTTCTTCCTTCTACCACATCGTTTTGCTGCGATGTGTAGGGAGCGGAGAACTCATGCTTGATGCCTTCCTCCTCAATATATTCCTCGACCTGAAGATTCTGGAATTCAGACCCGTTGTTGCTTCTTATCTTCTTTACCTTTAGCTCAAATTTGTTTTGAGCTCTCTTTAGGAAGCGCTTTAGGGTTACTTGGGTTTCAGATTTATCCTGTAAAAAGAACACCCAAGTGAAGCGGGAAAAGTCATCTACAATAACAAGACCATACTTACTTCCCCTGATGCTGAGATAGGCAACGGGCCGAAGAGATCCATGTGTAGGAGCTCCGGTGGTCTTGATGTCGTCATCACATTCTTGCTGTGATGAGTGCCTCCCACCTGCTTTCCTGCCTGGCATGCTATACAAGGTCTGTCTTTCTCAAAACAGATATCTGTTAGTCCTAACACATGATCTCCCTTTATAAGTTTATGAAGGTTCTTCATCCCAACATGTGCTATACGGCGATGCCAAAGCCAGCCCATATTAGTCTTAGCGATTAAGCATGCATCTAGATCTGCATTCTCGTTTGAGAAATCAACTAAATAGAACTTGCCGTCTAATACACCCTTAAAAGCTAATGAACCATCACACCTTCTAAAGACAGATACATCAATATTTGTAAATAAACAATTGTAGCCCATTTGACACAATTGACTTACAGACAATAAATTATACCCAAGCGACTCTACTAAAAACACATTTGATATTGAGTACTCGGTTGTGATGGCTATCTTGCCCAATCCTTTAACCTTGCCTTGATTCCCATCTCCAAAAAATGATGGTGTCTTGGGAATCCCTGTTTTTGACATAGGAAGTGAACATTTTCTTCTCCCCCGTCATGTGGTTTGTGCATCCGCTATCGATAATCCAGCTTGATCCCCCGGATGCATAAACCTGCAAGGCAATTAAGCTTGGGTTTTAGGTACCCAACTCTTGTTGGGTCCTACAAGGTTAGTTACAACAACTTTTGGAACCTAGATGCAATTTTTGTCTCCCTTGTATTTAGATCCCAATTTTCTAGCAACTACTTTGGCATTTTTCCATAACAATACAAAAGAAGCATTACATGTTTGATACATAGTAGTTGGACCAGTGTAAACTTTCCTAGGTGCACGAGAAATAGTATGATTGTGCCTAGGCCTACTCTTATCATGAACATATGTGGAACTAGAAGCAAACATAGCATGTGAATCATGATAAGTAGGTAAAGCAACATGATTATAATATTTATCATGATGAGAAATTTTCTTCGCATGAGCATAAAGATAAGCATGGTTCTTTTGATCATGTGAAGAATACAAGCTGCTAGCCATAGGGGCCTTCCCTTTCTCCTTGTTGAGACCGGAAGTCCTTTGGCTTGTTAAGTTCTTGGTTTCCTTTTGAAAACCAAGTCCATCCTTAATTGAGGGGTGTCTACCAATAGTGTAGGCATCCCTAGAAAATTTTAACTTCTCATAGTTATCCTTGCAAGTCTTAAGTTGAGCATTAAGACTTGCAACCTCATTGTTTAACTTAATAATGGAAGAAGCATATTTATTACAAGCATCAACATCCAGGTCTTTACATCTACTGCAAATAACAACATGCTCTACACATGAACTAGTTTCATTTACTTTCTCTAGCTTAGCATTCAAATCATCATTTAAATTCTTTAAGCTAGAAATGGATTCATGACAGGTAGACAATTCAGAGGATAGTATTTCATTTTTTTTGACTTCTATAGCAAGAGATTTTTGGATACTAATAAATTTATCATGTTCCTCATACAAAATATCTTCTTGCTTTTCTAGCAATCTATCCTTTTCAATAAGAGCATCAATTAATTCATTTATTTTGTCTACCTTAGTTCTGTCTAATCCCTTAAACAAATCAGTATAATCTACTTCATCATCAGACGATTCTTTATCACTAGAAGAGGTATATTTGGGAGTGTCTCGAATACATACCTTCTTATCCTTAGCCATAGGGCACGTATGGCGTTCGTTGGGGAAGAGTGAAGATTTGTTGAAGGCCGAGGCAACTAGTCCTTCATCTTCGGAGTCGGATGAAGAACAGTCGGAGTCCCATTCCTTCCCGATGTGCGCCTCGCCTTTGGCCTTCCTATAGTTTTTCTTCTTTTCCATCTTCCCATGCTTCTCTTGTGCCTGGTCATTATCGTTATCGGGGCATTGTGCAATAAAGTGACCAGTCTTACCGCATTTGAAGTAGGAGCGTTTTCCCCTTGACTTGTTCTTGTTGGGGTACTCCTTGTGTCCTTTTAGTGCGGTCTTGAAGCGTTTGATGATGAGCGCCATCTCATCCTCATTAAGCCCGGTAGCCTCCACTTGTGCTACTTTGCTAGGTAGCGCCTCCTTGCTGCTAGTTGCTTTGAGAGCAACAGGCTACGGCTCGTTGACGGGAAGTGGACCATTCAAGGCATCGTCCACATATCGTGCTTCTTTCACCATCATGCGCCCGCTCACAAATTTTTCGAGGATTTCCTCGGCTGTCATCTTGGTGTACCTAGGGTTTTCACGAATAAGATTTACAAGATGGGGGAACCGTAAATGACCTGAGCATGAGTCGGACGACATCATGATCCGTCCATCTTGTACTCCTGTAGCTTCGGATTTTGTTGACAAGGGTTTTTAGCCTGTTGTATGTCTGTGTTGGCTCTTCTCCCCTTATCATCACAAATCTCCCCAGCTCGCCTTCCACCAGTTCCATTTTGGTGATCATAGTGGCATCATTCTCCTCGTGAGAAATCTTGAGGGTGTCCCGGATTTGTTTAGCGTTGTCCAAGCCGCTGAGCTTGTTATATTCATCCCTGCATAGAGATGCTAGCAAAACAGTAGTGGCTGGGGCATTCTTATTGTAACACCCCTGGTGTTACGAGAACTAAAACCTTGGCATGTCATCATATGCATCAGCATCATTTTGATTGATACACCTAGAATGCATTTCACTAGGTCAAAATTTTCAAACCATATGTGGTGTGTTGTCTTGTTGAGAGCCAAAGGAGTTTGAAGAGTTAGTGAGTGGTCGAGTGAAAGCAAACTACTTCCAAGCTAAAAATGTCTTGGCCATGAAATCCAAGTACTAAAATTGAACTTTGAGGTGAAGTGTAATCTTGCTTTAAGTAAGGGATCAGACTGGTGAGATTTGTCTGGAGAAAAGCAATCTCAAATGAAACACTAAAGTAGCCCAAAGTGGAATTTTAAATCTAGAGAGAATTTGCTAAAGATCCATATATCAAAGTTGTAGAGTTTGGAGAGCTGAACAACTTTCATGTATGGAGAACTCCATGTTTTAGAGGAAAAGTTGGAGTAATATGCTTAAATCAATTTTGAATCAGATTTGAAGTTTGCTGAAAATAATATCAACTAGCTGTTTTTGGGTCCTCATAACTTTTGATCTATGAACGGTTTGAAGGTGGACATTATAATAAGGTTGTAGAGCTACACTAGGGATACAAATTTGCTCAGACAACCTGTCCCTAAAACCATGTGAAACTGGGTGTAAAACTAGTCCAAAATGGGGTTGTAATACTTGTGGAGTTTCAGACTTAGTGCAATCTCTGAAACTGAAGATTTTATATTCTGAAGCAAACTTGGAGGCCTGTTAGTGGCTGATACATACAGCTATGGGTTAAAGTTTATGTACCAAGGTGGAATACCACATGTTGGTGTATAAGTTTGGTTAAAGGTTATGCCCCTAAAGATGTATGGAACTGGGAGAAACAATGGCCCAAAGATGCAATGTGCTGTTCTGGATTTCAGACTTAGTGAAAAACCAGAACCTGAAACTGTGTGTTTTGGTGCAATTTGGAAACCCTTTTGAGTTTAATCCATAGAGTTGTGAGCCATACTACTTGTGTCAAAGTTGAAGAGTGTATATCAGTGAACAAGTTCCTTTAAGGAAGGTTGGCTTGGTACTGCATAAAAAGTGGAGCAATAGTTGCTTAAAATAGGGGCTGTCAGACTTCTAGATTTTTCAGATTTTGCATAGTGTCTGAATTCTAAATCAGTGTTGGGAGTGCTGTTTGGGGAGCTTGTTCTGCTTAATCAATAAGGTTTTGGACTGAAGTTTTTGTAGAAAGTTTGAAGACCATATGTTAGTGAATAAGTACCTTTAAGTATGTTGGGTGTGATCCCACACCAAAAGTGAAGTAATGGTTGTCCAAAGTTGGACTTTCAGTCTGCGGTGACAGAAGGTTATTCAGTCAACTGTAGCTTTGATCCAGTGTGATTTTCCAAATTTTTGGAGCTATTTTGTGACTAATCCTTGGAGTATTAAGCCATATCATTATAAGCAGAGTTGAAGAACATATATTAGTGTGCAAGTTGATGTGGGGAGGTAGCTCTGTCTCTATGAAGAAATGGGAGCAAAAGAAGGATGAATCTGGCTCTGCAGTCGAACTGAAGAAGTTCAGAGCAGTTAGTGTAGTCTGAAATTTCAGACTAGAAATAGTAACTGGCAGAGACTGAATCTCAGTGTTGGTGCTCAGTTTAGAGTCCCTGTGCAGCCAATCCCTGTGGTTTTGAATTGAGAGTTTTGAAGCAAAATGGGAGATCATGTATAGGTTCATAAATTCCTTTAAGTCATCTGGACCTGGTACTACATAAACTTAGGAGAAAAGGGGTCACAAAATGGCTCTGTCAGACGTTAATGGCTGTTGATTGGTTCAGATAAGGAAGTTCGAGCTCAGAGTAATGTACCCCACTTGTGGGTACTCTAGATTTGATTATAGGTCTTTTTAGCCTATACAAACTACAGTAACCGGGAAAAGCTATGTTTACTGAATAATCTTGGGGCAATGAAGTGGGCATGTTGTGTTAAGAATAAAGAGAAAAGGGGAGCTGAACTTGAGGTTTCAGTCGAGTAAAACAGCAGGAGCAGTTTCAGAATAATCTGATGGAAGTATCTCCATCCACCAAATTGATATAGGGAATTCTAGGATATGCCAGCCCAAAAGAGACTTATGAGAAAGGAAAGTTTATTGTCAAAAATTCACCACCCCGAGGATAGATGCAGGAAGGGTGCAAAGCCTATCTCTTGGATGATTCAGCTGCTTCACTGTTGATGAGGTGTCATACATGCAGTAAAGGTGTGCTGGACTTTTTCCCTGAGCTTCCACCTTGCGTGGTAAACATGCAGGTGTGTGTTGGGGATTGTTAATTCTCATTTTCCCTCTGAAATAGCCCCTGCCCGACCTCCATTAAGCCAACTCTTGTTATGCTAGTTTGGAGCCCAAACTGAATTGCTTGTGCTCTCGACGATTTCCTGGTTTCCCCACTGTGCCTCCCTCGTGCAGCAGCAGTAGCGCTCGGCTCAGCTCCCTTCCTTCATCACACAAAGCCCCACTTCGTCGTGCCTCCACCCTGCTTGGCTTTCCCCATCATACGTGGCTGCTGAGCACCTCGCCGAGGCTACAGCAGCGCTCAGCACAGGTCTTCCCTGGCGCCTGCCTCATGGGTTCGCCGTAGATTTTTTTTTGGAACTGCCGACCATGTACTTAGTATTATTGTTGTCATTATCCCCTGCAGCTCCGGCCCGCCGGCGGTTCTCTCTACTCGACCTCCCTCATCACTGCATCTGCACATACGCCGCTGCTTGCCGCGCTCCCTGGTGTGCGAGCTTGCCGGCACCCAGTCCTCCTCTCCACGCCAGAGTCCTTACCTCACCATCAAGACATCGTCGTCGCGCCGTCGTACGTTATCTAGCTCCTTAGCACAGCACCGTCCTCCGACTCGACGTCTTTGCGTCCGTAGAACTTGCTATCGTCGTTGGGTAATTGCACCTTGGTGATTGGCATGGTTGCGTGTGTGTTTGGATTAATCGTAGCATAGTTTTATGTCCCGGGAAAGATTGTCCGCGACTGTTTATAGCTGGCTTGTGGTTCACACCATCAGCTTGGGCTTTGTGATGTGCGTGTGAATCGTAGTGGTGCGATCAGTGGATGAAAGGAATTAGTTGGTGAAGAAACAAGTTTACATAAAAGGCCATTGATTTTGGTATAGTCTAGAGAGTTGTTTTGCTATCTTCTTTGCAAATTACAAAAGCATAAGCATTCATATTCATATCATTTCGTGTAGAGCTCCCAGAAAAGGAAGTTGAAATTCAAGAAGTGGTTCCTGAAGAGGAGTCTGCTCCAGTGTTGTAGATCCAGTGGTGGAGTCCCATCTAACTGTAGAAAGATTTTGGATCTTTTCTGCAATAAGGCAAGCCCCGGTGCATTTGTCACCTTCCTTGTGTTTACAAAATTTTATCACTTATATGCTGCATTAGGTGGTAGAAGTTGATTGATTAAACACTTGATGCATTACCATTCCTTGAAAAGATTCATCACCATATCTTGTCACCTATTTTATAAAAGCTAGAGATGCTTAGTCATGCTGATAGATTAAGAAAAATATTTTTAATCTATGACTCATGTTTTTACAAACAAGAAAATGGGCTTGGGATAATGAAGGCCTCAAGACGTTGATAAATTCATTATCCAGGCATGGCCCCTCTGTCAGGCGCCAAAGTTTTGAAATAGTTTAAAATGGGACCAGAAGTTGAGCAGGAAAGGTCACCCGTCTGTGTCGATTAAGGACCGTACCGATTGTTGGCCTGATGATCTAGGACCTTTTAACTGGCCACATACCTCGTCATGGGTAAGCCTGAACCCGGCTATTCCATACGTGAAAAGACAACCACGCACTGGGCGTGGGAGACGGTGGGAGTAGCAGTTACCCTCCTGGCAAGAAGCTGAATGGTAGGGTAATGTGCTCCCGGGTAGCGCGGACCGGTTCATATAGTGGAGGATCCGTGGGAATGGTTGACATATGCAAGGGTTAAGTGCTACATATGTCGTGTGGTTGGAGATCCCCAGCTGGGTATTAATCGATTCAGATCGTCGTTACTTCTCGGATATGAAGACTGGATCGCTGCCCTTCATCGTAGATAACAAGCGAAACAAAAATTTTGATTTTAAAAGAAAGTTAGTATAGGACAAGTGAATGCTCTAGATTAGGCTAATCTAGATTCAGGAAAAGTACTTAACTTGTGATGTAAAATTTTGGCATAAGGATCCACTACTAGTAAGCTTTTCTGCAAAAATGAGTCTTTGAAATTTGATAAGCTTTACCTTGATTCCCGACAAACCAGCATACCCTTGAGAGTCTTTTCTTTAGTCGGGTAAGTCTTGCTGAGTAATTGCGTACTCAGGGTTTTATTCCCTGTTGTTTTTCAGGTTGAAATTTTGTTCTGTTGTGGATGGTGCTAAGTGCCGGTGGGCTCGGCCTTCTTATATAAGTATATCCCTTCTATAGTTTCTTTAATGAGGATTGTCACTTAAGCTAGCATGTATTTCAAATTTACAAATATTCTATAACATTTTAAAGTGTAATTCTTTTGAAACACTTTCTTTTGTAATCACTCCGATGAGGTATAATAAAATCTTGATAAACTTGTAATCATTTTGTAATAAAGAGTTTATTTCCGCTGCAAGCGTTTGTATGTGAGTTTTGTTTACTTAATCCTACGATCTTGGCGGTAAGTGGTTTATCCGTGGTCATTGGGACACTCGGACAGATCCTGTTAAGTTGTTTGGTGCACATACATAGCCGTTTGAGGTCCTTGGGACAAGGACAGGTGCATGTGGGCCCAATAACTTGGGAGGTTCTGCCACACTTATGAATTTGTTCAATGATAAACACAGGGTTATCTGTACTATCAAAATGCATTCCACTTTCTACAATTTCCCAAATGCTAGGATGGAGGGAAAATAGGTGACTACGCATTTTATGGCTCCAAAATGAGTAATCCTCTCCATCGAAGTGTGGATGTTTTCCAAGTGGGATAGGAAGTAAATGAGCATTTGAATTGTATGGAATACGAGAATAATCAAAGGAGTAGTTTTGATTAACCGTTTTCTTTTTAGACGAGGCGTCGTCGTCGTCGTCATCCCTTGGTGAAGAAGAGAAGGTGTCGCTGTCATAGTATATAATCTTCTTGATGAGCCTCTTCTTCTTCCCATCCCTCTTATTGTGACTCGAGCCCGAGTCAGTGGGCTTGTCCTCTCTAGGCTCGTTGAGGAGGGACTCCTTCTCCTTGTCGTTGATCACCATCCCCTTACCCTTAGGATCCATCTCTTCGGGCGGTTAGTCCCTTAGATGAAGAGTATAGCTCTGATACCAATTGAGAGCACCTAGAGCGGGGTGAATAGGTGATCCTACAAAATTCAATGCTAAATAGTAAAAACTTGGCTTAAAGACGTTAGTGTAATTAAAACCAAGTTGCTAAAGTGAGAACTCCAGAAGAAAAACAATCACAATGAATAGGAACATGAGACATAGTGATTTTTATCCCATGGTTCGGCCAAAGCCTACTCCATGTTGTGGTGACCTCCCTCGGTCAAGGATTGCACTCAATCCCTCTCAAGTGATCCAATGATCAACTTTGAGTACCACGGTTTCCTTCCTTTGCAGTCTTTTCCTGTTTGTGAGGAATCTCCACAAATTGGAGCCTCTCGCCTTACAATATTTGAGCACAGGAGAAGCACAAGAGTAAGGGAGGGAAAGCAACACACACAAGACTCAATTCGCAGCAACCACACGCACACAAGCCAAGACGTGAGCACAAAACACGGCACATGGAGTTCACAACTCAAATGGTGCTCAAATCTCTAAAACAATGATCCGAATGCATGGCGACGAAGTCTAGGTGTCTTAGAATGATCAAAGAATGCTTGGTGTTGTGCTCCATGCACCTAGGGGTCCCTTTTATATCCCCAAGATAGCTAGGAGCCGTTAAAGTTCCAATTGGAAGGCAATTCTTGCCTTCTGTCGGGTGGCACACCAGACAGTCCGGTGCACCACCGGACATGAACAGTAGTAGTCCGGTGCCTGATCTCCTTCCTTATCAGGTGCAGCCGACCGTTGGACCTCTGGTCCCGTTGGCGCACCGGACACTGTCCGGTGCACACCGGACAGTCCGGTGTGACCAACCGACCGTTGGCGCGGGACACGCGTCGCCCGCTGATTGCGCTGCCGACCGTTGGCCGCGGGCGTCGTTGACTCACCGGACAGTCCGATGATTTTAGCAGCGGCGCCTTCGCTTTTTCCCGAGAGCGACGAGTTTGTCGCTGGGCCAGCCTAGGCACCGGACACTGTTCGGTGCACCACAGGCTGGTGTTGATTTGGCTGAACACAGGCATTTTTTCTTCAATTCAATTCCTTTTCACTTGGCAAGATTCCTGGCACTTAGATAAATATATTAGTACCCAAAAACAATTTACTAAGGCCGGATACATACCTTGTTCTTTGATTTGCATCTTAGCACTTATGAACCAACGTATTTTGTGTTGGGCATCTAATCACCAAAACATTTATAGAAATGGTCCAAGGGCACATTTCCCTTTCATGAACGTCCTATCTTCTCCTCCTTGACATCTTGGCCTTTCCCAAGAACTTGGCAGTCCTCTCCAAGGTTCCTAATCATCAAAACATCCATGGGACCAAGTGCAAGCTCTAAAAGACAAATTAACTAGGTTAGAACGAACCTGAAGATTTAGCTATCATGCATGTGCTCATGTTATCGGTCCATTTATTGTTTTTATGTGAGTGATGTCCTCATCATCCTCCCCCACTTGAATTTGAGTCATCCTTGACTAAAGCGGTGGCCAAGGGGGTGGAAGAGAAACCCTATGATGTACAAGGCCTTTAAGCCCAAAATAAGCGTCACTGATTTCTGACATATTCTAGACGTCATCTTGTTACGATGATTGAGAGCACCTAGAGGGGGGGGGGGTAAATAGGTGATGCTATAAAAATAGCTCAACAAAACAAACTTGGACTAATATTGGATTAGTGAAAGCAAGATCCAAGTCCGAATGAAGAGGATGATAGGAGTGAACTTCTTCACTTAATTGCTCTTCACTAAGTGAGTATTAAACTTAGAGCAATTATGTAAGTGAAGTGAATAGAGATAAAATCGCAATAAGACAAAGACAAGTGACACGACGATTTTTATCCCATGGTTCGGTCAAGTATAGAATACTTGTCTACTCCATGTTGTGGCGTCTCAATGGACAAGGGTTGCACTCAACCCCTTTCAAATGATCCAAAGATCAACTTGAATACCACGGTTCTCTCTTTATCTCAATAATATCTCGTTGTGAGGAATCTCCACAATTTGGAGTCTCTCACGCCTTACACAATTTGATCTCGAATGAACACCAGAGTAAAGGGGAGTAGAAACACACACAAGAACTAGAGTTGCAGCAACAACACACATACAAGTCAAGAAAAGAGCACACGAAACAACATAGCGGAGTCACATCTCAAAGAAGTGCTCAAATCTCTATCACAATGAAACAATTGCGTGCTTGCGAAGTCTCAGTGTTGTAGAATGTTCAATGAGTGCTTGGTGTAGAGCTCCATGCGCCTAGAGGTCCCTTTTATAGCCCCAAGGGGCCTAGGAGTTGTTGGAGCTCCATTTGGAAGGCCCTGGTTGCCTTCTGTCCGCGGGTCCACCGGACTGTCCGGTGCACACCGGACAGTGAACAGTGCGTGGGCACAGAATCGCGTGATTGGCTGGTTTCTGTTCTGGGGGCACCTGAGCGTCCGGTGCGGGCACCAGACTGTCCGGTGCTCCACTTGACCGTTGGCCCTCGGTCAACGTGGCAGCTAGCCGTTGGCGGCGGGCACTCCGGACTATCCGGCGCTCCACGCGGACGGTCTGGTGAATTATACCCGACGCAGGCTAGAATTCGTGAGAGCAAGCAGTTGGCCGGACCGTGCACCGGACTGTCCAGTGAGAGGCACCGGACCGTCTGGTGCTCTTCAGTCCAGCATGCTTTTCTTTTTCTTTCTTTTTTCTTTTTTGCTCCTTTTGACTTAACTTCATAAAGTCCCTGGCACTTAGACAAATGTGATTAGCACACAAAACAATTTACTAAGTGTCCAGAGCTTTCCTTTTTACGTGGTCTATATAGATTTGCGCTATGTCCTCTTTCGAGCTCACTTTGCTTAATATACATATGCTCACTTCTCATGTTAGTCTAAATGACATGTGTTGAGCATCTAATCACCATAACAATATCGAAATGGTCTAAGGGCACATTTCCCTTTCAATCTCTCCCTTTTTGGTGATTTATGCCAACACATAAAAAAGCAACTCATATTGAACTAACATAAGAAAACAAGATATTCTTTTTTTCTCCCTTTTTATTCTCTAATTTTCTTATTTTTTTTCTTTTTTGTGCAGTTTTTTTGCACTTACCTTTTTATATTCTTTTTTTCACAAAAGTGTTGCAAAAACAAGATATAACACAAGAGTATAAAAAAATTATCATCCTCTATGTGACAGAATTTTTGCTCTAACTTCAACAGACTGTTTGACCAATTTATAGACCTCCAACGCAAAAACTCACAACACGAAAGTTGTAGGTTTCGTTTATCTTTCTTTTAGTTATATAGGTCACCTATTTTGGATAAAGTAAGTAGAAGATATTGACCCCAAAATATAGGGTGGTCCAAAATTTCATGATGACAACAAATTTACTTCCAATATAGATAACCCCTTAATAATTACATTTTCTGGAAATATCGTAAATAAGAAAGTTGTATATAACTTTGTAACCTTTCCAAAAATACAAGAACACTAAATTCCGAGTTATTATGCGAGATTTATGCTCAAAATACCAAACTGGACAGAAACTAATCTGATAACGACGAGATAAAGAGATGGAAAAGGTTGAGATTAGTTTTGGCAAATAAATTTGTGGGATCGCAGCGGATGAAAAGGATTAAACTGACCCTAAACAAATCTAAACTAGCAACAAGACATTGGCCTAGGACACAAACTCAATACGGCAGAATCTGAAACTAAATTGTGCAAAGGCTAAGACGAAGTCTGTAGGTCAGGATACACTAATGGTTTTTAGGGTTATGATAAAATGTTAAGACTCTTTATTCTTTGGTTTTTTGTGGGTTATAGGACGAACACAATGAATCTAAATGTTGGATTATACCTTAGGGCAACCTAAATCCTGATACTACCTAATAGAGGGCAAGACCTGATCTTCTGTAAGGTAGGATAACTTGATTTGGTGGAAATCTCGATGTTGATGATCCAAGGCTCCAAGCGAACGGATCCTCGTAATCACTACACCACTATTCAGTTGGTTATCATCCGTGCCACACGAGTGACCTCACCATGAAGGCTTATCCCTGCAAGGGCAACTAAGAACACAAGCAAGAACATGAAAGAACGCAATCAAAACTGTATTGATCATGAGGTGGGGTCTCACAAAACGATGAACGACGACACTATTCGATGACAGATATGATCTAAGCATAACCCCAAACTCTAATGTGGCGGTGGCTGCCGATAAAGAGGTTAGGGGCATGCACAACTCCTGGAGGTATACTTAATGGGCTCCAACATGATACATGGGCCAACAGCCCAACAGACGGTGTCGCAGCAACAAAACAGAATCTGGACGTTAACTTGTTTCGACAATTCCTGTTGACTCCGATGAATTTTAAGTTGGTTCCAATTGGGTTGGAAAGCTTATCTACTAGATTTCCATCCATATAAAGCCCAACCTAATCGGAGTTCAGATGCATCATGGGTGTCCGTTTTAGTGCAGATTGGTCATGTACTCTGAGGTGGAGATGAGATTGAGTCGAACTTGGTTTTCTCTTGTTTTGAACGTCCTAACTTCTCCTCCTTGATATCTTGGCTTTCCCAAGAACTTGTTGTTTCTCTCCAAGGTTTCTGAGCATCAAAACATCCATGGCACCAAGCGTAAGCTCTAAAATACAATTAACTAGGTTAGAACGAACCTAGAGATTTAATCACCATGCATGTGCTCGTGTTGTCGGTCGATGCATTATTTGTATGGGATTGATGTTCTCATCACTAGGTGACCTTGTCGATCATAGGACTACTTCCACAGGCTTCTCCCTGATAAGTCTTCTCGGGAGGTGTTCAGAAGTCTACTAGCAAAGAATTGGATAAACATCATCTTAGTCAGTCTCCAGATTGGTTTAATCGATCCGCTACATTCCTCCCTATGTTCAGGGTTGTGTGTTAGCCGTGGGCATGCTAGCACTTGCTGGTGTATGCCAGATCTCTTATGTCGTTAATGTTTGGTATGGATTCTACTATTTTTAGAAATTTTGTTAGAAGAATCCCTACTACACATTTATTTTTTCATGAGACTTGTATCCATAATTTGGATGTATTCTGATATTAAAATGAGAGGTAAGTGCTCAAGCAAAAGCACATGGATAAATAATCTTGATTAAAATATACTAACGAGTTTTAAACTTGATATGAAATACCATCTAGGATCCAAACTTCTGTTCTTTTATTTTTGGTCTTCAAACTTGTATTGAGCCTCTATACTAGTCCACACAGGGTTTAACCTGCTTGATACCTAGGTTCTAAACTTTCAAAATAACATATCCAAGGCCCCAAACTTTATAAAAGGGACATACAAGGTAACTAAGTAAGAGTTTGGTTGAGAAAATGTAATGGTAACACTAATGTAATCAAGTAGCAGTGCTATCTATTACCATGGAATAGAAAGCACCATTTGTTTGGATGAGGCTGATAACGTGGGGAGAGGTTAACGATCGGAAGGGAGCGGTATCAGTTTGTACATGCACAATATTTGATTGTGTGTAATGTGATTACAGCTCTACGCAAACAAATAGGTGTAGCTCTACGCAAACAAATAGGTGTAGTCCTATTAGTTACTTCTCTGTATTCAGGTCGCATTACAAACATCGAACCAAACACCACCTAAACTTGCAAACGGTGTCATCTTGTCCCTAACTTTCGAAGTTCTAGATTTAGGTCCCTGTTGGGGACTTGTTCTCAAATGCTATGAATTAAGAACAAGGCAACATAGAATGTTAAATGTTAAAGCCCTTCGTCCGCTGAAGCATTATTTCTCTGAGGATTTAATGAGCTTCGGACGAAGGTTATGGATGATAAATTACAAAGGTCCTACCTTCGTGATCAGAAATAAAATAATGTGAAATAAAATATAAAATATAAAACGTTAAAGAATACCAAGAATAAATAACATCATTTACTCATTTTGTAATATAAATTGAAATATTAAAACATGATGTTTAGTTACATTTATACCTTCGCCTTGACAGAAAACAATAATTCCAGAGTAATGCGTTAGCAATTACAGGATTCCGTGAACAGTAAAGGAGTACTGTTCACTATTTATAGGCACAGGACACAACCTGTAAGAAATTACAATCATACCCCTTACAAAATATTACAATTATGACTCAGACCCTTATGGACTAAAAAGTCATTCCATCTTTAAGTCGGTTCGACCCTTCACCTTCGGATACGCTATAATATCGAAGCTTCATGAGCGGTAGCTTCGGTATCACATATAAACAGGTTTTGCCGAAGGTGTTTCTTCCTGCAGGACCTTCGGCGACGAAGCATGGTCCCAACAGTAGCCCCTTCGTGGTGCTAGATCGTTTTTCGTAACGAGCTTGATCCATGAAAAAAGTCTCTTAGGCTTCGGGAAGCCGAAGGTCCGAAAAACACCTTCCCTGAGCTCGTTGCCGGGAAACGATACAATTTCCGAGCACGAAGCGGTCCCACCATGTAGGTTCACCTTCTCGGGTTTTGTGGCCCACCGTTCAGTGGGTGCGAGCGACTGTTTGTCCGGTGTAAAAGACTTGACGATTCACCTTCTTACCTGCAGCACTATATAAATAGACGGGTAGGTATGAAGTTATCACAGCATTCATTGCTATTGCACTGTTTTGCTGCCAAAAATTTAACCATAGCCGAAGCTTGACTTTTGCATTCAAACGAAGCACCACTTTGGATTCTGCTTCGTCACAAGAAGAGCTTCGGAAAAAAGGTTATTAATTTCCAAAAAACTTGCAAAAAATTTATAATCAAATGGCCAGAGTACGCTCCACTGCTAGGGTTGAGCGTGATGGAGATGAGGCCGAAGCCACTGAAACTGTTCCAATTTCTGAAGCAATGAGGCGTTTTGGGCTGGTTTCATCAGAGGACACACCTGCTGCCGAAGCAACACAAGCTAATGTTGAAGAAGTTGGTTCCGAAGATGAGTACAGCTGCGGGGTACCAAGTAAACCTAGTCATCTGGACTTTGGAAAGTCCACCATCTCTGAAGCTGATCTTCCTAAAATGGTGAAGCTGGGTTATTTCAGTGAGGCCAAGAAGAAATTAATTCGTTTTGGTGGAGAAGAAACTATCCCAAATCCAGGAAAGGATGAAGTAGTAGTCTTCAAAAGTTTTCTTAAAGCTGGTTTAAGATTCCCCCTAAACAAGATGATTTCTATTGTACTGAAGAAGTTTGGGGTTTACCTTCATCAGCTGACCCCTAATGCTATCGTTAGATTAAGTGTTTATATTTGGGCCCTTCGTAGCCAGAGAGTGGAACCGTTCGGTTAGGGTTTCTGCCGAGTTCATGAATTACACTACCAGACTAAAGCCAGAGGACATGGTCTGCACGAGAATTTTGGCTGCTACAACTTTGCTTATCGCAAGACTACGAAGTTTCCAGTGATAAGCTACCGAAGCAAATGGCCAGCCGGATGGAAGTCTGAATGGTTTTATGTTAAAGTTGATGAAGATGAAGATAAATTGGTCCAGAGTCCGCTAGAACTAACCTTCAGAGAGACGAGGCCCTGATGCAACATGATAATGGGGAGCCCGAGTCAGATTGCTTTTGCTGAATTTCGAGTGATTTCAGATCATATTGGCACTAGAGACTTAGTGCATGAATTTTTGGCTTTTAAAGTGTTCCCAACACTGAGGGAGTGGGAGATGCCGAAGCTAGAGGGAGAAAAGAAGAAGGCAGAACTTGTTCGATTGCCTTATCACTACAAGTTTAAGAAACACTTTAAAGCACCCTGCCAGGAGTGGTTGGACACAATCGAGGTTATGTGCAACGATATCCTCGATAATTACTCTAAGAAAGAAGATCAGTTAATGACTACGGCCTTCGGCACTCATCCGAAACGAAGATTGAATCGGGTGCTAGATGCCTTAAATTTTGATTACCCTGATTATGAGCAACTGGGCGGAGATGCCGAAGGCCAAAAAAGGAAAAGGATTGCCAGCGTCCTTGACAGAGAAGGCACCAAATTGGCTAAAAAGGACAAAGAAATTTCTGAAAAAAGAAAACTGAGCCCTGAGCCGAAGATAGCTGCTCCAAAGAAAAGAAAAGTTGCATCCCCAAAACCAACGACGTCGGCCCAAGAGGAGGAAGCTCCTGCAACACCTTTTGCTATCGAAGTGGAAGAGATTCTAAAGGTAATGACTGAACCTTTGCCTATCAAGCTAAGTCCGCTGGCGCCTGAACTGACGAAGTTCTTTCAGAAGGAAAAAAACCTTCAGCAACAGAAAGTCCCGCTAAGCCGAAAAAACGGAGAATTATCCAAGTGGCCGATGTCATTCATCAGACACCGCCACCGACATCGGCGTCAAAAATACATTTATTGAAAGCGCTGTCACTGCCGAAACCACAGCCACCGAAGCCGAAACCAGCGGAGCCAAAGCCACCGGAGCCGAAACCGAGACCGCCGAAGATCCTAATTTAGAAACCACACTTGGTGATATTGATAATATGCTTCTGAAAATGGCTGAAGAAGAAGCTGCTGCGGCCACGGTGGACATGACAATTGAGAAAGGAAAAGAGCAAATTGAAGACACTTTGGAAGAAGAAAACTTTAATTTTCAAGATATACTTGGACAAGAATTATCAGAAACTGAGAAAGAAGAGCTAAAGAAATATGCTATATCCTGTGGATACAAACAAGGGTCTCTGCTGTTTGGCGGAGTCAACGAAGGGAAACTAAGATGCCTTCGGAATCGAACCGAGACCAAGGTTGTTAGGACTTTCTCAAAGAGCGTTGGTCTGCCGAAGATTGAAGTGGATCTCTGCAGGTACCAGCGACAGCATATCGCCGGTAGCTTGCTCTATGCTAATTTCAAGGTACAAACTCAACTTTTTATTGTTTTTTGAATTAAGATGTTTTCTGACGAAGGTTATTTTGGCAGAGTATTTTACTAAGTAAAGCGCTGAAGATGCAACAGGATCTTGAAGACGAGAAAAACGAAGCTACCATCAAAGATCTAGAAAACAAAGTCGAAAGTTACGAAGCTGCTTTGAAGAAAAAGGACTTCGTCATTCAAGATCTTGAAAACAAAGTTAAAAATCACGAAGCTGCCTTGGAGAAGAAAGACTTCATCATCCACTCTATCGAAGGTTCATTGGCTGAAGCTCAAGCCAAAATTGAGAAATTAAACAGCGAATTACTCATAAATTTAGAAAAATCTGAGCAAGAAAAGAAGAATCTCGAAACAAGTCTCGAGACCGAAATTGAGAAGAATTCAAATTTACAGAAATCATTGAAGGAGCTTCAGGAAAAATGCTTAGATTTCGGCAACCGATGTGTGCAGCGGCTGAAGGATGTGTTTTACTCAATTGGAGCCAGCTCTGATAAGTTTACACCTTCAGCTGAAAACCTGCCAAGCACCTTTGAATACATTGAGGGCGAAGTTGATGCACTTGACGAAGTTATCGCTGGGCATGCCGATTTCTGCGCCCTGTTAGCTTCTCGAGGCACGACTACTGCTTTCCTGAAGGCTGGCTGTACACACGGGAAAATTGTTAATAGGCCAAACTTCAGCTTGTCGCCAGCAGATTTGGTTGACATCCCCAGCCTAGCTCGAAGCATAGGGAACAGGTTTATGACCCAGATTTGGATAAACGGCGGGCGAAAAATGGCTGGTGACGAAGCTCGGAGCCACCTTAAGCCAGTGAGAAACTTATACTTGTTACTTTTACCTTCTCCTTGAACTTTGCGCCTTTCTCATTCCGTTTTAATATGTACAGGATGATGATGCTGAAGAATGACGAGCTGAAGCCTTAACAAATGCTCCGAAAGACTTTTCTGCATAAGATTCTAGAGAAAATTTTGTAATATGATTGTAAAGAAACTTATGTAAATTTGTGCGTACCTTGTAATATATCTTTTCCCCCTTTGTCCGTGTACAACCTGCTTTGCTGTGGACGAAATTTTCTTTTTGAGCCGAAGACGAAAAACACCTTCCCTTCTTTTCGTACACAACGAAGCATGAAAATTTCTTCTTTCTCCGAAGCTTTATCCTCATAGCCGAAGCATCTGCCTTTTCTGTATGATATGATGATAATGATCCTATGTATGTCTAAGTGAATGTTTATGAATGCAAATGTCATGATGTAATGTATCGTGCAAATGAATATCCAAATATATATTCGAAGTCATAATCATAGCCTTCATTCCCTTAGGAATGACTCAAATCTTTTTGCCGCTTATTTTTCGGCTTCACCGTTTATTTTTCGATGTACCAGCGTTGACTTTTCGCTGTAAGCCTCCCTTAGGAGCTTCTTCGCCTTTTACTTCGGCGGAATCAGCGTTTATTTTTCGCTGCAAGCCTCCCTTAGGAGCTTATTCGCCTTTTACTTCGGCGGAATCAGCGTTTATTTTTCACTGTAAGCTCTGCATTCCCTTAGGAACGACTTTTGAGCTTCTCCCTGTTTTCTTTTCTTTTTTCCTTTGCACTCGATGGTGCGTTCTCAGCTTTTACATTTACATCTTTGGGGGATATTGCTCTTATAGAATTGAAATAAGAAAAGAAAAATTACATGCTGTGGCCCCATTAAAAACCTTTCTCCCCCTTTGGAAAGGAAAAAGGTGCCACAAGAAAGAATAGAAAAAATTACATCAAGCTAAACATAATATCGCCGAAGCTCATCCGCATTCCATGATCTAGGAATGTCGTTGCCATCCATATCCTTCAATCTGTAGGAACCGGGTCTTGACGAAGATACTACCAGAAAAGGTCCTTCCCACTTCAGCTGTAACTTGCCTACTGTCTCTGGGTTGGATACTCTTCGAAGCACCAAATGTCCTGGTTCAATGTTCTTTAGTCGAACCTTTCTATCACGCCATTTTATTGTTTCAGCTTGGTATTTATTGATGTTTTCCACATCTTGAAGCCTGATCCCTTCTATAACATCTTTTTCCACAAAGTAATCAGCTTCAGCTTCGTCTTCTGCCGAAGCTACTATTCTTATTGATCCTGCTTTGGCTTCTTCGGAGTTATTGCTTCGTCACCAAACAATAATTTGAATGGTGTAAAACCTGTTGATCTTGATATTGTTGTGTTGTGGCTCCACACCACTTTGATTAATTTGTGTGGCCACTTTCCCCTGGGCTGATTGAAGATTAACTTCATTATTCCTGTCATTATGATGCCACTAGTCCTTTCAACAAGTCCATTTGACTCTGGATGCCGAACTGATGCAAAATGGATCTTCGTGCCAATTTGTTCACAAAATTCTCTAAAAGCTTCGGAATCAAACTGCGTTCCATTATCCACAGTAATAGCCTTCGGCACTCCGAAGCGACAGACAATATTTTGCCAGAAAAAATTTTGAATAGTAAACGAAGTTATTGTGGCTAAAGGCTTTGCCTCAATCCACTTAGAAAAATATTCCACTGCCACTACAACATATCTTAAGTTCCCTTGTGCTGGTGGTAACGGACCTAACAAATCAAGACCCCACCTTTGCAATGGCCAAGTGGGTTGTATTAACTGGGTTAGAGACGAAGGTTGTTTTTTTATCTCTTACACATTTCTGACAGCCTTCGCACTTTTGAACTAATTCCACTGCATCCGAAGCTGCCTTTGGCCAATAAAATCTTTGACGAAAAACTTTTCCAAGCAAAGGCCTAGATCCAATGTGAGATCCACACATGCCTGCGTGTATTTCCTTCATCAATTCTATACCTTCGGCTCTGGATAAACACTTGATTAATGGAGAACAGACCCCATGCTTGTACAGCTCCCCTTCTATTATAACATATGGTCGAGCTCTTGCCTCTATCCTCCTGTTATAAGCTTCGTCATCTAAAAGAAAGTTACCCTGAAGGAAAGAGATGATCTCAGTTCTCCAGTCTTCACTATAAACAGGGGATATATTGAGGACTGCTCTTTCAAGAAGTTCAACCGAAGGTGCTTTTATTATTTCGAAAAATACTTCCGAAGGTAAGGGCAGCCCCTGTGCTGCTGACTTGGCTAGCAAATCAGCATGTTCATTTTCTCCTCAAGGAATATTTTTGACAGAAAACCCTTCAAAGGAAGCCTCAATCCTTCGGACCGTGTCTAAATATTTCTCAAGCTTCGGGTCTCTTGCTTTACAACTTTTGTCAATATGACCAGAAATAACCTGGGAATCAGTTTTAAGAACTGCTCTTCTAATTCCCATTGCCTTTAACTTCCGAAGACCCAAGAGCAGAGCTTCATACTCAGCAATGTTATTTGTGCAACTGAAATCAAGTCTTGCTGCGTAGCAAGTTTTAACTCTGGAGGGTGCGACCAACACAGCGGCTGCTCCTGCCCCGAAGGTTCCCCAAGAACCATCGCAGAATACTGTCCAAACTTCAGCGTCTTTACTCGCTTCTTCTTCCTGAGCCCCTGGCGTCCAGTCAGCAATGAAGTCTGCTAACGCTTGGGACTGAATCGAAGATCTATGCACATAATCAATGCAGAACTCATTGAGTTCTGCAGCCCATTTTCCGACCCTTCCAGTAGCTTTTCTATTTCTCATAATATCCTTCAGTGGTTGTGAAGAAGGGACAATTATATTGTATGCTTGAAAATAGTGCCGAAGCTTCCTGGAGGCCATCAAAACAGCATACAACACCTTCTCCAATTCTGTATAATTTTTCTTTGATAAACTAAGAACTTCGGATACAAAGTATATTGAGGCTTGCTTTTTGACTTGCCCTTCAAGCTTCTCTTGGACAAGTGCTGCACTTACCGCTGAGTGCGAAGCTGCCACATATAACAATAGAGGAGCCCCTGGCGTTGGTGGAGTTAGCGTCGTTAAGTCTATCAAATATTGCTTCAGCTCTTCGAAGGCTCTTTGCTGAACTGGTCCCCATTGAAAAACTTCGGCTGACTTCAGCACTTCGAAGAATGGTAAATTTCTCTCTGCTGATCTAGATATGAATCTGTTGAGAGATGCCAGTCTTCCTGTCAATCGTTGAGCCCCCTTCTTTGTGCTTGGTGGTTCCATTCGAAGGATAGCTTCGATTTTATTTGGATTAGCCTCAATCCCTTTTGTTGAAACTAGGCAGCCAAGGAATTTCCCCTTCTTTACTCCGAAAACACACTTTTCTGGATTCAGTTTTAGACCAGCCTGTCTAAAATTAGCGAAAGTCTCCTGCAGATCAGCAATGTGATTTTCTTGCTTCGTGCTTTTTACAATGATATCATCAACATAAGTTAGCACATTTCTGCCTATCTGAGAATGAAGAACCTTTGCTGTCATTCTGCTGAAGCTTCCTCCAGCATTCTTGAGCCCCTCAGGCATCCGAAGGTAACAATATGTTCCGCTAGGGGTTATGAAGCTGGTTTTTGGCTCATCCTCCTTCTTCATCCAAAATTGATGATAGCCTGAATAACAATCCAACAGACTCATAAGTTCTGATGAAGCTGCTGCATCAACTAGGGAATCTATCCTCGGCAATGGAAACTCATCCTTCGGACAAGCCTTGTTGAGATCAGTAAAATCAATACACATCCTCCATTTGCCATTGGCCTTTTTTACCATAACAGTGTTAGCCAGCCATTCTGGATACTTCACTTCTCTAATAACTCCGGCACTGAGGAGTCTTTTTACTTCATTTCGAGCACCTTCGGCCTTATCATCAGACATCTTCCGAAGCCTCTGCTTTCTGGGTCTGAAAGATGGATCAACATTGAGCGAGTGTTCAATAACATCCCTGTTGACGCCACAGAGATCGTTAGCCGACCATGCAAAGACATCTTTGTTGTTGAAAAGAAATCTTATCAGGGTTTTCTCTTGTTGCTCAGACAATTGAGATCCCAGCAACACCTTCTGCTCTGCGATATCTTCGCATAGAAGCATGGGTTTCGGCTGATCGGCCGAAGCAGCCTTCTCCCTTCTGTACTTGTACTGTTCACAAGCTTCGGCTTCATCTATATTGTGGATTGCTTTTGAATCAGTCCAATTCCCCTCGGCCTTTCTGGCAGCTTCCTGACTCCCATAAATAGCAATAGGTCCCTGATCCGAAGGTATCTTCATGCAAAGATATGCTGGATGAAGAATTGCTTCGAAAGCATTGAGTGTTCCGCGACCAATGATAGCATTGTAAGGATACTCCATGTCGACAATGTCAAACACAACTTGCTCAGTCCTTGTATTGTTGACAAATCCGAAGGTCACTGACATGATAATCTTACCAAGTGCTACAATCTGCCTTCCTCCGAAGCCACAAAGAGGGTGCATAGCATCATGAATCTTGTCTTCGGACTCTTGCATTTGTCGGAAGGCCTTAGCAAATATAATATCCGCTGCACTGCCTATATCAACCAAAACATTGTGGACCAGAAATCCTTTGATCACACAAGAGATAACCATAGCATCATTGTGTGGGTAATCCTTGAGCTGAAGATCCTCTTGAGAGAAGGTAATTGGAATGTGAGACCATCTTGATTTGATGAAGGGTCCTTGTACCCTTACATGTTGTACTCTTCTCTGTGCCTCCTTCTTCTGTTTCTTGTTAGCCGGCTCTGAACATGAACCGCCTGTTATCGGGAGGATCAACTTCGGAGCCGAAGCTGCTCCAGCTTGATTCTTGAACGAAGCCATCGTCTCAAAAAAGTGGAAGTGAGTTCACCGGAGGTGGGCGCCAATGTTGGGGACTTGTTCTCAAATGCTATGAATTAAGAACAAGGCAACATAGAATGTTAAATGTTAAAGCCCTTCGTCCGCTGAAGCATTATTTCACTGAGGATTTAATGAGCTTCGAACGAAGGTTATGGATGATAAATTACAAAGGTCCTACCTTCGTGATCAGAAATAAAATAATGCGAAATAAAATATAAAATATAAAACGTTAAAGAATACCAAGAATAAATAACATCATTTACTCATTTTGTAATATAAATTGAAATATTAAAACATGATGTTTAGTTACATTTATATCTTCGCCTTGACAGAAAACAATAATTCCAGAGTAATGCGTTAGCAATTACAGGATTCCGTGAACAGTAAAGGAGTATTGTTCACTATTTATAGGCACAGGACACAACCTGTAAGAAATTACAATCATACCCCTTACAAAAGATTACAAATATGACTCAGACCCTTATGGACTAAAAAGTCATTCCATCTTTAAGTCGGTTCGACCCTTCACCTTCGGATACGCTATAATATCGAAGCTTCATGAGCGGTAGCTTCGGTATCACATATAAACAGGTTTTGCCGAAGGTGTTTCTTCCTGCAGGACCTTCGGCGACGAAGCATGGTCCCAACAGTCCCCAAACTTGTTAATATAGCAAAACAAGATATAAATTAGCATTGTTTGTGACAAAGCACCTATGTGGTTGTTGAATATAAGCACCTAGGATATAGGGCCACATGTCATCGTCTCTCTCATCTTCTTTCGTATTCCCTCTTGTTTCATCGATGCCACTCACTTATAGCGTTATAGTGTGAGCACTAGCACCAATAACATCCCACCACAAACAACTAAAGCGCCTCCGAGCTTGGTCAAGACTAAAGTCTAATGACGACCAACCATGGGCAAGCTCATGAGGAACTAATCTAGTCATTGTATGGATCTAGTCATTATCCAACTTTGACAATGACTGATCCATACGATGGTAATTCCTCACCCTCATCTTTGACAGTGACTAGATCCATACGATGGCAATACCTTGTTGTATAGTATTGTGTAGACACAATTGAACCAAATGCAAGGAGTAATGTCTGAACAGGCACGAGGGAGTGAGAAAATAGATGAGAGAGAAATAACATATATATGATCCTGCATGCTAGGTACACGATCGATAACTACACATGTGGTTTATGGCAAACAACAACGATATATATGAGCCTGCATGCTAGGTACACGCGTGGCTAGATTAGTAAGATTGAAGATATGGATATGTGGTTTTGAAAGTTAGGGAGCTCGATAGTGCCACCATGTTGTATAGTCTCACGTGGCTTGTTTAGCAAGTTTATGTGTCGAGACATTTAATTCTAGAGGTTTAGGACCTAGATAACATCATCATTTAGGTAGTGTTTGGTTTCAGAGCCAGTTGGGATGGAGCAGCTCCATCCTAGGGAACAGCTCTGTCCGAAAGATTTTAAGGAGCTAGATAGTTCATTATTTAGGCATAATTTTCTTTTTTAGAATGGAGCGGCTTCATCCCATCATACTCTGGAACCAAACACTACTTTAAAGTTAAGTTTAAAGAGAAAAAAAATGAAATTTAGGACTTGAAAAGGAGAATTTAGGGATCACCTTTATATTTTACTCAACAATATTTTAAGGTTACATATGGCTCCAATTGCCCTTTTACGCTCCCTTACTTAGAGCAACTCCAGTAGTTTTCTAAAAGACTTCCTAAATCAATAATTTAGGTAGTTAATATAAAAACTATTCTCCAACAGTTCTCTAAATGAACTTTCTAAATTTAACAAGTTGTCATCTAACCTCATTTTCTCTCTACATTTGGCAACCATTTAACAACTCCCTAAACAAAAATGTTGACTGCATTATTTAGTTTTTGTGACTTATTTTTTTATGTGGATAGATACAAAACAAAATTACAACCTATATTTAGAGAACTATTGGAGAACTCACATTTTTTTTACTCCAAAAGCCATTTAGCAACTTCTTAAATCTATGATTTAGAAAGCTAAAATTTACGTAACTATTGGAGTTGCTCTTATTAGAGGAGAAACCACTTATTTTATCAATGCAGTCCCGTGTACATTGTACTGAGAATCAAATCGGTATCTCGAGCACTCTATTATGCTCGAGTCACTTGTTCGGCGCCGGCTTTCTCCCAGACGGCGTAGTCGTTGCCGTGGGCGGCAACCTCAAAACCCGCCGGGATGAGATGGCCGACGTCGTACCTGGACCCGATCTTTACGATGACCTTGCCGTCAATCTCCGCCACATAGGAGTCGCCGTCGTGCTCAAGGATGGTGAGCTCGCTCGTCGGCGTGATGCCATTGCGCTTGCGCACCGCCACCAGGGCGGCGATTTCGTCCTTAAACCCCCAGTCGAAGAAGTGGTCGTAGAACTGCAAGAGAGGCATCAATAATATATCACCGTGTTGAACTGTTGATGTCCAAATGCAAAGAATACTACAGAAAATAGGCAGCTAGACGACTCACAATGCACGGGTTGCCGGGGTGCGTGAGGATGTAGGCGTAGCCCTGCATGACCTTGTCGGAGGGGAACGGCCACATGGCCTGCGTGGAGCCGGTGTCGTGGTTGTCGACAAAGGTGACGGCCTTGGCAGGCCACCAGCCGATGACTCCCGGCGCCTTCCCCTGCGGGTCGATGAGCCGCCACAGCTCGCCTTCGACGGCGGCGTTGAGGATGCCCTTGGTGGTGAAGTCGAAGACGGTGGCCGGCGACGCCGCCCCGCCCACCCTGTCCACCCAGTCCACCAGCGCCTGCCGGTGCGGGTCCTGGTCGTACTCGGGCTTGTTGTCCCCGTCGTACGCCATGCTGTTCCATACCTCGGCGACGGCGAAGGTCGGGGCCGTGGCGTCGACGTAGACCTTGGCGACCTCGGGGGAGTAGCCCTGGGCGAAGTCGAGGCGCCAGGCGTCGAAGCCCAGGTCGGACGACTTGAGCCAGAGCAGCCAGTCGGTGATAAATAACATCATTTACTCATTTTGTAATATAAATTGAAATATTAAAACATGATGTTTAGTTACATTTATACCTTCGCCTTGACAGAAAACAATAATTCCAGAGTAATGCGTTAGCAATTACAGGATTCCGTGAACAGTAAAGGAGTATTGTTCACTATTTATAGGCACATGACACAACCTGTAAGAAATTACAATCATACCCCTTACAAAATATTACAATTATGACTCAGACCCTTATGGACTAAAAAGTCATTCCATCTTTAAGTCGGTTCGACCCTTCACCTTCGGATACGCTATAATATCGAAGCTTCATGAGCGGTAGCTTCGGTATCACATATAAACAGGTTTTGCCGAAGGTGTTTCTTCCTGCAGGACCTTCGGCGACGAAGCATGGTCCCAACAGTAGCCCCTTCGCGGTGCTAGATCGTTTTCCGTAACGAGCTTGATCCATGAAAAAAGTCTCTTAGGCTTCGGGAAGCCGAAGGTCCGAAAAACACCTTCCCTGAGCTCGTTGCCGGGAAACGATACAATTTCCGAGCACGAAGCGGTCCCACCATGTAGGTTCACCTTCTCGGGTTTTGTGGCCCACCGTTCAGTGGGTGCGAGCGACTGTTTGTCCGGTGTAAAAGACTTGACGATTCACCTTCTTACCTGCAGCACTATATAAATAGACGGGTAGGTGTGAAGTTATCACAACATTCATTGCTATTGCACTGTTTTGCTGCCAAAAATTTAACCATAGCCGAAGCTTGACTTTTGCATTCAAACGAAGCACCACTTTGGATTCTGCTTCGTCACAAGAAGAGCTTCGGAAAAAAAAGGTTATTAATTTCCAAAAAACTTGCAAAAAATTTATAATCAAATGGCCAGAGTACGCTCCACTGCTAGGGTTGAGCGTGATGGAGATGAGGCCGAAGCCACTGAAACTGTTCCAATTTCTGAAGCAATGAGGCGTTTTGGGCTGGTTTCATCAGAGGACACACCTGCTGCCGAAGCAACACAAGCTAATGTTGAAGAAGTTGGTTCCGAAGATGAGTACAGCTGCGGGGTACCAAGTAAACCTAGTCATCTGGACTTTGGAAAGTCCACCATCTCTGAAGCTGATCTTCCTAAAATGGTGAAGCTGGGTTATTTCAGTGAGGCCAAGAAGAAATTAATTCGTTTTGGTGGAGAAGAAACTATCCCAAATCCAGGACAGGATGAAGTAGTAGTCTTCAAAAGTTTTCTTAAAGCTGGTTTAAGATTCCCCCTAAACAAGATGATTTCTATTGTACTGAAGAAGTTTGGGGTTTACCTTCATCAGCTGACCCCTAATGCTATCGTTAGATTAAGTGTTTATATTTGGGCCCTTCGTAGCTAGGGAGTGGAACCGTTCGGTTAGGGTTTCTGCCGAGTTCATGAATTACACTACCAGACTAAAGCCAGAGGACATGGTCTGCACGAGAATTTTGGCTGCTACAACTTTGCTTATCGCAAGACTACGAAGTTTCCAGTGATAAGCTACCGAAGCAAATGGCCAGCCGGATGGAAGTCTGAATGGTTTTATGTTAAAGTTGATGAAGATGAAGATAAATTGGTCCAGAGTCCGCTAGAACTAACCTTCGGAGAGACGAGGCCCTGATGCAACATGATAATGGGGAGCCTGAGTCAGATTGCTTTTGCTGAATTTCGAGTGATTTCAGATCATATTGGCACTAGAGACTTAGTGCAGGAATTTTTGGCTTTTAAAGTGTTCCCAACACTGAGGGAGTGGGAGATGCCGAAGCTAGAGGGAGAAAAGAAGAAGGCAGAACTTGTTCGATTGCCTTATCACTACAAGTTTAAGAAACACTTTAAAGCACCCTGCCAGGAGTGGTTGGACACAATCGAGGTTATGTGCAACGATATCCTCGATAATTACTCTAAGAAAGAAGATCAGTTAATGACTACGGCCTTCGGCACTCGTCCGAAACGAAGATTGAATCGGGTGCTAGATGCCTTAAATTTTGATTACCCTGATTATGAGCAACTGGGCGGAGATGCCGAAGGCCAAAAAAGGAAAAGGATTGCCAGCGTCCTTGACAGAGAAGGCACCAAATTGGCTAAAAAGGACAAAGAAATTTCTGAAAAAAGAAAACTGAGCCCTGAGCCGAAGATAGCTGCTCCAAAGAAAAGAAAAGTTGCATCCCCAAAACCAACGACGTCGGCCCAAGAGGAGGAAGCTCCTGCAACACCTTCTGCTATCGAAGTGGAAGAGATTCTAAAGGTAATGACTGAACCTTTGCCTATCAAGCTAAGTCCGCTGGCGCCAGAACTGACGAAGTTCTTTCAGAAGGAAAAAGAACCTTCAGCAACAGAAAGTCCCGCTAAGCCGAAAAAACGGAGAATTATCCAAGTGGCCGATGTCATTCATCAGACACCGCCACCGACATCGGCGTCAAAAATACCATTTATTGAAAGCGCTGTCACTGCCGAAACCACAGCCACCGAAGCCGAAACCAGCGGAGCCAAAGCCACCGGAGCCGAAACCGAGACCGCCGAAGATCCTAATTTAGAAACCACACTTGGTGATATTGATAATATGCTTCTAAAAATGGCTGAAGAAGAAGCTGCTGCGGCCACGGTGGACATGACAATTGAGAAAGGAAAAGAGCAAATTGAAGACACTTTGGAAGAAGAAAACTTTAATTTTCAAGATATACTTGGACAAGAATTATCAGAAACTGAGAAAGAAGAGCTAAAGAAATATGCTATATCCTGTGGATACAAACCAGGGTCTCTGCTGTTTGGCGGAGTCAACGAAGGGAAACTAAGATGCCTTCGGAATCGAACCGAGGCCAAGGTTGTTAGGACTTTCTCAAAGAGCGTTGGTCTGCCGAAGATTGAAGTGGATCTCTGCAGGTACCAGCGACAGCATATCGCCGGTAGCTTGCTCTATGCTAATTTCAAGGTACAAACTCAACTTTTTATTGTTTTTTGAATTAAGATGTTTTCTGACGAAGGTTATTTTGGCAGAGTATTTTACTAAGTAAAGTGCTGAAGATGCAACAGGATCTTGAAGACGAGAAAAACGAAGCTACCATCAAAGATCTAGAAAACAAAGTCGAAAGTTACGAAGCTGCTTTGAAGAAAAAGGACTTCGTCATTCAAGATCTTGAAAACAAAGTTAAAAATCACGAAGCTGCCTTGGAGAAGAAAGACTTCATCATCCACTCTATCGAAGGTTCATTGGCTGAAGCTCAAGCCAAAATTGAGAAATTAAACAGCGAATTACTCATAAATTTAGAAAAATCTGAGCAAGAAAAGAAGAATCTCGAAACAAGTCTCGAGACCGAAATTGAGAAGAATTCAAATTTACAGAAATCATTGAAGGAGCTTCAGGAAAAATGCTTAGATTTCGGTAACCGATGTGTGCAGCGGCTGAAGGATGTGTTTTACTCAATTGGAGCCAGCTCTGATAAGTTTACACCTTCAGCTGAAAACCTGCCAAGCACCTTTGAATACATTGAGGGCGAAGTTGATGCACTTGACGAAGTTATCGCTGGGCATGCCGATTTCTGCGCCCTGTTAGCTTCTCGAGGCATGGCTACTGCTTTCCTGAAGGCTGGCTGTACACACGGGAAAATTGTTAATAGGCCAAACTTCAGCTTGTCGCCAGCAGATTTGGTTGACATCCCCAGCCTAGCTCGAAGCATAGGGAACAGGTTTATGACCCAGATTTGGATAAACGGCGGGCGAAAAATGGCTGGTGACGAAGCTCGGAGCCACCTTAAGCCAGTGAGAAACTTATACTTGTTACTTTTACCTTCTCCTTGAACTTTGCGCCTTTCTCATTCCGTTTTAATATGTACAGGATGATGATGCTGAAGAATGACGAGCTGAAGCCTTAACAAATGCTCCGAAAGACTTTTCTGCATAAGATTCTAGAGAAAATTTTGTAATATGATTGTAAAGAAACTTATGTAAATTTGTGCGTACCTTGTAATATATCTTTTCCCCCTTTGTCCGTGTACAACCTGCTTTGCTGTGGACGAAATTTTCTTTTTGAGCCGAAGACGAAAAACACCTTCCCTTCTTTTCGTACACAACGAAGCATGAAAATTTCTTCTTTCTCCGAAGCTTTATCCTCATAGCCGAAGCATCTGCCTTTTCTGTATGATATGATGATAATGATCCTATGTATGTCTAAGTGAATGTTTATGAATGCAAATGTCATGATGTAATGTATCGTGCAAATGAATATCCAAATATATATTCGAAGTCATAATCATAGCCTTCATTCCCTTAGGAATGACTCAAATCTTTTTGCCGCTTATTTTTCGGCTTCACTGTTTATTTTTCGATGTACCAGCGTTGACTTTTCGCTGTAAGCCTCCCTTAGGAGCTTCTTCGCCTTTTACTTCGGCGGAATCAGCGTTTATTTTTCGCTGCAAGCCTCCCTTAGGAGCTTATTCGCCTTTTACTTCGGCGGAATCAGCGTTTATTTTTCACTGTAAGCTCTGCATTCCCTTAGGAACGACTTTTGAGCTTCTCCCTGTTTTCTTTTCTTTTTTCCTTTGCACTCGATGGTGCGTTCTCAGCTTTTACATTTACATCTTTGGGGGATATTGCTCTTATAGAATTGAAATAAGAAAAGAAAAATTACATGCTGTGGCCCCATTAAAAACCTTTCTCCCCCTTTGGAAAGGAAAAGGGTGCCACAAGAAAGAATAGAAAAAATTACATCAAGCTAAACATAATATCGCCGAAGCTCATCCGCATTCCATGATCTAGGAATGTCGTTGCCGTCCATATCCTTCAATCTGTAGGAACCGGGTCTTGACGAAGATACTACCAGAAAAGGTCCTTCCCACTTCAGCTGTAACTTGCCTACTGTCTCTGGGTTGGATACTCTTCGAAGCACCAAATGTCCTGGTTCAATGTTCTTTAGTCGAACCTTTCTATCACGCCATTTTATTGTTTCAGCTTGGTATTTATTGATGTTTTCCACAGCTTGAAGCCTGATCCCTTCTATAGCATCTTTTTCCACAAAGTAATCAACTTCAGCTTCGTCTTCTGCTGAAGCTACTATTCTTATTGATCCTGCTTTGGCTTCTTCAGAGTTATTGCTTCGTCACCAAACAATAATTTGAATGGTGTAAAACCTGTTGATCTTGATATTGTTGTGTTGTGGCTCCACACCACTTTGATTAATTTGTGTGGCCACTTTCCCCTGGGCTGATTGAAGATTAACTTCATTATTCCTATCATTATGATGCCACTAGTCCTTTCAACAAGTCCATTTGACTCTGAATGCCGAACTGATGCAAAATGGATCTTCGTGCCAATTTGTTCACAAAATTCTCTAAAAGCATCGGAATCAAACTGCGTTCCATTATCCACAGTAATAGCCTTCGGCACTCCGAAGCGACAGACAATATTTTGCCAGAAAAAATTTTGAATAGTAAACGAAGTTATTGTGGCTAAAGGCTTTGCCTCAATCCACTTAGAAAAATATTCCACTGCCACTACAACATATCTTAAGTTCCCTTGTGCTGGTGGTAACGGACCTAACAAATCAAGACCCCACCTTTGCAATGGCCAAGTGGGTTGTATTAACTAGGTTAGAGACGAAGGTTGTTTTTTTAACTCTTACACATTTCTGACAGCCTTCGCACTTTTGAACTAATTCCACTGCATCCGAAGCTGCCTTTGGCCAATAAAATCCTTGACGAAAAACATTTCCAAGCAAAGGCCTAGATCCAATGTGAGATCCACACATGCCTGCGTGTATTTCCTTCATCAATTCTATACCTTCGGCTCTGGATAAACACTTGATTAATGGAGAACAGACCCCATGCTTGTACAGCTCCCCTTCTATTATAACATATGGTCGAGCTCTTGCCTCTATCCTCCTGTTATAAGCTTCGTCATCTGAAAGAAAGTTACCCTGAAGGAAAGAGATGATCTCAGTTCTCCAGTCTTCACTATAAACAGGGGATATATTGAGGACTGCTCTTTCAAGAAGTTCAACTGAAGGTGCTTTTATTATTTCGAAAAATACTTCCGAAGGTAAGGGCAGCCCCTGTGCTGCTGACTTGGCTAGCAAATCAGCATGTTCATTTTCTCCTCAAGGAATATTTTTGACAGAAAACCCTTCAAAGGAAGCCTCAATCCTTCGGACCGTGTCTAAATATTTCTCAAGCTTCGGGTCTCTTGCTTTACAACTTTTGTCAATATGACCAGAAATAACCTGGGAATCAGTTTTAAGAACTGCTCTTCTAATTCCCATTGCCTTTAACTTCCGAAGACCCAAGAGCAGAGCTTCGTACTCAGCAATGTTATTTGTGCAACTGAAATCAAGTCTTGCTGCGTAGCAAGTTTTAACTCTGGAGGGTGCGACCAACACAGCGGCTGCTCCTGCCCCGAAGGTTCCCCAAGAACCATCGCAGAATACTGTCCAAACTTCAGCGTCTTTACTCGCTTCTTCCTGAGCCCCTGGCGTCCAGTCAGCAATGAAGTCTGCTAACGCTTGGGACAGAATCGAAGATCTATGCACATAATCAATGCAGAACTCATTGAGTTCTGCAGCCCATTTTCCGACCCTTCCAGTAGCTTTTCTATTTCTCATAATATCCTTCAGTGGTTGTGAAGAAGGGACAATTATATTGTATGCTTGAAAATAGTGCCGAAGCTTCCTGGAGGCCATCAAAACAGCATACAACACCTTCTCCAATTATGTATAATTTTTCTTTGATAAACTAAGAACTTCGGATACAAAGTATATTGAGGCTTGCTTTTTGACTTGCCCTTCAAGCTTCTCTTGGACAAGTGTTGCACTTACCGCTGAGTGCGAAGCTGCCACATATAACAACAGAGGAGCCCCTGGCGTTGGTGGAGTTAGCGTCGTTAAGTCTATCAAATATTGCTTCAGCTCTTCGAAGGCTCTTTGCTGAACTGGTCCCCATTGAAAAACTTCGGCTGACTTCAGCACTTCGAAGAATGGTAAATTTCTCTCTGCTGATCTAGATATGAATCTGTTGAGAGATGCCAGTCTTCCTGTCAATCGTTGAGCCCCCTTCTTTGTGCTTGGTGGTTCCATTCGAAGGATAGCTTCGATTTTATTTGGATTAGCCTCAATCCCTTTTGTTGAAACTAGGCAGCCAAGGAATTTCCCCTTCTTTACTCCGAAAACACACTTTTCTGGATTCAGTTTTAGACCAGCCTGTCTAAAATTAGCGAAAGTCTCCTGCAGATCAGCAATGTGATTTTCTTGCTTCGTGCTTTTTACAATGATATCATCAACATAAGTTAGCACATTTCTGCCTATCTGAGAATGAAGAACCTTTGCTGTCATTCTGCTGAAGCTTCCTCCAGCATTCTTGAGCCCCTCAGGCATCCGAAGGTAACAATATGTTCCGCTAGGGGTTATGAAGCTGGTTTTTGGCTCATCCTCCTTCTTCATCCAAATTTGATGATAGCCTGAATAACAATCCAACAGACTCATAAGTTTTGATGAAGCTGCTGCATCAACTAGGGAATCTATCCTCGGCAATGGAAACTCATCCTTCGGACAAGCCTTGTTGAGATCAGTAAAATCAATACACATCCTCCATTTGCCATTGGCCTTTTTTACCATAACAGTGTTAGCCAGCCATTCTGGATACTTCACTTCTCTAATAACTCCAGCACTGAGGAGTCTTTTTACTTCATTTCGAGCACCTTCGGCCTTATCATCAGACATCTTCCGAAGCCTCTGCTTTCTGGGTCTGAAAGATGGATCAACATTGAGCGAGTGTTCAATAACATCCCTGTTGACGCCACAGAGATCGTTAGCCGACCATGCAAAGACATCTTTGTTGTTGAAAAGAAATCTTATCAGGGTTTTCTCTTGTTGCTCAGACAATTGAGATCCCAGCAACACCTTCTGCTCTGCGATATCTTCGCATAGAAGCATGGGTTTCGGCTGATCGGCCGAAGCAGCCTTCTCCCTTCTGTACTTGTACTGTTCACAAGCTTCGGCTTCATCTATATTGTGGATTGCTTTTGAATCAGTCCAATTCCCCTCGGCCTTTCTGGCAGCTTCCTGACTCCCATAAATAGCAATAGGTCCCTGATCCGAAGGTATCTTCATGCAAAGATATGCTGGATGAAGAATTGCTTCGAAAGCATTGAGTGTTCCGCGACCAATGATAACATTGTAAGGATACTCTATGTCGACAATGTCAAACACAACTTGCTCAGTCCTTGTATTGTTGACAAATCCGAAGGTCACTGACATGATAATCTTACCAAGTGCTACAATCTGCCTTCCTCCGAAGCCACAAAGAGGGTGCATAGCATCATGAATCTTGTCTTCGGACTCTTGCATTTGTCGGAAGGCCTTAGCAAATATAATATCCGCTGCACTGCCTATATCAACCAAAACATTGTGGACCAGAAATCCTTTGATCACACAAGAGATAACCATAGCATCATTGTGTGGGTAATCCTTGAGCTGAAGATCCTCTTTGAGAGCACCTAGAGGGGGGGTGAATAGGTGATCCTGTGAAACTTAAACTTATAGCCACAAAAACTTGTTAAGTGTTAGCACAATAATTGCCAAGTGGCTAGAGAGGAGGTTTTGCACAATACGATAATCACAAAGAATTCAGCACAGAGAAGACACAGTGATTTATCCCGTGGTTCGGCCAAGTACAAAACTTGCCTACTCCACGTTGTGGCGTCCCAACGGACGAGAGTTGCACTCAACTCCTCTCAAGTGATCCAATGATCAACTTGAATACCACAGTGTTTTGCTTTGCTTATCTTTAACCCACTTGCGAGGAATCTCCACAAATTGGAGTCTCTCGCCCTTACACTTAAAGTTCACAAAGAAGCACGGAGTAAGGGAGGGAAGCAACACACACAAATCCACAGCAAAATGCGCACACACACGGCCAAGAAACGAGCTCAAAAGACTATCTCAAAGTTCTCACTAGAACGGAGCTCGAATCACTGAGAATGACAAATGAATGCGCAAAGACTGAGTGTGGATGATCAAGAATGCTCTAAGGTTGCTTTGTGTGCTCCTCCATGCGCCTAGGGGTCCCTTTTATAGCCCCAAGGCAGCTAGGAGCCGTTGAGAACAAATCTGGAAGGCCATCCTTGCCTTCTGTCGTCGGGCGCACCGGACAGTCCGGTGCACACCGGACAGTGTCCGGTGCCCGATTTCCTTCCTTAAATGGCGAAGCCGACCGTTGGCAGACTTGGAGCCGTTGGCGCACCAGACATGTCCGGTGCACACCGGACAGTCCGGTGCCCCCTTCTAGCCGTTGGCTCGGCCACGTGTCCCGCGCAGATCGCGCGGCCGACCATTGGCTCGGCCGACCGTTGGCTCACCGGACAGTCCGGTGCACACCGGACAGTCCGGTGCACACCGGACAGTCCGGTGCACACCGGACAGTCCGGTGAATTTTAGCCTTACGCTGTCGGCGAATTCCCGAGAGTGGCCACTTCACGCCGAGTCAGCCTGGCGCACCGGACACTGTCCGGTGCACCACCGGACAGTCCGGTGCTCCAGACCGAACAGCCTATTGGCTGTACACAGCCAACTTTTCTCTGACTCGATTTCTCCTGTTTCAAGCACTTAGACACAATACATTAGTCCTCAAAACAATGTATTAAGGCTTAGAAACATACCTTTACTCTTGATTTGCACTTTGTCCATCCATGGGTATAGATTCACATTTAAGCACTTGTGTTGGCACTCAATCACCAAAATACTTAGAAATGGCCCAAGGGCACATTTCCCTTTCAATCTCCCCCTTTTTGGTGATTTATGCCAACACAACATAAAGCAACTAGAACAAGTGCAAAATCACTACAAATAAAACTCAAATTTATTTTGATTCAATTTTGGCATATATGGATCATCCTTTGCCACCACTTGGTTTGTTTTTGCAAATCAAACTCAAATCTCTATCTCTAAGTTAAACACACATGTTGAAGCATAAAGAGAGTCATTCCAAAAGAGATTGATCAAAGATTTCAAAAACTCCCCCTATTTCCCATAATCAACACTTCTACCCACAAGAGGCCAACTTTTTGACAAAAGAGACAATGCAGACAAT
This sequence comes from Zea mays, assembly GCF_902167145.1. NCBI lineage: Eukaryota > Viridiplantae > Streptophyta > Magnoliopsida > Poales > Poaceae > Zea > Zea mays. The sequence continues at coordinate 109,871,278 of NC_050102.1, forward strand.
GCAAGAGTTTTGACAAACCAAAAGCTCTATTCTACTATTTTCAAAGTTTCTCAAGTGGTAGCTGATCCATCTATTGCTTTGGCCTTTATTTTCTCCCCCTTTGGCATCAAGCACCAAAACGGGATCAATCTTGGCCCTTTAACCCCATTGCCTCACCAAATTCTTCAATTAAGAGCAAATAGGCAATAAGAGTTTAAAGATGAACTTGGAATAGTTACTCTTTTCATCAGAGTGCAGTGGAAGTCTTGTATGGTCCAAGTCCACCTTTTCCTTTCAATCCTCCTTTGAGGCTAAAATGTAACACCCCTGGTGTTACTATAACTAAAACTTGAGCATGACATCATAAGCATTGGCATTGCATATGTGTGACACACCTAGAGTGCATTCACTAGGCAAAAATTTCAAACAAGTTGTATTGTTTTAATGTTTTTGCAAATGGAACCCTGGTTAATGGACTTAACCCTAAATAGTGGTTAAAGGGGTAAAACTTAACCCAAGTTAAGAAAACCTAAAGCTTTAGGGTAAAAGTCATAAAATAACCACAAGAATAAACTTGAATCACTTTTATACCCCTGGGATACCAGAAACCCTAATTGGAACCCTGGCAAACCCTGAAACCAAACCCTAGGGGCTTATATGCAAAAATTGGTCCACTTTTGGACTAAAGTGCAAAAATCAAGCCAAATAAGTATTTGAAGTCAATTGGTTCACAAATATGTGGACTTGAAAGCCAAACCCTAAGTTTTGGACTTAAATGCAAAATGGACCTCAATTGAGTTCTATACCAAGTCTGAGATTCAGTGTATTGGTTCAACTTTGGAGCCCTGTATCTTTTAAAATATAGGGAATTTGCCCAAAGTGACCACAACAAGTTTGAAGACCAAACATAGGAGAACAGCTTTGCTTAAGAAGGAAAGCATAGTTATTAAGAAAAAGGCAGAGATAATTAAGCCTCAAGTTTGGCTGTCAGGCTGGTCCATGCTGAAATCCAGAACTTCAGTGAAACAGAGCTAACTTTGGACTCGAGTTTAAGCATGATCCAGTGACTATTTGTGAGTGCACCTTGTAGCAAAGTTATAGTTGGATGATAGCCCTATAACTTTGGTACAGAAAGCTTGCTCGGTTACTACACAAAATCGGGAGAAAATCTAGCCTCAAATCTCTCTGTCAGTTCATATGAAAGGAGCTCGCCATGGTACAGTAACTTGACTGGATCAGATCAATCGCGCGGCTGCCCTCACCGCCGACGGATTCCTCCGCCGTGATTCGGGTCACCGGCGTTTGGATTCGTGCACCGGACTTGTGGATAACCTCTCGGGGTAAAAGATCCTCAGCGTCGTCAAGCTGGAAACCACCTCGGTCGGCCGCGGTACTCCTCCCCTGGTTCATCGCCTGCGGGTAAAGTGCTCACCGCCGACGTGCCCTCGCCGTTGGCCACCGCGTGTCCTAACCGCGCCATTGCATCACCGTGATTCCCTACTGCAGTCCCATCAGCGTCGATGAGCCTGCCACCGCGATAAATACGTGTTCACCGCACCTACGTTCTTCTCCAGCTCCGACCGCCAGCACTGCTCGGCCGAATTCATCACCGCCGCCTAACTTCTCTATAAATTGAAGCCCCCGCAAGGTCCGTGAGGTAGTCCTCTAGCTAACCACCGCTAATCGGCCACAATCATCCCCTCATCTGCTCGAATTCGGAGTTTCCCCCAATTCAAGCTTCTGCCACCGTGAAACCAAGCTCACCGTCGCCAGCCCAACTCCGGTCAGCTCCCGTCCCCTGCTTCCTCGTTTAAGCTTTCTCACATGCCTAGGATGCTTGCCAAGCCATTGAATTGAACTACGGGCTCTCTGGTCGCCGGGAACACGACCATATAGCCGCTATGCTTACGGTCACCGTGGCCAGAGCTCCATAGTTGATCAATAGCGCAATTGAGTTAGGGGAAATGGTTAGGCTAGCCCCAATTTCATGTCCGCCGCTCGGAGAACCCAGCCGTAGCTCCAATCGGCCGGTCTAGGACCTCGCCGGAGCGCGGCCGTGCGTGAACGGCGTCGTGGGCGTGTCGGGTGAAGAAATAGAACTTCAGGGGCATTTCTGCAAATCGTCAGTGGCTATGTTAAATAGTGAAAGGGCTCATTCGCAGTTAGTCTAAAACACGGGGGCCCCTGTGCAAAGCCGCCAGGGCGCGGCCGCGCGCGGGCGCCTTTCTGCCTTAACTGGGCCGCCTAGGCTGGATTCGGCCCAGCGCTGTTCAAATGTTTTTCTTTTTCTTTTATCCCCAGAGCCAAAACAATTATAGAAAAATGTAGAAAATGCTAAAATTGTGAAACTAATTTTCCTAGGCTTGTTATCTTCCCCAGTATTTAATAAAAATAGTTTTGTGATTTTTAGTGGAAATAAGAAATTTTAAGGTATTTAAAGTAGTTAAAAGTCTTGGTTATAGATTTTTAGAAAATAATTGGTAAGTCCTAAAATGCCCAAAATTTTTATATGAGTATTATACACTATTTAGAAACCTTGGGTAGAGTTTGAATTGATTTGGACCTTGTTGATCACCAAACCCCAAAACCCCCCCTGCCCTATGAACTCCTTTACCGACTCCGGAAACCCTAAGTTCCCGGAACTCCGTGAAGGAAAGTTGTATTCAAGACATAAATAATAAGTTTATGCTATCTTTGCATCCTCATGAGCATCCCATGGCATCCATTCTTATACATATGTATGGTTATGATTAGAACGTGAGGAAGAAATCGAAGTTACCGAAGAGGAGACACCACCACCACCACCTTCGGAGTCTCAGGCCGGGAATCATTTCTACTTTGACATCTGTTGATCTGAGCCTGATTCACCTGTGAACGAAGGCAAGCCCCGGTGCATGCAACCCCTTTCCTTGTGTTTTAAATACTTTTTGCACACTTAAGTCTAGTGAAATGTGCATTAGGTTCATAGGAGTTACTTGAAACCCTTTGATGCATTGCTTTTCCTTGATATCCATACCTTTATAGATACTTCTGTGAAGTATCAAAATATGATTTACAAAATGCTTAGCCTTGCTTAGATCTTGTGGATAGAGGTTGTCCTCAATTTAACCATGGAGAGGATGGCTTCTACCTGCAAGAATATTTTCATTTGGAGCAATAGTGGGATCTTACTGCAAAGCTCCCCGTGATGCTCTTTCATCCTAAGGAACAGACACATTCCTAAGGGTGAAAATACTTAAATTGAAACTTGGGGGTAGGAACAGGTGATGTTCTACCCAGGTTGGTTAAGGATTAACGCGTATGTAGGCGTGCTTAGGGCTGGAAAAAAAGCTCGAGGCTCGCGAGCCGGCTCGGGCTCGATCAGGCTCGGCTCGGCTCGGTGAGGCTCGCGAGCCTAAACGAGCCCGAGCCGAGCCTAATTCCGCGGCTCGCTACACTAACGAGCCGAGCCGAGCCGGCTCGGTGAGGCTCGCGAGCCGGCTCGAGGCTCGGTCCAAACTACTGCTTACTCGTATCTCCGTTGACCAGTGTGTAAGTGTGTTGTTTTAGTCACAACTCATAAGAAACTAGAGTGCAGGGACATAATTTTTTATTATATGGAACATATTGTGCTTCAAATTTGAGCTAATGACTATATTTACTGTTGTTGAGTACTTGAGTGTACAGGCTCGCGAGCCGAGCCGAGCCGGCTCGCGAGCCTATATCGAGCCGAGCCGAGCCTCATCACCGAGCTCGCTAAGTGACCGAGCCGAGCCTGGCTCGGCTCGCTATTCCACCGAGCCTCACCGAGCCGAGCCGAGCCTGGCTCGGCTCGGCTCGTTTCCAGCCCTAGGCGTGCTGACCGAGGACCCTTTAACTGGTCACATGCCTCGTCATGGGTAAGCCTTGCCTCGGGCAGACTAAGGCCGGAATAAGATAACACGAAATGGGCGTGGAGCGGTGGCGAGAGTAGCGTGTACCCTCCGTGGCAAGAGGCTGGACGGTGGTGTAGCTGTGCTCTCGGTTTGCGTGAACCTGATCCGGTCTTAAGAACCCCGGTGGCGGGTTGACATATGCAAGGGTTAAGTGCTACATATGTCGTGTGATTGGAGATCCTCAGCTGAGTATAATCGATTCGGATCGCCGTACCTTCGCGGTTATGAAGACTTGGTCACTTTTCTACAACCTAGAGTCAGGATGTGAACACGATGGATAAAAATGATGTTGTCTTGATGTGATGTGAAATTAGACTAGATGCAAATGGAGTCTATTAATACTTAACATGGCGTTAAAAGATTGAAAGTAAGGACTCACTTTAGTAAGCTACTTCTGCAAAAGTATAAGTTGATTTTTGCTAAAGCCTCTCCTTGACTCCTATTTATCCAGCATACCCTTGAGAGTCTTTTCCTTAGTCGGGTAAGACTTGCTGAGTATTCCATACTCAGGGTTTATCCCTTTGTTGTTTTTAGGTGAGGAAGCGACAAACTTTTGTTGCTTCTGCTCCAAGGTGGTACCAAACGAGGAAAAAGAAGACTAAAGTGCGGGAGGACTCGGTCCTCCACTTAGGATCTTTTGTTTATTAAACTTCTCGGGAGGAGTTTGTGCCTCCCTGGTTTGTATAATATTACTTCTATGCACTCACTTATAGTCCGGTCTGTAATAAAAATAACTCAAGCTTACTTTTGAAATAAATGTAAGTTTATGTAACTGCTTCCGCATTTCTTTATCTCCGATGTTCTGTAATGTCTGCAAGACGGGTGAGACGTTCCTGGTAAGGTAAGGAAAGATACCGAGCTTGTCAAGTAGTTCAGGGGCACCTACAGGGTTGTCTGAAGTCCGTTGGACAAGGACAACTGTAGGTGGGCCTAATAACTTGGGAGGTTCTGTCACAGCTGGTATCGGAGCGTAGCCCTTCTTGGCAGATATTATGAGGCATCTTCAAAAGATTTTCTAAAGTCTTACCTCAAAATTCTTTTCTCTTCTTACCTAAGTATTCTGAAGAGTCTAACTTAAAGACCAGATAGGAAGAGTGCAACATATAGAAGGTTGAATCGACTAAGGTTGATTCTGTAATTATACATGCATCATGCTAAGCACTATACTAATAACATTTTCCCCCTTAGAAAAGATGCCGCCACGTACCAGGCTAACGGCACGCAAGTCTACGGGACCAATTGGGGTGCCTCGGCATCAATTGGCTCCCCGACATGAAAGTAGCAGCAGTGGAAGTAACGACCCCATCGGAGACCTTGAAGCCCGTGTGAGTCGACTTCAAGCAGCGCTGCAACATAGGACTGATGCTTGGGTCGCCGACGGAGATAGAATCAATGAACTGAGAAGGGACATCCGACATTTGCAGGATCAACTCGCTGATCGAGACTTAGCACTTGACTGGGCCGTACAGTCTCGTTTGCTAATGTGTGCTAAGGAAGCAAGGGCTCAGGCCCGAGTTAAAGAACTTAGCTCGACTGTTGATAACCTGCAGGTTTACTGCAATACGTTGCACGAGGAAGTCCATATACTATACTCACAACTACACCCAAGTGAGCCTGCACCACCTGCTGAGGCAGAAGCTGGACCATCTCACGTTGCGGGACGTGCGCTGGGTGGGGAGTTAGACCTTTTTGAGCCCCCTCCTTCTTTGAGGTTGGTTGATGTCTGGACTCCCACACCTGACGATGAAGCCACCAAGACTGATGGAAAGCAGGAATAAGGGTGTAATAGAAGTAAAAGTATTGTAGGGTATTGTAGGGTGTACTGTTGTATAATAGGTTGAACCTTTGTATAATGGTATTGTATCCTGTTATGTAATATCGAGTCTGTATCATTACTTTTTATAGTAATGTAAAATGGAAGGTTTTCTCTGGCACATTATGTTTACTTCAAATGTTTTTGCCACAGATGCCGACCAGGACTCGAGGACAGGATGCAGCAGGAACTTCTGGGGGACGGGATGTTACCCCAAACCCACCTCCAGTTCCTCCCACGTTAGCCGAGGCGATTGCCGCCTTGGTGAATGCCACCGCCGATAATACCCGCTTCCTTAGGGAAATGGTGGGTCAGCAACAATTCCAGCAGCAGGCGGGAAGAGGTTATCCGCAAGGTCCCCGTGAGACCACCTATCTGGACTTCTCTGAAACTCGTCCACCTCTATTCGTCAAGGCAGAAGATCCCCTAGAGGCTGACGAGTGGATTCGGGTTATTGAGCAAAAGTTTGGTCTTCTTCGTTGCTCAGAGGCGCAGAAGCCGTTGTTCGCCGCACAACAACTTCGTGGTCCTGCCAGTACCTGGTGGGGAAATTTTGTGGCTATTCAACCTGACAACCATCAAGTCACCTGGGATGAGTTTAAAGCAGCCTTCCGTGAACATTACATCCCCGAAGGAGTGCTGCATATGAAACAAGAGGAATTTATGAAGTTACAACAAGGCGGAGATACCGTCACTCAATATCTCAACAAGTTCAATCACCTGTCGCAGTATGCTATCGACCAGGTGAATACGGATTTAAAGAAGAAGAACTGTTTTATGCGGGGACTGAATGATCGGCTACAAAGGAAAATGGCCACATGCATAGACCTCACATATGGAAAGGTTGTCAGCACAGCCTTATCTGTTGAAGCCAAATACACAAATTCTGGGAAGAATAAGGGATTCGGTGGTGAGAGGCCTAATCAGGGCCAGGCGAAGAAACCACGGTTTGTGATCCGACCTTCAAACCAAAATCACACTTTTTCTCGTCCACCTTCATTTCCCTTCAAACAGCCAATCATTATCCGCCCCAATAATACCCCCACTACCCCAAAACAGCCGGGTGCCCCAGGCACTCGATTTCCTGCCTTGCCTAGTTCTTCAACTGGGTGTTTTAATTGCGGCAAGTCGGGACACTTCATCAAAGACTGCCCATATCCTAGGCAAAATCAATCTAATGCTTCGCAAGGATCTGGGAAATCAGCTCAGCCTAAAGGAAATGCTATGGGGAAGAATACGAAGAAAACGGGGCGTGTATATTACACTCAAGTGGCTACCACACCGGAAGGGGAACCGGTGATGATGGGTACGTTTCCCGTGGCCAGTCACCCAGCAATTATTCTTTTTGATTCTGGTGCTTCACATACATTTATTAGCAAGAAGTTTGTGGAACAACATCATATTGCATACCATGAATCAAAGGAGGGATTTAAAATACATTCACCTGGGGGACACATTTATACTAAAGAAGTGGCCTATGGAGTGCCAATAACAATGGCCAAACGGAACTTTCCTGCTAACATGATTGTTCTAAAGGGCCAGGATATAGATGTAATATTGGGTATGAATTGGTTAACCCAACACAAGGCAATCCTCAACACTGAACTCAGAACCGTCAGGTTGAGCTATAACCAAGAAGAGATTCTTTTGACTCTCCCCGCAGCCAATCCAGCCAAAGCTTCTGGTAGAATCTATGAAGCCATTGTACCGGAAATCAAGAACATTCCGGTAGTATGTGAGTTTCCAGATGTATTTCCGGAAGATTTGCCTGGACTGCCCCCTGAAAGAGATGTAGAATTCATAATTGAGCTAAAGCCCGGTACGGCTCCCATCTCCCGAAGATCGTACCGTATGCCACCTAATGAGTTAGCGGAACTGAAGATTCAATTACAAGATCTACTGAATAAGGGATTCATCCGGCCAAGCTCGTCCCCATGGGGTTGTCCCGCCATTTTTGTTAAGAAGAAGGATCAAACCTTGCGAATGTGCGTGGATTATCGACCCCTGAATGAGGTCACCATCAAGAATAAGTACCCTCTTCCAAGGATCGACATCTTATTTGATCAACTGACTGGAGCGATGGTATTTTCCAAAATTGATCTCAGGTCGGGCTATCATCAAATCCGTATTCGGCCCGAGGATATACCGAAGACCGCGTTTACTACGCGGTATGGATTGTTTGAATACTTGGTAATGTCTTTCGGGCTCACAAATGCTCCTGCCCATTTCACCTACTTGATGAACTCGGTATTCATGCCCGAGTTGGACAAGTTCGTGGTAGTCTTCATCGACGATATTTTGATATATTCTAAGAATGAAGAGGACCATGCTCAGCATCTACGGATTGTATTGACGCGCCTCAGGGAACACCAGTTATATGCTAAGTTCAGTAAATGCGCGTTCTGGCTGGAAGAAATTCAATTTTTGGGGCATGTGTTATCGGCTAAAGGAATTGCGGTAGATCCTAGCAAGATCAAAGATATTCTGGAATGGAAACCCCCAACAACTGTTCACCAAGTCCGGAGTTTTCTTGGACTAGCTGGGTATTATCGCAGATTCATACCAGATTTTTCTAAGCTTGTGAAGCCAATCACAAGTTTGTTGAAGAATGACATTAAGTTCAATTGGTCTTCTAAGTGTAATGAAGCCTTTGAGCAACTGAAGACACTATTGACCACTGCTCCGGTATTAGCTCAACCGGACATCACTAAACCTTTTGATGTATATTGTGATGCATCTGGCAGTGGGCTCGGCTGTGTACTGATGCAAGAGGGCCGAGTGATCGCGTATGCTTCAAGGCAGTTGCGCCGACATGAGGAGCACTATCCAACTCATGATCTGGAGCTAGCTGCTGTGGTTCATGCCCTAAAGATTTGGCGTCACTATCTGCTGGGTAATATCTGTCACATATATACAGATCATAAAAGTTTGAAGTACATCTTCACCCAGTCAGAGTTAAATATGAGGCAAAGACGATGGCTTGAGCTCATTAAAGATTATGAACTAGAGATCCATTATCACCCAGGCAAGGCCAATGTGGTGGCAGATGCGCTGAGTCGTAAGACTTCCTGCCACTGTCTTATGGTAAAGACCTCCGAGAACACTTTGTGTCAGGAAATGGAAAAGCTAAACCTGGGGATCATCAACAAGGGACTCTAAATCAGCTAAAGCTTGAGTCAATCATTTTGCAAAGAATAATTGATGCTCAAAAGGATAATCTGGGTATGAAGCACATTCGAGAGAAGATAAAGGCTGGAGTAGCCAAATGTTTCAAGGAAGACGATCAAGGTGTGATATGGTTTAAAAACCGCATAGTAGTGCCAAAGAACGAAGAACTCCGCCAGCAAATTCTGGATGAAGCACATCGTAGTCGCTATTCTATTCATCCCGGAAGCACTAAGATGTATCAAGACTTAAAGCAACATTACTGGTGGACTAAGATGAAGATTGAAATTGCACGCTATGTGGCGAAGTGTGACACTTGTAGACGTGTCAAGGCCATACACATGAAAACCGCTGGTCCATTACAATCTTCGCCAATCCCAACATGGAAATGGGAAGACATCAGTATGGACTTTATTGTGGGACTGCCCAGGACAGCCAAAGGGTATGATTCTATTTGGGTTATCGTTGATCGACTCACAAAGATTGCCCACTTCTTACCTGTCAAGGTCACATATACAGTAGCCACTTATGCAGCATTATACATTGCCCGTATTCTCAGTCTGCATGGTGTTCCGAAGACCATTGTGTTGGATCGTGGACCTCAATTTGTAGCCAATTTTTGGGAAGCACTTCACAACTCCTTGGGTACTAAATTACTCCACAGTTCGGCTTATCATCCTCAAACCAGTGGGCAGACTGAGAGGGTGAACCAAATACTTGAAGATATGCTGCGGGCATGTGTCCTGGACTTCTCACCAAAATGGGATGAATGTTTGCCCCTAACGGAGTTTTCATACAATAACAGTTATCAAGAAAGTATCAAGATGGCACCTTTTGAAGCTTTATATGGACGACGGTGTCGAACTCCGCTAAATTGGTCTGAACCTGGAGAAAGATATTTCTTTAGGCCTAATATGGTGAAAGAGGTCGAAGAAAAGGTTCAGAGAATTGTTCATAATATGAAGAAAGCTCAGGCTCGACAAAAGAGTTATGCAGACCGACGACGACAACCCTTATGCTTTCTGGTAGATGATTATGTCTACTTAAAGGTTTCACCAATGAAGGGTGTATCGCGTTTCGGGGTTAAAGGGAAACTTGCACCCAGGTACATTGGTCCATTCCTGGTGCTTGAGCAATGTGGACCAGTGGCATACCGACTTCAGCTCCCCGAAACATTGTCTGCTGTGCACAATGTGTTCCACGTGTCACAACTGAAGAAGTGTCTTCGGGTTCCTGATCGAACCGTTGAAGTGACTGATGTTGTCCTGGAACCAGATTTAACATACTCGGAACATCCTATTCGAGTTCTGGATCAAAGGGACAGGGTCACCCGAAGAAAAACTCTCAAGTTCTACAAGATACAGTGGAACCAGCATTCGGAAGACGAGGCTACATGGGAAACCCAAGACTTCTTAGATAAGAATTTCCCAGGCTTTCTAGCCTCATGTAAATTGTAAAGCCTGTATAGATGTTGTAATAAAGAAGTAACCCCCACATCACCCCTGCCTTGTACCAAAATTAAGGAAATAAAAATGTGATGTGTTTCCTTTACCATTACTTACCCTAGGATTTTAATCTCGGGACGAGATTCTTTTATGGGGGGAAGGATGTAACACCCCTGGTGTTACTATAACTAAAACTTGAGCATGACATCATAAGCATTGGCATTTCATATGTGTGACACACCTAGAGTGCATTCACTAGGCAAAAATTTCAAACAAGTTGTATTGTTTTAATGTTTTTGCAAATGGAACCCTGGTTAATGGACTTAACCCTAAATAGTGGTTAAAGGGGTAAAACTTAACCCAAGTTAAGAAAACCTAAAGCTTTAGGGTAAAAGTCATAAAATAACCACAAGAATAAACTTGAATCACTTTTATACCCCTGGGATACCAGAAACCCTAATTGGAACCCTGGCAAACCCTGAAACCAAACCCTAGGGGCTTATATGCAAAAATTGGTCCACTTTTGGACTAAAGTGCAAAAATCAAGCCAAATAAGTATTTGAAGTCAATTGGTTCACAAATATGTGGACTTGAAAGCCAAACCCTAAGTTTTGGACTTAAATGCAAAATGGACCTCAATTGAGTTCTATACCAAGTCTGAGATTCAGTGTATTGGTTCAACTTTGGAGCCCTGTATCTTTTAAAATATAGGGAATTTGCCCAAAGTGACCACAACAAGTTTGAAGACCAAACATAGGAGAACAGCTTTGCTTAAGAAGGAAAGCATAGTTATTAAGAAAAAGGCAGAGATAATTAAGCCTCAAGTTTGGCTGTCAGGCTGGTCCATGCTGAAATCCAGAACTTCAGTGAAACAGAGCTAACTTTGGACTCGAGTTTAAGCATGATCCAGTGACTATTTGTGAGTGCACCTTGTAGCAAAGTTATAGTTGGATGATAGCCCTATAACTTTGGTACAGAAAGCTTGCTCGGTTACTACACAAAATCGGGAGAAAATCTAGCCTCAAATCTCTCTGTCAGTTCATATGAAAGGAGCTCGCCATGGTACAGTAACTTGACTGGATCAGATCAATCGCGCGGCTGCCCTCACCGCCGACGGATTCCTCCGCCGTGATTCGGGTCACCGGCGTTTGGATTCGTGCACCGGACTTGTGGATAACCTCTCGGGGTAAAAGATCCTCAGCGTCGTCAAGCTGGAAACCACCTCGGTCGGCCGCGGTACTCCTCCCCTGGTTCATCGCCTGCGGGTAAAGTGCTCACCGCCGACGTGCCCTCGCCGTTGGCCACCGCGTGTCCTAACCGCGCCATTGCATCACCGTGATTCCCTACTGCAGTCCCATCAGCGTCGATGAGCCTGCCACCGCGATAAATACGTGTTCACCGCACCTACGTTCTTCTCCAGCTCCGACCGCCAGCACTGCTCGGCCGAATTCATCACCGCCGCCTAACTTCTCTATAAATTGAAGCCCCCGCAAGCTCCGTGAGGTAGTCCTCTAGCTAACCACCGCTAATCGGCCACAATCATCCCCTCATCTGCTCGAATTCGGAGTTTCCCCCAATTCAAGCTTCCGCCACCGTGAAACCAAGCTCACCGTCGCCAGCCCAACTCCGGTCAGCTCCCGTCCCCTGCTTCCTCGTTTAAGCTTTCTCACATGCCTAGGATGCTTGCCAAGCCATTGAATTGAACTACGGGCTCTCTGGTCGCCGGGAACACGACCATATAGCCGCTATGCTTACGGTCACCGTGGCCAGAGCTCCATAGTTGATCAATAGCGCAATTGAGTTAGGGGAAATGGTTAGGCTAGCCCCAATTTCATGTCCGCCGCTCGGAGAACCCAGCCGTAGCTCCAATCGGCCGGTCTAGGACCTCGCCGGAGCGCGGCCGTGCGTGAACGGCGTCGTGGGCGTGTCGGATGAAGAAATAGAACTTCAGGGGCATTTCTGCAAATCGTCAGTGGCTATGTTAAATAGTGAAAGGGCTCATTCGCAGTTAGTCTAAAACACGGGGGCCCCTGTGCAAAGCCGCCAGGGCGCGGCCGCGCGCGGGCGCCTTTCTGCCTTAACTGGGCCGCCTAGGCTGGATTCGGCCCAGCACTGTTCAAATGTTTTTCTTTTTCTTTTATCCCCAGAGCCAAAACAATTATAGAAAAATGTAGAAAAATGCTAAAATTGTGAAACTAATTTTCCTAGGCTTGTTATTTTCCCCAGTATTTAATAAAAATAGTTTTGTGATTTTTAGTGGAAATAAGAAATTTTAAGGTATTTAAAGTAGTTAAAAGTCTTGGTTATAGATTTTTAGAAAATAATTGGTAAGTCCTAAAATGCCCAAAATTTTTATATGAGTATTATACACTATTTAGAAACCTTGGGTAGAGTTTGAATTGATTTGGACCTTGTTGATCACCAAACCCCAAAACCCCCCCCTGCCCTATGAACTCCTTTACCGACTCCGGAAACCCTAAGTTCCCGGAACTCCGTGAAGGAAAGTTGTATTCAAGACATAAATAATAAGTTTATGCTATCTTTGCATCCTCATGAGCATCCCATGGCATCCATTCTTATACATATGTATGGTTATGATTAGAACGTGAGGAAGAAATCGAAGTTACCGAAGAGGAGACACCACCACCACCACCTTCGGAGTCTCAGGCCGGGAATCATTTCTACTTTGACATCTGTGGATATGAGCCTGATTCACCTATGAACGAAGGCAAGCCCCGGTGCATGCAACCCCTTTCCTTGTGTTTTAAATACTTTTTGCACACTTAAGTCTAGTGAAATGTGCATTAGGTTCATAGGAGTTACTTGAAACCCTTTGATGCATTGCTTTTCCTTGATATCCATACCTTTATAGATACTTCTGTGAAGTATCAAAATATGATTTACAAAATGCTTAGCCTTGCTTAGATCTTGTGGATAGAGGTTGTCCTCAATTTAACCATGGAGAGGATGGCTTCTACCTGCAAGAATATTTTCATTTGGAGCAATAGTGGGATCTTACTGCAAAGCTCCCCGTGATGCTCTTTCATCCTAAGGAACAGACACATTCCTAAGGGTGAAAATACTTAAATTGAAACTTGGGGGTAGGAACAGGTGATGTTCTACCCAGGTTGGTTAAGGATTAACGCGTATGTAGGCGTGCTGACCGAGGACCCTTTAACTGGTCACATGCCTCGTCATGGGTAAGCCTTGCCTCGGGCAGACTAAGGCCGGAATAAGATAACACGAAATGGGCGTGGAGCGGTGGCGAGAGTAGCGTGTACCCTCCGTGGCAAGAGGCTGGACGGTGGTGTAGCTGTGCTCTCGGTTTGCGTGAACCTGATCCGGTCTTAAGAACCCCGGTGGCGGGTTGACATATGCAAGGGTTAAGTGCTACATATGTCGTGTGATTGGAGATCCTCAGCTGAGTATAATCGATTCGGATCGCCGTACCTTCGCGGTTATGAAGACTTGGTCACTTTTCTACAACCTAGAGTCAGGATGTGAACACGATGGATAAAAATGATGTTGTCTTGATGTGATGTGAAATTAGACTAGATGCAAATGGAGTCTATTAATACTTAACATGGCGTTAAAAGATTGAAAGTAAGGACTCACTTTAGTAAGCTACTTCTGCAAAAGTATAAGTTGATTTTTGCTAAAGCCTCTCCTTGACTCCTATTTATCCAGCATACCCTTGAGAGTCTTTTCCTTAGTCGGGTAAGACTTGCTGAGTATTCCATACTCAGGGTTTATCCCTTTGTTGTTTTTAGGTGAGGAAGCGACAAACTTTTGTTGCTTCTGCTCCAAGGTGGTACCAAACGAGGAAAAAGAAGACTAAAGTGCGGGAGGACTCGGTCCTCCACTTAGGATCTTTTGTTTATTAAACTTCTCGGGAGGAGTTTGTGCCTCCCTGGTTTGTATAATATTACTTCTATGCACTCACTTATAGTCCGGTCTGTAATAAAAATAACTCAAGCTTACTTTTGAAATAAATGTAAGTTTATGTAACTGCTTCCGCATTTCTTTATCTCCGATGTTCTGTAATGTCTGCAAGACGGGTGAGACGTTCCTGGTAAGGTAAGGAAAGATACCGAGCTTGTCAAGTAGTTCAGGGGCACCTACAGGGTTGTCTGAAGTCCGTTGGACAAGGACAACTGTAGGTGGGCCTAATTACTTGGGAGGTTCTGTCACATAAAACAACCAAACTCAAGCATATGGTTAGTCTCAAAGGGTCAAGTTGTAGCAGAACTCCCCCTAAATATGTGCATCACTTACACAAGGACTTGTGAGGTCCGGGGAATGTTTGTACAACTTGAGCACCACAATAAGCAACAAAATGCAGAATGAACATGATCAAAGGCATAAACACATGTATGCTACAATTCAATCCAAGTTCCGCGAATCTAAGACATTTAGCTCACTACGCAACCTGCAAAAGGTCTTCTCATCTAGAGGCTTGGTAAAGATATCGGCTAGCTGGTTCTCGGTGCTAACATGGAACACTTCGATATCTCCCTTTTGCTGGTGGTCTCTCAAAAAGTGATGCCGGATGTCAATGTGCTTTGTGCGGCTGTGTTCAACAGGATTTTCCGCCATGCGGATAGCACTCTCATTGTCACATAGGAGTGGGACTTTGCTCAGATTGTAGCCAAAGTCCCGGAGGGTTTGCCTCATCCAAAGTAGTTGCGCGCAACACTGTCCTGCGGCAACATACTCGGCCTCAGCGGTGGATAGGGCAACGGAAGTTTGTTTCTTAGAGTTCCACGACACCAGGGACCTTCCTAAGAATTGGCACGTCCATGATGTACTCTTCCTATCGACCTTACATCCAGCATAGTCGGAATCTGAGTATCCAACCAAGTCAAAGGTAGACCCCTTTGGATACCAGAGCCCGAAGCAAGGCGTAGCAACCAAATATCTAAGAATTCGCTTCACCGCCACTAAGTGACACCCCTTAGGATTGGATTGAAATCTAGCACACATGCATACGCTAAGCATAATATCCGGTCTACTAGCACATAAATAAAGTAAAGACCCTATCATTGACCGGTATGCTTTTTGATCAACGGACTTACCTCCTTTGTTGAGGTCGGTGTGTCCGTCGGTCCCCATCGAAGTCTTTGCGGGCTTGGCTTCCTTCATCCCAAACCGCTTCAGCAAGTCTTGTGTGTACTTTGTTTGGGAGATGAAGGTGCCATCCTTGAGTTGCTTCACTTGAAACCCAAGGAAGTAGTTCAACTCGCCCATCATCGACATCTCGAATTTCTGCATCATAACCCTACTAAACTCTTCACAAGACTTTTGGTTAGTAGAACCAAATATTATGTCATCGACATAAATTTGGCACACAAAAAGATCACCGTCGCAAGTCTTAGTAAAAAGAGTTGGATCGTCTTTCCCAACCTTGAAAGCATTAGCAATTAAGAAGTCTCTAAGGCATTCATACCATGCTCTTGGGACTTGCTTAAGTCCATAGAGCGCCTTAGAGAGCTTACACATGTGGTCGGGGTACCGTTCATCCTCGAAGCCAGGGGGTTGCTCCACGTACACCTTCTCCTTGATTGGCCCATTGAGGAAAGCGCTCTTCACATCCATTTGGTACAACCTGAAAGAATGGTGAGCGGCATATGCTAGCAAGATACGAATTGATTCTAGCCTAGCCACAGGAGCAAACGTCTCCTCAAAGTCCAAACCTGCGACTTGGGCATAACCTTTTGCCACAAGTCGAGCCTTGTTCCTCGTCACCACCCCGTGCTCGTCCTGTTTGTTGCGGAACACCCACTTGGTTCCCACAACATTTTGCTTGGGACGAGGCACCAGTGTCCAAACTTCATTGCGCTTGAAGTTGTTGAGTTCCTCCTGCATGGCCAACACCCAGTCTGGATCTAGCAAGGCCTCTTCTACCCTGAAAGGCTCAATAGAAGAGACAAAGGAGTAATGCTCACAAAAATTAACTAATCGAGATCGAGTAGTTACTCCCTTGCTAATATCACCCAGAATTTGGTCGACGGGATGATCCCTTTGAATCATCGCTCGAACTTGGGTCGGAGGTGCCAGTTGCGCTTCTTCCTCCATCACTTGATCATCTTGTGCTCCCCCTTGATCAAGCGCCTCCACTTGAGGTACCTGTTCGTCATCTTCGGTTGGGGGATGCACCATAGTTGAGGAAGAAGGTTGATCTCGTTCATCTTGTTCCTGTGGCCGCACTTCTCCAATCGCCATGGTTCGTATAGCGGCTATCGGAACATCTTCTTCATCTACATCATCACAATCAACAACTTGCTCTCTTGGAGAGCCATTAGTCTCATCAAATACAACGTCGCTAGAGACTTCAACCAAACCCGATGATTTGTTGAAGACTCTATACGCCTTTGTATTTGAGTCATAACCTAACAAAAACCCTTCTACAGCTTTGGGAGCAAATTTAGAATTTCTACCCTTCTTCACTAGAATGTAGCACTTGCTCCCAAATACACGAAAGTAAGATACATTGGGTTTGTTACCGGTTAGTAGCTCATACAAAGTCTTCTTGAGGAGGCGATGAAGGTAGACCCTGTTGATGGCGTGGCAAGCCGTGTTCACGGCTTCCGACCAAAAACGCTCGGGGGTCTTGAATTCTCCAAGCATTGTCCTCGCCATGTCGATTAGCGTCCTGTTCTTCCTCTCTACCACACCATTTTGCTGTGGTGTGTAGGGAGCGGAGAACTCATGCTTGATCCCTTCCTCCTCAAGGAACTCTTCCACTTGAAAGTTCTTAAACTCGGACCCGTTATCGCTCCTTATCTTCTTCACCTTGAGCTCAAACTCATTTTGAGCTCTCCTGAGGAAGCGCTTGAGGGTCCCTTGGGTTTCAGACTTATCCTGCAAAAAGAACACCCAAGTGAAGCGGGAAAAGTCATCAACAATAACTAAACCATACTTACTTCCTCCTATGCTTAGATAGGCGACGGGTCCGAAGAGGTCCATATGTAGCAGCTCCAGGGGTCTTGATGTTGTCATCACATTTTTGGTGTGATGAGAGCCTCCCACCTGTTTCCCTGCTTGACAAGCTGCACAAGGTCTATCTTTTTCGAAATGAACATTGGTTAGACCTATCACGTGTTCTCCCTTTAGAAGCTTGTGGAGGTTCTTCATCCCCACATGTGCTAAGCGGCGATGCCACAGCCAGCCCATGCAAGTCTTAGCCATTAAGCATGCATCTAGACCGGCCTCTTCTTTTGCAAAATCAACTAAGTAAAGCTTGCCGTCTAGAATACCCTTGAAAGCTAGTGAACCATCACATCTTCTAAAGACAGACACATCTATATTTGTAAACAAACAGTTATATCCCATATTGCATAATTGACTAACAGATAGCAAAGTATATCCGAGAGACTCTACTAAAAACACATTAGAGATAGAGTGCTCATTTGAGATTGCAATTTTACCTAACCCTTTTACCTTGCCTTGATTCCCATCACCGAATATTATTGAATCTTGGGAATCCTTATTCTTGACATAGGAGGTGAACATCTTCTTCTCCCCCGTCATATGGTTTGTGCATCCGCTGTCGATAATCCAGCTTGAACCCCCGGATGCATAAACCTGCAAGGCAAATTTAGGCTTGGGACTTAGGTACCCAACTCTTGTTGGGTCCTACAAGGTTAGTCACAATTTCCTTAGGGATCCAAATGCAAGTTTTATCACCCTTGCATTTTGCCCCTAACTTCCTAGCAATCACCTTTCTATCCTTTCTACAAATTGCAAAGGAAGCATTCAAAGTATGATATATTGTAGAAGGTTCATTAACTTTCCTAGGAACATTAACAACATTTCTCCTAGGCATATTATGAACAACATTTCTCCTACCAACATTCCTATCATGCACATAGAAAGAACTAGAAGCAAACATGTCATGAGAATCATAAACATATGAATCAAAAACATTATAACTTCTATTTGCATTTCTAGTATGTCTCCTATCATGGTACATAAAAGCATGGTTCTTTTTAGCACTACTAGCCATAGGAGCCTTCCCTTTCTCCTTGGCGGAGATAGGAGCCTTATGGCTTGTCAAGTCCTTGGCTTCCCTCTTGTAGCCAAGTCCATCCTTAATTGAGGGGTGTCTACCAATTGTGTAGGCATCCCTTGCAAATTTTAGCTTATCAAAATTACTCTTGCTAGTCTTAAGTTGAGCATTAAGACTAGCCAATTCATCATTAAGTTTGGAAATTGAAACTAGGTGTTCACTACAAGCATCAATGTCAAAATCTTTACACCTATTACAAGTTTCAACAATTTCTACACAAGAATTAGATTTACTAGCTACTTCTAGTCTAGCATTTAAATCATCATTAAAACTCTTTAACTTAGCAATAGTTTCATGACAAGAAGATAGTTCACTAGAGAGCATTTCATTTCTCTTAATTTCTAGAGCAAGAGATTTCTGAGCTTCTACAAATTTATCATGTTCTTCATACAACAAATCCTCTTGCTTTTCTAAAAGTATATTCCTATCATTCAAGGCATCAATCAATTCATTAATTTTGTCTACATTGGTTCTATCTAATCCCTTGAATAAGCATGAGTAATCTATCTCATCATCACTAGACTCATCCTCACTTGAAGAAGCATAAGTACTAGTATTATGAGTGCTTACTTTCTTCTCCCTTGCCATGAGGCAAGTGTGTCGCTCGTTGGGGAAGAGGGATGACTTGTTGAAGGCAGTGGCGGCGAGTCCTTCATTGTCGGAGTCGGATGAAGAGCAGTCTGAATCCCACTCCTTGCCAAGATGAGCCTCGCCCTTTGCCTTCTTATAGTTCTTCTTTTTCTCCCTCTTGTTCCCTTGATCCTGATCACTATCATTGTCAGGACAGTTAGCAATAAAATGACCAAGCTTACCGCATTTGAAGCATGAGCGCTTCCCCTTGGCTTTGGTCTTGCTTGGCTGTCCCTTGCGACCTTTAAGCACCGTCTTGAATCTTTTGATGATGAGAGCCATCTCTTCATCATTAAGTCCGGCCGCCTCAATTTGTGCCACCTTGCTAGGTAGCGCCTCCTTGCTTCGTGTTGCCTTGAGAGCAAGGGGTTGCGGCTCGTTGATCGGACCATTCAAGGCGTCGTCCACGTACCTCGCCTCCTTGATCATCATTCGCCCGCTAACGAATTTCCCAAGAACTTCTTCGGGCGACATCTTGGTGTACCTGGGATTTTCACGAATATTGTTCACCAAATGAGGATCAAGAACGGTAAATGACCTTAGCATTAGGCGGACGACGTCGTGGTCCGTCCATCGCGTGCTCCCGTAGCTCCTTATTTTGTTGATAAGGGTCTTGAGCCGGTTGTATGTTTGAGTTGGCTCCTCGCCCCTTATCATCGCGAATCGTCCAAGCTCGCCCTCCACCAACTCCATCTTGGTGAGCAAGGTGACATCATTCCCCTCATGAGAGATCTTGAGGGTGTCCCAAATCTGCTTGGCATTGTCCAAGCCGCTCACCTTATGGTACTCGTCCCTGCACAAGGAGGCTAGCAACACAGTAGTAGCTTGTGCATTTTTATGAATCTGTTCATTAATAAACATAGGACTATCCATACTATCAAAGTGCATTCCACTCTCTACAATCTCCCATATGCTAGGATGGAGAGAGAACAAGTGAGTACGCATTTTGTGGCTCCAAAATCCGTAGTCCTCTCCATCAAAGTGAGGGGGCTTGCCAAGTGGAATGGGGAGCAAATGTGAATTTGAACTTTGCGGAATACGAGAGTAGTCAAAAGAAAAGTTCGAATTAACCGGTTTCCTTCTCTCGTAGTCGTTGTGGTCGTCGTCCTTTTGGGAAGAAGTAGACTCATCGCTGTCGTCGTAGTAGATGATCTCCTTGATGCGCCTCGTCTTCTTCTTCTTCCCTTCCTTCCGTCTATGGCCCGAGCCGGAGTCGGTAGGCTTGTCATCTTTGGGCTCGTTAACGAAGGACTCCTTCTCCTTATCGTTGATCACTATCCCCTTGCCCTTAGGATCCATCTCTTCGGGCGGTTAGTCCCTTTCTTGAAGAGAACAGCTCCGATACCAATTGAGAGCACCTAGAGGGGGGGGGTGAATAGGTGATCCTGTGAAACTTAAACTTATAGCCACAAAAACTTGTTAAGTGTTAGCACAATAATTGCCAAGTGGCTAGAGAGGAGGTTTTGCACAATACGATAATCACAAAGAATTCAGCACAGAGAAGACACAGTGATTTATCCCGTGGTTCGGCCAAGTACAAAACTTGCCTACTCCACGTTGTGGCGTCCCAACGGACGAGAGTTGCACTCAACTCCTCTCAAGTGATCCAATGATCAACTTGAATACCACAGTGTTTTGCTTTGCTTATCTTTAACCCACTTGCGAGGAATCTCCACAAATTGGAGTCTCTCGCCCTTACACTTAAAGTTCACAAAGAAGCACGGAGTAAGGGAGGGAAGCAACACACACAAATCCACAGCAAAATGCGCACACACACGGCCAAGAAACGAGCTCAAAAGACTATCTCAAAGTTCTCACTAGAACGGAGCTCGAATCACTGAGAATGACAAATGAATGCGCAAAGACTGAGTGTGGATGATCAAGAATGCTCTAAGGTTGCTTTGTGTGCTCCTCCATGCGCCTAGGGGTCCCTTTTATAGCCCCAAGGCAGCTAGGAGCCGTTGAGAACAAATCTGGAAGGCCATCCTTGCCTTCTGTCGTCGGGCGCACCGGACAGTCCGGTGCACACCGGACAGTGTCCGGTGCCCGATTTCCTTCCTTAAATGGCGAAGCCGACCGTTGGCAGACTTGGAGCCGTTGGCGCACCGGACATGTCCGGTGCACACCGGACAGTCCGGTGCCCCCTTCTAGCCGTTGGCTCGGCCACGTGTCCCGCGCAGATCGCGCGGCCGACCGTTGGCCCGGCCGACCGTTGGCTCACCGGACAGTCCGGTGCACACCGGACAGTCCGGTGAATTTTAGCCGTACGCTGTCGGCGAATTCCCGAGAGTGGCCACTTCACGCCGAGTCAGCCTGGCGCACCGGACACTGTCCGGTGCACCACCGGACAGTCCGGTGCTCCAGACCGAACAGCCTATTGGCTGTACACAGCCAACTTTTCTCTGACTCGATTTCTCCTGTTTCAAGCACTTAGACACAATACATTAGTCCTCAAAACAATGTATTAAGGCTTAGAAACATACCTTTACTCTTGATTTGCACTTTGTCCATCCATGGGTATAGATTCACATTTAAGCACTTGTGTTGGCACTCAATCACCAAAATACTTAGAAATGGCCCAAGGGCACATTTCCCTTTCACTCTTGAGAGAAGGTAATTGGAATGTGAGACCATCTTGATTTGATGAAGGGTCCTTGTACCCTTACATGTTGTACTCTTCTTTGTGCCTCCTTCTTCTGTTTCTTGTTAGCCGGCTCTGAACATGAACCGCCTGTTATCGGGAGGATCAACTTCGGAGCCGAAGCTGCTCCAGCTTGATTCTTGAACGAAGCCATCGTCTCAAAAAAGTGGAAGTGAGTTCACCGGAGGTGGGCGCCAATGTTGGGGACTTGTTCTCAAATGCTATGAATTAAGAACAAGGCAACATAGAATGTTAAATGTTAAAGCCCTTCGTCCGCTGAAGCATTATTTCCCTGAGGATTTAATGAGCTTCGAACGAAGGTTATGGATGATAAATTACAAAGGTCCTACCTTCGTGATCAGAAATAAAATAATGCGAAATAAAATATAAAATATAAAACGTTAAAGAATACCAAGAATAAATAACATCATTTACTCATTTTGTAATATAAATTGAAATATTAAAACATGATGTTTAGTTACATTTATATCTTCGCCTTGACAGAAAACAATAATTCCAGAGTAATGCGTTAGCAATTACAGGATTCCGTGAACAGTAAAGGAGTATTGTTCACTATTTATAGGCACAGGACACAACCTGTAAGAAATTACAATCATACCCCTTACAAAAGATTACAATTATGACTCAGACCCTTATGGACTAAAAAGTCATTCCATCTTTAAGTCGGTTCGACCCTTCACCTTCGGATACGCTATAATATCGAAGCTTCATGAGCGGTAGCTTCGGTATCACATATAAACAGGTTTTGCCGAAGGTGTTTCTTCCTGCAGGACCTTCGGCGACGAAGCATGGTCCCAACAGTCCCCAAACTTGTTAATATAGCAAAACAAGATATAAATTAGCATTGTTTGTGACAAAGCACCTATGTGGTTGTTGAATATAAGCACCTAGGATATAGGGCCACATGTCATCGTCTCTCTCATCTTCTTTTGTATTCCCTCTTGTTTCATCGATGCCACTCACTTATAGCGTTATAGTGTGAGCACTAGCACCAATAACATCCCACCACAAACAACTAAAGCGCCTCCGAGCTTGGTCAAGACTAAAGTCTAATGACGACCAACCATGGGCATGCAAGCTCATGAGGAACTAATCTAGTCATTGTATGGATCTAGTCATTATCCAACTTTGACAATGACTAGATCCATACGATGGTAATTCCTCACCCTCATCTTTGACAGTGACTAGATCCATACGATGGCAATACCTTGTTGTATAGTATTGTGTAGACACAATTGAACCAAATGCAAGGAGTAATGTCTGAACAGGCACGAGGGAGTGAGAAAATAGATGAGAGAGAAATAACATATATATGATCCTGCATGCTAGGTACACGATCGATAACTACACATGTGGTTTATGGCAAACAACAACGATATATATGAGCCTGCATGCTAGGTACACGCGTGGCTAGATTAGTAAGATTGAAGATATGGATATGTGGTTTTGAAAGTTAGGGAGCTCGATAGTGCCACCATGCAAGTTTAGGTATCTCACGTGGCTTGTTTAGCAAGTTTATGTGTCGAGACATTTAATTCTAGAGGTTTAGGACCTAGATAACATCATCATTTAGGTAGTGTTTGGTTTCAGAGCCAGTTGGAATGGAGCAGCTCCATCCTAGGGAACAGCTCTGTCCGAAAGATTTTAAGGAGCTAGATAGTTCATTATTTAGGCATAATTTTCTTTTTTAGAATGGAGCGGCTTCATCCCATCATACTCTGGAACCAAACACTACTTTAAAGTTAAGTTTAAAGAGAAAAAAAATGAAATTTAGGACTTGAAAAGGAGAATTTAGGGATCACCTTTATATTTTACTCAACAATATTTTAAGGTTACATATGCATGGCTCCAATTGCCCTTTTACGCTCCCTTACTTATTAGAGGAGAAACCACTTATTTTATCAATGCAGTCCCGTGTACATTGTACTGAGAATCAAATCGGTATCTCGAGCACTCTATTATGCTCGAGTCACTTGTTCGGCGCCGGCTTTCTCCCAGACGGCGTAGTCGTTGCCGTGGGCGGCAACCTCAAAACCCGCCGGGATGAGATGGCCGACGTCGTACCTGGACCCGATCTTTACGATGACCTTGCCGTCAATCTCCGCCACATAGGAGTCGCCGTCGTGCTCAAGGATGGTGAGCTCGCTCGTCGGCGTGATGCCATTGCGCTTGCGCACCGCCACCAGGGCGGCGATTTCGTCCTTAAACCCCCAGTCGAAGAAGTGGTCGTAGAACTGCAAGAGAGGCATCAATAATATATCACCGTGTTGAACTGTTGATGTCCAAATGCAAAGAATACTACAGAAAATAGGCAGCTAGACGACTCACAATGCACGGGTTGCCGGGGTGCGTGAGGATGTAGGCGTAGCCCTGCATGACCTTGTCGGAGGGGAACGGCCACATGGCCTGCGTGGAGCCGGTGTCGTGGTTGTCGACAAAGGTGACGGCCTTGGCAGGCCACCAGCCGATGACTCCCGGCGCCTTCCCCTGCGGGTCGATGAGCCGCCACAGCTCGCCTTCGACGGCGGCGTTGAGGATGCCCTTGGTGGTGAAGTCGAAGACGGTGGCCGGCGAAGCCGCCCCGCCCACCCTGTCCACCCAGTCCACCAGCGCCTGCCGGTGCGGGTCCTGGTCGTACTCGGGCTTGTTGTCCCCGTCGTACGCCATGCTGTTCCATACCTCGGCGACGGCGAAGGTCGGGGCCGTGGCGTCGACGTAGACCTTGGCGACCTCGGGGGAGTAGCCCTTGGCGAAGTCGAGGCGCCAGGCGTCGAAGCCCAGGTCGGACGACTTGAGCCAGAGCAGCCAGTCGGTGAGCTCCCGCTGGACGCGGTCGTTGAGGTGGTCGATGTCGGGCGCCGCGGCGAAGTCGGCGCCGGTGTCGAGGTTGGCCGTGCCGTCCGAGTATATGGTGTCGTCGCGGCAGATCATGTGGGGGCCCCAGTCCAGGCGGCCGTCGGGCGTGCCGCCCTCGAAGATGCAGTAGATGCCGCGGGCGTCCTTGTAGTCGGCGCACCGGTGGTTGATGACGATGTCCGCCACCACCTGCACGCCCTTGCCGTGGAACGCGGCGATCAGGGACTTGAGCTCCGCTGCCGTCCCGTACTTGGACGCGTCCAGGTCGTACAGACGGCCAGGCATGTAACCTACAACCAGTATAAATAAGAAGTATACACGTATATAGATAGTATCGCATTATAGTATATCGATACAGATATCTGTATAATTAACTAATTAATACGTGACTCTTGTACGTATATTGTAATTCCATCTAATTTCATTGACTATATATTGGTCGAACCAGCTAAATGGCAGTAGGAAAACATGGCTATCAAAGCAGCTTAGCGTGGCGTGTTATCCACTCCATGTCTGCTATCAAACACCGCTATCAAAGCAGCTTCGAGATGGACCGTACCTTGGGTGGAGACGGAGTGCGACGGCGGCGGGAGCCAGACGTGCGTGACGCCGGCGGAGGCGATGTCGTCGACCTTCCCCATCAGGAGGTTATACCATCCGCCGCTCTGCTTCCACGACTCCCAGTTGAACGCCTGCACCATAATTGATGGTCGATTAATTCAGACAAGGAAATTCAACAGGCAAATAATCCTGCCTAGAATTGAATCTATCCGCCATGATCGAATCGAATGCGTTGGTTACCTGGAACAGGACCTGGCCGGACGCCAGTCCCAGGAGAAGGAGCAAGCACAGGCAGCAGAGGTGCCTGTTCCCCATTGCTCTCTCTCTCTCTCTCTCTCTCTCTCTCTCTCTCTCTCTCTCTCTCTCTCTCTCTCTCTCTCTCTCTCTCTCTCTCTCTCTCTCTCTCTCTCTCTCTCTCTCTCTGTTCCTCTTCCCCTCTCTATACTGAGAATGAGAATGGACGCGTAGTAGTGTGGTGAGGTCGCAGCAGTAACATGCCAGATATTTATAGGCACAAGGAATGCAGCAGAGAATTTAATCTTTCAGTAGCTATCAGCTATCTACTGTGTACCAAGCATGGCAGGCAGTTGCTTGGAGGCAATGGATGGGTACCGAAATCCGTTATGGGCTATCACAACCCAAAGAGGGTAGAGCTGCAATCCATCACTCAACTCAACTGCTCAGGAAGGAAGAAGACGGCGGTCAAGTCAACCAATAGAATTGTGGATTGAATGGTGACCCAAACTTGTTCTTTTTTGGCAAGGAAAAAAAATCGACCCTGCCTTCCGTGAATATTTGTGGTCCGCTAGTTCATTTTTTTGAACTAAATCACGATAAATAAAAAATAATAGAGGGAGTAGTTTTCTAGCCATAAAACGTTGCATGGATCAAACCTTTTTACTACACATGAATCTATATACCGAAACAAAACATGATTTATTTAGCGGTACACACTATCTACTTTGATTCACCACTATAGATTTAGCTACAGCTATGTCGAAGATGGTTCCAAAGTGATTATATAGAGTAGATCGCGTAATCGAGAACTGAAGTTAAAGACATAAGAATCATGAAGATTTATACATGTTTGGGTTTTCGAATTGAAGTGAAATAATATTATATGTTCTGTTTGTATTTGTTGTCTATTGCAATGTAATATGATCTGATGATTTGAGATATGATGGCCTAAGGCTCTCCTATCTCCCTTTTATATGCCAAGAAGGGGCAATGGTTACAAGATAGGCACCGAGTCGGTTACCTAGTTGTACTCATGATCGAGTCGGTCTCGAGTTGCATGTGAGTCAAACTCTATATTTTTACAAGCACAAGCATATCTTTCTTATCTGTTAGTATATTATCATATTTAGTAGAATCTCATCATATCTTCTATTCTGATAAGATCTTTGCTGTATTTTTGCTTCTAGAATCATCCTGGCGGTAGGCATCCTCTTAGTCTTGATTACTGAGTCCTTGGGCTCTCGATCGAGCCCATAGACCCATTTGTTTAGGGCCTTCTTCTTTAAGCTTGGTCTTGGTACCCAAGGTGCATATTCTTGATTGTAGCCCCTGAGTCTTATTTGGTGAGTCATTGATTTAGGCAGATAAGGCTCTTCTCTTGAATTTTCTAGAATAACTTGATTTTGTTGTATTTGTGTTGATCTGACTTCGTCCGAGTCCTTCACCTGGAATAGCCCTTGAGTCAATAGACTCAGCCCACTCTTCAAGACTCGGTCAACTTTATCGAACCGTCGCTTCAAATTTTATCATTCTACGTCGCTTTAGCTTCTTCAACCGCTTTACAATGTAAAATAACTCATGGCACATTAGCTTCCTTAGCCTCATATAAAAAGGAACACCTCGTGACGCTTTAACTTCTATGAGTCGTCTTTTCGCATTCCTTGCCTTCAAGCACATATTGCAATCCTCTATTCGTCTTCCTCAGAGCTCCCTTGACCTAAACGCTTTCCGCCACCACCAGATCCCCAATTCGTACAAATGGTTGTGTCCCAACTCCAAGAGTTGGAGGCTTCCACGCGATCAAATCCAAGGATCTACGGACTCTTCAAGTGACAGGGTTGCTAGAAGAGAAAAAGATAATGCAATGGCGCATTCCTGATGTTAGATGCCTCTGAGATCGTTGTCTTTTCTCCCTTTTTGATGCATGATTTTGGTCTTCCCACTTCCCAATTTTTTGAATTCTTCTTCATTACTATCTAATTGAGCTCATCCATCTGTTCCCCCATTCAACCTTGCATATTGCCATAGTTGCACACCTATATCAGGCCTACCTTGGAATTCCCCCTTATTCCCTCTTTTCTAGCATCTCTTCTTTCTCTGTCCTCGTCCTAGCAATGACCAACCCACTATAGTTGGGGTGTTGGTGTTTAGCGTTATGCTAATCGCTAATACCATGATTTCCCATAGAAGTTCTCCCAAAAGAATTGGCATAAATGTTGGTTTTTATAATGGGAACCACACTCGCAAACTTCATTAGTTCTTAGGACACACCCCATACCTTGGTATGAGTGGACGAGGAACCCCTCACCATAATACTTCGATGCAATCATCTCCTTGACAAATACAATTCATGCTTTAAAAATCTTAGGCCTCTCAACGGTTAATGTTGTTGGAACCTGTACTCAACGCCGAGTTCGCCCTCTTGACGAGAAGGCAAACTATGCTAGGAAGGTTGTGGCGATACAGATCCCTCCCGATCTAAGATTTAGCCCATAACCATGCCAGAAGCCATGGCTCAACTCTATCAAATCTTCTCGTTGATTGGACATTGGCCTTATGGGTGCCTGATAGAGGCCTACTCACCGACAGAATCATGATTAGAGGTATTTTTTGAGGACTCTTTGTTGGAACTTGCTCTCCTGGGCAAGTAGATCCAACGAGAGAGTGGTGAGAGTGTACGCAGGGTTTAACGATGGAAGGCAATATCTATGTTAATCTGGCCTCTCAAGGGCACTGTACGGGGGTATTTATAGGTACCCGAGCGTTGAACGTCCCAAGACAAGGACGGTTATGTCCTCGGGTACCCGGATTATCCCAGAATATTCCCATAAAGGAGGGTTACAGACCGTCATTACAGAAAAGTTATTACAAATGAGGCCCGTAACTTGCCTGTCCACACGGGGCCCGTTACAGTGGGCTGAATTCCATGTGGGCCTCCGGGCGAGATGAGGGACGCGGGACCGGCAGACTTCGTCGGGGTCTGGCCTTCGTCTTGCGATGCAGAGGACGAAGGGCGATCGCGCCAGCCGTCACGCGTTCGTTGATGTCGCGACGCGACGAAGGCTTCGCACGAAGGGTAGCGTCTTCGCCTTCGCCCCAACATTTGCCCTCCGAGGGACCAGTTCGACTGAGTCATCTAGTGCCGAATACGTCGCTAGATGGTGGAGACGCTGCCCTCGCTTGAAGTGGTCTCGCGGGGGTTTTTGAGGTGATCGTTGATGGGATGTGGCACTGTTGGACTACGGGTTTCCCGAAGCGTCGTGTCGTGTGTATAAAAAGGGGCGGCGCGGTGCGGGCTGACTCTCACCCTTGCTTGCACCGGAAAACCCTAATCTTTTTGAAACCGCTCGCTCGCTCGCCTGCCCTCTTTCTGCATCGGAGATCTGGCCTGCATCAAGCAAACTGCACGCCGCCACCGACGGTACGTAGCGATGTCGTCTTCTTCCTTGTCTGCTGCAAACACGCCGCCGACCGATTTGTCATCCGAAGATACCTTGAGTGATTTGGCGGCGACGGAGTTATAGCCGGGCCATACGGTGGAGTTTGGCGTTTCGAGGATTTCCTCGGTTCGCGTGCAGGATATGCAGCAGTTGGGGTATTTTGGGAACGACGTTGGGCGTGTCCTGGGGGCGGAAGAGGTTACCGAGCCCGAGGGCGAGTTAGTCATGTTTGAGGCGTTCTTCACCGACGGCCTTCGCCTTCCTACACATCATTTTGTGGCGGAGGTCCTGCAGAGATTTGAGGTCCAGGTCCACCAGTTGACACCTAACGCCGTGGTGGCCCTGGCGAAGTATGTCTGGGCAGCGACTTCATACGACGGTCAGCCTTCCGTAGAGGTCTTTGCCAAGAATTACTGTCTGCATTAGCAAAAAAGAAAGATGTGCTCCCCGCAATTTGAGAGCGAAGTCGAAGACCTCCCAGGGCTCCCCGTGGCCGTGATGTGCTCCCATTGCTATGTGGCATTCCCACAATTTGAGGTGGCGGAGGATGATGAGGACGAAGGGGCCCTCCGGTGCGCTGCCCGCATGAGGCAGTGGGCGTGATTTGGTTGAAGAGTTCATTGGCTATGGAGTGTGGCCCCTAGCGCATGGTTGGGTGCTGGGCGAAGTATGCCCTCACCAGATGCCTACTTTGGTCCAGCAGCTGGTGCGAAGTCTGGCCTTCTCTTTGGATCTGCGTGGCCGAGACCCGGCCGTGTTCGTTCGTGAAGTGGAGGACGGGGCGGTGAGGATTGTGGGGCAGTATGCGCCGAGAACAGAGGGTCTGCGGAGTTGGGATATCCGAGGGTCCAATGTTCGCTTGAATTGGGTCTTCGAATTAAACCGTTTGCCATACGGTGGCTATCCAGGAGATGACGCTGCCGCGGCTGCTGACCGCCGCGGGGAAAAACCAGTGGTTGTGGCTGAGGAAGGCCCTTCGCGGGAGGCTGCCCCAGCCACTAAGAAGAGAAAAATAGGTACTGCAGTGGGGGGTTGGAGGTCTCTGATCGTTTTGCTGTGGAGTTGATGGGGACTTACGCGGCCCTCGGGGGAAGGATGTCTTCGCCCGAGCTCCGGGAGTCTTCGGCGCGAATGCTGAAGGTTACCGGAGGTCGATGGCCAAGGAACGTTCCGATCCCCCGCGCGGCCGGCGAAGACATATTTACGTCTCGTATGGCTCGTGAGTTGAAGATTTTTCCTTATGGACAGAATATTGCTGCTGTTGTATCGGCAGTGATGGAGAAGGATCATCAAGATGCGGCGCGGAAGCGCCGGGTGGTCACTAGGGTCGGGGACCCTTTCCGCGAGGCGAAGAAGGCATGGGGAGGCGCGAAGTCTGCCGCCCCTGGCAGTACAAACCACCGCCGGCTGCGAAGTCGGCCGCCCCCGTGCCCAGCAAGTCTTCGGCGGGTGCGAGGGCTGCTACTTCTGGCGCGGGCAAGCTGCCCTCGGCCGAGCCCGTGAAGGAGTGAAGGCCGCCATCGCCAGCACGCACTAACGTGGCGGCGGCGCGTGTTGTCGACTTTGACACGGACATCTGCGTGGGGGATTATCTCGTTGGTAAGTTAAGTTTTTTTTGTAACGATGACTAGGTCTTAAACAAGATCATGGTGCAGGGTCGGATGCGGGGCAGCTAGCTGTTGTCCCGACTCCGGTGGCGGCCACCTTGCCAACGACGACGGCTGGGGCGAAGGGTGCTTCGCAGGACCCGTGGTCCAACTTCTGCGCGAGCGGCAAGATTTCGTCGGCCACCGCCGCTAAAGATGTGGCGGGCTCTGTGTCCCAGCAGCTGAGGCATGCGTCGCAGCAGCTGAAGCATGTAAGTCATGTTGGGCTTCGATAGTTCATTGTTTTTATGTGGTTGCGAATCTCATGGGTTTTTGTGGTAGGCGGCCGACTTCACCGACCATGTCGCGTCAGGTGCTCTGACTTCAGAGTTTGCTGCCGAAATCGAGCGTCTTCGGGTGCAGCATACGGATGCTGTTCGGGAGAAGTCGGCTGCGGAAAACAAAAGCCGCAGGCTGACGGAGAGGTTGGCTGCTGCGGAGGCCGAGAAGGGGGATCTCCGGAGTCAGTTGGCAGAGGAGAGGAGGGACGCGAACAAAGCCATTGCTGATGCGCAGGCTGCACAAGCCGAGGCCAAACTTGCGTGGGCGGAGACCAGTCCCGCCCGCCAACGCGCCGAGGAGCTGGAGGCGAGGCTCAATAGCCTGCGCAACCGCGTGGACAAAACCGAGGTCTCGACGCGCGCGGAGGTCGAGACGCATGCGCAGTTCGTGGTCGCGTACCAGGAGCTGGGTGCGCGGACCGCCGCCTTCGAAGCTCCAGGCCAAGAGGTGGGCCTCCGCTTCCTTGAGTGGTTACAAGAGGAGCTGGGGGTGCTCCCGACAATTGTGACGGGCCTCATGTCCTTTGCCTCCCTCGTCACCTGCGAGGGGGCCGTGAATGCTTTGTCCTGCGAGGGGTGCGGGCACTTCGAGGTCTTCGACCAGTCGGATGAAGGCTTCGAACATGAAATCTTCCAGGTCGAGGACCCGGTGCTGAAGCAGTCGGCGGGGGCGCTCTTCGACAGGATGTGGGGTCCTCATGGCCGAGAGACGGTCCGGGAGAGGTTCGACCGGGCAATGGATCAGGTAAAGGCTCATTTGTGTGGTTATATGTGTGGGTATGTTTGGGTATGTGTGGTTTTGCTGAATGAATGTGCTATTTCTGCAGATCGCACATGATGAAGAGGTTGAGGACCTTGGCGATCTGGACAGCACGCTGCCCGAGGCATCGGGGGTGGAGCTGGCGCCGCCATCCGATGCGGGCAAGGGCCCCTCGGCGACCCCCGCGCCGACTGGAGCTGGCGAAGACCCCGCGCCAGCCCCTGCGCTGACGGGTGAGGACGCCTCGAAGGCGGTGGGCGAACCAGCTGCCGAAGACCCCGCGACGGCGGCTAGGCCTTCGCAGGTGGCGGAATAGGGGTTAGGGATTTTAAGTGTAAACTTTTGTCTATGTGATACTGAACCTCGATTGCTGCGTAGGTTCCGACATTTGGGCCTGCGCAAGCAACCGCTGCTGACAATACTGATTTTGTGGCGGCCTCAACCGTAGTGCCTGCCGATGATAGTTTGTTTGGTTCTGTGTCTGAGTGTTTTGAGTCTGATGGTGAATCTGGGAGTTCGTTTCCTTGGACGGAGGAGTCCTCGGATGAAGGCTTGGATTATTTTGTTGCGTTGGATGTGGCTGCGGCGGAGACTTCGTCGGGTGTGGAGGGTGCCAGGGATCTTCCTAGTGCGAGTACTGGGTATAGGCGGCGAAGGGTGGTGGGAAAACATAGTGTGGGTGAATTTTCGCGAAGTGGTAGACATCGTCGTATGGGGATGGAGCGTTGCCGTCTCCGAGTAGACCGGGTTGGTAAACGAGAATTGTTGTCCTCGCCGATTGGGGCGAGCATAGGCGAGGGGGATCTTCGGAATCTTTTTGAGGGTGAGGAATTGAGGATAATGCTTTTCAATTACAGGGAGATGGATATCATCCCGAAGGTTGAGCCGATGTAATATGTGATGCCCTCGCTGTGTGTATGTAACTGTAATTTGTATGGTAATGTGGCCTGTTGGCCGTATTTGTACGCCTGTGTTGGTTCCGGGTGCGCCTGTGGGCGAGTTTGCGCGAAGTGTCTTTTTAATGAGAGACTTCGCTTAACGCACTTGGTGTGCTATTCCGGCTGCACCCTTAGGCAACTTTTGCGCGAAACGTTTTTAAATAAAAGACTTCGATTAATACACTTGTTGGGCTATTCCGGCTACACCCTTAGGCGACTTTTGCGCGGAGTGTCTTTTAAATAAAAGGCTTCGATTAACGCACTTGTGCTATTTCGGCTGTACCCTTAGGCGACTTTTGTGCGGAGTGTCTTTTAAATAAAAGACTTTGATTAACGCACTTGTTGTGCTGTTCTGGCTGCACCCTTAGGCGACTTTTGCGCGGAGTGTCTTTTAAATAAAAGACTTCGATTAATGCATTTGTTGTGCTGTTCGGGCTGCACCTTTAGGCGACTTTTGCGCGGAGTGTCTTTTAAATAAAAGACTTCAATTAACGCACTTGTTGTGCTATTCCGACTGCACCCTTAGGCGACTTTTGCGCGGAGTGTCTTTTAAATAAAAGACTTTGATTAATGCACTTGTTGTGCTATTCCGGCTGCACCCTTAGGAGCAAGTTCCAACACTCTTCCACACATTTTTT
Source organism: Zea mays (assembly GCF_902167145.1). Classification (NCBI taxonomy): domain Eukaryota; kingdom Viridiplantae; phylum Streptophyta; class Magnoliopsida; order Poales; family Poaceae; genus Zea; species Zea mays. Next base: position 109,904,311 of record NC_050102.1, read on the forward strand.
GATTTCATATATCTTGTCTCTAACATTTTGTCATATTGACTTAGATGTTGGAATATCGTTGGGTTGAGTGAACTCCCTAAATAGCTTGCCACACTAGCCCCCGAGCCTTCATCTGCTACCAAGAAGGCAAGCCCTACTCTTGAGCCTAAGAAGAGGAGAAGGATGGTTTGAGTTGATGACTCGAACTATGATGACGACGACGATTTGCCTCCTGACACAGCTCCTAATTTGCGATGCTCCAAATGCCTCTGATCAAACATTCTTATTAGGACACATCCCCCACTCTCAAGGGGATGGATCAAAGCCAGCTACTGTGAGGACAGTGACAACGAATGAACCCCTAGTTGGCCTAACATTGGCAGCAGACCAGACATGAAATTACACTTCTGTTCCTCTTAGAACTAGTCTAGCTTCATCTCCCTTATTCCTAAGCCTCCTTAAAGGCACTTGTCCTTTCAAACTTCACCCCTCGGTCTTGAGCCTTATTGAATACACCTCCTCCTTCCAACTGAAGATTATTTTGTCTTCCTCACTATATTCTCCACTAGGTTCTTGCTTGGCTGCTCTCTACGATCTCTAGTCCGAGCCCCTTATGTGCACAAGGGGCTTGAGTGAATGGGCTTCTGAAGCTTTGTACGCTTGTGTACCTGCACGGGTAGATAGACGATCAAGTTTTTTGGGGAGCACATCTACGCAACCGCTCTTTGTGCATTCGAGTGACTCGATCCAACTATTGTGGGCTTCCTCGAGCAAATGGCCAATTCAGCTACTTCCCAATGGTTACTCATGGGGTGCAACACATATATCTTCTCACGTCACATCTAGATCAACTACTTTATGGAGGACATCATGAGCAATTCTAATTATGGTAACATGTCCCTTTGCCTCCGGTTTAGGTTGCACTTAAGGATACAAAGTAAAATTGTCTCTACCATATTTGGTTATGTATATTGTGGATTCATGAATAGGATTTGCTATTACCGTGTTTGGTAGTAGATCTATGGTTTTTTTCAAATATATACCATTATGAAAATCGATTATTCAAAAGATGACATTATGATTTGTGATATCTTGTGGTCGCCATTATTCGATCAAAAAAATTTGGTCCACGCTATTATCTACGTTCGTGCGTATAGGACTCACCTGAGAAAACGAAAATGCCCTTATTGACTTCCTTCTACCTCCCATCTCCATCGCACGGTGGCACTGATTTACTCAAATCTTACCCTCTCTTCATGATGATGCGAAAGCGGTGGTAGCTACGGCGAACCCATCGATGGTCATCGAACTAGGGACTGCCATGGGGATCGCCTCCTCCTAGGCGACCATCGTCCCGAGACACACGTTATCCGGTCACCACGACACCGCTGGGACTGCCGTTGTCGCTCGCCACACACTGCTCTGTGCCATCGTGGCTGACCACCTCCAACCCCATCCTCGCTTGCTCCCTCCTTGTCTTCTACGTCGATTGCAAGGAATGGAACGATGCCACCAGGGTGTTCGTCAAAATGTCACGCCTAGATGTCGTGTCCTACACTGCCATGATCTACACCCTTCTCTGCACCAGGTCTGCCATGGGGCGCTTATGCTCTACCCGTGCATGCTCCCCTTTGTGCGCCCACCCAGCACACCTTCTCCAAACTACTCGCCCCATGCGCCTCCATGCGCTTGCACTGCCACAACACCTAGCACCACGTGCAGCTCTCCACTGGGTTGACGTTGACAGCGACCCCTCTTCTAGAACCTCGCCTCCCCACGATCGCTAGCAGCTGGCACACTAGCCCGGCCTCCAACACGACCACGTGGAACACACTCAACAAGGAGGGAGAAGAGCAACGAGGAAGAAGGGTACAAGGGGCAATACTAATGTACAGTACACGCGCGTGCATAGATAATGGCAATGACCAAAGTTTTTTGATTGAATAATGGCCACGATTGGGTATCACAAATTATAATGGCATCTTTAGAATACTCGATTTTCATAATGACATATATATATATATAGTTTATGTATTAGGAGCCCTGGGCTCTCTCTAACTAGAGAAAGCCCTGACCCTCACCCGACCAGCCCACAAGATGTTTCAGATGCACCGTCTGATCCATTCAATATAACGTCAACACACTTTTATGCTTTGTTGTACACAAGTTTACGCTTATTTTGTCATACTGTCTGAAACCGCCTCCCATACTATCATATAAAACCGACCGCGACTACTGCTTTGACCGAGAGGACTAGGGTTTCAGCGGCGGCGGCTGCCGAGCCCCATTCCCCGATCCGAAGCACCTCAAACCATCGCTCTGCCCAGATCCAGATCCACCCAGCTACTGTGGCGAGCCCGTGGGGACGGTGGCGGTGGAGCTGTTCCCGCGGTAGGTGAGCTCGGAGGCGCTGTTCCGCTGTGTCTGCCTAGGCCCGGTCGACGAGCCTGGCGCCGAGGTGGCGTACCAGACCAGCATCAGCATCGCTCGCCACGTCTTCAAGGGCATCATGCACGACGTCGGCCCGGACCCATCATCGTCGGTCGCTGCGGGCGGCGGCGGCTTCCACCACGCCACTGACGGGTCCTCCCCGGGCATGGGCGAAGGCAGCGTCGCGGGGGCAAGGCCAGTCTCGTCATTGGCTATGGTCATGGATCCGTACCCGACACCGACGCCCGGACAGTACGACAGCTCGCATTTCTTCCACGGCCATCCGAGGTGATCAAACGTCCACCATGATTGACACGGCTAGCCTAGCTAAGATAGCTGGTGCTGGTTTCGTTCCATTTGGGCATGCCATGGCCATATGCATCCTTCAATATTTCGCTTTATTAGAAGAAGGATTATCGATCATCACCAAATTCAGATGTCCACTTAACTCTATTCCTATATGTCAGGTACATTGAAAATAAATATTGGATCTCAAAAATGGCATTCTAGATCCATCTACCATTTCGCTTACACATTATGGCTATCTCGCATTCATGGGCTGCAAGGTAAAATATTTGCATTTTATAATTTGTTAGCACTTTATACTTATTTGTTTGAATATTAATATTACATGTTTGTTAGCATTTTATAATTTGTTAGCACTTTACACTTACTATAAAAAGCACGCATTTATCCACTGATGTAATTCTTATTTCTGCTAATTTGAATGTGTTATTATGCTCAAGTATCAGATCTTATGTACACTCCGCGTTGTAAACACGTAGACCACCAATTCTACATTGTTTTTGTTCTTCCTTTTATGCTTTTACAATGATTTGAATTGATCATTTTCAGAACAATGCACCCCAGTACCTAGTACACTATAGAGCAGTATACAACATATACGCCCAGTACCCCCAGTAAGTATATGCTCTTTTGTTTTTGTGATCCACCGCCCATGTATCCAGAAGGCAAACTAGATTTTGATGTATGCATATAAAATTGCTGATATCAAATAAATCCTCCATGAGTTGTCCTAGAGTTTCCAGTGTGAAGGATATGCATTGAATCAGTTTCTATGTTTTTCAGAATGATGGACAAGGTACACCATGACAGTAGAATTTTTTTTACACCCTGGTTATCTTGTTTTAATTCATCCTTTATGCGCTCCAATTATTTTGGTATGTTTGGTACACCATGACAGCATAGAACTTGACCTTCTATTATTTTGTATGTTTGGTTTGCATGGGATAATCTGGCATGGGATGTATTTATGATCATTGATATCGTTTTTTATGCTTACTGACAGAATAATGCATATGGTCTGAAAATGGAGAATTTGCTTTTCCTCAATGATTAACAGTTCATGTTACGTTTGCAGATATGGACCGATGGTTTTCTCCACATTAGGAAAGCTAGAAGAGCCTTTTGAACTCACTTTTGTTTCTAACAGTGCTGTTATGGTGAAACATAGTTTTGCGTGTATGTACCAACAACTAAAATGTAAATACGACATTATCATAGTTCAGTACAGGAATAATTATCTCTCATATCTTATTGTAAAATCTAAAACAGTTCTCGTGTAGATGGTTAGCTTGCATTTTACGCTACAATTACCTCAGATCACTTCTTGATGTATTTTACACCAATTTACGATAATTCTTGATGCGTTTTATGACAACCTCGTGCAGAGAGATATATTCGGTCTACATTCGTTATTATGAAACAGATAAATGATTTACGCTAAAATTCGTACTCATTTACGTTGTTTTGGTTCACGTTTTATGCATAAATCCGTCCGAGCCAGAACTCGCGTACGACCGGTGACGCGCGATTTTCGCGCAGTAAATTTCGGCTCCATTCGCCATTACGAAACAGATATACGATTTACACTAACATTCGTACTAGTTTACGATCGGCCGCACGCAATTTTCACGTCGTAATTTCGGGCCCCATTTGCTGTTACGAAACAGATATATGATTTACGCTAAATTTCGTACTCGGTTACGCTGTTTTAGCTCACGTTTTACGCTGAAATCCATTCGAGCCAGAACTCGCGCACGATCGGCTGCACGCGATTTTCACGCCGTAATTTTGGGCCCCGTTTGTTGTTACAAAACATATATAGGATTTACGCTAAATTTCGTACTCATTTACGCTGGAATCCGTCCGAGCCAGAACCCACGCACGATCGGCTGCATACGATTTTCACGCCGTAATTCTGGGCCCCGTTTACTGTTACAAAACAGATATAGGATTTACGCTAAATTTCGTACTCATTTACGATGTTTTAGCTCACGTTTTACGCTGGATTCCGCCCGAGCCAGAACTAGCACACGATCGGGCGCACGTGGGTATACCTGACTGGGGCTTTCCATACTAATGAAAGTCTAGAACTTCCATTATATATATATATATATATATGAAAAAATCCTAGATCTATATATGTGAAGAATAAATTGTTCATAGTTGTTAATGCCATATTGTTCATATAATCTAATTTCTAGATTAAAGGATGCTATAAAATAACTAAATATTCAACGATCCTACACACTAGGAGCGAAGTATCTTTGTAGATTTGGCTATAACTATATAGGACTTCTTCTTTTTTAAAAGGTGGAGGGGCTAAATTTTTTCTGCTATATCGTTTTTACCTGAATTATTGCCTCTGCCATGCAAGCAAGCAAATTCGGTGACTTTAAACAGACATGCTGATTTCATCCAAAGCACACTTTCTTTTTCTTATGCTTGTGCGGGAGCACTTGAAACTGTTGCAAAACGTAGACTCAAATTGAATAATGCGGTAAGTAAACGGTAGCGATTAATTTCTCCAGATATATTTGCAAGCTAGCAAATGCAAATCCAGTACAAAATCCTGCAGAGAACCCGACAAACCCAAACATAGCTACATAGGGCCATTTAAAGATTACTTCACGCGAAACACAAGGCATTGGGATGGAGCTGATGATGGAGATCGGCGTGACGATGTCAATTCAGCGTGCCTGCAAATGTAACGCCAATGTGACAATGACAGATCATTAATTGCCAATGATCGATACAATTATTCCCTAATCTAAGAGCAAATGAAATAAGATGCTTCTATGCAGGATAGATACTGAGGTGGAGGAGAGAGAAAAGAAGAGAGAAGAAACGGGTGTAAACTTACTACTTATTGTCCACTTAGACACTAGAATCAAGAAGTTTTGTTAGAGAGACTAGCATATTATCCATGCTAACGCTATAATTCCTGAGAAGGGGTCGACAACAGAGGCACGAGTGAGGGAGAGGCGACGGTATCGTGGAGTAGGGATGGAGGATAAGTGACGATCCAAATAATATTGTTCATTGGATTTGATTGAATAAGGAAGAGAGTATTATCCAGCGATCTGAATTATTAGTTTTGATAGTGTGTTAAGTTTGGGTGCAGTGCATTTGGTGGATTTAGTGGATGTTATGAGTGTGGAGTGTGATTGGTTGGGTGAATTTTGCAAAGTTTAAACTGATAGATTATATAATGGTGTAGATAAGTGGATCATATATTAATAGTAAAGACTAACTATTTTATAGATGAGCTAAAAGATAGATTGTAAAGATCCTTACATCCATCAATTGTCTATATTAGGGCATGTACAACCTACAAACAACTATTGTCTATATATTTATTGAAAACACGTACAAACAACATAAATAACAAGTCATACACTGGATTGTCTTTTTACACTGTCTATAATATTTTTTATTCATGTGTGAAACACGGAATGAAACATTCATACAGTGATTGTCTTACCATTTCTTGGTATGGGAACATGGTCCGAAGCAATCTCCTCACGGAAGGATGGCCGGTGCCTCTCTTCCCCTTAATTAGCGTCCACGTTTGATTTTTTTATTTAATTGCTGCTTACGTAGCTGCTTAGACGTGTACTTATTAGGTTTGACTAAGTTTATAAAAAATATTAACAACAAATTTATTTTTAAATAAATTGATTACAAAATAGCTTGAATATATTTGTACTAGTACTATTTATGTACGATAAGTATTAGTATTTTTTCTGTATTTAGTTATAGCTAAATGTATCCTACTTCTTTTATACCACTATATATTACCGGTTTAGATTTTGCAAAACTCATCCAACCAAATCAACCTACACCTATAGCGTTCACTACATCCACACCAAACAAACTCCACCCAGACTTAACACATCATTAAAACCTACAGTTCCGATTATTGGATAACTTACTCTCTCTTACTCAAATCCAATGAATAATATTATTTGAATCATCTCTCATCCCTCATCTGCGACTCCGCCGCCCTAGCTTCCCCCTCCCTCCTCTTCCCTCACCTCCCCATGATCGTAGCGTCAATATAGGATATATGCTAGTAGTAAACAAAACATTAGACAAAAAAGAACAGAGCGAGTGCCAAACTGTTAGAAAACATACAAGGTACTTTAAAGTACCTTAGGGCATGTACAGTCCACAAATAACGGTTGTCTATATGTGTTTTGAAAAACACGTACAGATAATATAAACAACAAGCCATACATTGAGTTGTCTATTTATATTGTCTATAAATATTTTAATTCATGTGTGGAACAAGGGCTAAAGCAATCATATAGTGGTTGTATTATAGTCTCTTGCATTAAAGCACAGGCTGAAGCCGCTCTTCACGAGAGCACGATCTATGCCTCTCTCCTCCTCAATTAGCGTCCATATTAGATTTTTTCATTTAATTGCTGCTTACATGACTGCTTAGAGATGGCATATTTAATGCCACTGTACGTGCCCTACCCTTAGTGCGGAGAGTGTCATCGTTCATATGTGTATTAATTACTCTGTCACTTGAGCATTTTTCTGATATAGCAAACGATTTAAAAAGGAGGAAAAATATTTTCTTCATAGGATGAAAAGATGTGATAAACAGATAATAAAGAAAAAACATATGATTAGATAAAAAATATTCTGTAAAAAATATAAGAACATAGTAATGTCTATATAAATTAATAGGCATATAAGTATACACATTAATTATTTCTAGCGTTGGAAGTGCCTCTGCTCCCATGCTGCCTGAGGTTACTGGGTAGATCGATCTTCACATTTCAGAATGAATGCGCCGCAGACAGTTAGGGCGAGTCTCTCGAGGCAGAAACAAAGGCACTGCGTTGCGACATGGAGCTTGTGAGAACCACATGTTGCCAATTGGACGAAGCATCCTACGCCGGCTGGTTTGAACCGACTGGTCATAGATAGATTTCGATGATGTTGGACTTGGACAGAGACGCAAGCAAGAGAAGGATGAGACGGTTCTATCCATTTTTAATTTGGCTGGGAGTCCAAGGAGTGCAAAGCTTCCTTTTCATTCAATGGTGGCTAAAGGCATCCTTCCGTCTTACACGAGCTTCGCAAAATTCTACTATACTCCGTTAGTCGACCATTAATGTAACGACTTCTGAGTTTCAAAGTTTCACTAAGGATATGTACAGCCCATAGACAGTTGTTGTTTATATGTATATTGAAAACAACATAAAAATAGATGTTTACACTCTCTGCGTAGCTTTTAATTGGGACACAAATCACAATTGGGACATAAACACACAGCATACCTGGTTTAATCTTTAGGAAATAGTCGCTTCCTCAAGCATTTCAGTGTAGATACATGTTCTTCCTTTTCTTCAAACAGAGGATGAACAACATTATTTATGCTATAAGCTAACAACACTATTTATGCCATAAACTAAGTAGAGGATGAACTAATTAATCTAACGTCCTCCTCTTATGGTTATTCTCCCTATAAATCATTGTAAACAGTGGCCTAATGTGAGCATGCAAAAAAAAACAGAGCATGTAAAAGAAAATCTATTATCTGAGCTACCAGATAGACCAGTTCTAGTAGTTGTACTTTGCCATCAGTCCACTAGTCACCAGGTTGAGAATATAATCTTGTACCTTTTTCCTTTACTTTTTTAATCCTCTTACCACAGCTAAGAATAATCTAATCTTATAATTGATATTTTCATAATGTTTTTCCTTACTATTTTGTAACAAAAGCCTAGTCTAACCACACACTATTTATTAACTGAATAATAACACACGCTATTTTGAAGAACTGTATTAGCATAATTGTATAGCTCAATCATTTGTAAAGCACACCAGTAGAACCATTTCAAGCATATATCTAGACAAAGATTGAATCTTTGAAGAAACTATCTAGAACCAGATGTTGGATTGAATCTCACGTACCAAGTTCTTAGTTCTGAGGAGGGAAACCCAGATTGAGCTACCTCGCGGATCGAGTCCGTGCATCTCCATGGCTGCCACCGTGGTGCTGTGACACCCGTGGCCGAGCGGTGCGCCGCCGCCGGCGTGAGTAGTCACAGAGATCGCCGATGAGAACCGGGAAGACGCAAGGTAAGTGGTTTGGTATGTGTTTCTGTATTATTATTTTCGTAATTATCAAGTCTGCTAATTATAATCTTTTTAAAGACTTCGCTCACATAGGCTCACACGGCCTCCCTTTACAACCATATGGCCCATACGGCTCACTACTACAGCATATCTGAACTTAAATCTATTCTTCACTTCCCGCGCCACGGACGACGCCTTCTTGTCTTCACACACGCTGTTGGGGGCCTTCGTATTCCAAAGGTCCTTAAAAATACAACTAACATGTTTTCCAAGTATAATATATTCACAGGAACCTTCGGACTCGGAATGAAGTTGTACACGATATGAAAAGCATGGTTTGGGAGAAGGTTAAATCAGTTCCGAAGCTACGCATAGAGAAGCTTCGGCTCAGCGGCGGAAAATGAAACTGACTTAAAGAGGAAAATATTATTTAGTCCTCGATAGATTGTCCTTAAGTCAATAGTAAACTTAAAGGGCATGGATGTAATTTTACACAGGTTGCGTCATGTGCCTATAAATAGATGAACAGTAACACCGTACTATTCACGCTGGCTTGTATTCACTCGCGCGTCACACTTGAATTTTCGCCTTCTGTCAAGCCGAAGGTATAAATGTAATTCAGTATTGTTCATGTTCATTCATGATAATATAATAAAGATATATAAATGATGTCATATGATTATTCATGTTATTTCTCATGTTTCATATGCTTCTACTTTCATTAATATACACTGTGTTGATGAAGATATGTCCTTCATAACCTTCGTCTGAAGATCATTATATCCTAAGGGAGATAATGCTTCGAAGGACGAAGGACTTTAACCATTAACGTTTTGTGTTGCCTTGTTCTTAACTCATAGAATTTGAGAACAAGTTCCCAACACACGCGCCACCGTGCTGACATCTTCCCCTCTGCCAGATGTTGATTGCCCCCAATCAAGCACCTAAGAAAAACGATTCTTGAGCACATCAAAGTCCTCCCAGGTAGTAGCATCAGTCGAAAAACCAGACCACACCACTTGGACCTGGATCACCGGTTTGTTGCCTTTCTTCACCAACCGGCAATCCACAATCTGTAGAGGCTTCACTGTCACACCAGACAAATCCACCAGTTGAGAAATATCCGAGAAAACTGGAGTGTACTTTGGAATGAATAGCTTGAGTTGAGAAACATGGAAAACTGAGTGAATCAAAGTTGTCGATGGCAGCTCCAATCTATAGGCGACGGAACCCACTCGCTGCAGAACTGTGAAGGGACCAAAAAATTTGAAAGCAAGCTTTGGATGAGACCGACTGACCACAAAATTCTGAACATAACGCTGCAGTTTCAGAAGCACTTTATCTCCCACTTGAAACTCCCAATCAAGATGGTGCTTATTAGCCTGAATCTTCATTCGGTTTTGAGCAGTAGCCAGTCTGTTCTTCAACAGCTCAGAGTAAGTTGTACGCTCCTGAAACAACTCCTCTACAGACTAGTCACCTCCCACAGCCACAATTGGTGCAGCTGGAAACACCGAATCATACACATACAAGGCTTTGAAGGGTGAGCATCCCAGAGCAGTGTGGTAAGAAGAATTATACCAAAATTCGGCCAATGGTAACCATTGCTATCACTTAGTAGGATTGTCATAGATAGCACAACGCAAATACATTTCGACACATTGATTAACCCGCTCCGATTGCCCGTCTGACTGTGGATGATATGCAGTGGTCAAAGCTAGCTTGATGTTGAGAGATTGAAAGAGAGACTTCCAGAAATTACTAGTGAAGATTTTATCCCGATCAGACACCAAAGACCTTGGAGTTTCACTATATTATCCAAAAAACCCGATCCACTGCAGGAGCTGAGAAAGGATGTTTCAGTGGAAAAATTGAGCATACTTTGTATATAGATCCACCACCACCAGAATTGTGTCATAGCCCTCTGATTTAGGAAGCCCTTCAATAAAGTCCATCGTCAGATCTTGCCAAGCACCTTGGAGAATAGGCAACGGTTGCAGCAACCCATGAGGATGTGTTCTTTCCCCTTTAGCATGCTGACATATATCACATTGTTTCACATAGTCCAACACATCAGCTTTTAACCCCTTCCACCAAAAGAGCCTTTTAAGCCTATGATAAGTAGCTTGCCCCCCATAGTGTCCCCCACTGCACTATCATGGAGAGCTAAAATGAGTTTAGTTTTTAAGGTTGAGTTGTGAGCAATCCAAATCAGTCCTTCCTTCCTGATCACACCTTGATGCAAGGAGAAGCTTGAAAGTCGCCTAGAGGGGGGGTAAATAGGGCGAATCTGAAATTTATAAACTCAAGCACAACTACAAGCCGGGTTAGCGTTAGAAATATGAACGAGTCCGAGAGAGAGGGCAAAAACAAATCGTATGCAAATAAAGAGTGAGACACAAGGATTTGTTTTACCGAGGTTAGGTTCTTGCAAACCTACTCCCCGTTGAGGTGGTCACAAAGACCGGGTCTCTTTCAACCCTTTCCCTCTCTCAAACAGTCACTTAGACCGAGTGAGCTTCTCTTCTCAATCAAACGGGACACAAAGTCCCCGCAAGGACCACCACACAATTGGTGTCTCTTGCCTCGGTTACAATTGAGTTGATCACAAGAATGAATGAGAAAAAGAAGCAATCCAAGCGCGAGACCTCAAATGAACATAAGTCACTCTCTCACTAGTCACTATTTGATTGGGAATGATCTATGGACTTGGGAGAGGATTTGATCTCTTTGGTGTGTCTTGGTTGGTTGGTTGGGGGTATTTATAGCCCCAACCACCAAACTAGCCGTTTGGTGAAGGCTGTTGTCGCATGGCGCACCAGATAGTCCGGTGCGCCACCGGACACTGTCCGATGCGCCTGCCATGTCACATGGACGTTGGATTCCGACCGTTGGAGCTTCTGTCTTCTGGGCCACTGGACAGTCCGGTGGTCCACCGGACAGGCACTGTTCACTGTCCGGTGCGTCATCTGGCTCTGCTCTGAATCTGGCGCGCACTGTAGCACATTTAATGCCTTCTGCAGACGACCGTTGGCGCAAAGTAGCCGTTGCTCCGCTGGCACACCGGACAGTCCGGTGCGCCACCGGACATTGTCCAGTGCTTCACCGGACAGTCCGGTGAATTATAGCGGAGCAGCTTCCAGAATTCCCGAAGGTGAGCAGTTCAAAGTTGGAGTCCCTGGTGCACCGGACACTGTCCGGTGGTGCACCGGACAGTCCGGTGCGCCAGACCAGGGCACACTTCGGCTGACTTTAGCTCTCTATATTTTGAATCCTTTCTCTGTCTTTTTATTGGTTTATTGTGAACCTTTGGCACCTGTAGAACTCATAATCTAGAGCAAACTAGTTAGTTCAATTATTTGTGTTGGGCAATTCAACCACCAAAATCAATTAGGAAAAGGTGTAAGCCTATTTCCCTTTCAATCTCCCCCTTTTTGGTGATTGATGCCAACACAAACCAAAGCAAATATAGAAGTGCATAATTGAATTAGTTTGCATAATGTAAGTGCAAAGGATACTTAGAATTGAACCAATAAATTCTCATAGGATATGCATGGATTGATTTCTTTATTTTTAACATTTTGGACCACGCTTGCACCACATGTTTTGTTTTTGCAAACACTCTTGTAAATTCTTTTCAAAGTCCTTTTGCAAATAGTCAAAGGTAAATGAATAATATTTTGAGAAGCATTCTCGAGATTTGAAAGTTTCTCCCCCTGTTTCAAAATGCTTTTCCTTTGACTAAACAAAACTCTCCCTAAATAAAATCCTCCTCTTAGTGTTCAAGAGGGTTTTAGATATCAATTTTGAAAACGGTTGTACTAATTTGAAATTTTATCAAAAATAAGATACCGATTGGAAAAATTACCAATTAAAAATCTTTTCTTAACTCAAATTTTTGAAAATTGGTGGTGGTGCGGTCCTTTTGCTTTAGGCTAATACTTTCTCCCCCTTTAGCATGAATCGCCAAAAACGGATACTTGTGAGTGAAATATAAGCCCTTACTTTCTCTCCCTATGGTAAATAACATATGAGTGAAGATTATGCCAAGGTTGGAGAGCGGAGCGACGGCGAAGGATGAGTAATTTGATGGAGTGGAGTGGAAGCCTTTGTCTTCGCCGAAGACTCCAATTCCCTTTCAATCTATGACTTGGTTTGAAATACACTTGAAAACACATTAGTCATAGCATATAAAAGAGACATGATCAAAGGTATATTAATGAGCTATGTGTGCAAAACATCAAAAGAAATTCCGAGAATCAAGAATGTTTAGCTCATGCCTAAGTTTGTTAAATGTTTGTTCATCTAGTGGCTTGGTAAAGGTATCGGCTAATTGTTCTTTGGTGTTAATATATGCAATCTCGATATCCCCTTTTTGTTGGTGATCCCTTAGAAAATGATACCGAATGGCTATGTGTTTAGTGAGGCTATGTTCAACGGGATTATCCGCCATGCGGATTGCACTCTCATTATCACATAGAAGAGGAACTTTGGTTAATTTGTAACCATAGTCCCTAAAGGTTTGCCTCATCCAAAGTAATTGCGCGCAACAATGTCCTGTAGCAATATACTCGGCTTCGGCAATAGAAAGAGCTACGGAATTTTGCTTCTTTGAAGCCCAAGACACCAGAGATCTTCCCAAGAACTGGCAAGTCCCCGATGTGCTCTTTCTATTAATTTTACACCCTGCCCAATCGGCATCCGAATAACCAATTAAATCAAATGTGGATCCCCTAGGATACCAAAGCCCAAACTTAGGAGTATAAACTAAATATCTCAAGATTCGTTTTACGGCCCTAAGGTGAGCTTCCTTAGGATCGGCTTGGAATCTTGCACACATGCATACGGAAAGCATAATATCCGGTCGAGATGCACATAAATAGAGTAAAGAACCTATCATCGACCGGTATACCTTTTGATCTACGGATTTACCTCCCGTGTCGAGGTCGAGATGCCCATTAGTTCCCATGGGTGTCTTGATGGGCTTGGCATCCTTCATCCCAAACTTGTTTAGAATGTCTTGAATATACTTCGTTTGGCTAATGAAGGTGCCCTCTTGGAGTTGCTTCACTTGAAATCCCAAGAAGTACTTCAACTCCCCCATCATAGACATCTCGATTTTTTGTGTCATGATCCTACTAAATTCCTCACATGTAGATTCATTAGTAGACCCAAATATTATATCATCAACATAAATTTGGCATACAAACAAATCATTTGCAAGAGTTTTAGTAAATAAAGTAGGATCGACCTTTCTGACTTTGAAGCCATTAGTGATAAGAAAATCTCTTAGGAATTCATACCATCCTCTTGGGGCTTGTTTGAGCCCATAAAGCGCCTTAGAGAGTTTGTAAACGTGGTTAGGGTACTCACTATCTTCAAAGCCGAGAGGTTGCTCAACATAGACCTCTTCCTTGATTGGTCCATTGAGGAAGGCACTTTTCATGTCCATTTGGTAAAGCTTAAAGCCATGGTAAGTAGCATAGGCAAGTAAAATGCGAATTGACTCAAGCCTAGCTACGGGTGCATAGGTTTCACCGAAATCCAAACCTTCGACTTGTGAATATCCCTTGGCCACAAGTCGGGCTTTGTTCCTTGTCACCACACCATGCTCATCTTGCTTGTTGCGGAAAATCCACTTGGTTCCTACAACATTTTGGTTAGGACGTGGAACTAAATGCCATACCTCATTCCTAGTGAAGTTGTTGAGATCCCCTTGCATCGCCACCACCCAATCCGAATCTTGAAGTGCTTCCTCTACCTTGTGTGGCTCAATAGAGGAAACAAACGAGTAATGTTCACAAAAATGAGCAACACGAGATCGGGTAGTTACCCCCTTTTGAATGTCGCCAAGGATGGTGTTCACGGGGTGATCTCGTTAGATCGCTTGGTGGACTCGGGTGTGGCGGCTTTGGTGCTTATTCATCTTCCTCATCTTGATCATGGGCATCTCCCCCTTGATCATTGCTCTCCTCTTGAGGTGGCTCAACTTCTTGATTTTCCTTTTCATCATCTTGAGCCTCACCCTCATCTTGAGTTGGTGGAGATGCTTGCATTGAGGAAGACGGATGATCTTGTTCTTGTGGAGGCTCTTCGGATTCCTTAGGACACACATCCCCAATGGACATGTTCCTTAGCGCGACGCACAGAGCCTCTTCATCATCTAGCTCATCAAGATCAACTTGCTCTACTTGAGAGCTGTTAGTCTCATCAAACACAATGTCATAAGAAACTTCAACTAGTCCAGAGGACTTGTTAAAGACTCTATATGCCCTTGTGTTTGAAGCATATCCTAGTAAAAAGCCTTCTACAGCCTTAGGAGCAGATTTGGATTTTCTACCTCTTTTAACAAGAATAAAGCATTTGCTACCAAAGACTCTAAAATATGAAACATTGAGCTTTTTACCAGTTAGGAGTTCATATGATGTCTTCTTGAGGATTCAGTGTAGATATAATCGGTTGACGGCGTAGCAAGCGGTGTTGACCGCCTCGGCCCAAAACCGATCCGAAGTTTTGTACTCATCAAGCATGGTCCTTGCCATGTCCAATAGAGTTCTATTCTTCCTCTCCACTACACCATTTTGTTGTGGGGTGTAGGGAGAAGAGAATTCATGCTTGATGCCCTCCTCCTCAAGGAAGCCTTCAATTTGAGAGTTCTTGAACTCCGTCCCGTTGTCGCTTCTAATCTTTTTGATCCTTAAGCCGAACTCATTTTGAGCACATCTCAAGAATCCCTTTAAGGTTTCTTGGGTATGAGATTTTTCCTGCAAAAAGAACACCCAAGTGAAGCGAGAATAATCATCCACAATAACTAGACAGTACTTACTCTCGTCGATGCTTATGTAAGCTATCGGGCCGAATAGGTCCATGTGTAGGAGCTCGAGTGGCCTGTCAGTCGTCATGATGTTCTTGTGTGGATGATGAACACCAGCTTGCTTCCCTGCCTGATATGCGCTACAAATCCTGTTTTTCTCAAAATGAACATTTGTTAGTCCCAAAATGTGTTCTCCCTTTAGAAGCTTGTGAAGATTCTTCATTCCAACATGGGCTAGTCGGCGATGCCAGAGCCAGCCCATGTTAGTCTTAGCAATTAAGCAAGTGTTGAGTTCAGCTCTATCAAAATCTACTAAGTATAGCTGACCCTCTAACACTCCCTTAAATGCTACTGAATCATCACTTATTCTATAGACAGTAACACCTATATCCATAAAAAGACAGTTGTAACCCATTTTACATAATTGACAAACTGAAAGCAAGTTATAATCTAAAGAGTCTTGTCGGGGACCATAATTAGGGGTACCCCAAGACTCCTAAACTCGGCTGGTAACCACCATCAGCACAAAGCTGCAAAGGCCTGATGGGCGCAATACAGGTCAAAGCTCCGCCCACTCAAGGGACATGATCTCGCCTCGCCCGAGCCCAGCCTCGGGCAAGAACAGCAGACTCAGGTGGATTCACGTCTCGCCCGAGGGTCTCCTCAAGCAACGGGCGCACCTTCGACTCGCCCGAGGCCCAGCTCGGGCAGGCTTCACGGAGAAGCAATCTTGGCCAGATTGCCTCGCCGACCGACCGTATCACAGGAGCATTCAATGCAAGGATCGTCTGACACCTTATCCTGACGCACGTTCCTCAGTCGATAGGGCCAAAGTGACCGCAGTCATTTCGCCCCTCCACTGACTGACCTGACAGGAAAACAGCGCCACCTGCACTGCTCTGACTGTTGTGCCACCCGCCAGGGTGAGGCGGACAGCCGCCGAGTCCAACCTCAGGCGCGATAGGAAGCTCCGCCTCACCCGACCCCACGGCTCGGACTCAACCTCGACCTCGGAAGACGGTCTCCGCCTCGCCCGACCCCAGGGCTCGGACTCCACCTCGACCTCGAAAGACGGTCTTTGCCTCGCCCGACCCCAGGGCTCGGACTCAACCTCGACCTCGGAGGACGGTCTCCGCTTCGCCCGACCCCAGGGCTCGGACTCAGCCTCGACCTCGGAGGAGTCACCGCCTCGCCCGACCTCGGGCTCGGACCGACCACGCCGCAGGGGGGTACATCATTACCCTACCCCTAGCTAGCTCAGGCTACGGGGAACAAGACCGGCGTCCCATCTGGCTCGCCCCGGTAAACAAGTAATGATGTCACCCCGCGTGCTCCATGACGGCGGCGGTCCTCAGCCCCTTACGGAAGCAAGGAGACGTCAGCAAGGCCCCTACAGCCCCGACAGCTGTGCTTCTACAGGGTTTAAGCGCTCCTCCGACGGCCACGATATCACATGAACAGGGCGCCAACACCTCTCCAACAGCCACGTCGGCATGTACATAAAGCTCTGGCTCCTCTCTGCTAGACATGTTAGCACATTGCTACACTCCCCATTGTACACCTGGGCCCTCTCCTTACATCTATAAAAGGAAGGTCCAGGGCCCTCATACGGAAAGGTGGCCACGCGGGAGGACGGGCTGACGAACGAGGCTCTCTCCCTCCCTCGCGAACGCTTGTAACCCCCTACTGCAAGCGCATCCGCCCTGGGCGCAGGACAACACGAGCCGTGGTTCCCCTTATTGTTCCCCCTTGTGTTCCATCTCGCGCCGACCCATCTGGGCTGGGACACGCAGCTACAATTTACTCGTCGGTCCAGAGACCCCCCGGGGTCGAAACGCCGACAGTTGGCGTGCCAGGTAGGGGCCTGCTGCGTGTTGACGAACAGCTTCCCGTCAAGCTCCAGATGGGTAGTCTCGAGCAACCTCTCCAGCCCGGGACGATGCTCCGTTTCGGGAGTCTCGAGTTCATGTCCCTCGACAGCAGCTGCGACATGGTACTCCTTCCTCCGCCGCGCGACAACGACAATGGCGGCCTTTAGCCCGCTCGCCGGCGGCGGAATCGACGACGTCTTCCCCGCGTGGCAGAAGAGCAGCATCCGGGTCTGTCCCGTCACCTTCCCCACTGACGGAGGAGGAGGCGGGGCAACCATGGCCAAGCAGGAGGTGGCACCTCGTTGGCTGTCGAGCGAGTCGACGACGCTGGCGCCCCAGCGGGGGACACATCGGGCGTTGACGTCGCGTCTGAGACGAAGACGAGCATTGTTTCCCCGCGACACGCCAACTCCAAGCAGACGGATGACGCTAGCACACTCGCGAAGGACTTGCTGGCGTTAACCTCGTACCTGAGATAACGGTGCAGTCCGTCCCCGACGCGACTTCGTCACCATCCGTCGATCAAGAGGTACCGTCCGTTTTCCATCCTGTGCCTTTTAGATTCAGCTTCGACCCACCAAGCGATCCCGCTTTGGTGGACGCTTTCATAAAGGCATACCCAAACCTTCCGGGGTACCATATGTGGTCAACCTGGGACCGACTGACAGTCGTCTCGACCTACGGGCCCCCGAGTTCCGAGGAAGATGACGAGCCTGACTCTGGTTGGGATTTCTCCGGGCTCGGTAACCCCAGTGCCATGCGAGACTTCATGGCCGCATGTGACTACTGCCTCTCTGATTGCTCCGATGATGGCCACAGCCTTGACGACGAGGATTGTGACCCAAGTCACGAATGTTTCCACGTCAATCTAGGGGGTCTCGACGAAGGCAACCATCTTGGTATGCCGGAGGACGGCGATCCCCTAGGCCTGCGTCTCGCGTTGACATCCTTTGGGAGCTAGCTGTGGTCCCATTCCCTGCAGGGGGTTAGGACACACAGCTCAAGCAAATCCGCAAGATGCAGGCCAGGCTCGACGAGGAAGCAGGACAACTTGTGCAGCTCCGGCAGAACATCGGGCAGGAGTGGGCAGGCCGAGCTCCGGCCGGAGAAGCGCGTCATCTGGCCCAGGACGTCCAGCACCGCATCGCCGACGATGCCAGGGCAAGGCTGCACCCGGCTTCCAGTGGGGTCGGCTAGAACCTGGCAGCAGCAGCAATACTACTCCGAGCGATGCCGGAACCATCCACCACCGAGGGGCGACGTATCCAGGGAGAGCTCAAGAATCTCCTGGAGGATGCCGCGGTCCGACTGGCCGAAAGCTCTGCCTCCCGAAGGCAAGGGTACCCTCCGGAGCATCGTGCCGCGACTTCCCGATTCATGCGGGAAGCCTTGGTCCACACCGGGCGCACGCGGGACACAGCGCCTGCAGCCCCGGGTCGCCTCGGCAACGAGCACCGCCGCCGCATTCGTCGAGCCCACCTCGACGAGAAGGTGCGCCGAGGCTACCACCCCAGGCGTGGGGGACGCTACGACAGCGGGGAGGATCGAAGTCCTTCGCCCGAACCACCCGGTCCGTAGGCTTTCAGCCGAGCCATACGACGGGCGCCGTTCCCGACCTGGTTCCGAACCCCGACTACCATCACCAAATACTCGGGGGAGACAAGGCCGGAACTGTGGCTCACAGACTACCGGCTGGCCTGCCAGCTGGGTGGAACGGACGATGACAACCTCATCATCCGCAACCTCCCCCTGTTCCTCATGACGCCGCCCGAGACTGGCTGGAGCATCTGCCTCCTGCGCAGATCTCCAACTGGGACGACCTGGTCAAAGCCTTCGCCGGCAACTTCCAGGGCACATACGTGCGCCCTGGTAACTCCTGGGATCTCCGAAGCTGCAGCCAGCAGCCGGGAGAATCCCTGCAGGACTACATCCGGTGATTTTTGAAGCAGTGCACCGAGCTGCCCAACATCACCGACTCAGATGTCATCGGCGCGTTCCTCGCCGGCACCACTTGCCGCGACCTGGTGAGCAAGCTGGGTTGCAAGACTCCCACCAAGGCGAGCGAGCTGATGGACATCGCCACCAAGTTCACCTCTGGTCAGGAGGCGGTCGAGGCCATCTTCCAGAAGGACAAGCAGCCTCAGGGGCGCCAGCCGGAAGACGTCCCTGAGGCGTCCGCTCAGCGTGGCACCAAGAAGAAGGGCAAGAAGAAGTCGCAAGCGAAACGCGACGCCGCCGACGCAGACCTTGTCGCCGCCGCCGAGCACAGGAACCCTTGGAAGCCTCTCGGAGGCGCCAACCTGTTCGACAAGATGCTCAAGGAGTCGTGCCCCTATCATCAGGGTCCCGTCAAGCACACCCTTGAGGAGTGCGTCATGCTTCGACACTACTTCCACAAGGCCGGGCCCCCGGCAGAAGGTGGCAAAGGCCACGACAACGACAAGAAGGAGGGCCACAAGGCAGAAGAGTTCCCCGAGGTCCATGACTGCTTCATGATCTACGGTGGGTAAGTGGCAAACGCCTCGGCTCGGCACCGCAAGCAAGAGCGACGGGAGGTCTGCTCGGTGAAGGTGGCGGTGCCAGTCTAACAAGACTGGTCCGACAAGCCCATCACTTTCGACCAAGGCGACCACCCCGACCGCGTGCCGAGCCCGGGGAAGTACCCGCTCGTTGTCGATCCCGTCATCGGCAACGTCAGGCTTACCAAGGTCCTCATGGACGGAGGCAGCAGTCTCAACATCATCTACGCCGAGACCCTCGAGCTCTTGCAGATCGATCTGTCCACGATTCGGGCCGGCGCGGCGCCCTTTCATGGGATCATCCCCGGGAAGTGCGTCCAACCCCTTGGGCAACTCGATCTACCCGTCTGCTTCGGGACTCCCTCCAACTTCCGAAAGGAAACCCTCACGTTCGAGGTGGTCGGGTTCCGAGGAACCTACCACGCAGTGCTGGGGAGACAATGCTACGCCAAGTTCATGGCCGTCCCCAACTACACCTACCTCAAGCTCAAGATGCCGGGCCCCAACGGGGTCATCACCGTCGGCTCCACGTACCGACACGCGTACGAATGCAACGTGGAGTGCGTGGACTACGCCGAGGCCCTCGCCGAATCCGAGGCCCTCATCGCCGACCTGGAAAACCTCTCCAAGGACGTGCCAGATGCGAAGCGCCACACCGGCAACTTCGAGCCAGCAGAGGCGGTTAAGTCCGTCCCTCTCGACCCCAGCAATGATGCCTCCAAGCAAGTCCGGATTGGCTCCAAGCTCGACCCCAAATAGGAAGCAGTGCTCGTCGACTTTCTCCATGCGAACGCCGAGGTTTTTGCGTGGAGTCCCTCGGACATGCCTGGCATACCGAGGGATGTCGCCGAGCACTCGCTGGATATCCAAGCTGGAGCCCGACCCGTGAAGCAGCTTCTGCGCCGATTCGACGAAGAAAAGCGCAGAGGCATAGGCGAGGAGATCCACAAGCTGATGGCTGCAGGGTTCATCAAAGAGTTATTCCATCCCGAATGGCTAGCCAACCCTATGCTTGTGAAAAAGAAAGGTGGGAAATGGCGGATGTGTGTAGACTACACTGGTCTAAACAAAGCATGTCCGAAAGATCCCTACCCTCTGCCTCACATCGATCAAATCGTGGATTCCACTGCTGGGTGCGAAACCCTGTCGTTCCTCGATGCCTACTCAGGGTATCACCAAATCAGGATGAAAGAGTCTGACCAGCTCGCGACTTCTTTCATCACACCCTTTGGCATGTACTGCTACATCACTATGCCATTTGGTTTGAGGAATGCAGGCGCGACATACCAAAGGTGCATGAACCACGTGTTCGGAGAGCACATTGGTCGAACGGTCGAGGCTTACGTCGATGACATCGTAGTCAAGACGAGAAAAGCCTCCAACCTCCTCGCTGACCTTGAAACAACATTCAAGTGTCTCAAGGCGAAAGGCGTAAAACTTAATCCTGAGAAGTGTGTCTTCGGAGTCCCCCGAGGCATGCTCCTGGGGTTCATCGTCTCCGAGCGGGGCATTGAGGCCAACCCGGAGAAAATCGCGGCCATCGCCAACATGGGGCCCATCAAGGACTTGAAAGGAGTACAGAGGGTCATGGGATGCCTTGCGGCTCTGAGCTGCTTCATCTCGCGCATCGACGAAAGAGGCCTACCCCTGTACCGCCTCTTAAGGAAGACCGAGCGCTTCACTTGGACCCCGAGGCCGAGGAAGCCCTCGGGAACTTAAAGGCGCTCCTTACAAGCACGCCCATCCTAGTGCCCCCCCGCTGCTGGAGAAGCCCTATTGATCTACGTAGCCGCAACCACTCAGGTGGTCAGCGCCGCGATCGTAGTAGAGAGACGAGAAGAAGGGCATGCATTGCTCGTCCAGAGGCCGGTCTACTTCATCAGTGAGGTACTGTCCGAGACCAAAATCCGCTACCCGCAAATTCAGAAGCTACTGTACACGGTGATTCCGACGTGACGAAAGTTGCGACACTACTTCGAGTCTCATCCGGTGACTGTGGTGTCATCCTTCCCCCTGGGGGAGATCATCCAGTGCCGAGAGGCCTCGGGTAGGATTGCAAAGTGGGCGGTGGAAATCATGGGCGAGACAATTTCGTTCGCTCCTCGGAAGGCCATCAAGTCCCAAGTCTTGGCGGACTTCTTGGTTGAATGGGTCGACACCCAGCTTCCAGCAGCTCCGATCCAACCGGAACTCTGGACCATGTTTTTCGACAGGTCGCTGATGAAAATAGGAGCGGGTGCGGGCCTGCTCTTCATCTCACCCCTCGAGAAGCACCTCCGCTACGTGTTGCGCCTCCATTTCCCGGCGTCCAACAACGTGGCCGAGTACGAGGCTCTCGTTAACGGGTTGCGCATCGCCATCGATCTAGGGGTTCGGCGCCTCGACGCTCGTGGCGACTCGCAGCTTGTTATCGACCAAGTCATGAAGAACTCACACTGCCGCAACCCGAAGATGGAAGCCTACTGCGACGAGGTTCGGCGCCTGGAAGACAAGTTCTACGGGCTCGAGCTCAACCATGTCGCTCGACGATACAACGAGACTGCGGACGAGCTGGCTAAAATAGCCTCGGGGCGGACAACGGTTCCCCCGGACGTCTTCTCCCGAGACCTACATCAACCCTCTGTCAAGACCGACGACACGCCCGAGCCCGAGAAGGCCTCGGCTCTGCCCGAGGCGCCCTCGGCTCAACCCGAGGCACCCTCGGCCGCCGAGGGTGAGGCACTGCGCGTCGAGGAAGAGCAGAATGGGGTCACGCCTAATCAAAACTGGCAAACCCTGTACCTGCAATATCTCCACCGAGGAGAGCTACCCCTCGATAGAGCCGAGGCTCGGCGACTGGCGCGGCGCGCCAAGTCGTTCGTCTTGCTGGGTGACGGAAAGGAGCTCTACCACCGCAGCCCCTCAGGCATCCTCCAGCGATGTATATCCATCGCCGAAGGTCAGGAGCTATTGCAAGAAATACACTCGGGGGCTTGCGGTCATCACGCAGCACCTCGAGCCCTCGTTGGGAACGCCTTCCGACAAGGTTTCTACTGGCCAACCGCGGTGGCCGATGCCACTAGAATTGTACGCACCTGCCAAAGTTGTCAATTCTATGCAAGGCAGACGCACCTGCCCGCTCAGGCCTTGCAAACAATACCCATCACCTGGCCGTTTGCTGTGTGGGGTCTGGACCTTGTCGATCCCTTGTAGAAGGCACCCGGGGGCTTCACGCACCTGCTGGTCGCTATCGACAAATTCTCCAAGTGGATTGAGGTCCGACCCCTAAACAACATCAGGTTCGAACAAGCGGTGGCGTTCTTCACCAACATCATCCATCGCTTTGGGGTCCCGAACTCCATCATCACCGACAACGGCACCCAGTTCACTGGCAGGAAGTTCGTGGACTTCTGCGAGGACCACCACATCCGGGTGGACTGGGCCGCCGTAGCTCACCCCATGACGAATGGGCAGGTAGAGCATGCCAACGACATGATTCTACAGGGACTCAAGCCGAGGATCTACAACGACCTCAACAAGTTCGGCAGGCGATGGATGAAGGAACTCCCCTCGGTGGTCTGGAGTTTGAGGACGATGCCAAGCCGAGCCACGGGCTTCACGCCGTTCTTTCTAGTCTATGGGGCCGAGGCTATCCAACCCACAGACTTAGAATACGGTTCCCCGAGGGCGAGGGCGTACAACAAGCAAAGCAACCAGACCAGCCGAGAAGACTCACTGGACCAGCTGGAAGAGGCTCGGGACATGGTCTTACTACACTTGACGCGGTATCAGCAGTCCCTGCGACGCGACCATGCCCGAGGGGTTCGGTCCCGAGACCTCCAGGTGGGGGACTTGGTGCTTCGGCTACGACAAGACACCGGAGGGCGCCACAAGCTCACGCCTCCCTGGGAAGGGCCGTTCATCATCGCCAAGATTTTGAAGCCCAGAACATACAAGCTGGCCAACAGTCAAGGCGAGGTCTACAACAACGCTTGGAACATCCGACAGCTACGTCGCTTCTACCCTTAAGATGTTTTCAAGTCGTTCATATACCTCGTTCTCTTTACATACACAAATAAAGTCTAACCATCAAGGAAGGGTCAGCCTTGCCTCGGCAAAGCCCGACCCTCCCTCGGGGGCTAGAAGAGGGGAACCCCCTCTGCGTCAAAATTTTCCTCGGAAAAAGTCTTTCTGTCAGAACGTCTTTCACGCTTTTCGACTACTTCGATAGTGGGATCCTGAAAACGACGGAGTACACGTAAGCGGCAAGGCCGACTGAGCCGAGGGACTCCTACGCCTCCGGGATACGGATACCTCACTCATCACCTTCTGCGATAAGTAACTCACGCTCGGATAAGCGATTCCGCTGACCGAACAAGTCTTAACGCTCGAAAACTTTTCTGCCAAAACGATTTTTCGTGCCTTCTCAACTATATCGATAACAGAATCCTGCGGACGAGTAAGAGTACACGTAAGCGGCGAGGTCGACCAAGCCGAGGAACTCCTACGCCTCCGGGATACGGATACCTCACTCATCACCTTCCGTGAAAAGTAACTCTCGCTCGGATGAGCGATTCCGCTACCGACAAAACAAGTCCTGATACTCGAAACAAGGGGAAAAGAAACACAGCTTTACAACACGACGATGATATGTTTGGGCCTCGGCGGCCGCAAAAAACATACGCACACTACAGGTAAACTGTTCCTGCAGGTTCAGACATCAGTAGGGGGAGCAGCAGCACCCTCGGCATCGACTCCACCTTCGGTGGAATCCGACCCAGCCTCGGACAGCAACACAGTCGGAGGATCTCCACCTCGAAGGAAGATGTCAACACTGCGCCTGAGCCATCGCCGCCAGGATCTCCTCCAGGAACCGGGCCCGAGTAGACGGCTGGACCGGCCGCTCCGTAGCCTCAGCCAGCTGTCCCCCGAGGACGCCAGCCCCGCTCATGGCCTCGGCAGCCCGACTCCAGGGTTGGTTCCGCTAGCGGACGACTCGGCTTGGGAAGTCCCCTGCTCCTGGGCCGACGAAGTTTTCTTCTCCAGCCGACTCCGCCTCTGTCGACGCTCACACCGCTGCCTCCGGCTCCGGCTCATCGCAGAGCGGCCGAGGGTTCTCTTTAACTGAGCAAGAGAAGCCTTGGGCGGCAAGGCCGATCGAGCCGAGGGACTCCTACGCCTCTGGGATACGGATACCTCACTCGTCACGTTCCGCACAGGGCAACTCACACTAGGTTAAGCGGTCCAGCTAGCCGACAGGCGAGTCTTGGTGCTCGAAATAAGGAAGAAACATGGTATTGCACCAAAAATACCCAGATGTTCAGGCCCCGACAGCCGCAATGAACATACACCGGCACTCAAGGTGCCATTACAAACGGAACTCCGGTTCCACTCCCGTAGGTATGAACAACCCCCCACATTGGAGGGCCTGCCGGACGACAAAATTCCATGTGGCTCGTCGCCGCCCACTCCGGCAGCAGCGACAATGACCTCCGCTCCGGGCGGCCAAACAGCAGCAGCGATGACCTCAGGGCAGACGCTGCTGCGACAAGGTTCTCGCCCACGTCCCCACTCGAGGGGCGAGGACAAGATATCAAAGCCAAAGAGCCGGAGGCCCGGAGCGCAGATGGCGCCGACAATCTCGTCGGCAACGAGGCCTTCTCCAGCTGCCACCACCTCAGCTCCGACGGTGGTGTCCACCCGCCCACCGGCAGATCCTCGCTCGAATCCTCCCGGACGGACGAGCACCGACCTCCGCGCGGAGGCATCGTGCCAGAGCAAGGGCAGGACAACCCAAGAACACGAACGCCGCCCTAGCAGCGCGCGACGTCTTGGGCGGTCCCCCGGTGCACGCGGCGCAACAGCCGCCCGTACGGCGGGCAGATAGCCACGCTCCGCCCAGTGGTGGGAGGTGGCACCGGAAGCTGTGCCAGAGCTAGATGAGCCAGCGAACCAGACATGATGGAGCTGACGACGCTTGCGGCCGATCGACCCCGCGTTGTCGAAGTCCGTCCCCTCTGCTAGGCCGGTGAGCACCCTCTCCCCTGATTGCTGAAGGAGGAGGTGGCCCGTCGGCCCGTACGGGAGGTAGAGCTCCGGCTCAGCTCACCCTCCGCCCCAACTAGGATGATGAAGATCCTCGAAGCTGAGGGCGGGGCGGAGGCCGCAGCCCGGCTTGCTTCTCCCCACCATCGAACTGGTGGTCACCGTCTCGGGTGACCATTGGTGAGGGGATGCAGCTGGGCTGCCTGATGAAAATCCTTGAAGCCGAGCGATGGCTGAAAGGTACCAACTTTCGTGAAGTTGCGCTCCTCCAACAACAACAAGACGAAAGCAACGGGGGCGCTCCCCATCCGGAGGCTCGAAAGGCGGAAGGGCGCGATGCATGAGGAAAGTGCCCAGGAGGTCGATCCCTTTTTAAAGGCGACTCTCCTCACTCGCGTCCTCAGGCGTCGTGGACTGAGTCTTCACCAACGCGCTCCAAGGTCCCCCCCCCCTACGACACGGGGGCTGGGTCCCGCACGCCATGCAAGTTGGCCGGGACAGAAGAAGCCAAACCGCCGCGCGCGGAGCATGAAACCGCCCAACGGTTACGGGCACTCCTCCATCTTCGCCTAAACCAGTGGGCGAAAGGGCGGACCGGCATGCAGGCGGCATGCAACCGCACCACGAGGATGCACCCCTTCGACTTCGACGCGTCCAGCATGGAGTCCCAGGCCCACACGTCATGTAACCGGCGTGCCGGTTACTACGTGCGAAAAACTGCACCGCCCCTTGCGCCAGTACCGCGCCTTCTCGACTGTGGAACCGGTGTCGCGACTCGAGGCAACCCTGCGCATGGCCCAACAGTGCCAAACCGAGCACATCGGTCATAGGTCAGTCAGCCGCGGGAAAAGGCGCGACGGTCGATATGGCCAAAAGTGGGTCGGCAGTAATGGCAGCGGCAGGCGGGAGGAAGCAGCAATCAAATCGTCTGCAGGCTCACGTCCCCTCCTGGGACAGCAAGAGAGCCCTCTCCCACGGCGTGAAGACGACGCGTCCGTGTTCCGCTCCTCGAACGGCTCGCGCATGCACAACGGCTACCCCGCGAACCACTCGTCCCGTCGCATTAACTCTGCGGCAGGGCAGGCGACACCTTTGGTAGGCGAAGCGGGCGACGCTTCACCTCCGCCATGATGACCGCGTCAAAAAAGGTGCGCCACGTTGTTCAATTTCGTATCCTTTTCCTCTTCCCCTTTCTCTCTCTTGCTACAGGGACCGGGAAAGGGGATACTCCGAAAGGGATCCTTCTCCGCGAAGGAAGCGGGGCCCGAGCCCCCCTACTGATTAGAGGTTCGAAGGCTGGCCCCTCAGAAGGGTTCGACAGCCGCCTCAGAGCACACGGGCTCCGAGCCCTCCTACCGATCAGAGGTTCGAAGGCTGGCCCCTCGGAAGGGTTCGACAACCGCCTCAGGCCACTCGGGCTCCGCGCCCACTACGGATCAGGGGTTCGAAGGCTAGCCCCCCGAAGGGTTCGATAGGCGCCTCAGAACACGCAGAGCGAGGGATGACTCTGGGTACGTCCGATACATGGTCGAGGCTCGGGCTACGCTCCCGAGGTACCCTAGGACATTTCCGAGACCAGCAGGAGCGATTCTGTAATGGAATCCCATCAGAGGGAGGCATCGAGCCCTCGGACCCTATCAAACGGGACCGGGTCCGGCAAATCACCTGCAGGTACTTTTGGAGCGCGCCTCTGGGCCACTAGCTGACCCTTATCGAACGGGGCACGGGCGTCCACTCGGATCACCCGTTAGCAACTCACTGGAGACACCATGTTCGGCGCCCTCCGAGGGCAACATGGCGCTTTCCCCCCTCCTCCTTGTGGAAAGGCGACGAAGGGACGTATGAAAAAAGCCGAGTCAGTCCTTGACCGTCCTCTCGCCCTGTGCAGAGGCTCGGGGGCTGCTCTCGCAAACCCGGCTCCGGCCAAACCGTTGACAGTGTCAACATACCAGCCCGAGAACTCGGAACCTGACTATGCACCCGGGCTACGACCAGTTCGCATGAGGGAACAACCAGACCGGTCGAGGCGTCACGAAAGGCACTAAGACCTCGGAGGAGTCAAATCACTCCTCCGAGGCCTCGGTGGCTACACCCGGCGGGTGCGCTCGCGCGCACCCACCGGAACAAAATGCAACCGAGAAAGGCCGGTCCCCTAGCAAAAAAAGTGCGACAAAGCCTCCAAGCGAGTACCAACACTCCCTTTGAGGCTCGGGGGCTACTGTCGGGGACCATAATTAGGGGTACCCCCAAGACTCCTAAACTCAGCTGGTAACCACCATCAGCACAAAGCTGCAAAGGCCTGATGGGCACAATACCGGTCAAAGCTCCGCCCACTCAAGGGTCACAATCTCGCCTTGCCCGAGCCCAGCCTCGGGCAAGAACAGCAGACCCAGGTGGATTCACGTCTCGCCCGAGGGTCTCCTCAAGCAACGGGCGCACCTTCGACTCGCCAGAGGCCCAGCTCAGGCAGGCTTTGCGGAGAAGCAATCTTGGCCAGATCGCCTCACCGACCGACCGTATCACAGGAGCATTCAATGCAAGGATCGTCTGACACCTTATCTTGACACACGTTCCTCAGTCGACAGGGCCGAAGTGACCACAGTCATTTCGCCCCTCCACTAATTGACCTGACAGGAAAACAGCGCCGCCTGCACTGCTCCGACTGCTATGCCACCCGCCAGGGTGAGGCTGGCAGCCGTCGAGTCCAACCTCAGGCGCCATAGGAAGCTCCACCTCGCCCGACCCCAGGGCTCAGACTCCACCTCAACCTCGAAAGACGGTCTCCACCTCGCCCGACCCCAGGGCTCGGACTCAACCTCGACCTCGGAAGACGGTCTCCGCCTCGCCCGACCCCAGGGCTCGGACTCCACCTCGACCTCGGAAGACGGTCTCCGCCTCGCCCGACCCCAGGGCTCGGACTCAACCTCGACCTCGAAGAACGGTCTCCGCCTCGCCCGACCCTAGGGCTCGAACTCAGCCTCGACCTCGGAGGAGTCACCGCCTCGCCCGACCTCAGGCTCGGACCGACCACGCCGCAGGGGGGTACATCATTACCCTACCCCTA
Source organism: Zea mays (assembly GCF_902167145.1). NCBI lineage: Eukaryota > Viridiplantae > Streptophyta > Magnoliopsida > Poales > Poaceae > Zea > Zea mays. Next base: position 109,933,414 of record NC_050102.1, read on the forward strand.
GCTAGCTCAGGCTACGGGGAACAAGACCGGCGTCCCATCTGGCTCGCCCCGGTAAACAAGTAATGATGGCACCCCGCGTGCTCCATGACGACGACGGTTCTCAGCCCCTTACGGAAGCAAGGAGACGTCAGCAAGGACCTGACAGCCCCGACAGCTGTGCTTCTACAGGGTTTAAGCGCTCCTCCGACGGCCACGACATCACATGAACAGGGCACCAACACCTCTCCAACAGCCACGTCGGCATGTACATAAGGCTCTAGCTCCTCTCTGCTAGACACGTTAGCACATTACTACACTCCTCATTGTACACCTGGGCCCTCTCCTTACATCTATAAAAGGAAGGTCCAGGGCCCTTGTACGGAAAGGTGGCCGTGCGGGAGGACGGGCTGACGAACGAGGCTCTCTCCCTCCCTCGCGAACGCTTGTAACCCCCTACTGCAATCGCATCCGCCCTGGGCGCAGGACAACACGAGCTGTGGTTCCCCTTATTGTTCCCCCTTGTGTTCCGTCTCGCGCCGACCCATCTGGGCTGGGACACGCAGCGACAATTTACTCGTCGGTCCAGGGACCCCCCGGGGTCGAAACGCCGATAAGTCTACAAGAAAAACATTGGAAATGGAATGGTCAGGTGATATAGCAATTTTACCCAATCCTTTGACCAAACCTTGATTCCCATCCCCGAATGTGATAGCTCGTTGGGGATCTTGGTTTTTCTCATAGGAGGAGAACATCTTCTTCTCCCCTGTCATGTGGTTTGTGCACCCGCTATCGATGATCCAACTTGAGCCCCCGGATGCATAAACCTACAAAACAAATTTAGTTCTTGATTTTAGGTACCCAAACGGTTTTGGGTCCTTTGACATTAAATACAAGAACTTTGGGTACCCAAACACAAGTCTTTGACCCTTTGTGTTTGCCTCCAACATACTTGGCAACTACTTTGCCGGATTTGTTAGTCAAAACATAAGATGCATCAAAAGTCTTAAATGAAATGTTAGAATCATTTGATGCAACAAGAGTTTTCTTCTTAGGCAATTTAGCACGGGTTGATTGCCTAGAGCTAGATGTCTCACCCTTATACATAAAAGCATGATTAGGGCCAGAGTGAGACTTCCTAGAGTGAATTCTCCTAATTTTGTGCTCGGGATAACCGGCAGGGTACAAAATGTAACCCTCGTTATCCTGAGGCATGGGAGCCTTGCCCTTATCAAAATTAGACAATCTTTTAGGAGGGGCATTAAGTTTGACATTGTTTCCCTTTTGGAAGCCAATGCCATCCTTGATGCCAGGGCGTCTCCCACTATAGAGCATGCTTCTAGCAAATTTAAATTTTTCATTTTCTAAGTCATGCTCATTAATTTTGGCATTAAGTTGAGCTATGTGATCATTTTGTTTCTTAACTAAAGCTAGGTGATCATGAATAGCATCAACATTAATGTCTCTACATATAGTGCAAATAGAAACATGCTCAACGGTAGATGTAGAGGGTTTGCAAGATTTTAGTTCAACAACCTTAGCATGTAAAATGTCATTTTCACTTCTAAGATTGGAAATGGTAACATTGCAAACATCTAAGTCCTTAGCCTTAGCAATTAATTTTTCATTCTCGTTTCTAAGGCTAGCAAGATAGACATTCAATTCTTCAATCTTAGCAAGTAAACTAACATTATCATCTCTAAGATTGGAAATTGAATCATCACATACATTTGAATCAACCTTAGCAATTATTTTAACATTCTCATTTCTAAGGTTGGCAATAATATCATGGCAAGTGCTTAGCTCACTAGATAGTTTTTCACATTTTTCTACTTCTAGAGCGTAAGCATTTTTAACCTTAACATGCTTCTTGTTTTCCTTAATTAGGAAGTCCTCTTGGGTGTCCAAGAGTTCATCCTTCTCATGAATAACACTAATTAATTCATTTAACTTCTCTTTTTGTTGCATGTTTAGGTTGGCAAAAAGGGTGCGCAAATTATCCCCTTCATCACTAGAATTATCCTCATCACTAGAGGTTGCATATTTAGTGGAGGATTTTGATTTTACCTTCTTCATTTTGCCGTCCTTTGCCATGAGGCACTTGTGGCCGACGTTGGGGAAGAGGAGTCCTTTGGTGACGGCGATGTTGGCGGCGTCCTCATTGGAGGAGGAGTCGGTGGAGCTCTCGTCGGAGTCCCACTCGCGGCACACATGGGCATCGCCGCCCCTCTTCTTGTGGTACCTCTTCTTTTCTCCCCTCTTGCCCTTCTTGTCGTTATCCCTATCACTGTCACTTGATAATGGACATTTTGCAATAAAGTGACCGGGCTTACCACACTTGTAGCACACTTTCTTGGAGCGGGATTTGTAGTCCTTCCCCTCCTTTGCTTGAGGATTTGGCGAAAGCTCTTGATGATGAGCGACATTTCCTCGTTGTCGAGCTTGGAGGCGTCGATGGGGAGTCTACTTGATGTAGACTCTTCCTTCTTCTCCTCCGTCGCCTTGAATGCGACTGGTTGTGCTTCGGGCGTGGAGGAGGCATCTTGCTCGATGATTTTCTTTGAGCCTTTGATCATCAATTCAAAGCTCACAAATTTTCCTATTACTTCCTCGGGAGACATTAGTGTGAATCTAGGATCACCACGTATTAATTGAACTTGCGTAGGGTTAAGAAAAACGAGTGATCTAAGAATAACCTTGACCATTTCATGGTCATCCCATTTGGTGCTCCCGAGGTTGCGCACTTGGTTCACCAAAGTCTTGAGCCGGTTGTACATCTCTTGTGGCTCCTCCCCTTGGCGAAGCCTGAAGCGACCGAGCTCCCCCTCGATCGTCTCCCGCTTGGTGATTTTTGTCACCTCGTCTCCTTCGTGTGCGGTCTTGAGTACGTCCCAAATCTCCTTGGCGCTCTTCAATCCTTGCACCTTGTTATACTCCTCTCGACTTAGAGAGGTGAGGAGTATAGTGGTGGCTTGGGAGTTGAAGTGCACGATTTGGGCCACCTCGTCCTCATCATAATCTTCATCCCCTATGGACGGTACTTGTACACCAAACTCAACAACATCCCATATACTTTTGTGGAGTGAGGTTAGGTGATATCTCATCATATCACTCCACCTAGAATAATCTTCACCGTCAAATGTCGGTGGTTTGCCTAGTGGGACGGAAAGTAATGGAGTATGCTTAGGAATGCGAGGATAGCGTAGGGGGGTCTTACTATACTTCTTGCGCTCTTGGCGCTTAGAAGTGACGGACGCGGCGTCGGATCCGGATGTAGAGGGCGAGGAAGAATCGGTCTCGTAGTAGACCACCTTCTTCATTTTCTTCTTCTTCTCGCCACTCTTGTGCGATCGAATGCGTGAAGGGGATCCATCCTTCTTGTTGTTGGCGGACTCCCTTGATGGAGCCTTCCCGTGGCTTGTAGCGGACTTCTCACCGCCGATCACCATCTTCTTGGCGTGATCTCCCGACATCACTTTGAGCGGTTAAGCTCTAATGAAGCACCGGGCTCCGATACTAATTGAAAGTCGCCTAGAGGGGGGTGAATAGGGTGAATCTAAAATTTATAAACTTAAGCACAACTACAAGCCGGGTTAGCGTTAGAAATATGAACGAGTCCGAGAGAGGGCAAAAACAAATCGTATGCAAATAAAGAGTGAGACACAAGGATTTGTTTTACCGAGGTTCGGTTCTTGCAAACCTACTCCCCGTTGAGGTGGTCACAAAGACCGGGCCTCTTTCAACCCTTTCCCTCTCTCAAACAGTCACTTAGACCGAGTGAGCTTCTATTCTCAATCAAACGGGACACAAAGTCCCCGCAAGGACCACCAGACAATTGGTGTCTCTTGCCTCGGTTACAATTGAGTTGATCACAAGAAAGAATGAGAAAAAGAAGCAATCCAAGCGCAAGAGCTCAAATGAACACAAGTCACTCTCTCACTAGTCACTATTTGATTGGGAATGATCTATGGACTTGGGAGAGGATTTGATCTCTTTGGTGTGTCTTGTATTGAATGCTATAGCGCTTGTAAGGTGTGGGAAGTCAGAGAACTTGGATGCAATGAATGGTGGGTGGTTGGGGGTATTTATAGCCCCAACCACCAAACTAGCCGTTCGGTAAAGGCTGCTGGCGCATGGCGCACCGGACAGTCCGGTGCGCCACCAGACACTGTCCGGTGCGCCTGCCATGTCACCTGGCCGTTGGAGCTTCTGTCTTCTGGGCCATCGAACAGTCCGGTGGTTCACCGAACAGGCACTGTTCACTGTCCGGTGCGCCATCTGGCTCTGCTCTTACTCTGGCGCGCACTGTAGCGCATTTAATGCCTTCTGCAGACGACCGTTGGCGTGAAGTAGCCGTTGCTCCGCTGGCACACCGGACAGTCCGGTGCGCCACCGGACAGTCCGGTGAATTATAGCGGAGCGGCCTCCAAAATTCTCGAAGGTGAGCAGTTCGGAGTTGGAGTCCCTGGTGCACCGGACACTGTCCGGTTGCACACCGGACAGTCCGGTGCGCCAGACCAGGGCACACTTCGGCTGACTTTAGCTCTCTATATTTTGAATCCTTTCTCGGTCTTTTTATTGGTTTATTGTGAACCTTTGACACCTGTAGAACTCATAATCTAGAGCAAACTAGTTAGTTCAATTATTTGTGTTGGGTAATTCAACCACCAAAATCAATTAGGAAAAGGTGTAAGCCTATTTCCCTTTCAAAGTTGTCTTCATTAGGACTGTGAACAGCAAGTTGAGCCAACAAGTCCTGAGCAAAGGCATCAGTAGCATAGGAATTGATCACATCTTGAATCCATAGTGGGTGGACTTGGGTAACCATCTGAACACTCATAAGATGACCCACCCTAGACAAGGCGTCATCAGCCACATTTTCTTTTCCTTTGCGGTACACCACTTTGAATTGCAGTCCCATAAATTTAGCCATGGCCTTCTTTTGCCACTCTGAGTGTAAGGTTTGCTCCTCCAAGAAACTCAAGGCTTTATGGTCAGTTTTGATAGTGAACCCGGTGTGCTGCAAATGTTGTCTCCATTTAGATACAGCTAGTAATAGAGCCATGAATTCCTTCTCATAAATCGTCAATAGATGATTCTTAGTACTGAGGGTCTTGCTCAAATATGCCACTGGTCTGTGGTTTTGCATTAACACAACACCAATCCCCACTGCACATGCATCTGTCTCTACCTCAAATGGCTCAGATAAGTCTGGAAGGGCCAAGACAGGAGTGGTGACCATTGTCTGTTTGAGAGTAGAAAATGATGTTTCTGCTTCTGCAGTCCACAGAAAAGATTTCTGCTGCAATAACTTTGTGAGAGGTTTAGCTATAATACCATAATTCTTCACAAATCTTCGATAATATCTAGTAAGACCCCAAACCCTCTCAACTTAGAAACTGATGAAGGAGTCGGCCACTTTTGCATTGCTTCAGTCTTGGAAGGGTCTGCAGCTACTCCTTGCTGTGAAATGATGTGTCCCAAATATGATAACTCGGTTTTGCCAAAAGCACACTTTGATCTCTTAAGAAAAAATTCGTGCTCCCTGAGTGTACCAAACACCAGCCTCAAGTGATGTAAGTGCTCAGCCCAAGTAGCAATATACACTAAAATGTCATCCCGGAATACCATTGTGAATTTTCCGAGAAAAGGAGCCAGGATGGAATTCATAGCGCACTAGAAAGTAGTTGGGGCGTTGGTAAGACCAAAGGGCATGACTCGAAACTGGTAATGACCCTAGTGAGTCTTAAAAGTTCTTTTGTATTCCTCGGATTCCTGCATCCAAATCTGATGGTAGCCCGCAGTGAAATCCAGACTGGTAAAATATTGTGTACCCGCTAGTTCTTCCAAAATTTCTTCCACTAGGGGCATCGTGAATCTGTTCTTGATAGTGAGATCATTTAACTTCCTATAGTCCACACAAAAATGCCAGGATCCATCTTTTTTAACTAGAAGGACTGGTGAGGCAAAAGGACTGGTGCTAGGGTGATCAAACCAGCCTGCAGTAGTGTAGTGACCTGCCTTTCTATCTCATCTTTGTGAAAGGGGGAGTACCTATAAGGCTTAGAGTTTACAGGCACTGATCCAGGCATCAGTGGTATGCAGTGATCAAACTGTCTCATGGGTGGCAACTGAGTGGGGACAGTAAACATGTCATCAAACTCCTGTAACAACAACTGAATATGAGCTTCATTAGTCTGAATACCAGAATCAGATGTGGACTCCACTAGGACCATGGCCCAAATGTCATTTCCTGTCACCCATTTCTGCACTTGTAGTGCTGATACTTCCTAAATTGCTAAAACCTGATGCACATCATCACCATATAAAGTTACAGATTGCCCTACATCCAGAAACTTCAGCACTTTGTGTACCAATCACATGCCATAGGACTATGTTGCATTAACCATTCATAGCCTAATATAGAATCAAAATCTTCCAAAGGTAGAACTCTCATGTCAGTATAGTAGAAATGGTCATGAGCCCACCATTCCACATTTCGTACCATAGAGTTGCAAATCATCTTGTGCCCACTAGCCACCTTAACTTGCACAGAGGGACACTCTTCCACCTTCAACTTCAATTGTTTAACCATATGCTCACTGATGAAAGTGGAGGAACTACCTGAATCCACGAACATAAGCATCACTTGCTTGCCCACAATAGACCTCACCCTCATACTGTAAATACTGCCAGAACCTGATATAGCCTGCAAAGATAGATGACAACATATATCTCTTTGTTCATCTTCTTGTTCCAGTTTTTGTAACACTTAATCAGACAGCACTTCTGGTTCCTCCTCAGCCACCACGACATTCAGCTGAACTCGCCCCCTCTTAGCACATTTAAGGATATGGCCAGGCTCGAACTTCTCACCACAGGCATAGCAAAGACCATTGACTCTTTGGTACTCCCTCAGTTCTCTTTCTCTCGATAAATCTCCACCAACTGGTTGTACCTTTCCTTCCCCCTATTGCCAGGTTGGTACTGTTTTGGCACATATCCTTGGCGAACTCCTTTCGGTCTGCTCTTCTCCAATACTTCCTATTGTATCAGAGCCAGCAACACAGCCTTATCCACCATAGCAGGTTGATGCATTTGAACCACACTCTGAATCTCTAGCTTCAACCCATGTATGAATTGAGTAACAAAAACGTCTCATCCAACAGCGGATTATGCATAGATGTCATGTAACGAGCCTGATCAAACTCTCCCACATACTTTTCCAATGTATCCACCTGATTCAGACTCCTTATCTTCCTTAGGGACTTGGCATAAGCATCTGCACCAAATTTGCTCTCAACAGCTCGCACGAACTCCTGCCAATTCCTCATACCTTGGCGTAGTTTCTGAATTTGCCACCAACGAGCAGCATTCTTCTCCATGTGTATAGAAGTAGCAGATACCCAAAGTGGTTGTGGCACTTGATACATGTAGAAATACTCCAAACACTTATCTGCCCACACCACCGGATCCTCTTCAGCAAATTTGGGAAACGACATTTTCAATAATACCTGATTTGTTGCTTGCATGTTCATCCTCTCCTCATGTTGTCTTCCCATCATCGGAACCTGGTGATTCCTCCTCTGATTCTCTCGCTCCATCTGCTCACCCTGGGCGAAGGTGTTCCGCAGGGGAGGCCTTCCTCCAGCTCGATTCTCCAGATCCTCCTAAGTGTTTCACAGATCTCTTCCCATCTGCTCCAGGCGCATCTGAGCAATCTCCCTTCCAGTCTCTTCCATCCTCAGGTACAACTCGTTCCTCTCCTCGGCAGCGCGCTCCGCCACACATGCCGCCAAATCGGCCTGAGCCATGAGTTGGAGTTGTACCTTCTGCATGTCCTTCACTTGTCTCGTCAACACCTCCAACGTCTCCAAAACTTGGCTCAATCGCTCCTGTGTAGTGCGATCCTTCTCCGCCATTGCTTCGAGCACCAAACGTGTTTGAGCCGAGGGCTTCACTTGAGGAGCTGTGTTGCCCACCGCCGGAGATCGACGGCTCTGATATCAATTGTGACACTCGTGGCCGAGCGGTGCGCTGTCGCCGACGTGAGTAGTCACAAAGATCGTCGGTGAGAACCGGGAATATGCAAGGTAAGTGGTTTGGTATGTGTTTTTTGTATTATTCTTTTCGTAATTCTTAAGTCTGCTGATTACAATCCTTTTAAAGACTTCGCTCACACAGGCCCACGCGGCCACCCTTTACAACCATACGACCCACTACTACAGTATATCCTAACTTAAACTCTATTCTTCACGTCCCACGCCACACACGACGCCTTCCTGTCTTCACGCACGTGCCACCGTGCTGACAGGTGCCTGCTTGCTTAGGGTTTGGGGCCGTCGCCACCATCCCTATATGCCTCAGGTCCATTGCCGCCGCCGCAGTGCCTGCCCGCATTGGCTTCTAGAGAAACCATATCTAAGCAATGCAAACTAGACTGGAAAGGGGTATGGATATACATGAGCGACGAGATGCAGAAAGAAGAAAGAAAAGGCACCAACGACGATGGAGCCCGAGAAAAATTGCCCGCACGCCACACCTGCACTGGATCGCTAGCTGTCGTCGTCTCCGTTATACAACGGCCGCCTCGTCGTCGCGTGAGCATCGGAGCACGGGACACAACACGGGCGCCTCACGAGTCACGAGATGACGCTCGAGACCTCTTTCTTCCTTAGTTACCTTCCACATCGGATTATTGTTTTTAATCGCTGCTTGCCTACTTACATGGCTGTTTATAGACGACAAGTTAAATTGCATTGTACGTGCCCTAATGAATATAGATTATTGCTATAAAACCTCAACTTCGAGTGCTCAATCATTATTTTATAATTTTTATTTTAATTAAGTTACATTTTTCTTATTCTTGCCTATGTTCATCGATTTGTCGTAGTGATTAGTCTTTACGTCAATGTCAACTGGATCGGAATACACTTGATACCCAGACAAGGCGATGAGATCCTTTGCAGTTGCTTCTTGGGAAATAACTGCATATGGTCACTGGCATGTGGCCCAATCTAAGTCTGGACCCACATGCTAGTGATGGAAAATAACTGTAGAGGATTGGTTCTGTAGAGAAGAAATGATGCTAAGGTTGCAAGGTTCGAGTCATTGTGATCTCGGATAGTGTGTTGCTCTCCAACAAACTTATAATTACCTTAAACAAGATCAGGAACTATGTCCCCATCAAGTATAATCAGAGCTTTAGATATATCATCATGTTCGCATCTATCCTCCTGTTGGAGTGTTTTGCCTTCAACAAATAGTCCAATGTCTTGCTCATTTTTCTTGTTCTAGACTCTTCCACTCTATATCCTTAATTTAGTTTCAAAGTTCATATTAATGAGTTTGTATCCAAGGCCAATATCTTGTTGCCAGGTTTAGTTGCGTCCTTAGTTTGGTTTGAGTTTTGCATCTAGGGATGACGTTGGTTTTCATCCCGTCATCATATCATTGTTGGATTAGTTTTAGTCTAGTTTCATATTTTTAACATAAATCGCTCATATGAACTCAGGTTTTAGTAGTGTTCTTGTACTTCCTAGAAAGCCTAAGAAATGATCTACAACTCTGTCAGTTACTAGGTTTCCATAATACATTATTATCAAGGTGTAATCTACGTTGGGAATAAATCCATCTATGATCTAATAATTTCTAACCATTTTGTATTTTGAGGCCAATATATTGATTTTCATCTATCCAAAAAGGCTTTCCCTATATTGAAGTTAAAGAGTAAAAGCAAAGCTATAATTACCTAGTTGTGATTTTTTCATCAGAGGTTGTTAAGAGTGCTAAAGCCCCTATATAAGTTTGAACAAAAAATCTATAATTGACAGGTGAGAATTTTGTGATATCATATTGATGTATCTTTTTTTATGGCACTATTGGGAGATAAAAGAGAGAGAAATACAAGCACAAAAAAATGTACAATAAAAAAGAGAAAATATCATAAATGTTTGCATCCTTTGTGTCCTTTGTGATTTTGTAGGTGACTTGCTTGCTTGAACTAGTTGTAAGAATACATTTAGGCTAATGAATTTGACAAGTACTTTGAACAAATCTAATTATGGATTTTGCTACTCTTTCCTATTAATATAGCCTTCCATAGATCCACATACACATACTTCAGATCATTATAGAAAAAGACTTGCAAACTCAATGTCAAGCCCTCACAGGTATCATGAACCACCCGCTGGTTGTACCATCCATGTTTTTTCTTTGGCAAGAACACATGTAGGAGCTTGATAAAATATGTGAGAGTGTGTTTCTACTATCTCATAAATAATTTATAGGGACTTATTTTTATTCCTAAGAATATCTATCAACGAGTTTCTTTTTAAGAGTGAACTTCATGAGATCATGGATCAACGGTCCAAAAGGATGGATCAAATATTTATGAAAATGGACACTATAGTGAGCATGTGACCATCATCCTCTACTGCTACAACAATGTCATCACTTCCTCTTTTGATAGAAGGATTATGCTTGGACTTCTAAAATTAAGTCGATTGTGGTGGAGATCTCAATGTTGATGGTCCAAGGCTCTAAGCGAACGACTCCTCACAATCTTTATACAATTGCTCACATGTGTCACATGGATGACCTCACCAAGAAGTATTATTCCTCACGTGCAATAATAGGGAAGTTGCAGTCAACTAAATTGATTGCAAAGGTAGGTTCACAAAACAAATATTGTCAATATTGCTCTTGATAGATCAAATCAAAATTAAATTTGAGCTCTAATGTGGTAGCAACTACTAAATATATAAGAGTTAGAGGCATGGAAGACCCATGGAAATGTTCTTGGACTCCAACACAATACACGACCCAACAAGCCAAAATATGGTAACACAGTACCAAGATAGAATTTGGATGCTATCTTGTTTTTACTATTCCTATTGATTCTAAAGTAATTTAGACCTCAAATAAATACTATTGGTCGGGTAATGATATTATCTTTCCATTCATATGTGCATTGTCAAAAATAGAGTATGTATGCCTTTTGGGCATCAATTTTGGTATGGACTAGTTCTAGAGTCTAAAGTAGAGTTGAAGTCTAGTTGGGCTTGGACTCTCGAGTGATGTGGATATCCTAGCTAATTCTCCTCAACCCATTGTCCTTTTCTATGTCTATTTTGGTTTGCTGGTAGGTTCCTAATCAACAAATCATGTTCTTCACCAACTATAATGTTAGAAAATAATTGACTAAAAATGAACACGCTAAGAGATTAAATTGATGTGCATGTGCTCTTGTAACAGGACCTTGTAATACATCTAAGGAGGTGATGTACTCATCATCCTTCCCTTATATATGTGGAATTATCCTTGACCCAAACTCATCTTCCTCACCCAAGTCTGGCTTCAAATCTAAAATGTTAATTATGGGACTAACCTAAAAAATCTATGGAAACTCAAGTTTATATGCATTATCATTGATTTTTCAAGAATCTTAAAAGGTCCCTTGTGGGTTTTGGTGTTTTGGACAACAACATAATTAAAGGTCTAACTAGGGTATTAAGTATTGAACATGTGCTAAGTGAAAAGACTAAGAAGTTCAACACATGAAGACATATTTGATGATCCACACAAGCTGAGATGACTGTGGTCTATGGACGTCACAAGACTAGTGAAGGATGGACATTGATTAAGTGGGAATCAATGCGCATCACTTGGAGTTAGCTATTCAAACTAAATACAAAGGAAAGGACTTCGAGGAACCAAGTGCGCTAAAAAAGGTCAAGAAGACCTAGGTACCTAAAGACAGGGTTGAAGAAGATGGCTTGCAACAAGTCAAGGTTGGTCAAGCTAGGAAGAGTCATGTTGCATTGAAGACCGTAACATAAGAACATGACTTGAAACCATTGAGGTAATAAATATGTTTTATGGTTCAAGTCATAAGGATCAAGATCCTAGCTCAATAAGTTGGACATGGTGACAAGAACGTGGAGAAGTATCAAAGTCAGAACCTGAAAGTGACCACAAAGACCTATGTACACTTGGACTTTTAGTTTTGATCATTATTGTGTTTGGAAATGTTCTATGTGACCATTGTAGGGTGTTGGAGCTCATGAATAGCTTTTGAGATCAAGTCAAGTCGACTTGAGGCTTTGGAGTCCAAACCCAAGCTCAAACAGGCCAAAAGGAGCAAAACAATGGGAAAGGTTAAGTATGCAAATTTTGAGTTTTTGAATATGTTGTGTCGGTTTTTGGAACCTCGCTCTGACAAGTAAATTTGTTGTGCACGTTCCGGGCTCTAGGGGGTGTGAGTGGTGGGCGCAAGATTTATACTGGTTCGGGCAGAACGTCCCTACTTCCAGTCATCGGCGACTTGCGTCACACCATTGATGATCAAAACTCGTAGTAGGGATTACAAGCGGGCGAGAGAGGGATTAGAGGCTCCCAAGTCTAGGGATGAGAGGCTCCCAAGTCTGTTTGTCAGGGTGGAAGTAGAGCTTAGAAGCTACACAATGGAGTCCTAGCTAAGTCTTGCCTTGGTGGCGGGGCTCCGGCCTCCTGGTCCTCGTCGGCGCTCCTCCAATTTGTCTGGGGTTCGTCCTTGCCAGTAAACTAAGAAACTTGGGGGAATAAACTCATTGCCATGGTGGATGATGTAGTGGGGAAATTTGGATCCCTTCATTTCAAAGGAATTGGAGTTTACTTAATAAAGTAGGTTATATGGTTTGGAATTTGATATTCCACCACTTTCCAAAGTTTAGATATAAGCATATCCCAAATTCATGGGATGAAAAGTGGAAATTGATTTTATATATCATTAGTTAATGTTTCTATTCTTTAACTTATAACACATTCTTCGATTCACTTCCCTATAGTAGAATTGTAGCACATGAATATCTTTCTCATATGACCAACAATAGTATACAAATATATATTGCATAAAACTATATTAGCTTCATTGGTCTATGTTTAAATTATGATTATTAGAAAAGAATTCAATTCCAAAGATCCAAAAAATATCATTTTAAACTAAAAGTCAACGTAAGAGAATAGACTCTCGCCAAGCTCACTTCTGTAGCAACTTCCAACTGTACCGTCCTATTGAAAGGGAAATGTGCCCTTGGGCTATTTCTATTTATTTTGGTGATTAAATTCTCAACATATTACTATGAACAAACATCTCCTCATATGAGCATCAGCATAGGTGGTTGTAAAGCAAATTAAGAAATATAAGAAAACGCACCTTTGGGCTTGAAAATGGGCATACTGCAAATCTTTATGGTTCGAAGTGATAAAGGTATATTTCTAGTACTTAGTCAATTGTTTTAGGTACTAATCATGTTTGTCTAAGTGCTAGGAATCATCTGAAGTCGAGCCAAGAGAAGCCAAAGGAATGTGGGACGAAACAGAAGAAGATGGGCTGGTCTGGGCAGCACCGGACGGTCCGGTGTGCACCGGACAGTCTGGTGTCCGTCTGATCGTACTGGCCGCTCTCGGGCTCGACCAGACCCCTCTGGCTAAAATTCAACGGGCGATCCGGTGCCACCCACCGGACAGTTCGGTGTGTGGATAGCCAATAGCTATCTGCCCTGACAACACTGCTCCAACGGTTAGATGGAGCACCGAACAGTCCGGTGCCCACCACAGGACAGTCCGGTACCCGTCTGAAATAGAAAGTGACCAATCAAGGATCTTTTTACTGTTGTACTATGTAGTGTCTGGTGCACCACTAGACAGTCCGGTGCACCCACAGACAGAGAAGGTTGGGAGCTTCTAAATGAAGCTCCAACGACTCCTAGGTCCCTTGGGGCTATAAAAGGACGCCCTAGGCACCATGGAGTAGTACCCAAGCATACTTTGAGCACACTACAACTCCGATACTCCACAACCATGCTTTAAATTTGTTAAAGAGAGATTGGAGTGCGTTCTTGAGCTCTGACTGTCGTTTTGATTCGTGCGCTATCTTCTTTGCTTATGTGTGTGGTGTCACTGCGATTGTGCTCTTGTGTGCGTTTCTACTCCCCTCCTTACTCCATATTTGCTTGTGATAATTTGTGTAAGGCATGAGAGACTCCAATTTGTGGAGATTTGTCACAAAGGGATATTGATATAAGGAAGACAATTGTGGCACTCAAGTTTGATCTTTGGATCACTTGAGAGTGGTTGAGTGCAACCCTTGACTAAAGGAGGTCACCACAACATGGAGTAGGCATTGACCAAACCACGATAAAAATCGTTTTTTATCTCTTGTCCATTTTGCTTATTGCGATTACTGTCTTCTTGAGTTCTCATATTCACTTGTAATATTGCTCCTAAGTTTAATACTCATCTAAAAGGAGCAACCAAGTGAAGAGTTCCCTTTTCTCCTCTCTTCTCATCCTAACTTGGTTTTAGCTCTCACTAACATACTTTGCAAACTAAGTTTGTGTTGTTTAGAGCTAATTTTGTAGGATCACCTATTCACCTTCCTCTAGGTGCTCTCACCTCTCAAACAGACCTTCGAGGGGCTGGAGGAGAGCCCATTATTTTGGTGGGTCAAGCCCGTTTCTACTACACACTTCTTTCCTCCCATTTCTATTAACGCAATTTTGACTTTGTTTAGTGCCCTCGGGAAACTAAATATTAAGGTCCCTAACAAAAGCCACATGGTGATGAAATTTCATACTAGTAATATTAAGGTCTAGTTTGGCAACCCCATTTTTCGAAGAGATTTCTACTTTTCAAGAGAAATTAGTTCGTTTTCCCTTAAAAAATAGGAATCTGTTGAAAAAATGGAGTTGCCAAACTAGCCCTAAAACAAAAAAAAGGAGTGGAAGGGAAGACTCGAGCATGTGGTGCTAGTGCGTTGTACTTATCGAATAGGTGGCACTGTGGCCAGTGCCCTCGGTGTATAGTATGTGTAGAGACTTGGGAGGCACTCTTGTCGGACGCCAGAGTGGCCCGATCGGTACTCATTCATCTTCTTCCACATCTGATGACACTAGCTACTCTGCTTTCCATCCAGCATCAACTCATGTCTGACGTCGCTTGCTTAATGCCTCTGGCTGGCCTCCAGTTGGCTTGGTGAACGGCATCACCTATGGTTGTGATGTGTCGTCCGACTTAGATCAACTCCAAGAGAATGCGTAAAACACCCCAAAAACATTTATTGGCCAATAATCTTCTCGTTTTCAACCCTCCAACAGTCCCTCCATTTTCTCCCCCAAATCGAGCTCAACCCGAATACGCGCTCCTCCTCCCTATAATTTTTTGCCTTGGCGATTCCTTCCCCAATTAGCATGAGCGCGCGAAATTGGTCACTCCCACGAAAAATTTCTCGTGCAAGGTTTTGTTTGGCCTTGAAGTAGGCGCGAGAAGCATAAATGGCGTCTATCTTGAGTGGTGGCGGCAGTACCGGCGACGACGAATTGAGCGCCGGTGGAAGAGGAGGCTAAGGTGGTGGTGACTACTTGGAGTTGGAGATGTAGCCTGATGGATCTGCTCCTCCAAATGTGAAGACACAATCCATCGGTAGTAGCTTCCCCCAAATACAGGTGACCGACGGAGGAGAAATTGACCTCGACGGCAGAGGTACCTTGCGTGGAGGTGGAGTACCTTTCTATCCATCTATGCCTAGACGTTCGAGAGTCGTCGCAGATCTGGCTTCATCCTTGTTCGGGTTTAGGGACGAGTTATGTTCATCCTTCGACTTAGGGGCTAAAGGTATGAAGCATGACCTTCATAGTGCTCCTGTTCATAGTCTGCATGAATCAACCTTAGTATGTGATACCGTCAGGCTGTATTACTGACCATCTTCATCATCATACTATTTGTTGTTGTTCATTACTGCTGAACATCACATTGCCATTTTGGTTAGTTTGGTTTCTGCTTCATTTCATGTTTGTGAAAGCCCAATCATCGAATAGGTGTGCATATATGTACCAAGTAGTTGTATGGAACTGAATTATCTTGAAGAAGAGTACTAAACCTTGTATGAATGTTGTTGGTCCCAAAATTTTATATGTTCATATCATTGATCAATACTTATTCTGTTTAGTTCTCACTCCAACAGTCCTTGCATATATGTATCATATTGTGTTTAGTAGCATATTGTGTTTAGTAGCATATTGTGTTCAGTAAAAATTTCTGCTTATTGTGTTTAGTGCTCACTGCTTAGTGGAACCTGCAAATATGTAGCATATTTGTTCAGTAACAATTTTTGCTTATTGTGTTTAGCTGTCTCTGTCCCTTGCATTTGAAATTACCATGTAGCATATATGTTTTGAATAGTACAACTTAGTGGCACCTGTCGTAATTTTAGAATACCATTTCTTTAGATGTAGTGCCAGGGAATGAATACTTTTCAAACATGATAAGGGATGACAACATTCAAGGAGATTTCGATAGTAATAGCAACACATGTCCTGATAATCAGTCACAATCTAGGCAAGTTGGACCACCACCCCCCCACATCGAGACCAAACCATAAGAGATCAAAAAAAATTAGTGATCAAGAAGATGAAGTTTTGGTTTCAGCGTGGTTGAATATTAGTATGGATCCTATAGTAGGTAAAGGTCAAAAAGTTGGGAGGTATTGGTCTCGTATCTACAAGTACTTCAATGAACATAAACCATGCCAATCACAATGTACCATTAATTCTCTAATGCGCCGATAGGAAACAATTCAGAAATGTGTTAACAAGTTTTGTGGTTGTTTATCAAGGATTCAGTTAAGATGTCAGAGTGATACTTCAATGCAAGACATGGTAATTAAACATCATGCAGTATCATATTTTCTTTAATACCATTTGTATTTCTGCCTAACACATGAAAAATCTATTGGCCAGGTTGCCCAGGCATGTCTGTTGTACAATTCGGAAGATGAACATTGAAGTCGCCTAGAGGGGGTGAATAGGCAAATCTGAAATTTATTAAGTTTAAGCACAACTACAAGCCGGGGTTAGCGTTGGAAATATAATTGAGTCCGAAAGAGAGGGCGAAAACAAATAACGAGCGAATTAAGAGCGGATGACACGGTGATTTGTTTTACCGAGGTTCGGTTCTTGCAAACCTACTCCCCATTGAGGTGGTCACAAAGACCGGGTCTCTTTCAACCCTTTCCCTCTCTCAAACGGTCACTTAGACCGAGTGAGCCTTTCTCTTCAATTAAATGGGACACTTAGTCCACTACAAGGACTACCACAACTTGGTGTCTCTTGCTTTGATTACAATGATCTTGAGAACAAGAAGGGAGGAAGAAGAAAAGTGATTCAAGCACAAGAGCTCAAAAGAACACAAAAGTCTCTCTCTCTATTCACTAATTTGTTTGGAGTGATTCCGGACTTGGGAGAGGATTTGATCTCTTTGTTTGTGTCTTGGAATGAAGTCTAGAGCTCTTGTATGAGGTTTGATGGCTGAAAACTTGGATGCAATGAAGTGTGGTGGTTGGGGGGTATTTATAGCCCCAACCACCAAAGTTGTCGTTGGGGAAGGCTGCTGTCGAAGGGCGCACCGGACAGTCCGGTGCACCACCGGACAGTCCGATACGCCAGCCACGTCACCCAATCGTTAGGGTTCGACCGTTGGAGCTTCTGACATGTGGGCCACCGGACAGTCCGGTGGTGCACCGGACAGGTCCTGTTCACTGTCCGGTGCGCCATCTGGCGCCTGCTCTGACTTCTGCGCGTGCAGTTGCACTGTGCACTGTTCACTGTAGACTTTTGCAGACGACCGTTGGCGCAGTTAGCCGTTGCTCCGCTGGCACACCGAACAGTCTTTTTATTTGAACCCTTTCTTGGACTTTTTATTGGTTTGTGTTGAACCTTTGGCACCTGTAGAACTTATAATCTAGAGCAAACTAGTTAGTCCAATTATTTTTGTTGGGCAATTCAACCACCAAAATCATTTAGGAAAAGGTGTGAGGCTATTTCCCTTTCAATCTCCCCCTTTTTGGTGATTGATGCCAATACAAACCAAAGCAAATGTATAAGTGTAGAATTGTACTAGTTTGCATAAGGTAAGTGCAAAGGTTACTTGGAATTAAACCAATTTTCATTTCATAAGATATGCATGGATGCTTTCTTCTAATTTAACATTTTGGACCACGCTTGCACCACTTGTTTTGTTTTTGCAAATGTTTTGGAAATTCTTTTTCAAAGTCTTTTGCAAATAGTCAAAGGTATATGACTAAGATTTTGAGAAGCATTTTCAAGATTTGAAATTTTCTCCCCCGGTTTCAAATGCTTTTCCTTTGACTAAACAAAACTCCCCCTCAATGAAATTCTCCTCTTAGTGTTCAAGAGGGTTTTAGATATTAATTTTGAAAGGGGGTCATACCAATTTGAAATTTTATCAAAAATAAGATATCAATTGAAAAACTTCTTTTAATACAAATTGAAAGACTACATTTTTTTGAAATTGGTGGCGGTGCGGTCCTTTTTCTTTAGGCTAATACTTTCTCCCCCTTTGGCACGAATCGCCAAAAACGAATACTTGTGAGTTAAATATAAGCCCTTGTACTTTCTCTCCCTCTTTGGCAAACAATATATGAGTGAAGATTATACCAAATTGGAGAGTGATGCGGAGTAACGGCGAAGGATGAATAATTCGATGGAGTGGAGTGGAAGCCTTGTCTTCGCCGAAGACTCCATTTCCCTTTCAATCTATGACTTGGTATGAAATACACTTGACAAACACATTAGTCATAGCACATGAAAGAGATATGATCAAAGGTATTGAAATAAGCTATGTGTGCAAAATATCAATCAAAATTCCTAGAATCAAGAATGTTTAGCTCATGCCTAAGTTTGGTAAATGTTTTATCATCTAGTGGCTTGGTAAAGATACCGGCTAATTGTTCTTTGGTGTTAATATAAGCAATCTCGATATCCCCCCGTTGTTGGTGATCCCTCAAAAAGTGATACCGAATGGCTATGTGTTTAGTGCGGCTGTGTTCAACGGGATTATCCGCCATGCGGATTGCACTCTCATTATCACATAGGAGAGGAACTTTGGTTAATTTGTAACCATAGTCCCTAAGGGTTTGCCTCATCCAAAGCAATTGCGCGCAACAATGGCCTGCGGCAATGTACTCGGCTTCGGCGGTAGAAAGTGCTACATAATTTTGCTTCTTTGAAGCCCATGACACCAGGGATCTTCCCAAGAACTGACAAGTCCCTGATGTGCTCTTTCTATCAATTTTACACCCTGCCCAATCAGCATCTGAATATCCTATTAAATCAAATGTGGATCCCCTGGGGTACCAAAGGCCAAACTTAGGAGTATAAACTAAAAATCTCAAGATTCGTTTTACGGCCCTAAGGTGAACTTCCTTAGGATCGGCTTGGAATCTTGCACACATGCATACAGAAAGCATAATATCCGATCGAGATGCACATAAATAGAGTAAAGATCCTATCATCGACCGGTATACCTTTTGATCTACAGATTTACCTCCCGTGTCGAGGTCGAGATGCCCATTAGTTCCCATGGGTGTCTTGATGGGCTTGGCATCCTTCATCCCAAACTTAGTGAGTATGTCTTGAATATACTTCGTTTGGCTAATGAAGGTGCCCTCTTGGAGTTGCTTGACTTGAAATCCTAAGAAATATTTCAACTCCCCCATCATAGACATCTCGAATTTTTGAACCATTATCCTACTAAACTCTTCACAAGTAGATTTGTTAGTAGACCCAAATATGATATCATCAACATAAATTTGGCATACAAACAAATCATTTGCAATAGTTTTAGTAAAGATAGTAGGATCGGCTTTTCCTACTTTGAAGCCATTAGCGATAAGAAAATCTTTTAGGCATTCATACCATGCTCTTGGGGCTTGCTTGAGCCCATAAAGCGCCTTAGAGAGTTTATATACATGGTTAGGGTACTCACTATCTTCAAAGCCGGGAGGTTGCTCAACATAGACCTCCTCCTTGATTGGTCCATTGAGGAAGGCACTTTTCACGTCCATTTGATAAAGCTTAAAGCCATGGTAAGTAGCATAGGCAAGTAATATACGAATTGACTCAAGCCTAGCTACGGGTGCATAGGTTTCACCGAAATCCAAACCTTCGACTTGTGAATATCCCTTGGCCACAAGTCGGGCTTTGTTCCTTGTCACCACACCATGCTCGTCTTGCTTGTTGTGGAAGACCCACTTGGTTCCTACAACATTTTGGTTAGGACGTGGAACTAAATGCCATACCTCATTTCTCATGAAGTTGTTGAGTTCCTCTTGCATTGCCAACACCCAATCTGAATCCCTTAATGCGTCTTCCACCCTGTATGTCTCAATAGAAGACACAAAGGAGTAATGTTCACAAAAATGAGAAACACGAGATCGAGTGGTTACACCCTTATGAATATCGCCGAGGATGGAGTTCACGGGGTGATCTCGTTGTATTGCTTGGTGGACTCTTGGGTGTGGCAGTCTTGGACCGTCGTCATCTTCCTTGTCTTGATCATTGGCATCTCCCCCTTGATCATTGCCCTCCTCTTGAGGTGGCTCATCTTCTTGATCTTCATTTTCATCCTCTTGAGCTTGATCCTCATCTTGAGTTGGTGGAGATGCTTGCATGGAGGAAGGTGGTTGATCTTGTGCTTGTGGAGGCTCTTCGAATTCCTTAGGACACACTTCCCCAATGGACATGTTCCTTAGCGCAACGCATGGAGCCTCTTCATCATCTAATTCATCAAGATCAACTTGCTCTACTTAAGAGCCGTTAGTCTCATCAAACACAATGTCACAAGAAACTTCAACTAGTCCAGTGGACTTGTTAAAGACTCTGTATGCCCTTGTGTTTGAATCATAACCAAGTAAAAAGCCTTCTACAACCTTAGGAGCAAATTTAGATTTTCTACCTCTTTTGACAAGAATAAAGCATTTGCTACCAAAGACTCTAAAATATAAAACATTGGGCTTTTTACCGGTGAGGAGTTCATAGGATGTCTTCTTGAGGATTTGGTGAAGGTAGAGACGGTTGATGGCGTAGCAAGCGGTGTTGATTGCTTCTGCCCAAAACCTGTCTGAAGTCTTCTACTCATCAAGCATGGTCCTCACCATGTCAAGTAGAGTTCTATTCTTCCTCTCCACTACACCATTTTGGTGTGGCATGTAGGGAGAAGAGAACTCATGCTTGATGCCCTCAGCCTCAAGAAAGCCTTCTATTTGTGAGTTCTTGAACTCCGTCCCGTTGTCGCTTCTAATCTTTTTGATCCTTAAGCCGAACTCATTTTGAGCACATCTCAAGAATCCCTTTAAGGTTTCTTGGGTATGAGATTTTTCCTGCAAAAAGAACACCCAAGTGAAGCGAGAATAATCATCCACAATAACTAGACAGTACTTACTCCTGCCGATGCTTATGTAAGCTATCGGGTCGAATAGGTCCATGTGGAGTTGCTCAAGCGGCCTGTCAGTCGTCATGATGTTCTTGTGTGGATGATGAACACCAACTTGCTTCCCTGCTTGACATGCGCTACAAATCCTGTCTTTCTCAAAATGAACATTTGTTAGTCCCAAAATGTGCTCTCCCTTTAGAAGCTTATGAAGATTCTTCATCCCAACGTGGGCTAGTCGGCGGTGCCAGAGCTAACCCATGTTAGTCTTAGCAATTAAGCAAGTGTCGAGTTCAGCTCTATTAAAATCAACTAAGTATAGCTGACCCTCTAACACTCCCTTAAATGCTACTGAATCATCACTTCTTCTAAAGACAGTAACACCTATATCCGTAAAAAGACAGTTGTAACCCATTTTGCATAATTGAGAGACAGAAAGCAAGTTGTAATCTAAAGAATCTACAAGAAAAACATTGGAAATAGAATGGTCAGGTGATATAGCAATTTTACTAAGTCCTTTGACCAAACCTTGATTTCCATCCCCGAATGTGATAGCTCTTTGGGGATCATGGTTTTTCTCGTAGGAGGAGAACATCCTTTTCTCCCTAGTAATGTGGTTTGTGCACCCGCTATCAATGATCCAACTTGAGCCCCCGGATGCATAAACCTACAAAACAAATTTAGGCCTTGTTCTTAGGTGCCCAAACGGTCTTGGGTCCTTTTGAAAGGGAATTAGGCTTACACCTATTTTCCTAATTGATTTTGGTGGTTGAATTGCCCAACACAAATAATTGGACTAACTAGTTTTGCTCTAGTGTATATTATACAGGTGCCAAAAGGTTCACACTTAGCCAATAAAAAGACCAAGAATTGGGTTCAACAAAAAGAGCAAGGGATAACCGAAGGCAGCCCTGGTCTGGCGCACCGGACTGTCCGGTGTGCCACCGGACAGTGTCCGGTGCACCAGGGGACTTCACGCTGAACTCCTCACTTTCGGGAAAATCCAGAGGCGCTCCGCTATAATTCACCGGACTGTCCGGTGTACACCGGACAGTGTCCGGTGCTCTAGAGGAGAGCGACTCTGGAACTCGCCAGCTTCGGGAATTCACTCCGCTATAATTCACCGGACATGTCCGGTGAGCCAGCGGAGCAACGGCTACTTCGCGCCAACGGTCACCTGCAGAAGCATTAAATGCGCGCCAGAGCGCGCAGAAGTCAGGCACGCGCGAAGTGGCGCACCGGACACTCTACAGTACATGTCCGGTGTGCCACCAGACATCCAGGCGGGCCCAGCAGTCAGAGCTCCAACGGTCGGAACCCAACGGCCTGGTGACGTGGCTGGCGCACCGGACACTGTCCGGTGTGCACCGGATTGTCCGGTGCACCATGCGACAGACAGCCTCCACCAAACGGTTAGTTTGGTGGTTGGGGTTATAAATACCCCCAACCACCCCACATTCAAGTCATCCAAGTTTTCCACCTTCCAACTACTGACAAGAGCTAGGTATTCAATACAAGACACACCCAAGTGATCAAATCCTCTCCCAATTTCACAAAAGCTTTAGTGACTAGTGTGAGTGATTTGTTGTGTTCTTTTGAGCTCTTGCGCTTGGATTGCTTTCTTCTTTCTCATTCTTTCTTGAGATCAATACTCACTTGTAACCGAGGCAAGAGACACCAATTGTGTGGTGGTCCTTGCGGGGAAGTTTTGTTCCCGGTTGATTTGAGAAGAGAAAGCTCACTCGGTCTGAGGGACCGTTTGAGAGAGGGAAGGGGTTTAAAAAGACCCGGCCTTTGTGGCCTCCTCAACGGGGAGTAGGTTTGCAAGAACCGAACCTCGGTAAAACAAATCCACGTGTCACACTTCTTATTTGCTTGCGATTTGTTTTCCACCCTCTCTCGCGGACTCGATTATATTTCTAACGCTAACCCGGCTTGTAGTTGTGATTAACTTTGTAAATTTCAGTTTCGCCCTGTTCACCCCCCCCCTCTAGGCGACTTTCACCTTTGACATTAGAAACAAGCACCTTGGGTACCCAAACACAAGTCTTTGATCCCTTGTGTTTGCCCCCAACATATTTGGCAACTACTTTGCCTGATTTGTTAGTGAGCACATAAAAAGCATCAAAAGTCTTAAATGAAATGTTATGATCATTTGATGCAATAGGAGTTTTCTTCTTAGGCAATTTAGCATGAGTGGATTGTGTAGAACTAGATGCCTCACTCTTATACATGAAAGCATGATGAGAGCCAGAGTGAGATTTCCTAGAGTGAATTCTCCTAATTTTGCGTTTGGGATAACCGACAGGGTATAAAATGTAACCCTCATTATCCTGAACCATGGGAGCCTTGCCCTTAACAAAGTTGGACAATTTCTTAGGGGCATTGAGTTTGACATTGCCTCCCTGTTGGAAGCCAATGTCATCCTTAATGCCAGAGCGTCTCCCACTATAAAGCATACTACGAGCAAATTTAAATTTTTCATTTTATAATTCATGATCAGCAATTTTAGCATCTAATTTTGCTATATGATCATTTTGTTGTTTAATCATAGCAATGTGATCATGAATAGCATCAATATTAACATCTCTACATCTAGTGCAAATAGTAACATGCTCTGTAGAGGGTTTGCAAGTATTTAATTCAACAATCTTAGCATGTAAAATAGCGTTCTCATCTCTAAGATTGGAAATATAAACATTGCAAACATTTAAATCTTTAGCCTTAGCAATTAATTTTTCATTCTCAATTTTAAGGCTAGAGAGAGATGCATTCAACTTGTCAATCTTAGTAATCAAACTTGCATTATCATTTCTAAGACTAACAATTGAATCATCACAAATATCTAACTTCTCAACCTTAGCAATTAATTTAGCATTTTCATTTCTAAGGTTTGAGATAATATCATGGCAAGTACTTAGCTCACTAGTTAATTTTTCACATTTTTCAACTTCCTGAGCATAAGCATTTTTGACCTTAACATGATTTTTGTTTTCTTTAATAAGGAAGTCATCTTGGCTATCCAAGAGTTCATCCTTTTCATGAATAGCTCCTATTAATTCATTTAGTTTTTCCTTTTGTTGCATGTTGAGGTTGGCAAAAAGGGCTAGCAGGTTATCTTCATCATCACTAGAGTTTTCCTCATCACTAGATGTTGCGTATTTAGTGGAGGCTCTAGATTTTACCTTCTTTTTGCCGTCCCTTGCCATGAGGCACTTGTGGCCGATGTTGGGGAAGAGAAGCCCTTTGGTGACGGCGATGTTTGCGGTGTCCTTATCGGAGGAGGAGTCGGTGGAGCTCTCGTCGGAGTCCCACTCCCGGCAAACATGGGCATCGCCGCCCTTCTTCTTATAATACTTCTTCTTTTCTCTTCTCTTTCCCTTCTTGTCGTCGCCCTTGTCACTATCACTAGATAAAGGACATTTAGCAATAAAATGAACAGGCTTACCACATTTGTAGCACACCTTCTTGGAATGGGGCTTGTAATCTCTCCCCTACCTTTGCTTGAGGATTTGGCAAAAGCTTTTGATGATTAAAGCCATCTTCTCGTTGTCGAGCTTGGAGGCATCGATGGGAAGCCTACTTGGTGTAGACTCCTCCTTCTTCTCCTCCGTCGCTTTGAAGGCGACGGGTTGCACCTCGGGTGTGGAGGTGGTGCCTCTCTCAATGATTTGTTTGGAGCCTTTGATCATGAGTTCAAAGCTCACAAACTTTCCTATCACTTCCTCGGGAGACATTAGTTTATATCTTGGATCACCACGAATTAATTGAACTTGAGTAGGGTTAAGAAAAACGAGTGATCTAAGAATAACCTTGACCATTTCATGGTCATCCCATTTGATGCTCCCGAGGTTGCGCACTTGGTTCACCTCTTGAGCCGGTTGTACATTGCTTGTGGCTCTTCCCCTTGATTGAGCATGAAGCGACCGAGCTCCCCCTCGATCATTTCCCTCTTGGTGATTTTGGTCACCTCGTCTCCTTCGTGCGCGGTTTTTAGCACGTCCCAAATTTCTTTGGCACTCTTCAACCCTTGCACTTTATTATACTCCTCTCGACTTAGAGAGGCGAGGAGTATAGTAGTGGCTTGGGAGTTGAAGTGCCGGATTTGTTCGACCTCGTACGAATCATAATCCTTGTCCCCTTTCTTCGGTACCTGCGCTCCATACTCAACAATATCCCATATTACAAGAAGAAGGGCGGCGATGCCCATGTTTGTCGGGATTGGGACTCCGACAAAAGCTCTAGCGACTCCTCCGACGACGAGGACGCCGCCAACATCGCCGTCACCAAGGGACTTCTCTTCCCCAACGTCGGCCACAAGTGCCTCATGGCAAAGGACGGCAAAAAGAAGAAGGTTAAATCTAAATCCTCCACTAGATATGAATCCTCTAGTGATGAAAATGCTAGTGATGAGGAAGATAACTTGCGCACTCTTTTTGCCAACCTCAACATGCAACAAAAAGAGAAACTTAATGAATTGATTAGTGCCATTCATGAAAAGGATGATCTCTTGGACACCCTAGAGGACTTCCTTATTAAAGAAAATAAGAAGCATGTTAAGGTTAAAAATGCTTATGCTCTAGAAGTTGAGAAATGTGAAAAATTATCTAGTGAGCTATATGAGACAATAAACAACCTTAGAAATGAAAATGCTAATTTGTTAGCTAAGGTTGATTCAAATGTTTGTGATGTTTCAATTCCCAATCTTAGAAATGATAATGATGATTTACTTGCTAAGATTGATGAACTAAACATGTCTCTTGCTAGCCTTAGAACTAAGAATGATATATTGCATGCTAAGGTTGTAGAATTAAAATCTTGCAAACCCTCTACATC
This sequence comes from Zea mays, assembly GCF_902167145.1. Taxonomy (NCBI): domain Eukaryota; kingdom Viridiplantae; phylum Streptophyta; class Magnoliopsida; order Poales; family Poaceae; genus Zea; species Zea mays. Next base: position 109,959,493 of record NC_050102.1, read on the forward strand.
TACCGTTGAGCACACTTCTATTTGTACTAGATGTAGAGATGTTGATGTTAATGCTATACATGATCACATGGCTTTAATTAAACAACAAAATGATCATATAGCAAAATTAGATGCTAAAATTGCCGAGTATAACTTAGAAAATGAAAATTTTAAATTTGCTAGAAGTATGCTCTATAGTGGGAGACGCCCTGGCATCAAGGATGGCATTGGCTTCCAACAGGGAGGAAATGTCAAACTTGGTGCCCCTCCTAAGAAATTGTCCAACTTTGTTAAGGGCAAGGCTCCCATGCCTTAGGATAACGAGGGTTACATTTTATACCCTGCCGGTTATCCCGAGAGCAAAATTAGGAGAATTCACTCTAGGAAGTCTCACTCTAGCCCTAATCATGCTTTTATGTATAAGGGTGAGACATCTAGTTCTAGGCAACAAACCCATGCTAAGTTGACTAAGAAGAAAACTCCTAATGCATCAAATGAACATAGCTTTTCATTTAAAACTTTTGATGCATCTTATGTGTTGACTAACAAATCCGGCAAGGTAGTTGCCAAATATGTTGGGGGCAAGCACAAGGGGTCAAAGACTTGTGTTTGGGTACCCAAAGTTCTTCTATCTAATGCCAAAGGACCCAAAACCATTTGGGTCCCTAAAGTCAAGAACTAAACATGTTTTGTAGGTTTATGCATCCGGGGGCTCAAGTTGGATTATCGACAGCGGGTGCACAAACCACATGACAGGGGAGAGGAAGATGTTCTCCTCCTATGAGAAAAACCAGGATCCCCAACGAGCTATCACATTCGGGGATGGAAACCAAGGTTTGGTCAAAGGATTGGGTAAAATAGCTATATCTCCTGACCATTCTATTTCCAATGTTTTTCTTGTAGATTCATTAGATTACAATTTGCTTTCTGTATCTCAATTATGCAAAATGGGTTACAACTGTCTTTTCACTGATATAGGTGTCACTGTCTTTAGAAGAAGTGATGATTCAATAGCATTTAAGGGTGTGTTAGAGGGTCAGCTATACTTAGTAGATTTTGATAGAGCTGAACTCGACACATGCTTAATTGCTAAGACTAACATGGGTTGGCTCTGGCACCGCCGACTAGCCCATGTTGGGATGAAGAATCTTCATAAGCTTCTAAAGGGAGAGCACATTTTAGGACTAACCAATGTTCATTTTGAGAAAGACAGGGTTTGTAGCGCATGCCAAGCAGGAAAGCAAGTTGGTACCCATCATCCACACAAGAACATCATGACGACCGACAGGCCGCTTGAGCTACTCCACATGGATCCATTCAGCCTGATTGCTTACATAAGCATCGGCGGGAGTAAGTATTGTCTTGTAATAGTGGATGATTATTCTCGCTTCACTTGGGTATTCTTTTTGCAGGAAAAATCTCAAACCCAAGAGACCTTAAAGGGATTCTTGAGACGGGCTCAAAATGAGTTCGGCTTAAGGATCAAGAAAATTAGAAGCGACAACGGGACGGAGTTCAAGAACTCACAAATTGAAGGCTTCCTTGAGGAGGAGGGCATCAAGCATGAGTTCTCTTCTCCCTACACCCCACAACAAAATGGTGTACTGGAGAGGAAGAATAGAACTCTATTGGACATGGCAAGAACCATGCTTGATGAGTACAAGACTTCGGATCGGTTTTGGGCCGAGGCGGTCAACACCGCCTGCTACGCCATCAACCGGTTATATCTACACCGAATCCTCAAGAAGACATCCTATGAACTCCTAACCGGTAAAAAGCCTAACATTTCATATTTTAGAGTCTTTGGTAGCAAATGCTTTATACTTATTAAAAGAGGTAGAAAATCTAAATTTGCTCCTAAGACTGTAGAAGGCTTTTTACTAGGATATGATTCAAACACAAGGGCATATAGAGTCTTTAACAAGTCCTCTGGACAAGTTGAAGTTTCTTGTGACGTTGTGTTTGATGAGACTAACGGCTCTCAAGTAGAGCAAGTTGATCTTGATGAGATAGGTATTGAAGAGGCTCCGTGCATCACGCTAAGGAACATGTCCATTGGGGATGTGTGTCCTAAGGAATCCGAAGAGCCTCCAAATGCACAAGATCAACCATCCTCCTCCACGCAAGCATCTCCACCGACTCAAAATGAGGATGAAGCTCAAGTTAATGAAGTAGAAGATCAAGCAAATGAGCCACCTCAAGATGACGGCAATGATCAAGGGGGAGATGCAAATGATCAAGACAAGGAGGATGAAGAACAAAGGCCGCCACACCCAAGAGTCCACCAAGCAATCCAACGAGATCACCCCGTCGACACCATTCTCGGCGACATTCATAAGGGGGTAACCACTAGATCTCGTGTTGAACATTTTTGTGAGCATTACTCTTTTGTTTCCTCTATTGAGCCACACAGGGTAGAGGAAGCACTACAAGATTCGGATTGGGTGGTGGCGATGCAAGAGGAACTCAACAACTTCACTAGGAATGAGGTATGGCATTTAGTTCCACGTCCTAATCAAAATATTGTAGGAACCAAATGGGTCTTCCGCAACAAGCAAGATGAGCATGGTGTGGTGACAAGGAACAAAGCTCGACTTGTGGCCAAAGGATACTCCCAAGTCGAAGGTTTGGATTTCGGTGAAACCTATGCACCCGTAGCTAGGCTTGAGTCAATTCGCATATTATTGGCCTATGCTACTTACCATGGCTTTAAGCTTTATCAAATGGACGTGAAAAGTGCCTTCCTCAATGGACCAATCAAGGAAGAGGTCTATGTTGAGCAACCTCCCGGCTTTGAAGATAGTGAGTACCCTAACCATGTTTATAAACTCTCTAAGGCGCTTTATGGGCTCAAGCAAGCCCCAAGAGCATGGTATGAATGCCTTAGAGATTTCCTTATCACTAATGGCTTCAAAGTTGGAAAGGTCGATCCTACTCTCTTTACCAAAACACTTGAGAATGACTTGTTCGTATGCCAAATTTATGTTGATGATATTATATTTGGGTCTACTAACGAGTCTACATGTGAAGAATTTAGTAGGATCATGACACAAAAATTCGAGATGTCTATGATGGGGGAGTTGAAGTATTTCTTAAGATTTCAAGTGAAGCAACTCCAAGAAGGCACCTTCCTAAGCCAAACGAAGTATACTCAAGATATTCTAAGCAAGTTTGGAATGAAGGATGCCAAACCCATCAAGACACCCATGGGAACCAATGGGCATATCGACCTCGACACGGAAGGTAAGTCCGTGGATCAAAAGGTATACCGGTCGATTATAGGCTCTTTACTATATTTATGTGCATCTCGACCGGATATTATGCTTTCCGTATGCATGTGTGCAAGATTACAAGCCGACCCTAAGGAAGCTCACCTTATGGCCGTTATACGAATCTTGAGATATTTAGTTTATACTCCTAAGTTTGGGCTTTGGTATCCTAGGGGATCCACTTTTGATTTGATTGGTTATTCGGATGCCGATTGGGCAGGGTGTAAAATTAATAGAAAGAGCACATCAGGGACTTGCCAGTTCTTGGGAAGATCCTTGGTGTCTTGGGCTTCAAAGAAGCAAAATTCCGTAGCTCTTTCTACCGCCGAAGCCGAGTATATTGCCGCAGGTCATTGTTGCGCGCAACTACTTTGGATGAGGCAAACCCTTAGGGACTATGGTTACAAATTAACCAAAGTTCCTCTTCTATGTGATAATGAGAGTGCAATCCGCATGGCGGATAATCCTGTTGAACATAGCCGCACTAAACACATAGCCATTCGGTATCACTTTTTAAGGGATCACCAACAAAAGGGAGATATCGAGATTTCTTACATTAATACTAAAGATCAATTAGCCGATATCTTTACCAAGCCACTTGATGAATAAACTTTTAACAAACTTAGGCATGAGCTAAATATTCTTGATTCTAGGAACTTCTTTTGTTGATTTGCACACATAGCTCTTCTATATACCTTTGATCATATCTCTTTCATGTGCTATGACTAATGTGTTTTCAAGTGAATTTCAAACCAAGTCATAGGTATATTGAAAGGAAATTGGAGTCTTCGGCGAAGACAAAGGCTTCCACTCCGTAACTCATCCTTCGCCATCACTCCGGGCAACTCTCCATTTTTGGGGGAGAGAGCATGAGCACCAAGCAAAAGGACTTCGTCTTTGGTATAATCTTCACTCATGTATCTATGACCAAAGGGGAAGAAAGTAACTCAAGGGCTCTAATGACTCCGTTTTTGGCGATTCATGCCAAAGGGGGAGAGAGTAATAAGCCCAAAGCAAAAGGACCGCACCACCACCAATTTGTAAAATTTTAGTTTTTCAAAGGGTATTTTCAAATTAGTATCTTACTTGTGATATAATTTCAAATTGGTACAACCTCTTCAAAATTAATATCAAAACCCTCTTGAACACTAAGAGGAGGATTTCATTAAGGGGGGAGTTTTGTTTAGTCAAAGGAAAAGCATTTGAAACAGGGGGAGAAAATTTCAAATCTTGAAAATACTTTGCAAAATCTTATTTATTTACCTTTGACTATTTGCAAAAGAACTTTGAAAAGGATTTACAAAAGAATTTGCAAAAACAAAACATGTGGTGCAAGCGTGGTCCAAAATGTTAAAAATGAAGAAACAATCCATGCATATCTTATAAGTATTCATATTGGCTCAATTCCAAGCAACCTTTGCACTTACATTATGCAAGCTAGTTCAATTATGCACTTCTATATTTGCTTTGGTTTGTGTTGGCATCAATCACCAAAAAGGGGGAGATTGAAAGGGAATTAGGCTTACACCTATTTCCTAAATGATTTTGGTGGTTGAATTGCCCAACACAAATAATTGGACTAACTAGTTTGCTCCAGTGTATAAGTTATACAGGTGCCAAAGGTTCACACTTAGCCAATAAAAAGACCAAGTATTGGGTTCAACAAAAGAGCAAAGGGACAACCGAAGGCACCTCTGGTCTGGCGCACCGGACAGTGTCCGGTGCCCCAGAGGACTTCAAGTCGAACTCGTCACCTTCGGGAAAATCTAGAGGCGCTCCGCTATAATTCACCGGACTGTCTGGTGTACACCGGACTGTCCGGTGTACACCGGACAGTGTCCGGTGCTCCAAGGAACGGCGCCTCCGGAACTCGCCAGCTTCGGGAATTTGCAACGGCTAGTCCGCTATAATTCACCGGACATGTCCGGTGTACACCGGACATGTCCGGTGTACACCGGACTGTCCGGTGTGACATCGAAGCAACGGATACTTCGGCGCCAACGGCTACCTGCAGCGCATTAAATACGCGCCAGCGCGCGCAGAAGTCAAGCACGCCCATACTGGCGCACCGGACACTCTACAGTACATGTCCGGTGCGCCACCGGACATCCAGGCGGGCCCAGAAGACAGTGCTCCAACGGTCGAATCCCAACGGCTTTGGTGACGTGGCTGGCGCACCGGACATGTCCGGTGTACACCGGACTATCCGGTGCACCATACGACAGTCAGCCCCACCAAACGGCTAGTTTGGTGGTTGGGGCTATAAATACCCCCAACCACCCATCATTCATGGCATCCAAGTTTTCACACTTCCAACCACTTACAAGAGCTAGGCATTCAATACAAGACATAACCAAGTGATTAAATCCTCTCCCAATTCCATAAAAGCTTTAGTGTTAAGTGAGAGAGATTTGTCGTGTTCTTTTGAGCTCTTGCGCTTGGATCGCTTTCTTCTTTCTCATTCTTTCTTGTGATCAAGCTCACTTGTAACCAAGGCAAGAGACACCAATTGTGTGGTGGTCCTTGAGGGGAAGTTTTGTCCCCGGTTGATTTGAGAAGAGAAAGCTCACTCGGTCCGAGGGACCGTTTGAGAGAGGGAAGGGGTTGAAAAAGACCCGGCCTTTGTGGCCTCCTCAACGGGGACTAGGTTTGCAAGAACCGAACCTCGGTAAAACAAATCCTTGTGTCTCACCACCTTACTCGCTTGCGATTTGTTTTTACGTTCTCTCGCGGACTCGTTTATATTTCTAATGCTAACCCGGCTTGTAGTTGTGATTATTTTTGAGAATTCAGTTTCGCCCTATTCACCCCCCCCCCCCCTCTAGGCGACTTTCAAGGTGGAAGGTGATGAAGAGTCGATCTCGTAGTAGACCACCTTCTTCATCTTCTTCTTCTTGTCACCTTTTCGTTGGGACTTGATGGAGGAAGAGGATTCCTCCTTGTGCTTGTGGGCGGACTCCCTTGAATGTGTTCTCCCCGAGCTTGCGGACTTGTCGCCGTCGGTCCCGATCTCCCTCATGGCGGATGCTCCCGACATCACTTCAAGTAGGCTCTAATGAAGTACCGGGCTCCGATACCAATTGAAAGTCGCCTAGAGGGGGGTGAATAGGCAAATCTGAAATTTATAAAGTTTAAGCACAACTACAAGTTGGGGTTAGCGTTAGAAATATAATTGAGTCTGAAAGAGAGGGCAAAAACAAATCACGAGCGAATTAAGAGCGGATGACACGGTGATTTGTTTTACCGAGGTTCGATTCTTGCAAACCTACTCCCCGTTGAGGTGGTCACAAAGACCGGGTCTCTTTCAACCCTTTCCCTCTCTCAAACGGTCACTTAGACCGAGTGAGCCTTTCTCTTCAATCAAATGGGACACTTAGTCCACTACAAGGACCACCACAACTTGGTGTCTCTTGCTTTGATTACAATGATCTTGAGAACAAGAAGGGAGGAAGAAGAAAAGCGATCCAAGCGCAAGAGCTCAAAATAACACAAAAGTCTCTCTCTTTAGTCACTAATTTGTTTGGAGTGATTCCAGACTTGGGAGAGGATTTGATCTCTTTGTTTGTGTCTTGGAATGAATCTAGAGCTCTTGTATGAGGTTTGATGGCTGAAAACTTGGATGCAATGAAGTGTGGTGGTTGGGGGTATTTATAGCCCCAACCACCAAAGTTGTCGTTGGGGAAGGCTGCTGTCGAAGGGCGCACCGGACAGTCCGGTGCACCACCGGACACTGTCCGGTGCGCCAGCCACGTCACCCAACCGTTAGGGTTCGACCATTGGAGCTTCTGACATGTGGGCCACCGGACAGTCCGGTGGTGCACCGGACAGGTCCTGTTCACTGTCCGGTGCGCCATCTGGCGCCTGCTCTGACTTCTGCGCGCGCAGTTGCACTGTTCATTGTTCACTGTAGACTTTTGCAGACGACTGTTGCCACAGTTAGCTGTTGCTCCGCTGGCACACCGGACAGTCCGGTGCTACACCGGACAGTCCGGTGAATTATAGCGGAGTGGCTTCGCAAATTCCCGAAGGTGGCAAGTTTGGAGTCGATCTCCCTGGTGCACCGGACACTGTCCGGTGGTGCACCGGACAATCCGGTGCGCCAGACCAGGGCTGCCTTCAGTTGTCTTTTGCTCTTTTTATTTGAATCCTTTCTTGGAATTTTTATTGGTTTGTGTTGAACCTTTGGCACCTGTAGAACTTATAATCTAAAGCAAACTAGTTAGTCCAATTATTTGTGTTGGGCAATTCAACCACCAAAATCATTTAGGAAAAGGTGTGAGCCTATTTCCCTTTCAAACATCAAAAAGCATTTCAATTATTGCTAGAATAAGCTGAGAATTCAACCCAAATGGCTTGCTAAAGTTGATGATTTGGCTGCTCTAAAACCTCAAACAAGAGACAGAAGCCATCTCGTGATGCTGGTGATAATGGAACACCACCAAATGAAACTAAAGACTCAAGTTCAAGTCATAGAGAATAACCAATTGACAAGACCAAATGGGAACAAAAAGCTAAAGCAGCACTTTGGAGCTTCACCATCTGCAAGATAGTAACCCATTGTGTATTCGTTGTTATTAATTGTATAATTAACCTTTGGAGCTCCACCATCTGCTAGGCGTGCAAATAATGAGGATCGATGCAAAATGTTGATATCATTGCGCGAACCAGGCATCCCAAAGCAAGCATGTCAAATCCAAAGATCTTTGTCGGCAACAACTACAAATATAATTGTAGGCTCATGCACATGCTCGGTATACATACCTTGCCAAGCAGAAGGACAATTTTTCTATCTCCAGTGTATACAATCTATCTAACCAAGCATACTAGGAAAACCTCTACTTTCTTCAGTGGCCGGTAATCTTGCAATATCATCTTCATTAGGCGATCTCAAATATTCATGTCCAAAAACCTCGACAACTGCACCAATAAACCTGCGTAGACTCTCAATTGTAGTACTCTCACCTATACGAATATAATCATCAGTAGCATCAGCAGCTACTTCATAAAATAACATATGAAATGTTGTAGTTATTTTTTGCAGACTAGAAAGGCCCAGCTGCATTCCTTTTCTGAACAACATAATAATCATGTTCTACGGCTTTCCAAATGCGTTCAAATAATGAACGATGCATTTGAAACCTGCATGTCAACGTTAATGAGACTCATATGTACTATTGATATTTGTAAGATACGGGTACAAATAAAATTAATAGCAGGACATACCGCCGTTGAAAATAATTATGCACGTACACAACCTCTGGCGTCCTGTCTATCTCACTGAAAAATAATGAACGATAAACCACGATGTTTTGTTTCGTTGGCTGAGACATCTGTATTCATGGCCATTTGAGTAACAGAGACAGAATTTGTCATCGTATGACGAGTCTAGCACCAAGTGCATTGATAGGCTTCATCAACTCATTGTGTACGTCTAACAGTGTTTTCAAAGAATCGGTAAAGTTAAAAAAACTACCAACAGAGGAGCAATATCTTTCACCACCCGTGGAATCTCAAAAAAGAAGAAAGTGCAATTCAATGCATGCATGGTGGGGTACAAACAATGAGCAATGCTTCGTGTCCAAGGATGTACCATGGAGCAACACCTGTGTTGGACGCCTGCTCTTGTCTCGGTCGGGGCAGGGACAAACAAAATTGGAAATCGAACAGAACCTGAGCGCAAGTGAAGTTTATGATTTGGCAGCCCCAGGCCCATTTACAACGAGCTGGTCCACGTAGTACATTTCAAAATTTTAAGGGTGCATATTTTAGCATACTGCCGTAGCGTCAAGAATTTTTAACGCATTGTTTTTTACCAGCCCCCAAAATGAGGGTTTTAGAATCATTGTTTTAGCATACTTGTTCGGCTGTCCTGCAACCGTAGCTGCTGCAACTATTCAGACTGCTACAACTACATTATATAGAACAAAATACTATAGAAGTTGTAGCCAGATTAAGAGAGCGTTTGAATACACTAGAGCTAATAGTTAATGGCTAAAATTAGTTGGGACATTCGAACATCCTAGCTACTTTTAGTAAATTAGTTAATATTTAGATAGCTATTTGTTAGCTAGCTGTTAGTCACTTATTTTCAAATGCTGTGAATCAAGAACAAGGCAACACATTAAAGATTAAGGATCTTCGTCCTCCGAAGTATTATCTCTCTTTCTGGATATAATAATCTTTAGACGAAGTTCATCAAAGACATGCCTTCGTGATTTATGAGAATAAGAATCCATAGAGATGATATATGAAATCCATTCATTCATACGCATATGTATTTCATAATATACACATGAACATTAACATAATTTATATTACATTGATACCTTCGGCTTGCTCGAAGGTGTTGACGTGAGAACAATTACAATCCAGCGTGAACATCTATTTATGCAACCCGAGTAAAAATACATTTATGACATTAACATTTGTTTATAACTGTAACATAAATCATTAGGGACTAACTAGTCTTTTCCTCTTCAGCTCAGCATCATGCTTCGTCTTCGTCATCATTTTAAGCCGAAACTATTACTCTTCGGCTATAACTTCGGAGTTCTTTGTTATCATACTCGGGCTATACCTTCGTCTTGAAGACCTTCGACATAGAAGACTTCTGAAACTCCCTGTGATAATCAATATTACGCTAGAAGCAAATGGTTAGTCACGTTTTTTAGGACATTCGGAAGAGTAAGGCCCCAACACTAGCTAATTCTACTAGCAATTTTTTAGTCAACTAACTATTAGCTCTAGTGCATTCAAATATCTCTAAAGCCACTGCAAACCGCGGTGAATAAGATGTCTTAGAGTTGCTCTCACCATGGCATATCTCTTCTAGGGGTGCATGTGAAAACGTTTGACTGATTTGACGACCCGACCGAAGGATTTTCTCTACTAGTACAGATAAGCTCTATAGTGGCGGTCCTAAACCTATTTACAGAGGCGTTTTTCGTAACCACCAGTGCTAGGGGTCAGTAGAAATCACCATTTTTATAGGCGGGTAACTGAGAACCGCTAGTGGAAATCGATTTTCACTGGCGATCGGCGTAATAAAACCGCCAGTAGAAATCCAGCGTTTAAACGCATATGTATTTCATAATATACACATGAACATTAACATAATTTATATTACATTGATACCTTCGGCTTGCTCGAAGGTGTTGACGTGAGAACAATTACAATCCAGCGTGAACATCTATTTATGCAACCCGAGTAAAAATACATTTATGACATTAACATTTGTTTATAACTGTAACATAAATCATTAGGGACTAACTAGTCTTTTCCTCTTCAGCTCAGCATCATGCTTCGTCTTCGTCATCATTTTAAGCCGAAACTGTTACTCTTCGGCTATAACTTCGGAGTTCTTTGTTATCATACTCGGGCTATACCTTCGTCTTGAAGATCTTCGACATAGAAGACTTCTGAAACTCCCTGTGATAATCAATATTACGCTAGAAGCAAATGGTTAGTCACGTTTTTTAGGACATTCGGAAGAGTAAGGCCCCAACACTAGCTAATTCCACTAGCAATTTTTTAGTCAACTAACTATTAGCTCTAGTGCATTCAAATATCTCTAAAGCCACTGCAAACCGCGGTGAATAAGATGTCTTAGAGTTGCTCTCACCATGGCATATCTCTTCTAGGGGTGCATGTGAAAACGTTTGACTGATTTGACGACCCGACCGAAGGATTTTCTCTACTAGTACAGATAAGCTCTATAGTGGCGGTCCTAAACCTATTTACAGAGGCGTTTTTCGTAACCGCCAGTGCTAGGGGTCAGTAGAAATCACCATTTTTATAGGCGGGTAACTGAGAACCGCTAGTGGAAATCGATTTTCATTGGCGATCGGCGTAATAAAACCCTGGCCCGCCCACCCACCTGTTCGTCTCCATCGAAGTCGCAGGTCACGGAATTTTTTGTGCACTACAACACAGTTGCTAGGAATCGAACCCCTCACCTCAGCCTCACACGTACCCTCCTCTACCACTCTGGCTATGGCATGCTTTGTGTTTAGTGTGTAGTTTTGTTGCCCACATATTACAACTAACTGAGTGTAAATTGCTTGTTTGAGACCGTAAACGAATTCAAATAAAACAGTTTTCAACTACAAAGTTGAATAATTTTTGAAGTTCTAAAACTTTCATTTTGACACTTTTTTCATCCGAGGTCATTTGCAAAATTTGAATTTTAAATTTGACAAATTTAGATACAATTTTTGAGAGCCGAAATGATTTCAAATAAAAACGTTATCAACTACAAAGTTTTATAATTTTTAGAAATCTACAACTTTTATTTTGATAGTTTTATCATACGAGGTCGTTTGAAAAACACGAAAAATTGAGGATAAAAATGATTTCTAGTGGCGGTTCCTTAAGAAAACCGCCACTAGAAATCATAGATTTCTACATGCGGTTTTCATAAGGAACCATCTCTAGAAATACGATTTCTAGTGGCGGTTTTCTTAAGAAACCGCCACTAAAAATAGCACAGACGGTTGATAACCGAATCCGCCTATAAAAATATAACGCACCGCAGGCTTTGAGTCTTTTTCTACTAGTGCTCGGTCATGAACTAGTGCTGGTACTAGCTGTCGCATGTCAGAATTGGAAGATGATTAAGGAGTACCATCTTTTTATTTGGACGGAAAAAAAAGCTTACATTTGATGCATGTAACCAATAACAAAGCCATGTTAGAATTTAAGATATTTCATACTCCCTATGTCCCAAATTAAATTTCGTTTTATTTTTTTACTGAATTCATACAAAAATCTAGAGCTAAAACAGCTACTATTTTAGGACAGAGGGGGTATTTAATTTAATAAAAACAATATACAGAATTTTACGATGACATCTACCTACACAGCATGGAAGGAGCCAGGATTACAACATAGAGATCGAATAATTCATCAACACTATAAAGTACAATAGTATAGAGAATAAGCTAATCAAAGAAACTTACACCATACAACTGAATATTAATTAAGTCTAATAGTGATCACAATAATTTTTATATATATAGAGAGAACAATAGACTTACAGATTACATCTCTACTAGCATATAGCTCGTGCTAACCCTATAATCTCGGAGAGTGGAGGGGTCGACGACACGAGAGGAGGGGTTAACGGTGAGGGGAGAGGGGGAGGGGGAGAAAGGGATGAGCGATGATCCAGATAATATTGTCCATTGAATTTGAGTAGGGAGAGAGGGGTTATCTAGTGATCTGAATCATTAGTTTTGATGGTGTGTTTAAATCTAGGTGGAATTTGTTTGGTGGATTTAGTAGAGATTATAGGTATAATGTGATTTGGTTGGGTGGGTTTTGCAAAGTTTAAACTTGTGGATTATATAGGGGTATAGATTAACTTGAATTTGGCTCAACGAGAACCGACCAAATTAAAAGCTTTGATTATATCATAAGAGCTAATCTTTGTTGCAAATTCCTTCTCGATATAGATGGTCACGTAACTTCACAGAAAATGATCTACTATTTTATTGGGCGTGTTTTGATAAGTTTGGTGATTACATGGATAGCTTGTGGGTGAACCAACTCAAGGGCGTACACGATTGTGAGTGGTTCACCGTGTTGGAGAGGCAAAGAACCACCTTAATTATAGAGAGCAGCCGATCCTTGCACGAATCAAGGGATGTGACACCCTTGCGCATGTCCTCCAACTACGACTAGTAGAGAGTGTCGACTCTTTGATACCTTGGGGAAAATATTGAGATGTTTCTAATCCTTACTTTACTTTGGGTGTTCATATTCGATCAATTATATTCAAATATTTACATTACTAGAATTGTCATGCTAGTATAGAATTAGAACTTATGGTGAAAAACTTTTGATTGATAGATAGAAACAACTCTAGGCACAATGGTGAAGTTGGGTGTCGGTGTTTCGAACCTCGCTCCGATAAGTTAATTTATGTGCGCATTTCGAGCTCTGGAAGTTGTGCGCGGTCGGCACAAGATTTATAATGGTTTAAGCAGAACGTCCCAACATCCAATCATCAGCGCCTTGCGCTATCGGAACCATTGATGATCAAAACTCGTAGTAGGGGCTATAACCGGGCGAGAGAGGAAGGAGAGGCTCCCAAGTCTCTTGTGGAGGTGGTGGAGCTAAGGGCTACAGAGTGGAGTCCTAACTAAGTCTTGGTTTGGTGGTAAGGCTCCGGCCTCTAGGTCCTTGTCGATGCGTCATCCTTCCTCCGTTAGTCCGTCGTCTTCTCGTCTAGGGGGCCATTCATTCATCTGGGGGGCCAACCTCTTCCTTTTGTAGGCTAAGGAGGGGTCAGCCAATGGTGGCTTCCTCAGAAGTACTCACCAGGCGATGGTAAAACCAAGCGTTCTACCTAGGGTGAAGCCACATGCGCTCGTGGCCTCGGGATCACCTTACTGTGTTGTATTCTTTATGGTGGATGGCGGGAGCATCGTAGGGCCCAAGCGCCATCATTTAGGCTATGTTGACTCCTGGCCTTCATAGCCTAGGGCTCAACACGGTTCATCGTGTTGTGCCCTGCCGGTGGTCTGTGCACTCAGGCCTAGTCCTGATAGGTCATGAGTGTGCCACAGGTTGAGGAGCATGTGGGCCATCAATGCGTTGTAGTCCAAGGGGTTCGTAGGATATGAGTGCGATGTGGGCCGAGGGACTCGTAGGTCATGAGTGGAAGGCAGACTGGTGCCCCTGCTATCGCTTAACGTCAGGCGTGGTTAATACGACATGTCACTTATGACGGGTCGATCTTGGGCCGGGCGAGGGATCCACTTGAGTCATTTCCCTTTGGTTCGCTGTCCCCCCTATCCAGTTCCACCACCCCCGACCCCAGGCTTGGTGTCGCGGGGCTCGTTCGAGGGTGGGTGCTTCCAAGGCAGACGTTAATGTTCTCCTCCAACTGATCGATGGGCCCCAGTCGATAGGGGCTTTTCCTTAGCGTGCTCAGTAGTCGATGGGCCCTAGGGACTAGGGATCTTATCCTCGATAGTAGCCCCTCGGGGTGTCTCCCTTCAGGGCTTTTCTTTCTTTTTCAGGTCAGGCAACATCTACCCTTCCACCCCCTAATCGGTTGCGGTGGTTGTCTCTTCACGAGTCGAGCCACCTCAGGCACGACCTGCTCCCACTTGAGGTGGGCACGGATGTTTTTCTCCCTTTAAAAGCTCGAGCGAGAGTTCACCCATTGTCACCTCAGAGCTCTTCGTCCTTAGGCTCTCACCTCGAATGGGATCCGCTAAAGGGTCCACCGATGGCTCGTCGGTCAGGAGGAGGCCACGCTGCATTAGTCCGACCCAAAGGTTAGACCCTGCCCTTTTGAAAGGGAAATAGGGTTAACCTCTTCCCACAATTAATTTTGGTGGTTGAATACCCAACACAAGTATATGGACTAACTAGTTTGCTCTAGAATACATGTTCTACAGGTGCATAAAGGTTCAACACAAACCAATAAATATTCAAGTTGGGGATCAAATTCAAAGGAGCGAAAGAAACTTGAGTGTGCTGAGGAACGGCGCACCGGACTGTCCGGTGTGGCACCGGTCAGTGTCCGGTACACCAGGACCGTACAACTCAAACCAGCCACTCTCGAATTTCTTCAGGCGCGCTCCGCTATAATTCATCGGATTGTCCGGTGAGTCAGTGGGCAATGACTCTCCAGCGCCAACGGTCGACTCTGACGCGTGAACAGTGCGCGCCAGAAGTCAGAGCAGAAGTCAGAGGCGCACCGAACTGTCCGGTGCCGCATGAGGACAAAGCCTCCAACGGTCAACTGCTCCTGAACCCTAACAGTTGGGTGACACGGCGGTGCACCGGACTGTCCGGTGGCGCATCGGACTGTCCGATGCGCCCATCGACAGCAGCCTTCCCCAATGGCCATTTGGTGGTTGAGGGCTATAAATACCCCCAACCACCACAACACCAAGCATCCAAGCATTCTGAACATTGCATTCAATACAAGAGCAATAGACTTCACTCCAAGACACAATCAAAGCGATCGATCCACTCAAACTCCCCAAA
Source organism: Zea mays (assembly GCF_902167145.1). Classification (NCBI taxonomy): domain Eukaryota; kingdom Viridiplantae; phylum Streptophyta; class Magnoliopsida; order Poales; family Poaceae; genus Zea; species Zea mays. The sequence continues at coordinate 109,974,744 of NC_050102.1, forward strand.
TCAACTCTAGTGCATTAGGACTTGTGAGAGGATCTCTTGTGTTCCTTTGTTGCTCTTGTTTGCTTGGCTTGGCCTTCTTTTTCTTTTTAATTCTTACTCTCAAGTGCTTTGTAAGCAAGGCAAGAGACATCAGTTGTGTGGTGATCCTTGCGGGGTCTAAGTGACCCGTGAGATTAAGGAAGAAGGCTCACTCGGTCTAAGTGACCGTTTGAGAGAGGGAAAGGGTTGAAAGAGACCCGGTTTTTGTGACCACCTCAATGAGGACTAGGTTCTTTAGAACCGAACCTCGGTAAAACAAATCATCTTGTTCATCCGCTTTATTTCTTGGTTGATTTGTTTTCCCCCTCTCTATCGGACTTGATTTAAGTTCTAACGCTAACCCCGGCGTGTAGTGTGTGTTTAAAGTTGTAAATTTCAAATTACGCCTATTCACCCCCCCTCTAGGCGACTTTCAATTGGTATCAGAGCCCGGTGCTTCATTAGAGTCTAACAACTCGAAGTGATGTCGAGAGATCACGCCAAGAGGGAGATGGAAACCGGCGTACAAGCCATGGGAAGGCTCCATCAAGAGAGTCCGGCACCAAAGTGAAGGAGGGATCTCCTCCCCTCATCAAATCGCATCGGAGTGGCGACAAGAAGAAGAGGATGAAGAAAGTGGTCTACTACGAGATCGACTCATCGTCGCCCTCCGCATCCGGCTCCGACTCGGCGTCCGACACTTCTAAGCGCCATGAGTGCAAGAAGTATAGTAAGATGCCACTTCTCTATCCCTGTATTTATAAGTGTGCTCCTCTATGTTCTGTTCCCTTAGGCAAGCCACCATATTTTGATGGTGAGGATTATTGTATGTGGAGTGATAAAATGAGGCTTCACCTAACCTCACTCCACGCAAGCATTTGGGACATTATTGAGTTTGGAGCGCAGGTACCTAAGGTTGGGGATGAAGGCTACAACTCGGACGAGGTCGCCCAAATTAGGCACTTTAACTCCCAAGCTACAACTATACTCCTCGCATCCTTGTGTTGAGAGGAGTATAATAAGGTACAAGGGTTAAAGAGTGCCAAAGAAATTTGGGATGTCCTCAAGACGGCGCACGAAGGGGACGAGGTGACCAAGATCACCAAGCACGAAACGATCAAGGGAGAACTCGGTCGATTCGTCCTCAACAAGGGAGAGGAGCCACAAGCAATGTACAACCGGCTCAAGACCTTGGTGAACCAAATGCGCAACCTCAGGAGCACCAAATGGGATGACCATGAGATGGTCAAGGTTATTCTAAGATCCCTTGTTTTTCGCAATCCTACTCAAGTGCAATTAATTCGTGAGGATCCTAGATACAAATTAATGTCTCCCGAGGAAGTAATAGGAAAGATTGTGAGCTTTGAGATAATGAGCAAAGACTCCAAACACATCGTTAACTTGGAGCAAGGCACCACCTCCACACCCGAGGTGCAACCCGTCGCATTCAAAGTGACGAAAGAGAAGAAAGAGGAGTCTACATCAAGTAGGCTTCCCATCGACGCCTCCAAGATCGACAACGAGGAAATGGCGCTCATCATCAAGAGCTTCCACCAAATCATCAAGCAAAGAAGGGGGAAAGACTACAAACCCCGCTCCAAGAGGGTGTGCTACAAATGTGGTAAGCCCAGTCATTTTATTGCTAAATGTCCAATGTCTAGTGATAGTGACAGGGGCGAGGACAAGAAAGGGAAGAAGAAGGAAAAGAAGAGGTACTACAAGAAGAAGGGCGGCGATGCCCACGTGTGTCGGGAATGGGACTCCGACGAAAGCTCCACCGACGAGGACGCCGCCAACATCGCCGTCAACAAGGGCCTCCTCTTTCCCAACGTCGGCCACAAATGTTTCATGGCCATGGACGGCAAAAAGGAGAAGGTACAATCTATAACCACCCCCAATTATACAACATCTAGTGATGAGGGTAGTTCTAGTGAAGACGAAGATGATTTACTTACTCTTTTTGCCAACCTTAATATGGAACAAAAAGAAAAATTGAATGAATTGATTGGAGCCATTCATTAGAAGGATGAACTCTTGGACAGCCAAGAGGAATTATTTATTAAAGAAAATAAAAAACATGTTAAAGTGAAAAATGCTTATGCTCGGGAATTAGAGAAATGTGAAAACTCGACTAAAGAGCTTAGCCTTTGCCATGATTCAATTACCAGTCTTAGAAATGAAAATGCTAATTTAAATGCTCAGACTGATAAATTGAATTAATCAATTTCTAGCCTTAGGACTGAAAATGCTAGTTTAATTTCTAAGGTTAGTGAGTTAAATGTTTGCAATGATTCTATTTCCTGTCTTAGAAATGAGAATGTCATATTACATGCTAAGATATATGAATTAAATGTTTGCAAACCCTCTACATCTACTGTCAAGCATGTTTCCATTTGCACTAGATATAGAGATATTAATGTTGAGGCTATTGATGATCACCTTGCCATAATTAAACAACAAAATGATCACATAGCTAAATTAACTGCTAAAATTAATGAGCATGAACTTGAAAATGAAAAGTTTAAATTTGCTAGAAGCATGCTCTAAATGTGAGACGCCATGGTATTAAGGATGGCATTGGTTTCCAACAAGGAAGCAATGTCAAGCTTAATGCCCCTAAAAGATTATCTAATTTTGTTAAGGGCAAAGCTCCCATGGTTCAGGATAATGAGGGCTACATTTTATATCTTGCTAATTATCCTGAGCACAAGATTAGGAGAATTCATGCTGGGAAACCTCATAATTTTTCTCACCATGCTTTCATGTATAAAAATGAGGCTTCTAGCTCTAGGCATTCTACTCATGTTAAAATGCCTAAAAAGAAAACTCCTGCTGCATCAAATGAGCCTAACATTTCATTTAATACTTTTGATGCATCATATGTGCTTACTAACAAATCAGGCAAAGTAGTTGCCAAATATGCTAGGGGCAAACACAAGGGTTCAAAGACTTGTGTTGGGTACCCAAGATGCTTGTTTCTAACGTGAAAGGACCCAAGACTGTTTGGGTACCTAAGAACAAGGCCTAAATTGTTTTGTTGGTTTATGCAACCAGGGGCTCAAGTTGGATAATTGATAGCGGATGCACAAACCACATGACAGGGGAGAAGAGAATGTTCTCCTCCTATGAGAAAAACGAAGATCCCCAATGAGCTATCACATTCGGGGATGGAAATCAAGGTTTGGTCAAAGGTTTGGGTAAAATTGCTATACCTCCTGACCATTCCATTTCAAATGTTTTTCTTGTAGATTCTTTAGATTAAAATTTACTTTCTGTTTCTCAATTATGCAAAATGGGCTACAACGGTCTTTTTACAGATGTAGGTGTTACTGTCTTTAGAAGAAGTGACGATTCAATAGCATTTAAGGGAGTGTTAGAGGGTTAGCTATATTTAGTTGATTTTAATGAGAACACAGCTGAACTCAACACTTGTTTAATTTCTAAGACTAATATGGGTTGGCTCTGGCATCACCGACTAGCCCATGTTGGAATGAAGAATCTTCACAAGCTTCTAAAGGGAGAACACATTTTAGGACTAACAAATGTTCATTTTGAGAAAGCCAGGGTTTGTAGCGCATGTCAAGCAGGAAAGCAAGTTGGCTCTCATCATCCACACAAGAACATCATGATGACCGATAGGGCGCTTGAGCTACTCCACATGGATTTATTCGGCCTGATCGCTTACATAAGCATCGGCGGGAGTAAGTATTGTCTTGTAATTGTGGATGATTATACTAGCTTCACTTGGGTATTCTTTTTGCAGGAAAAATCACAAACCCAAGAGACCATAAAGGGATTCTTAAGACAAGCTCAAAACGAGTTTGGGTTAAGAATTAAAAAGATAAGAAGCGATAATGGGACGGAGTTCAAGAACTCTCAAATCGAAGGCTTTCTTGAGGATGAGGGCATTAAGCATGAGTTCTCTTCTCCCTACACACCACAACAAAATGGTGTAGTGGAGAGGAAGAATAGAACTCTACTGGACATGGCAAGAACCATGCTTGATGAATACAAGACATCGGACCGGTTTTGGGCTGAGGCGATTAACATCGCCTGCTACTCCATCAACCGGTTATATCTTCACCGAATCCTCAAGAAGACATCATACGAACTGCTCACCGGTAAAAAGCCAAATGTTTCATATCTTAGAGTCTTTGGAAGCAAATGTTTTATTCTTATTAAAAGAGGTAGAAAATCTAAATTTGCTCCTAAGGCAGTAGAAGGCTTTTTACTAGGATATGACTCAAACACAAGGGCATATAGAGTCTTCAACAAGTCCACTAGATTAGTTGAGGTTTCTTGTGATATTGTGTTTGATGAGACTAATGGCTCCCAAGTGGAGCAAGTTGATCTTGATGAACTAGGTGATGAAGAGGCTCCACGCATCGCGCTAAGGAACATGTCCATTGGGGATGTGTGTCCTAAGGAATCTGAAGAGCCCATACAAGCACAAGATCAACTGTCATCTTCCAACCAAGCATCTCCACCCACTCAATATGAGGATCAGGCTCAAGATGATGAGAATGAAGATCAAGAGGATGAGCCACCTCAAGAGGAGGACAATGATCAAGGGGGAGATGATAATGATAAAGACAAGGAAGATGAGCAAGAAATTCAGGGTCAAAGACCGCCACACCCAAGATTCCACCAAGCAATTCAACGAGATCACCCCGTCAACTCCATCCTTGGTGATATTCATAAGGGGGTAACCACTAGATCTTGAGTTGCTCATTTCTGTGAACATTACTCTTTTGTATCTTCTATTGAGCCATACAGGGTGGAGGATGCACTAAGAGATCCGGATTGGGTGCTGGCAATGCAAGAGGAGCTCAACAACTTCACGAGGAATGAGGTATGGTATTTAGTTCCACGTCCTAACCAAAATGTTGTAGGTACCAAATGGGTATTCCGCAACAAGCAAGATGAGCATGGTGTGGTGACAAGAAACAAAACCTGACTTGTGGCCAAAGGTTATTCACAAGTCGAAGGTTTGGATTTTGATGAAACTTATGCACCCATAGCTAGGCTTGAGTCAATTCGAATATTACTTGCCTATGCTACTTACCATGGCTTTAAGCTTTATCAAATGGATGTGAAAAGTGCCTTTTTCAATTGACCAATCAAGGAAGAGGTCTATGTTGAGAAACCTCTCGGCTTTGAAGACAGTGAGTACCCTAACCATGTGTATAAACTTTCAAAGGCACTTTATGGGCTAAAGCAAGCCCTAAGAGCATGGTATGAATGCCTACGAGATTTTCTTATCACTAATGGCTTCAAAGTCGGTAAAGCCGATCCTACTCTCTTTACCAAAATGGTTGCAAAAGATTTGTTTGTATGCCAAATTTATGTTGATGATATTATATTTGGGTCTACTAACAAATCAACTTGTGAAGAGTTTAGTAGGATCATGATACAAAAATTCGAGATGTCTATGATGGGGGAGTTGAATTATTTCCTAGGATTTCAAATCAAGCAACTCCAAGATGGCACCTTCATCATCCAAACAAAGTACATTCAAGACATTCTTAAAAAGTTTGGGATGAAGGATGGCAAACCCATCAAGACACCCATGGGAACCAATGGTCATCTCGACCTCGACACGGGAGGTAAATCCATAGATCACAAGGTATATCGGTCGATGATAGGATCTTTACTCTATTTATATGCATCTCGACCGGATATTATGCTTTATGTATGCATGTGTGCAAGGTTCCAAGCCGATCCTAAGGAAGTTCACCTTAGGGCCATGAAGAGAATCATGAGATATTTAGTTTACACTCCTAGGTTTGGGCTTTGGTACCCCCAAGGGATCCACTTTTGACTTAATAGGATATTCCGATGCCGATTGGGCAGGGTGTAAAATAGATAGGAAGAGCACATCAGGGACTTGTCAGTTTCTGGGGAGATCCCTGGTGTCATGGGCGTGAAAGAAACAAAACTAAGTAGCTCTTTCCACCGCTGAAGCCGAATATATAGCCGCAGGCCATTGTTGTGCGCAATTACTTTGGATGAGGCAAACCCTTAGGGACTATGGCTACAAATTGAGCAATGTTCAGCCAAAGACAGCTCGGTCTGGGTGCACCAGACTGTCCGGTGGTGCACCGGACAGTGTCCGGTGCGCCAGACCGGCGTCTGTCAACTGGCTGCTCTCGGGAAGCAATTAACGGCGTATGGCTATAAATCACCGGACTGTCCGGTGAGCCAACAGTCGGCCGGGCCAACGGTCGACCGTATAATCTGCGCGCGACGCGTGGCAAGAGCCAACGGTCAGAAGAGGCACCGGACTGTCCGGTGTGCACCGAACAGTGTCCGGTGCGCCAACGGCTCCCAAGCGCCAACAGTCGGCTTCGTCAAAGAAGGAAGGAAATCCGCACCGGACAGTGTCCGGTGGTGCACCGGACTGTCCGGTGCGCCAGGCGACAGAAGGCAAGAATTGCCTTCTTGAAATGCTCTCAACGGCTCCTAGCTGCCTTGGGGCTATAAAAGGGACCCCTAGGCGCATGGAGGAACACACCAAGCATTCCTTGAGCATTGTTGATCACTCACACTTCATTCTTGCGCACTTGTTCGACATTCTTAGTGATTTGAGCTCCGTTCTAGTGAGAACCTTGAGATATTGTCTTGAGCTCAAGTCTTGGTCTTGTGTGTGCGTATTTGCTGTGGATTTGAGTGTGTTGCTTCCCTCCCTTACTCTAGTGCTTCATTGTGATTCTTATTGTAAGGGCGAGAGACTCCAAGTTGTGGAGATTCCTCACAAACGGGAAAGAGTAAAGTAAAGAAGAACACCGTGGTATTCAAGTTGATCATTGGATCACTTGAGAGTTGAGTGCAACTCTCGTCCGTTGGGACGCCACAACGTGGAGTAGGCAAGTTTTGTACTTGGCCGAACCACGGGATAAATCCTCGTGTCTCTTGTGCTTGTCCTTATTGTGTCTATTATGCTTCACAAGAGCTCCCCTCTCTACTCACTTGATTTCATTGTTCTAACTCTTAATCAAGTTTGTGGTGTTAAGTTTTAAGTTTTTACAGGATCACCTATTCATCCCCCCTCTAGGTGCTCTCAATTGGTATCAGAGTCGTTCTCTTCAAGAAAGGGACTAATCACCCGAAGAGATGGATCCTAAGGGCAAGGGGATGGTGGTCAATGATAAGGAGAAGGAGTCCTTCGTCAATGATTCAAAGGATGACAAGCCTACTGACTCAGGCTCGGGCCACAAAAGAAAAGACGGGAGGAAGAAGAAAACAAGGCGCATCAAGGAGATAGTCTACTACGACAGCGACGAATCTTCCTCCTCCCAAAAGGACGACGACAACGACTACGAGAAAAAGAAGACGGTTAATTCAAACTTTTCCTTTGATTATTCTCGTATTCCGCAAAGTTCCAATGCTCATTTGCTTTCCATTCCCCTCGGTAAACCCCCCCCCCCACTTTGATGGAGAGGACTACAGATTTTGGAGTCACAAAATGCGTAGCCACTTATTCTCTCTCCATCCAAGTATATGGGAGATAGTAGAAAATGGAATGCACTTTGATAGTACGGATAGTCCCATGTTCATTAATGAGCAAATTCACAAAAATGCACAAGCTACTACTGTTCTTCTAGCTTCATTGTGCAGGGATGAATACCACAAGGTGAGTGGCTTGGATAACGCCAAGCAGATTTGGGACACCCTCAAAATCTCACATGAGGGGAACGACGTCACCATGCTCACCAAGATGGAGTTGGTGGAGGGCGAACTTGGGAGATTCGCAATGATCAGGGGCGAGGAGCCAACCCAAACGTACAATCGGCTCAAAACCCTCGTCAACAAAATAAGGAGCTATGGAAGCACGCGATGGACGGACCACGATGTTGTCTGCCTAATGCTAAGGTCTTTTACTGTCCTTGATCCACATCTTGTGAACAATATTCGTGAGAGTCCTAGGTACACCAAGATGACGCCCGAGGAGATACTTGGAAAGTTTGTAAGCGGGCGGATGATGATCAAGGAGGCTAGATACGTTGACAATGCGTTGAATAGCCCAATCCAAGAGCCTCAAACCATTGCTCTCAAAGCAACGAGGAGCAAGGAGGCGCTACCTAGCAAGGTGGCACAAGTTGAGGAGGCCGGGCTTAATGATGAAGAGATGGCACTCATCATTAAGCGTTTCAGGACGGCCTAAGGGGTCGCAAGGAGCATCCAATCAAGACCAAGACAAAGGGGAAGCGCTCATGCTTCAAATGTGGTAAGATTGGTCATTTTATCGCTAACTGTCCCGATAATGATAGTGACCAGGAACAAGGGAACAAGAGGGAAAAGAAGAAGACTTACAAGAAGGCTAAGGGCGAGGCACACCTTGGAAAGGAGTGGGACTCGGATTGTTCGTCGTCCGACTCCGACAATGAAGGACTCGCCCCCACCTCCTTCAACCAGTCGGCCCTCTTCCCCAACGAGCATCACACCTGCCTCATGGCAAGGGAAAAGAAGGTAAGCACTCGTGATACTAGTACTTACGCTTCCTCAAGTGATGAAGAATCTAGCGATGATGAAATAAACTATTCATGTTTATTCAAGGGCCTAGATAGAACTAAGGTAGATAAGATTAATGAATTAATTGATGCCTTGAATGATAAAAATAGGTTGTTAGAAAAGCAAGAGGATCTTTTGTATGAAGAACATGATAAGTTTGTAGAGGCACAAAAATCCCTTGCTTTAGAAATTAAAAGGAATGAAATGCTTTCTTGTGAATTGTCTACATATCATGACTCTATTTCTAGCTTAAAGAGCATAAATGATGATTTGAGTGCTAAGTTAGAAATAGCTAATAAATCAACATCTTGTGTCGAACATGTTGTAGTTTGCACTAGGTGTAAAGATTTTAATGTTGATGCTTGTAGTGAACACCTAGTTTCAATTTCTAAATTGAATGATGAAGTGGCTAGTCTTAATGCCCAACTTAAGACTAGCAAGAGTGAATTTGACAAACTAAAATTTGCAAGGGATGCCTACACGATTGGTAGACACCCCTCAATTAAGGATGGTCTTGGCTTCAAGAGGGAAGTCAAGAACTTAACAAGCCATAAGGCTTCCATCTCCGCCAAGGAGAAAGGGAAGGCCCCTATGGCTAGTAGTGCTCAAAAGAACCATGCTTTCATGTATCATGATAGGAGACATTCTAGGAATGTTTATAGAAGTTATGATGCTTTTGATTCTCATGCCATGATTGCTTCTAGTTCTTCTATTATGCATGATAGAAATGTGGCTAAGAAAAATGTTGTTCATCATATGCCTAGAAGAAATATTGTTCATGTTCCTAGGAAAGTAATGAATGAACCTTCTACAATTTATCATGCTTTAAATGCTTCCTTTGCTATTTGTAGAAAGGATAAGAAGGTGGTTGCTAGAAAATTAGGGGCAAAATGCAAGGGAGATAAAACTTGCATTTGGGTCCCTAAGGCTATTTGTACTAACCTTGTAGGACCCAACAAGAGTTGGGTACCTAAGACCCAAGCCTAATTTGCCTTGCAGGTTTATGCATCCGGGGGCTCAAGCTGGATTATCGACATCGGATGCACAAACCACATGACGGGGGAAAAGAGGATGTTCTCTTCCTACGTCAAGAACAAGGATCCCCAAGATTCAATCATATTCGGTGATGGGAACCAAGGCAAGGTGAAAGGGTTAGGAAAAATTGCTATTTCATCCGAGCACTCTATTTCTAATGTGTTCTTAGTTGAGTCGCTTGGATATAACTTGTTGTCTATGAGTCAACTGTGTAATATGGGATATAACTGTTTATTCACAAATGTAGATGTGTCTGTCTTTAGAAGAAGTGATGGTTCACTAGCTTTTAAGGGTGTACTAGACGGTAAACTTTATTTAGTTGATTTTGCAAAAGAGGAGGCCAGTCTAGATGCATGCTTAATTGCTAAGACTAGCATGGGCTGGTTGTGGCATCGCTGTTTAGCACATGTGGGGATGAAGAACCTACACAAACTTCTAAAGGGAGAACACGTGATAGGTCTAACTAATTGTTGGGGGCCTTCGGCTTACGAAGGTCCTCAAAAACAGGATTTGACAGTATTTCTGGAGTATAATGTGTGAACAGGTATCTTCGGACTCAAGTCGGTATCACAGCAGACCAGAATAATACGAAGGTTGGTACAGCGCCGAAGGTGTGAGCAGGAAAGCTTCGGCGTGATAGCAAAAAATGAAACCGACTTAAAGATGAAAAGGCTATTCAGACCTCGATAGATTACTATAGAATTATTATCAAATGTAAAGGGCATAAATGTAATTTTGTATGGGCTGTGTCCTGTGCCTATAAATAGGTGAACAGTACCCCCGTACTGTTCACGCGGATCTGACAATCACTTTTGCGTCACGCTTGTACTTTCATCTCCTTCAAGCTGAAGGTACATTTGTAATTCGATGTTATTTCTGTTTTTGTATAATAATAATGCAAAGATAAATTAATAATAATAATGTGTAATCGCCTATGATATTCTTTATATTCCTTATAATTCATCCTCTGTCATTGTATTTATGAAGGTATACCCTTCATAACCTTTGTCCGAAAATCATTATATCCTAAGAGGAATAATGCTTCGAAGGACGAAGGACTTTAACGATTAACATTTTTCTATGTTGCCTTGTTCTTAACTCATAGCATTTGAGAACAAGTCACCAACATTGGCGCCCACCTCCGGTGAACTCACTTCCACTCTTTTGAGTTTTTGAACACCTTCGGCGATCATAAACCTTCGCTATGGCGCCGAAGAAAGCTTCAGCAACTGGGGCTGCAGCTCTGCAACCGCTGGACCACAATCAGGAGACTGTCTCCCTTCGGGAGGCCCGAAGCCAGAAAAGGAAGGCTGTTAGCCCGACACCGCCAGAGGATGAGATAGACCAAGAAATCAGAGACATGGAGATACTTCATCAACAGGTGCAGAGGAAGAAGGAAAAGATGGCCAGGCTAGCTGAACTGCAAAGGCAGATAGACGAAGCCTCTGAAGAAGTTCGTCATCTTACTCAGGATGAGCAACACCGAAGGCCTCAACACCAAGACTTTCATCAGGAGGGTTTTCTCAACGAAGATGACTGGTATGACAATTTCCATCATGGAAATTTTGTTTTTGATGATGCTTCTCCTCTGTCCGCTGAGCTGCAGGCTACACCTTGGCCTCCGTCCTACAAGCCGCCTCAGCTTCCCATATTCGATGGTCATTCAGACCCGAAGCAGTTTTTGATGAGCTACGAAGCAACAGTATCTTCGTATGGTGGCAATGCTGCAGTCATGGCCAAATCTTTCGTTATGGCCGTCAGAAGTGTTGCTCAAACCTGGTATTCCTCCCTTCGACCAGGAACGATTACCTCATGGCAAAAGCTGAAGGACATGTTGTTAACCAGCTTCCAAGGGTTTCAGACGAAGCCGGTCACTGCTCAGGCCCTGTTCCAGTGCACACAGGATCACGAAGAATACCTTCAGGCGTATGTCCGGAGGTTCTTGCGTTTGAGGGCACAGGCGCCAACGGTGCCCAACGAAATTGTTATTGAGGCCATGATCAAGGGACTTCGGCCTGGACCTTCAGCTCAGTACTTTGCTAGGAAGCCTCCTCAAACTTTGGAGAAGCTGCTTCAGAAGATGGACGAGTATATCCGTGCCGACAATGATTTTCGCCAAAGAAGGGAGGAGGCTTTCAGGTTTTCTGAAATGACCAGGGGCTTCGGAGGGAGGTTCTATCCGAGGCACGTTAGATCAATTCATAACTCTACCCAAAATGATGATAGAGGGAGCCAGCAGCAAAGGCCACAGTGTTCCTCACAAGCTTTGGGGCAACAGCAAGGCTCTTTCCGACCACCAGCTCCGAGAGGCAGAGGCGCCAGGGGCTTCGGCGGAAGATTTGGTGATCAACCAAGAAGAATCTTTTGCTTATTCTGTGGTGAAAACAAGGGCCATACTACCAGGATGTGCCATGTTACCATCCAGAAGCAAAAGGAGATAGCCGAAGTTGCAGCACAACAAGCTCAGCCGAAGCAGGTCATGCATACTGCTTCGTACCATTCGCCTTACATCCCAGAATATGTAGGCAACCACCCTGCAGTTTCTGTTGCTTCGGCGAGTCAACCTCAAGCTTCCTGGCAACAGCCTCCGCCTCCACCACCACTGCAACAAGGACAACAGCCAGAAGGGGGCCAATATGCTCCACATCAAAGGGACTTCAGAGAACAATCCGAAGCTCGCACAGTCAATAGCACTGTGCCAGAGTCGAAGCATATCTATTGACAAATATCCTACCTCGACAGCAGTCTTTTCCATTCAGTTTTATTTTCTGTGTAGTAAAGGACACTTTTTAAATTTCAAGTAATAAGTTTTGTTGACTGCCGCAAGGAAAACATATCTTCTACACAGGCTTAAGTTGTCAAAGCTTGAGAATTTGCAATAGCAAAGAGGACCTTCGGATAATTAATTTACAATAGACACGGTATGAATTCTACGAAGCAATAAAAAGTCGTTCTAAAAAGAACGCAGTGTAAGTTTTTTGCTCCAAAGACGTTCCTAAGGGAATGCAGAGCTTACAGCGAAAAGTCAACGCTGATTCCGCCGAAAGTAAAAGGCGAAGAAGCTCCAAAGACGTTCCTAAGGGAATGCAGAGCTTACAGCGAAAAGTCAACGCTGATTCCGCCGAAAGTAAAAGGCGAAGAAGCTCCAAAGACGTTCCTAAGGGAATGCAGAGCTTACAGCGAAAAGTCAACGCTGATACAAAAAAGATTATGTATTTTATTGCAGGGATGTGTCTGTGAAGCTTCGGAACGAATACCTTTTTCTCATAACATAACATCATCACATCATTTTGCATAGCATAAGCATCATACATCATTCTGCATAAGGCACAAAGAAGGGGATACAATATTGATTTTCGGAATGCAGCTTCGGAAAATTTTTTCACGAAGTTTGGATGATCTTCATCAGAACACTAGGTATTGTTGCGATAAATGAAAAATCTTCTTCACGAAGCATGAAAAGAAGGGAAGGTGTTTTTTTTCGTCAAAGACTCAAAAACGGTATATATGTAAGATTTCATGCATCGTAAAGAATTAAATCATAAAAAACAAGTTTATTACATTCAAGGTTACAAGATATTACACATATTACATTTCAAAAGTTTTTTACAGTGGCACTCAGTCTTCTCTAAGTACTACTTCTGCAGCTTCGTTCAGGAGTCGATCGACAACTTGATCCATGATAGCTTCAGCCATCTTTTTGATTTCATCGTCATCTTTCGGGGAAGGACCTGGAGACGCTTTAGTAGGATCTGAGGGAGGACAGGATATGACTACATTGCTATTACAAGTTGCGAACGAAGTTAAAAAATAAAAATTACAACACAATAAAAACCACTAGTTAATACCTATTTGCCCTTCGGGCTCTGCGCTCTTCTCAGCAGCCTCTGCTACTCTTCTAGCGTCATGAATGCCCTTTTCGCTTCTTTGGATAATTTCTCGGGCCATTTCTCGGCCACCGTTGTCCCAGATATCGGTGAAAAATTTTCCACCAACCATGCTAGCTTCGGCCGAAGGATCCTTTGCATCTTCGGAGAGCAGGGTGGCTTCGGATCGCGCCAAAATCTTTACATGTTCACAGCCCTTTTTCTCCAAAATGGTAGCAATTCCCCTGACACCCGAAAAAGCACATATATCTCCACGGCTATTTAAAATTTCTTCGAAGGCCTCAGCTTCGTGGCTAATCCATTCAATAGGGCCTTCGGGGTTGCCTCTCGTAAAGTTTTCTTCACTTGAAAATGCGCCAACACTGGCGAAGCTAGCTTTCAACTTCTTTACACACTCCATAGATTTATTATAACATCTTTTCTTGGACGAACGAAGCTCTTCAACAGTTCCCTCTAAATGATTTGCCCATTGGTCGCTAATTTCTCGTTTTGTTTCTTCAAGCATACGTTCCTCTTTGGCTCTGGCCAGTTGTCTTCGAAGATCTTCGATTTCAAGTTTCTGAGCTTCAGCTTGATTTTTGAAGGTAGCTTCGTCTTCTTTTATCCTATTTATCAATGAGTGTAATATTTTATCTTTTTCGAGACCTTCGTTCCTTAGCTCAATTACTTCGGAACGAAGGTTGCTCAGGGCTATAGCGCACCCTTCGTCTTCGGCATCTTTTTGGGCCCTGAGGGCATTGCTAAGTATAAGGCCCTGCAGAGAAAAATGCGTGTGCGTCAGTAGATTTAAGCAAACAGAAAATTTTTGGTCTCAACAAAAAATACGAAGGTCTAAAAAATTTTTGTACCTTTAAACTATTGTATGCCAAGCTGTCGGCCAACTCGTCTTTCGACAGCACCGAGAGCCCGTCTTCTAATGTTGGGAATCCGAAGCTCTTGCTTATCTCCCGACAGACAGAAATCTCCTTGCTGTCAGGGAGACAATACAAAAAGTCTTCTTCTCCACTGCCATTGAATATTAGTGCCCCCTTTGGATACTTCAGTTTTTGCGCGTAGCGTTGGGCCTCTTGCTTTTCTTTTTCTGATAATTTTTTCCCCGAAGCATGACGAACAATATAATCAGAGTCTTTAGGGGATGCTTCGGGGGCAATGATACTGATTTCTTCAACAAAAGTTGGCTTTGTTATTTTTTCTTCCTCGGTTTCCAAGGATTTAATCTTCGTAGGCTCTGAGGACCCAGCTCCGGCTTCAGTTTCTTGCTCTGGAACTTTAATATCAGAAATTTCAGTTTTCGCTTTGGGAATGACAATAGTTTTCTTCGGAGGAGTGCTTGAAGATTTAATTGTTTCCAGAACATCTAGCACATTAGCCATTCTCTTTCTCTTCGGAGTCACTGCTGGCACCTTTTGATTTTTTACTGTCTCAACATTTGCTGAAGGACTCAAAACTTCTGATGTTTTTTCCTCGGTTGGTTTTTTCACTTCTTCCATTTTTTCTGTGGATGGCGCTTCGGCCATCTCTTTTGTTTCTGGTAACAAAATCTTCGGTTCTTCTAATTCTATCCTTGTTGGCGTTTCGGCCATTTCTGCGGCTTCTGGCAGCAAGGTCAGTTTTGTTGGCTTTTCAGCTTCGGTGGCCGAAGAAGTTTCTCCGTTGAACTCAGGCACCGAAGCTGGTTCAATATAGCGCGGCCGATGTGTAAGGACCTTTATCCTCTTTCTTTTCGGCTCGGGCTCGCTAGTAGCAGTTGCAGCTTCTTCTTTTGCAGAGGTTGTGTTTTTTCTTTTCTGCCCTCGAATGGGATAACGATAGTCAGGGTAGACGAACCCGATTGCATCAAACACCCGATTCAGCCTCTTCTTTTTTCGGCCTCCGAAGGCTGCTGACAGTGCAGTATCTTCGGCCTTCGAATAAGCCCCAAGCAGTTTATCACTTAAATTTTCAATACTTTTTAACCAGTCGTCATCTGGCTCAACGAATTTATCTCCGAACTTAAAAGTATATTTCAGCCTCATAAGTCCACCTTCGTCGGTTTCTTTTATGGTTTCTTGTGGCATTTCCCATTTCTCCGCGAGCGGCCATACCCTGAAGGCAATATGCTCCTGTACTAAATCTCTCGTCCCAATAAAAGAACAGATAACGCCGAAGGCTCTCTGGCATTCTTCGGCAGCTTCATTCATTTCAACCTTCGGCCTTCGAAGGCCGAAGCTTTGCCAAATAGGGCGCATAATTATACCTTTGATATCTTCTCGTACTGTCAGGTCATTCTTCACATAAAACTATTCTGTCATCCAGTCGCCGGGTCACCTCTTCCGAAAGGTTGGCACGGGGCAACTTGACCCGGATCGAGAAACGAAACTGTAGCAGCCAAAATTATTATGGTACTGTTCTTTACCCCAAGGTTTTGTTTCGTATGATAATTCGTGTATATTGCAGAAACTTTTTGCATCAGGCTTCAGACCTTGGCTTCTCACGGCCCACACGAAGATATTCAGCCTTATGATTGCCTCGGGGGTAAGTTGGTGAAGATAGACTTCGAATATTTTCAGCACCTCTACAACAAACTCGCTCAGGGGAAATCGTAGTCCAGCTTTCAAAAAGCTTCGGTACACTACGACTTCATTCTCTTCAGGGTGTGGACAAGTTTTTTCCCCTTCGTCGGCCCTCACAATGGACAAATCCCGGAAATACCTTCCTCTCATGTTAACAAGATGATTTTCTTTGATAATTGATTTGCCGAAAACCGCATGGCTTGGTCGCCAAGGGCGATCTTCGGAGTCTTCACCACCACTGTCCACATCATAACTGTCGCTGTCACCAGTATCTTCAGACAAACCTTCCAGAATCTCATTGGTGATTTTTTCTGTATTCGTCTTCGACATCGCTATAAGAAACCCCAAGTTCTTCTCTTCGTCGAGACTCAGCTTCATCTCAGCAGCAGCTTTCTTCTCTTCAGACATCTTCGAAAACGCTAAAAAACTATTTTCAAAGCCGAAGCTTTAAAACTAAACGCTCAGCAAATTTTAGTGCGCAAGAGCTAAAAATTGAGTGAGCGGGAGCAGATGGCAAGAGAGCGTGCCAAATGAGTTTGCGGTATGACTGTATTTATACGCCCAGTGCGTTGAAAATTGAAAGACCCCACTTGTCAGAGAATGTTGCTATTCTAGCAAAGGGAAGGTGTTTTTTCGGACCTTCGGCGTAAAGCCTTCGTCCATGTCGCAATCTAAATTTATTATTTTAAACAAATTAATATTGCGAGGGGCTACTGTTGGGGGCCTTCGGCTTACGAAGGTCCTCAAAAATAGGATTTGACAGTATTTCTGGAGTATAATGTGTGAACAGGTATCTTCGGACTCAAGTCGGTATCACAGCAGACCAGAATAATACGAAGGTTGGTACAGCGTCGAAGGTGTGAGCAGGAAAGCTTCGGCGTGATAGCAAAAAATGAAACCGACTTAAAGATGAAAAGGCTATTCAGACCTCGATAGATTACTATAGAATTATTATCAAATGTAAAGGGCATAAATGTAATTTTGTATGGGCTGTGTCCTGTGCCTATAAATAGGTGAACAGTACCCCCGTACTGTTCACGCGGATCTGACAATCACTTTTGCGTCACGCTTGTACTTTCATCTCCTTCAAGCTGAAGGTACATTTGTAATTCGATGTTATTTCTGTTTTTGTATAATAATAATGCAAAGATAAATTAATAATAATAATGTGTAATCGCCTATGATATTCTTTATATTCCTTATAATTCATCCTCTGTCATTGTATTTATGAAGGTATACCCTTCATAACCTTCGTCCGAAAATCATTATATCCTGAGAGGAATAATGCTTCGAAGGACGAAGGACTTTAACGATTAACATTTTTCTATGTTGCCTTGTTCTTAACTCATAGCATTTGAGAACAAGTCACCAACACTAATGTAACTTTCGAAAAAGATAGACCTTGTGCAGCTTGTCAAGCAGGTAAACAGGTGGGAAGCTCTCATCATGCCAAAAATGTGATGACAACATCAAGACCCCTGGAGTTACTTCATATGGACCTCTTCGGACCCGTCGCCTATCTAAGTATAGAAGGAAGTAAGTATGGTCTTGTCATAGTTGATGATTTTTCCCGCTTCACTTGGGTATTCTTTTTGCAGGATAAATCTGAAACCCAAGGGACCCTTAAGCGCTTCCTAAGGAGAGCCCAAAACGAGTTTGAGCTCAAAGTGAAGAAGATAAGAAGCGACAATGGGTCCGAGTTCAAGAACCTTCAAGTGGAGGAGTATCTTGAGGAGGAAGGAATCAAGCACGAGTTCTCCGCTCCCTACACACCACAGCAAAATGGTGTGGTAGAGAGGAAGAACAGGACGCTACTAGACAAGGCGAGAACGATGCTTGGTGAATTCAAGACACCCGAGCGGATTTGGTCGGAAGCCATGAACACGGCTTGCCACACCATAAACCGGGTCTATCTTCATCGCCTCCTCAAGAAGACTTCATATGAGCTTCTAACCGGTAACAAACCCAATGTATCGTACTTTCGTGTATTTGGGAGCAAATGCTATATTCTAGTGAAGAAAGGTAGAAATTCTAAGTTTGCTCCCAAAGCTGTAGAAGGGTTTTTGTTAGGTTATGACTCAAATACAAAGGCGTATAGGGTCTTCAACAAATCATCGGGTTTGGTTGATGTCTCTAGTGACGTTGTATTTGATGAGACTAATGGCTCTCCAAGGGAGCAAGTTGTTGATCTTGATGATGTACATGAAGAAGACGTTCCAACGGCCGCAATGTGCACCATGGCGATTGGAGATGTGAGGTCACTGGAACAAAAGGAGCAAGATCAACCTTCTTCCTCAACAATGGTGCATCCCCCAACTCAAGGTGATGAATAGTGAAAGGGAAATGTGCCCTTGGGCCATTTCTAAGTATTTTGGTGATTGAGTGCAAACACAAGTGCTTAATGTGAAAATATGCCCATTGATGTACAAAGTGCAAATCACAAGTTAAGGTATGTTTCTAAGCCTTAGTACATTGGTTTTGTGTACTAATATATTTGTCTAAGTGTTAGAAACAGATAAAAGAAGAGAAGAGAAGACTTGGCTGTGTACAGCCAAGGGGCTGTTTCGGTCTGGGGCACCGGACTGTCCGGTGGTGCACCGGACAGTGTCCGGTGGTGCACCGGACAGTGTCCGGTGCGCCAGGCTGCCTCGGCCGAAGAGGCCGCTCTCGGGTTTTTCTCCGGCGACTTCGGTTAAAATTCACCGGACTGTCCGGTGTGCACCGGACTGTCCGGTGAGCCAACGGTCGGCCGGGCCAACGGTCGGCCGCGCGATCAGCGCGCGACACGTGGCCGAGCCAACGGTCGGAAGGGAGCACCGGACTGTCCGGTGTGCACCGGACTGTCCGGTGCGCCAGATCTGCAACGGTCGGCAACGGTCGGCTTCGCTTTTTATGGAAACAAATCGGGCACCGGACAGTGTCCGGTGTGCACCGGACTGTCCGGTGCGCCCGACGACAGAAGGCAAGAATAGCCTTCCAGATGTGCTCTCAACGGCTCCTAGCTGCCTTGGGGCTATAAAAGGGACCCCTAGGCGCATGGAGGAAAACACCAAGCATTCCTTGAGCACTCTTGATCACTCACACATCAATCTTGCGCACTTGTTCGACATTCTAGTGATTTGAGCTCCGTTCTAGTGTGCTAGTCTTTTGAGCTCAAGTCTGGGTCTTGTGTGTGCGTATTCGCTGTGATCTTTGTGTCGTGTGTGAGTTGCTAATCCCTCCCTTGCTCTGTGATTCTCTGTGAACATCTTTTGTAAGGGCGAGAGGCTCCAAGTTGTGGAGATTCCTCGCAAACGGGATTGAGAAAAGAAAAGCAAGAACACCGTGGTATTCAAGTTGATCATTGGATCACTTGAGAGGAGTTGAGTGCAACTCTCGTCCGTTGGGACGCCACAACGTGGAGTAGGCAAGTTTTGTACTTGGCCGAACCACGGGATAACCACTGTGTCATCTCTGTGATTGAATTCTTGTGGTTATTGTGTTTTGACTCCTCTCTAGCCACTTGGCATAAACTGTGCTAACGCCTAATCAAGTTTTGGGGCTTAAAGTTTTGAAGTTTTACAGGATCACCTATTCACCCCCCCCCTCTAGGTGCTCTCAATTGGTATCGGAGCCATTCTCTTCAAGAAAGGGACTAACCGCCCGAAGAGATGGATCCTAAGGGGAAGGGAATTGTGATCAACGACAAGGAGAAGGAGTCCTTCGTCAACGAGCCAAGGGATGACAAGTCCAATGACTCGGGCTCGGGCCACAAGCGAAAAGATGGGAAGAAGAAGAAGACAAGACGCATCAAGGAGATCGTCTACTACGACAGCGATGAGTCCTCTTCTTCCCAAAAGGACGACGACCACGACTATAAAAAGACGGTCAATTCGAACTTTTCATTTGATTATTCTCGTATTCAACATAGTTCGAATTCGCATTTGCTTTCCATTCCTCTTGGCAAACCCCCACACTTTGATGGGGAGGACTACGGATTTTGGAGTCACAAAATGCGTAGTCACTTATTCTCTCTCCATCCAAGCATATGGGAGATTGTGGAGAATGGAATGAAATTTGATAGCTCGGATAGCCCTATGCTTATAAATGAACAAATTCATAGAAATGCACAAGCTACTACTGTTCTCTTAGCATCTTTGTGCAGGGAAGAATACAATAAGGTGAGTGGCTTGGACAATGCCAAGCAGATATGGGACACCCTCAAGATCTCTCACGAGGGGAACGACATCACCATGCTCACCAAGATGGAGTTGGTGGAGGGCGAGCTTGGACGATTCGCCATGATAAGGGGAGAGGAGCCAACTCAAACCTACAACCGGCTCAAGACCCTTATCAACAAAATAAGGAGCTACGGAAGCACGCGTTGGACGGATCACGACGTCGTCCGCCTAATGCTCAGGTCCTTTACCGTTCTTGATCCTCATCTCGTGAACAATATTCGTGAGAATCCCAGGTACACGATGATGACGCCCGAGGAAGTGCTTGGAAAATTCGTGAGCGGGCGGATGATGATCAAGGAGGCAAGATACGTTGACGACGCATTGAACGGTCCACTCCACGAGCCTCAACCCATTGCTCTAAAGGCAACGAGGAGCAAGGAGTCGCTTCCTAGCAAGGTGGCGCAAATTGAGGCGGCCGGTCTTAATGAAGAAGAAATGGCCCTCATTATCAAGAGATTCAAGACGGTGCTAAAGGGTCGCAATGGACAGCCGAGCAAGACTAAGACCAAGGGGAAGCGATCATGCTTCAAATGCGGTAAGCTTGGTCATTTTATTGCTAACTGTCCCGATAATGATAGTGACCAGGAAAAGGGAAACAAGAGGGAAAAGAAGAAGCATTACAAGAAGGCAAAGGGCGAGGCGCATCTAGGCAAGGAGTGGGACTCGGATTGCTCCTCGTCCGACTCCGACAATGAAGGACTCGCCGCCACCGCCTTCAACAAATCGGCTCTCTTCCCCAACGAGCATCACACTTGCCTCATGGCAAGGGAAAAGAAGGTAATCACTCGTAATGCTAATACTTATGATTCTTCTAGTGGTGATGAATCTAGTGAGGATGAAATTGATTACTCTAGTTTATTCAAGGGATTGGATAGAACTAAGATAGCTAAGATTAATGAGTTGATTGATGCCTTAAATGAAAAGGATAGAACCTTAGAGAAACAAGAAGATCTCTTATATGAAGAACATGATAAATTTGTTAGTGCTCAAAATTCACTTGCTCTAGAAGTTAAAAGAAATGGAATACTTTCTTGTGAACTTTCTACTTGTAATGAAACCATTTCTTCTTTAAAAGGTGAAATTAAAGATTTAACTACTAAACTAGAAATAGCAAGTAACTCGTATGTTGAAAATATTACAATTTGCACTAGGTGTAAGGATTTTGATGTTAATGCTTGTAGTGAACACTTAGTTTCCATTTCAAAATTAAGTGATGAAGTGGCTAGTCTTAATGCTCAACTTAAGACTAGCAAAAGTGATTTTGAAAAACTAAAATTTGCTAGGGATGCCTACACGGTTGGTAGACACCCCTCAATTAAGGATGGACTTGGCTTCAAGAGGGAAGCCAAGAACTTAACAAGCCATAAGGCTCCCATTCCCGCCAAGGAGAAAGGGAAGGCCCCTATGGCTACTAGTGCTAAGAGGAACCATGCCTTTTTGTATCATGAAAGAAGACAAACTAGAAATGTAAGTCATGATGCTTTTGATTCATATGTTCATGATTCTCATGCCATGTTTGCTCCTAGTTCCTCTAATGTGTATGATAGAAATGTTACTAGGAGAAATGTTGTTCCTAAAAGAAATGCTATTCATCATGTGCCTAGAAGGAGTGTTGTTCATAATGCTCCTAGGAAAGTAGTAAATGAATTTTCTACAATATATCATGCTTTGAATGCTTCCTTTGCAATTTGTAGAAAGAATAGAAAGATAATTGCTAGGAAGTTAGGGGCTAAATGCAAAGGTGATAAAACTTGCATTTGGGTCCCTAAGAAGATTTGTGCTAACCTTGTAGGACCCAACATAAGTTGGGTACCTAAGACCCAAGCCTAAATTTGCCTTGCAGGTTTATGCATCCGGGGGTTCAAGCTGGATTATCGACAGCGGATGCACAAACCATATGACGGGGGAGAAGAAAATGTTCACCTCCTACGTCAAGAATAAAGATTCCCAAGATTCAATCATATTCGGTGATGGGAATCAAGGCAAGGTAAAAGGGTTAGGTAAAATTGCAATTTCCAATGAGCATTCTATTTCCAATGTGTTTTTAGTAGAGTCTCTTGGTTACAATTTACTATCTGTTAGTCAATTGTGCAGCATGGGGTATAATTGTCTATTCACTAATGTAGATGTGTCTGTCTTTAGAAGAAGTGATGGTTCACTAGCTTTTAAGGGTGTATTAAACGGCAAACTTTATTTAGTAGATTTTGCAAAAGAAGAGGCCGGTCTAGATGCATGCTTAATGGCTAAGACTTGCATGGGCTGGCTGTGGCATCGCCGCTTGGCACATGTGGGGATGAAGAATCTTCACAAACTTCTAAAGGGAGAACACGTGATAGGACTAACTAATGTTCAATTCGAAAAAGATAGACCTTGTGCAGCTTGTCAAGCAGGGAAACAGGTGGGAGGCTCTCATCACACCAAAAATGTGATGACGACATCAAGACCCTTGGAGATGCTGCATATGGACCTTTTTGGACCCGTCGCCTATCTGAGCATAGGAGGAAGTAAGTATGGTTTAGTTATTGTTGATGACTTTTCCCGCTTCACTTGGGTGTTCTTTTTGCAGGAAAAGTCCGAAACCCAAGGGACTCTCAAACGCTTCCTCAGGAGAGCTCAAAATGAGTTTGAGCTCAAAGTGAAGAAGATAAGGAGCGACAACGGATCCGAGTTCAAGAACCTTCAAGTGGAGGAGTTCCTTGAAGAAGAGGGGATCAAGCACGAGTTCTCCGCTCCCTACACACCACAACAAAATGGTGTGGTAGAGAGGAAGAACAGGACGCTCATCGATATGGCAAGGACGATGCTAGGAGAGTTCAAGACCCCCGAATGCTTTTGGACGGAAGCCGTTAACACTGCTTGCCACGCCATCAACAGGATGAAGAAGATGTTCCGACGGCCGCTATACGAACCATGGCGATTGGTGATGTGCGACCACAGGAACAAGAAGAGCAAGATCAACCTTCTTCCTCAACTATGGTGCATCCCCCAACCGAAGATGACGAACAGGTACCTCAAGTGGAGGCACTTGGTCAAGGGGGGCGCAAGATGAGCAAGTGATGGAGGAAGAAGCGCAACCGGCACCTCCAACCCAAGTTCGAGCGATGATTCAAAGGGATCATCCCGTCGATCAAATTCTGGGTGACATTAGCAAGGGAGTAACTACTCGATCTCGATTAGTTAATTTTTGTGAACATTACTCCTTTGTCTCTTCTATTGAGCCTTTCAGGGTAGAAGAGGCCTTGCTAGATCCGGATTGGGTGTTGGCCATGCAAGAGGAGTTAAACAACTTCAAGCGCAATGAAGTTTGGACACTGGTGCCTCGTCCCAAGCAAAATGTTGTGGGAACCAAGTGGGTGTTCCGCAACAAACAAGACGAGCACGGGGTGGTGACGAGAAACAAGGCTCGACTTGTGGCAAAAGGTTATGCCCAAGTCGCAGGTTTGGATTTCGAGGAGACTTTTGCTCCTGTGGCTAGGCTAGAATCAATTCGTATCTTGCTAGCATATGCCGCTCACCATTCTTTCAGGTTGTTCCAAATGGATGTGAAGAGCGCTTTCCTCAACGGGCCAATCAAGGAGGAGGTGTACGTGGAGCAACCCCCTGGCTTCGAGGATGAACGGTACCCCGACCATGTGTGTAAGCTCTCTAAGGCGCTCTATGGACTTAAGCAAGCCCCAAGAGCATGGTATGAATGCCTTAGAGATTTCTTAATTGCTAATGCTTTCAAGGTTGGGAAAGCCGATCCAACTCTTTTTACCAAGACTTGTGATGGTGATTTGTTTGTGTGCCAAATTTATGTCGATGACATAATATTTGGTTCTACTAACCAAAAGTCTTGTGAAGAGTTTAGCAGGGTGATGACGCAGAAATTCGAGATGTCGATGATGGGCGAGTTGAACTACTTCCTTGGGTTCCAAGTGAAGCAACTCAAGGACGGCACCTTCATCTCCCAAACGAAGTACACGCAAGATCTGCTAAAGCGGTTTGGGATGAAGGACGCCAAGCCCGCAAAGACTCCGATGGGGACCGACGGACACACCGACCTCAACAAAGGAGGTAAGTCTGTTGATCAAAAAGCATACCGGTCAATGATAGGTTCTTTGCTTTACTTATGTGCTAGTAGACCGGATATTATGCTTAGCGTATGCATGTGTGCTAGATTTCAATCCGATCCTAAGGAATGTCACTTAGTGGCGGTGAAGCGAATTCTTAGATATTTGGTTGCTACGCCTTGCTTCGGGCTCTGGTATCCAAAGGGGTCTACCTTTGACTTAGTTGGATACTCAGACTCCGACTATGCTGGATGTAAGGTCGATAGGAAGAGTACATCGGGGACGTGCCAATTCTTAGGAAGGTCCCTTGTGTCATGGAACTCTAAGAAACAGACATCCGTTGCCCTATCCACCGCTGAGGCCGAGTACGTTGCCGCAGGTCAGTGTTGCGCGCAACTACTTTGGATGAGGCAAACCCTCCGGGACTTTGGCTACAATCTGAGCAAAGTCCCACTCCTATGTGATAATGAGAGTGCTATCCGCATGGCGGAAAATCCTGTTGAACACAGCCGCACAAAGCACATAGACATCCGGCATCACTTTTTGAGAGACCACCAGCAAAAGGGGGATATCGAAGTGTTTCATGTTAGCACCGAGAACCAGCTAGCCGATATCTTTACCAAGCCTTTAGATGAGAAGACCTTTTGCAGGCTGCGTAGTGAGCTAAATGTCTTAGATTCGCGAAACTTGGATTGAATTGTAGCATACATGTGTTTATGCCTTTGATCATGTTCATTTTGCATTTTGTTGTTTATTGTGGTGCTCAAGTTGTACAAACACTCCCTGGACCTCACAAGTCCGTTGCAAAGTGATGCACAGTTTTAGGGGGAGATGTGTTACAACTTGACCCTTTGAGACTAACCATATGCTTGAGTTTGTTTGACTTAGTCTCGAAGGAGAATTGAAAGGGAAAAGGTGGACTTGGACCATGAAAGACTTCCACTGCACTCCGATGAGAGGGTAACTAATTCCAAGTTCATCTCATGAACTCTTATTGCCATTTGATCTTAATTGAAGATTTTTGTGAGGCAATGGGGTTAAGGGGCCAAGATTGATCCCGTTTTGGTGCTTGATGCCAAAGGGGGAGAAAATAAAGGCCAAAGTGATAAATGGATCAGCTACCACTTGAGAAATTTTGAAAATAGTAGAATAGAGTTTTTGTTTTGTCAAAAGCTTTTATTGTCTCTTATTGTCTCTATGTTCAAAAGTTGGCTTCTTGTGGGGAGAAGTGTTGATTATGGGGGAGTTTTTGAAATCTTTGATCAATCTCTTTTGGAATGACTCTTTTTATGCTTCAACATGTGTGTTTGACTTAGAGATAGAGATGTGAGTTTGATTTGCAAAAACGAACCAAGCGGTGGCAAAAGATGATCCATATATGCCAAAATTGAATAAAACTCAAAGTCAGTTTTTATTTGAAGTGATTTTGCACTTGTTCTAGTTGCTTTATGTTGTGTTGGCATAAATCACCAAAAAGGGGGAGATTGAAAGGGAAATGTGCCCTTGGGCCATTTCTAAGTATTTTGGTGATTGAGTGCAAACACAAGTGCTTAATGTGAAAATATGCCCATTGATGTACAAAGTGCAAATCACAAGTTAAGGTATGTTTCTAAGCCTTAGTACATTGGTTTTGTGTACTAATATATTTGTCTAAGTGTTAGAAACAGATAAAAGAAGAGAAGAGAAGACTTGGCTGTGTACAGCCAAGGGGCTGTTTCGGTCTGGGGCACCGGACTGTCCGGTGGTGCACCGGACAGTGTCCGGTGGTGCACCGGACAGTGTCCGGTGCGCCAGGCTGCCTCGGCCGAAGAGGCCGCTCTCGGGTTTTTCTCCGGCGACTTCGGTTAAAATTCACCGGACTGTCCGGTGTGCACCGGACTGTCCGGTGAGCCAACGGTCGGCCGGGCCAACGGTCGGCCGCGCGATCAGCGCGCGACACGTGGCCGAGCCAACGGTCGGAAGGGAGCACCGGACTGTCCGGTGTGCACCGGACTGTCCGGTGCGCCAGATCTGCAACGGTCGGCAACGGTCGGCTTCGCTTTTTATGGAAACAAATCGGGCACCGGACAGTGTCCGGTGTGCACCGGACTGTCCGGTGCGCCCGACGACAGAAGGCAAGAATAGCCTTCCAGATGTGCTCTCAACGGCTCCTAGCTGCCTTGGGGCTATAAAAGGGACCCCTAGGCGCATGGAGGAAAACACCAAGCATTCCTTGAGCACTCTTGATCACTCACACATCAATCTTGCGCACTTGTTCGACATTCTAGTGATTTGAGCTCCGTTCTAGTGTGCTAGTCTTTTGAGCTCAAGTCTGGGTCTTGTGTGTGCGTATTCGCTGTGATCTTTGTGTCGTGTGTGAGTTGCTAATCCCTCCCTTGCTCTGTGATTCTCTGTGAACATCTTTTGTAAGGGCGAGAGGCTCCAAGTTGTGGAGATTCCTCGCAAACGGGATTGAGAAAAGAAAAGCAAGAACACCGTGGTATTCAAGTTGATCATTGGATCACTTGAGAGGAGTTGAGTGCAACTCTCGTCCGTTGGGACGCCACAACGTGGAGTAGGCAAGTTTTGTACTTGGCCGAACCACGGGATAACCACTGTGTCATCTCTGTGATTGAATTCTTGTGGTTATTGTGTTTTGACTCCTCTCTAGCCACTTGGCATAAACTGTGCTAACGCCTAATCAAGTTTTGGGGCTTAAAGTTTTGAAGTTTTACAGGATCACCTATTCACCCCCCCCCCCTCTAGGTGCTCTCAAATAGGTTCATCAAGAAGAGGCGTGTGATCAAGGGGGAGCACAAGATGTTCATGTGATAGAGGAAGAAGCGCAACCGGCACCTCCAACCCAAGTTCGAGCGACGATTCAAAGGAATCATCCCGTCGACCAAATATTGGGTGACATAAGCAAGGGAGTAACTACTCGTTCTAGATTAGTTAATTTTTGTGAGCATTACTCCTTTGTCTCTTCTATTGAGCCTTTCAGGGTAGAAGAGGCCTTGCTAGATCCGGACTGGGTGTTGGCCATGCAAGAGGAGCTCAACAACTTCAAGAGAAATGAAGTTTGGACACTGGCGCCTCGTCCCAAGCAAAACGTTGTGGGAACCAAGTGGGTGTTCCGCAACAAACAAGACGAGCACGGGGTGGTGACAAGGAACAAGGCACGACTTGTGGCAAAAGGTTATGCCCAAGTCGCAGGTTTGGACTTTGAGGAGACTTTTGCTCCTGTGGCTAGGCTAGAGACAATTCGCATATTGTTAGCCTATGCTACTCACCACTCTTTCAGGTTGTTCCAAATGGATGTCAAGAGCGCTTTCCTCAACGGGCCAATCAAGGAGGAGGTGTACGTGGAGCAACCCCCTGGCTTTGAGGATGAACGGTACCCCGACCATGTGTGTAAGCTCTCTAAGGTGCTCTATGGACTTAAGCAAGCCCCAAGAGCATGGTATGAATGCCTTAGAGACTTTTTAATTGCTAATGCTTTCAAGGTTGGGAAAGACGATCCAACTCTTTTTACTAAGACTTGTGATGGTGATCTTTTTGTGTGCCAAATTTATGTCGATGACATAATATTTGGTTCTACTAACCAAAAGTCTTGTGAAGAGTTTAACAGGGTGATGACTCAAAAGTTTGAGATGTCGATGATGGGCGAGTTAAGCTATTTCCTTGGGTTCCAAGTGAAGCAACTCAAGGATGGGACCTTCATCTCCCAAATGAAGTACACGCAAGACTTGATCAAGCGGTTTGGGATGAAGGACGCCAAGCCCGCAAAGACTCCAATGGGAACCGACGGACACACCGACCTCAACAAAGGAGGTAAGTCCGTTGATCAAAAGGCATACCGGTCTATGATAGGGTCTTTACTTTATTTATGTGCTAGTAGACCGGATATTATGCTTAGTGTATGCATGTGTGCTAGATTTCAATCCGATCCAAGGGAATGTCACTTAGTGGTCGTGAAGCGAGTTCTTAGATATTTAGTCGCTACGCCTTGCTTCGGGATCTGGTATCCAAAGGGGTCTACCTTTGAGTTAAGTGGATATTCAGACTCCGACTATGCTGGATGTAAGGTCGATAGGAAGAGTACATCGGAGACGTGCCAATTCTTAGGAAGGTCCCTGGTGTCGTGGAGCTCTAAGAAACAAACCTCTGTTGCCCTATCCACCGCTGAGGCCGAGTATGTTGCCGCAGGACAGTGTTGCGCGCAACTACTTTGGGTGAGGCAAACCCTCAGGGACTTTGGCTACAATCTATGCAAAGTCTCACTCCTATGTGATAATGAGAGTGCTATCCGCATGGCGGATAATCCTGTTGAACACAGCCGCACAAAGCACATAGACATCCGGCATCACTTTTTGAGAGACCACCAACAAAAGGGAGATATCGAAGTGTTTCATGTTAGCACCGAGAACTAGCTAGCCGATATCTTTACCAAGCCTCTAGATGAGTCGACCTTTTGCAAGCTGCGTAGTGAGCTAAATGTCTTAGATTCGCGGAACCTGGATTGAGTTATAGCATACATGTGTTTTATGTCTTGATCATGTTCCTTAATGCATATTGTTGTTTATTTATGGTGCTCAAGTTGTACAAGCACTCCCTGGACCTCACAAGTCCATTTGCAAGTAATGCACATATTTAGGGGGAGATGTGCTACAACTTGACCCTTTGAGACTAACTGTGTGCTAGAGTTTGCTTAATTTAGTCTCAAAAGAGGTTTGAAAGGGAAAAGGTGGACTTGGACCATGCAAGACTTCCACTGCACTCCGATGAAAGAGTAACTGATTCCAAGTTCATCTTTGTACTCGTATTGCCTTTTTTACTCTTGGTTGAAGATTTTGGTGAGGCAATGGGGTTAAAGGGCCAAAATTGATCCTGTTTTGGTGCTTGATGCCAAAGGGGGAGAAAATAAGGCCAAAGCAAGAAATGGATCAGCTATCACTTGAGAATTTTGAAAAAGTAGGGTTAGAGTTTTTGTTTGTCAAAATACTCTTGTTTGTCTCTTATTGTCAAAAGTTGGTCTCTTGTGGGGAGAATATTTGATTATGGGAAATAGGGGGAGTTTTTGAAATCTTTGAATCAATTTGTCTTTGAACAACTCTCTTTATGCCTCAACAAGTGTGTTTGACTTAGAGATAGGGAATTGAGTTTGATTTGCAAAAAACAAAACCAAGTGGTGGCAAAGGATGATCCAAATATGCCAAATTTGAATCAAAACAATTTTGAGTTCTCATTTGTATTGATGTTGCACTTCCTTTAGTTGATTTTTACTGTGTTGGCATAAATCACCAAAAAGGGGGAGA
The DNA here is from genome assembly GCF_902167145.1 of Zea mays. Classification (NCBI taxonomy): domain Eukaryota; kingdom Viridiplantae; phylum Streptophyta; class Magnoliopsida; order Poales; family Poaceae; genus Zea; species Zea mays. The sequence goes on from NC_050102.1 coordinate 110,004,313, forward strand.
TTGAAAGGGAAATGTGCCCTTGGGCCATTTCTAAGTATTTTGGTGATTGAGTGCCAACACAAGTGGACTTATGTTAATCTATGCAAAGTGATGGATAAAGTGCAAATCAAGTAAAAAGGTATGTTTCTAAGACTTAGTACATTGTTTTGGAGACTAATGTATTGTGTCTAAGTGCTGGAAACAGGAGAAATCAAGTTGGAAAAGAGATGGCTTTGTTCATCCAAAGACAGCTCGGTCTAGGTGCACCGGACTGTCCCGTGGTGCACCGGACAGTGTCTGGTGGTGCACCGGACAGTGTCCGGTGCGCCAGACCGGCGTCTGTCAACTGGCTGCTCTCGGGAAGCAATTAACGGCGTACGGCTATAAATCACCGGACTGTCCGGTGGTGCACCGGACTGTCCGGTGAGCCAACAGTCGGCCGGGCCAACGGTCGGCCGTATAGTCCGCGCGCGATGTGTGGCAAGAGCCAACGGTCAGGAGAGGCACTGGACTGTCCGGTGTGCACCGGATAGTGTCTGGTGCGCCAACGGCTCCCAAGCGCCAACGGTCGGCTTCGCCAAAGAAGGAAAGAAATCCACACGGGACAGTGTCCGGTGGTGCACCGGACTGTCCGGTGCGCCAGGCGACAGAAGGCAAGAATTGCCTTCTTGAAATGCTCTCAACGGCTCCTAGCTGCCTTGGGGTTATAAAAGGGACCCCTAGGCGCATGGAGGAACACACCAAGCATTCCTTGAGCATTGTTGATCACTCACACTTCATTCTTGCTCACTTGTTCGACATTCTTAGTGATTTGAGCTCCGTTCTAGTGAGAACCTTGAGATATTGTCTTGAGCTCAAGTCTTGGTCTTGTGTGTGCGTATTTGCTGTGGATTTGAGTGTGTTGCTTCCCTCCCTTACTCTAGTGCTTCATTGTGATTCTTATTGTAAGGGCGAGAGACTCCAAGTTGTGGAGATTCCTCGCAAACGGGAAAGAGTAAAGTAAAGAAGAACACTGTGGTATTCAAGTTGATCATTGGATCACTTGAGAGGAGTTGAGTGCAACTCTCGTCCGTTGGGACGCCACAACGTGGAGTAGGCAAGTTTTGTACTTGGCCGAACCACGGGAAAAATCCTCGTGTCTCTTGTGCTTGTCCTTATTGTGCCTATTGTGCTTCACAAGAGCTCTCCTCTCTACTCACTTGATTTCATTGTTCTAACTCTTAATCAAGTTTGTGGTGTGAAGTTTTAAGTTTTTACAGGATCACCTATTCACCCCCCCCCCCTCGGCCATTTCTATGTATTTTGGTGATTGAGTGCAACACAAGTGGACTTATGTTAATCTATGCAAAGTGATGGATAAAGTGCAAATCAAGTAAAAAGGTATGTTTCTAAGACTTAGTACATTGTTTTGGAGACTAATGTATTGTGTCTAAGTGCTGGAAACAGGAGAAATCAAGTTGGAAAAGAGATGGCTTTGTTCAGCCAAAGACAGCTCGATCTGGGTGCACCGGACTGTCCGGTGGTGCACCGGACAGTGTCCGGTGCGCCAGACCGGCGTCTGTCAACTGGCTGCTCTCGGGAAGCAATTAACGGCGGCCGGCTATAAATCACCGGACTGTCCGGTGGTGCACCGGACTGTCCGGTGAGCTAACAGTCGGCCGGGCCAAAGGTCGGCCGTATAATCCGCGCGCGATGCGTGGCAAGAGCCAACGGTCAGAAGAGGCACCGGACTGTCCGGTGTGTACCGGACAGTGTCCGGTGCGCCAATTGCTCCCAAGCGCCAACGGTCGGCTTCGCCAAAGAAGGAAAGAAATCCGCACCGGACCGTGTCCGGTGGTGCACCGGACTGTCCGGTGCGCCAGGCGACAGAAGGCAAGAATTGCCTTCTTGAAATGCTCTCAACGGCTCCTAGCTACCTTGGGGCTATAAAAGGGACCCCTAGGAGCATGGAGAAACACACCAAGCAACCTTTGAGCATTGTTGATCATTCACACTTCATTCTTGCACACTTATTCGACATTCTTAGTGATTTGAGCTTCGTTCTAGTGAGAACCTTGTGATACTCTTTTGAGCTCAAGTCGTGGTCTTGTGTGTGCGTATTTGCTGTGGATTTGAGTGTGTTGCTTTCCTCCCTTACTCTAGTGCTTCATTGTGATTCTTATTGTAAGGGCGAGAGACTCCAAGTTGTGGAGATTCCTCGCAAACGGGAAAGAGTAAAGTAAAGAAGAACATCGTGGTATTCAAGTTGATCATTGGATCACTTGAGAGGAGTTGAGTGCAACTCTCGTCCGTTGGGACGCCACAACGTGGAGTAGGCAAGTTTTGTACTTGGCCGAACCACGGGATAAATCCTCGTGTCTCTTGTGCTTGTCCTTATTGTGTCTATTGTGCTTCACAAGAGCTCTCCTCTCTACTCACTTAATTTCATTGTTCTAACTCTTAATCAAGTTTGTGGTGTTAAGTTATAAGTGTTACAGGATCACCTATTCGCCCCCCCCCCCCCTCTAGGTGCTCTCAATTGGTATCAGAGCCGTTCTCTTCAAGAAAGGGACTAATCGCCCAAAGAGATGGATCCTAAGGGCAAGGGGATGGTGGTCAATGATAAGGAGAAGGAGTCCTTCATCAATGATCCAAAGGATGACAAGCCTACTGACTCAGGCTCGGGCCACAAAAGAAAAGACGGGAGGAAGAAGAAAACAAGGCGCATCAAGGAGATAGTCTACTATGACAGCGACGAATCTTCCTCTTCCCAAAAGGATGACGACAACGACTACGAGAAAAAGAAGACGGTTAATTCAAACTTTTCTTTTGATTATTCTCGTATTCCGCAAAGTACAAATGCTCATTTACTCTCCATTCCACTTGGTAAACCTCCTCACTTTGATGGAGAGGACTACGGATTTTGGAGTCACAAAATGCGTAGTCACTTTTTCTCTCTCCATCCAAGCATATGGGAGATAGTAGAGAGTGGAATGCAATTTGATAATACTGATAGTCCTATGTTTATCAATGAGCAAATTCACAAAAATGCACAAGCTACTACTGTTCTTCTAGCATCATTGTGCAGGGATGAATACCATAAGGTGAGCGGCTTGGATAACGCCAAGCAGATCTGGGACACCCTCAATATCTCGCATGAGGGGAACGACGTCACCATGCTCACCAAGATGGAGTTGGTGGAGGGCGAACTTGGGAGATTCGCAATGATCAGGGGCGAGGAGCCAACCCAAACGTACAACCGGCTCAAGACCCTCGTCAACAAAATAAGGAGCTATGGAAAAACGCGATGGACGGACCACGACGTCGTCCGCCTAATGCTAAGGTCTTTTATTGTCCTTGATCCACATCTTGTGAACAATATTCGTGAGAATCCTAGGTACACCAAGATGACGCCTGAGGAGATACTTGGAAAGTTTGTAAGCGGGCGGATGATGATCAAGGAGGCTAGATACGTTGACGATGCGTTGAATGGCCCAATCCAAGAGCCTCAAACCATTGCTCTCAAAGCAACGAGGAGCAAGGAGGCGCTACCTAGCAAGGTGGCTCAAGTTGAGGCGGTCGGGCTTAATGATGAAGAGATGGCACTCATCATTAAGCGTTTCAAGACGGCGCTAAGGGGTCGCAAGGAGCATCCCAACAAGACCAAAACGAAGGGGAAGAGCTCATGCTTCAAATGTGGTAAGATTGGTCACTTTATCGCTAATTGTCCCGATAATGATAGTGACCAGGAACAAGGGAACAAGAGGGAAAAGAAGAAGGCTTACAAGAAGACTAAGGGCGAGGCACACCTTGGAAAGGAGTGGGACTCGGATTGTTCGTCGTCCAACTCCAACAACGAAGGACTCGCCGCCACCGCCTTCAACAAGTCGACCCTCTTCCCCAACGAGCATCACACCTGCCTCATGGCAAGGGAAAAGAAGGTAAGCACTCGTGATACTAGTACTTACGCTTCCTCAAGTGATGAAGAATCTAGCGATGATGAAATAGACTATTCATGTTTATTCAAGGGCCTAGATAGAACTAAGGTTGATAAAATTAATGAATTAATTGATGCCTTGAATGATAAAAATAGGTTATTAGAAAAGCAAGAGGATCTTTTGTATGAAGAACATGATAAGTTTGTAGAGGCACAAAAATCCCTTGCTTTAGAAATTAAAAGGAATGAAATGCTTTCTTGTGAATTGTCTACATGTCATGACTCTATTTCTAGCTTAAAGAGCATAAATGATGATTTGAATGCTAAGTTAGAAATAGCTAATAAATCAACATCTTGTGTAGAACATATTGCAATTTGCAATAGGTGTAAAGATATTAATGTTGATACTTGTAGTGAACATCTAGTTTCAATTTCTATGTTGAATGATGAAGTGGCTAGTCTTAATGCCCAACTTAAGACTAGCAAGAGTGAATTTGACAAATTGAAATTTGCAAGGGATGCCTACACGATTGGTAGACACCCCTCAATTAAGGATGGTCTTGGCTTCAAGAGGGAAGTCAAGAACTTAACGAGCCATAAGGCTTCCATCTCTGCCAAGGAGAAAGGGAAGGCCCCTATGGCTAGTAGTGCTCAAAAGAACCATGCTTTCATGTATCATGATAGGAGACATTCTAGGAATGTTTATAGAAGTTATGATACTTTTGATTCTCATGCCATGATTGCTTCTAGTTCTTCTATTATGCATGATAGAAATTTGGCTAAGAAAAATGTTGTTCATCATATGCCTAGAAGAAATATTGTTCATGTTCCTAGGAAAGTAATGAATGAACCTTCTACAATTTATTATGCTTGCAATGCCTCCTTTGCTATTTGTAGAAAGGATAAGAAGGTAATTGCTAGGAAATTAGGGGCCAAATTTAAGGGAGACAAGACTTGCATTTGGGTCCCTAAGACTATTGTAACTAACCTTGTAGGACCCAACATGAGTTGGGTACCTAAGACCCAAGCCTAAATTTTCCTTGCAGGTTTATGCATCTGGGGGCTCAAGCTGGATTATCGACAGCGGATGCACAAACCACATGACGGGGGAAAAGAGGATGTTCTCTTCCTACGTCAAGAACAAGGATCCCCAAGATTCAATCATATTCGGTGATGGGAACCAAGGCAAGGTGAAAGGGTTAGGAAAAATTGCTATTTCATCCGAGCACTCTATTTCTAATGTGTTCTTAGTTGAGTCACTTGGATATAACTTGTTGTCTGTGAGTCAACTGTGTAATATGGGATATAACTGTTTATTCACAAATGTAGATGTGTCTGTCTTTAGAAGAAGTGATGGTTCATTAGCTTTTAAGGGTGCACTAGACGGCAAACTTTATTTAGTTGATTTTGCAAAAGAGGAGGCCGATCTAGATGCATGCTTAATTGCTAAGACTAGCATGGGTTGGCTGTGGCATCGCCGTTTAGCACATGTGGGGATGAAGAACCTTCACAAGCTTCTAAAGGGAGAACACGTGATAGGTCTAACTAATGTAACTTTCGAAAAAGATAGACCTTGTGCAGCTTGTTAAGCAGGTAAACAGGTGGGAAGTCTCATCATGCCAAAAATGTGATGACAACATCAAGACCCCTGGAGTTACTTCATATGGACCTCTTCGGACCCGTCACCTATCTAAGCATAGGAGGAAGTAAGTATGGTCTTGTTATAGTTGATGATTTTTCCCGCTTCACTTGGGTATTCTTTTTGCAGGATAAATCTGAAACCCAAGGGACCCTCAAACGCTTCCTAAGGAGAGCCCAAAATGAGTTTGAGCTCAAAGTGAAGAAGATAAGGAGCGACAATGGGTCCGAGTTCAAGAACCTTCAAGAGGAGGAGTATCTTGAGGAGGAAGGAATCAAGCACGAGTTCTCCGCTCCCTACACACCACAGCAAAATGGTGTGGTAGAGAGGAAGAACAGGACACTGCTAGACATGGCGAGGACGATGCTTGGTGAATTCAAGACGCCCGAACGGTTTTGGACGGAAGCCGTGAGCACGGCTCGCCACGCCATAAACCGGGTCTACCTTCATCGCCTCCTCAAGAAGACTTCTTATGAGCTTCTAACCGGTAACAAACCCAATGTGTCTTACTTTCGTGTATTTGGGAGCAAATGTTTATATTCTAGTGAAGAAAGGTAGAAATTCTAAGTTTGCTCCCAAAGCTGTAGAAGGGTTTTTGTTAGGTTATGACTCAAATACAAAGGCGTATAGGGTCTTCAACAAATCATCGGGTTTGGTTGAAGTCTCTAGCGATGATGTATTTGATGAGACTAATGGCTCTCCAAGAGAGCAAGTTGTTGATCTTGATGATGTAGTTGAAGAAGATGTTCCGACAGCCGCAATACGTACCATGGCGATTGGTGATGTACGACCACAGGAACAAAAGGAGCAAGATCAACCTTCTTCCTTAACAACGGTGCATCCCCCAACTCAAGAAGATGAACAGGTTCATCAAGAGGAGGCGTGTGATCAAGGGGGAGCACAAGATGATCTTGTAATGGAGGAAGAAGCACAACCGGCACCTCCAACCCAAGTTCGAGCGACGATTCAAAGGAATCATCCCGTCGACCAAATATTGGGTGACATAAGCAAGGGAGTAACTACTCGTTCTAGATTAGTTAATTTTTGTGAGCATTACTCCTTTGTCTCTTCTATTGAGCCTTTCAGGGTAGAAGAGGCCTTGCTAGATCTGGACTGGGTGTTGGCCATGCAAGAGGAGCTCAACAACTTCAAGAGAAATGAATTTTGGACACTGGTGCCTCGTCCCAAGCAAAATGTTGTGGGAACCAAGTGGGTGTTCCGCAACAAACAAGACAAGCACGGGGTGGTGACAAGGAACAAGGCACGACTTGTGGCAAAAGGTTATGCCCAAGTCGCAGGTTTGGACTTTGAGGAGACTTTTGCTCCTGTGGCTAGGCTAGAGTCAATTCGCATATTGTTATCCTATGCTACTCATCATTCTTTCAGATTGTTCCAAATGGATGTGAAGAGCGCTTTCCTCAACGGGCCAATCAAGGAGGAGGTGTACGTGGAGCAACCCCCTGGCTTCGAGGATGAACGGTACCCCGACCACGTGTGTAAGCTCTCTAAGGCGCTCTATGGACTTAAGCAAGCCCCAAGAGGATGGTATGAATGCCTTAGAGACTTTTTAATTGCTAATGATTTCAAGGTTGGGAAAGCCGATCCAACTCTTTTTACTAAGACTTATGATGGTGATCTTTTTGTGTGCCAAATTTATGTCGATGACATAATATTTGGTTCTACTAACCAAAAGTCTTGTGAAGAGTTTAGCAGGGTGATGACTCAAAAGTTTGAGATGTCGATGATGGGCGAGTTAAGCTATTTCCTTGTGTTCCAAGTGAAGCAACTCAAGGATGGGACCTTCATCTCCCAAACGAAGTACACGCAAGACTTGATCAAGCGGTTTGGGATGAAGGACGCCAAGCCCGCAAAGACTCCAATGGGAACCGACGGACACACCAACCTTAACAAAGGAGGTAAGTCCGTTGATCAAAAGGCATACCGGTCTATGATAGGGTCTTTACTTTATTTATGTGCTAGTAGACCGGATATTATGCTTAGCGTATGCATGTGTGCTAGATTTCAATCCGATCCAAGGGAGTGTCACTTAGTGGCCGTGAAGCGAATTCTTAGATATTTAGTCGCTACGCCTTGCTTCGGGATCTGGTATCCAAAGGGGTCTACCTTTCACTTAATTGGATATTCAGACTCCGACTATGCTGGATGTAAGGTCGATAGAAAGAGTACATCGGGGACGTGCCAATTCTTAGGAAGGTCCCTGGTGTCGTGGAGTTCTAAGAAACAAACTTCCGTTGCCTTATCCACCGCTGAGGCCGAGTATGTCGCCGCAGGACAGTGTTGCGCGCAACTACTTTGGATGAGGCAAACCCTCCGGGACTTTGCCTACAATCTGAGCAAAGTCCCACTCCTATGTGATAATGAGAGTGCTATCCGCATGGCGGATAATCCTGTTGAACACAGCCGCACAAAGCACATAGACATCCGGCATCACTTTTTGAGAGACCACCAGCAAAAGGGGGATATCGAAGTGTTTCATGTTAGCACCGAGAACCAGCTAGCTGATATCTTTACCAAGCCTCTAGATGAGTCGACCTTTTGCAAGCTGCGTAGTGAGCTAAATGTCTTAGATTCGCGGAACCTGGATTGAGTTATAGCATACATGTGTTTTATGCCTTGATCATGTTCCTTAATGCATATTGTTGTTTATTTATGGTGCTCAAGTTGTACAAGCACTCCCCGGACCTCACAAGTCCATTTGCAAGTAATGCACATACTTAGGGGGAGATGTGCTACAACTTGACCCTTTGAGACTAACTGTGTGCTGGAGTTTGCTTAATTTAGTCTCAAAAGAGGTTTGAAAGGGAAAAGGTGGACTTGGACCATGTAAAACTTCCACTGCACTCCGATGAAAGAGTAACTGATTCCAAGTTCATCTTTGTACTCGTATTGCCTTTTTTACTCTTGGTTGAAGATTTTGGTGAGGCAATGGGGTTAAAGGGCCAAAATTGATCCCGTTTTGGTGCTTGATGCCAAAGGGGGAGAAAATAAGGCCAAAGCAAGAAATGAATCAGCTACCACTTGAGAATTTTGAAAAAGTGGAGTTAGAGTTTTTGTTTGTCAAAATACTCTTGTTTGTCTCTTATTGTCAAAAGTTGGTCTCTTGTGGGGAGAATATTTGATTATGGGAAATAGGGGGAGTTTTTGAAATCTTTGAATCAATTTGTCTTTGAACAACTCTCTTTATGCCTCAACAAGTGTGTTTGACTTAGAGATAGGGAATTAAGTTTGATTTGCAAAAAACAAAACCAAGTGGTGGCAAAGGATGATCCAAATATGCCAAATTTGAATCAAAACAATTTTGAGTTCTCATTTGTATTGATGTTGCACTTCCTTTAGTTGCTTTTTACTGTGTTGGCATAAATCACCAAAAAGGGGGAGATTGAAAGGGAAATGTGCCCTTGGGCCATTTCTAAGTATTTTGGTGATTGAGTGCCAACACAAGTGGACTTATGTTAATCTATGCAAAGTGATGGATAAAGTGCAAATCAAGTAAAAAGGTATGTTTCTAAGACTTAGTACATTGTTTTGGAGACTAATGTATTGTGTCTAAGTGCTGGAAACAAGAGAACTCAAGTTGGAAATGAGATGGCTTTTTGTTCAGCCAAAGACAGCTCGGTCTGGGTGCACCGGACTGTCCGGTGCGCCAGACCGGCGTCTGTCAACTGGCTGCTCTCGGGAAGCAATTAACGGTGTTTGGCTATAAATCACCGGACTGTCCGGTGGTGCACCGGACTGTCCGGTGAGCCAACAGTCGGTCGGGCCAACGGTCGGCCGTATAATCCGCGCGAGACGCGTGGCAAGAGCCAACGGTCAGAAGAGGCACCGGACTATCCGGTGTGCATCGGACAGTGTCCGGTGCGCCAACGGCTCCCAAGCGCCAACGGTCGGCTTCGCCAAAGAAGGAAAGAAATCCGCACCGGACAGTGTCCGGTGGTGCACCGGACTGTCCGGTGCGGCGGTGCGCCAGGCGACAGAAGGCAAGAATTGCCTTCTTGAAATGCTCTCAACGGCTCCTAGCTGCCTTGGGGCTATAAAAGGGACCCCTAGGCGCATGGAGGAACACACCAAGCAACCTTTGAGCATTGTTGATCATTCACACTTCATTCTTGCACACTTGTTCGACATTCTTAATGATTTGAGCTTCATTCTAGTGAGAACCTTGTGATACTCTTTTGAGCTCAAGTCGTGGTCTTGTGTGTGCGTATTTGCTGTGGATTTGAGTGTGTTGCTTCCCTCCCTTACTCTAGTGCTTCATTGTGATTCTTATTGTAAGGGCGAGAGACTCCAAGTTGTGGAGATTCCTCGCAAACGGGAAAGAGTAAAGTAAAGAAGAACACCGTGGTATTCAAGTTGATCATTGGATCACTTGAGAGGAGTTGAGTGCAACTCTCGTCCGTTGGGACGCCACAACGTGGAGTAGGCAAGTTTTGTACTTGGCCGAACCACGGGATAAATCCTCGTGTCTCTTGTGTTTGTCCTTATTGTGTTTATTGTGCTTCACAAGAGCTCTCCTCTCTACTCACTTGATTTCATTGTTCTAACTCTTAATCAAGTTTGTGGTGTTAAGTTTTAAGTGTTACAGGATCACCTATTCACCCCCCCCCCCTCTAGGTGCTCTCACTATGTGACAATGAGAGTGAAATCTGCATGGCGGATAATCCTGTTGAACACAGCCGCACTAAGCACATAGACATTCGGTATCACTTTCTGAGGGATCACCAATAAAGGGGGATATCGAGATAGCTTATGTAAACACCAAGAACCAATTAGCCGATATCTTTACCAAGCCATTAGATGAGAAAACCTTTAGCAAACTTAGGAATGAGCTAAATATTCTTGATTCTTGGAACTTTGATTGAAACATTGCACACATAGCTCATTTATATACCTTAAGTACCAAGGCTACGACTAATATGTTTTCAAGTGTATTTCCATACTAAGTCGTAGATTGAAAGGGAAAATGGAGTATGTGACGATGACAAGGCTTCCACTTCACTCTAACGGTATCATTTATCCTTCGTCGCTACTCCGCTCACTCCAAATTGGTATAATCCTTCACTCTTATTTACTTGTACCAATGGGAGAGAAAGTAAAGGGCTCCAACGTTCTTCATTTTTGGCGATTAATGCCAAAGGGGGAGAAAATATTAAGCCCAAAGCAAAAGGACCGCACCACCACCATTTCAAAAAAATTCAAAATAAAGTTTTAATTGGTATTTTTCAAATTGGTATTCCTCAAGAAATAATATCTCAACTGGTATCTATATTTCAAATTGATATATATCTCAAAACCCTCTTGAAAGCTAAGAGGAGAATTTCATTCAGGGGGAGTTTTGTTTAGTCAAAGGAAAATCATTTGAAACAGGGGGAGAAATTTCAAATCTTGAAATGCTTCTTGCAATCTTATTCATATAACTTTGACTATTTTCAAAAAGATTTTGAAAAGATTTTCCAAAAGAATTTGCAAAAACAAAAGAAGTGGTGCAATTGTAGTCCAAAATGTTAAATAAAAGAAAGCAAACCATTCATACCTAATGAAATCATAAATTGGTTTAGTTCCAAGTAACCTATGCACTTACCTTATGCAAACTAGTTCATTTCTGCACTTTATATATTTGCTTTGGTTTGTGTTGGCATCGATCACCAAAAAGGGGGAGATTGAAAGGGAAATAGGGTTAACCTCTTCCCACAATTAATTTTGGTGGTTGAATGCCCAACACAAATATATGGACTAACTAGTTTGCTCTAGAATACATGATCTACAAGTGCATAAAGGTTCAACACAAACCAATAAATATTTAAGTTAGGGACCAAATTCAAAGAAGCAAAAGAAACTTGAGTGTGCTGATGAACGGCGCACCGGACTGTCCGTTGTGCCACCGGACAGTGTCCAGTGCACCAGGACCGTACAACTCAAACCAGCCACTCTTGGGTTTCTTCAGGCGTGCTCCACTATAATTCACCGGACTGTCCGATGAGTCAGCGGGCAACGTCTCTCCAGCGCCAACGGTCGACTCTGACGCGTGAACAGTGCGCGAACAGTGCACGCCAGAAGTCAGAGCAGAAGTCAGAGGCGCACCGGACTGTCCAGTGCCGCATGAGGACAAAGCCTCCAACGGTCAACTGCTCCCGAACCCTAACGGTTGGGTGACATGGCAGCACACCGGACTGTCTGGTGGCGCATCGGACTGTCCGGTGCGCCCATCGACAGCAGCCTTCCCCAACGACCATTTGGTGGTTGAGGGCTATAAATACCCCCAACCACCACAACACCAAGCATCCAAGCATTCTGAACATTGCATTCAATACAAGAGCAATAGACTTCACTCCAAGACACAATCAAAGCGATCGATCCACTCAAAGTCCCCAAATCAACTTTAGTGCATTAGGACTTGTGAGAGGATATCTTGTGTTCCTTTGTTGCTTTTGTTTGCTTGGCTTGGCCTTCTTTTTCTTTTCAATTCTTACTCTCAAGTGCTTTGTAAGCAAGGCAAGAGACACCAATTGTGTGGTGATCCTTGCGGGGTCTAAGTGACCCATGAGATTAAGGAAGAAGGCTCACTCGGTCTAAGTGACCGTTTGAGAGAGGGAAAGGGTTGAAAGAGACCCGGTCTTTGTGACCATCTCAACGGGCACTAGGTTCTTTAGAACCGAACCTCGATAAAACAAATCACCATGTTCATCCGCTTTATTTCTTGGTTGATTTGTTTTCCCCCTCTCTATCGGACTTGATTTAAGTTCTAACGCTAACCCCAGCTTGTAGTGTGTGTTTAAAGTTGTAAATTTCAGATTACGCCTATTCACCCCCCCCCTCTAGGCGACTTTCACCTTTTTGTGCGACCCTTTTTACTTCCTTACATCAGATTTGACGCCCTTCTAGTGCAAGGCGGTCCTTTCCCTCTTTGCCTAGGATGTGTCATCCTCTGTCGGCTCATCGTGGCCAAAGTTGTTTCCCTTGGGCATATCGGGAGGGTTACAGAGTCTTCTATACGGCGTAGAAGGCTGTCGAGGCCGAGGTCGAGCTGCTCTAGGTCCAACTTGCCGAGTCCATTGGTCGTGTAGTTGGTAAGGTGCTTATCCCCCACTCCTTGGATTCCTCGGTGTTTCCCTTACTCTTATCACTCTTTCTTTTGATAGCTTTGGAAGTCGAGCTGGAGGAGCTACGTTGCCGCTTTGGTCATGCTCTGGATTTTGTCGGTGCTCGTGGATCCTCTCTGGTAGAGCACTTGGACAATGTCCCATGCCGCGACCGGGGCGTTATTGGTTTCGGTGTCTGGCAGGACATATCTGTAGTGCTGCTTGTTGCGGAGCTCCCAATCGTCTGCAGCCTACAGGAGGTCGTGGGCCCTCCCTTGGCCCTACCAGACGAGGGTCTAAAGGAGATGCTAGAGTGTTATGACAAGGTGGCAAGTCGCATCGTACGTATGTTGTTGTGGATGACATTGTTCGTAGCACTCACTGACCGAATGTTGTAACGTGCCCTGGCATGACTTCTCGAAATAGTGAAAAAGGATGACCCACTCTTTTTGTTCTTATGGGTGATATTGTTCGTGGTGCTCTCTGGACCCTAATCTTTCGAGCCTCTACTCATGCGTGAGTTAGCCCATGAAGCTCGCCCGCGTTCTCGGTGGGGACTATGACATGTGTCTCCTTAATGTCCTATCCCGTGCGAGTGAGACCATCAAGCTCGGAACCTCACTATGGCACGGTAGTGGCCCATGCCATTGTGCTGCTACACTTTGGTGGTAATTTTTGTAAGGCCATCGTTCCGCTTGAGGATTCATCAGCGGTAGATCTAGACCTGTCACTAGGTGATTTTGATGTTGCTGCAAACACCATGCTTGGGGTGGTGTTGTGGAGGGCACAACATGCAATCGTCCATAGTTTCGCTATTCGTGACCTTTTGTGGCTCCACGTGTGATTTGGCTGCTCTGATGATGCGTATGGGTTTTGGGTCCCCCTGACCCTGCTTTGTCTTGAGCCCTTTTTGGGTTTGGGGTGCTTTCCATGCATCTTTTACCCGTCCGCCATACTCGCGTGGGGCGAGTACCTGTCACACTCGGATTTAAGAGACAAAGTCGGGTGCATCTCATACATGCACCAAAGAAGACAACATATATAATAACAGAGTGTATAGAGATAAATGTCACAATAACATCAGAGTACTTATTACATAGCGGAAGTCTTACAAAATAATAATATAAAACGAACTAAAGTCCATCCTTGGCGCCATAAAGTCAACTAGGAGACGCCACCAAGATCAAATTGAACTCCTCGATGTGTGGCTCCTCTTGAACCACCTGTTCTTCTCCTATGGGGGTGTGAGATAGCAAGGGTGAACTCACACATGTTCATCACTCAACAAGTTGTCGGGAATAATGTGCATGAACTCACCAAAGGTGGGAGTTTATGTGAAGTGTAAGGCTGATCAACAAAATGAAGGTTGACGGTGAGCATTGCTTTTATAAGTTGGTCAAAATTTTATTAGCAGTTACTAAATGTAAGTAAATACCAAACCATAATAAAAATAATAGAAAAAATTAAGAAATAATCCCATGCAATGCAAATGACAAATTGAATTTAAGTTCCATAAATTAATCATGTGAGTGTCCGAGCCGCTCATGACCGTGAGCACGGCTAGTATACTAGTTTTTCACTCTGCAGAGGTTGTACCCTATACCCACAAGTCGTGTATCCCATGTCGCCAAGGTTTGCAAGGCCCTTAGACACTACCGAGGTGAATGGCTAGGGATCCACTATGAGGCCTTTACAAAGTTCCACTAGCTTCCGAAAACCCGCTACAGTTTATGAGAAGAGCACTTGCAAGAATCACTCGTCTGACCGCCATCGCAGCAAAATCAACCCGAAAACCTCCCTGCATGCAACTCCCCTACTGCCCTTGCCCCTTTCGGGTAAGGTAGTCTTCCACTAGCTTTCCTAATTAGTCAGCCAAGGGCGTCACATACCACCCTTGTGGTGGCACTGTTTTCCCGGGTGGTTCTCCATGTTCTCATTAACATAATGATCTTATCATGGACAGTAAATAATAAACTGATAACAAAAGTGTGAACATGAGTAATGTATATCTCTATACCCAAAACCACATAAAGCAATAGCATATACTACCCAACAATTCAGTGGTAAAACAAGGTATAAAGATAGCCAAAACTAGGGTAACCTATTGGATCCCATCAAATTAACCTATGCAGATCATTATGCTTAATAAGAACATGACTGGGTAAAAAGGAAGTGATCAAGGGCACAACTTGTCTGGCACTTGAGATTCCAGGTACCAGGATGATCTTCAGATCCTCGTGACCTCACTGCTAGTCGTAGCAATACAAACAAACATGGTATGGATGAAATTAACATCACACCAAACATGTAAACATAATACACATTAATAAACTACATATTAAAATAAGATCATAGGAACAAGAATAATAAATTTTGGAGTTATAGATTTTAAGTTATGAATTTCTGAAGGTTTTATGTTTTTTGTACAAGATTAAATAGGATATAAATTTTATTGTGACATTCATGTCAAAACATCGGTACTAGATGATAAACAATAATATTACAAAATTATAGGAATTGGAATGGATTAATTTGGGCTTCATATGAATTTCCTATGAATTAAACAAATTCTAGCATCTATTTTTGCATTAAAATCCTTTTATACTTCCATTTGTCTGATTTCCTAACTTCCTAGACTGGGCGCACTAAAACAGGGAAGGGCAGGGGTCTCAGGGTAAGAATCCCAAGACACATATCTGTCCCGCAGGATGGCGGGTTGATAACTCAGAACTCCAGGGACATATTTGCAAGGTTACCCGCCGGAAAGGGTAAGGAACGAGATCGGTCGTCGGATCTACAATGCGCGGACCAGATTATATCAGCCGACGACCAACTCCCTTATAAACCCTGAGCCGTCCGATCGAGATCGACCGACCGCGATTTAATTTCTGCTCGATCCTATTCCAACCGCTGGATTCACGATCAACGCCACACAACATCTGGCTAAATAGTAACTAATCATGTGCGTCCAACGATGGATCAATAGCCAGGATCGCGTCTCCTTGACCACGTCACCGGCCGACGGAGGCGGCCATTGCCACACCCGGCCGACTAGGGACCTGGCGGCTGGTGCCCCAACACCCCAGAAAAACCTAGATACATGACGACTACACGATACTGATGACTTTGGGGAGGTACTTACGATAGCTCACGCAGGAACCTGCCCCACTGACGGCACACGGCGGTCACGCCACGACGACGACGAATCGGCGGCGCCCACATCGTCCTCCCACCTTGACTCAGCCGCAAACGCGTTCAGGGTGATCAGGCGAAGCTTACTGACTAAGCCCCAAGCACCCGTCGACGAAATTGTACTGACCCTTGGCCACCGGCGCACCCCAAACGCCGAGACGTGAGACAGCAGAAGAACCGGAAGGGAATCACGGTGGGGAAATAGAAACTGACGCAAGGTGTGATTCTGTTTTTCCTTCTGTTATTTCTCCAATCCCTGATTCTGTTACAGACACGGCTTATAAGCCACTATGACAGCTAATGACAGCTAATGACTATGGCCCACCATATGGCCTAAAAGTAGTTAATCATCCAACAAAGCTACTCAGACCTTCGAAGTCGTCACACTCGCCCCCTCTTCAGTTGGTACTTGACCCCAAGTACTTAATTCAGGAAAGAGCTGAATAAGCACATTCCAATCCTCCTAGGAAGTAGCTTCATCCTTCTTGTTAGTCCACTGGATCTGCACTTGAGGAACAGCCTGATTCCCTTTACGGACCAAACGACGATCCAAAATACGAACTGGTTTCAGAACGCCCTGATCTAAAGACAGAGTAGTGGGCAACTCAGAAAACACTGGACAATGATTTGGGGTGAAACTCTTGAGCTGAGACACATGAAAGACAGGATGGATCTTAGAATCCGGGGGTAAATCCAACTTGTAAGCCACCTGCCCAATACGCTGCAACACCTTATAAGGCCCAAAGTAATGAAAAGCCAGCTTCGGACAGGAACGAAAAACCACAGAATGTTGCACATATGGCTGCAGTTTAAGCAGCACCAATTCACCAACTTGAAACTCCCTCTCAGTACGGGAACGATCAGCCTTCTGTTTCATACGATTCTGGGCTCGAGCCAACTGCACCTTAAGCAATTCCAGATGTCGTTCGTGAGACAACAGCAGATCCTGGACAGCCATATCAATCGCAGGCACAACCCCATTCCCACCAGATTCAGGTAACAAAAGACTAGGAGCAGCAGCCACAGGGGGATCATATCCATAGACGACTTTAAAAGGAGAGCAACCCAAAGAGGTGTGATATGTAGTATTGTACCAAAATTCAGCCAAAGGTAACCACAGCTTCCACTTAGTAGGAGAATCATGAGTAGCACATCTGAGATACATCTCAAGACATTGATTGACACGTTCAGTTTGACCATCACTCTGTGGGTGGTAGGCAGTAGACAATAAGAGCTTGGTCTGCATCAGAGTAAACAACTGCTTCCAGAAAGTGCTAGTGAACACTTTATCGCGATCTGAGACAATCGATTTAGGCAATCCATGTAACTTGCAGATGTTGTCAAACACAACTTGAGCCACTTGACCAGATGTAAATGGGTGCTTGAGAGGGAAAAAATGGGCATACTTGGATAGCCTATCCACCACCACTAAAATAACAGAATAGCCATCCGATTTAGGTAACCCTTCTATAAAATCCATAGAGATATCTTGCCAAATACCAGTGGGAATAGGTAAAGGTTGAAGAAGACCAGCAGGGTGGACATGCTCAGATTTGGCTTTCTGACAAATGCAGCACTGTTTCACAAAGTCCTCCACATCCCTCTTAAGACCTTGCCAATAAAATGCTTTCTTCACCCTTTGATATGTAGCCATGATACCAGAATGACCTCCCAAAGCACTATCATGTAAAACAGAAATAAGTTTGGTCCTGAGAGCTGAATTGTGACCCACCCAAAGCTGATTCCCTTTTTTTATCAGACCTTGGTGTATGGAAAAACCTTCTTCATTAGGACTACTGACAGCCAACTGAGCCAAAAGTTGTTGGGCCACCGGGTCTGTCATATAAGAATTAAGGATTTCTTGCAACCACATTGGTTGAACTTCAGACACAGTCTGCAAAGACAGGACAGATCCCATCCTGGATAATGCATCAGCAGCTAAGTTCTCCCTTCCTTTTCGATATACAATTCTGAACTGCAAACCCATGAGTTTAGACATAGCCTTCCTCTGGAGATCAGATTGCAGTTGCTGACTTTCCAGATAACACAAACTTTGATGATCAGTAAGAATAACAAACTCTTGGTACTGCAAATAAGATCGCCATCTTTCTACTGCCATAATCAAGGCCAGAAACTCTTTGTCATAGATGGACAAATGTTTGTTCTTCTCAGATAAAGCCTTGCTCAAGTATGCTAGAGGCTGTCCTTTTTGCATAAGCACTGCACCCAACCCAACATCACTAGCATCAGTCTCAACTGTAAAAACTTCAGTGAAATTAGGCAATGCAAGGACAGGGGTACTGGCCATGGCCTGTTTCAGAGCAGTAAAAGCCACAGTCGCAGCCTCACTCCAAAGGAATTGTTTCTTCTTCAACAAAGTAGTCAAAGGCTTGGCAATGAGACCATAATGTTTAACAAAACGTCGATAATAACCAGTAAGTCCCAAAAAAGCTCGAAGTTCAGTCACAGTAGAAGGAGTAGGCCACTTTAACATGACTTCAGTCTTGCTAGGATCGGTAGAGACTCCTTCCACAGAAATAATATGGCCCAGATACATGAGTTTCTGTTGTGCAAACTGGCACTTAGACTGCTTCAAATAAAACTGATGTTGCCTGAGGGTGTCTAACACCAGTTGCAAATGTTGCAAATGCAAGTCGAAGGTAGGGCTGTAGATGAGTATATCATCAATAAAAACCAAGGCAAATTTACGCAGAAAAGGAGTCAAAATAGAATTCATTGCGCACTGAAAAGTGGCAGGGGCATTGGTCAATCCAAATGGCATTACTTTAAACTGAAAATGACCACTGTGTGTTTTAAAAGCTGTTTTAAATTCCTCGCCCTCCTTCATGCGAACTTGATGATAACCCGCCCTCAAGTCCAGACTTGTAAAATATTTGGTGCCATGCAATTCATCTAAGATTTCATCCACCACTGGCATAGGAAATCGATTCTTCACTGTAAGCTCATTAAGCTTGCGATAATCCACACAGAAACGCCATGACCCATCCTTTTTCTGCACAAGCAACACCGGAGAGGCAAATGGACTGACACTAGGTTCAATCAAACCGGCTGTCAGCAATTCTTCCACCTGACGTTCTATTTCAGTCTTATGAAATGGAGAATAACGATAAGGTCTTGAATTCACTGGAACAGCACCAGGAATGAGGGGAATGGCATGATCGAATACTCTCGCTGGTGGTAAAGTTTTAGGATCATCAAAAACATCCTTATACTGAAGAAGAAGATTATGAACTGCTAGACTGGTAGCAGCAGACTGAGAAGAAGAGGTGCCATCCGGATAGAAATCCAACAAAGCCAAAGCCCACACCTCATTGCCAGAAAACCACTTGCTCAACTGGACCACCGACAATTCAGTCACCGTCTGCTGGACCGTAGGTAACAGACCTTGCAACTGCACCCAGGAGCCTTGATAAGAAAATCCCAGAGACTTTTGATTCCAATTACAAGTAATGGGACTGTTTTGTTTCAACCAATCACACCCTAAAATAGCATCATAAGGCCCCAAATCCAATACCCTCATGTCAGTGGTGAAAGTGTGTCCACCACACCACCACTCAACTGCCTTCACCATAGTAGTGCTCACCAGTTCTTGCCCACTAGCAGTCTTGACTCGAATAGTGGAAACAGGTTGAGGAAACAACCCTGCTTGTTGGACAAACGTGGAATTGATGAAAGTTGCTGAACTGCCTGAATCGACCAACAATAGAAACACCTGGTTTTGAACCAAAGCACGCAAGCGAATGCTATCCACTCCTTCAGTCCCAGAAACTGCATGAACCGACAAACTGCACAAGTCCACCACAGAGTGATCCTCCTGATCCAACTGCTGTAAAACTTCATCTGATAATTCCAAAGCCATGTCATCCACAGTCAAAACATTAAGCACCGCTGGTACTCGTTTTCCACATTTAGCAGCATGTCCAGCATCAAACTTGTCACCACAAGTAAAACATAAACCATGAGCCCGGCGATAATCCCGCAATTGTCGTTCCTTGGACAACCCCACACCTTCCTGAGAGTCAGGCGGTAGCCCTGGAATACCTCTTTTCCCCCCAACAGTGGACTGAAACTTAGGCCGACTCTTGTCCAAAACATCCTGCTGTAAGGTGGCCAACAGAACAGCACGATTCACCGTAGTTGGTACTTGACAACGCACAGGACCTTGAATCTCGCGCTTCAAGCCTTTAACAAACTGAGCGACAAAGAAAATCTCATCCAGCTGAGGATTATGGACAGCAGTACTGTAACGCAAATCATCAAATACTGAAACATATTCCTCAAGAGAGCCAGTCTGTCTCAAATTCAACAGATCATCCATAGCTTTAGGATATTCATACAATCCAAATTGATCCAACACAGCAGAAGAAAAGTGCTCCCAATTCCCCAAAGCATGATGAAGTTTAAAGACCTGAAGCCACTTGGCTGCCTTCCCTTCCATATGCATGGAAGCAGCCATTACCCAGATAGAGCGGGATACCTGATACATCTGAAAATAATCATGGCACTTGTCCAGCCAAATCGAAGGAGATTCACCACCAAACTTGGGAAAGGAAAACTTCATGAACGGAGGAGGTGCCTCGCCAAATTCCTGATGCCCATCTGGTTCATGACGGCCACCGCGCTCCCCATGCCGACGACGATGACCACCACGATCGTGTGGAGCACGATGTCCCCTAGGAGGAACATCACGCCTCAGATCAGAAGCAAACACAGGTGAAGTCGAAGGCGACGCAGGAGATCCATCCCCAAACTGTTCCATGCCAGCCGCCATCTGCTCCAATGTAAACGAAGCCACCCGCTTGCCTGTCTCGGCAATCTGGCGTGCCATCTCATCACGAGCGCGCGCCGCTTGCTCAGCCACCGAATTCGCCAACGACTGTTGTCCCGCCAACTGCTGTTGAGCGCGCTCCACCGATTCGATCCTCTGCACGATTGTATCCAGGGTGCTCAACACTTGATCCCACTTCACTGCTCCAGCCTTCTCAGCAGCCGCCATCGCCTCCAGCACAAATGAGGTCTGGACCGATGGACGCGGTGGTGGAGCCGTGATGACGATCAGTCCACAGTCGACGCAGCGCACAACAAGTCGACGTTGGAGAAGCACGTGAGAAGAAGAAGCGCGGCCGAAGAAAACTGAATCTGATACCAATTGTACTGACCCTTGGCCACCGGCGCACCCCAAACGCCGAGACGTGAGACAGCAGAAGAACCGGAAGGGAATCACGGTGGGGAAATAGAAACTGACGCAAGGTGTGATTCTGTTTTTCCTTCTGTTATTTCTCCAATCCCTGATTCTGTTACAGACACGGCTTATAAGCCACTATGACAGCTAATGACAGCTAATGACTATGGCCCACCATATGGCCTAAAAGTAGTTAATCATCCAACAAAGCTACTCAGACCTTCGAAGTCGTCACAGAAATACGGTGCAAGCAGCGACGGTGCACGCGCGAACGAAGAACCGCCCCGATGCCAGCGAGGAATTAACTTTCGATGCACCGAATCCGCGCCCCACACCCGGTACAAATCTGCACGGTGCGCAACGGCGAACGCCGACAGCTGGTCACGAGGTCGCGGTCACGACGTATTTCGGAGCGCAGCGATGGCGGCGCCTACACTCAGATCCTCGAAGTCTCTCTGCGTAGTGGTACATGCGAGCTGAGGGGAAAGGAATAGGCCTGCCCACTTATCCTGCGGCGTCCGACTGCACGCGAATTCTGCCCCAGTGGTTGCGCCCGCGGGAGCTGCAGAGCGGCGGTTATGGTGCTCACCAATGCGGGCGACGCGGACACGAGCACCTGATGAGGTTTGGCAGCTGACAAGCGGGACCCAGTCAACAGAGATCGAAGCTAGGCGTGCCCAGGAGTCACAGACATGCGGGCCCCACACGTAAGTGGCATCGCACCAGCTAGCGTGTTGCCAAGGCTGGGGCGGCTGACGCGCCGAGCCCGTATGTCAGCACCACAGGCAAGCGCAGGCGGATTGATGGGCTGAGAAAAGGGAGAATGGGCCGAGGACGGAGGAAAATCGGCCCAGGTAGGTATAGGGAGCCCTTTTTCTTTTCTTTTATAAATTTTCTGCTTTGTTTTCGAATTCCAAATTTCAAGTGTTCAAACCAAAGTCAATTTCTAATTTTTTTGGATTTCAAATTTCCAAAAATCAAACATATCCCTAATGGGAATTTAAACTCTACTGTTTATCATATTATTATTTATTTTCCTTGTCATTTATTTACCAAAGGAATAAATGGTTCCATAATTTTTTTTCTTTCTCATTTTCTATTTTATATTTTCATTTATAATTTGAGGTCAAGTTTAAATTAGGATTCCTTATTGCAATAAAATGTATTACCACAAATTCATAAGTATGAGATGCCCACTCTTTCATATGATTATTTTAATATTTTTAATTGATTATGAACAGGAATTGCCTACTAATTTCCAAAGGCTTCAAAAATTCTAGAATCTCTATCATAGATATTATTATTTCTTTGTTTTATTATTATTATTATTATTTTACCAATTTTGGGCTTTACAGTACTCGAGCCCCTACT
The DNA here is from genome assembly GCF_902167145.1 of Zea mays. NCBI lineage: Eukaryota > Viridiplantae > Streptophyta > Magnoliopsida > Poales > Poaceae > Zea > Zea mays. The sequence continues at coordinate 110,026,710 of NC_050102.1, forward strand.
CAGTGTAGTCTGTTTAGGAGGTCTGTCCTGTCTTTTTAGTTTTACTCTCCTTCGCACATCCCCATCGCAAGGATGGAGGGAGGTGAACAAAACCACACTTTCCTCGATGGGCTAGCAATGGTGCTCGGTGAGTTACAAACGAGTAATCTAATTGAGGCCCTAGTTCCTTCAGCAGGATCAAAGCTTGGGGTTCGCTGTGGGCCGTCATCATACTCTTGGGTGCCGACTTATATAATTGTCGATACCGTTCGACCGAAACCAAGGGCTTGTTGTCTCTCTCCACGATAAACCATGAGTAGACTCTCCTAGGACTCGAACATGAGCTGGCAAGGCCCTTAACATTTCGTACGTCAGGGTCTTGGTGTGCCCATCTCTGACTATCCCTCACTCTATTTTCGTTGGATCGATGGCGAGCTATCACAACCCAACCAAGTTATCGGGACCACATACACCAATATTTGCCCTTAAGGCCTCAAATGGATATGTAAGTATACCAGATAACTTACTCGGGGTGCCGAGTTTTGATGAACTCATTCAATCTTTTCCCAAAGATCATTCACCCGTGATTGAGAACATTACAATAATCATACATTTGGAAACATAAACATTAACATAGGAGATTGAGCAGAAATATTTATAATAAAATAATAAACATTAGCAAAGTTAAGTTTACAAAAGTACAAAGTAGTGCTTATTACATACCCGGATAGTATCAAAGTGCTACTTATTACATAAGCTAAGAATAATTAAAAGGTCACCAAAGTGAGCCTAACAGAAGTAGGGTATATGCAAACTCTCTCCTGCAATAACATAGGGAATAAAACTCTGAGTACACAATTACTCAGCAAGACTTATCCGACTAAAGAAAAGACTCTCAAGGGATGCTAATTGATTTGGAATCATGGTAAAGGTCATCAATGTTCAAAGACTCTAGTTTTGTGTAAAAGCTTACTATTACTTGATCCTTAAGCCAAAATTTTACTTTCCAAGTTAAGTTATTACCTTTCTCTAGATTAGCCTAATCTAGCTCATTCACTTGGCCTAATCTAGATCCTTTTTAAATAAAAATCTTGTTATACTTGTTACTACGATGTAGGGCAGTAATCTAATCTTCATATACGAGAAGTAACGATGATCTGAATCGATTAATACCTAGCTAGGGATCTCCAACCACACGACATATGTAGCACTTAACCCTTGCATAAGTCAACCTGTACTTGGGTTTCTGAAGACCAATATAGGTTCACACCAACCGAGAGAACAATACCCCACCATCCAGCCTCTTGCTAGGTGGGCACACGTACTCTCGCCATCTCTCCACTCCCATTGCGTGGTCATCCTTTCTAGTATTGGTCCGGCCGAGGCAAGGGTTACCATGACGAGGCATGTGGCCAGCTAAAAGGTCCTAGATCAAGAAGCCTACTTTTGTTGTGGTCCTTAATCAACACAGACGGGCGACCTTTCTAGCTCAACGTCTGGTCTCATTTTACACTATTTCTCAAAACTTGTACTTGTCAGAGATACAGTGCTTAAATGATGAATTCATCAAGGCCTTTTGATGCCTTCATCATTTGAAGCCCTTTTATTTTGTAAAAAACATGAGTAATAGATCAAAAACATTTTTGTTCCTACTCTATAAGCCTAGCTAAGCATTTCTAAACTTTGTAAAACAGGTGTTAAGG